>NW_027223754.1:191497315-192785172 GCF_028538775.1 Myotis yumanensis
TCACCCTCAGTTATCAATAAGAAATTTAACATATAACATATAAAAAAATAATATAAACATGTTACTTTATTAACCACCAGAAAAACTAAAAAGAATAACAGGACTTCAGTCTTCATTTTGTTTTTATTTATTTTATTTTAAGCACATTTTATTTCATTGACAATTTTTTTGAAACAAAATTTTCAAAAGCAAAAAGCACAACAAGTTGTCAGTCTTTTAGATATTTTATTAGTAAATGCACTATTTCTTTCGGTACATTTTGTGTTGTAAAAGGTCAGTATACTTCTATTCCAATATGAGCCCAACCCAGATAGCAATGTGTCAGATTATTTATTAACCAATAATAAAGCACAGAGCAAAGTACCCACAGTCAGACAAAAGAGCCATAAATATGTTGTCATATTTAAATTGAACAGATCAGGCAGGGTAAAAGCAAAGTTACATGTGTGGATTATAGAAAAATAATGTATGTATAAAGAAACTTCGATATGTGTATTACATCAATGCTAATTAGAAGCTAAAATGTAGAAAATAGCCTGAACATCTTTGTTTATGGTCATTCCATGACTATTCTTCCCAGGAGATAGAGTGCGGAGTCACCGGTTTGATGTTACCCCAGAAATTGAAGTGAATCAAATAATCCATATTTTTGAAGTGTAACCAAGGAATTCATAGCATTCTGCAAAGCTACCAGACCTAGGGATACAATATAAGTATTTTATGGTGATGTTCACTATTCCCACATATAATTTTACATAAATGAATAGAGGGATGGCTCTGCACAGAAAGCAAGAGGTATGCACAGATTTGGGCCTATTTATATATGTTCATATCCAGAGAGAAATGCTGACTCTCATTCACTATGAAAGTGTATCAGTGATATAACTAATTCATGAATTAAATATGTAAATTTTAGAAACACCAATCAGAAAGGATATATGCACCCCTATGTTCATTGTAGCACAATTTACAATAGCTAAGATTTGGAAACAGCCTAAGTACTCATCAGTAGATGAGTGGATTAAAAAACTGAGGTACATCTACACAGTGGAATACTACACTGCTGTAAAAAGAAGGGATTCTTACCATTTGCAACAGCATGGATGGACCTGGAAACCATTATGCTAAGCGGAATAAGCCAGTGGGAGAAAGATAAATATCACATGATCTCACTCATTTGTGGGATATAATGGACAACATAAACTGATGAACAAAAATAGATCCAGAGACATAGAAGCATCTAATGGATTGTCAAACTTCAGGGGGAGGGGGAGGAGGAAGAGTACGAAATCAACCAAAGGACTTGTATGCATGCATATAAGCATAACCAATGGACACAGACAGTAGGGGGGCGAAGGCATGTGCTAAGGGGCAGGAGAGGTCAATGGAGGAAAAAGGAGACATATGTAATACTTTCAACAATAAAGAACTTAAATTTTAAAAAACACGTACATTTTAAAAAACAATATCGTTTCATACACAAAATGATCTGCAAGGCATATAGTTCTATTTTAACTCACATGTATGCTGTAATTCATAAGCGGGTTTTAAAGTGATAAAAATGTCCCTAATTCTATGTGTAGATAGAATAGATAGATGGTGACAGATTAGATAGATAGATAGATCGATGATAGATAGATAGATAGATAGATAGATAGATAGATAGATAGATAGATAGATAGATAGATATTTCACATAAATGCCAGGCATCATCATTTTAGGCATTCTCCATATACTATCTCATTTGATCATTGTAATATTTATACACGGGAAGGACAGTCTTGCTCTGAATTTTACAGAAAAGAAAACTGAGCAACAGAATTTAGGCAACTTTCTAAAGGTCTCACAAGTAATAAATGCTGAACCTTCATAGACTGAATATGGTGTGTGTATAATTATTATGATTGTATATAGGTTGTCTATGAAAATGAGAAATAATTCCAAGAAATAGCATGGAGTCCTGTAATAATATGAATCCTACTCTCCATGTGTAGCACTCAAAATGCCACTTAGCATGTTTTTCTTGCCTGAGGATAAAAATATTTTGCTGATTTCATGATACTCTTTATGAATGAGCCTATTTTTCTTCCCTTCCTGAAACTAACTAGTCTACTTTCATCTCTGATCAAAACATGTATGACTTTGAATCTATTTTGTTTGTCCATTAATATTCAGTTAGTCATACTTTGTACGTACTGCCAACATTTCAGAACTAGTAACAACAGGCTAGAACCCTGGATAAGTAAGTGTCACTGGGTGTGTGAAAACAAGAATTCAAAACACAGGACAGCTTAAGAATGCTGACCACGTATAGAGGAAAACTACTAAAGTAAGTGAGGTGGGAGCAGCATTTCTGTAAAGTAATAAGAGATTTAGGAGAACATGTAGAGTATTATACCTGCAGAGAGGGCACAAGCTTGTGGATGAAGACAGTTGGAGTGAATTTCATGGTATGTGTATTACATCCCAATATAAATGTTTTTTTAAAAGTTCCTTTACAGATAAGAAGTTGGTGACCACAGATTTGTCCCATTCTATAACCAAGATTGCTTTCCCTGTCTCAACCTGCAGAGCCGAAGGATAGGAAGAAACAGCTCACATCTGGCTAACGTGAGTAAAGGTATTCCTACGTGATTGAGCATATGCCGTCTCTTGCAGATGTCATGTTTTGTTTGTTTTTTTGCTATTTTCTGGAGCAAGATGTATAGTACAAGCATTACCTATTACTTGAAAGATTCGTAGATTTACTCTATTTTAATTACTGTTACTGGAGGCTGTGGTTCTTCAGTGGTGTTTCAGGAAAAGAATTCCAGGGACATTCACAAAGGAGTTTAGTGATAGTGGCAAGATTTATTAGAGCAAAAGGTGACCACTCAGAGTGACAGTACACACTCGGAGAGGCAGAGAGCAGGCAGGCTATAGGGTAGTGGCTACCTCACGGTCCCGGCTAAGCTTCCATATACCATATATTTCCTTCTTTGGGGCAGGGCGGGGCGAGGGGGGGCGGGAAGAATAGGCTTTCTTTCAAACGATCCAATCTCTTTCCTAGACTTTCCCAGGCTAGTGCGCTCTCCATTTTAAGGTCACCATTTTGGCTCCTATTGCTGCCTCATTGGCTTCTTCCTCCCAGTGAAAGAGCTGGCTCCTCCGTCCTCGCTGTTTTGTCTTCCTGCGTCCGCCCATGCCACACAGCTCACACCTCCGTGGGCTGCAACCCTGTTTTCCTGCCTGCAGGATGCAGGGTTTTCCCTCAGGTGAGTGGGAAACTGTTTCCTGGTTTAGGCTGAGTTTGCTTTCTTCTCTTTTGTTTGTATCTGTCTACGCTGACATTACCATTTCAGTATCTGTAATATGTATGTCAATTATTTCTTTTTTTTCACATCAGATATTTGGCATTTGGCATTTTGAAAAATCTTATCATCTTTTATATTTTAGTTGATAAATGTTTTAGTGTTTTAATGTACTCGTACGGCCATAACACATTCAACTTCTTCCCTTTATTGCTTACAGTATATAAAAAACAATGTATCCTATACTTAAGTTCTTCTGTCATGTGACCTTATAACTGTCCTCTCTTTCCAATGTTTGATGTTTATAAATTTGTACATATGTTATAGACATTTGTGTGATTATAGTCCTATTGATGACCCTTATACTTTCTTGATTACGATCCACATTCACACTATTTCCGGCTTTGGAAATAACCTTGCCTTTCCTCCCGCCTTCCAAATCTAAGTGATCTCCTCACCCCTCACCCCATCTGAACTGCTCTAGCAATCATTGCCGCTTGCCTTCTTTGCACTTTGTAAGGCCATTGTATCCTTTACTGCTTTAAGAATTAGATGCTTTTTGTGTTAAGTTTGTGAAGCCCGAATTTATTTCTATTTAAAAATGCTCAAGAGACTTTTAAAAGGCCCATAGGCATCCAGGTTTAATTTAAGATCATCCTGAGGTGGTGTCCATCAGTTCCTTCTTTACTGAGGCATCAATTTGTTCCATTTAATGAAATACCTCGAAAATTCTAGTTGGATCATGGTGATTTTCTGTGACTCCCAGTATCTTTCATATATGACCATCCTTTCCCAAACAATGAAAAATGTAATACCAGAAATAATCATGAAACATCCGTAGATTCTACTTGAATATCTTCTCCGCATTATTCTTTGCCACCAAGCCCAATGATTATCAATATGAGTAGCAGAGATTATGATGAATGTCACCTTCAAAGACTGGTTTTAAATGAAGCTCTGCCAAAACTGGTTTGGCTCAGTGGATAGAGCATCGGCCTGCGGACTGAAAGGTCCCAGGTTCAATTCCGGTCAAGGGCATGTACCCGGGTTGCGGGTACATCCCCAGTAGGAGATGTGCAGGAGGCGGCTGATCGATGTTTCTCTCTCATCGATGTTTCTGGCTCTCTATCTCTCTCCCTTTCTCTCTGTAAAAAATCAATAAAATATATTTTAAAAATAAATAAATAAAATAAATGAAGCTCTTTCAGAATAGAAACCCTTCAAGACAAAACACCAAGAAGTAGATGCTTTTAATGAGAACTTCTGGACCAAATATTATGGAAGAACTAGAGGCCCAGTGCATTATAATCGTGCACTGAGGGTGGGGGTGGGGCATCTCTCAGCCCAGCCTGCACCTTCTTGCAGTCTGGGACCCCTTGGGGGATGTCCAACTGCCAGCTTAGGCCCGCTCAGACATCTCCCAAGGGGTCCTTAGTGCTACCTCAGAGACAGGAGAAACTCTCGCTACTGCTGGTGCTTGCCAGCCGTGAGCCCAGCTTCTGGCTGAGTGGTGCTCCCCCTGTGGGTGCACACTGACCACCAGGGAGCAGCTCCTGCATTGAATGCCTGGTGGTCAGTGCGCATCATAGCAACTGGTTGTTCTGTCATTCAGTCAATTTGCATATTAGAGTTTTATTATAGAGGATAAATGAATAATAAATATCCAGTATGGGTTTCTCTGGAAATTTTATTGTAAATGTTAATTTTATTTTTTTGCAGTTCCCAAGTGGAAGATTTTTGCAATCATAGCTTTTGTTGTTGTTGTTGCTGTTATTATTGCAGTGAACATTATAGGTGAGTGGCTTAATTCATAAACTTTCTATGGCTACTTATGCACAGCAGGCTCAAGCTTTATATCTTTTATATTTAAAGCTTAATTCAAAATCTCTCAGTTTGGGAATAATAAATTGCTTTGTAGAGATTTATCCTCAGGTTCCTACCAATTCAGCAGGTTTTATAGTCATCTTCTCAACTGTATTGTAGTTCTTGATCTTGGAGTAAAATAATCGTAAATTCTCAGATGACCTCCAGATAGCCATAGCAATAACTATTTTTTAAATTAATATGTTTTTATTGATTTGAGAGAGAGAGGAAGGGAGAGGGAAAGAGAGAAATAGAAACATTAATGAGAGAAAAACATTAATTGGCTGCCTCCTGCATGCTCCCTACTGCAGATTGAGCCCACATCCCAGACATGTGCCATGACCAGGAATTGAACTGGTGACCTGTTGGTGCATGGGACACTTAACCAACTGAGTCACACTGGGAAGGCAATAATTTTTTTTTTTAATTGAGAGTACTTTGTGTGAGTTAAAGAACTAAGGTTAAATACATTTTAATATATTTAATTCTGACAAGACTATGAAATAGGTATAATTATGAAAGCCATTTGCATACAAAGAGATAGAGGCCAGAGTGAATAAGTAGCCCCTTAGAAATAAATTCCAGGGCCAAAATTGTGACTGGTACAATTCCTAATGCTGTGACCACCATGCAACACTCCTCCATAATTGCAGTATATCTTTACTCTAATTTATTTTGGATCAAGAGTAAGTAATATGTATATGAAATATTTATTTTTATCCTACTATGTTGAACGGAAAACTATGAAATAATTGCATAAGTAATGTTGCAAAATTTTCTCCGAGTAGATTTTTAAGAAGGAAGACATTAAGCCCTAACCGGTTTGGCTCAGTGGATAGAGCGTCGGCCTGCGGACTCAAGGGTCCCAGATTCCGTTTCGGTCAAGGGCATGTACCTTGATTGCGGGCACATCCCCAGTAGGAAGTGTGCAGGAGGCAGCTGATCGATGTTTCTCTCTCACCAATGTTTCTAGCTATCCCTCTCCCTTCCTCTCTGTAAAAAAATCAATAAAATATAAAAATAAAATAAAAATAACAATAAAAAATAACAGGGAAGACATTCATTTTCTTCTGGGTATTATGGGTCTATTTTGTGAAAAGAATACAAGGTAGATTTTTATTCCTGAGCTAGGCCCTAATAGTCTTCAGTACTTGATTGTCTCTATGCATGTTTTGCTTAATTAAGCACTTAAAGTACAATAGTTCATACTCTTGGTTCTTGTTTCCTTTGTCATTTCCAAGAGTACTGAACATGCTTCTTGCTCACAGTCTCCTCTGTCACTATAGAGTCCTAGGAGTTCAATGTCATCAATTTAAACATCTGCAATTCAAATATTTGGAGAAAAGGGTTTCTGTGACATGTCTTTATATCATTGATTATTTGATTAATTTAATTTTTAAAAGTGTTGAAACAATATATATTTTAATTAAATCTTTACTGTTGAAAGTATTACATATGTCCCCCTTTTTCCCCATTGACCCCTTCTAGTCTGCCCCCACCCCCATAAATGGCCTTTAAAAAATTTATTTATTGTTGAAAGTATTACATATGTCTCCTTTTCCCCCCATTGACCCTTCCCCAGCCACTCCCACCCTTCAGCACATGCCCCCATAACCCCGTGTCCATGTCCACTGGTTATGCTTATATGCATGCATATAAGTCCTTTGGTTGATCTCTACCCCCTTCTCTTACCCTCCCCTGCCTTCCCTCTGAGGTTTGATGGTCTGTTTGATGCTTCTGTCTCTGGACCCACTTTTGTTCATCAGTTTATATTGTTAATTATATTCCACAAATGAGTGAGATCATGTGATATTTATCTCTCTCCAACTGGCTTATTTTGCTAAGGATAATGCTCTCCAGGTCCATCCATGCTGTTGCAAATGGTAAGAGTTCTTTATTTTTTACAGCAGCATAGTATTCCATTATGTAGATGTACCACAGACTTTTTTATCCACTCATCTGCTGATGGGCACTTAGGCTGTTTCCAAATCTTAGCTATTGTAAATTGTGCTGCTATGAACATAGGGGTGCATATATCCTTTCTGATTGGTGTTTCTGATTTCTTGGGATATATTCCTAGAAGTGGGATTGCTGGGTCAAATGGGAGTTCCATTTTTAACTTTTTAAGAATACTCCATACTGTTTTCCACTGTGGCTGCAGCATTCTGCATTACTACCAGTAGTGCACGAAGATTCCTTTTTCTCCTAATCCTTGCCAGCACTTGTTTGTTGATTTGTTGATGACAGACATTCTGACAAGTGTGAGATGGTACTTCATTGTCATCTTGATTTGCATCTCTCGGATGATTAGTGACTTTGAGAATATTTTCATATGTCTCTTGGCCCTTCTGTATGTCTTCTTTTGAAAAGTGTCTATGTAGGCCCTTTGCCTTTTTTTTTAATTGGATTGTTTATCTTCCTTTTGTTAAGTTGTATGAGTTCCCTGTAAATGTTGGAGATTAAACCCTTACCAGAGATAATATTGCAAATATGTTCTCCCATGCAGTGGGCTTTCTTGTTGTTTTGTTGATGGTTTCCTTTGCTGTGCAAAAGCTTTGTATTTTGGTGTAGTCCCATTTGTTTATTTTCTCCTTAGTTTCCATTGCCCTATGAGCTGTATTGATAAAGATATTGCTATGACATATGTCTGATATTTTGCTGCCAATGGATTCTTCAAGGGTTTTTATGGTTTCCCGTTCTACGTTTAAGTCCTTTATCCATTTTGAGTTTATTTTTGTGTATGGTGTAAGTTGGTGATCTAGTTTCTTTCTTTTTTTTTGCATGTATCTGTCCAATTTTCCCAACACTATTTATTGAACAGACTGTCTTGACTCTATTGTATGTTCTTGCCTCCTTTGTCAAATTGTAATTGAGCATAATAGCTTGGGTCGATTTCTGGGTTCTCTGTTCTTTTCCATTGATCTATATGTCTGTTCTTGTGCCAGTGCCAGGCAGTTTTGAGAACAGTGGCTTTGTGATATAGCTTGATATCTGGTATTGTGATCCCTCCAACTTTGCTCTTCTTTCTCATGCAGCTATTCGGGGTCTTTTTTTATTCCATATGAATTTTTGGAGTTTGTTCTAGGTCTGTGAAATACGCCATTGGTATTTTAATGAGGATTGTGCTGAATCTATAGATTACTTTGGGTAGTAAGGACATATAAATAATGTTGATTCTACTAATCCATGAACATGGTATATTCTTCCATTTGTTTATATCTTCCTCTATTTCTTTTGTCAATGACTTGTAGTTTTCCGAGAGAGGTCTTTTACCTCCTCAGTAAGTTTATTCCTAGGTATCTTGATTTTTTTTTTTTTGTTACAATGGTAAATGGGATTATTTTTTAGTTCCTCTTTCTGTGAGCTCATTATTAGTGTATAAAAAAAAATCCATAGATTTCTGAGTGTTAATTTTGTATCCTGCTACATTGCCAATTCATTTATTAAGTCCAATAGTTTTTTGATGGAGTCTTTAGGGTTTTATATGTACAATATCAAATACAATATATTTTATTACCCATCGTTGGTGCCTGGATCCACTTCTGAGTATTAGAAAAAATAAACAAACAAGTAAATAAATAATCATTGCAGAGTGAGGAGAGAAGGCTTTGGAGTTGGCCCTCCATTTGGACCTTTACTTGGTTCTTTTTCAGTTCCATTAACTTATACAAACATTTGGAGGGCAAGGACTTTTATTTTAGTCTCATTACTCAGCACATAACTAAAATCCTGAGACAGTAAATTCTCAAAATAATTTTCAGAGAAACATATTATTATTATGTTTCCTTTGGCACTGAATATTGTTGAAGTAGAACAAATGTTCCACTAACTCTTATGTTTCAATAGTTTGTTATCATTTATGGTGAGTTTCATTATGTAACTTGGATATCTTCTCTTGTCTATGACCTTCTCATTTCTTCGAGGTAAAATGAGTCCTTCATTCCTTACCTTAGTCTTTGAGGCTTAAATTATATTTGGGTCTCTAGGTCTTTTTCTTGATTGCTAAATTTTTGCATTTTTTTTGAGAGAATGTCAATATAGACCATGAGAATTTGTGGGTTCCATTTCTCAAAACAGAAGCCAGGAAAATAAAATAGACTACTTGGCCACTAAATGGTCTTCCTTGCAGACAGAATTGAATTCATTCACTATCCCATAAATGAAACTAATTTTACAAACCTCAGACTATGGGAGTTAAAAGTAAAATTGATTCACCAGAATGACTAGAAACACTTTTTAAAAATTTTGATAATTTCTTTCTTTTTTTCAGTATGCATTCAAAAAAAACCACCAGAACGTCCCCAAACTACAAAATGTTCCGGAAAATGGATTGGAGTAGGAGATAAGTGTTTCTATTTTTCTGGAGATACTAAGAATTGGACAGACAGTAAAATATTTTGCAGTTCACAGGGATCAGAACTTGCTCAAATTGATACACTTGGAGATATGGTAAGAAAAGGGGAAAGTTTTCAATCATTTCAGAGTTTAAGCTTGTACAAAAAGAGAATAAAAGTGGCAAAAATTAATACTCAATAATGTAAGTCAGATGATGTTTTAAGCACTGAAACTATGAAGTATTATGCTGAGCAAAATAAGCCAGTCAGAGAAAGACAAGTATGACATGATCTCACTCATCTGTGGAATCTAATGAACAAAATAAACTAATTAACAAAATAGATCCAGATACATAAAAGCATGGAACAGACTGTAGAATATCAGAGGGAAGGCAGGGGATGATGGGTGCAAAGAGATTAACCAAAGAATTTATATGCATATATGCACAACCCAGGGACACAGACAATAGGGTGGTGAAGGCCTTGGGTAGGGAGCAGATGGGGGCCAAAAGGGTCAGTGGGGGGAAAAAGTGGGAAATCTCTAATACTTTTCAACAATAAAGATAAAACAAAACAAAACAAACCTCATTCAATCTTCAACTAATACCTCTGAAGTAAATATTTACATATCCCCATTTAAAGGTGAGGATGATGAAGCAGAGATATATTAAGTATCAGTCATTATCATAGTCATAATTTGTTGAACTTGGATTTGAACACAAGCAAATTATCTAGTGATGGTATATGTCTTTAGTCACAATATATATTGCTCAGATAGCTAATATTTTTGTTCAATATCCTTAGATTATTAAATAGATTGTTTTTAATATCTTTACAATGGCATTCTCTCCAGAGTAGCTTGGAAAACTTGAAACAAACAGAGGATATGAAAATTTAGAGATGAGGATGTGAAGAAAATTCCTAGTTTGAAGAAAGTGAGACAATTAATGGAATAAATGAGAGGGCAGAGGAAGAGGAACTTGGAATTCAGGCCTCAGTGTAACAGCGGAAGTTGTTTGCTGTAAAGAAAAGCTGACTAATAAGTCTGTGGCCCAATATTTAGGAACCCAGAGAAGAAGGACTAAACTCATCACTCAATATATTTTATTGCAATACATGATATTCAGAAGTTAGTTTGATTTCTGATTCTATGAGAAAACACAACAGCAACGGCATTTTTATTCTGGTATTTAGTCAAAGTACTTCATTACTGAGTTTTTACTATTTTAACAGTACTTATACTTTCAATTAAACCCCTTCCCCCCTGAAATCTTTCTTCTATGATTTTTGAGAGCAAAGCTGTGCAGAAAACAAAATATAAGCATTAGTTCTCTGTCACCTTTAAAGAACAAGCTGAATTAGTTCCTATAAAAACTGCTTAGCTTCTGATTTTGCCATCTAGAAAGATATCATATCATATCATATCATATCATATCATATCATATCATATTTATCACCTTTGTCATTCACTCTGTGACTAAAAGATATTAATGGTTTATGCATTAGAATTAGAAGTTGAAACAGAAGTTACCTCTAAAGACAACTCGAGTCAGGGTAGATCAGAGAGTTTCAGTGACTTGATAAAGTCATTCTACTACTTAGAGACATTTAAGAAACAAGAGCAAAGCAAAAATCTTTTTGGTAAAACTAAACTAAATACGTGCTGTTAGTTGCTGTTGACACATTAGGGCATGCAAATTAAGATGTAAATCATAAAATCTGGCTGGGGTGGGAAGCATGTTTAGCAATGTGCTCTAAAATATTAAATAGATGATGCCCTGATTTTTGTGAAAGGACTTTTTGAAGAAGCACACGGGAACATCTATGCACTGGATTGGGTTGAGCAGAAAACAAGGAGAGCCTTGGAAATGGACAAATGGCACCACATTCAATGCTTGGTGAGTTTCAAATTTAGTAGGGAAGGTTTTATTCTGGTTGAACAAAAAGCTTACATGGTTTGAGTTGTGATATGTGCCCTTTCACACTGAAACATACCCTATAGCATCCCATCTTCTTTCTACCTTGTTAAATGACAGTGAAGTTTTTCATTTTATTTGTTTCCTATTTTATTTTTTCACTGTCAAACTCTTGCTAAATAGCCCTCCTATTGATAATTCAAATTCAACTACTTTGAAAATTCCAACCAACCACTTAAATTTGTACAAGATCTTTCATATTTAAGTAGAGAACATGTAGTTGTCTTTAACTTTTCAAATGTCCATCATAAGCAACATTATTTATGAAAGCATTTCTTGAGTGAATCTTATTTCTTCACTTATATTCTATTTTACCTACAAGAACTTACTAATTTTCTTTTGTATACATGTATTCCTTAATATTTCATTAAGTGCTAGTTAAAATTAAATATTGACGTGTGTATGATAAGATAAATTATATTTACTACAAAAAAGGGATAATTTTTGTCAATAGCAGAACAAATTAATAAGAACAACATTATAAGTAGTATCTTTGGTTATTGTTTCAGTATGTTTCAAAAGTACCAAATATATGTATAAATCTTATTACTTTCAAAAAGGAACATTGGCTAAAAATATGCCAGGAAACTGCTATTTATTTATTTATTTATTTATTATTTTTCAATTATAGTATATATTCAATATTGACTTGTATTAGTTTTAGATGTATAGCATAGTGGTTAGGCAATCATGCACTTTACTGAGTGGCTCCCTGACATATCCAGTACCCACTTCATCCCATATATAGTTATTACAATATTATTGATGGTATTCCCTATGCTATAATTTATATCTCCAAGACTATTCTATAACTAGCGATTTATATTTCTTAATTCCTTCACCTTTTTCACCCAGCCCCATAATCCCATTCCACTCTGTCAATTGTCAGTCTGTTCTCTGTATCTATAAGTCTGAGAAAATTGCTTTTTTAAAAAAAATCCAGAGACCTTTAGATTTAGTGACTCCTGATAGATAGATGATTGATAAATAGAAAATGGATGGATGGATAGATAGATAGATAGATATATAGATAGATGATAGATAGAGGTAGATATAGGTAAATGTAATAGAAATAGAGATATATTTATATCATTGACTTTTCCATATCTGCCTATATCTGTCTTCCTATTGTTCTAAATAATGTTACAGATTACACTAATAATACATTCAAGCTTCCATTTCTTTAATGTAACACATATTTTTGTGTAGCATACAGTGCTGGGTGAGTATGGCTCTCAGTGTCTGGTATAAAGTGTTTCAAATCATTGTATTTTTAAAAACATATATTTTTATTGATTTCAGAGAGGAAGGGAGAGGAAGAGAGAGAAACATCAATGATCAGAGAGAATCATTGATCTGCTGCCTCCTGCATGCCCCCTACTGGGGATCGAGCCTGCAACCCGGGCATGTGTCCTGACCAGGAATCAAACTGTGACCTCCTAGCTCATAGGTCAATGCTCAACCACTGAGCAACACCTGCTGGTAAAAATCACTGTATTCTTAATTTTATTTTTTGTTACAGTTGTAAGTGGTTTCCAAACTGATTTTTGTTGTTCCTTTTTTAGGTTTGAAATTGACGGGTATGGATTATTTGCTTTTCTGAATGCTGATGGAGTTTCCAGTTCAAGGGGATTTGTGGATATCAAGTGGATTTGCAGCAAACCTAGATTTTAATAGAGAAAAAAAACTGGGAAATGACTACCACAGTTTGGGAATAGACTAGCCCTGGCTGGATAGCTCAGTTGATTGGAGCATTGTCCCGTACACCAAAAGGTTGTGGGTTCCTGCTCAGGACAGACACCTAGGTTTCAGGTTAGATTCCAGGTGGGAGCACATTCAGGAGGAAACAGAATGATGTTTCTCTCTTCTCTCTCTCTCTCAAATCAATAAACAGATCCTCAGATGAGCATACAAAAAATAAAGTGAAAGACTAAACTTATTTTTCACTTCTGAGGCTGTGAAAGTGTGGCAGGATAGGAAGAAGTTAGGGAAAACTCCCAACAAGTAAAATGAGGAAGCTGGAGGGGCATCATAGGAGGATAAGCCTCTCGGTCATCTCATCAAAGCCCCCACCTCCAGGCATGATCAAAGGGAAACAGTTTATGTCAGAAAAAACTCCTGAGGTGGTCACAGAAATCAAAGCTACAACCCGATCTGTCCAAGATGAAGGAAACATTGACCAGAGAAGAAGATAAAGCGGGGATAAATGGTAATGAAAGAAAGTTTGCCTTGGGATGGTAATCACAATACAGTACAGATGATGTACTGTAGACTTGTATTCCTGAATCCTGTATAATTTTATTAACCAATATCACCCCAAAATTAATCTTAAAACGTCACCATTATAATGAAAGCTGACACTATAAGTGGAAGAAGTGGGGTGGATGAGCGCCATGACACTTCCAAAATGGACCATATTGGGAACAGGAACCCCTCTCAACCTGAAGGCGGAGTCAGAATTTGTGCAACAGAGTCCAGAAACAGCCCACCCTTGGAAACACATGAAGTCCCAAGAACTGACTGACACAGTGTGCAATTCACTCATGAATTCGCTTACATCCACTCCGGGAAACCAGACCATGGCTCAACCCTGGACCTGTCTCCAGGAACCCAAGTTCTAGATTCTTATTCTCTACCTAAATAAAACTTGCTTTTCTTCTCATTCAGACTCATTTTTTTTAAATTCTTTTCTGCATGAGTCAAGGGCCTGGAGATGCCAGACTATACCAGGGTAGGGCATAGGAACTGGTAAAGTGACAAAAGGAACTAAAAACTCTTGAATGAGCCCAGCCTGTGTAGCTCAGTGGTTGAGCATCAACTTATGAACCAAGAGGTCACAGTTCAATTCCCTGTCAGGGCACATGCCTGGGTTGCAGGCTCGATCCCCAGTAGGAGGCAGCCAACCAGTGATCCCTCTCTCATCATTAATGTTTCAATCTCTCCCTCTCCCTTCCTCTCTGAAATCAATAAAAATATATATTTTTTAAAAATTGAGTGAATGATTACAGTCAAAATTTCATCAATTCAAGACACATAATTGCCCATTAAGTGCACAAGTCAGGAAACTTCTATTAGGTCCAAACAAAATAACAATAAACAATTACATGCAATGATGGTTATGAAAAGCAATGGATCTATATTAATAGACCAGTCAAGACTTAACAGTTTAAAAGTTAGAGACATATAAGTGTTCTATATATGTAAATATTATAAAACTAGAGGCCCGGTGCATGAAATTTGTGCATGGGGGGAGTGTCCCTCAGGCTGGCCTGCACCCTCTTGCATTCTGGGACCCCTCGGGGATGTCCAACTGATCACCCCTAACTGCCTCTGCCTGCCTGCCTGATTGCCCCTAATCACCTCTGCCTCGGCCCCCACCACTGCAGCTTCATCTGGAAGGACGTCTGAAATAATGTGCAGGTCATTCTGCTGTCCAGTCTAATTAGCATATTATGCTTTTATTATTATAGATACTAACCATAGTAACTTTGATTTTATACTAAAAACAAGGGAAAATCCACCAAGAAGGATCCTAACTCTATAAATAATAATCACTGATAGAATTACACATTAGAATTACAAAGCTTAGACTATAGAACATAAACTAGAATAATGATATTAAAAGTGACCAAGCAATAGATTTTTACAAAAATTTAATTTTCCAAGTAAGAGCAAGGAAATAGGATGGGCTTATAACACCTGCCTGGGTATGTCATAAAATTCAAATCCAGCAGAACATTTGAATAATTATAATAAGTCTGTGTTTGTTATATTGGCTTGAGTTTACTTTCCTGCCTAGGTAAGTATCATCTGTGTGCACTCACAAGAAGGAATGTGAGTGTAAGTAAAGAGATAGAGTGATAGAGATTCTGGAGAAAAAGGGAATATCTAGGTTATAGGGTAAACACATACAAACATGTCCTTTCTTAATATCTTTAATGGAGCTTAATTGCTTCATTGCAGTTGAAATTTTCTGATAAATGATAAGAGGAGATTTTTATGAACACCACCCATCATTCCTTTTATGTAAAAGCAAATGGCTTTAAGTAATCCTGGCAAATGTCAGCATGTAATCAAGTATGGGCATATTACATCTATGCATCATGTTGCAACCAAGAAAATTTGAAAATAGTAATTTTTAGACAATATTGGGCATTACAGGTAGATGTGTTAAATTTGGTTCATAATATAGGTTTTATTTTTATTGTTGGTTCATGGTTACAAGTTAATTTTGTTAATTGCTTAGCAATTTGGAGTAACTCATCCATCTTTTTTTTTCTTTGAGTCACAGTTAATAGGGCATAAATTCCTGATGATTTAGAATTAACTATACACAACTTCTTGAACTTAAATAACTACCTCACTTATAAGGTGGACACAAACTTTGGTATTTATTTTGTAATATGAATGTGTTTTGAATAAATGAGAGGAAAAATTAGAAACTTTACTTTTTATAGAATTTCAGTCAGAAAACTAAGGGAATAAGACAGTTCTCAATATATTTAAAATAAATTTAATTAAAGGAGAATAAAACAAAATTATATGCTTGCAACATCTGAATACTTTATTACCAGCTGAAAGTTTTATTTCTTTTTGATAAAATTGAAAATAGCAACTTGGGGTAAAGGCCCACCATGAAGAAAAAAAATGGCATATCGGTATCTAAGTGCCTGGTCTATTATCTTACCAAATGCTCAGAAAGAGTTAGAGATCAAGGAATAGAACACACAGAGGGATTAGGCAGGATTAGAAAAAGATTAAATTTAATTATTTTTCAGACATTAAAACAATACGGAATTCTGTTTTCTTGTCTAAAAATAAATTAATATATATTTTTATTTTGAAGTTTTATTTATGTACAAAATATTTTAAAATTTTATATTTGAGTGAAAACGAAGTAAATTTATCTAAAGAAATGGATAGCCGCTGTTAACATCCATACACATTTCTTCCACTTTCTTATTTAAATGCACAGATTTGCTTTTATTGTTCAGACAACATCTCTCTGGCAAATGCCATTGAATTTGGAGCCACAGTCTTCAGAATACACTTGATTTCTTGTTGTGACAGCACAGCCCATGCTATCAGTTGGTCCAATCACTGAAAAACTAGGAGATAAAGGGCAGACTTTAGACAATTTATATTATTTATGACGATGATTGTATTTATTAAAGTCTTCTCCAGCCAAACTTGTACAGGTAACTCCTCAGCAGACAAGATGTTGCCAATGACTGCATTTGGGCACTCCTGATGTGCTTGTCGGCCAAGCTCTCCCCTACCCTTGAACCTCCAACCGAATGTCTCTCTTATTGGAATAGTATCAGCCCTGAACCTCAAACTCAAAGACTAGAGGCATCCCTGTCTCTTCCTTCCCTCTCCATTCTCGCCTTAAGAATATCAGCAAGTCCTGGATATTCTATCTCAAGATAAGTCCTCATATTTATTCACTTCTAATCCAGGCTACTGGTACCTACCTCTTCCATATCTCTGGTCATGGCTTCTAAATGAACTTCAGTTTCAATTTTGTTTCTATATATTAATTTTCCACACGGCAGCATAAATACTGTTCTTTAAAAGGTAATTGGATGCCCTAACCGGTTTGTCTCAGTGGATAGAGCATCGGCATGCAGACTCAAAGGTCCCGGGTTCGATTCAGATCAAGGGCATGTACCTTGGTTGCGGGCACATCCCCAGTGAAGAGTGTGCAGGAGGCAGCTGATCGATGTTTCTCTCTCATCGATGTTTCAAACTCTCTATCCCTCTCCCTTCCTCTCTGTAAAAAAATCAATAAAATATATTTTTTAAAAAGGTAATTGGATGTTACAATGGAAGTTTTGGTAAAGACGTAATACATTAATGGGAGTTACAAAGCAGTAACATAGAAAAAAAAGAATGACTTTTTAAAGTTAAGTAAAACTGTTTTGATAATGTTAACTTCCTTTTTTAACTTCCATAGTGTAACAGGACTAGGAAAATGTGCAGTTAGAATATTTTTGGAGAAAGCTATTTTCTTAACTATGTTTTTAGCTACTGATTCTTGTTTAAAATATAAAAACCAAACACCATTATAACCATCTGCACATCATTTTTGCTAAATAATTAAATTAAAGCTTTAAAAGAAGATGTGTTACCCTAACAATATGTCAGTTTTCAAGTAAAATGAGCCTACATATCTTTTACTAATATTTTCAAAGATTACACTCAAAATAAGTCCAAAAAAAGTGAATAGTACTGGGTGCCTTAGTTTTATATTCATGAAAGACGATGGAGAACAGAAGTATATATAAATATCCAGACTGAAATAACTCTGACTCCATGGCTTTGCTGCAACTTGCCAGCTCTCAGGTGCTCTCATAGTGTAATGTGCAAAGAAAATGAGTGCGCAGAGGAGAACCGGTGAATGTATATGACACTTAAGAATGTTAAAGCACTCTTCCATGTGTTACCTTATGTTGTCCACACAAGAACATTGTGAGGAAAGCTTTGTTTCTCTTTTCATACAGATGAACAAATTGATATTAACAAGTTTGGAAGAATTTTCTAAGGGCAGAATTTTAAATTTACACTTTCATATATCAATTCAAGAAGCATTTCTAACTCTACCATATTTCTCAACATTATTTAATTCCTCTCTCCCTCCCCTCAAAAAAAGGGGGAGACAGAAAGAAGAAAGGAGAGAAAAATATTTTTTTAAAAAAAGGCAGGTAAGAAGGAAGAAAGAAAAATCTTGAAACTCAAGAAAGCTTAATTAAAAATACTTCTCTATAAATAAAACAGCATCATTACACCATCCCTTTGGTTCAAATCACTACTTACTTTTGTAGTTCCACAAGTGGGTGTTCATTTATCCACATCCATTGCTTTCCTGGGGATATAATGTATAATCCAATCCAACTAGGAAATCCAGGTTTTAAACTCTTCTGTATGAATTCCTAGAGACAAAAACAGTACATTCATTCATTCATTTATTCAAAAACATGTCAATGCCTTCTATAGAGTACGGTAATGTGCCAGAGTAAGGTACTTGATAAAGAAACTAATCATTTCTTTCATAAATAATAGTGGCTTTTAAATCATAAACAATAGTAATTATATTAGGGCTCATGGATGTTCAAATCAATGACCATAAACCACCCACACTTTTTAGAATTGCACCTAGAATTTTTCCTTGGGCACTTAGACCCTGTTTTTGCCTCCTCACCAGCTCTTTCAAATTGTGAATCACGGGCAAATGTGCCTGGAGCTTTGAACAATCACGCTGACTCTCATTCCAAGTTTTAGAAAAACTTGAAAACTTGTAACACTTCCCTTCATTCAGCAGCCAGTCATTTGGGCATATATAATTATTTCCTGAAAGAAAATGTATGAAGAAAAAGTTAAGTAAAGTCTACAGTTAATAGAGAAAGTATGAATAGTATCTAATGCGATCGACTTGGAAAATAGACCTTTACCAATTCACTTTTGTGATTAAAAGGCAGTTCTATTAGTAGAATAAAAATGAGATTCATTCAGTCATTTGTGTCTTTCCAGTACTGGGGGCAGGGTTTTGGGTGACAGGGTTTGGGAAGAGCAAAGCTTGTAAAGTCTGACCTCTATAGTTAGAAGAAACAAATGTATAATATTTTGATTGTTTATTATTAACTGAAAAAGTAAAGCACTCTTCCATGGAACTGGAGAGCATTATGCTAAGTGAAACAAACCAGTCAATGAAGGAAAAATACTACATGATCTCACTCTTTCATGGATAATTAAGACCATTACAAACTTTTGAACAATAATAAATACAGTGGCAGAGCTGCCTCAAACTGATTGTCGGACTGCAGTGGGAAGGCCAGGGAGGGTTGGGGGACAGGAGGGAGGGAAGTAAGAGATCAACCGAAGGACTTGTATGCACCCATATAACCATAACTAATGGACATAAGACACTGGGGGGTAAGGGATGGCAGGGGCTTGTCAAGGGCGGGGGGGAAAAAAGGACACTTATGTAATACCCTTTGTAATACTTTAAGCGAAAAATAAAAAAAAGAAAAAAAAAGAAAAAGTAAAAGCCTGTTGTTTAAGCCCATCTATTATTTGATTCTAATTCCTTTCTCTCAAGGTTTTCTTTACAACTGGCACTTCATTTCTCTGAGATTACTCACCACTACCATTTCTTACTCCATTGCATTGAACACATATATCCTCCTGTGATTTTCCCTTTATACTGTTCCCTTAGCCTTCAATAGTTTTCCCTTCATTTGCATAATCTAAATCAGTGGTTCCCAACCTTTTTTTTGGCCATGCATCACCTAAGCATCTCTAAAATCCTGATCCTCCCTCAGCCCCGTGACATATCATTCTTATTATTCAAAAGTGAACTCCTATTCACATGGAGGAAGTCTAAAAGGCCTTTAACTTGGCCTAAAAAAGCTTCAAAAGAACATGGCATCCATGAAAGAGAAAAATAAAAGAACAAAAGGACAGTTGAAGTACTGAAGAAGAAATCACTAAGAAATTATTAAAAAATAATATGAAGTGATATGAAAAAATAGCAAATAAAGTTTCAAAACATACAATAGAGAACTGAAATGCATAAATATGTCACAATATATATTTATATACTGTAGATGAGGCTCCTAGAACCATAAGAAATGCAAAAATTTCTCTGTTAATAACTCATTCTCGAATTGCCCCCCTTAAAAATTAAATTGCCCCCCTGGGGGGCATGTGCCCCACATTGGCAACCACTGCTCTAAATTAACTTATCTCTTAATGTTCAATTGTACTTCCACTTCAAAAACAAAGCCTTTATATGTGGTGTGTATATACAAAGGAATATTATGTAGTAATTATAGAGAATGGAATCTTGCCATTTGTGACAACATGAATGGATATAGAGGATATTATGCTAAGTTAAATAAGTCAGGCAGAGAAAGTCCAATATTGTATGGTTTCACTTATACGTAGAATCTAAAATCAAAATAAAACAAAACTAGACTCATAGAAACAGACCAAAGGGATGGTTACCAAAAGGGAGGGGGTGGGTAGATGAGTGAAAAGGGGAAAGGAAATTTAATAAAAAATATTGTGATAGGTTTTCAAGGTGACAGATGATTACTAGAATTAGCAGGTGACCACATTGTAAGGCATAAAAATGTTGACTTTACCAGTCATAATTTCGGCCACCTTGAAGACATAACATTTAGGTATCATTTAGCAAAGGATGGATAATCTGTTTTACTAAAATCTACTGATTTAAATGCTAGTGTTTCTAAAAGGTACTTTTACAGCAACATCTGGACTAGTGTTAGACCAAATATTGGATAACATGCATGGCCAGGTCAGGTTTACACACCAAATTAACCATCACAGCTGGTTCAAACTATGCTAGATATTCTATGACATAGTTATCATATCACCATTTGAAAGTTTTTTAAAAAAACTTGATATTTAATTTGCCTAAATTTATATGACCAGTTGGTTGAAATTTCTTGATTCAAACATAGAGAAGCACATTACAGACGAAACCAACCAAACAACAAACAAACATTACCTGCTAGGCTGCTGATGTTTACATTCTGTGAGAAATCCATTTTTTTATCTGTACTCAGGGCAAAGAAAAAATACAATGAGTAACACTTAATAAATAGCAATTTAGGTATATGAGAATAAAAATACTAACAAGATAAAAGACATACAAATAAAAACTGAAAGTCCTTATCTTATACTAGGCTTCTACTTCTCTCCTTCGCCCGAATTAGCCATTTTTTAATCATATCTATTTTTATTCCTTTGAGTGCTAATCACAATTCTAAATATTGCATTCATTCCTTTTTTGTAAATGTTGACAATATTATAGATGCCCCGCCCCCTTCGCCAACCTCCACCCAGGTTTCCTGTTCTCCACATCCTGGCCAGTACTTGTTGTTTGTTGATATATTAATGATAGCTATTCTGGCAGGTTTGAGGTTGTATCTCATTGTGGATTTAATTTACATCTTTCTACTGATTAGTGACATTGAGCAATTTTTCATGTCTGTTGGCCATCTGTGTGTCCTCTTTGAAGAAGTGTCTATTCAGGATCTTTGCTCATTTTTTAATTGGATTATTTGAAAATATAATCCATACTCACTTGAAAAGTTCCTGGTGTTAAGTTGTATAAATTCTTTGTATATTTTGGAAATTAATCCCTTACCAGATATATCACTGGCAAATATGTCCTCCCATACAGTGGGGTTCTTTTCATTTTATTGATGGTTTCTTTTGCGGTGGTGAAGCTTTTTAGTCAAATTTGTTTATTTTTCCCTTTGTTTCCTTTGCCCTAGGAGATGTATTGGTAACAATATTGCTAAGAGAGATGTCTGAGATTTACTGCCTGTGTAATTTCTAGAATTTTTTATGGTTTCACAGCTTACATTTAAGTCTTTCGTCCATTTTTAATTTATTATTGTGTATGGTGTAATTTGATGGTCTAGTTTCATTTTTTGCATCTTTCTGCACAATTTCCAAACAGCATTTATTGAAGGGACTTTCTTGACTCCCATGTATGCTCTTGCCACCTTTGTTAAAAATTAATTGACCATAAAGAGTGGGTTTATTTCTGGGCTCTCTGTTCTGTTCCATTGGTCTATATGCCTCTTCTTATGCTAGTATCGGGCTGTTTTAATTACATTTGCCTTGTAGTATAGTTTGATATTACATATTGTGATACCTCCAACTTGTGTTTTTCCTTCTCAAGATTGATGAGGCTATTCTTAAACCTCATACCTACTTTTTTGTATATTATTTTTTGTTATTTCTTCTTATTCCAGAAACTCCCATTTTATTATATCGTGTCTTCAGCTTCTTAGTTGCATTATTTAGAAAACTGCAGAAACCATGCATCTATGCATTGGTCTGGTTGTTTTAAAAAAGATTGAACACATAATACACACATTGAATACCACTTAAGGGTGCGGGGAGATGCAGAAGTCCACCTAAGAGGGTTTTCAAACAGTCCCCCCTTGTTTTAACTAGCACATTAATACATTTAAATGATTGTTTTTCGAAGTAATACGAATAAGCACATAATAAGTCAACTTTTTCACTGGAAGTTTTTTTTTTAAGATGCAGAATAAATGCTTAAATTATATTTGAGTGTTTCTTAATTTTTATTAAATTTAAAATAATTTTGTAACATGACATATGGCTAGAAAGTTTAATTTACCAATTTTGGACTATAATGTGGAGCTGGTCTTGATATTAAGAAACATTAAAGATCAGTTTATCTACTAAAATAGCAGAAATAAATAAAAACCCCATACTCACTTGAAAAGTTCAGGCCAATCACTGTCATCAGGTAAATAAGGATCCCGATGCATCCAAATACTACCAAAATGCCATAATAATGTACATGCAAGGCAAAATCTGCAATGTTGATTTGTTTGTTCATTAATTTTAGAACTCTTGTGATAACTCACTTTAAACACATTTTCCTGTCTTTGTTAATTGTTTGGTGATATTTTTTATAACTTAGCATTATTTATTAAATTATATGTTATATAAATATATACAATTTATAATGTATAGTATTATGTGTATTACATATTACTATATAAATATAATATAACTATATAAAATTTTTATTGTATATGTAACATAACATTATAAATAATATAACTATATCCTTTATATTCTTTATATTACACAGGATACTATGTAGTATATACTATATAAATAATGTATAATACATATTCTATATTTCATATATTACATATAGAAAAATAGAAATTACATATAATATGTGATTGTGTACTGTATGTATATTGCTATTATAAATGGAACTCTTTTTCTTAATTTCATTTTTGGATTGTTCAGTGCCAAGTGTATATATGTTATGGGTATTATTTATTTTAATGGCTCACTGTAGGAAAGAGAAGAAGGAAAGGAACATTATTGAAGTCCTGATACGGTGCAGTCACTGTAGTGGGAATAGTCACATGTTATCTCACCTTTACATAGGATATATTATATATTCCTGGTTTTGAATTTTCAGACAGGAATCAGCTTCAGCCTAAGCAATGTAGATCTCTAATCAATGCTGCGTATACAGAACGTTGGCGTAGTACTACTTTGGATCAGAGTTGGCAGGAATTATCTCTTTAAAGAGGAATAAATGAGGAACCTCCAGAGAATTTGGAATATTATTTAACATAATTATGGGAATATTATTTCAATCTAGAAACATTCTAGCCAATTTTCCTTGCTAGTGGCCAAAGAAAAAGTCAAGTAATTTGGTACTTAGGTAATTATTCCCCAATATGTATTGGCTTATAAATAAACATGCACTTAATTTCATCACCATAGTCATACATTTCACAAATAGGTCTAAGTCAGTGATTTTCAACCGATGTGCTACAAGAATTTTTAAAATATGCAATATCTGACTATTTACTAGTCAGGGAACTTACCTCTTTTCCCTTAGATTGTCAAATTAAAAAATGACAAAAAACATTTTTTGGTGTGCCACAGAATTTTAGTAACTGGTTTATGCATGCCATGAGATGAAAAAGGTTGAGAATCACTATTCTAGGTTGTAACAAAAGAGTGTGGTGAAAAAGGTTGAGAATCACGGTTCTAGGTTGTAATAAAATCACTGTTCTTAGGTCGCCTAAGGCCGTCGGAAAACACATATATAATTACACATTGTTTTTGTGATTAATCACTCTGCTTTAATTGTGTTCAATTTGTAACAATGAAAATACATCCTGCATATCAGATATTTACATTACGATTCATAACAGTAGCAAAATTACAGTTATGAAGTAGCAACAAAAATAACTTTATGGTTGGGGATCAACCATAAATTAGACAAATCCCAGAATATAGTTAATTCTAATACTTTAAAATTATTCAAAGATAAGTGTTTTCCTACAAGAATAATGCAATTTTAAACTGGAGTCCTAGTGAGAAATAACAATATTCCTACCTTTAGATCTCTGCCGGGATTTGAAGCGATCCTTGAAATTCAGCTTCATGTAGCCATCTTCAGTCTCCATCTCCTCAAATATTTTCATGTGATATTACCCAGAAAATAGTAAAAGAAAATAGAGAATAGTTTCAGCCTTGGATGGATATTCCTGCTAGCACGATGTACCAAAGACTAAAAGGAAGTCCAAAAATAGTCTGACCACACAGGATGTGTTGGTGAATGAAAATGGATAGACATGTTAATTTCTGAGTTAATGCTGCAAAGTAAAAGTGGGTATTTTGCTTTGTTCTTTTTAATAAATATTTATTGGACCCTTACTATGTACCAGTCATTAGTGTGTAGTATATTAGAAAAAAAAATGAAGAAGACAAACATACTGTCTATCTTTATATTCTAATGAGAAATAAATATATAAATACCAAACAAACAAAGCTAGTGTTTGGCTAGATAAGAGTAAAACTTTTAAAGGTTACTATCTTTACCACACGTCAGTGGTGTGCATGCATACACAGAGGAAACTAGCACTTTTTAGTGGCGATTGGTAAATCACAGGCCAGCGGTGAGGAGCATACAATGAGGGCACGAGGAAAGGTAATATCAGGCCTACATTCAATCAGTTGTCATAACAGTTATTTTAAATAATTGTCCAAAATCCTTAAGAGAGGTATGGCTATGATGGTCTGAGGCGACTCTCTAAGAAATGATCAGTGTAGAGGCAGTGGTAAATTGAATACAAGGAAGATGAATCCAACATACTATGAAGTCCTTGTGGTATGACAGTAGATCTGTGGGCAGGAAGTCAAATTCATTATTGGGTTAAGAGTATATCTTATTAAAACCCACTGTTGCCCTCTTCAACATAATAGTCACAATGTAATCTGCCACCAAGCCAGCCTGCTGTCCCTCTCAGAATTGGTATTTTATCTGGGACACAGATTTGGCCATTGCATTTGACACATCGGGCACTCAGTTCCAGGGCATCCTTGGGTAGTAGAAGACAACTTTCTTGATCCCATGCATAGGACTCATTTCAGTTGCATGGCCATTCTGTATTAGTCCATTGATCAAACATCAGGGTGTCTGGAGAAAGAGGCTTCCTGATGCTCACACCACATACCATTCTGTCTAGTTGATTAGTGAAAGTCTCCTCCTCAACTCTGGTTATCAAAAATTATTGGTATTTACATAGGAATTAATTTAATAATCTGTTCATTCTGAATAATCCCTATGCATACTTCTCCCCCAAATCTCTTTGTCACTAATGTTATAATTTTGTTCTTTTTGAGTTCTTGACCAGCCAATGAACCCATTAATCTCTGAATATGAGTCATTTTAGGTTTATATTGCTAGATACTCATCTTTCCTGCTAGATGAACAGCCAGATATATCACCCAAATGTCTGTTTAACTCAAAGATTTAATTTAACTCCACTTGTCTTTCAAGGGAACCCCCTGAATGGAACCACAATGTGGAATCTATTTTTAGCAGTCACACATTTCACATTCAGTGATAAAACTTTTCTTTTTACTTCTCCACTATGTGATCATATGGAACCCTTTCCCTCTCCTGCACCAAGTCTATGTACATGGTTCAGGTGAAGAGAGAAAATTAATACAGAAATATACCATGGGAGTTTGAGCCATCTGCTCATGCAGTTTACTGTACCTTTTTGGAATTGCTCAGGCCTAGCCTCCAATATGCTCCTTTTGATTTTATGATAGAATGCTGCTGTACATTTTAAATTTTAGGATCTATTAGGCCAAATTGGTCCCATGAGGTCATATCCTTGTTGGTGAACAAATGTCATACTAAAGTTACAGACTCTACTGCTTATTCTTCACCAGGTACAATTAGCATAATGTCATTAATGTAATGAGTCTATTCTTTATAATAGCTATATCATGTTCTGAGATATGTCAAAATGATCTAGTTCTCACTAAGATATCTTATGGCAGAAATCAGGAAAACTGACATATACCTGGGCAAAATAGTAAAGAAGTATTCTAATGAAATTCCATGAAAAGATTGTCTGCAAATGGTGGAAAATATCTGTAATACGTGTATCTGACAAAATGATTGTTTCTATATTATTTATACACTAGAGGCCCAATGCATGAAAATTTGTGCAAGAGTAGGCCTTCCTTCCTCCTGCTGCCGGCACCAGCTTCCCTCTGGCACCCGGGACCCTGGCTGGCTTCCCTCCTGTCCTGTTTTCATCAGGAAGGACATCTGGAATGACGTCCGGAAGATGTCAGGTCTAATTAGCATATTACCCTGTTATTATAGATTACAACTCATTATATACCTCTCTCTCTCTCTCTCTCTCTCTCTCTCTCTATATATATATATATATATATATGACAAATAATACTAATAATTGACAAAATATTTAAATAGAGACTTCACAACAATATATATATGTATATATATATATTGGCATAAGCCCATGAGAATGCTCAACAGATTATTAAAAATGTGCAAATTAAACTACATGTAGATATCATTATATAACTACTTGAATAGTTAAAATGTAAGACTTACCATATCAAATATTGCTATTGATGTGGAGCAACTAGGGCTATTCTACATTAATGATGGGAATGGTACATCCTCTTTGGACAATGTTATATGTTTATGAAATTAAACATATATTTCCTTTTTAAACACAGCTTTATTTGAATATAATTTATATACAGAAAACTGCACATATTTAACGTGTGCAATTTGATGAGTTTGGACATATGCAAACACCCATGATACCAGCACCTCAGTCAAGGTAATAGACATACCCATCACCTCACAGATTGCATGTTAATCACAAAAATAGAGGGGGAGCAAAAAAGAAACATTCCTCTATATAACCTAACAATTCTACTCCAAGCTATTTCCTCAAAAGATTTGAAAACAAATGTCTACAGAAAGACTTTAACAGAAGCCAAAACCGGTTTGGCTCAGTGGATAGAGCGTCGGCCTGCGGACTGAAAGGTCCCGGGTTCGATTCCGGTCAAGGGCATGTACCTGGGTTGCGGGCACATCCCCCGTGGGAGATGTGCAGGAGGCAGCTGGTCGATGTTTCTCTCCCATCGATGTTTCTAACTCTGTATCTCTCTCCCTTCCTTTCTGTAAAAAAATCAATAAAATATATTTTAAAAAAAAAGACTTTAACAGAAATATTTACGCTGGTTTTATTAATGTTAGCCAAAAATTGGAAACAACCCAATGGGGTAATGGATAAACAAATTATTATATATCCACATAATGAAATATTACTCAACAATAAAAGGAATGAACTGTTGCTCTATGCAACAAGGTGGATGAAACTCAAAGGCATTATACTGAGCAAAAAAAAACGGCTTTCAAGAGTGCATACTATGTGGTTCCATTTACATAAAATTCTAAAAGCCGCAAAATTCATCTCCATTGATAGTAGATTAATGGCTGGCTGATTCCAAAGATAGGGGAGGAACTGCAAAGGTACATCAGGGGTTATATTCTGGTGATGCAAATGTTTTATATTTCCACTCAAATTTTTGTTTGACTATTTTTCCTTTAGCAACAAAAGTAAATTTCACTCAACCATGATAGTGCAATCTCTCTATAGTCTCATAATTATGCACTCTTAGTTTTATGACTAGAATATTTTGGTGATGACACAGGTAGCATATAGTTTCCTAACAAACTTTTAGTCTTCTTTCTGTCCTCAGATGGAAGCAACAATTCTGTAATTTGTTCTTTTCTTCTGTATTTTACCTTGCATAATTTTGTTTTGGGTGATGACAGAATTGACCAGAGCTATTCATTTGGAAGAACCCCAAAGAGTTTAATGCTGCATTTCTTATTCTGATCACATTTTCTTTCTTTCTATTCTTTTGTGCTCTTTCCTCTGTTCTCATCTTATTTTCCCCTCAGAGTGTCCCAGTCAGAGCAAACACTATGCTACTCTTGAAGCAGTTTATGGGACATCTGCTATTTCCCTTTAGTTTTCTGCCTTTTATGTATAATACAGCATCTATACTGCTGAGGGGGGATGTTCCAATTATCTATAGGAATGTATGCACAGGTGACCCAGAGCGTTTCATTTGGATATACCAATACAAACGTCAAAGGGTACTTACTATTAATTAATATGGCCGAGCTTAACCAAAAACTAAGAAGAGAGAGAAAGAGACACAGGAGATAAACAATGCAAGAAATCACACAGGTTTATTTACCAGAGAGCTGATGGGTTTCAGTCCTTGGCAGGCCACCCAGAGACACTCTCTGACAGAGGAGACACACGGAGGTCGTCAAAATATGCTGCAGCAAGGAGCTCGGTCTCTTGACTCGAAGAGAGGCGCCTCTGGCAGTTTGGGCTCAGGCAGAGCAGGAATGGCAGTTTCCCAGTTCGGCAGTTTCCAGGGGGGATGAGAGCGTCCTGTCTGTGGAGGGCAGACAAGCGTCTGAACCACAGCAGATTTGCTCTCCTTAAATCCTTGAAGCTGGGCGTCTTCAGTGTCTCCTATCGGGTGCCATACACGGGTGCCGCCCTGTTATCTAGGTATACACTCAGGCAGGAAAGTTGTGACCATGTTCAAAGCTTATCAATCATACATACATCTTATTTTTGGAGTTGTTTACAAGTTTTGGTCTAAGAATAAAATGGGGTCTACTTATGCTAACTTATGCTAATACAAAGTGAGTCTACTTTATGCTAACTTATGCTAATACAAAAATGGAGTTTACTTTATGCTAACTAAACTTATTACTATAACAGGCTTCTTCAGTGTCTCATATCAGTGTGCTCCAGTGGCCTTCTGGGCTTATCAGGATGCACACGCAGGGGTTACAAGTTACTTATCAGGAGTTAACATGCTAGGAGTTGTTGGTCAGGAGTTACAAGTTATTTGTAGGAGTTAACATGCAGGGCGTTACAAGTTACTTATCAGGGTCTCACACACACACACAAGTTAAGTTTCATTTCTGAGTAAAGTTTAAAATTCACTCTAATAAAGAAATGAAATTTGATTATACTATCTTATACTCGCTAAACATTACTGAAACAGGGGATATAAAATAATTTGATAACTCTGATGGGGACAGGTTTGAAAATAAAATTGTGACCTGATAACCTAACAGTAGCATAACACTATCATCTTGAATATTCATGACTCCATTCTGAGTACTTTTTAACTACCTTTTTCTTTTTCTCCCTTTGTTTTTTCCTGTGTGTGTATTTGTGTGCGCAGGTATGCACATGATATTTGAGTTCGAAAGAGAAAGTGGTTTTTGTTCTTGTTTCAGTAGCCAGTTGAAAGCATAGCTTTCTGTTTTTTTGCTTTCAACATTTTTAAGATGGACTTTCTTAGCACGTGATAATTAAGTGGTAATGTCTTAAAGCAGTGGTTCTCAACCTTCCTAATGCAGCGACCCTTTAATACAGTTCCTCATGTTGTGGTGACCCCCAACCATAAAATTATTTTCATTGCTACTTCATAACTGTAATTTTGCTACTGTTATGAATCGTCATGTAAATATCTGATATGCAGGATGTATTTTCATTGTTACAAATGGAACATAATTAAAGCATAGTGATTAATCACAAAAACAATATGTAATTATATATGTGTTTCCCGATGGTCTTAGAGGCGACCCCTGTGAAAGGGTCGTTCGACCCCCAAAGGGGTCACGACCCACAGGTTGAGAACCACTGTCTTAAAGCATGTTTCAGTATTTTTATCACCCATGGTTCTGGAAGGACACTAGGTACTTACCACTCTTGGGAGAATTGAAAAACTTTACAATATAGTTCAGATGTGGATTCTGTATGGAGCAGTAAGAATATGTGAGTTCCTATGGCTGCCCAGGAGAAGAGGGCCTCCCCAGCAGTGCCAGGAGCCCCCAGCAGGTGAAAGGCATCAGTAACATCTGTGGTCAGGTCTTGCCAAGTTTGGGAGACTCCTGCCCAGAAATATGGTACTGCAGGTCACCCTGCCACTGCTCTTTATTCTGCTGCATCAAACAGAATAAACTGGAACCGGTAGGAAAGGAATTGTTGAGAGTAGCACAAAGAAACACAAAATGGCTGCTTCAGTTATGACTCCCTAACGTAAAGTGTTCTGTTAAAGTGCAAAACCAAAGTGACATGACCTCCAAAGAGAGCTTTCTCTCCCCTCACATCCAACCTGGGTCAATGTGCCTGCTCAAAATGGTTGCTAGGACAATGCCCCAGGAGTCATTTCTGCCATTTCTACCATGATGAGTGTCTACCATGGAGCAGCACCCCCTACAGTGACCTCTGAGTCTCCTTTAGATGAAGCCACTCATTCTGAATCAAAACATGGCCCTGAAGAGCTTCCTAAGTAAAAGCCGAATATTGAAATTGGAAGTTAAGATTGATCCATCAACTGTGGGTGGAACTGTTGCCAAAGGAAATAGGAGTCTTCCATGGTATGTGAGGGAAAGCATTTCAGGGATTCACACATAGGAAGATTAGAGATATAGTGGCAAGATTTATTGGAATGAAAACAAAGGACTCCATGCCCAGTGTCCTATCTAAGACCAGGTGGCTTAGTTCCATCTCACTGAGAAGTCCAGCCTCTGGGACCACAGGGCCAAAGCCGCCCCACCAAGCCCAGGAGGAGGGCCCGGACCCAGAGCAGCTATGCCATTAACCCAGTATCCGAGGCATCCAGAGTCCAGCACAGTCTCTGTTCCCATCCTGCCCAGAGAGAGAGAGACCCTGAACCTTGGGCCTTTGTTAAGCTTTGATTATATTTCCTTGGGTTTGGGAGAGAGCATGCTTTCTTTCAAACTATCTAACCCCTTTCCTGGATCTTCTGGGGTTTGGTGCCTTTGTTTTATCGTCCCCCCCACCCTCCCCCCCCACCCACCTCCCAGATATTCCCAGGCTAAACTCTTCCCCTTTATAGTTGCCATTTTGGCTCCTACTGCATCTGCCTCAGCAGAGGAATTTCCCCCTCATTGTTTACCCCTCTCCCTGGGGAGATTGGAAAGCCAGCCTTTCCTACCTGCTGGCCTAGGGCAGAGGATGCAGCTGCTCCCTAGGGTGTCAGTGAAGCTGCCCCTTCCCAGTTAATCAGGCTTCATGTCCGATTCCACTTGCCCTCTTCCTTCGTTAATAACCTAACTAACTACTGTCACAGATTGGGTGTCCATATCAGAGAGAAATATGTTGTTACCTTTGCCAAAAACAAGATTCAGAAGCTGAAGAGGTTTTATGAAAGTGTTGATTTTCTGTCAGTGAAAACTCTTAAACTTGGAGAAAAATAAAATGCTTCCTGGCCGCTGAAACCGGTTTGGCTCAGTGGATAGAGCGTCGGCCTGCGGACTGGGGGGTCCCAGGTTCGATTCCGGTCAGGGGCATGTGCCTGGGTTGCGGGCACATCCCCAGTGGGAGATGTACAGGAGGCAGCTGATCGGTGTTTCTCTCATCAATGTTTCTGGCTCTCTGTCTCTCTCCCTTCCTCTCTGTAAAAAATCAATAAAATATATTTTAAAAAAAAAATGCTTCCTGGCCAGAACACACACACACACACACACAAACACAAGACTTTTTTTTCTTTTCTTTTTAAATCTTTATTGTTGACATGTCCCTCTGTTTCCTCCCCATTGCCCACCTCCATCCAGTTTCTGGCCAATCCCAGGCCTTCATCTTCTCTTTTTTTAACTTCCTTACTGATTCTTTCTAATTTCCTTTCACGCGGCGAGAGTCGACCAACTACAGATCTTAGTCGTACGGTTAGTTTCATTTTGAGAAATATTATTTAAACGTCTGTTTTCTTTTATGAAAGTAGGAAGACCATATCTTGAAGCTGTGTTGTAAAGACGACATTTTTGCTTTAAAGTGAAAACTTTGAAGAGAAGTTATGGAAAATAGAGTGAATAACTTGGCCTCATCTGCCCTGCAGGAAGGGGTGCCAGAAACCGATTCAAAAAAGCAAGGTAAGTCCACTTTCAATTGTGCAGAATCAAGGTGACTTTAGTGAAATTATGAAGCCTAATGTTAAAAACTCAGAAAAACTTAGAAAACATGAAATGAGTTTTGTAGTTTCTCCCATCACGGCAAAAAAAAAAAAAAAAAAAAAAAATCCTATTGAAAAATAGAACAACAAAATTCAGATTTGTAACTATTTTGTTCTTTTAATTCAGATTCACTTTGTCTTAATTAAGGATGGAAAGGGATTAACAGTAGCTTAAAACTGTTCAAGACTTAGATTCACTTTAATTTAGTATTTAATAATGGTACTACTGGAGAAGATGTTAAATATATTCTATGTACTCATTCAATGACTAGAATACACAGAAGATATTAAAATTGGCCATTATTTGTGATATTTTAAAAGACTGTTTATAGGCTTTGAGGAACTCAAGAAATACTACACTTCAGATTTTTAATAGCAGAAAGATTATCTGCCTATCTTACTCTTATCTAAGTAATTGCTTGTATCCTGATATTTTTGAGGATGTTTCTGGCAACATTAAGAAGGATGAGGGAAGAAAATGTACTAAAAAAAAAAAATACTCTCAGAAAACAACTAGGAATTACTTGGATGTATTAAATAACAAACTCAGATCCCAATTCTAAATCTGACAGGAAAATCTTTTCAAGTTATTTGAATAGAGCTATTTACAGTCATACTATGGTGAAGAAGAGAGGAAATGAAACTAAAATGCATAATATCTAGCAATCCATGATTTGGAGATTGTTGTGAATTAACATTTTCCACTTAATTTTATTTCAACCTACCAGTACATGCAAATCAAAAATTATTGTTGCAGTTCATATCAGAACGCATACTAGAATCCTCTCTTTTTTGTTTTTGATAATTTAATAATTCTTTCTAAGGTTAAATCAAAGAGGGTTGGGAAAAAAATGGAATCAAATATTGTATGGTAACATGAAAATACCTGAACAAAAAGTTTTAAGAATACTTTCTAAGCCATGCATAAAATCAGTGTTAAGTTCAACTTTATGTATCAATCAACAGTTTGGACTTATATGTTGTATGTGTAAATAAATTCTATATACCACACAAATATATTCTATAAGTTACTTAATATTGTATTGCTTTGTTTTGGGGGAAGCAGCAAAAGTTATGCTCCAGAAACTGATTTTGTCTTTGTCACAAAAATTTACATAATACAGATTCGCTGTGGTAATATTAATAATTTCACAAGCCAATAACATACAGGATAATATCGCTTAACATGAGAATAAAGAAATAACATACACCCAACCAATGATAGATTATTAATCTATTCCAGGCAAGGGGGATAAAAGAATAAAGTCTAAATTTAATACGAGGTGTGGCTTTTTACACTTAAAGTTATTTAGGAAGGACAGCTATCAAAGGAGAGCTGATTTCCAACTGCCACATAAAAGTTAAAGTACCCTGTTGCTAGGGAAAAAAAAAGCAGGTGTTGGTTGCCTCCTTTTTTTCTTTTTTAATATATTTTTATTGATTTCAGAGAAGAATGGGGAGGGAGAGGAAGATAGAAACATCAGTGATGAGAGAGAATCATTGATGGGCTGCCTCCTGCACATCCCCCACCAAGGATCAAGTTCGCAACCTGGGCATATGCCCTAACCTGGAATTGAACCAAGACCTCCTGGTTCATAGATCGACACTCAACCACTGAGCCACATGGATCGGGCAGCTGCCTCACTTTCTGTATTGCCAACGAGATAGTAGTCCTTATCAGTAGGAGCTAATGCCCCAAGGGTTTTGGGAGAGTTTTGGTGAAAGGGAGTATAGTCAATAATATTGTGATAAATTTGCATGATAACTGATTACTAGTGTTATTGAGGTGATCACATTGTAAGGTGTATAAGTATTGAGTCACAGTGCACACCTGAAACTAATAAAATATTGGTTACTAACTATATTTAAATAAAAATAATAAAAATGAAAAATATATAAATTAAAAGTTTAGGAAAGAGTACGCTCACCCAAACCAAAACTTTCAAATAGTTCTCACAAACTCTCAATATTTATAGCCTCAATATCTCAGTGACAGCTGAGGTACTTATCATGACAATAGATGAGATGATAACATGCTGAAACAACTTACTTCATTCTCATATCAACTTTGCTTCTAAAAAGAACTTATTTTTTTTGTCTTTGTCATAAAGAATGAATTAAGGCAACTTCACTTAAATCATAAAGTGAATTTAAAATTACATTAAGTCATATCTATATGTATAATAGAGAAATATGCTAATTAACCGGGATGCCGTAATGGGTCAACCTGACAGGAGGAGGTTCCATGCACAGCGTCGATAGGGGTCTCCACGTACCTGTGCTGAGGAAGGGCCTGATCAGCAGCAGCCTCGGCTGCTTCAAGGGCCAGAGAGGGAGGCAGGGCTGGACCGGTGACTCGAGGGTGGAAGGGTTCTGCGCAATTTCAAATCGCACGCTAGGCTCCTAGTTTGTGTATAATATTATATATAAAATATATAGATATATCACCTGAAATTATAAACACCCTTGTAAAAGTAATAACAGTGTGTGATATAACTTATTCGTATGTTTATTTTGGATTTTATTTTTTAATATTTCCTTATTTCTACTTATTGATTGTTTATGATTTTTTTTCAATAGATATTAGCTAGAAAGTAGGGTATTTTGTTTGACTTTAAATTCATTGACCCTTTCCTTTCAACCCTCTTTGGAGAAGATTAGATTCAGAAATTGAGAAAAATTAGTTAAATCAATGGAGGAAAAATAATTGGAATCCTTCACAATTTAGATTATCATAGAGGTTAATTAGAACTATTTTAGTTATATTGTGTTAACCAAAGAAGAGGTTCAGCCTGTAATTCAGAACAAAAAATATTTATCTGAACAAAAGGAGTTGCAATCCTGGAAACACAGATGCAGGTGGCAACTTAAATTTTGTCCCAGAGAGAACAACAACAACAAAAAAGCATAGAATTTTAAAAACACAAAAACCACAAAATGTACTTTTTTCATGCAAATAAATGATTGCTGGCTAGGTTACCAGGAATTGTTTATGCAATACGCTAACAAAGGAAGCAAAGACTAGAAGGAGGAGGTTAAGCCAATATGTGTTCATGACGCAATTGGTGTTTTAGGATTTTTATGAGTCAGCCTGGGGCTGAGTTTAGCAATAGGTTAAGCAACTTAGTAGCATCTTTGAGAACAAAGGCATAAAATGTGCATAGCCCCCCACCCATTCCTTAATGGGCTCCAGACTCTAGTTTCAGTAACTCTCTTAGCAATGCTTATTCCATTTTATTTTCTCCACTATAATTGTTACTTAAATAGTTTTTTTTTATTGAGCTGTCTTAGGATGTTATGTTTTTTATTTACATTCTTTTGTTGAACACATAAGGGCTGAACAACTTTGAAATTCATCTATTTTTAAGTTAAAATTTACTTGACATATAGTATTACATTAGTTTCAAGCATACAGCATAGTGATCTGACATTTACATATCTTATCCATGGGCTCATCACACTAAGTCTAGTAACCATCTGTTAATACGAAATTTATAGTGGGAGACCAATATTTTCTGTTGTTTGGTTTTTTGAATAAGAATAGAAAGGAGGGCCTTGTATAATGAGAGCTATTTAAACTGATTGTAGAAAACTAGATTTTAGGGCTCAGAGGGAAAGACTTCCAAAAGAGCCTGACTACCTACTTAAAATAATGAATAGGAAAATGTACTTCAAATTTTCATTTAATATGGCAGTAAATAATCTTTACCTCCTCCCATACATAATTAAAATATGGAATGATGGGACAGCTAACACAAGAAAAAATAAGAAGAAAAACTGATTGTACTTAATTCCTTTTAAAAGGCAGACCTTCTGAAAACAACATATTTATATTATTCAACTTAAAAAAGAGATAGTGTTATTTAATGGTTGAAGAGATATATGCTAAAATGAGGTAAGAAAATAAAGTTATACATTGTAACTATTTGATCAAGATTTTCGAACCTGTGATATTGATAATATCCTTTTGTCCACCATACCAGTCCATGGACAGATAAACAGACTGCCATCAAATTGACTTGACTGATGGCATAGAAACAGGGGAAACAAGTATTTGTTTCCAGGATACCTAATATTTGAATAAAATTAATAAGAAATTAAATAAATTAATGAGATGATATTTGAAAGGTGATTAAAAGCCTGGACTCAAGTTCTGAACTGCGCCATCCATATACAGCACCAAAAAAGGCTGAAAAGACAGATGTATGTCCTGTTTCTCCTCTTCTTGACCTTGGCTACATTGGAGACAGGGTCTTACTAGGAACAATCCCTTCATTTGTACTTTAGACCGCAACCCTCTAGCCTAGGCAAGAATTCTTTTTAATTTAATGATTTCATCCCCCTCCTGCAGGCATCTGCAATGTATCCCTTTACTCTAGATCAGTGGTCGGCGAACTGCAGCTCGCGAGCCACATGCGGCTCTTTGGCCCCTCGAGTGTGGCTCTTCCACAAAATACTGACTTCTGCCCATGGGCCACGAAGTTTCAATCGCACTGTACGTGTGCACCCCCCAATGGTAGGAGAGAACTTTTAAAAACACGAATTTAGTAATGCCAAACACATGTTTAAAAATTCAATGGCTTCCCATTATACTTAAAAGAAAATCAAGATATTTTCCAATGCCTTCAAAGCTTAACATCATTTAGCTCCTTTACTCTTACCTAGTCACGCTTGTTATATTGTTCTTTGCTGCATACTTTTAATCTTTTTCCTGATTCAAGGCACCTGCACTTGCTGTTCTTGTTGCTTGATATGTTTTCTCTTGTTTATTTCATTTGATTAATGTCCAAAACGTCCATGGAAAACATGTGGCCCATAGTTAACATAAATCCTGCTCATCTGAAGGATTAGAACCCAGATCCATATATCTAAAACTACCAGAACAGGGAGGCTTATTATCGGCAGCGCAGCCACAATACAATTGTTGGACCAACAAAACATGATCATATTTTAAAGTATTAATTCTGTCAACCCAAAGTAGAAATAAATATTGTGGGCTATTTGAACCCAGGGATGTTTTCTTAAGCGTGGGCATTTTAGACAAGTATCAAGGACCACTTGTGGATTTGGTGAAGGCCAAATATGCTCTGGACTTTTTGGACAGGGTCAACTATCAAGGACATTTGGGTATAGACTAAATGTCTTTGTGGATGTTTTATTTTATGTATTTATGTATGCATCGATAGATGGATGGAGTGATGGATTTATTTATTTATGTTAATCCTCACAGGATGATATTTTTCCCATTGATTTTTAGAGAGAGGGAGAGAGAGAGAGAGAGAAATATCGATGTGAGAGAACATTGGTTGGTTGCCTCACCCAGGACCTGGCTGGGGCTGAGGATAGAACCTGAAAACCAGGTACGGTCCATGTTCTTGACCAGGAATCAAACCTGTCATCCTTCGGTGCGTGGGCCCATGCTCTAAACACTGAGGCACACTGGCCAGGGCATTGTGGATGCTTTAGACAGGGCCAAGTGCCTTGCAAGATTTGGTGTACCTGGCCACTGCTCATATTTTAGGTCTTGGTTTTAACATCATTTCCCCAGAGCGACCCTCCTACCTTTGCTTTTTAGGGTCTCCCACCTTATCAATTCAGAGGACCCTGTTTATTGCCTTTCTCATTCTTGTTGCAAATTGTAATTTTTAAATTCATTTTTATCAGTTTGTCAGTCTTTCCCAAATGTACCTTCCAGGAGAGCATGCATGCATTAGGTCTTTCTTGCTTACTATTGCATTCATGGAAACTAGCACATAGTAGGTGACTTAACATTTGTTAAAGGATGAAAGAATAAACAAACAGTGCTGGTTCAAAGGTGAAGCATTGCAGATCCTATAGTTCATGCTTATTGTGTAACTTTGAAATTCTGGCCAGGAAGAAGAAATGCACAGCTGACAGGCATTTCAGAAATTTGGAAGAAATCTATAAGATTAGACCCTACTCCATAATTATATTTCTCAAATAGTTAAATAACAGTTGGGTGGCTCAGAAGCAATGCTGATATTCTTTTGCTGCATTTCTTTTCCCTCCTTATGGTACTCTTTAAAAAATATTTTATTTTGAATTTTTATTGGTACTAGTATTTTCATGTATTGTTCATGATAATTTAGATTAGTACCATACTTTTGGAAAAGTATTTAACCAATATATATCAACTTATTTATTTTTAAAATTTTACCTTAAAAATATAATTAGATAAGTATTCAAAAATACATTTAACCTATACTTATTTAGTTCTGGTTGAAAGAAAAAGGAATGACCCAACTTAAAGATCCATAAGAAGAGGATTAATGTTTATTCTAAAGGCATAGCCACATAAAAAAGTTTTATCAGACATTAAAATTGTTATGTAAAATTACACTTTTGCATGGTGGATAAATTTATCTGTTGCTCTGAATGAACAACCACCCCAAAGTTTTAGTGGCTAAAACAACAATCCTGATAGTGTTGTAGAAGACCGGAGAAAAACCAAGAAATGCTTAGAGAAATGGAGTTACACAGCTTTATTATGCCGGCGGACTCAGAGGAGGTTGCCTCTCAAATTCTGAGCCAACCAATATGGTGGAAGCCCCTCTTTTATCTCCTTTTGGTGTCTTTGTCCTCCAAATATGCATTATACTTTGGGAACTTTCACAGGCTTTGCAAAAAGCCCAAGGTGTTGGGGGTCTTGAGACCATATCTAAGGCCTGGCCTGGCACCAGTGCTGGTAACCCCCCTCTGGGGACTGTGTGCTATTCATGGTTTATGGCCTCGGTAAAATGTGAGCATTTAGGTAACAGGTCTTGCAAGACCAGTTTGTGGAGAAAGGGGCAGTGACTTAATTATAGGTTATCAAGAATGTACATTAGATTGCTGGCACAGACACAGATTGCTAGCCCCCCAAATATCAGGGTTATATTGGAATTAGCCTTTTAGCCTTCTCATTAGTGCTGGTGGTTCTATGGGTTAGGAATGTGGACAAGATTCTGTGAAATGGCTCATCTCCATGTTATACCAACTGCTATATTTGGGCAGGGCCTGAGGATCCAAATGTGTTCACTCACAGATTTAAGCCTTAGTGATTGGATTCAGCTGTTTATCCACTATATACTCTTTCTCTCTCTCTGTCTCATTTTTAAGACAGTAACTGGGCTCTAGACAACTGAAAATAGAAATTGCATTATATTTTCAGGCATGGGCTCTAATGTGCTAGAGCCAGTGGTTCTCAACCTTCTGGCCCTTTAAATACAGTTCCTCATGTTGTGACCCAACCATAACGTTATTTTCGTTGCTACTTCATAACTATAATGTTGCTACTGTTATGAATCATAATGTAAATATCTGATATGCAGGATGGTCTTAGGCGACCCCTGTGAAAGGGTCTTGTTCAACCACCAAAGGGGTCGCGACCCACAGGTTGAGAGCCACTGTGGTAAACTGTCATTTCTACCATATCTTATTGGGCAAAGCAAGGCACAAAGCCAATTCATACTCAAGTGTCAGGAAATACAGTGTACTTCTTGATGGGAGAAGTAGCAAGATCATGTGTGCAAGGGATGGTAGACACAGGAGGCGCGATTCATTGGGCGCCATTTTAGACAGTGTACCACAGTAGTAAGAACACATTGTTAACTGAAAATATTAAATTACACGACAATGGGTACATGATAATTGTACTCATTTAAGATTATGTGTATTTTGGAGAGAGGTTATATGTGTGAAAATAGAATTAGAGAGATACATAGATGGAAGGATGTCAACTCAAATGAGAATGCTAATTTTGTCTAAATAGTGTAAATTTGGATGCATTTTAATAGTAAATATTATTTTTAATACATATACTCTGGAAAAAAGTATTCAACAAAAGAATAGTTCTTTTCTTTACTAGGTGAAAAAAGAGGAATAATAAACACTCTCAATATTTATAGTCTATCTTAAGGTAACTTTTATAATTTTTTTAAATTTACAATAAGGATAGTGTATAATCATGTAAAATAAAATTATTTCATTTTTAAAAAGTTATGTACCATTTTTCTCCCCAAATGGGCACTAATAAAAGAAAAACAATTTCTGGTCAGAGATGAGTTGTGTTCTACTGATTTTGCCAATGAGAAAATATATACATCCAGAAAAAAATAATGACTTACCCAAGTTCCCATTGCTTGCTTGTGGTAAAAATTATAATCCCAAATCTTTTGATTGATTATTCTATGACTTTTCAAATATGCTATTCAGTCTATAATTTAAAATAAACTTTTCATTAGTCGAAAAGTAGATTTTCTTAGAAACATTAAAAGAATCTTAGGGTGTCCTGATGTTTTACCATAAAGCATTGATTTTCAAATAGTGTACCATGGCACACTGATGTGCTACAAGTATCTTTAAAACATGTAATACCTGACTATTTAGCCAGGGTCACTGACCTCTTTTTCCTTAAATTGTCAAATAAAAAAAAATGACAACAATCAACAATATCCATCTGCTGTAAATGAATCAAAATTATACCTATTTTTGTCAGATCAGCAAAAAATATATTTTCTAGTGTGCTGCAGCATTTTAGTAGTTAGTTTATATGTGCCATGAGATGAAAAAGGTTGAAAAATCACTGCCATAGAGGAAAGGTAGTGAAGGTCTGGGAGTGGCTCCAGGCCTGAGGAAATTCTGGCCTAAAGACACATACATCTTTGATTCCTTGGACTATTACAGTAAAATCCATGGTAACACTTGAATTGGATATAAGGATGTCCTGAAAAATTTCGAGCAAAAAAATAAAAATCAGAATTTTTTTCTCATATGACAAACAGGAAAAAAATTGTTTTGTGTCATTTCCTTGTGAAGTAGCAGAATAAAATTAAAAGTAGCAGAATAAAACGTAAAGAGGTTTTTAGAAACAGTTATGAGTACAAACTTCAGTTTTTCTTGTAGCTGTTTCTTAATCTTAAAATATTTTTTTGCTGTTTTTCAGGTGTTAACAAGTATAAGGTGTCAACTATTGGATTACTTGTAATTAGTTTCATTTTTATGGCCTTATTTATATATGGTGAGTAAATTTCATACTTTATTTCTTCATCTTTTTTTTCTTTTCCCCTGTTCAGGGCTTTCTTTTGAAACAGGAATTTTAGGGGAATAGATGCAGGCTTAGGGAGTTTTTAGAATTGGGGTCCATGGGAAAACGTAGGGCTACAACTTGGGAGAAGGTACATCTCCATAACACCAGGAAGCCAGGTGCAGGGAGCAGCAACAGTTGCATTTACATAAGACAAGGGAGCTGGAAGTAGCCAAAAAGGTCTATATTTACAAAATAAAGAGGAAGGAAGAAAGCCCAGAAAGAAAAGAACAATGGAGAAGGGGGGCATCACACGTCCCATATGAGGTTCCACCTTTGAGCCTAGGAGTTACCCTAGTAACCAGTCTTAGGGAATAGTGCCAATCAAAGGGGATATCAAGGCACCAGGATCTGCAGCCTTTATAAGCCATAGGGGAAAAAACTCAGTGGGACCCTTTTCCCCCTCCCCACGTGGGAGTCCATTATGTGGGACTCTTCCTCTCCCCACCTGGTAGTCTGTACTTGCCCTTCAATCAATTTCCACCTTTGCTGTACCACTTTCTGTCCGTGGATTCATTCTTCGATTCTGGTGGACAAAGAATCTGGGTTCCACTCCAAAAATTCCACTTCATTATTAAATGATTCTTTTTCTTTTTGTTTCATCATGATCTTTTCTTATCATTTTCACTCCCTTCCCTTTAGTCACGATATATTTAATGGTATCGATGAATGAGTTATTATGAAATATGCGACCTATGTAAGGCATTGGGAGATGCAAAGATTAAGACAAAATTGTTCACCCTGATAATGATAATCACTATTTTGATTTCGGTTGCATAGGTTAGTTTTTCCTATCTAAAACATTTCTACATAAATAAAATCATGCAATTTACATGTATCCTTTGCATCTCATTTCTGTTGTTCCACATTATGCTGTGTTATTCTTCCATGTCATAACATGAAGCAAAATTTCATTGACTCATTGTGGAAATGAGTGTAGATAATAATTCAACCAATAGTTTTCTCTCTGTACACCCTTAATCACCAGCATCCCATTTATAACTGGTGATTAGATTAATGCGTTTAAAGCAAATGACATTGAAAAATCAATATGATGATATCTCATTCTTAAAGTACTGCTGCTTTAGAACCATTTTTAAAACCAAAAATTGACTCAAGTCTCCCTGTGTTCAGAAAAATAGACACTATAAATGTTTCAAGACTAGGACTTTAACACAAAAATTAGGAATAACATTATTATGAGAGGAGCTGTGGAGTTATGGTCTGGAAAGCTGTATCGCTGGAGGAGAAATAGTCACTAATAACTTTGGCTTAAACCACTAATGTTTTAGGAGAATCCAGAGATTAGAAGAAAGTCTAAGAAGCTAACACGTCTAGCTGCCAAAGCTACTCATGAAGAGACCTATGAACTGCCAATGCCCACGTCTTTAAGAATAATGACTTCTGCTTCACTTCCCGTGTGGGTTCTTTTCGTTGGTTAACCCAGAACTAATGGGTTACCTTCTTGACAATAGGCAACCTAACACACGCCTTGTTAGCTACATATTCTGTTTTATTCTTTCCATTACTTCCTTAGCATTTAACATGATTCCTGCATTTTTACAGTCTAGTTTAAATTAGTATTTTTATTACGTGCTGATACTGCTAGGATTTTATTATATTTCATTTACCCATAAATGACAAAGGTGACTTAACACAAGTGAAATTGACACAAATAACAATGGTTACTCTGAAATGCCTATGTATCATTGAGGTTAGAGTTAAAAGTGTATCGCAAATTAGTGAGCTAGATAAGATGCCTTAATGAGCCAATTAGTTAGAAGTCATCTTTATTGTGTGCTGGTTCAGAGCAGAATACCTCTGTCAAATTCTGAACTAACATAGGAAAGAGTATTCCCTTTTTATATCCTTCTAGGTCTTTGTATAAGTTATTTTTGCATCAGCTTGTAACCTTGAGTATATATCATATCTAGCAAACACCTGTCATATATATACAGACAACTTGAAACCTTGAGGACATATCATATCTATACAGACACCTGTAACCTTGAGTACATATCTATACAGACACCTGGCATCAGTATCAGCATATCAGTTCCTTATGTTAGTTGGCTAGCTTGCAAGGTCAGACAATTAAGTTTATCTTTTCTATTATTCAAGCTAAAAAAACAATGTTATTTTACAGTCTAAAAATAACAGAGGGACTAGCAAAAATATAGCAGAGAATTTCAAAACAACAGAGAATTCCAAAACATCAGTTTTAAACAGCAGTTTTTCCAAAGGAGGGATTACTATTATGCTTCAAAAGGAATATGAGTGTCCTGTCAAATCCTGAGCTGCTGTCATTTAATGTAACAGGAATTTTTAAAAAACATGTTATGTGGTAGATATGCAATTCTAATCATGATTATAAACTTTTACATCACGATCCTGTCTTTCCCCAATAATCTCAAATACAGAGGTATATTATTTCATCTGGTTCTTAGACTATGCATTTGTCTCAGTTCTAGGTAAATCCAATCCTTCTACTCAGTATTTTTGCCCAGATGGTTGGATTGGTTTTCAAAATAATTGCTATTATTTCTCTAAACAAGAAGGGGATTGGAATTCAAGTAGACACAACTGTTCTACTCAACATGCTGACCTAACTGTGATTGACTCTAGAGAAGAAATGGTAAGTAAGCTAATACATATAACTTATGAATTTTTTGTGTGTAAGGGCATTGGAAATATTCAAATTCCATTATGATTTTTAAAACTTTTTACACATGCCTATCTTTGTATATGGAATATTAAAGATGTTCATAGCAGGCCATGGAAGATACCTGATGATATTTTGTTTGGATCGTGTAACACATCAAGTTAGTAGACTTGATAGTTATCTTTATATTTTAAGGAGTATAAATAGAAGAGCTTGATAATATTTGGAAACCTTTTAGTCCACAAACAGACAACTGCTTCATGGTGGATGGGATTCTTCATTCCACCTTCCTCTGACTAATCACTATTGCTTTGCTGTCTGCCTCTTAGCTCTAGTGACTAAGCTCTCCGAATCTCCATCATAGCACTCACTACTGGTAATGCAATAGGTGTGTAATCGAAAGTTTCCCCCTAGACCAGAGGATGAGCTTCCAGTAAATAAATATTATGCTTTATTTGAAATTATATCTTTTGCTGTAGCATAAGACAGATACAAATAAAAATTTAATGAATATTTGTTGAATAAATATTATTTTCCATGACAAATTTTTTAAAAATTTATCATTATTATTGAAAGTATTACAAATATCCTCTTTGTTTCTGTTTCTCCTCCCCATTGACCCCCTCCACCATGAACCTGCCCCTCTCAGGCCTTCACCACTCTATTGTCTGTGTCCATGGGCTATAAATTTATGCATATAAATTCCCCAGTTAATCACTCCCCTCCCATCCCTCTCCCTGCCTTCCCTCTGACAATTTTTTTTTTAGTAAAGAGAATCTCCAAGAATAAGAGATTGAGAAACTCTGTAACTCTGCACTTGTGAAATGTGTTATTTCCCTAAATCACATTTACAGTAAACATATGGTTTTGCTTTTGTCTAATCTCTTTAAAAGGGTCAATATAAGAAATAATGTAATTTGGCTTAAATATTTTTGTGAATAATGTACAATTAAGAAGCATTTAAAATATAAAGAGTACAGCACAGCAGTCAACATTGCTAGGATTGTATGTTATTTATGTGGTGAACAGTCTATTTAGATAATCTGCCTGATGATTGGTACAAATTTAAATGAATGTGAACCAGACTGGAACAATTTACAGATCAGTGCAAGGAAAGTAAACTATTTTGGAAGCAAGAAAAGGTATGGAAACCTAAATAAAATGTGAAAAACTAGATATGTTAAGAGCAGACACAGAAAGTAAAATATGCTTAAATGAAAGAGCTTCTATAAATAATCTCATTCATGAATTTTGCAAGACTTTTATAATGAACATTCTGAGAACTATTTGTACTGCCTTTTACAGTTTCTCTTAAGGAAAAAGAGGCTAAATTACCAGCAAAATGGAAAAATAATGAACGTTAATAAAATTCTTGAGGGATAAAGAAAGAACAAGGCATACTGTTTAAACTCTTCACTTACAGGAATCATGTTGGCAAAGACTGAAAAAATAGTGAATATTATGGAACACTAAGAACAGAAGTACACAACAATAGTTTTGAGCTTAAGGGAAATCATTAAACATAGCAAATAAGAATAATTGTACTATTTGGATTAAAAAAAAACTGATCATAAAATATCCTGATGTATTTTGAAGATTGTTGATGCCTGTTATATACTACATAATCTGGGCAAAATATAAGTGACCAACAGGATGAGGTAAACCTGTCTGTGAAGGAGTGATAAAAGTAACATATACAATAATTTTCATATTTTTATTGATTTTAGAGAGAGAGGAAGGGAGAGGGAGAGAGAGAAACATTGATAAATGCCGCAGTCTTTTCACAGCAAGGGTTCAGGAATCTGGAGAAGGGGCTGCGAATAAATGGATAAATAGACAAGAAATTTAAATTTGGAAGGCATTTTGGGGGAGCCAGGGGAGTCTTAGCTCTAGTGACTAAGCTCTCAGAATCTCCAGACCCATGACTTTTTATTAACACACTAGTGGCCCAGTGCACGAAATTCGTGCATGGGGGTGGGGAGGGGTGTCCCTCAGCCTGGCCTGCACCCTCTCCAATCTGGGACTCCTTGGAGGATGTCCGACTGCCAGACATCGACAGGGATCTGGCCTAAACCATCAGTCAGACATCCATCTTGCAATCCGGGACCACTGGCTCCTAACTGCTCACCTGCCTGCCAGCCTGACCACCCCTAACCACTCTGCCTGCCAGCCTGCTCACCTCCAACTGCCCCCCTGCAGTCCTGCTTGCCCCCAACTGCCCCCCTTGACAGCCTGCTTGCCCTCAACTGTCCCCCCTGTTGGCCGGTTTGCCCCCAACTGCCCCCCCGCCAACCTGATTGCCCCCAACTGCCCCCCTTGCCAAACTGCTTGCCCCCAATTGCCCCCCTTTCCAGCCTGCTTGTCCTCAACTGCCTTCCCTGCTGGCTTGCTTCTCCCTCCTGCCCCCCCTCCCAGACTGATTGCCCCAACTGCCCTGCTCTCCTGGCCTGATCGCCCCTAACCACCTCTGCCTCAGCCCCACCACCATGGCTTTGTTTGGAAGGACGTCTGGAAGGTCTCCCAATCTAATTAGCATATTACCCTTTTATTAATATAGATTTTTCCCTTTAGCAAAGCAGATATACATATCAAAGGTAATGTCTAGTAAGCAATAATGGATTATCAGGTTAGGGGAAATTCCTTCAGCCATTCCTCCAGCAGCAGGTAAACAGGAAAGATTATCAGTTTAGGGGAAATGCCTGCAGTTGTTCAGCAGCAGGTAATAATATACACATATTTTCAGCCCTGCTGAAGTCCCAAGATCCATCAGCCTTCTGATGAACTTCTTGCATAATTATGATCTGCTGGAATTTGCTTCCAGCAGATAAAACATCACATTGATCAGCTGTCTCCTGCACGCCCTCTGCTGGGGATAGAGCCTGCAACCCCAGCATGCACCCTGACTGAAAATCTAGCCTGTAACCTTGGGTGTATGGGATGGCCCTCAACCAACTGAGCCACATCAGCCAGGGCAATGAGTACACGAATTTTAAAACTTTATGTAAAATAATTTAAAATATTATATATATATATATATATATATATACTAGTAGCCCAGTGCACAAAAATTTGTGCACTCGGGGGTGAGGGTGAGGGGTGGGGCCAGACCCCTCAGCCCGACCTGCACCCTCTGTCATGTTCCGGGACCCCGGCCACTCCTGACCTATGCACAGGCTTACAGGCTTGGGCGGCCTGGCTCCCGAGGCCCCATTTTCTCAAGAGAACAAAGTTGGCATTAGTTACAGCCCTCACAGAACCCAGTACACCGCATCTGTGCATACAACTGCCTCGTTCATGTGCCTGCTTCGCCCTACTGAATTACTAACATCTTGAGGACATAGCTCTGTCTTATCCTGCTTCAACTTCAGTGCCTGGCCTGGTGCCATGGACCTGAGAGGGTTTGTTGAGTGAGTAAATAATGAGTGAGTGAATGAGTGAATGAATGAGCGAGTAAGTGAATGAGCAAGCAGCTAAGGGGCGGGAACTTCTGCCGTGTTGCCATGACAACACGGCAGAAGTTCTGGCCTCAAACCCGGCTCCCTGAAGCCCACCCTGGGAAAGCTCCTCCCTGTTCCCAGCGGCCTGGGGCCCCTCTCCTGGCTGCATACTGAATTACTAACATCTTGAGGATTTAGCTCTGTCTTATCCTGCTTCAACTTCAGTGCCTGGCCTGGTGCCATGGACCTGAGAGGGTTTGCTGAGTGAGTGAATGAGTGAGTGAATGAGGAATGAATGAGCAAGTAAGTGAATGAGCAAGCAGCTACCAGCAGGGATAGTTCACACTCTGCTCTGGGCTGCCTGATACAAACCCCTGGAAGTTCCTGCCCTGCTCCCAGCGGCCCCACTCCCCTATGCCGGCTGCATAGTTCGTGCAGGGCAAAGGTGGCCCAGATGTGCGTTTTGGCAGATCAGTGCATTAGCACCTGTCAGCCGGGGATCCCCCTGGAGGGCTGTTTGTCGGTGCGGCCAGTGGCAGATCGGTGCATGAGCACCTGTCAGCTGGGGATCCCCACAGGGCCGTTTGTGGGCGTGGCCAGTGGCAGATCAGTGCATTAGCACCTGTCAGCCGGGGATACCCCCCAGGAGGGCCGTTTGTGGGCGTGGCCAGTGGCAGATGGGTGCATGAGCGCCTGTCAGCCAGGGATCCCTGCAGGAGGGCCGTTTGTGGGCATGGCCAGTGGCTGATCTCTGCGGTCCCGCCAGCCCTGGTTCTGTTCCCATATGGGCTGCCTGCTGCCAGGGTTGCAAATAGCAGAACCGGATGGCAGCGAGGCAGGTAGGATGGCGCTGTCCCGCCCTGCTTGCAGTATACAAATTAGCAGCCATCTTGGTTGGCGGTTAACCACCATCTTGGTTGGCAGTTAATTTGCATATCACCCTGATTAGCCAATGGGAAGTGTGTCAGAGGTATGGTTAATTACCATGTTTGTCTATTATTACGTAGGATATATATATATATATATATATATATATATATATATTTAAATTACAAAACATGTCCTAAGTTAAAATGAGATAAACTTGTTTCATGAAATATTTTTTTGTTTATTTCCATCTACTTAAAATTATCTTGCATTTTTAACAATAAGCTATATGGCACCCCTGTGTTAAACAAATAACGATTAGTATTTTTTCATTGGACAGGTTCTAGAAAATGCACCTCCCAATTGCCTGTCACCAAGACCACAGCTACTTGAACATCATCCAATTTTTCCATTATTCAATAATTTATATATACACATACAGGATGGGCAAAAATAGATTTACAGTTGCAAGTACACAAAACAGTTTATTTTTGCATTACTATTCATTAATCATTGTATTATTTTTCATATGAATATATAGGCATAGGCATAGGCATAGATCTCCCCTGCTGGTTTCCAATATGTTTATCCTTACATATTTTTTCTGCCTTTAGACAAGCTCTTTGCTAAGTCTAGACTATGAATGTCTTTTTCTCCCTCACCCTCTACATGTATCATGAAATCTTCTCTTCCAGCTTTACCTCTTAGAGCGCATTCTATGTGAAAGCATCCCATAAAAACCAGATACTTCTTTTTTGTAAACTTGAATTTTAATTTGTGTTTATTATATTCATTATCTTCCCCTTAACTAGTAGGATATTTTCTAATTCTATATTTACATAATTTTTCTCACTAAATTAAACCCTTTCAATCCAGGGAGAATATTTTATTAATCTGTTTCTTTGTAATCCCAAAGCTTAGCTCAATGAAATGAACTTTTTAAAAATAAATTTATAAAATGCTGCAGAGGATGGCATATTAAAATGACAAAGGCTACTGTGTCACTGTTACTAGTATTAGATAGAAATGGACTATGAGTATTGTGAGTTGTCATGATTCCTTTATATTTATCAACAACTGGAAACATGGAGTTATATAATGTAAAGCTGAAATTGAGCTCATTTTCATGACTTGAAAATGAGCTCAATTTTAACATTGAAGGAATTAGAAGGAGAAAAGAACAAATATCAGGAAAAATTATCATTTCCCTGAATGACACCTTTTAAAATTAGAATATCTGCAAAAAAATACAATCTGATAACTAGATTATAAAAAAACTAGTTATCTGAGGGGCATGTGTGTGTGTGTGTGTGTGTGTGTGTGTGTGTGAGAGAGAGAGAGAGAGAGAAAGAGAGAGAGAGAGAGAGAATAATTTAATTTTGGGAGAGAAGTTGAAATAAAACACAACATGGAAATCAATATACTAGTAATTGCTAGGAACAGGAAAACCATTATAGTAAATATGTGGTGATTAAAATGAGCTTCATAACAAACTGGATTTCCATAGATGTTTTGTTTAAAAATACTGGAAGAATAGATTTTCATATTGAAAAATTATTAATTTGGAATCAGAAAGTATCTGAAAGAAAATGTTTCTTATATCTTTGTTTCATAAATAAGAAAACTGAGGGTCAGAGAGTAAAATATTTTTTATTTTCTGGTATAGCTTGGCGTTGAACATTTGTCACAATAGGCTGTATTAAAAACTGAGAAGTAACATTATGAAATTTATTTTGTCTCTAAAGGAGTTTTTAAGACAACACAGATGTATTTATGATCTCTGGATTGGGTTGGAGATGACAGAAAATCAAACAGGAACATGGGTAAATGGAGGAATATTTAACAAATGGTGAGTTTCTTTCTTTCTCAGATAATTTAAGTTCAGACATGGGTTAGCTACATTTCTCTAGAGCCCAAGATTTGAGCACATGTTAAAAAGATGAAATGGGAAGATTGTATCATGTACTAAGATTAACTCCAGGAGTCAACCAGAGAGGCTGGGAATCAAGACATAAGGGGAATCCTCAGCCTGTTGCATGGGGAGGACATGGGAGTGGGGAAGACATGGGGCAAGGGGAGGAAAGGGGACATACTTTAAACAACAAAGATAAATTTAAAAAAGAGAACTTGGATCATAGCAATTAATAAATATTCACTGTTGTTAATTTGCTTTAAAATATATATATATATATATATATATATATATATATATATATATGGAAGATCATGTACTTGATTATTTTGAAAATGAAGACCTAAAATTCACAAACACAGTCCAAAAGAATTTAAACTTGTGCCTGATTCTAAATGATCTTTTCCAATTCTACATCTATTTTTTCAAGCTTTGTGCTACCTGTTTGCTGACATATTTTACAGTTCATGATCAATTTGTTGTTTATTTTAACCTGATTTTACTTGCATCGATAACATAAGTTATCCTGAGCTTTGTATCTTTCATTTTCCAATAAGAAAAGTTGGATTGAAAGACCTGAACTCACTGCACACATGATCTCGGTGTAACCAACCCACAAGATGACTGCCAGCCACTTCACCACTTTAGTTTTTAGTCAAGGTTCTCAGTAGCAACGCAACTGACACATTGGACTGAATAATTCTTTGTTGTGGTAGGGGGGCACTTTCCTGTGCATTGTGGGATGTTAGCAGCATCTCTGGTTTTTCCCCACTCCATTTGTGACAACCAAAAATGTCTCCAGGTATTGCCAAGTGTCCCTTGTGGAAGGTGGGGGGAAGGCAAAATTGCCCCATGTTAGAACCATTGATTTATATGAACTGGTAGTTCCCCTGATTACATATCACTCACTTAATCTAATTTAATAAATATAAATGCTTGGAAGACAGACTCTTATGGTCCAATTTGGTGCAGATATCTTAACCCTAGCAAGAGAGTACTACTGGTATATCACAGTACACATTTTTAGGATTCGGGGCAGATATTTTTTTTAAAGATGTTATTGGACAAGGGAGAAATTATAGGACTCCCTAGTACATAGTGTTTAATGTACTCTTTCTATTATAGGTTTGATGTGAGAGGAAATGAGAAATGTGCTTACCTCAGTGATAATGGTGTAGCAACAGCTAGATGCTACACAGAAAGAAAATGGATTTGCAGGGGAAAAAAAAGTACTACATAAACATTTCTGCTTATGATTTATAACCATAGGTAATAAAGTTTTAATATCTTTTTTTCTTTCCCTTTGTATAACTTCACTTTTGTTAAATTTCTTCAACTTACTTTTTAACTTTTCATATCTCCTGGATCTTTGCTTTTCTATATCAATTTTAGAAGAATCTTGTAATTTCACAGAATCTATAGGTCAGTGTTGGAAATATTATATTTATAACATTATGTTCTTATTAATTTATAATATGTCTCTTTTTTTGTTAATCCTCACCCAAGGGCATTTTTCCATTGATTTTTAGAGAGTGGAAGGGAGGGAGGAAGGGCGTCGGGGAGAGAGAGAGAGAGAGAGAGAGAGAGAGAAAGAGAGAGAGACATCGATGTGAGAGACACACCAATTGGTTGCCTCCCACATGTGCCTCTATTGGGGCCATGGAATGAACCTGAAACCCAGGTAGAGCCCTTAACTGGGAATTGAACCCTTGACTTTTTGGTGCACGGGCTAACACTCCAACTACTGAACAACACTGGCCAATATGTATCTTCTATTGATTTTTGTCTTCTTATATAACGTACAATTTTTCTAAACAGTAACTGAAAATTATTTATTACATGCATCCTTATTTTATATATATAATTTTTCTCCTATTGGAGTTATGTAATTTATTGTCTTTTAAAATGCTTGTTTCTGTATAAAAATATAACTGCTTTTGATTATCTTTCTGTTCAACATCCATGCTGAAAGCTCTCACAATTTCGAATAATCTGTGGATTATTTTAAATGCTACAAAACATAGTATTTACTAACAAGCTTTATTTTTTTCCTGTGTTATAGCTATTACTTATTTCTTGTCTAATGAAAAAGGGTAAGACTGCCAGAGAGTTACTGATGGTGAATAGTGTTTAGTTGTTTGACATTTTAAGGAAAATGTTTCAAATATTTCAACATTAGTGGTGTTTTATCTAGTTTTTAAAAATATGATTTTAAAGTGAGTTTTTTTTCTTTTCCTTTTTTCTTTCTTTTTATCATTGACGCTATTACTACCATCAATGAATCAACAAAAAAGATGTGGAGGAAAGAGAACCTTCTAAGGCCTGCATTCCCACCACTTTGGAAAACAATATGGAGTTTCCTTTGACCTAATGATCCCACTTCTGGGAATATATCTGAAGAAACCAGAGATAACAGTTTGAAAGAATGCATGCACCCCTATATTTATTGAAGCATTATTTTTATTTATTATGTTTTTACTGATTGCAGAGAGAGGAAAGGAAAGGGAGAGAGAAATAGAAACATCAATGATGAGAGAGAATCACTGATCAGCTGCCTCCTGCATTGAACACTGCATTGAACAGGGAATTGAACACTGACCCCCTGGTTCATGGGTCGATGCTCAGCCACAGAGCCACACTGGCTGGGCAAGAACTCCCTTTATTATTATTATTTTTTAAATATTTATTGTTTTTAGTTTGGGAGGTGTTTTTTTAAAAAAAAATATAGTATTTTTTTTATTGATTTCAGAGAAGAAGAGGCAGGGAGAGATAGAAACATCAATAAAGAGAGAGAATCACTGATTGGCTGCCTCCTGCATGCCCCATAGTGAGGATCAAGCCCATGACCTGGGCATGTGCCCTGACTGGGAATTGAACTGTGACCTCCTGTTCATAGGTCGACGCTCAACCACTGAGCCACACCCATGGGCAACACTCCTTTATTATTTAAATATTTATTATTGAAAGTATTACATATGTCCCCTTTTGTCCCCCATTGACCTCTCCTAGCCTACCCTCGCCCCTCACCCCAGGCCTTCACTACCCTACTGTGTCCATGTTATGCATGTATGCATACATGTTCACTGATGGATCTCTGCCCACCCATCCACACACCCTCTCCTGCCTTCCCTCTGGGGTTAGCAATTTGCTCCTTGCTTCTATGTCTCTGGATCTATTTTTGGTTCATCAGTTTATTTTGTTCATTAGAGTCCACATATGAACTCCATTTAATATTGTTAATAATGCAGACCTGCTGGTAATAAATTATCTCAGCTTTTGTTAGTCTGAAAAAGTATTTTCCCCTTCATTATTGAGAGATATTTCTGTTGGATACATCAGATACCCTACTTTATATTTTCATAAGTATCATGCAATTTTTAATTTATAGTACCTATCAAAATTGATTCAATTAATATTTCTTGAGCATCTATTATGTGTCAAGCATTGCTTTGAAAATAAGGATACAACATATATCCATACAAGGCAAAAAACCTTGTTCACATGGAGCTTAACTTCTAGAGGGGAAAAATAAAATATAATATTTTGAAAGATGAAAACAAAAGCAAGTTATTTGAGAAAAGAAAGTTTTATTTTTATATTTGTCTGGCTCATTATTTTATTAATGTTCATGAATCAGGCTAGAACAGCGATTTTCAACCTTTTTCATCTCATGGCACACATAAACTAATTACTAAATGTGGGAACCCTCATAAAAGTGTGCCGAATGTTCAAGGCCAATTGGAGTGTGAGGGCCCTGTCCAGGGTACACCAGATGTTCAAGGCCAATCTGAGTAAGGACACAGCAATTGTATTCTATACACTACGCAGGGGTACTTTTCTATAACCCAAATACTGATGTCACTATAACCCAAATACTGATGTCACTATAACCCAAATACTGATGTCACTATAACCCAAATAAATACTGATGTCACTATAACCCAAATACTGATGTCACTATAACCCAAATACTGATGTCACTATTTGGCAAGAAGTCTCTTTTGACCAAGTTGGTACCAAGTGTGGTACTGACCAGCCGGTATGAGGGTGCTTTTACGTAGGGGTGGCTACAGGGTCAAGCTGCTTTGCTAGCAATGGCTGCTATGTTTACAAGGGCTCCTGTGTTTAGCAAAGGCTGCTTTGTGCAGCTACTTGGTGAGGCTACTTTGAAGAACTGTTTTTGTCTTAATGGCTCCTTGTTAGCAATGGCTACTTGAGCTACAATACTCTCCTATTGAGAAGGCTCAAAGGCTAATTCCAATGTAACCCTGATGTTTGTGGGGGCTAGCAATCTGAATCTGTGCAGTAACCTAATGTGCATTCTTGATAACCTATAATGAAGTCACTGCCCCTTTCCTCCACAATCTGGTCTTGCAAGACCTGTTACCTAAATGCTCACGTTTTACAGAGGCCATAAATCATGAACAATACATAAACCCTGGAGGGGGTTATCAGCACTGGCGCCAGGCCAGGCCCTTAGTTATGACCTCAAGACCCCCGTCCCAACCCACAGGGCTTTTTGCTAAGCCGATGAAAGGTCCAGAAGTCCCCATCCATATTTGGGGGACAAAGAAACCAAAAGGGGATAAAAAAAAAAGGGCTTCCACCATATTGGTTTGCTCAGACTCTGGAGGCAACTCCTCTGAGACCACTGGCGTAATAAAGCTGTGTAACTCCATTTCTCTAAGCTAGCTTGGGTTTCTTTGGTCTTCTACAATACTATATGCCCACGACTTCTCATATCTTCTCCATCTAATACCAGTTGTCTACAGGGGTACAGCCCCTCCCAGAAAAGGACCTGTACTCCCACAGTTGGCCCAGCAAGCAGAGTCAAGGAGTAAGGACTCCAACACTTGGCATCAGGAACAGGATTTTGGGATAAGTGTCCATCTACCCCGCTGGGGGTCATGTTTCTTCCAACCAGGCTGTAGTATCTGGTAGTGGTGACACCGGTAGCAGCAGAGAAGACTCCTCAGTCCCTGCGGACCAGATCCCTGAGGAGTGGCTGGGAGCTGCACAGCTTGAGAGAGACTAAGCCTCCGGGAGCCAGGAGCCAGGCAGAGAGGAAGGCGGAGCCCAGTTCTGCAGAGGCTACAGCAGAGGCCATTGAGAGCACCACCAGCATCAAGGGCCAGAGCAGGTGAAAGATGGCAGGAGGGTCTGGCGCCCAAGCCGCTGCTGTTTTGCAATGCGCATGAAGATTTGATTCTCTCTGCAGCCCCAGCAGTATGTGGCTCCATGGCCACCTGGAGTTCAAGAGGTGAGAGAGGGGCATGGCAAGGCCTGTGACTGTGAGTAAGACAATGCCTGCTCACAGCAGGGGTTAAAAGGGAGAAAATAGATCAGCGACCCAGTGACTGCTGCTGGCCCTCTGGATGCAGCTGCTGGTGGAGCAGTGACCCCTGAGAGTGCAGAGGGAAGGCGCTACCCCTGGACCAGATCGAGGAGTCTGATCTCTTAGACTTAGACTAAAAGATGGCGGAGGCACCCGGTTGGGGGGCCAGGAGGCCTCATGTTGAACTTGCTGATGTGGACTACAGTTTGCTCTGTAGTGGCCTGGATAGATATGCGGCCTAGAGGTTCATATAGACGGGTGCAGAGTAGAGCTGTCCCTGTAATGTAGGCAACTCTCTCCGGTACCAGGTTGACTCCCCTGCTACACTTCACGGTGCTGGCTATAGAGGATTGCAGCGATCATCTTGCCACTAACATTGGAGCAATATCCTATGTGATGGACTTGGCTGGTGCCTTCTTCTCCATGGACATGGCTGCAGAGAGTCAAGGACAGTGGCTTTTGCATAGGAGGGTTGACAGTGGACTTTGGTGGCCTTCTCTCAGGAATGTTTGCATAGACCTACCATTTGTCATAATTTGATGGCATGAGAGTTAGCTACCTGGGCCAATGTTTCACTGTGTTAATAATGTGTTAACCTTGAATCTCTTGCAGATTTGAACGCAGCTGCCAGCAGTTGTTACAGTCCTATGTTGGTCTTTTGGGGTGTTAGCAAGTGTCCAGTCCCCACCTGGCTCCATTGTTACGGCCATGTGTCAGTTGTCCCAGAAGGGGGCAATGTGGGGTTGAACCCCAGAAATAAAGGGCACCTAGCTGCCAAGAGGGCAGTTGCCCAAGTGGGCAGAGAAGGGTACCCATCAGGTTTTAGTCCCAGTTATGGAAGAAAACTGGGAGCCAATATTCTCTTGTTGGGAGACAGTTGGCAGCCATGTGTGCTGCCTTGCAGGCCTGTGTGACCATGCCCATGTTGGGAGTGGCACAAATCCCAACTTTAACAAAGTGGGGGGCCTATTTAGAACAAAAGGAAGTGGTGAGTTCCAGCCCTCTGTCACAGGAATTTTAAACCCTATTGGGTCCTGTGACATGAGACCCTGTCGAGGGATAAAACTTCTATGGATGAGCTACTCCCTAGTCCATTCCTAGAGGGTATGCCACCCTTCCAGAAGAACATGTGGTGTAAAGACGGGTCTAGTAGGGAAGAATCCTATTACACGGACAGCTGTGACTGTCCGTTTGGATAGTAATGAACTATGTTGTTTGATTCAGATACTGAGCAAAGTAGCCCTTTGGCCATTAGAACAGAAGCTGGGCTGTCTTCACAGGCTTAACTTTATAGTTGCCACGATGACACAAGCAATAGTGGCTAGTAGGCCATCACCCCACGTAAGGACAGGAAATGTGAGCTCCACCTAGGGGTGGACCCACCTAGCCTAAAAGATTAGGCTAGACCAGTGGTAGGCAAACTGCAGCTCGGCAAACTGCGGCTCGAGAGCCACATGCGGCTCTTTGGCCCCTTGAGTATGGCTCTTCCACAAAATACCGACTTCTGCGCATGGGCCACGAAGTTTCAATTGCACTGTACGTGCATGCCCTCATGTGGTATTTTGTGCAAGAGTCACACTCAAGGGGCTAAAGAGCCGCATGTGGCTGGCGAGCCACTGTTTGCCGACCACGGGGCTAGACAAATATACACAGAGGTATCTTCAGACACTGCATGTGCAGGTAAAAGCAACAGATGAACTGTGCAACCCAAGGCCTTCCCCCTTGACAGAGGGGGCACAGGGAGTGTGGACCTGGCCATAGTCTGTTACAAGGGAGGGGTCATGGGTGGCCCTCCTATCCCTTTGGGAAGCAGGTACAACTATAAGTTACAGTCGCACCCCTTGATCCAGTCCTGGCAATGTAACCAGTACCCTGCAAGAGATAGTTTAGTACAAGCCATACAAGCCCTCTCCCATGACCCACCCAAGACTGGTGGGATGTCAGGGATAATGAAGTTAGGCATTTGTAAGTTTACTATTGGGGCCGGAGTACTGGTCATAACATACTACAGTTTGTATTGTTGTTATAGGCTCCATGTTCAAGGAGCTGGCAAATGGGCCAGGGTATCCCTAGAAGACCATCCAGTGTAAGGGGTGGAATGTGGGCACCCTAATCAAAGTATGCTGTATGTTCAAGGTCAATCAGAGCAAGGGCACAGCGATTGTATTGTACACACTACACAGGTGTCTTTTCTATAACGCAAATACTGATGTCACTATTTGGCAAGAAGTCTCTTTTGTCTAAATTAGTATAAAGTGTGTTACTGAGCAGCCAGTACGAGGCTGCTTTTATGTAAGGCTGGCTACCCGTCAAGCTGTTTTGTTAGCAATGGCTACCATGTTTACAAGGGTTCCTGGGTTTACTACTGTATTTGCAAAGGCTGCTTTCTGCAGCTACTTTGTGAGGCTACTTTGAAGAACTCTTTTGCCTAATGGCTCCTTGTTAGCAATGGCTACTTGGGTTACAATAAAGGCTCTATTATATGCCCACGACTTCTCATATCTTCTCCATCTCATATCCGGCGTCTACAGGGGTTTAGCCTCTGGCAGAGAAGGACCTGGGCTCCCACAGTTGGCACGGTGAGCAGGGTCAAGGAGTAAGTACTCCAATATTATTCTGACAATCTGGCCAAAAAATAGGTATAATTTTGATTCATTCACACAGGAAATCTATTGTTGTGTTGGCTGTTGTCATTTTTTATTTGACACTCGGGAGGGGAAAGAGGTCAGTGCCCCTGGCCCTGGAGGCTTGGGGATGGCACCTTCAGAGAGGAGAAGAAAGTCTCAAGGGAGAAAAGAGAACCCAGCTTCCTCTTTAAAGGGTGTTGCAACACGGGAGAAAAGCTGTGGATTTCTACCACTCTGGAGGTGTTAGGCATAAACTCAAAGTTTATTATGGCATTTCAGTCTCAGATGGGAGGAACAGCTGGCAACATGCAAAGCAATTAAAGAAAAAAAAAAAAGAAAGAGGTCAGTGCTATTGACTAAATAGTCAGGTATTGCATGTTTTAAAAAGTCTGTAACACACCAATTGAAAACCTCTGGGCTAGAACATAGAGGCCAGTTCAAATATTGGCAAAGATGATCATTGGTATTCTACTGAGGCTATTACCATTAAAAACAAACAAACAAACAGAAAAAACTACAAACAAGCAAAGGATTGTGGAGATCAGGGACAGATGTCACCTTGAAGGGCAACTCTTGTGATTCAGTTTGGAATAATTTGATCATCAGAATAGAAAATTATGAACCATTGAGAAGAAGGCAATTTCACTACATCACTTCTCTGCTATTCCTGCCAAGGAGGCATAACTTGAATATAACCATGAGAAATAATCAGACAGATTCAAATTGAAGAACATTTTACAGAATCACCAGCTTGTAGTATTCAAAAGGTCAAGGTCATGAATATCAAAGAAGGCTAAGGAACTCTTCTAGATGGGAGGAGATTAAATAAACATCTGAACTGGCTGTTTTACTCTAAAGAACATTATTTTGATAATTGGCACACACTGAAGGTAGCCCGAGAATTAGTTGGTAGCACTGTGGCAATGTTAATGTGGATTTGGGTCATTGTATCGTGATTAAGTAGAATATTTTTGTAGGAAATATACACAGTATTATTCAATGATACCTGAAATTTCATAATTAAATACATCAGTTTGACAACTAATTCTAAAGAGGTTCAAGAAAAAGAGTTAGATCTTTATTCTGTACTCACAATCTTCTTGAAAGTTTTTAATAGTTTCCAAGTTTAGATAAAACTTTTATAAAATCTAAAGTAAACAGACAACATGTTTAACACTTTTACCCAGAATTTCCAATTTCAAAGTTTATATCATCAAAAAAAAGTGCTATTATTTAAGAAAATATTTAGAATATTTATTGAAACAATTTATAGAAGCAAAATCCTAGAAACAAATTTAATGTTCATCAATAAAGGAGTATAGAATCTATAAATCCACACCATAATGCAACTCAGGACTACATGAAATTTGCATAGAATATTGTTAATAATAAAAAGGCAAAATACAGGAAAGCAGACATAATAACATTTGGTGTAAATGAAAAATGAATAAAAATTCTGAAAATAGCTGAAACCGGTTTGGCTCAGTGGATGGAGCGTCGGCCTGCGGACTGAAGGGTCCCGGGTTCGATTCCGGTCAAGGGCATGTACCTGGGTTGCGGGCACATCCCCAGTGGGAGATGTGCAGGAGGCAGCTGGTCGATGTTTCTCTCTCATCGATGTTTCTAGCTCTCTGTCTCTCTCCCTTCCTCTCTGTAGAAAATCAATAAAATATATTTTAAAAAAAATTCTGAATATAAATGCATGGGTTTACACTAGATTATATTATCACATTAAAAACTAGAAAGGTTATATTGTAGATTATAAGCAGGAGTTATTTTGAGACTAGCATCAATATGGGTGATGAAGGGAAAATGGAGAAAAGATTTTGGTGTTTAATTTCAGTTTTAAATTCTTACTCTTGAAGATTAATATTAGAACCTGATAGGCAAAAATCTTTGATAACTGATTATTCCACTATAACTTATATTTTAAAATATTAACATTGACAAATCCACTTGAAAACACTGCTGCAGGTTTCAGAGTAAATTTTGTTTCCCTTGATGGAAGCACAGCTGTTTTCAGTAGCTGGTCCTTTTATGAAGAATCTGCAGAAGAGATGATAAATATATTGTTAATCATTGTTGATGAAGAGATCCATTTGTCTTTGCAGCTAATGTCCTCCCTTAATTAAAAGGCAATTCAAAATTTCAAGGCATTTGCAAATACTTTGACTGACTAAACATTACAGTATATCTGTAACTTAGTATTACTGTCTGATTGACAGAAAGTTCTCAGAGAGTTTGTTTGCAAATGATAGAGCTAAGAATAAATGTGTGCCCATATTCCCATTTGAGTATTTTTTTCCATGTGGTCCTTAGATTAAAAAAAAAAAAAGGTTAAGTCATATGAACAACTCACTTAACTTTTGTGGCTGGCTTCTCATATCAAATTGTACAATGTATTAATAATATTTGCCTCATGATACTATTATGAGTTTAAATGAATCAATGCTCATAGAACTTTCTACAAAAACTGACCTATATAAGCTCTAACTAAATTATACATTTATTGTATTATCTATGACGTGCACTGACTACCAGGGGGCAGACGCTCAACGCAGGAGCAGAAACCACAGGCATGGAAACATGGAACAGACTGATGAATCTCAGAGGGAAGGGGGTAGTGGGGAGGGCAGGAAGAGATTAAACAAAGATCTTATGTGCATACTAGAGGCCCAGTATATGAATTCATGGGGTCCCTCGGCCTGGCCTGTGCCCTCACAATCCGGGACGCCTCAGGGGATGTTGGACTGCTGATTTCAGCCCAATCCCCACATGCCAGGCCGAGGGAACCCACCACTGTATGAATCTGTGCACCAGGCCTCTAGTTTATCCATAAACAAGTATGATAAATACAATTATAAAATATCTATAAAATACTATAATGTTAGTGATTTTATTCTGTTAGAAATTTATTTAAACTTAGGAAAAAGTTTTAAGAATCATGGGCAAGATGTACAGGGTCAAGAAAACTTCCAAATTAATAAGGAGCAAATAAGTGCTGGATTTCCGTATTGGAAAATACACTGTTCCCAAGTTTATGTTTGAATTTTACATTCAATGTATTTCAAACAAAAATCCCCAGGCATGGTCTAAAGTTAAAACTAAATCTTATAGGTAGTGTTGAGTGGATTTGGCAGAGGAAAACTAAGGACCTTCATTGGTGATCAATCAGAGAATGTTCAGTTTTACAACCCTACCCTCAAAATGATACCATCTCATAATTTTATTCTCCATTCCAATGTCTTTGATTGACTTGCTTAGATTGATTCATTTACTGCAGTGAGATGGAAAATAATATTTAACGACAAAGTAATGGAGTGGAAATAACACAACAATATCATTAATTAGTTGGTTACATAGTGTATTAATTTCTTATCACTGCTCTAATGAATTACCACTAATTTAGTGGCTTAAAACAACACAAATTTGTTATCTTGCAGTTCTGGTTGTCAGAATTCTAAATCTAGTTTTACGGGAGTAAATCAAGCGTGTACTTCGCTGCCTTCCACAGGCACTGGGGGGAATTTTGTTCATTGCCCTTTGCAGCTTTTAGAGGCTAATGCACTGCGTGGGCCATGGCTGTATCACTTGGACCACATGCCCCTATTTTCTCTCTTGTAAGGATTCGTGTTTACATTGTGACCACCTGGATAATCCAACATAATGTTCTTATCTCAAGATTATTAATTTAACCACAGCCTTGAAATCTTTTTTGCCAAAATTTTAAAATCCTCAATAATCTCATGCAATTGCTGAGAAAATTTTGTATTCATTTGATCGATCTTATATTTATCATTTATCTTTTAATGTTATGTGCATACACATAGTCTACTTGCAAATTGAATACAAGTATTCAGATCAGGACTAGCATGAGTCAAAGTGAGGCACTGGCTGTGAGCACACAATTTAAGAGGGTCCCCAAAACTCAGTAAGCAAGATAAATGATAATTTAATGAAGGGTCAGAGGAAATTTGAGAAAAGCCATTTTGAACTGTAAAGAGGCTAATGCCATAGCTGTGGTACTAAACCAGATACCATTTCAAAGTAATACAGTCTAAAGATTTTGGTATTTGGATATGGACATCTTTGGGACCATTATTTTGTCTACCAACATCAGGATAAAATTTGAATTTACTGGTTTAACTATTTGTAGCTCTAAATATTTTATTATAAAATAAACATAAGCATACAAAAATATTGATGAAAATTTTAAAATCCTCAATAACCTCATGCAATTGTTGCAAAATTTTTATATTCTTTTGTTCCATCTTATATTTCTCATTTGTCTTTTAATGTTATGATAATCAATCATATAATACAAAAATTATACAAAAGTTGTTTTTCAGTTACTAAAGATCCTGAGGTAAACATAGAGAATTTTGAAAATACAAAAGCATGTTGGTTTAGTCCACCTCTTCATACAAATCATGAGTAGTCTTTAAACAATAAATGTGCCACCATTATTGTTTTTGAGTTCTTTTAGTTTGTAAACCAAACCACAATATTTATTATTACTCCAGTGAACATTAAATTATTTTTCATCCTTTAAAATTCTTTAGTACCAGTAAGGTGGTTTTGGTGGACACAGAGGTGTTTTATGAAGACACTAATAAGTCTTACAATAAACAATAAATCAGATTGCCTTTTAGTAAAGACTCACATTTTTGAAGCTAATGGAGAACCATCTACCCAGTTCCATGTCCTCTTCTGGGAGGTAAAGTTAAGCCCAATCCACACATAATTTGATTGTTTTAGGTTTTTCTGTATAAAAGCCTAAAAAGTAATGAGTAACTAGATGAACAGAATCCTATATAATAAAGAAGTGATATGCAAATTGATTGTTATGCCCTCACACAAGATGGCCACCCCCATGTGGGCACAAGATGGCTGGCAGGGGAGGACAGTTGTGGGTGATCAGGCCAACAAGGGAGGGCAGTTAGGGGGAAACCAGGTCAGTAGGGGAGGGAAGTTAGGGGGAAACCAGGCCAGCAGGAGAGGGAAGTTGGGGGCAACAAGGCCTGCAAGTGAGGGAGGGCAGTTGGAAGGGACCAGGCCTATAGTGGAGGGCAGTTAGGGGGGACCAGGCCAGCAGGGGAGGGCAGTTAGGGGCCACCAGGCCTGTAGGGGAGGGCACTTAGGGGCGATCAGGCCAGCAGTGGAGGGCAGTTAGGGGGGACCAGGCCGGCAGGGGAGGACAGTTGGGGGCGATCAGGCTGTTAGGGGAACAGTTAGGCGTCGATCAGGCTGACAGGGGAGTGGTTAGGGGGTAGTCAGGCTGGCAAGCAGAAGCGGTTAGGGGAAATCAGGCAGGTAGGCAGGCGAATGGTTGGGAGCCAGCAGTCCCAGATTGTGAGAGGAATGTCCAACTGGTTTAGGCCTGATCCCACAGGGCAGTCGGACATCCCCCGAGGGGTCCCAGATTGGAGAGGGTGCAGGTTGGGCTGAGGGACACGCCCCCCTCACCATGCACAAATTTTGTGCACCAGGCCTCTAGTATTTTAATAATTTAGACACATTAAATATAATTTTGGAATTTTATTAGGCTTCTCACACTCCACATGAGGATTCTTATACTAATTAATTCATATCCTATTTATCCATGTTATTTGATATATTATATGTATATACACAGTCTACTTGCAAATTGAATACAAGTATTCAGATCAGGACTAGCATGAGTCAAAGTGAGGCATTGGCTTCAAGCACACAATTTAGGAAGGTCCCCAAAATTCAGTAAGCAAAATAAATGAAGGGTCAGAAGAAATTTGTGGAAAGCCATTTTGAACTGTCAAGAGGCTAATGCCATAACACTAAACCACATACCATTTCAAATTGGTCCTGAATTATTACTAGATGAGAGTTTCTCCCCAAACAATACCCATAACTGTCACTCCAACTTTTTAATTCATTAGAAAACCAATAACACTTTTCTTGATATTTGAGCCATTCTGATGGGCACAATCCTGTAGAAAAATAGAAAAAACAAAGAAAAATTAAATTACATGTGTATCTCTGAAAATTGACAGTGAGAATACTTGTGTAATATAAGAGTGGAACTATAATAAAAGCACTCATCACAAGGTGTTCAGACTCACAGTGTCCAAAATACGAATATAATTCTTGGGACTTAAGAAAATTAATTTAGTGAGACAAAGAAAACCCTAGACATAAAGGGTTATTTTTCATGCTATGATCCAATATCATAAACATAAACTAATTAATACATATATTGCATTAAAGCTATTTGAGAGAGTAAATAAAAGATTATTTATACCACTTGCTTAGAATTTATCCATATAAAGTTTTAGAATCTCTATCTTTGTTTTATCTGTGTAATTCCTCTTAATGTCTTCCTTTTGATATTAAGTAACACTGAGATTCATTTTTTTCAACCTCTTGGTAATTTCAACTTCATCAAGTCCTTTAATTTTCTTAAATTAAATTGAAGTCTCCAAGTAAAAAGATCTGAGACTTTTGAAATAATAATGAGGGAAAGTGAACTATATGTAAAATATAAGTGTAGGTCAAAATAACTATCCAAGTGTGGCCATTATAATCTCTCTTTTTTTCCCCCCTTTTTGGTTAATCCTCACCAGAGGATATTTTTCCATTGATTTTTAGAGAGAATGGAAGGGAGGGAGAGAGACAGAGAGAGAGAAACATCGATGTGAAAGAGACACATCCCGCACAGGCTCTGACCGGAGCTGGAGATCAAGCCTGCAACCAAGATACATGCCCTTGGCTGGAATCAAACCCAGGACCCTTCAGTCCAAGGGCCAACATTCTATCCACTGAGCCAAAATGGCTAGGGCGACCATAATATTTTATGTGTGATATGTGACATAATAATAATTCATATATGATAAAGAGGACTATATAGGGGAATAGAGAAAATACTTTGATAAATAGTTATCAAATAAGTTAATCTGCAGTTTCATCACATATACTATAAAATAAATGTTCAAGGTTCAAAGAGTTGTTAAAATGTTTAATTAAAAAAATTTGAAAGTAGAACAGTTTTCGAAAATTCTATATGATTGGAAGTCCAAAGCTTATTATTACAATAACAATTTACTTGTTATAACTGCTTTTATCTATTTGTATTTCAAAAAAAGATAATTAAGAAACAAAAATGGTTAATTACATATTGCCTTATCATCACAATTAATTTTTCATAATTATATGTCTCAACTTGATTTTAAATCTTTACATTCTGTTTTACAGCTCTCCCCCAACTGTAAATATATACTAGTATGTGAATCAAGTTTTGAGTGTCAAGTAGATTTATGAAAGATATGTGTTTACTTAATTTGTTACATATATGTTCAATGAGATTTTTCAAATTTAGAAGTTCTAAAAGATTAAAACAAAAGTAGGCCAAAGCCTTGAAAAATACCTCCGTGGTCTGTAGCACTTGAAGCACAGTGGTCTGCATCTTCAGTACTTATATTTCCTCTTGTGTCACTCTTCATTTTCAGGTTTCCAATATCATCATGCTGGGTGATATTTGAATTATTTCCTTTTGAGCATTTGAGCAACACTCCTTGAGAAACTTGAAAACAGGATTATTGTAAGTTTGGGTAAATATCTTCCCTGCTCAATGCCTCAGAGACAAATTCTTAACATGATTCTGATGATTAGAACCAGAAATCACTGAAGGGATAACTAGAAAGTTTCTTTTTCATTTTCATGTCTAATGAGAAATCATTTCAAATATCGTATAGTTAATTCATTTGAATAACATATATTTGTTGAGGATCTATTCTGTGCCTGGCATTGTCCTAAGAATTGGTGGTACAGTAAATAAAACAAAGTTCTTGCTCTAGGAAGTACACATACTCTTGTCATGCTTTCTTAATGTTTTACCGAGACTTACAATACTGTGTTTAGCCCATCCCACAATAATTGTTAACTGAAAATCTATTTCTTCCAATAGAATATGAGCTTCCTCCACATGATTATTCCTTTCTTCAGTTTGGGAGTTTGTAATAATGTTTGTGGTATACTTGTTGCTCAGTAAAATATTTGTTGGGAAAAAAGTAAGAGTAAATTAAATGCAATCTTACATAAAATGTATTGAAAATTATAGAATTCTATTTACAAGAAGCTGACTAATAAAGAAATATTTTTTTTAAATATTCACCTCAGAAATAGATACATGCGCGTGCACACACACACACACACACACTTTCCTCCTATCAAACTGTATGCCACTTGAGAACAAATACTTAACTGATTTGACTACCAAGTACATTACAATGAAGTATAATATATTGCTTGATACATAGGAGTTCTTTATTAAATCTTCATGTAAGGAACTATAAATATGAAATGAGACATAATGTAAAAAAGAAACATAAAAAGTACACATTTTCATATATTTATTTAATTAAAGACATTTTAACTTACCCAAAAGAATCAGGGAGATAAAAGTCAAAATCAGAAGACCATTTACTGTTCCAGATATTCCCAATAAGATTTTGTACCAGTGTAACATCACAGAAAAATCTGATAGATTAATCACATAAATTAGCTTAGAAAAGGACATTTCTAACAATAGCATTATATATAATATTGGTTTTGAATTTCAAAAGCTAATAGGAAATCAAAAGCATCAAACCTAAGTAAATGGGAAAATATTTACTTTCTTGTATAGTTATAACACTCTGGATGGTCAGAAATTGTGACATGTATTATATTAAATATTAAAATATTGCTACGATTCAGCATAATTTACCATTGGAAAAAAGAATGTTAATCTGCACATTAATAATCTCCCCCCATACACATACACTCTCAGGTGTGTGTGAATGGCACTTACAGACACATATATTCACACAAATAAAACCTTTCTAATTAATCATTTGCTTTTTTGTAATGTTCATAGCAATTTTGTTATAATAACCATAAACTGGAAATAACTCAGAAGTCCTTCAGTGAATGGTTAAGAAAACTTTAGACCCATACCTGTAATATAACTCAGCAATATAAAGAAATAAACTATTGTTACATGAAACAATTAGAAATAAAATTTACACACTGAAATCAATTGGCCTTTATATATCAAATATCATTTAAAAATATAATAAAGAGAAATTATTACGTTGGGTAGCTAACAAAACATAAAACAAACAAGAAGAAAATTGGAAATAAACTTAAAAAGTACCCCAAACAAACAGTGCCACAGCCAACATAAGGAGAATTAAACAAACACATAAAGAACCGAAAAGCATAAATGTAGACTTGAACAAATAGAAATTCAACCACTTTTGGTCTGGAGGCTGTGTCAAAGAGATAAACTTTCCCTAAGTTAATTGATAAATTAAGAAGTGATTTAGTATACTGAACTACATCAGTTTGCTATGGTTTGGGTTGTTTGTGACGAATTTTTGCAAACTTCATTATAAAATTATTTGGAAGAACAAACAAGTGAGCTAACCAAGTAAACAATTAAAAGTATAGAAATGCGAAATGGTACAATGCTATGGAGAGATAGTTAAAGAAGTTTACAAACTTCTATAGGCATTTATATAATCATCCAGCAACCCTTCTAGAAATCTGTTCCAGTTACATATTAGAAAAATATTAAAAGACCCATGTGCAAGGCCTTATAATAGTAATATTATTTTTAAGAGAATGCAAACATCATAAATGTCCAACAGTAGGGGAACTAGTTGAATAAACTAGTTGAATCAATTAGTTGAATATGTAGTATATAATTATAATTGCATAATATATTTACTCAGACATAATTATAAAGATAAGCCAAAATTTTAAAAAGTGATCCCTCAGAATAAAATGGAATCTAAAGCAAAGGACCCTAACTGGGTATTAAGTTAGTGGCTAAACTGTAGACGGAGGAATTATTTCAAGTAATTTGAAAACATAATTTGACTGTGCAAGTCCAATAGAGTATATAGTAAGAACAAAAACCACCAAAACATTTTAATCTGTTGTAAGTAATTAGTAGAAATGCTATCTATAGTAATTCTGAAATTTTATACATATGGCAAAAATATAATTTCTTCTTATTAGTGCCAAGATCTGAGTAAAGTTATACAAATATACAATTGCAAGGCTTGAATTGTCTACTAGACTCAAATGTAATGTTTTACCCCAAGCTTTACTAAATTTTAGCAAAGGATACACTATAGTAAAGTATTAATATTAGAATCTACTATTTAATTAACTAAAAGTTGCAAATTTCTTATTTGTAGCGCCCTGAGCTCCTTTTTTCGCACCAAAACACATTTTGGTTTCCATGCAAAATCTACAAGTGAGTGTAAAAAAAGTTTGCACGTAGGAACCACCACATTTTGTGATCTTTCAGGCTAATATCTATATTTTCCAAAACAAAAATTTTCACCTGGTGGAAACCATATTTTAAAGTTATTGACAAGCTAAAATAAACTTGGTATTTAAAATGCCATATTTTATGAATAATAAGGTGCATAACTGACAACTCATATTCATTTTTAACTATTAATTTTAATTTAATGTATCTATTTGTCGAGAGTGTCCTAATAAATTATATGAGAAAAAATATTATTTGAAAAGTAGAGAACTGTTAGTCTCACATTGATAAATGAGAGAAACAGGTAGAGAGACGAGATGGAGAGAGAGACGGAAGACAGAAGCACCAAAAAGCGAAATCGTTCAAGAACAGAATATTAGAAATTACTATCTACATTAATATTCATGTTAATATTAACCCATGTTAAATCCATGCCCATATTAATTCACACCACTTGAAAAAAAAACTTAATTCCATACCTTTAAATTTAAGTTGGGATGTTTGGCTAGGACGCCTTTTTTTCAACTGCACATTCAATGTCATGTATCTTTCTTCATCTTGCATCTTTAATGTGAGTAGATGTGTGTGTGTATATGTGTGTGTTTTGTTTTGTTTTAAGTATGATATGTACTAAGAAAGTAATAAAGCTGATGCTAATCAGGGGTTTGTCCTCAAACTACTAATTTGTTTTCAAGGTGTCCACTCAGGGTACATCCAAGGCTTCACAGCTTCATCGTTGGTGAAAACCTCAGAGGAAATGTTTGCTTTTCTTTTACTCATGACCTAGATACCATGATTTCTCAACTTTTTACCACATGTTTAATTTAATATCATACCGGTTCTTTAAAAAGTTTCTTCTCATAACTCCATAAAGTCAGGGGAATAGAAATTATATCCTTTTAAGAGTTCAGTTAAATGATATATATAGCTGCCTTTTTTAGCCTAAATATGTAAATTTTTTAGCCTAAATATGTAAATTTTCAGTTACACGCCCTAATACTTAGCTTCCAATTACCTAACAGTTAAATAATTTTTTGATCCTAAAACTTTTCAAATTATACTAATGATATAATTATATAATTTGAATAAAAACATACCGACAATTTTTGGCATGCTAACGATGCCCTAAACATAATATTTGAAAAATCAGGGTAAATTCAGTAAAGAAACCATATTTTCCAATGATCTTTTCTGATATTTGAGGATAATGCCCAATATTCATGATGCAGAGCAGAAATGTGTGCATTTTTTCTCTTAGCTTTAGTTAAGTCTAATTTACAAACCATGTTGTTCACTTAATGCATGCATATGAATGGATGGATTTTTGTAAATATATAGATGTTTGTAATCATCACTAAATCTAGTTTAGAACTTTTAAAAAGTTCTCTTAGGCCCAAACCAAAAAGAGTAACACAGTTCTAGAAATGATAACTTCGCCCTAGTCAGTTTGGCTCAGTGGGAAGGGCATTGGCCTGTGAACTGAAAGGTCCCGGGTTTGATTCTGGTCAGGGCACATGCCCAGGTTGCGAACTCAGTCTCCAGTGGGGGGCAGGGGTCCAGAGGCAGCTGATCAATGGTTCTCTTTCATCATTGATGTTTCTATCTCTCTCTCCCTCTCTTTCTTCTCTGAAATCAATAAAAACATTATTTTTTTTAAAAAAAGAAATGATAACTTTATTCATTGAGATGAAGTAGTTTAAAATTTAGGTATCTAGATCTCAAATCTTTGGCAATTGTAGCAAATCCAGAATGGAAAGCCAAAGACTATGGCCGTGAGACTTCACTAGTGTTTGGCTAACGACTGAGTAAGAAAATAGCATCTGGTGAAGGTATTCAGCTGGGAAATGAAGATGTTTGCAGGGAGAGCAGCATGAGAGTCTCTGATTTCATTCTTCACAGAGATTTGTCCAACTCAGTCACATAGTAGCTAGTTCTTTTTTTAAGACCTCACAGAACCACTAGAGAGCGCCATTTCACAAGAGGAACTGAAGGTTTGCCCATTGAGTTGCTGGAATACAGAAAAAGAAGGCTGAAAAGCAGCCTTGGGTTAGAAATCAACCAGCGAATTTCATTTACACTAGGCTGTATTCAGAGCACAAAAAATCATCAAGTAATGTGCTTTAACTCACAGATTCTTTGGCTTTTATTAATCTAATTATTTTTGTGAAGCATGCAAAAGCAATCAATCTAGTTATGTTTTTCAATTTTATTATATGAAGCATACATATGACAAAGTGATATGACAAACTTTACTGCTTTATAAACACACTAGAGGCCCAGTGCATGAAATTCGTGCACATGGGGGGATCCCCTCAGCCCAGCCTGCACCATCTCCAATCCAGGACCCCTTGGGGGATGTCCGACTGCCGGTATAGGCCCGATCCTGGGAATCAGGCCTAAACCAGCAATCAGACATCCCTCTCACAATCCTAGAATGCTGGCTACTAATTGCTCACCTGCCTGCCTGCCTGGTCACCCCTAACTGGCCTCTGTGCCAGCCAGGTTGCTCCCAATTGCCCCCCTGCTGGCCTGGTCTCTCCTAACTGACCCTCCCTCCCCCGCATTGGGCTGGTCACCCCTTACTGCCCCTCTTGCCAGCCTGATCACCCCCTACTACTCCCCTCTGCCGGTCTTGTCACCACCAACTGCCCCCCTTTGCCAGTCTGGTTGCCCCCAACTGCACCCCCTGCTGGCCTAGTCACCCCTCACTGTCCCCCTGCCAGCCTAATCGCCCCCAACTGCCCCCCTGCTGGCCTGGTTGCCCCCAACTGTCCCCCCGCTGGCCTGATCACCCCTAATTGCCCCCCTCTGCCAGCCTGTTCACCCCCAATTACCCCCCCCCCCCCCGCTGGCCTGGTAATCCTTTATGGCTCCCCCACTGGCCTGGTCACCCCATGCCTGCTGTTCAATTGTTTGGTCATCCCTCACTAACCCCCCTGCCAGCCTGGTCATAGACAGTCATCTTGTGAGGGTGTGATAGTCAATTTGCATATTACCTCTTTATTATATAGGATTTCCTATCAAGAATGATAAGTGAAAATAACTTACAAAAGTTTAAGTTGAAATATTTAGTGCCAATCTGGAAAACCCTATGTCAAATAGCTCTTAATAGGCCTGAAAACTGTAATATTACTGTAAAATTAATTAATGTTTTAAGGCATAAAAAATGGACTTAATGAGTTATGTGTTAGGTATTATGTCAAAGACACACTAAGATCTGTGTAGAGCTTTGTTAAAAGTTACATTTCAAAATTGCAAAAAATAAAAAAGTGATATTTTCTTTTTTTTTCCTGAGAATTGTCCTAAATTATGTTGACTTCTTATTTCATACTCCACTGAGAAAACAAAGTGTAATGTTAGCCAGCCCAGATAATATCTGAACATTTTATATTGCTGCAAATTGAGATAAAAGAAACAGTGAAAAAAATAGAATTTGTATCTAGTTCTAATTTATTCAGTATCCTGGAATTTGACATTTTCATCTTTGTTTAAAAAGAAATAAACAGTTAGGACTATCCCAGTGAACAAAGACATAATTCTGGCAACAGACCAAATATATTTACTTACTAGAGGCTCAGTGCATGAAATTCATGCACTGGGTGGGGGGGTCCCCCAGCCCAGCCTGCACCCGCTCACAATCCAGGACCCGTCAGGTAGGGTCCCTAGGCCTGGCTGTTGATCAGGGCCTATTGGGGCTTTCCTTCCTCTGCTGCTGGCAGCTGGCCCCACCCCCACCACTGCCACTGCTTGCCATCTGTGCAGCACTGCCCCCACACCCCTTGCCACCAGTCGCCTCCCTCTGCAGGCAACAGGTGTGGGGTGTGATCACTTGGCTGGCCTGAGCCTCCCTTTGCAGGGCGATCGGTGGATGATGGTGGGGCCCTCGACCAATTGCATCGCACCCGCCTTAGCTGGCCCGGCATCAGTGTGTGTCATAGCATGGTCGTCCAGATAGTCGTTCTGCTGTTTGGCCGTTTGGTCGATTTGCATATCACACTTGTATTATTATAGATTGGATGAAATTAACAACAGAAATTTCACCAGTGAGCATGAAATTTTAATACGGGCCGATGAAAATAACATTCTACATAAACTCTCCACTGTCAAATCAGATCACATAGGAAGCTACATGTTATAGTTACAAATATGGCTAATTTAAAGAAAACACCCAAGAGAGTTAATTTGAGACAAAGAACATCTTTGTGTAGATTTCACTGGAGAAGACTGATGGTGGTGGAGTCAGTGGAAGAGCTAGAAGTAGTGAAGATGGTAATTTCAATATTAATGATATTACTAGTACTATTTCTCTAACAGCCAAAAAAAGATTGTTTATAATGGAAAGGGAAATATCAATTGTGTCAAATTCTTTTTAAAAGTCCATTAAAAAGAAAATTGAGTACTGAATAGAGAATAGAGCAATAGGTTAATAATGACCTTGAGAATATTGGAAAAAATGATTTTAAGATTTATCCAGAAAAAATACAGCAGAAAAACCAAGGTTCCTTTCCCCCTAAAGAAAAAAAAATATTGTGGTATCTTCAACTATCTGATATGAAATAACAACAATAATAATATTGTCTTCCCAAAGTAAAAATCAATCACCATCTAGGTCTCAGCTCAATTACAAATTTTTGAATAGTTCCTCTGGGGGTGAAGACTAACATTATGGATCAAGTGGACCTACCTAAAACCCATGCAAAAGCCAACATGTTCATCCTCACAGGTGGCAGCAGTCCACATACCACTGCTCTTTGAGCTCCCATCATTCTCCCATGGCAAAGAAAGGAAGAGTCTTGAGGATATAGACTTAAATATTTAGTGGTTAACTGGCCCAGGAAAAGGAATCAATGCAGTACAAACTATATAAAAAATTTTTATTGTTTACACTAGACTCCCTACCACAATACCACTAACATCATCTGCCCAGAAAAATACACACAACATTTTTTCAGCAAAGCCCAGCTGGGTATCTAATGGACCATTGATAGTAAAGTTTTTTGAGAGCTACAGAGTCATAGCACCTTTCAGAGCAGGGGTACGGCTAAGAAAGGTACATGGTACCCCAAAGTAATAAGGCCTCTTACCTTATTTTTTGGAATTGATATTTGCACGTCATTTCTGCAATTCCTGATTCTTTCCTGGGCACTATTGTAGCTACTAATGCAAAGCCTAGGAGAAATCTGAATTATCCAGAAAAGTCCTTTCTGACCACCTTTTCTAACACTTGGACCTACTCCCTTTGTCACTCACTGTCATATACACACATTAATTGATTCATTAATTCAACAAAAAAAAGTTATTATCTGCCTGGCAATGTTCTGGGCACTGGGGATATAGCAGTGAATACAACAAAACTGATACTTTCATGTGGATTGAAATAGAGGAAGATATGCAAAAACAAAACAAACAAACAAAACTATAGCAATTCAGTTGGTAAGGAAGTGGCTTGAAGATAAGTAAAGTCAAAGCATGAAAATGGGGGTTGCTTTGCAATTTCTGCAAGGACAGAAGCAGAAAGACCACAAAAACCTGCTGCAATGGAAGGCAAGAGTTGAGGTTAGATTAGTTTTGAGCATTTTAAGGTTATGATGCCTATTTGATATTGAAGTAGAGAGTGTGGGTAAGGAGTTGATAGGCAGGTATGGAATGTAGGAAAGAGGTCAAAGTAAAAAATCCTAATATATAAAAACCCAGGGGCCACAGATCCATTCCCGGGCTCTCAGGCTCCATTGATCAGGGGAAGACTAATGGGGGAACCAGGGTCCCTCAGGCTCCAATGAATCCATGCAGCAGTGACATTTTGATCAGGCTGGTCCCTCCCCCGGCCTGCAGGCTCCCATTGATCAGGGGATGGTTAACAAGGAACCGAAATGAGTGGCCCAGGAACTTGCAGGCAGCTGGAAGGCAGGCCTCTTGGTATCAATCGGTGTTGGAGGAGGGGCAGAACTGGGGACTGGCTTCCTTAGTAGGCCTGTAAATTCAATCTCCAGAGGACAGGCCAGGCACCAACAACCAGTGCCTCTGGCACGACCCCAACTGCACTGCCGGCCTCCTGGAACTTGACCTCGGGCACTGCAGCCATTTCCCCTCCCTAGACGCTCCACAAGGAAGAAAGGATACCGCCAGCAGCGCCAGGGGCGACCAGCGGTGACTGACTGTTCTCCCTGTGCTTCCTCCAGTCACTCGAGCCGGCCCCCACCTGCCCCGCTCCAGATGCAGTGTAATCACTGCACACAGAAGGAATGTAGTTAAAAAAACAAAAACAGACGACCAAGAGAATGCCGCAGTCAACATCCGGAGTCCGGCTCAGGAGAAGGGAGAGAAGGGAGAATTCCATAAGTTGGCCGATGCCAAGATATTTCTGAGTGACTGCCTGGCGTGTGACAGTTGTGTGACCGCAGAGGAAGGAGTCCAAGTTTCTCAGCAGAACACCAAGGACTTCTTCCATGTTCTGAACCTTAATAAGAAATGTGATACCTCACAGCACAAAGTGCTGGCAGTGTCTTTGTGTCCTTAGTCTCTGCCTTATTTTGCTGCTAAATTCAGCCTCAGTGTCACTGATGCATCCAGAAGGCTCTGTGGCTTTCTCAAAAGCCTTGGGACGCACTGTCTTTGACATGAAGATAGCTGCGGACTTCAGCATCCTGAAGTCAGGAGGAATTTGTGCGTCGGTACTGACGGTACCATGAGGAAGAGCCCTGGCTACCCATGCTGACCTCCGCCTGCCCTGGCTGGGACTGATAAGCAGAGCGCATGCTGCGTCACCCCATCACCTCTACCTCTGCACGGCCAAGTCTCCCCAGCAGATTATGGGCTCTCCGGTGAAGGATTACTTCACCAGACAGCAGAACCTGTCCCCAGACAAGATTTTCCACGTCATTGTGGCCGTGTGTTATGACAAGAAACTGGAGGCCCTTTGAGAAGATGTTCCCACAGCTTCACATAGTTCCCTGGGTGCTGACTGCATATTAACCTCAGGTGAAATTGTCCAGATAATGGACACTGTTTGGAGACATGAAGGAGGAGGAGGTGAGGCTCCACGGGGGTGCCAGCTCCAACGGGTACCTGGTGCACATCTTCTGCACATGGCCAAGGAGCTGCTCAATGAGGACGTGGTGTGCTCACCAACCGCACTCTGAGGAACAAAGACTTCCAGGAGGTCACCCTCGAAAGGGACGGAGAGGTTCTGCTATGCTTTGAGGCTGCTATGGCTTTCAGAACATCCAGAAGTGGTCCTAAAGCTGCAGAGGGGCAAGTTCCCCTGCCACTTCATGGAGGTCCCGGCCTGTGCCGGGCATGCCTAAGCGGCAGGGGCCAGGCCCAGGCAGAGGATGGGTGTGTGGCAGATGGAAGGCATCTATGCTGCCCTCCTGGTGTGGCCCCCGGAGACCAGCGCCCATGTGCAGGAGCTGTACCAGGAGTGGCTGGGGGGGGGGGGCCTATGCAGGGGGGAATAGCCCCCCCCCCCGGCTCCTCCCTGTCCCCCCCCCCGCGCTCCCCCCAACCCTCCCTCCCCCCCCCCCCCCGGGTCCAGGTGGCTCTGCACACTGCCTAGCAGGACCCAGGGCATCCTGCCAGGACATCAAGTAGTAAAGGTCCAGCCGATGCCTGGCCTGCAGGCCGCCTGAAGAGGGGTGTCAGACACCTGAAGGAAAGGCTTAGCATCTCTGTCATCGCTTTGGTTTTCAGAATTCCCTGCTCCCCATCTGTCGGGTCCCTCCCTCTGAGGGGTGCTGTCGTCATCACATGGGTGCAACTGGAATATTATATCTCAAGAGGATTGCCCCAATGTACATATCCTTTTATCCGATGATGAAAAAAATCGCAAAGAACAAGAATGGAGACAGACTACTGTCTTTTAGTCTTAAATAAACTCTCGCAGTCCGAAATGTTTCCAACATTTCAAATGGTTCTGTGTTATTCCCCAACTAGATAAATCTAATGTGCAGGTATCATATAGGCAGAAAAGTAGATTTATTTGCAGAGAAATAGCCATATTATATTAGTCAAGTCACATAGTTGTCACAAGAGACACTATCATTATAAAGCAAAAGTGATTCTGCTGTAACTAAAAGAATTTTATAATTTTTGCCCACTTGTTGCTTATAGACACAAATATTTTTAAGGAAAATAACTTTTTGGCTTCACTGGATTTTAAGATACATTGGCTTCTACATTTATACTCATAATCATTCTAATTTTATCTTTTTAAAAAGTATTTCTGTTATTTCCTAGTTTAGATTATATTTTGTATTAGGTTTTTAAAAAATAGTAATCAAAGTTACAAACTATGACCCAATTACGTAATTCTTTTTCTTAAAACTTAAATGAAATTGTAAACTTTCAGTGACCCTAAAAATACCCTTGAAATTTGTAACTTCTTGTTTCTAAGTAAAGAGGTTAAATTGACTTCCTATAAATTACGTAGCTTTTGTGGTCAAACCAAGAGAAAGGTGAAAAGGAAATAGATGTATAGGAGTTTCATGCTTATTTGGTTGCAAATGAATTCTGAGACTTTCATGAAAAATTAAAAGTCAATTTTCGCGAAACCTGGCCACTTGAAAAATTTTTCAGAATAGAAAGCAAGCCAGACCAGTGTGGCTCAGTGGTTGAGTGTTGACCCATGAACTAAGAGGCTTCTGGTTCAATTCCTGGTCAGGGCATATGCCTGGGTTGCAGGCTCAATTCCCCATGCAGAAGGCAGCTGATCGATGTTTCTCTCATTGATTTTTCTATCTCTCTATCCCTCTCCCTTCCTCTATCTCTAAAAATATTAATAAAAACATATTAAAGAAAAAAGCAAGATTTTGCAGTATATTCTCTTCAACTGGTTTATCATACAGTTAAGGATTATGATTAAATCTCTCCTTATTACTGTGTATAATTATGTACTTATGTAATTTTACAGCTACATTTTTACAGGTAAAATGATTTATTTATAATTCTTACGTATAAACTTAGTCTGTAGAACTCCAGAGCAGAGATCATGGCATTGATCTTTTCACCTCTCATGGTTCTTACTTTTCTGATATTCATTGAGAAGCATGGGACACTAGTGTTTTGCAAGTTGAAAGTCTGTATAAAGGCATTTTTATTTTTTCATCGATTTAATACTGGATATGCTGTTATACTTCTGGATACTAAATGTTCATTGATTTTATCTTTTCATCCTATTCAATTCAGTACACCTACCATTTGAGCCCATTATTTAGTCAATGAAAAAAAATTATATACATATCTACACTAATAAAAGACAAAGATGCTAATTGACCGTACCTTTGCTACACCCAAGCCACACCCACCAGCCAATCAGAGTGACTATATGCAAATTAACCCAACCAAAATGGCGGTCAACAGCCAAGGAGCTGGAACAAGCAGGAGGCTTGGTTGCCCCGGCAATGGAGGAAGCCAAGCTTCCCACCGGCCCTGGCTGGTTGAGGCCTCTGCTCAAAGACAACAAAGTTTCAATTATAGAAGATAAATAAATCCCAGATACCTGCTTCCAGCCAGCCTCCACTGGGAGTTTGGGTGGCTGGGGCTGTGGCCAGCCTGCAAACAGCCATTAGCCCCTCACCCAGGATGGCCACACCCTCATAGGGTGAGGGTCCCTGTTGGGGGGCTTGGCCAGCCTGCAAACAGCCATCAGCCCCTCACCCAGACTGGCCAGGTACCCCAGCAGGTCCCCCCACCCTGAAGGGGGAGTGGCCAGGCTGAAAACAACCCTTAGCCCCTCATCCAGGTTGGCCAGGCACCCCAGCGGGCACCCCCACCCTGATCTGGGACACCCTTCAGGGAAAACCAGCCAGCCCCCACCCATGCACCAGGCCTCTATCCTATATAATAAAAGGGTAATATGCAAATTGACCCTAATAGCAGAGCGACTGGGAATCACTGGTCACTGTGACACACACTGACCACCAGGGGGCAGTCGCTCAATGCAGGAGCTGCCCCCTAGTGGTCAGTGAGCTCCCACAGGGGGAGCTCTGCTCAGCCACAAGCCAGGCTGACAACTGCCAGTACAGCGGTGGTGGTGAGAGCCTCTTCCGCCTCCTCAGCAGTGCTTCGGATGTCTGACTGCAGCTAGGCCTGCTCCCCGCTGGCAAGTGGACCTCCCCCAAGGGCTGCCAGGCTGCCAGAGGGATGTCTGACTGCCAGCTTAGGCCCAATCCCCCGGGGCTTAAGCCAGCAGGTGGTCATCCCCCGAGGGGTCCCAGGCTGCGAGAGGGCACAGGCCAGGCTGAGGGACCCTCCCGAGTGCACAAATTTTTGTGCACCGGGCCTCTACTATATTTATATAATCAGCCATGATAATCATAATTACAAATTGTGTCTTCCCAGCATCTGTATCTGTCTTCCTATTTCTTTGGAAAAATCATCTGCTCACTTACTATGGTCTTGGGAGATTGTCAACCAGACTCTACCATAGCCTTGGTTAAAATGATTACTTTGAATATGGACAGATAAAGTTGCTGATGAAATAAAAGATGGAGCCGAAACCGGTTTGGCTCAGTGGATAGAGCATCAGCCTGCAGACTGAAAGGTCCCAGGTTCGATTCTGGTCGAGGGCATGTACCTTGGTTGAGGGCACATCCCCAGTGGGAGATGTGCAGCAGGCAGCTGATCGATGTTTCTCTCTCATTGATGTTTCTAACTCTCTGTAAAAAATCAATAAAATATATTTTTTTAAAAAAGAAATAAAAGATGGATCTATATGCTCTTGTACTATAGATAGCTAGATATTAATGGGAAAAGAGCAGGGGAGTAGACCTTGTTGAGCATATTCAGCTGGGAGACAGAGGCCTGTTTGCTACACCAGGAAGCTACAACTTCACACATACTCCAGGGGATCAGAGCATTGCCCTGCCAAGGACTAATACCCTTCCATTCCTGTCCTGGATTGTTGAAGGGGGAGCAGGGAGAAATAAGCACATGCACAATAAAGTCAAAATGGCTCCAGGGTGGGGATGGGGGGAGGGAGGAGGGGGGACAGGTGCTGACCATAGAGACTAGAGCTAGGCAGTCTAACCTGGAAAAGGGATCATTCATCAGGGACCCCATTGGAAGCCCATGAAAGTTTAAGAATTGATTGGTTGTTTTGAAAAAAGTCTCTCTCTCTCTCTCTCTCTCTCTCTCAGACCTGTACTCACTGTTGAATTGCTTTCGCTCTCCCCGGGAGCATGTGACCATGCCTGTCTAGCGGCCACCTGGGGCCCATGGAAGACGGCAAAGGGCTAAGTTTTAATATGAAGCAGGAAGTCTGGACACGGGCTCTTGTTTGGCTCTGCTGCAGACACAGTTGGACTTTTTCCATGGCGGGACAGAGGGAGATGGGACATTGGAAACCCAGGGGCACGGGCAGACTCCCCAAATAATTTTTTTCCTTTTATTTTCTTTTTTATTTAAAAAAAAATCTTTATTGTTGAAAGTATTACATAGGTCCTCCTTTTTCCCCCACTAACATCTTCCAGGCAGGTCCCGTCCTCCCTGCGCAGGCCTTCACCACCCCATTGTCTGTGTCCACAGGTTCTGGATCTATGCACACAAGGTCATTAGTTGATCTCATCCCACCCACCTCCCCTGCCTTCCCTCTGAGGTTCAACAGTCTGTTCATGCTTCTATGACTCTGGGTCTATTTTTGATCATCAGTTTATTTGGTTCATTGGATTCCACGTATAAGTAAAATCACGTGATATTTATCTTTCTCTCACTGACTTATTTTGCTCAGCAATAATACTCTCCAGGTCCATCCATGCTGTTGCAAATGATAAGAGTTCTTTCTTTTTTATTGCCACATAGTATTCCATTGTGTAAATGTACCATAGTTTTTTTATCCACTAATCTGATGGGCACTTAGGCTACTTCCATGTCTTAGTTATTGTAAATTTCACTGCTATCAACATAGGGGTGCCCCAAATAAATCTTGTCATGAGTTCACAATCTCCCATGTGTAGGTCCTTGGAATTCTTTCCTCATGATCCCATAAAAGAGCCTGTTCCCACAGCACTCTGACCGCTATAAGTAGAATTATGTTTGATTTTCTTTTATATGAGTCATTTGATGTTTTCTACAAATGTGATATTTCATGCATAATACGAATGTGTTTACTGGAGAGTCAAACATTCATTATAATCATCCTCCAAAAATTTCAAATGCAAAAAGAAGTTGGAGAAAAGGTTATTGTCAAGATATAGGCTGCAGAGAAGTTCTACATTTGCTCATTCCTTTGTAGTATTGCTTCTTGGGAGTAAAGATTACATGTATCACCCAAAACAAATAAATATAGCAAGGATGAAAATTCACTTTTTGACTAAGATGTGTCCCCAATATTTCTTTAGATTGTGTTGCAAGTCAGGTTCTACATACAGGATTTTGATAAGGGAGGTATTTTGAAATCAACCTCTGTGGGTGAGAAAGAAAGAGGAACTTATGTCTGGGAAAATGAAAACTTTGAACTATGATTCAGTCCCAACAAAAGCTTTAACTGACACCACAGAGAACTCTGGAGATAAGGAGTCCTTTCATTTTGTCCTGATATAGGTCAAGAGGTCTAGGTTGTTATTGTATCACATAAAATAATAATTTGATGCAGTTGGTCCTGAGAGACTGTGACTTGGAGAAGGTGATACCTTTGGGCTGAAAGCCATCCCATAGATATTCAGCTGTAAACCTTGAGATGCCAATTCTATCAGCTGAGGGAATGAATGCTTCAGTCCAGGATGCTGACACCCTACTGCATTCACTGCAGATGGAGAATCACTTTCTAAACAAAAGATAGAAAAATCAAATATACACCTATGTAAACAATATCTTAATCAAACTCCTTTGCTTAGGACTAGAATCGTATATCCAAATGTCTATTAAAATATCTAGTTGAAGCCTCTCACAGGTTCTAGAAACTGACTTAACCTTTTTGATTTTCACCAAAATCCAATATTTATTCTCTATCTTATTTAAGGAATACTGTCCACAGTTGTCTGAATCAAGACATTAGGGCCATCTCAGACACACTCTCTGTCTCTGTGTCGCATCTCTTTGAATTCTCTTATCTAATTAATCACATATTATGTTTACTCATCATGTATTTAATTCAACAACTTTTCTTTATCTGTACTTCCTCCACACCAATCTTGAATACAATCAACTGTTTATGGTAACAGTTCACTCCAGTCCATCTTGTATTAATTAGTCAGCCTGAGAATATTTCTAAAAATGAATATCTAACCCAAGTTATTCACAATTTGTAATGCTTTAGAGACTTTTCACTGTACTTAGAATAATTCTAAACTATTTAACAACATTTATTTGGTGCTTTGTAATCTGTCTATTGCCTCACTCTCTAGTCTAACTTTATTTCGGTTTATTGAATTTCCTTCAGTTTCTCATTGACCACCCCTACTTTCATCTCTGTATGGACAAAAAGGGGCCACATGTTAACCTAACTCAAGGAAGGCCTGTGTGGTGGCCCTGTAAACTCAAAAGACCTAAAGTAACCATAAAGGAGGGTCTGCTATTAAAACTTTAATTAAAAGCAGTACATGGTGGGTAGTCACAACCTAGGCAGGTATCGTCCTTCCTTGACAAAGGTCAATCTTTAGCTTGACTGAGCCTATTGTCTTTTTGCATCTATTATAACATATTGTTGGAAGGCCAAAGTAATTTTCCTTTTTTTTGAACCCCTCAAAGCTCAGGCACCATTCTGTGGAGACCACAAAGCCCCTCATGGTTATTGAGTTTATTGTTGACTATTAACTGTCCTGCACTCACCTAAGTAAAAGAAGTATGTGTCTATCATTTTACTTTTTATCCAATCCCAAGGGTTTACCCCACTTTGCTTTCTCCCACCTCCCTAACTTATCACCAGTGAAGTTCATGTAACTCACTTCTCTTTTGATTATAGTGTATAAAACAAGGTAAAAAAAAAAAAACGCCATTCTCCGGTGCATTATCCCAATACATTGAGATTCTGCTTCCCCGCAATTGTCGACAGTTTGGCTCAAATAAACTCCCAAAATTTTTTAATAGGTTTGAATTTTTTCTTACATTAACATCTGAGAGGTACTATTTGTCAATATCTAAAACCTCTTCTGCCTTACTCATCTGGAAAATTTCTGTTCATCTTTACTTCTCATAGTAAATGTCACTTTGTACATAAGGCTATTCCCATACTAAATTCCCTAATATGTTTCTTAATTCCCTTTACTTTTTCTATTAAAGTAATAAACATACATCATTGTAACAACATGTTTATCTGGCCAGACATCAGTAGGAATGGTGGCATTCTGACCTACAAATTGCTACTTCTTTATAAAATCAATAAGAACATTGACAAGAGGTCAAAACCAACTTTCTGAGAGTGCTGAAGCATAACCAAAGACTTGTAAAAACTTGCAAAAGTGTGCTCAACAAAACAGCTGAATCTCATTAAGAATAGTAACAGTTGTGGAGTTTTGAAATCCTTTATTCCTATCCCCTTCGTCTCAGTTCACAGTAACCTTGAAAGCCAACAGTCTCACAACTACAGTAGCTGGGGAAAACAGCAGCATAACAGGAACTGGAGGGGCAGAAAGAATTGGGAGGTCCTCAAAAGATGAATCTTAGAGTAGTCATTATTTGAACTATCTGGCATTTCCCTGGAAATTCCCACCTGTCTTTATTTGAACCAAAACAATCATGCAGAGGTTGCTCAGTGCCAGCAGCCTTTTCCCCAGGGGCATTTTTCAAAAACAATCAGTATCAATTGCCATACATTTTAGTTGTCTGTAGTGGCAATAAAAGTTGGGGCAAAGAAATGGCTGGTAAAAAAATCTTAAGAGGGAAACTGCTGGGATAAGATGCTCATTGAGGGGATTTAAAGAGATCTATTGCTAGGAATATAGGAGGCTATGTGCACATGCCCAAGAAAGGGCAAGGCCCTCAATTCTCCCTCCTGACTAACCTTAAGACGCTGCACAAGCAGAGAGCAAGGCAAAGATTTTCAATTTGCTATTTTAATATTTTCAAATGACTAAAAGCAACCATGTTTAAAGAAATAAAATAATGTATGAGAGTAATATCTTACCAAGTAGAAAATGTTAACAAAGATATAAAAATCACAAAATGGAACAGAAATAGAAATTCTGGGGCTGAAAATTGCAAAAAGTGAAATATAAAAATTTACTACAATAGCTTAATAACAGCTTTGAGTTAGCTGAAGATAGAACCAATGAACTTGAATATAAATTAATTGAGATTATCAAGCCTGGGAACAAAACAAAAAGAAAAGAAGAAAAGTAAACAAAGCCTTGGACAACTGCGGAATTCTAACAATCTTATCAATCTATGCAAAATAGGAGTCCCAGAGGAGAAGAGAGAGTAAATAGAGCAGAAAAAATACTTGAAAAAGTAATGGTCAAAAATCCCCAAATTTGATGAAAATATTAATCTATACATCCACAAGGTTAATAACCTCTAAGTAGGATAAATTCAAAGAAATCTGCTACTAGATACATTATAATCAAACTATAAAAAACAACAATGACTTAAAGAGAATCTTTAATGCAGTCAGAGAGAACTCTTAATATACAAGTAATCTCAATGAAATTAACAGCTGATTTCTCATTAGAAAGCATAAATTAAAACTAAGACAATTAGTTGCTAGCAGAATGCGAACGAGAGTTCTGCAGGCCAAAATGAAAGGACACTATACAGTACCTTGACTTCACATAAAAAAAGAGAGAAAATTGGTAAAGTTAACTATATGGGTAAATATGGAAGATAGTATGAATTTATTTTTTGTTTATAATTCTATTTTTCTCCTATCTTGTTTAAAACATAATTATGTAAAGCAATATTTGCAAATTTGTGTAGATGTACAATTTATAAATTTGTGTAGATATTTAATATGTACAGATGTAATATGTATAATAACAATAACACAAAAGAGGGGAGAAAGAATAGAACTATATAAGAGCAAAGTCTATGGATACTATAAAAATTAAGTTGCTATTTTTTTGTTAATCCTCACTGGAGGATATTTTTCCCATTGGTTTTTTAGAGAGAGTGGAGGGGAGGGAGAGAGAGAGGGAAAAGGAGAGAGACAGAAACAGAGAGAGAAACATCCATGTGAGAGAGACACTTTAAGTGGTTGCCTCCCACATGGGCCCCAACCTGGGAGCTAGAGATTAAACCTGCAACCCAGGAAAGTGCCCTTAACCAGGAATTGAACCTGCAACCCTTTGATGCACAGGCTGATGCTCTAACCACTGAGCACACAGGCCAGGGCTGAAAGTTAAGTTTATATTAATCTGAAATGGAGTGTTATAAATTAGGATGATAATTATATTCCCAAGGGCAACTGCTGAGAAAATAACTAAAAATATATTGTAAAGTGAAACAAGATAATTAAATTGTACACTAGAAAGTATCTAACACAGAGGAAGGCAATAATAAAACAATAGGGTAGTGACAAAACATATAGAAAACAAATAACAAAATGTAAGACCTAAACTCTAACACCACTTTATTCCATTGAAAGCAGATGGATTAAGCACTCTAATCAAAAGGCAGAGATTGGAATAATGCATAAAAGATACTCCAACTATGTATATAAAAGATATTCTCAGTTATATGCAAGTAAATGTATATATATGAGACATATTTTAGATTAAAAAAATTAAAAATGGAAAAAGTATGCAATACAAATAGTAACCAAAACAGAACTGGGATGGTACACTAATATCAGGTAAAATAAATTTTAAAAAATTATTAGAAACATAAAAGGACATTTTATAATGATGTAAGATCAATTCATCAAAAAGACACAGCAATTTTAAACGTAGATGCATCTAAAAATATAGCCCAAAAAGCATGAAGTAAAAAATGACAGAATTGAAGGGAGAAAAATATCAATAAAACAATAACAGTTGGAGACTTCAGTACCCCACTTTCAATAAAGAATAAAACTAATCAAAAGTACAACAAGGAAACAAAAGACTTTGAAAACAACAATAAACTAACTAGACTTAAAAGACATCTATAGAATACAGAATAACAGAAGATTTTTTTCCAAGTGAACATGGAACACTCTCCATATTGACCATATGTTAGGTCAAAACAAGTTAAAACAAATCTTAATCAATTTAAAATGACTAGTATTATATAAGGTATGCTCTCTCACTATCATGGGATAAAATTAGAAATATGAACAGAAGAAAATTTGGGAAATTTATAAAAATGTAGAAATTAAGCAATATACATCTAAACAGCAATGAGTAAAAAAAGAAATCACATGGGAAGTTAGAAAATACTTTGAGATGTATGAAAATAAACACACAATGTACCAAACAAGTTTATGAGATGCAGTAAAAGCAGTAGAAGAACTATTGCCATAAATACCTATTTTAAAAATGATAGATATCTAAATCAATGACTCAACCTTCTATTTTAAGAAACTAGACATAGAAGAGCAAATTAAACCTAAAGAAGAAGACGGAAGGAAAGGAAATGTGAGAGAAAACAAAGGATAGAAAAACAGTATGTAAAATCAGTGATAGATTCTGGCCAGGGAGCTCAGCTGGTTAGAGAGTCATCCCCACACTCCAAAGTTTCAGGTTCTTTCTCTGGTCAGGTCACATACAAGGAGCAAACAAAGAAGGCATGAGTGAGTGAACAACAAATCTCTCTCTCTCTCTCTCTCTTTCTCTCTCTCTCTCCCTCTCTTTCTCCCGCTCTCTCCCAAATAAATCAATAAAAAATTTTAAAAAAGAAAATCAGTGATACCAGAAGTTTTTTTAATCAACAAAATATTAAAAATTTAGCTAGAATGACTAAGAGAAAAAGAGAGGAGATTAAATGAGTAGTTGCCTGGCATATTTGTTAGACTGCAGACTCTTTAAAAGCACAGACATCATGGTTGTTTTGTCCAGTTCTGTATGCCCAGTACCTATTTCAGTGTTTAGCACAGAGCACTAAATATAAGTGAATGAGTGCAACTCAGTGATATACACCAGCTTCTCTAAGTTTATGATTGCAGTCAATCTTTAAATTGCACCCATTTGTGATTTCCAACCTAGCGCTCTACCACTTGTGTTACATGGTATGTTATAGTCATTGCATTTTAAGCTTTTACTACTGATGTGAACTAGCTCGATCTTGTTTTTTTTTTATCTGATCTTGCTACTCCCCACCCACTCCTTTGAATTCTATATTATAGAAAATCTGTGTTTGGACAAGAGCACTTTAAAAATGTCTTCAAGTTACTCATGTGGTTTTAAAATTTCCTGTTAGGAGACTAAGATAAATGTAAGCTGGGGACATAAAGTTCCAGAACTTGAAGTACAGATCAGTAACAAATATTTCTTTCTAGCAAATCTTTTTTAATAATGGCTGCAGGTTGTTACGATTTCCTGTCTAGTAGGCAATCTCTGCTTTAATTCTTCCTAAGAGAAATTAGAGCATATTCAGGCATTTAATCTCTTCCAGGTGGCCATGGTGTTTCAAATGCCACTCTTGAACTCAGTTGATAAGTCCTAATTGATCTTGATGACAATGGTGATTTCAATTTTTTGCCAGCAATTGGGTTATGAAACACCAGTCAGGTATGATAGCTAACATTTGTTTATTACCAACTTTTAGCCATGCACTATTTTAAGTGTTTTACGTGTATGAACTCACTAAACTTTTACACCTATCTTATATGACAAGTACACATATTATTTTCATTTTAAGGCTAATAATATTGAGGGACAATTAAAATAACTTGAACTTAATTATTCTATCCTTGACAGCCCCTTCTACCGAGGAGTTGGATAGATGATCTGGAATAGACTTTTTCAGAGATATGCTGCATGTAAGCTAAAACATGGAAGCTACTAACAGGTTCTGGCTCATGTGTGAAGAACCTGCAAGGAAATACTCTAATAACTAGACTGTGAATTATCTCCAGGTAAGAAGAGTTAGAAGCAGGAAGACTGGGGGGGGGGGGGGGGGGGGGGGTGGGGGCGGGGGGAAGGTTATTTCAAAGGATAGGGTAATTCCAAGGACTATACCAGGTTAAAGTTTCTCTGTGACTACAGCACAACCTCTGTAGCGCTTGCAGCCTTGTTCAGTGGGTTGATTTCTTGATTAATTAGTGGCATATTAGTGTATAAGACAAGCATGATCAAAATATTCTATGAAAAAAAATAATTTTAGTTATAAGGTTATACATAGGTTTAAAATAAAAATGTAGACAGAGATGTATCATGAAAACCTTAATGAAATGAGAACAGGAGTGGCTACATTAATACTAAATGAAATAGACTTATAAGTAAAAAACAAAACAAAAATATTACTAGAGACAGAGGGAAGTTGTATAATGATAAAAATAAGACATGTCCATCTTAAATACAAAAACAACAAAAACAGAGCTGTAAAATATGTGAAGCAAAACTTAGAGAAATGAAGAGAGATGAAAGCGTAGCTACAACTACAGTAAACAATGTTAACATCCTCTCTCAACAAGTGGTAGAATAACTAGACATAAAGTAAACACTAATATAGAAAAACTCAACAACACCAACAACCAATGAGTCTAAAAGACATGTATATATGAATGGGGAATATATATATTTCATATGGAGAATATGAAAATCTCCAAATACTTGAAACTCCAACAACACATTTCTAAATCATCCATGGGTCAAATAGAGTGTCATGAAAACCTTAAAATGATATTGAACTGAATGAAGAACAGATTAATGGTTGCCAGGGCTTAAGGACAAGGGCCAGGGAAGGCAGGGCTGAGGGAGATGCAGGAGGGAAAGGGATTTGCCTTTAAGAGGACAACAGATTCATGTGGCAATGGGTTTGTTCTGTACCTTAACAGTATCAGTGTCAATATCCTAGTGGTGATATTGCCTCATAGTTTTATAAAACATTGCCATTGGAAAAAAATGGTTAACATTTAAAGGGATCCTTTATTTTTTGTAATTGAAATGTATAATTACCTCAAAACATTTTAAAAAAACTAAATTAAAAATGTGTGACTCTTCTATCGTTATCTGTTTATTTTTCACATTTACTATATTTCTTTTTGACCCTTATTGCATACTACATTACATCTCATTTCTGATTTCACAGAAAAACATTCTCAATTTTGTCCTTAAGTATGATATATTTTATGGATACCTTTCTTCTATAATCTATAAATTAACATTGTTCATATGACTCTTAGTATACGATAGGCTTTCATTATGAATGTATACTTAAATTTATCAAATACCGTGTTTTGCATATTTTGACTTAATTTTTCCCTTTAATCTGTTAATGTGACAAATTGTATTGATTGCTTTTTTATTATATTTACTAGAGGCCTGGTGCACAAAATTCATGCACGAGGTGGGTGGGTCCCCTCAGCCCAACCTGAACCCTCTCCAATCCAATCCAGGACCCCTTGGGGGATGTTCAGTCTTTTGGTCATCCCTCACTAACCCCCTGCTGGCCTGGTCCTAGGCAACCATCTTGTGAGGGCCTGAGGGTTAATTTGCATATTACCTCTTTATTATATAGGATTGGTTAATAAAATTACTAATTATTTAAGTTTCAAGTGTATAATTCTGTAATACATCATCTGTATATTGCATTGTGTGATTGTCACCCAAAGTTATATCATCTTCCATCACCATATATTTTACCCCTCTTATTTTTTGTTACCACCACCCACCCCATTTCCCCTATAGCAATTACTATACTGTTATCTGTGTTTATGAGTTTTTATTTGTTTATCTGTCTGTCTTATTTGTTCTATATTCCACAAATGAGTGAAATTCTATGGTTAACTTTTTCTGTCTGACATTTTGCTTAGCATGATATTCTCAAGATCCATCCATGTCGTTGCAAATAGCAGTATTTCATCTTTTCTTATGGCTGTGTAATATTCCTTTGTGTATATGTACCATGTCTTTTTTATCCAATCATCTATCAAAGGACACTTTGGTTGTTTCCATGTCTTGGCCACCATGAATAATGCTACAATGAACATAGGGACACACATAACTTTACAAATAAATGTATTCAAATTTTTTTCATAAATACCAAAAGAGGGGTTGCTAGGTCATATGATATCTCTATTCTTAACTTTTTTAGGAACCCCGTAATTGTTTTTCATAGTGGTTGTATCAGTTTACTTTCCCACCAGCAGTGAACGAGGGTTCTTTTTTCTTCATAACCTCTCCAACACTTATTGTTACTTGTCTTGTGGTATTTCATTGTAGTTTTTATTTATATTTCTTTAATAGCGAGTGAAGTTGAGTATATTTTCATATATCTGTTGGCCAGCGGGTATGTCTTTTTGGGAGAAGTGTCTGTTCAGGTGCTCTGCCTATTTCTCAATTGTATTGATTGCATTTTGATTCAAAAAAACAATATTATATTCCTCGAATAAACCCAATATTGTGTGATATATTAATTTCTTACATATTGCTGAGTTCAGTTTTCTAAACTTATTTTTAGAAATTGTCCATCTATGTTCATGAGTAAGATTGACTGGTCAGGTTTTGGTTGCAGTGTTTTTCTGACCTGATTTCTCTATATTCTCTGGAAGAATTTGTAATTTTTTACTTTTTCCTTAAATGTTTGGTACATTAGAACATAAAATGATCTGGGCATGGTTTTATTTTCCATGTTTTTTTTTTCTCCAAGAGGATGTATTTAATTATGGATTCACTTTCTTTAACAGTTACAGAACTAGTCAATATTTTTAAAATTTATTTTTGGAAGAGATTTTTTTCTGGGAATTGTTCATTTTAGTTAAAAATGTGTTCATTTTACTTAAATTGTCAAGTATGCTAGCTTAAAATTATTCATAATACACTATTATGACTTTTAATGACTGCTTGACCTCTCCTGCTTTCTGAAGAATTCCTTTTTATGGGCTCCTAGCATCTTGCCTCAGAAAAGGCCAATCTGATCCATCAGAAATATTTTAATACATTTAAACTTGAAGTTGGTTGGAAAGAAGAAGAATAACAATCCTTGAATATATTTTACTTGGAGGCTTTTTATGTAAGTAGGTACTAATAAACCTATAGGAGGTGGGATAAACAGTTCTTTCAAGTTCATTGTACATCTGTCAAGATTCAAATACAAATGTATACATTTTAATTCACTTACTGGCATGGGCCCTGGCCTACGTAAACTTTCTATACGTTACATTTGCCATTTCCACACCATTGTGTTTGGAAATAATCCTCCCAAATATTTTATACACGTAAGAAGCCTAGAATTAATTTATGTAAAGTCCTATGGTGTGGTTAAACATTGTATCTCATTTTTTATATAGTTCTTTTATACCTTTTACTTTCAAAAATTGTCAGATCTTTTAGATGTGGATGCTATTTCAAGTCAGACAGGAGAAATATACTAGCTCATACTTTCCAAACCAACTTATTTCTGTTGTTTTTTAAGGAGATTTTCCACCAAAGAGGAAAATTAGAAAGTTCAAAGAATCAATTCAAAGAGGAGAGAAGGTTGGAAATTCCCCCGCTTACTCATGGTTACCTTGATTGGCCTTTCATGGTAACCAATTGAAAGCATGAACACATCTGTGATTTAGAACTAATTTTTACCAATTTGCATAATTTGTATTAATTTAATAGAAGATAAAACAATATAAATTGAAGTTTTGGTTCCCAAGAAGATTAAAAGCCACTCAGAAACCTAAATCACTCATTGAAACAGAAAGGAAATTGAAAAAAGAAAAAAAAAAAAAGGTGAACAGGTTGTCTTCGGAAACTGTCTTTGGTCGGAAGTTTGCGGTCCCTGTGAACAGGTGCCACTAAAAGCCTTCTGCTGAGCTGCTGCCTGATAAGGACTGTATATCCTGTCTTCTCTGCATTGCTTTGCATTTAGCTCACATTACTTCATTTCCTTCCTGAGACCTTCCGCCGGATTCTTCATATAAGGTCATAAGGAGAGCTACATTGAGTTCTGGTGTCCTGAGTGGCTTCTTCCAACTTTGCCCAGGCACTAATTTTTCTAAGCCTCAGTTTCCTCAACAGAACTATAAAATGTCCATGATAATCTCTGCCTGGTGGATATCCTTAAATTTTTGATATATTATTTATGAAATAAGACATAAAGTATCTCTGAAAGTGACATATTCTTGTCATGTGTGTTTTCTAGGGAGATTGAAAAGAGTTTATTTGCACTAGTTTTATTTCGTCAGTTTTCATTATGTGTTTCTTTGCTTTGGAGAATTGAATCCTTCAGAGCTGACCACACAGGAAGTTTGCTTCTGTATTTAGATGAATAAGGGACAACTGAAAAACCTCCTGACCCCCGAATTTCTCCCACACTGCATCCTGACCCTCTGAACCTTCTTTTGTCCTACTTGCTGTAATTTCACATGTACAGATACCTTCCTTTCATTTAACAAATAACGATGGATGATCTGAGTACATAAATGATTGTACACAGGAAGACACTGTTGCAAGCGAAATGAGAAATGACATGTTTTTACTAATGACGTCAGGAGAGCAGGTGTCAACAAGAGCTGTGCTGGGCAACCCCTATTCAGTGTTCACTTCTTTACAGGAATTGAAGATTGTTTTCTCAAACCTAAGGAAGAGTTCTTACACTTAAAAAATTACTGTAGGAGGGAAGGGAGAAGTAATAAACAACTTATTCTTTTACAATAAAGTTTAGACTATTGTAGAGGACGTAAATAGCATGAGAGCCAATGCATATTGGCCTTGAAGGGCTACTGATAACATGTGCTTAGTACCTTGGCTGGATTTTACCTTTGCAATGACTGCCTACTCCCACCTGCGCACGTGCTGATTTCAACAAAATACAGTGGCTGCTCCCGAAGACACAGAAATGATTTCAGAACAAAGGTAACAGATTGCACTCAATGTGATCATGTTTAAGGATATTTGTTTTCTTACAATAAGATCACTAGGTAGCCTGGCCAGCGTGGGCCAGTGGTTGAGCGTCCACCTATGAACCAGGGGGACAGGGTTCAATTCCCAGTCAGGGCACATGCCCGGGTTGCGTGCTCAATCTCCAGTAGCCCTACCAGGAGGCAGTCGATCAGTGACTCTTTCTCACCATTGATGTTTCTATCTCTCTCTCTCCCTCTCCCTTCCTCTCTGAAATCAATAATAAAAATATATTTTAAAAAAACACAATAAGATCACTAGCTATCATTTTTCTGTGCCCAATGGCATATATATCATACATAACATAAATAATGTATGTATATGTTTATAAATATAAACACACACATATATACATACATATGTATATATATACATATATAATATTTTTCCACCTGATTGGGGGTGAAGAAGAAAGACTGTTTGAGCACATAAGCAAGTACCTAAGTGTCATGAAAGCTGTTAGAGGTGACTGTAGGACATCACAGCTTCCTGTCTGTCTGTATTCTAGACAGACAAGAGCTAAGTTGCATTACATCAGCAATTATGCTATAACTTCTCAGTTTTATTTCTTGGTACCTTACATCCAATGAGGAACTTTCCCTTTTCATGACTTCTATTAAAGTGTTATTCATTTATATATCATTAAATGTATATTATATACCAAACACTGTGGTAGAAAACTAATTTTCTAATTTATAATGTGTGTTTTTTCACAGAAAAACTTATAAGTTGGATTCTAATATTTTTAAAAAATATACATTTTTTTCAGAGAGGAAGAGAGAGGTAGCAACATCAATGGTGAGAGAGAATCATTGATCAGCTTCCTCCTGCACTCCCCACACTGGTAACTGAGCCCGCAACATGCCCCGACGGGGAATCGAACCATGTCCTCCTGGTTCATAGGTTGATGCTCAATCACTGATCCTCGCCAGCCAGACTGGATGCTAATATTTTTATTTTATAGATAAAGCCAAAGTCACTGGAGCTGTGTACGTTTCCAAGAGGTGCTCAGTGAACAAATGCTTTGATTGAAATTCACATACATTCTTTCATGAATTTACCCAATAAACACTTGTTGAACTTCTATGTTCTAGGTCCTATTACAAGTATGAGAAATTTGTTGTTAAGTAAGACAGAAATGTTTCTGCTCTTAATGTTCCTTTTACTTTCTAGTTAAGGAATAAATAATGATGATGATGATGATGATGATGATGATGATGATGATTTTTATTTCTCATACGTCATAGTTTATTACCTTACTCTCTTTGTTTATAGAATATATTATCATTGGAAATGTTCTTTAAAGTAAAAGAAGAGAGTGAGGTAATAAATTGTAACTAATGGAAATTAATTTGTACAGTTGATCAGGGATGGTCTGGTGAGGAGGGACAAGTGGGATAAGCATTAATGAGAAGAAAGAGTTTGCTATGAAAAAAATCTGAGGGCAGAGAGAACAAAAGCAAGAATATACCCTGTAAAGTAAAAATAAATTTAGCTTTTTCAACGAATAGACTGAAGGTCAACATATTGTGGTTTATAGGGAGTAAAGGGAAAAATTGTGGGAAATGGTTATCTATCTATAAAACATACACTGTTTTCATTATGGTAACCAGCCTAACTATTCTAGAATATTCAAACTTCAAAGATAGTTGGTGTCCAGCTAAGAAAATTGTATTTTCACACTTCTATGAGAATTACTAGAGGAGAAAAGGTACAATAGTAAATGATATAACTGGATCCTGATTTTTATATTAGTCTAATCAGCTGTTGAAAAGTCCTGCTTTGCATGTGGAAAACACTTATGGTAAGGATTATTGTGTGTGTAAGGATGTTTTCTTTCTCTATACCCCAGACTTGGAGGAGATCAAATCATGTTGCAGATTTATAGGACTAATATTTTCTCATGCATCATCACAACCACAACATGCTATGTATAGCTAGTGTCAGATACACATTTAAAATATCTGGAAGGTATAAGCGAAATAAGCCAGTAAGAGAAAGACAAGTATTACATAATTTCACTTATAAGTGGAATCTAATGAACAAAATAAAGTAGCGAGCAAAATAAATCCAGAGACATTGAAGCATGCAATAGACTGGCATATTTTAGAGAGAGGGGGGGAGGGTCAGGAAGAGATTAACTAAAGAACTTATATGCATATATTCATAGCCCGTGGACAGATAATAGTGCAGGGAAGGCCTGGGGAGGGGGCTGGAGCAGGCTAGAGGGCTCAATCAGGGCCAAAAAAGGGACATCTGTAATACTTTCAACAATAAAGATAAATTAAAAATAAATAAATAAATAAATAAATAAATAAATAAAAAGATCTAAGTTGTTTTTACCCAAAGAAATTAGCAAATGCACTAGCTAGTCCCTTAAGTACCAAATTTAACACCTCCAACATTCATCAACAGTATTCAAATGTGCGCTTGCTATCTAATGGCAGTCTAAAATTACATATTTCTTAACCCTACAGTCCCACAAGTCTCCCAGGGTAACACTCAACATTTTTCAAGTCATATGTTTTTATACATATTCTTCTTTAAATTCACATTTATTGATTTATTTATTCACTTTTTCAACAAGTATATACTGAGCATACACACTAGGTTCCAGTTACTATGTCAGGTATTAAAGACAGAAGGGACAAGATAGGAAAAGTTTTTGCCACAAGTAGCTCACAGTCTAGTAAGGAAAGTAGATTATAAACAATACTAGAGGCCCAGTGCACGAAATTCATGTATGGGGTTGGGTGGGGGGACCCTCAGCCTGGCCTGCACCCTCTCGCAAGCCAGGACTTTCAGGGGATGTCCGACTGCCTGTTTAGGCCTGATCCCGCAGGGACCCCTGTGGATTGGGCCTAAACAGGCAGTCAGACATCTCTCTAACAATCTGGGACTGTTAGCTCCTAACCATTCACCTGCCTGACTGATCGCCCCTAACCACTCGCCTGACTGCCTGTTCACCCCTAACCATTCCCTGGTGGGGGGGAGGGGCCAGCCGGGGCGAGGGGCTGTGGTGTCCTGGTTTCTGGTCATACTGGTCGTTCCATCGTTTCGGTCGCTGGGCTTTTATTATATAGGATATAGAATAATATAATATCAGATATTGACAAATGATGTAGAGAAAGATAAAGCTTTATGGAAGATTAGAGTGTGACGTTTCTATTTTACTACATATGAAAGGCAAGTGAAGACCTCTCTGGGCTGAGGAAAGTTTAACAGTGAGGGAACTGAATTAAAGGGAGAGCAGGCCATGCAAGTAGGTGGAGGAAGACCCATTTAGACAAAAGGCAGAGATCTTATAGTGGAAGTATGTTTGACATTTTTGTGGAACAGCAAAGAGGTTCCTGTGAGAGAAAGCAGTGGCTAATAGGAAAAAATAGTGGAGAGGTAGCCAGGGACCAGATCATGGACCTACTTAAATATAAGAAGGTTGAATTTTATGGTAAGGCTGATAAGAAGCCATTGAGGGTAGAAAGAGGAGAAGAGTTGAACAACTCACCAAAATTATATCATTTACTAGTAATTACAAAACAAACCCTTGAGCTGCTATTTGGAAAACATACTAGGAAATTGACTGAAAAACAGAATGAAAGCAAAGAGAGACTTTAGGACCAATATGTACCTCTTCATGTCTTAGGTAAACAAATAAATATGATGGCCTAACTAACCTACAGTAGATGATAGTTTCCAACCCACCTGAGCAAAACATTTTCTCAAAGGCCTGATTGTACAAACAGAATGTCCCCGGTCTGAAGAAGTGATATTAATGATACAATTCTTGGCACCATTGTTAACCAGAATGGTATTTTGATCTCCTCCTTAAGTCACCATACATGGACATTCTGCGTTTATTTTATGTTGATCTTAATAAGTTATCTGTATGATATTCACACTATGGCAATATATTTTTATAGTAATCATCCTTAAAATGTCTTAAACCTCAGAGATATATGAAAAAACAATCTAGTACATAGGGAAAAATAAGAGGATAAGATGCTACTGAGGGAAAACCAGAGTGGTTTAAATGACAGTAAAATTTGATTTAAAAAAAAACATTAACAGGGGATAAATGAAACAGATAATTCAAGATAAACAATTTTAGAACATAGAAAGGAAGTTCCAGACCACAGAGTTTCTATTTCCTGCATTAAAGCACTACTTACTAAATGATACCTTTAAAAAAAAAAAGAAAAGAAGAAAAAAAAAGCTAGTCCCCAGGAAAGAAGTGAATGACAGACTTCTGAAAGCCGACTTATAGCTTCCTAAGAAACTCTCCCACACTGAAGAGAGATGCAGGAGGATGGAGATTTTTAAATTCTTAAACAATAAATCCTCTAGCTCTAAACAGTGTCAGGTTCCTAGTGGATGTCCAATAAATATTAGTTCAATGAATGAATGAATGGAATTCCAGAGAAATATTACTCTTATTTATTATTTCCATCTCAAAAATAGGAATCTCGAACTTTGAGTTTTTTATTTAGATACACCGTTTCCCAAACTACTTTTGTTTTCTATAAATTTAAGGAAGGATGTCACAGGTTCTGGGAAATCCCACGTGTCTTTTCATGCTACACCTACAGTTGTGAGAAAGCACATTTCAGACAGTAGGGAAAACCCATAGCTCACCACAACAACACACTGTAAATTGTCTGGGCCACTGGGGCATAAATTAAAGGGAACCGGAGTGGTGGAGTGATTAGAAGTCAAGAGGAAGGGGGCGGAGACAGCGCATATGTGACTATAAATGATGAGCTCTCTCAGAGACTGAGCTAGAGCTCCAGCAAAGGCATTCACTGTAGATTGGCTTGACCTGAGATTAACCAGAGGGTATTGACTGGAATAAAGATGAACTCTGAAGATTGTTCCCTAACGGAGAACAGCTCCTTGGAGAGAGGACGACAAAGTAAGTCAGATCTTGTTTTCATATACTGGTTATAACTATCTATATAGATGATATATACCGGGAGGGCCAAAGATAGGTTTACAGTTGTAAGTACATGAAACACAGAGCTTATTCTGATATTGTTATTTGATTAATTACTGTATTATTTTTCCAAAAAAAAAACACAACTGTAAACCTACTTTTGTGTGCCCCCCCACCCTTAACAGGACTTAGGGAAGAAAATTAGCTTTTGTCATTTGAAGAACTCGATTACATTCTATTTCAGTCCGGATAAAAGAGAAAAATGGGAAGAAGTAAATATTTCTTTATCTATGAAAAGACAGGATTCCTGAGATGAGAGGAAACACAAAGGTGAATTTGAGAAGCTATTCAAAGATGTGTTTCTTTGTTTCAAATTATATTATTTCATTTTTAGATGAAATTATAAAACTCCCTGCTCTAGCCCAGTGTACTCTCTATCATTTTTCCATATCCATCTGCACATATTCCAGGAAGCATTGACTTTCTTTACAAAAATTCTGTGCAGCACATAAGCAATTATGCTCTTGACTGCCTTCACTTTGTATCTTTGTGTGCTTTCTGTGTGCCTCGTCTTGTATTCTCATGCAGCATCTTCTAGTTGCTGAAAATAAAGGTTTCCAATCTTTGAGAGAATGGCCATATAGGCATCTTTACACTTACAGTGTCTAATGACAATTTATTCAGAGAATGTCGTGAAATCTTGAAAATGACGTCTTCTGCTTCTATAATCTTTATGGGACTCTTTTTCTACATTTCATCCTTCAGTTTCACACATCCAGTCACTGGCTCAAAATTCCAAATGAATCAGACATTTTTCTTTCTTTCTTTTTTCATCAAAATATGATTATCTTTGCTGTATACTATTTCCTCTCTTCTATTTGTCTGTTTTGTCCAGAGACCTATTCTATTTATGATACCAGAATTTTCCCATTGTTTTTCTATAACTCACTTCTATGAGGCTTTTTTGTGTGTTTTTTTCATTTATACCTCTTCCTTTTTGAATTATTGAGGTACCCCAGAACCTAATATGTAAGAAATACGGTTTGTCAGCTGTAATTAAGGAATGCGTTGTGGATAGCAGAGCTGAAAAAATTGAGAGGAAGGATTGTTTTTAGAGTGTGTGTCCACTAAACTGTTTTGCATTAGAAAAGCTTCCATTACCTCCCATAAACCCATCTTTCACTTTAGAACACAAAGTCAACTGTGGATAACAAATGCAAACTATACAAAATTTCTGGTAACCACATAACCATAGCTTTATGGACTAGTTGAACTACCAAAAAGAAAAATATTTGTAATAATTAAACTACTCAATAAATAGAGGGCATAGTTGCAAAAAGGTCCTAATTCAGGAATTCTTAACTTTTCCTGAGATCATCCCCATTTTCTGTTGAATGTTTAGTTGATGCTGCCTTCTACATACTTTATTAGTATGAGAAAACACTGGGCATAACCCTTAGGTGACTCAATATGTAATGGTGGATTTATTTTCAATTTCTCCATTAATGGGCAGGACCTTAATCAGAGCGGAAGTACTCTTGGGGGCAGTGTTTTGTCACCTAGGTGATGAACCAAACTGAGCAACAACCGCCCTCACTAATGGATGTAAAGTACAATCTGAAAATCATCTGCACAGTTTACCCACTGGCTAAGCCAATAGACTGAAGTAGACTTTGGAGGCCCTGAGCTATCTGGCTGAGTTAATACTGGCTCAGGAACAAGAGCTGTGCTGCTGCGTTGAGGCTAAGAAGCATGATGAGAAGTGAAACTAGACAGAGAGCTCTGAACTTGCTATCTACCTACCCTGGGCTCCTTCCGGTAACAGCTGGATTCTGGTGAAAAAAAAAGAAGAAGATTGGCTTTGAGAAGCTGAGAGAAATAGAACTAGATAGGAGAGAAGGAAAGGCATCTCTTGAAAAATCTGAATGCAGATCTACACTGGGAAAAACCACCCCAGAAGCAGAAGCTGATGCTGACATTCAGTACATGGTAAATTCCTCATAAAGAAAGCAACATCTCTTAGCCCACTTTAACTTTAGAGAAATTTTTTAAGGAAAAATATGTGCATTTCAAGATATGTGCTCTTAATTATACAAGTAATCTATATTCAAAAACATGATATTTTCTCATTTTGAGACTGTTTTTATGGTAAATTTTAATATCATTCACATAGCAATTTTATATTTCAGTTTCTCAGAACATAACAGGGAACTTTGTATTTCTTGTGAGGCCAAAGTTTTTAAAAATGACAGCTCTTCCTAGCAAAAATCAAATTCAAACTCTGAGCCACAGGATCCCATTGTCTCCTTTCTCAATTAATTTATTTACATTTTGGAACAGATATCCTTCCAGATTTCCTTTGGTGTGTGTGTCTGTGTAACTAAGAATCATCATTGACATCATACTTATATTCTAAATCCTTCCACAAAATATTTTTATTGGTGAAATCAAAATTTTACTTTTTTTTAGCATTAAACAAAGGATAAATGGGAAAAAATAACTTCTTCCCAATGTTTGGTCTTTAATACTGTTAGATTTCTTCTATTATTTTAAATTATCTTGAAAATTCAAATATTTTACTGTTCATTCTCATATATTAATTGTGGTATAGTTTACATACAATGGATGCATAGATCATAAGTGTGCAGCTTAATGAGGTATAATTACAACTCCAATCAACATTTGAAATTGCCATCACTCTAGAAAGTTCCCCTGTATTCCTTTCTACTCAGATTACCTTTTCTACACACATAACAGCTTTCACTTTTCTGAATTCTGTCACCATAGCTTAGTTCAGCAATTCTTAAATGTTACATTAAGTAAAATATGCAGTATATAACAGTAGGTGGATTTTTTCACTCAACTTTTTTTTAACTTTTCCATTTTGTTGCATGTATCAGTTGCTCTCTTTTTTTATATGTCCTTTCATGGATAATGGCATAATTTGTTTATCAATTTTCCTGTTGATCTGTATTTAGGTTATTTCTAGAATTTAGCTCTTAAGAATAAAACTGCTATGAACATTTTTATACAAAGCATTTTTGAGACATATTTTCATTCTTTTGAGAAAATACATAGGAGTAGAATTGCTGGGTCACATGGTAGATGTATGCTTAATTGTGTAAGAAACAGTTTTCTAAATTTTTTTTTTTCATTTTACTCTTCCAACAGTAAAATGAAACTTATAAAAATTTCAATTGTTTCACATCTGTACCAACTTTACCAAAAATTATTATCAATTGTTTTTAATTTTCTGTCATGCCAGTTATAGATATTAATATATCAATTCAATATTTTTTATTATACTATTCCCCATTTATCCTCATTTACATCATTACTCTTAAACAGTAAATAGTAAATACAGAGAGGTTAAGGGATTATGATTATGATTTTTTTTAATATGTCATCTAGGGTAATCAGGTGTTTAATAAATATTCTTATTGTGAGTAAAGCAATAAAACTATGATGACAGAATTTTCATAGCTACTAAGTACATATATTGGGAAGATATTTTATGTTCTCATCATTATGCCTATATTGTTTCATTTCTAACCCCTCCAAAAATTATCCAAATTCATTCAAAATTTTGGGGAAATTGGCATAAATTTTATAGAAGATAGGGAGACACATTACTTTTTACTGCAAGAAAATATCAAATGTCCCCATCTTACTTCTGTAGTCTGCCTGAACTCACATCAACCTTCTCTCTTCAGGTAACTCTGCCAGCCTTCACTTTGCCTCACATCATGAAGGGTCCCTTCAAGTTCCTATCCCATGTGCTGTCCTGAACGTGGTCATCATCACCGTCTTGATCATAGCTCTCATCGCTTTATCAGGTGGGTCTGCACTTCATGAATCCATCGAGTCTCTTTCCTGTCTCTGTTGTAATCTCAGCTGAAATCAGTGGGATTCCTTGGTCCAATTAATCAGCAATTCTGAGCAATTTAGCAGCATCCATATATCATACATGGTGGATTTCCTAAGAAATACTAATACAATTCCACGTTCCTTGGGCGATTAATAGAATACCATTTAGAGTTTTCTAGAGATTTTCTTTTTTATTAAATGTATTGGGGTGACATTGATTAATAAGATCATATAGGTTTCAAGTGTACATTTGCATGATACATTATCTGTACATTGCATTGTGTGCCCACCACCCACAGTCAGATCATCTTCCATCACCATATATTTAGCCTCCTTTACCGTTTACTGCCCTCCAACCCCCTTCCCTCTGATAACCACCATGCTGTGTCTGTGTCTATGAGTTCCAGTTTTATATCCTTCCTTTGTCTCCACAACTCTGGGGCCTTTCTATAAGTATGAAAAGTGTCTATGATTTATGCATTATTGTGGAAGAAAATTACATTACTATGGATTTAAATATGGAATGAAAGGAGCTGATTTAGATTCTAAATAAATCAACAGTTAGGAAAAATGTGGGCTTCATATTCATATTGACAGAAAAAAATAATATCTAAGCCATAGATTAATCAAGATTTGGTCAGTCTTTTGTCTTTCAACTCAAAGACCGCCAAACTGTGGCTATGAATACTTATGACTATATCTAGAAACTCCCAGAGTGAAGCGCCATAAGATATTCAAAGTATACTGCTATACCAAGATACATTTGTGTCTTTTACAAACATTATATTTATAATTTTATGAAACTTTTTCAGTCATAGGTCTTTTCGTGTTCTGAATTACTTCCCTGCAAATAATTCTCTCTTTCATCTTCAAATAGAGTGTTTTATCTCCTGAAAGTTTAAATCCCTCCACCTCTGCATTCAAATTCAAAACCCTTCTTGAAATTTATAAAGCACTTGACCCTTTCTAGTCCAAGGCTGTTTTTAAGATTTTCCTTTTCTTTTTTTTTTTTTTTTTTTTTGGTTACCACTTTCAGACATTATGGCCAAAGAGCCACCTTCTTTTCTCCTACTAGTATACCCTGTCCAATGATGATTAGGCACAATGGGGGATCTGATAAGGTGAGGACCTGCCTTCGCATGCTTCTCAGAATTTGCCTTTTTGCCTTTCAGCCTTCACTTTATCACCTACCTCAAGAACTAGGTTTGCATGCTGTGGGTATTTAACTTATTTTGTGACTAAAACAATTTTCCTGTCCACAGTGGGCCAGTACAATTGTCCAGCGCGATATATGTTTTCGGAACCATCAAACAACCATGTTTCTTCATGCTCGGACGATTGGATTGGATACCAGAGGAAATGCTACTTTATTTCCAATACAACAAGGAATTGGACCTTGGCCCAAAACTCTTGCTTCAAACACGGTGCTACCCTTGCTGTCATTGATTCTGAAAAGGACATGGTAAGATAATATTCAAACGCAATTTCATAAAATATTGCTGTTTTCTATTATAGAGCTAATCTGTGATGTCCTTCTGTTTCCTTATAAGTGAAGAAGACATTGTACCAGTATCCATGTAGGAACATTTAGTCTGAAGTCAGACGAGGGTTCTATTTAGTCTTGTAAATCTGGTTTGGATGCTTAGCCTCAAAGGCTAGAAATCCGAATGAGTCAATTCTATACAGAGCTAATGAATGATCAGCTACTTTACCTCAGATGCAGCTTTTGAGAAACTGATTTTGAGAATGTATTACATCTACTTACCCATAATGGCTGTTTAACAAGCTCCCCCTTTGTCATTTCTTCAAGATCTTTTTAAAAAGATATGTGGGTAGAGCTGAACACTGGATTGGGCTGAAAAATGATGCTGGTCAGACATGGAAATGGTCAAACGGCAAAGAATTTAACAACTGGTAAGTTGCAAGATGTTTCTTTATCTTTCCCAGGCTGGTAGCTCAGGGAAACCATCTCCGTGTTTCCATTGTTCTCATTTGTATGCTTATACTCTTTGGAATTCTTTAAAGAAAAGCTTTCATATGATTATTTTGCTCTTTTCCTCTACTTGGAATTCATACAACAAATGCTTCTAGTAAATTGATCTCAGAAAAATAAAATTAGTGTGAACAGAAGACTCAGAAATATTCCAGAAATAATTGTGATGATAAAATCTAACATTTCCAATCTCATATTAATATATTGATGAGCTAGTTTTTGGAAAACAATTCCCTCCTACTCTTTCCCTGTTCTCATCTCCACAGGGATAAAGAACAATATTTTCATGCTTAATTAGCAGCTTCTATGGACCTGAAAGAAAACTTGCCCCAGAATTAAAGATGCTGACTTTATTTTATTATTTTTTATTTTATTTTTAAAATACATATTTTTATTGATTTCAGAGAGGAAGGGAGAATGAGAGAGAGATAAAAACATCAGTGATGACAGAGAATCACTGATCAGCTGCCTTGTGCACGCCCCCCTACTGGGGATCAAGCCTGCAACTCAGGCATGTGCCCTGACCAGAAATTGAACCTTGACCTCCTGGTTCATAGATGGATGCTCAACCACTGAGCCATGCTGGCCTGCCCAAATGGATACACTTTACTCTTAGCTTTGTACCTTCCTTCTGCCTACTCTTCCTCTCAATCCCTGTCTCCTCTCTCTCTAGATTAGTTTATGATAAATAAATAAATAAATAAATAAATAAATAAATAAATAAATAGTGCAGAGACCTCTACTACCACAAAGTTTTTATGTCCACGTAACTGAACAGAAATGATGCACTGAAAGTAATTCTCAGTTTCTTTATTATTTGACAGGTTCAGCCTCACAGGGTCAGAGAACTGTGCATTTCTGAATAGCACAGAGGTCAGCAGCACGGAATGTGGAAGGAATTTACATTGGATATGTAGCAAACCCTTCAAACAGTGAGGAGCCATATTGGCTTATAGACTATCACATCATGGAACTCAAGGCAATTCGTGTCGACGGATGCTGCTCTATGGTCAGATGTTTGCCGTAAGGACTTTGTGAAGAAACTTGGTATGATTTTGGAAACTTTCTTCCAAGCAAGACTGTGGAACAAAAGGCAGGGGAGCTGCAGGACTATCTGCATTGCAGAATACCCTCGCCGTGACCTGAAAACATCACAGGTTGATGGATAGTTATGTCCAAGATTGAGAAAAACGACTTTAAACCTTTTGAATGCACTTTATACTTTTTCAAATTCAAAAATAATAAAATAGCTAGGTTTAGAGTTTATATTTATTGCCGAATGACTACCAACGATGAGTGTCCTTCACGCATTTGCACTATTAGAAGGAATTAGATGGCAGTATTAAAAACTGAATGTAAACAAGAGAAATGTTAACTGGTAACACAGTTATTTAGTCTAAATGCATTTGTTAAACTCATAGAACATTTATAGGTGGACAAATGCTTATGAAACTAAGCTTTGTAATATTTCTCTCTTTTTGGAGAAGTTTGCCAGGCTACTTTGTCACTTTTTTCTCCCAAAAGACTGGGATGACCACATATTTATGTTGTTTGTTTGTTTTTACTTCTTCAATGTCTTTTTTAATGGTACTTAATTCTTTGCCTTTAAAACTTTATACACGATGTTTTATAAAGATAAAAACAAAACCAAAGAACATGAGAAATATTTGTAAAACAGATAAGTGTTGGAAAGTGTGCAATATATGATGTGGCAAATCCCTATTAGAAAAAATTCTGTATTGTTCAAACCTAGAATAATACAATATCTCATTATAAATTTGTGCTTCTCCTAATCAATGTTATCACATGTGGTACTTCATGTGAGGTGTTTGTAGTGCAATAAACTATTTGTTTGTTTGTCTTTTGTATTTGGTGCAATTATAAGCTGCTTTTATGTATGTTAAAATAAAAATGGAAACAAAATTATTTCTAAGAAGTGTTTGCTCCCTTAAAATACACTAAAAATTGTGTCATGCTAGAAATAAGAAAAACAGAATGCGATAACATGTTCTCAAAAAGTTATCTGCTATAATACCTTAGCTTTACAACGTGGTTTCTACTTTTTGAATTGTTTTTACATGTCTGTTTCTAAAAAGGCCTTATCCATCTTTCTGTATAAAAGCAGATGCTCAGTAAATATTATAATTGACTTGAAAAGAATCTATGCCATTCAAAATGTTTTGTCCCTATTATTTTCTTATTCTTTATGTTTATCACCCTCATACTAAAGAAACATAAGCCTGATCGGTGTGAATGAGTTGATTGAACGTTTTCCCTTACACCGAGAGGTCACTGGTTCAATTCCTGATCAGGGCACATGCCTGGATTGCAGGCTTGATCCCTAGTAGAGGGTATGCAGGAGGCAGTTGATCAATCTTTCTCTCTCATCAGATGTTTCCCTCTTTCAAAAATCAATTTAAAAAATTTTTTTAAAGATGGTTAGAACTAATAAACAAATTTAAATAAAAAGAAGTGTAGAGAAAGTAGGAGATACCTAATGTCATTTTGTGGAAACCTATTTATAACCTCACTGGAGGCCCGGTGCATGAAATTCATGCAGGGGGCAGGGGTCCCTCAGCCTGGCTCCTGCACTCTCTCCAATCCGGGACCCCTTGGGGGATGTCCAACTGCCCTGCCCTGCCAGCCTGATGGCCCCCAACTGCCCTCCTCTGCTGGCCTGATCGCCCCTAACCGCAGCTGGACATCCCTCTCGCAATCCGGGACTGCTGGCTCCTAACTGCTTGCCTGCCTGCTGGCCTGATCACCTAACTGCTGCCCTGCCGGCCTGATTGCCCCTAACTGCCTCTGTCTTGGCCCCCACCACCATGGCTTTGTCAGGAAGGAAGTCGGACGTCCGGAAGATGTCCGGTCACCCGGTCTAATTAGCATATTCCCCTTTTATTAGTATAGATTCTCTCTTCAATAAGAGAATAATTGGTCCTAATAACCAATGCTCTAAAAGCATCTTGTTCAATTCCAAAATGCTATACATATTTTAGTCATTTACTCTTCTGAGTCATGTTAGAAAAAATGTCTTGTGATTTGTGTTCCATGAAATGTGTAAGTGGAAAGTGTTGCTGTTAAGAGCCAGATCCAGGAGAAAGATTGCCTGAGCTCATCTCTGCCATTAACTAGTGGGATAGCTGTTTCAGTTAGAATTAGTTAGAAATGTAGTTAAACGTAGCTGGAAACTGAATTAGTTAATACATGAAAAATGCCTGACTGAAAACATACCTGGCTGGAGATAATTATTGTGATCAGTGTTTTATTTTGCTTTTCCAAGATAATTTCAATTTCTTCCTCTGAAAAGGGAAAGAATTCTTAACTGGCTTATTTTACATAATTTTAGAAATTCAATAAAGTTAAAAGTATTTTAAAAATGATAAGGTGCCATTAAAATGTTAGATACTATAGTCAGTCTTCAATTGACTCAAAATTTTATAATATGAATATGGCAATGCTTTTCCTAAGCTTGTTCTCAATTTTTATAAATTTGACAAGGTTTTTACACATGGAAATGTATCATAATTAAAATTAAATTGCTAAAAAAATTCTGAACAAATGTTAAAAAATATATGACCAGAGAGACTGCTGGGGATAATATAAACTGATTTAGTTTAATCTTTGGAAAACAGTTTAAAAATACTTATCAATAATCTTTAAAAAATTCATCCTTTTCTTTCATATGACAATTTTGGAGGGGGGGGGAGAGTGGATTTTAAAGGAACAATCTTGGATGTGTAAAACATAATCACAAAAATATTTATCAAATGGTGTTTTTTTTTTACTAGAAATAGGTCAGAACCACTTAATTGTCCAAAACTAAAGATTTAATTATGTCTACCACATGATGAAAAATATGCCAACAATAAAAAATAATAATGAAGAATGTTTGATTATATGGGAGAATACTCAAACTGTTATTGCTAAACCAGTTAAAGTCATATATATACAGTAAGATTCCATGCCATTAATAAGCATTATGTTGAGCTAAAAAAAAAAAATTCAGGCATAAAATAGGACCTGATGTATGATTCCATTTATATGAAATTCAAGAACAGGCAACACTAAGAGACAGTGACAGAAATCAGTGGTTGCCTCTGTAAGTGAGGCGGGAGGAAGAAGTGTGAGGGGCATGAGGTACTTTCTGGTCTACATCTTATTAGAGTGGTGTTCATAAGCCTACACATCTGTCAAAACATAACGTATAAATACCTTAGTTCCACATTTTATTGGGTAAAAACATATGACAATAAAAATTGTCAAAATATCAAAAAATATTAATTATATGTTTGCTTTTCTATAGACAGAAAGAAAGAAAAATTTCAAAGGTAAACAAAATGGTTTTCCCTGAGTAGTAGGAATATAGGAAATATTTATGTTCTTCCCTATGCTTCTCTATAGATTCAAAGTGTTTTATAGTGAATAGTTTTTTACTCTTGTAAGAAAAACTTCTATTTTAAATAAACCCAAATACAGGATCATTAAAGGAAATAATTTTATGATTTAAAGTACAACTTTACTTTCTAGTAACTAATTAGAAATAATTACTTTCTAGTAATTACAAGTTTGCTTCATGAATCTTCCCTATACTGTACTAAATTGTCTTTTGGCTCCGCCCCCATGACCCCCACCCCGCATTGTGGGCACCCACAAGCGGCAGTGCCATCTAGTGGCTGGATAAATTGTTGCACCTTTTGTTTTGTCCTCTCTTGGGCCAGAAGATATATTTAACCTGGGAACAATTGTGACTTTTATTTATAAGCACAGTGTTATAGATACTGTAATCAGTTTTTGTGTTTAATTATAGAGACATTTTATCTAGCTTCTGTCCCACAATAGAAATAAAAATCATCTGCGCTCCAAATAGTAGTATCTAAAATGCACTTTTATTCTGTTTTGTTTTTCAGCTGTATTGAAGAAGAATCATTATACCAAAAACTATATCTAATTAATGTATACAATTTGGTGACTTCGGACAAATGTGTTACCATCACCACAATCCAAGTAATACACATACTCACCACCTCCAAAAGGTTACTTTGGTTCCTGTGTGGGTTTGCGTAGGTGCTGTGGTAAGAAACAACATGAAAACTAACCTCTTAATGAATTCAGTGAAGTTGCAATATACAAAATCAATATATGAAAGTCAGGTGCATTGCTATACACCAACAATGCACTATTTGAAAAAGAAATTAAGAAAGCAATCTCACTTGCAATAGGATCAAAGAGAATAATATATTTAGAAATAAACCTAATCAAAGAGAAGAATGACATTCATTGAAAACTTTAAAACATGGATGAAACTTATTAGAGCAGACATAAGCAAATGTGAAGGTATTCTGTGTTCATGAATTAAAAGAATTAATATTGTTAAAATTCTCATATTACCCAAAGTGCACTATAAATAGTGCAATTCCTATCAAAATTCCTAAGACATTTTTTTGCAGAAATGTATTTTAAAAAGAACTAAAATTTATATGGAATGACAAAACACCCCAAATAGGCAGAACAATCTTGAGTGAGAAGAACAAAGATGCAATGTTTACACTTCCTTATTTTAAAATATATTACAAAGGTACAATAATCAAAGGAGTATGGCACTGGAATAAACATGTAGACCAATTGAACTGAATAGATAACTACATAATAAACCCACACAACTGGTCTTTGACAAAGGTGTCAAGAATACACAATGGAGAAAGGATAATCTCTTAAATGTTGGGAAAAACTGGAGGTCAACCTCCAAAATAATGAAATTGGATCTTCATTTCCCACACACAAAAATTAACTCAAAATAGATTTAAAAATTGAGCACAAGATCTGAAACCATGAAAGTTCTAAAAGGAAAGATAGCAAAAAACTTCTAGATATTGGTCTTTGCAATGATTTTTTGAATAGAACACCAAAAGCTCAGGCTGTCACAAAAGGTTAGATTTCCTTTTTTTTTTTTGGCCAACTAATATTCCATTGTGTAAATGTCCCACAGCTTTTTCATCTATGCCTCTACTGGTGGATACTTGGGCTGTTTCCAGATCTTGGCTATTGTAAATAACGCTGCAATGATCATAGGGGTGCATATATTCTTTCAAATTAGTGTTTCATGTTTCTTTGGATATATTCCCAGAAGTGGAATTGTGGGTCAGAAGGCAGTTCCATTTTTAATTTTTTGAGGAAATTCCATACTGTGTTCCACAGTGGCTGCACCAGTCTGCATTCCCACCAGCAGTGCACAAGGGTTCCCTTTCCCCCACTTCCTCGCCAGCACTTGTTGTTAATGGAGTCACTGATGACTAGCCATTTTGACAGGCGTGAGGTAAGAAAGTCAATTACAAAGGTGAACAAGGAAAACATGAACAATTAGTAGAATCCAATGTCCAAGAAGACTCTGAAGGCAGAGGCTATAAGATCATTGGTGGGACAGAAGGAAACTGATCGGTGAGAATGGTGCTGGCTAATAACTAAGTAGCTAGTACCCGTGGCAGAGAGAAGGCCAATAATGTGAGTAAAAGAATATCTGAGGGAGCAGATCCCAGTGAGAGGTTATGACAAGAGAAGGATGGAAGTAGAGGGAGATGAGAGCTGAGAGAGCAATCACTGAGGAGAGAAGGGTCTCCAGAGAGTCCTCAGGACAAGAAGGTGACAAAAAGACCGGAACTAAAGAGGCTAAGCACAGGGTGGTTAATAACTGGACCTACAGAGTGTTTGCTGAAAGAGTGGATGTCAGAAACAGAGAAGGCTAAAGCCAAAAGGACAAAGAAGAAGAAAGCCCCCACTGCAGCTCAACCTCCACCCTTACTATCGCAGTGATCTTGCTGTAAGAGTTACTGAGACAGAGAAGCACAAATCAGATGCTCAAACCTCTGAGAGAAGGCAGGGGAGGGTGGAGGGGAGATCAACCAAAGGACTTGTATGCACGCATATACGCATAACCAATGGACACAGACACCAGCGGGGTGAGGGCATGAACGGGAGTGGGGTGGGGGGCAATGGGGAGATAAGGACACATATGTAATACCTTAATCAATAAAGAAAAAAAATATATATATATTTATATATATATTTTAAAAATTAAAAAAAAAAAAAGAGTGACTGAGAGTTGCCCTTAGGCGAGAGCTTGTGCTGTAGGAGATGGAAGACACACGCTCCAGCTGGAACAGCACAGGCCCTGGCAGTCGTCACGTTTTTCCATGTTCCTGATGTTACCAAATCCCCTTTATCCTCATGTTGCCTTTTCTATGGTTTCTCCTACTTCATAGGTCATGCTCGATGGAAAGATACAGGAAAGCATGGAAAGAAATTCGCCACTTTTTCCAAAGAGAAAGCCCAGTCTTGGGCCATCTCTGCTATTTTAGGGCAAGCTCTCTGAGCTTGGAAACCAAGAGATTATATCACGAGTGCCTGACGCCAGAGGCTTCTTGTATGAGGCTAAGTAGAACTGGCCTTGGAGGAAGACTCTTGGGGGATTAGACGTTGATAGCCCCAACCATTAGTGTACGAGGTTAAATGGTCACCGAGGATAATGGTAAGGGGTGTGTGTGTGTGTGTGTTGCTTTATCCTTTGCATAGTGATTTTAAATACATTATTCTACAGGAAACTCACAACAATTCTGTGGTAAGGAATTCAGTTTTTGTTTGTTTTTCTCAATAAGGAATCAAAGACATAAAAAAATTAAACCACCTATTCAAAATCCAAGTCAAGTTTTGCCTCCAACGACACTTGAGATGGGAGAGGATGACTGCTTCACTTTGGTAAGGGACTCCCGTTCTGCAGACATCCTGAACTCCTGCAATACACCCTGGCCCTTACATCACTGTGCTTGGAATTTTACTGTGGAGTCCAAGGGGCTAAGAACTTTTATCCACACTAGCCCCTGCCTTGCCCAATCTGTCCCCCAAGAAGGATAATATTCTATCATTTTCTAAGAGTTTCCATTTTGATGTGTCTCTGTGTTTACATAATTGATGTTATAAAAGAGGTAAGAATACAGGAATAGAATCAATTTCTGGTAGCATCTGGGACTAAAAATTTCCTTACCAAATTGTTGTCTTTCATAAATATTAGCAAAAACTGACATTGCTTTCAGAGTGACACATGGGGAAAGAAATGCACATCACACCCCAGTGCAAACAAATTAAAAATCAATTCTTAATAATTTCCCCCAAAATCTCTTTTGGATTATCTGCTCTCTAGGGCCTCAACTTTCTAATCGTCATCCATACAATTCCTCACATTTCCGGTCCCTTTATTTCTCGGGACCTCAGATCTTCCCCTAACATGTTATATTCTTCTCATTTATTTTGCAGAGAAATTCACCTCTCCCAAGTCTTTATCCCAACCCGAGATCACAAATTCATCACATTTTGGGAGTAAGTGGGAACCCTCACTCATATACACTTGAGTGACCAGATTATTATGACCAGCCAGTTATTATGACCATCCCATCAGTACAATGAAGTGAATTAGTCATGCAAATAATAATAATAACAATAAAAACCTTGAGAGTATTTGCTTAGGAAGTTTTCAATATTCAGTATTTTTGGAAGTGTCAATGAAGTACAGATGGGGTGGTCATAACAATCTGGCCACTCAGTGTAATCCAATATTTTACAAGAACAGCATTGTTATGTATAACTATGTATTTTGGTTACTTCTGCTAAGAAGGCTTCTTTGATTTTTCTTATATAGTCTCTATTTTTTCATAAAAATTCCCTTTTACCTCTTAATAGTTATATTTTTAGAAAGATGGACCACATTATTATATAGGAAAGTTGATATATCCCCAAGGTAGGACAGTGAAAGTATATTGCTGTCCTTGCCAGCTGAGAGCAAACTGCTTCTGGTAGTTTTTGCTAGTAGGGACTGGGGGGAAAGAAAATAATTTGTCAGATCACCAGATATCAAGCAATGTGTTAATTCCCTCCAGCAACAAAACCATGACTGAAACAGCAGCTGCAATAGGCATCACTACCTGGTTACATTTACAATGATTTACTGTCATTCTCCAAGATTCATCTTTTTTCTGTACAAGTCAAATACTTAGGTGAGCTGGATGGGTATTTGTTAGAAATCACCGCCCAGTTTCTTTCAAGTTATTGAGGGTGGCGCTAATCTCTGCAAGAATGTGGAAAGCTCTTGGCTAACTATTGCCATTGGAAGAGGCATTCTAGTAGCTTCCACTTGTTCTTTCCCATCAAACAAGCTCTCACTCCAATGGTCATGGAACCAATGTGGGGATTCTGCCAGTTGTTGAGTATATCTATTCCAATTACACATTTCAGAACTGGGGCACTGATCACATATGTGATTGGTTCAAGAACCCACTGGACTCACTGTGAGGCCTACCTAAGCCAGAACCCCATCGTGGGAGCACAATAATATTCTTGGTCTCCTAAATCAGCGTCAGTTCAGAGCCAGTGCCCAATAACTCCACCGAAGTCTGATTATTTTCCTTTCCTCAGTACACAGCTACCCAGGCAAATGGTTATAGGTCTCTTTGAAGAAAAGTGGGGAAAAATTAACTACACAAACTTTTTCACTTTAGCAGAGTCCTTCTGTAACGGGCTTGCCTCCTGCCACAACTCTTAATTAAAGTGATTCCTGGTTTGTAAACTGGCTCAAGTCTGGAATTGATTGAGGGGACATGGCCCTCTGCTTTTAGGATTTGAGTTAGACTTCTGTTAACTTGCCCTAAAACTCTCCTAAGGGAGGGCATTACAAGATTCTTAAAAAACAAAAGTTAACCTCCTCAGGCAGAAACAGAAGGGCTACTTCTCCTGGCAAAAAGGGCTCATTAGAATGTAGGGTTCTCTGTCCACAGCTGGATTGGAATATTCCCATATTCTCTATTCTAGTTTTTAAGATCTCATTCCTTCTCAGTCAGGCCCTCACTTTAACAACAGACATCCTGTAATGTGGGGAATCCAGGACATCCCTCTTCTCAGCCCCTCACAACGCAACTAACAGGGATTTAATCTCTAGACCCAATTCTCTGGAAATGTTCTAGATATTTCTAGGGACTTGCCTAGCTTGTCCCTAAACACACTAACAAAAATAAGTAGCGTAATAAGTCTGAAAAGAACACCCAATTGATAGACCTAGAGAGCTTTCGCCCTTGCAGAGAGGTGTTGCAATAGTGCCCTCTTTTGGACATTCTGAGAACAGCACCCTAGTAATGGATTAGTTGAAGTAGCCCCCTCTCGTGGACCTTTTGAAAATAACACTCTTGTAAGGAATTCTGTGATTCTGAAAAGAAAACCCAATTGACAGTCCTAGAGGGTTCTTGCCCTGTGGGGTGGTGTTGCAATAGTACACTCTTTTTGTTGTTGTTGTTGTTATTGTTGTTGCTTGTTTGTTTGTTTGTTTTTAATATATTTTTATTGATTTCAGAGAAAAAGGGAGAGGGAGAGAGAGATTGAAACATCCATGATGAAAATCATTGATCGACTGCCTCCTGCACGCCCCTACTGGGGATAAAGCCTGCAACCCAGGTATGTCCCCTTGACTAGAATTGAACACGGAATCCTTCAGTCCCCAGGCCACTGCTCTCTCCACTGAGCCAAACCAGCCAGGACAATAGTACACTCTTGTGGACATTCTGAGAACAGCAACCTAGCAAGGGATTAGTTGCAATGGTGCCCTCTTGTGGTCATTCTCAGAACAGCATCCTAGTAAGGAATTCTGAGTGAAAATAAACCTCAATTGATAGACCTAACGGGAAATTTCTGGAGGATGAGGCCCAGAAATCAGGATTTTTAAAAAAATTCCCAGGTGATTCTAATGTGCAGCCAAGGTTGAGAACCATTGCTCTAGTGGTCTAGCCAGTGGCCGGCAAACTGCGGCTCACGAGCCACATGCGGCTCTTTGGCCCCTTGAGTGTGGCTCTTCCACAAAATACCACGTGTGGGCGCACACGTACAGTGCGATTGAAACTTCGTGGCCCATGTGCAGAAGTCAGTATTTTGTGGAAGAGCCACACTCAAGGGGCCAAAGAGCTGCATGTGGCTCGAAAGCCACAGTTTGGCGAGCCGCAGTTTGCTGACCACTTGCTCTAGGCTCTTCTGAGATACTGAGAGGCAACTATTAACATCAATAACTGACTTTACTCACTATAGCTTACTAATGGGGAAGGAGTCTGAGTTTTATAGGATCCTCTGAGTGACGACCACTCAGTTGTAATGTGTTTTTTTTAGATGGATTAATTCTTATGTATTTTAAAATTCAATTTGGACCTAGTCAGTCAGTTTATAAGGTTTATGGGAAGAACTTCGGTTTACAGAGGAAAAGGTGTAGTGGATGTTAGGATTCTCGGGTTCTAATGTGTCAGCTAGGTGACCACCAACACTCTTTTTAAACACAATAATGAACATTGCAAACTATAAAAGAAAATGAAAACAAGTACTGGAACTACCCAAACTGAAGAACCACAAAAGCAATTTAAATGTTAAGCAAGCTATTCATCAGGCAAACACTGTGCTAGCACCATCTATACAAAAACTACTAAGACAGACCCTGGTTTATTTACAGAGGACTAGGATTTTTGCCCTCTGGGCTCAGTGAAATAAGGGCAGGGATCCCGAAGGTACCAGGTCAGAGAATTCCCTGCAGGGGAAGGGCTTTAGGAACTCCAGGCAAATTCAGGAGTAAAGAAGCTAAGGAAACAGCTGTAGAAGATCCCAAGCACTGGGTAGAGCTGGAACCAAAGGAGTGCAGGGGGACCTGGGAGAAGAGGTGGGCAATCCTCAGGTCTTGTCCTGTGTTGCTGAAACAAATGAAACTCTCTTCCTGACTCATGTGTTTAACAGGACCACCCGTGTTTACCAAACATTTCTTCCTTTCACCTTCCAGTGAAGGGGGATTAGAATTACTCTCATATTAATATGATACCCACTGTTGTATTAATTCCATTAAAATATATATATATTAAACTGGTCCAGCCTCTTAGAAAGTTTTCATTCACAGTCTGTTTCTATAGAGATTCTAAGAGGTTTTGAATGAAATCCTACATAGGAATAAGGACTGGGAGTTCGATTAAAAATGTCAGGGAAGGTATAGATGTGAGATTTGTCAATCATGTTATAAAATGAGATCTCCCCCAGCCCATAGTCCAGGAAAATGCCGATGCCTCAGGGCTTCACTTCTGACCAGAGAGGGATGATGCCAGCTCCCAGGGCATTGTAGCCATCCCCTGCCGCCTAATCCGCCAGCATCCTTGACAGGGCGACAGGCTCCTCCTCGACGTCATGGGCAGAGAATCTTTGCAAACCCCAACAGCCCATTGGGGATTGTCTCTCACTTCTACCTCCCAGAAATGCCTGCTGGAGTGAAAGTATGGAAAGCCCAGGACAACTGTGTTGACTGTAAATCTTTTAGGAAAATCAGAAATGTCTTGCCTTCTCTTTGTATATCACACACATTTTTTATCCTCTGAGACAGTCAGGTTAGGGTGTGTCATTTCAGGGTCTAGAATTAAATCTACTCTAAACATCTTTGTAATTTTCTGCAAAGCAGAATACTGGACAGGAAAATGGCAGCTTTCCCTCTGTAACAGGACTGAAAACATTGACGGGCTGACCCCCTCAGAGTTCTTGTAGAAACTTTTGATTTGTAACAGCAATTCCACTTCTGTCAACTGTTGGGTGTTTCCTTCCCACGTCCCGCGTGGGTCAGGGTTCAGGAACTGGATGAATATGAAAAGACAAGAGATAATTTGGAAATATTGGGGGACCAGGCGAGTAAGTCCAACTCAAGGGGAAGGACTCCCTCCCGTGCTCAGGCCTCACCAAGCTTTTATTGATCTGGGATGCACCCATAGCATAGCCCTTAGGCAGGCGACCCCTGGCAACAGACAGACTAGCCCATCAGCAAGGATTTACATAATAATAAATGGGAGAGTCGTTTCAGCTACCACTGTCTGGACAAACAGAGGTGGTGCCTAGCTCCGACCTTTGCTAAGGCTTCAAAGGCACAAAGGCACCCAGCCTTGGGGGGGGGGGGGGGGGTGTTTCTCTGTCTACGCTTATCAGATAGTGAAGGCAATAAACAGTTTCCCACAGTCAACACAGTACACTCTACTACCTTACTTAGTAGGACTTTGAGTGTCCTACTAAGTGCTTTGAAAATGCAGTTATATTAGCGCTGAGTTCCTTTGCAACAGCCTTTTCTTCATCAGCTGATCTCGAAAGAACTGCTTCTTGATCACATTCTAAAAACTGCGTCAGGTGCTCAAATTCAGAGAGTAATTCCAGCCTTTGGTTTTCTGCCTTCTCTCTCAGTTCGAAGCATTTTTTGCTTTAAATGCTTATCAATTTCTGAACGTCTGCCACCTGCTTCTTCATGAGCTCATTGTAAGCGCTGAGCCTTTGCCTGTGATAAGAGACAGCCTCCTCCATGGGCCTCACTTGGTGGCCCTGGTAGTCAGGAGGCTGAGTGCACCAGGGACACAACAGCTCTAGGTCCACCTCACAGAAGAGGGTTAGGACCCGGCTGTGCCTCTCGCACAAGCGCCTCTTCCTGCCTCTTTTTCTTGCCCCTGGTGGTCTGGAGGAGCTTGGCCATGTCAACCATCCCTGGGTGTTGCTCCTCAAGCACCTCTCTTTTTTTAAATTTCTTTATTGATTAAGGTATTACATATGTGTCCTTATCCCCCCACTACCCCCGCCCAACACCCCCTCCACTCATGCCCTCACCCCCCTGTTGTCTGTGTCCATTGGTTAGGCTTATATGCATGCATACAAGTCCTTTGGTTGATATCTCTCCTTACCCCCACCCTCCCCTACCTCCCCTCTGAGGTTTGACGGTCTGATCAATGCTTCTCTGGATCTATTTCTGTTCATCAGTTTATGTTGTTCATTATATTCCATAAATGAGTGAGATCATGTGATTTCAAACACCTCTCTTGGCATGAGTGACGGCACAAAGGAAGGGAACCTGTCCTGTAGATCAGCCCAGGACTACCGGATGCAGGAGCGACAGAAGTGGTGCCCATCTTCGATGGTGACAGGGTCTCTCAGGGCATCCAGACAGATGGGATAGATGATTTCTACCAGGAGTCCTGCCAGAGCTGCTTCAACCGCCACTGGGCCCTGGATGAAGGCCTGGACTGAGGTGGGTTTCTTCGGGAAGCTGGGCTCTGCGGTGAGGAGTGGATGCACCGGAAATCTCCGTCCTCACTTTGCTGTGGCCTATGAGTCCTGGGAATCCCTGACCTTTTCATTTCAGCTGCCAAGAGAAGCCCTTGCCCCAACCTGCAGCCAGTCACAGCCCCGCTGGACAACCGCCCCTCCAGATTTGGACAATCAGAGAAAACGAGGCCAACTAAGCAGCTTTCTTGGTCAGAAAAACAGTTGTTTCCTCAAGATGGTACAGAAGTCTCACTTCTCTGACCGCAGTTGAGACTCAAATCTTTGTGAAATTCAGGTTGAGGTCTTGGCTGCAAATTCTTTCCTTGCCAGAACCCAAGTACCAAGGATGCTGAACCCAGGTTTGGTCTGAGCCCACCCGTCAGACACCTGGAGCAGGGGGGCTCCGGGACAGATCCTCTCTCGTAATGCAATTTTTTTGTTAGAAAGTTATCGAGGAGACTTAACTATTAGATAACTAATGGAAAAAATAATAAGTAAAAAAATGTAAGGTTTTGAAGGAATTTTTTATTAGATTTTAAGAAAGTATTTTTCCCAATTTTGGTAATAATCAGAAATACTCATTGTTAATTCTATGTAATAACTTAAGTATGCAATCCCTCCAAAAGACAAGCAAATATATCAGTCCCTTAGTAAGTTTAACAAAATTTACAATAGTTTCAAAATCCAAATTGAGGATTTACTGAGATTTAGAGAGGGGTGATTCTGGGTTTCCAAAGTATGGATGTGTTGCAAAAATACAGCTCATTTGTCCCTAGTCAGATCGTCATTTGTTCATCCTCATAATTCCTCTGATTTCTAACTAGCCCAATTAAAGTTAAATTAGCCTAAAGTTTTGAAGGGGGAAAAAAAGATAAGCATTGAAAATGTGTATCTAGTCTTAATACATCTCATTTATCACTGTTTTCATTAAGCATAGAATTATACATCGCCACCCTAAATATAAAAGTAAATTATAAAACTCACACACAGGCTGTGGTAATGAGGCTTTGTAGTAGGAACAGCGGTGACAGAACCAGGACTGAGAACTGAGCTACACTAGCTGGAGGAGGGTGGGGGGAAGTGTGGGACAAATGATCAAGGCACTACAAAGTTCACTTGGACACTAAAGGTTGGATACTTTTGTGGAAAATAATTGGTTACAGAGATATAAATTAGAAATTCATTTTATCAGGATGGTTGGAAAAGTTTAAGTGAATAGTATCTCAGATGGAAATTGAACAAATAGAAAATAACAGTGCAAAATAGTCACGCATTTGCTTTAAACAACTCATTCTGTGGGGTCCCAAACTCAAATACTAAAAAAAAAAAGAAATCAGCATTTAAATAAGCACTTACTATTAGCTGAGCATAGTTCTAACTGCTTTAAAAATAATGAATATATTTGGACCTCATCAAAAAACTATGGGACACTGTTATTATTACCATTTTAAAGATAAAGAACATTATTCTTCTGGAGAATTTGAGTAAATTTTACAAGTTCTCACATCTAGTAAGTGGCAGAGCTGGATTTGAACTCTGGCAATGTGGTTTCAGAGCCCATGCTTAATGTTCAGTTAAATTGCACCTAAGAGCCAGATAATAAAGTTAGTTGAGTGAAGATTAGAGTTCTAGATACGATGGTGAACTTGGGCAGACATTCAAAATCAGCATTGTTGCTTTCTGTTGGAAGCTACTGTGTAGCAAAAACTCATAATCATATATCAAATACCCTGGTTGAACATAGTGCATAGTCTTTCTTGGACCAGCACTATAGCAACTTCATCACGTGTATCACCGAGGTGTCTTAGCCCACGATATTAATGATAGAAATCATTAACAATTATTTTAGTTCTGAAGGAACCATTGTGTTTTGATTGACTATGTGTCAATCAAATAAAAATTTGTCTGTGACCTAATATATTTCAAAGCAGAAAAAGTCATGTGAGAAATACACTTTTGGGTGTTAGGAAAATAAATTACACACCCCCTTACGGAATTGATATGCTTCATGATTTTAATAGTGGGGGCTATGTAAGTAACCATGTTTTCCTTTCGGTTCTGGCTACCAGAAATCTCAAGGTCGAACTCAATGTGTAATCATCGCACATCTCTTTAGCTTTATGGCACTATATGAAGCTGCCTCCTTCTCTTTGTTCCTGATAATAAATATGTCTTGAATTAAGCATTTCTCTAAGTGTATGTTTTTGTAAGTTGACTCAAAAACTTTTAAAATAGGTTTTAGTAGAAACAAATGTGGTTTTTGTTGGTTTTGTTTTGTTTTTAAGGCCCCTGCCAAATATCTGTTCTATTGGCAGCTCTCTGGATTTGGAGTCATACCAAAGTATCTTTTAGAATGTTTCTGGGGTCAGTTTGCTGAATGTGAAGAGCCTTGTTTTACACTTATTACTCTCCTGAGGAATTGTATATTTTGTGTCTCCTGTAGCACTAAGCACAATGTCATGAACACAGTAGGCATTCAACTGGATAAATTAATAAGTAAGTGAGTGAAGTTAATATCCTCATTATCAAGGTGCTTGGAAACACCAGTCAAACCTCTAAAACTGTCCTTTATTTAGGATCCAGATGATAATTCTATGAGTTAAGAGAATTCAGTTTTATGTCATGTTTTCTATCACAAGAATTCTGGGAGTTCATATAAATAATTGGTCTAAGAATTGGGCCAATCATCAATTTATTTTTTCTTAGGTTCAAATCTACCCTTCATTGCCTGCTCTGTTACAATGACTAAATGGACTAACTAGTCTCCTTTGCCAGCTGACACAACATTAAGTTCTGTCAGTTGAGGGGACTAGAAAAACTCTCAGAAAGAAAGGAGTTTCTCTTCCTGATTCCGGTGACAGCAATCATATTTTGGCTACCTAAGGGCACAGTGTACCGTGTGCCCTTGCACCTGCTTGGTATCTTAGCCTGATTACGATTCCCAGGCTCAGAGTCTGTGGGCATCCCGATTAGGCTTATGCCAGGGCGGCCTTGGACATTCTGGTGCATTGGTAACAAGGCCTCTGTGCTTTCTTTGGCCTTGACCATCCTGGGACCCTGGTGTGGTTCCCATGTAAGTCTAGTGCCTTCCCAACTGCAGCACCTTCCTGTGGACACCTTCCCCGGCACTCGAGGGAAGACTTGTTGACCTGGCACCTCAGCTCACATCTCCATTATCTTCTGAGCCATGCTTGTGTCCTCTATCCTAAGGTCAGGATTTCAGTCCAGAGTTTAGTACTGGGAGGCCTCTCTCTTCAGTGTTTTGTCTCAGCTTGAGGGGTAGTGGCTACTCCTGTGTCTGATATCCCCATATTTTTTAGAGTTTTCTTTACTTCCTTTTAACCAATGCCCCCATTACTCCAACCCTCCATTAATAGTTTTTGTATTAAGACTTCCCAGTTCAAATTATTGTGGGTTTTAGTCTCCTGATTAGACCCCGATTGATAGAGGAATAGAGTAAAATCAACTGGAATGTTACTGAATCTATTGTTCTCATCTCTAATGCCACTAGAATCCCCCTGTGACTCATAAACTTTCTAAGTAGTGGAATCCTATTTGGACACAAGTCTCCTGTGGGATACCAATAGGTATAACACTAAAAAAGAAGAGGTATTTTGATTTAAGAGGGGCAGATCGAGAGATGACCATGTATAGCTCCTTCTCATCCGTCACTCCCTCTTTCCTCCCAAGGTGGTCTTGAAACACCTCTCTGGAACACAAAAGGGTCTCGGGACACAGTCTTAGTTGGTTAGGGCCGCCATACAAAATACCCATGCTGAGTGCCTTATAAAAGACAGAAACTCATTTCACACAGTTCCAGAGGAAGTCTGAGATCAGGCTGCCAGCATGGTCAGCAGAGGCCCTCTTCCAGGTCGCAGAATTCTGCTTTTGTCCTTAACATGGTGGAAGGAGTGAGGGAGCTCTGTGCAGTCTCTTCTATAAGACACTAATTCCATTTATGAGGGCTCCACCCTCATGACTGAGTCGCCTCCCCCCAATCCCACCTCCTGGTATTATCACATTGGGTATTAGGATTTTCACATAAGTTTGGGGGCACGTGTACATTCAGACCATAGCACACAGTTGAGAAACAGAACTCTGTATCTGTCTTATGTGCGATAAAGTGAGGAATCTCCCACCAAGTTTTACAAATTATAACCACATAAGGGCACAGTGTACCGTGTGTCCTTGCACTGCATAGTCATTATAACCAGTGTGCACTGGACAAAAGAATATCCACTTCTGGTTTTATTCAAGAAGTAAAATGATGCCCTTTTATCTAATCCTGGAACAGGATATAATAGAAGAAATATGGGAATTGCAGAAGGATATGGTTTATTTCTATTGAACCAGAGGGTTGACTCATAATGAGTGGGGATTAGGGGGTGGCATGGGTGGGATCTTTACGGGAAGACAGTTCAGTAATGAAGACAGGAATGTGTGGTGTCACTTCTTGTAACGAAGATTCACAAATGCCATGGCCACTCTTGAAAATCCCTCTTCTTACTGGGACAGGAGGGGAAACACCAAGCGCGGCTGCTTCTCCTTTCACAGGTGCCTGTCACTCAATAGGAACACGTTCTCAGACGAATCCTCAGTCAGACAAGTTCTCACCTCACATCTATACATTTACATAATACTACCCAGTCTTTGATTCAGAGAATGGTTGAATACAAGTTACACTGTAGAATTAATGTCAGAGGACTGTACCCTGCCAAGCCAATCAATATTCTGAAGTACTAACATGGGGTAAAACTAGTTATCTTCACAATTATTTGCTTTCCTGACATCAACATGAAATAAAACCCAATTTTCAAAATGGGAATGGAGAAGGCTAAGGATGTAGTGACCATATAGTACAGACTGGGTGTTCTGGAAGAACTTCATGGAAGGAGGAAAACATAAAATGAGTAAAGAATATCACAAAAATGTGAGCATTCTCCTGAGCCTTCCATGGAATTGTTACATTCTGGAAACAAGATATTACTAGGTTACATTTATTTTGTTAGCAGGCTTATGTTTTTACTGTAAAATGCATTCATCCACAAATACAAATAAAAAGGAAAAAACACTTCTCCCAAGCTCTTAGCACAAAGAGAACTATAATAAGAGAGGTTATATCATTTCCAGGTTATTCATTGATTATTTCCAACTTTGGATCCCACATTTAAAAGGTTAACAGTTTTCTGAGTACAGGTAAAATTAAAACGAATGAGTTTTAAATTGTGGAACACAGAAATCCAAACTGTCATTTGAGTTTGAGTTTAGAATATGATTAAACAGAGTTGACAAATTCAAGCTTTCACAAAGGTCAGGAGGTCATGTGAGCAAAGAAGATGTAGTAACAAACTGAAGAACGTATATCCCTTACCAGTGGTTGCACATAGAATTTACTATGACTTAATATCCATTCAGAGATTATGATGGAATTGGTCGCAAGTGAAAACCAAGACACATCATAATTAAAATGCCAAGGGTTAAAGACAAAGAGAGAATCTTAAAAGCAGCAAGAGAAGAGCAGTTAGTTACCTACAAGGGAGCACCTATTCAACTCTCAACAGAAACTTTGCAGGCCAGAAGGAAGTGGCAAGAAATATTCAAAGTGATGAATAGCAAAGGCCTACAACCAAGATTAGTCTACCCAGCAAAGCTCTCATTTAGAATTGAGGGACAGATAAAGAGCTTCGCAGACAAGAAAAAGCTAAAGGAGTTCACCACCACCAACCAGTAATGTAAGAAATGGTGGGGGGTAAGGAAGGCTGGGGGAAAGTCAAGGGGGGAAAAAAAGGATACAAATGTACTACTCGTTGTAATATTTTAAGCAATTAAAAAAAAGTTTAAAAAAAAGAAGAGGAAGAAGAAGATGGAGAAGATGAAGAAGAAGAAGAAGAAGATGATGATGATGAAGAAGAAGAGGAAGGGGAGGAGGAGGAGGAGAAGGGGAAGGAGGAGAGGGAGGAAGAGGAGGAGAAGAAGAAAATTATGAACAATAAAATATCAATAAATACATATCTATAGCAATTGAATCTAAGAATCAAAATAAATGAACAAGAAATCTAATGAACAAAATAAATTGATGAATAAAATAGAATCAGAGGCATGGAAACATGTAACAGACTGACAAATCTTAGAGGGAAGGGGATTGGGAGGGGCAGTAAGAGATTAACCAAAGATTTTATGTGCATATATGCATTACCTATGGACACAAACAGTAGGGTGGTGAAGGCCTGGGGCAGGCGGAACCAGGTGGAGGGGGGCAATGGGGAAAGAAAAGGGGGACATCTGTAATACTCTCAAGAATAAAGATTTTTTAAAAATAAAATGCCACATGTAACAAAAAGATATTACTATGCAGCAAAGAATTACATTAGTCTATGTCCACTGAGAAAGAAAGAAAAAAAATAGCTGAAAGAGTATAATGTGGGATTTGGAGAAAAAATAATTTCATGCTCAATGTATTTCAAAACTTTGACAATTTTTTTTTTAGGTTTTGGATTAAATACCACATTCTTGACCTCAAACTTTTTTTCTTTTGGAAAAGAGGAAGATGAAAGAAAAACCCTGTTCCCAAAACCTTCTCTCTTCTTCAAGGCCTACCATTGCCTGGACCATCTTAACTCTTTCAAATGATTCACCATTCTCCTCTATGTAAACTAGACACTCACTTTTCTGTTAATTAAAAAGAGATAGAGGCATAATTATTCCAAAAGGAACGGGTTGTGGTCTTCGCCTCAGTCTGGATTAGAAGAGTAGTTGTTTCAGAGAAGGTGAGAAATTGTGACCCATGAACAGGTGGTAGAAGTACTTTCTCCTTCAGGAAAATGAGATAGAAAAGGAACTGCAGCACTACATGAGGGCCCACTTCAGTGAAACAGCCCTATCTCGTCCCTCCGGGATATATAGTAGTGCCTGAATTGGGGGGGGGGGGGGGGGGGGGCAAGGGGGGCACTAAGATATTAATGGAAACAGCTTCTGGGAAAGAAAAGACCTTCATCTGCAATAGCATTAGCCTAAGGTCAAGGTGTGAAGAAACACAGGGTGATGAAAATAGCAATGACAACAAAAGTGCTGGCTACTTTCTCATGAAAGATCCACAAATCTATGTCTGCCTTGCTTTGGTTTCACTTCCGTCTTCACTGAACCCAGAGTTTGAATTGTCTATTCCTTTGGTTAACCAAGTGGTGCAGTCAGAACAGTTATGTCACACGTGAAGGTCACCTGGAACATCTGAGCAGAGTGATGTGTTGAATTGGCTCTGGAACTGGACAGCCCTTGATGTGTCTGAACCTGCTTGTCCACTTGCCCAGGCTGGGGAAGTCGTATGTGGGACTAGAAGCAGTGACAGTGATACTGAAGCCAGTTTCAGGAAGAGGTGGTCCTTTAGATCTGTATGAAAACTGGTCGTCGCAAAAAAAGGTAAAGAAAGAATATGACCCTGATAAGGTATCTAGGTGTAGTTGTTGACCTCCGCCAGCCACCAGTAATTTAAGTAGAAGCAATAGCATATAGTCAGTAAACTGCGGCTCTTTGGCCCCTTGAGTGTGGCTCTTCCTAAGCCTTAGGAGTACCCTAATTAAGTTAATAACAATGAACCTACCTATATAGTTTAAGTTTAAAAAAATTGGCTCTCAAAAGAAATTTCAATCTTTGTACTGTTGATATTTGGCTCTGTTGACTAATGAGTTTGCCGACCATTGAATAGGGCATAGAAAAGTGAAAGAATGTGAACATTTAAAAAAAATGCAAAATACAGTGTGGAAAAGGAAGAAGAGAGATAAACAGGATAATGTATTTTTACATTTGAATTGCCAAGGGTCATTCTAAGAAGCTTAATTTTGATTTGGAGGTAATAGAATTTTAAAAAATTAAGCAATGATGCTTATAAATAGATTTGTATTCTAGAAGGAAACAATTCTGACAGTAATGTGAAAGTTGGATTGAAAGAGATGGTAGAGATTGGAATGGAGGTAAAGTAATTGCTAAGAAGCTAGCATAAATGCCTGGTTAAAAGATAACAAGGGATTACAATATTCAGTAAAATTACAATGGGATAAAAGGATACCCATTGAAGAGCTATTTATGTATAATTCTGATAAATCTTATTTAAGGGTAAAAACTTGGAACAAGTTGAATATGAGATCCCAGTTTCTGATTTGAATGTCTTATAACAGTTGAGAACAGGCTTTCAAAACTCAAATTTATCTATAAAGTTAGACATCGGTGGAGAAAAAATAAATCAGTAAATGAAGAATCAAAACTTTGTACTAGTCGCTGAGCAACATTAAATAATTAACTCATTTATTCTCAATTTATTTTCCTCATTTATAAAATACAATGGTTGAAACAGGGCCTTCCACCTCTAATATCATGGCTCTGTTTACTTATATGTAGCAACTTTGTATATATATACTAGAGGCCCTGGAGGTCCCTCAGCCTGGCCTGTGCCCTCTCACAGTCTGGGACCCTTTGGGAAATGACCACCTGCTGGCTTAGGCCTAATCTCCAGGGGATCGGGCCTAAGCTGGCAGTCAGACATCCCTCTGGCAGCCTGGGAGCCCTCGGGGGATGTCCACTTGCCAGCAGGGAGCAGGTCTAAGCTGCAGTCAGACATCCTTAGTGCTGCTGAGGAGGCGGGAGAGGCTCCCACCATCACCACTGTACTGGCAGCCAGCAGCCTGGCTTGTGACTGAGCAGAGCTCCCCCTGTGGGAGTGCACTGACCACCAGGGGGCTGCTCCTGCATTGAGCGTCTGCCCCCTGGTGGTCAGTGTGTGTCATAGTGACCAGTCATTCCCAGTCGTTCTCTGTTAGGGACAATTTGCATATTACCCTTTTATTATATAGGATAGAGGCCTGGTGCATGGGCGGGGGCCGGCTGATTTGCCCTGAAGGGTGTCCCGGATCAGGGTGGGGGTCCTGCTGGGGTGCCTGGCCAGTCTGGGTGAGGGGCTGATGGCTGTTTGCAGGCTGGCCATGGCCTTCAGCCACCCAAGCTCCCAGTGGAGGCTGGCTGGAGGCAGGTATCTGGGATTTATTTATCTTCTATAATTGAAACTTTGTTGCCTTGAGTGGAGGCCACAGCTGGCCCCAGCAGGTGAGAAGCTTGGCTTCCTCCATCGCTGGGGCAACCAAGCCTCCTGCTTGCTCCAGCTCTGTGGCTGCCAGCCGCCATCTTTGCTGGGTTAATTTGCATATAGTCACTCTGATTGGCTGGTGGGCGTGGCTTGGGCATAGTGATGGTGTGGTCAATTTGCATGTTTCTCTTTTATTAGATATATATCTATAAAAATAAGTAATATGCAAATTAGGCCAGGATGCCATAGTGGTCACGACCAGTTCAGGAGGAGTGGCAGGGTGCTGCCCCAAGCCTAAGAGAACAACATGCAGGCATGGCCCAGACCCTGAAAGAACTACACACAGGGGGGAGGCCCGACCCCAGCAGCCCCAGAGTGGAGGCACGGGGTTGTGCCCAAGCTGCCGCTGCCACTGGGCCCCTGAGCAAAGGCAGGGGCGTGCCCAGCAGGAGCAGGCCTAAGCAGTCAGTAGGACATCTCCTGAGGGCTCCCAGAGTGTGAGAGGGGGCAGGCTGGGCTGAGGCCCTCCCCCCAGTACACAAATTTTGTGCACCGGGCCTCTAGTTGTTATAAAATTTTATTTCTCCAAAGGTAGGTTGTTCTACTCTAGCATTTCCTTTTGAAAGACATGGCAGGAATAGCGTGAAGTGGGCATAGAAAAGAACTAGAAGTCAAGAAAAAAATAAAAGTGATAACACACAGGAGAAATAGGAAAAGTGCTGTAATTATGCAAGTCCCTTGCAAGAGAGTGAAGTTCCTCTTACTGGAAGTGAAGTGTACCCCTGACTGAGTCAGCAGGGACATTGAATAAATTTCAGCTCAGAAGCTTATATAACTGAGCAGTTAGGTTTACTGTCTTAGACGTCTGCTATCTCCTTGAGAAGAGCTGGAAAAGCTGCCTCTTCAGCCTGGATCTCAGAATAACAAGTACGGCCAGACCGGCAGCCTGAGACAGCCGTGTGGTTGCCAGCTTCTAGCAAACAGCTCTCAGCCAATGCAGCACAGACAAGTGAGTGAGCCAGGGTTTGGGGTATGGTTTGTAATTAGTGTTAATGTGGCCATGGCTACCTGGTAACAAAGTTTATGGTTTTAAAATGGCATTTAGACTTTTGGATTAATTTGTACTAGAGATAAAGGCTTGATGGAAAGAATCTATCCACAGGTTTCCCCAATCTCTCCTCTCTCTCTCTCTCTCTCTCTCTCTCTCTCTCTCTTTCTCTCTCTCTCTCTCTCTCTCTCTTTCTCTCATCACACACACACATACACACACACACACACACATACACACACACACACATACCTGCTTGCCTCCTAAAATAATTATTTTGGAGATGTGAAATAATATTCATACATTAAAAACTTCAAAATACAAAATTAGAGAGAACTCTATTCCTTAGAGGCCAGCTTTTTGAAAAATACCAACCCATTACTCTCTGTTTGTTTCTCAAGGAGATGACTTTGAAATATAGGCTGCCATCCTTGTATTTCATCCTCACCTCTGTCAAATGATATTAAATGATTACAATCATCTTAGCATAATGCAAATAGAACATTTTTTGTTGTTGTTTAACTTGAGGTCTGCTTTCTACATCTGGAAGTAGACGTTCAGCATATAAGAACATTCGTGGCAAAGTCCCGAATAGAGAGAAGCTGTAGAGTATAATAGTGGTTTAATGAACAGAGCCTGTTAGTATCTAAGCTCTGCCACATATTGGCTGCGTTCCTTTATGAAAGTTTTTAAAATCTCTGTTACTTTAAGGAAATTGCCTCATCTGTAAATTAATGAAACATTTAAGCTCCTGTTTGGTAATGCTATTGAGTTTAAATTAAATCATAAAATTTAAGAGCTCAGGAATAGGCCTACCATAGAGTAAAAACACATTAGATATTAGGTATAATTTTTCCTATTATTATCATTAAAACAAATTCATATTTCTTTCACTGAAGTCTAACTTGCCATTTCATGCTCAGTTTTTTTAGAATTGATTCCGTGGCTGGGAATCCCTAGTGGTCAAAATTAACTAAACATTTTGGTAGGTCAGGATGCTGCTGTGAAAAATCAAACTGGTGGCTTCATAAACCACTGACTCTCACTTTCTTTGCACTGAATCCAACTGTCAGAAGAATCATTTCAGAGTCCAAACTACCTCCAGTGACGTCTCAAACTGCAATGAGGTAGAATGAACTTTGAATGGCAACATGCCAAGAGGGAAGAAATTATGTGATTTCCGAGGAACCTCTGACATATTTTTTTTTCTTGTGGTGGTGGTGGTGGTGCGCCCTCGAGTTCCGAGACTCCCTTAATTTTTAATTTTTCTATTACCTCTCTTACTATTTTTCTATTACTCCCTCTCTTCTTAATTTTTCTATTACCTCCAATATCTTTATATTAATAAAAAATAATATTTCATTATTATTTTAATATTAAAATATTAATATAATATTTTATATTAATGTTGCATTTTCATTTTAGGTTGTCTTAACATTGTATTCTATTTTTAATTGTCTTCCTTTATATTATCGAAGCTAAACCCAGGGATTGAGCAGGGATCTTGAATCCAGTGTGTTTACTGTGACCAGTCTGTATTTTTTTTTTTTTTTTACTCAGAGGAGACATGAATAATGACCTAAACCTGACAAGTATAGGAGAGTCCCAGTCTTCAGGTAAGAAGCATCTCTGTGACAGGCTCTAGATGTGGCTTGTGATGGAAGCACATTTATATTTTGCCAGTCCCTGCCTTCCACTCTGAATCCTTATCCACCTGAGAAATTACTGTCTCTACGCTCTTCATGTCTTCTATCTCGATCAAATTCTTTTCAGTTACCCCAGGTAAACAGTACACACTGTGTGAATAAAAGATAACTGATCGTTGTACTATTTAACAGCTTTATTTAGATAAAGTGACATACATGAAAATACACATATTTAAAGTGTACAATTTATAAATGTTGACATATATGACACATCCATGAATCCACAAATACGGTCAAGATAATGAACACATCCATCAACACTAAAAGTTTCTCCATACATCACCGTAATCTAATCTTTTTTTACTGCCACTTTCAGCCTGCCCTCCATGACAGCCACAAATCAGTTTTGTGTCACTATGACAGGCTTCCATTTTCTGAAGTTTCACATAGATGGAATCACACACTGTGTACTCATTTCGGTTCTGCTTTTACTATCCAGCATAATTATTTTAATATTGATCCATGCTTTGTAGATCTCAATAGTTCATTCCTCTTGTTATTTTTCCGACTAGTTTTCACTCATATAGCTGTACCTTAACCTATTTATGCATTCACCCATTAAGGAACATTTGGATTGTTTCCAGTTTGGGGTTATTACAAATAAGCTGTTATAGAAATTTGTTTACCCGTATGTGTATGGACATAGGCTTCCATTTTGGGGGGAAACACCTATGAGTAGAATGGATGAATCATAGAATAGGTGCATATTTGTTTTTTTAAAGACACTTCTATACTGCTTCCCAAAACGTTCATACCATTTTACATTTCTACCAACACTGGATGGGATTTCCAGTTCTTTCATATTTTCCCCAATACTCAGTGTGGTCAGCCACTTTTTTAGTCATTTTAAAAGATTTGTAGTGATTTCAACATTTGGCTTAGTTTGCCTTTTTTAATGACTAGTGATGATGAACATCTTTTTATGTTCAATTTGCCATCTGTATGTCTTAGTTCATGAAGTGTCTGTTGAACTCTTGCTCAGATTTTTTTTACAATATATTGTGTGTTTCCTTATTAAGTATTAAGAGTTCTTTATATATTCTTGACACAAGTCCTGTATCAGACATTTGCTTCACAAATATTTTCTCCAAATCTCTGTTTCATCTTTTTATTTTTTGTTAACACTACCTTCTGAAAAGCAGATATTCTTAGTTTTTAGGAAGTCCAACTTGTTACTTTTTATAGATTGTGCTTTTTGGATTTGATTCAGGAAATCTTTGTTTTACAATTTTATAGTTTTAGGTATTACATTCACTCCTATGGCCCATTTGGAATTAATTTTTGTATATGGAATGTGATATATTCATTTTGTATATGGGTATCCAATTATTCAGGAAACATTTATTAAAATGACTATCCTTTTTTGTGTCCGACAAAAATCTGGGTCTATCCTAGACCATTTGTCTATTTTTACAACAATGCCATGCTGTATTGACACCTGTAGCTTTATAATAAGTCTTTAAATCAGGTAATGTTTATCCTTCAACTTAGTTTTCAGTTCTAGCCATTCTAGTTTTTTCCATTTTTATATAAACTTTATAAATTTTTACAAAAGAAAATAGAATGTTCAGAATTTTGTTTGGGGTTGTGATGAATCTATGAATTAATTTGAGTAGAATTGACATCTTAACAATACTGTATCTCCCTCAATTTATTTGTGTTTGCAATTTTTTCAGCAACGTTTTATAGTCTTCAGTGTACAGTTTATGTGTCTTTTGTCAGATTTATCTATGAGTACTTAATATTTTATGCCACTGTAAATGGTATGTTATATTTTAATTTCCTATCGATAATTGATAGTATATAGTAATATGATTAGTTTATGTATATTGATCTAATTCCAAAACATTCTACACTCACTTATTGGTAATGAAGAACTGATTATTTTTCTATAGGTTATGATACCTCTTCCAACCTTACTGTAAAGTCACAAGAACACCTAAAAAGGAATAATATGAGACTTAGTACCTCTAAAATCATCACCATCATCACCTTCTTTCTGATTATTCTAGTAATTACATTGACCACAATTTTAACAGGTGAGTTTTCCTTGTCCAAAACATGTTCATGTTAACTCTCCTATAAAAATTTCATCATATGTGGACCTTTCATACTTAAGTTCAGAATTAAAGGTCATTTCAGACATCTTTATGTATACAGAATAAGCATATGTTTTTTTCTTCTATAACATGAGAATAATAGCTATATTAAATATTGTGAGGATAAAATTAACTTAATGCATATGAAATTTCCTTTAAAACCAGTATTATTTAGTCTTTATAATGTATGGAGCTTGTGATAAAATGTAAATCACCACAGAGCTTCCTTCATTAAGAAAGTATCATTTTGAAAAAATATCAAACCAGGGGTGGGCAAACTTTTTGACTCGAGGGCCACAATCGGTTCTTAAAGTGGACCGGAGGGCCGGAACAAAAGCATGGATGGAGTGTTTGTGTGAACTAATATAAATTCAAAGTAAACATCATTACATAAAAGGGTACTGTCTTTTTTTTTTTTTTTTTTTTTAGTTTTATTCATTTCAAACGGGCCAGATCTGGCCCGCGGGCCGTAGTTTGCCCACGGCTGGACTAAGCAGTATATTTAGTGATTTAGTTAATAATGTGTCACAGGGTCCTTATCTCACTGTAGACTGATAGTAAGAAGTTTGTGGAAGATTATCTAGTTGTGGACTACTTTGCCCAAATATATAAATGTGAGTAATTTTTTTCCTAAGCTGTTTCTAGTTGAGCTCTATGTCTATAAGGATGAAAACTGAGTTCAAGATACAAAATGTAATCTTTCTCTCTGGTTATGAAGTTTAAAATAATGGGCCATATTTCTAAGTCCTATTCATAATTCACAACCAAGCATATGAGTGTAAGAATTGGGCAGGAGAAAAATTGTTGCTCTCCTAATAAGCACTTTTTACACCAAATATAAGTTACTTTTAAACTATAAAAGCAGCAAGATAGATCTCTCCTTTATGATAGTGAGCTATGGATATATCTCCTATAAATAACTCAGAATATTTTGAGATGTTTGAAAATATATGCATAAGTATATTATAATATAGGTGTATATATATAAATGTGCATATCATTTATACATGAATGTTTGTATTATAAATGTGCATTTAATGTATACATTTATAAACTAATACATTGAAACATATTCTATATACATGTATACATACATGTGCACATATGCACATCTAAATATGTTTATATAGAATGTAGATTATTAATCAACCTCATTCTATGAAGAAGGCATTAAGATATATAAATATATGTATATGCATAATTATATATGTACCTAGATGTATATATGTACATATGCTGTGTGCATATATATATATACACACATATTTATGTATGTGTGTGTGTAAATATATAAGTACATATAATGTATGGGAATGAGTCTGATTGCCTAGGAATAGTATGTCACTTGAGAAGAGCACCAAGCCTTAAATATGAGCCATAAGTACTACCTGAATAGCATTCACCAAGAATTTCTTTCAACCTAGCAATAAAATAAATACATAAAATTGGGAGTTGTTCTCTCTTAGGGAACAATGTAAAGCGTGAATAATGAAGTGTTTCAGATTGAAGAGTCAAAGCAATTCTGGTGGATTTCATTCACATGGATAATTGTTTTAAATTCAGGGCTTTTTACCCCCTAACTACTTAATATGTTTTAAAATCATTTTTTTTTTTTTTTTTAGAAAAACACGAATCTTCCACTGAACACAAATCATGCCTGGATGGCTGGATTGGTTACCTAGGAAAGTGCTTCTATTTTTCTGAAAATACAACCACCTGGGCAGCAAGCCAAAACTTCTGTGTCTCTCATGCAGCAACTCTTGCTGTGTTCAACACCACAAAAGAACTGGTAAGGCAATACTTCTGAACTATAATTATCTTTCCAAGATTAGAGCTGTTCTGAAGAGTGCTACTGGAAGTGGGAATGTTCCAGAACAGACCTTCTTACCCAGCATAGGGGAAGCCCTATTTTCCACATCAACTCAGGCCATAAGAAGCAGCTCACAGCAGGCTCACCTACCTATTTTGTTCACCTACTTGTTTTTGTTCACCTGTTTGTTTTTGTTCACCTATCTATTTTATACCAAATGAAAGTTGCCTTTTGTGGAACTATATTTAAAAATAGTAAGTGAAGAGTCATAACAAACCATTTGTCAAAAATACTGGAAAGAATTATAAAATGAGTAATATAATTAATATCTGGGAACATTAGGGCACAGAATGGGTAAATGAAGAAACGTAAAAGCATGCAATACAAACTGCCCCTAAACCAGAAATAATAGAGATGTAGAATGTCAGGTGGTAAGAGACAGAAAAGTTAAGATCTTACGAAGCATGGGGATATATTTAACATTTGTTGAACACCTACTCTATGAAGAATAGACACATGAGGGATTGACCCAATATGAAATTAATTTTGAAGAACACTCTGGTGAAGATTTTAAAATGAAGATATGAGGGCAGCTGAGAAATAAAAATGAAATTATACATTTCATTCATTAAAATAGAAAATTATGAAAATAAAGCAGGAAATATGGGAAAGTATCAGGCCGGTATAAAAATAGAACAAAGGAAATAAATAGTTTAACTAAAAAGCATAAGAGAAAATACAGAAAAAGAGCACAAGAAAATAATCAGTGAGGATACACAAAGGCAAAACTATTTCTCTGAATAGACAGGACTGATCACAGAAAAGGAGAAAAGATATACCCATGCTAATACAAACAACTGAGATTTAAAAGCATATAATATTACAAATAATTTTATGCTAATAAATGTTAAAACTTTAAAGAAACAAATAATGTCTAAACAATGATTTAAATAACTAGAGGCCCAGTGCACAAAATTTGTGCACAGGGGGAGGGTTCCCTCAGACTGGCCTGCGCCCTCTCGCAATCCAGGACCCCTCAGGGGATGTCTGACTGCCAGTTTAGGCCCGCCTAAACCGGCAGTCTCTCAATCCAAGACCGCTCACCCCTAATCCCTCGCCTGTCTGCTTGCCCCTAACTGCTCACCTGCCTGCATGCTCAGTGTCCATCATAGAGACCAGTTGTTTCGGTCATTCCGGTCATTCCACCATAACGGTCAGTTAGGCTTTTATATGCATAGACTAGAGGCCCGGTGCACAAAAATTTGTGCACACGGTGGGGGGGTGGTCCCTCAGCCTAGCCTGTGCCCTCTCGCAGTCTGGGACCCTTTGGGGGATGATCACTTGCTGGCTAAGGCCTGCTCCCCAGGGGATTGGGCCTACGCTGGCAGTCAGACATCCCTCTGGCAGCCCGGCAGCCCTTGGGGGATGTCAACTTGCCAGCAGAGAACAGGCCTAAGCTGCAGTCGGACATCCTTAGCACTGCTGAGGAGGCAAGAGAGGCTCCCACCACCACCGCTGTACTAGCAGCCGTCAGCCTGGCTTGTGGCTGAGCAGAGCTCCCCTATGTGGGAGCTCACTGACCACCAGAGGGCAGCTCCTGCATTGAGCGTCTGCCCCCTGGTGGTCAGTGTGTGTCATAGTGACCAGTCATTTCCAGTTGTTCTGCTGTTAGGGTCAGTTTGCATATTACCATTTTACTATATAGGATAGAGGCCTGGTGCACGGGTGAGAGCCGGCTGGTTTGCCCTGAAGGGTGTCCAGGATCAGGGTGGGGGTCCTGCTTGGGTGCCTGGCCAGCCTGGGTGAGGGGCTGAGGGCCGTTTTCAGGCTGGTGGGCGACTGAAGCTCCCAACCTCTCCTTTTTTTCTTTTCTTTTTTTTTATTCTGGGATTTATTTACCTTCTATGGCTGTAACTGGAGCTGAGAGCCGGCTCCAGCTCTAAGGCCTCTGCTGCTGAAAGGTATCTGGGATTTATTTACCTTCTGTAATTGAAACACTGTTACAGCTCCAGCTCTGAGGCCTCCGCTGCTGAAAGCAGATATCTGGGTTTTGTTTAGCTTCTATAATTGCAACATTGTTTCTTAGAGTGCAGCTCAGAGCCAGTCTGCAGCAGGCAGGGAACCTTCGCTTCCTCCATCACTGGAGCAAGCAAGCCTCCTGTTCACTTCAGCTGCCTGGCTGCCGGCCGCCATCTTGGTTGGCAGTTAATTTGCATATTCCCCTGATTAGCCAATTGGAAGCGTGCCAGAGGTATGGTAAATTACCATGTTTGTCTATTATTAGATAGGATTGTTTAGACAACCTAAAATTGGGATATGTATGATATGTATAAAATTTAAATAGTAAGCATGAAAGAGTAAAAAAACAGTTCAAGTAAACCAAAGAATTTAAATAAAGACATAGAAATAGTATCAATCCAAATAGAATTTTCCTCCTAGTGTTATTGCATAAAAATTAAAATAAATATCTCATTTTGTAATGAAAGAAAAATCATCGATCCAAAAGAATTCAGAAAAAGGTTAAAAAAAAGAGTAGAAAAATGGTCAGAAAACACAGAATTGATAAATTAAAATATAACAGCAATTGTGATAAAATGTAAAAGTTTTTAATTTATCTCTTAAAAGACAAATATACCAGATTGATTTTAATAAAATAACAGAGTCCAGTTGGTGCTACTTACACAGACATAGCTAAGCATGTAGACACATGTGTGTGCATGCGCATACACACAGACACGAAGGAGATAAAGTGAGAGGAAAAGATATGAAAAGCAACTATTGACCAAACCCAAACCCAAATAAAACAAAAAAAGTTTGGTTAGTGCTAATATTGTCAGAAAATATAATGTATTAAAGTAAATTATGAACCTATATAAAACCTGAACAAACCAATAAATATTCAATATATTTTATGACTAACTAAAATTCTCCCATCATAAAAGGCACCAAGGCTAGGATGATTTACTGCAAAATTTGACCAAGCCTTCACAAAACAGATAATTTTTCTCTTATATAAAATTATTTTAGAAAAGAGAGAAATCTACCCAATGCAATTTATTGTAGAAGTTGTTATAGAAGTAACACAACCCAAAACTAACCCATGAATCAAATAGGGACAATGTCACCTCCAAGATTATTTCCAAATCTGGAAATCTGTATTTCGATAAAGAGTATAATGAATTAGGTGAAAGAAAATCCAACAGAAAAAGGCATTTTCTGTTTACTCTGTAAATATTCTTTATCAAAGGTTTTCCTGAAGCGATATTCTGAACAGTCTCAATATTGGATTGGACTGAGCCGAAAACAAGGACAGACCTGGAAGTGGATAGATGGAACCACCTACAGTGATTGGTATGTCCTGAGTATATAATTTACACACCTAACACTGGGATTCTGAGCCTTTCCTACCATGGAGAAATCTGAGTTATAAAATGAACCTAGAGAAAATGTGGTAACATAAAGTATTATACAAGTTACTTAACATCTATAATATTGTAAACACAATGCTTCATAATCATATCATTTGACCCTCACAATAACGCTGGGAAGTGAGTATATTTATTTCCATTTTAGATTTATAAAATTGATGTTCAACAATATTGAATAAAAAGAATATCTTGCAACACACATTTAAAATGTATCTATTTATATAAAAACCCTGGGTGTAACACATCACGTCCAAAGCTCGACCAACCGGAAGGAAGTCAGTCCTGCAGGGGTCGCCTGGGAAATGGCTGTGCCCTTCCTGAGCTGTTTCCCGTGAGGGTAAGGTTTGAGGCAGGAACCTACCCTTGGACCGTGGATGCACTGAGTCCTGGGTCGTCTGGCCAAGGGCTGTGCCCTTCCCGAGCTGTTTCCCATGAGGGCAAGGTTTGAGGCAGGAACCAGCTTTCGGAGCTTGGACGAGTCCTGGGTCACATTGCCAAGGACTGCGCCCTCCCAGAGCTGTTTCCCGGGAAGGCGAGGTTTGAGGCAGGAAACGGCCCTTGGAACATGGAGACATATCTTTATAAAGTTTCAATACATTATATTAGAGGTCATGGTGGTACTGTTTTACCCACAGCATCTACAGGAATTGCTGCAAATTTACTTCTCGGTGGAAGCACCTTTCATTCCCAATATAAATTACCCATTCCATTAAATGAAACTTCAATTTCTAGACTTGATATAAACAGTGAAGTTGCTAAAACTATTCAAAAGGCCCAACTTCTCATTATTGATGAATGCATCATGGCATCTAGTCATGCTATAAACATCATAGACAGATTATTAAGAGAAATTATGAATTTGAATGTTGTATTTGGTGGGAAAGTTCTTCTTGGAGGGGATTTTTGACAATGTCTCAGTATTGTACTGCATGCTATGTGATCGGCCATAGTACACATGAGTTTAAAGTACTGTAATGTTTGGGGATGTTTCAGAAAGTTGCCTCTTACAACAAATATGAGATCAGAGGATTCTGCTTATAGTGAATGGTTAGTAAAACTTTGAGATGGCAAACTTGATAGCAGTTTTCATTTAGGAATGGATATTATTGAAATCCCCTGTGAAATGATTTGTAATGGATCTATTATTGAAGCTACCTTTGGAAATAGTATATCTATAGATAATATTAAAAATATATCTAAACATGCAATTCTTTGTCAAAAAATGGGCAATTTATTCAACAGAAGATGCTGAAAAGGAAAATTTTGCCATCGAATGTCTTAATAGTATTACTCCTTTGAGAATGCCGTGTCATAAATTAAAATTGAAAGTGGGTGCAATCATCATGCTATTGAGAAATCTTATTAGTTAATGGGGTCTTTGTAATGGTACCAGATTTATTATCAAAAGATTACAACCTAACATTATTGAAGCTGAAGTATTAACATGATCTGCAGAGGGAGAGGTTGTTCTGATTCCAAGAATTGATTTGTCCCCATCTGACACTGGGCTCCCATTTAAATTGATTCGACGACAGTTTCCTGTGATGCCAGATTTGTGATGACTATTAATAAATCACAGGACAAATTCTAGGTAGAGTAGGAATATTCCTACCTGAACCAGTTTTCACACATGGTCAGTTATAGGTTGCTTTCTCTTGAGTTCGAAGAGCATGTGACGTTAAAGTTCTAAATACTTCACAAGGGAAATTAGTCAAGCACTCTGAAAGTGTTTCATTCTTAATGTGGTGTGCAGGGAGATATTAGAATAAGTTTAATCACTTTATCAGTCATTGTTTGCATCACTGTTGTTTTTATATCATGTTTTTGTTGTTTTCATATCATGTTTTTGTTGTTTTCATATCATGTTTTTGTTGTTTTTATATCATGCCTCTGTTGTTGTTATATCCTTTTGTTACTGTTTATTTATTAATAAATTTATATATTATTTTCATATACATTTTACTAATTTTCTTTCATTTCTCACACTTCTATTATAGAGAAAGGGCAAATAGCAATATTAAAATATTTCCTCTAATTAATTCCCTTTTAATGTGCATGAATTTCGTGCACTGGGCCACAAGTTTGACAGTAAGCCTTGCATTTCATCATACAGGTAACATTTTAGGCCAGGCAAGGCATATGAATTCAGTTTGCTTTATATTCAAATAATATGGTGTTGGGGTTAGAGTAAAAGCACACATCAGAGGAAATTATTTTCTCTAAGTCTTCCAATAAGTATTCCTTCATTCTATATCCTTTTTATTCTTTGGTATTTTTTTTCAGGTTTGAAGAAATCAGTGATGGAGAATGTGCCTATCTACACAAAACTGGGATTAGTGGTTCCAGTACCCATTTGGTTAGAAAATGGATTTGCAGCAAACTGGACTCATGTATTCCAAGAAGTTAAGACATCATAGACCTAAGATATTTTACATAAAATATAGCTTTTATTCTCCTTATAAGAAATATGTTATATTAACATAAAAGTACATGAAATTAATGTTTAGACATTTTTATTAATGTTTCACTCTAAATCTCTAAATTAATTTGTTATAAATTTACTAGATTCTTGGCATTCAAGAAGTGTACACCTTAGCATCTATAAAAGTTCCCAAATTTTATAGAATAAAATTTCTTATACGTAATACATCAAAATATGAATGAACAATTTAAATGACATTTTAAGATGTAATCATATGAATTCAGACTAATGTCATTTAAAATTACTTGTTTTATAAAAAACGATGATATTTTTGCAGTCTCCCTACTTTTATTATCAATAACCATTGGTTGGTTTTCTTTTAATTTTGCAATATTTGCATTACTTTATGAGATTCACTCATGAATTCAGTGTAATCCAAACACAATAGCAGCGTTTAAATTTGTTGATTTATTATATTAAAAAATCTCTTTCACACACCAACCTCACAGCAAAAAAATAAAGCAATAATAAGGTTTCATATTCAGAACATCATGTGAGGGGCCTTCAAGCTTCTGAGTAAACAGTCTTGAACTAGCTGTGTTCTATTTATGAATGCCAATAACTTATTGCATAATGGGAAAATAGATAATAAGCATTCAGTGGGTAGATGGGTGGGGGGCTGGGTTTGAATTTTGCTGCTCAATTTTCTCTCTATTTGAGAAAACAAATTAGGTTCTGCATCATACTGCATACTTCTTAGAGGATATTGTCTTTATATTTACTCAACATTACCAATTTCCCTTTGCAAAACAATCCTTTTCTAAAAGTTCTTGTGAAATCTGTGGTCTGCATCCTATGGATGCTTAACGTATATTCATTGATAGAAGTTTGAATTATTGTAACAGAACACATATTGAAGATGGGACTAGTAATAATTTGGGAACTTAGTAAAGTTTCTTATCTTTTTTTATAGGCCATAATAAGTTTTTCATCTTTTTCCCCTCCCTCTTCACCCTCATTTTCACTTTCTTTTCCTCTCTGTACTTCCCCTTTTCCCTCATTCCTTATATTGATTTTTTAAAGAGAGGAAAGGAGAGTGATAAAAAGATAGAAACATCTATGAGAGAGAAACTTCATTGATTCGCTGACTGCCTCCTGCTCGCCCCCTAGTGGAGATCGAGCCCACAACCAGGCATGTGCCCTGACAGGGAAGGAAATTTCCTTTCTAATTGAAATCAACCATTTCATGAGTCTTTAGAAAACTCATGACTTTATTTTTAAGGTCTTTATTTTGACTATATTCTTAAGGTCGTTACTTTATCAGACTGTATAGTATTATTACTACATCATTCTCCTGTATCAGGAATAAATAAAATTATTTTTATTGAAAACTAGAATGTAAGAAAAGGATGACAAGGAACTTGGTATTAAATCTACAATTAGTTTAGAAAATTAGACACTGAATAGATGAACCTTCAACATGTCATTACCAAAGAGAGTAAGACGTTCAAAAATAAATGCATATAAGATATATGAAAGGTTCAGTGACAACACATGGAGAAAATGTCCAAAACTTGAAAAGAGGATCCTAGCAAAATTCTTACAGAGAAAATATTTTTAAGCTGACAATTAAAGAAAGTGGTGGTTTTCCAAGGAGAAAGTTCTCTGGAAGAATGTTTGTGAGGGTACCAAGTATTGCATAATTGAGAAATTATAATAGTCTGAAAGCATGGGAACGAGAGGTATGAGAGGGCAGAGAACAAGATTTGGGCTTGAGAGAAGGTGGGAGGGTTATATTTAGGGGAAATTATACTCCATGCTAAGGGAAGTTTATTCTTGATTCCATAGGTTATTGCTCTAAAGTTATTGAAGACTTATACCCAGGATAATATTGCCTTCAAATATAAAATTTAGAATAACTCTCATGGCAATATAAAACCTCTCTGATGGACCAAGAAATGATATAGAAGGTTGTCCAGAAGGTTGTCTAGAAGAAGAAATAGGCATTTCAGAAGATAGAGATGTAGCAATACTCTGAAATATAAGATCTGCAAAACTTCTCATACTGAATATTTTCTAAGCTCAAATAGGAAAACATATTAATACTTCTTTGCTCTTTCAATTATATCTTCACTAGAGGCCAGGTGCACAAAAATCTGTGCACTCTGGGGGGTCCCTCAGCCCGGCCTGTGCCCTCTTGCAGTCTGGAACCCCTCAGGGGATGTCCACCTGCTGGGTTTGGGCCTAAGCTGACAGTCAGACATCCCTCTGGCAGCCTGGGAGCCCTCGGGGGATGTCCACTTGCCAGCAGGGAGCAGGTCTAAACTGCAGTCAGACATCCTTAGTGCTGCTGAGGAGGCGGGAGAGGCTCCCACCACCACTGCTGTACTGGCAGCCAGCAGCCTGTCTTGTGGCTGAGCAGAGCTCCCCCTGTGGGAGTGCACTGACCACCAGGGGGCAGCTCCTGCATTGAGCATCTGCCCCTTGGTGGTCAGTGTGTGTCATAGTGACCAATCATCCCCAGTTGTTCTGCTGTTAGGGTCAATTTGCATATTACCCTTTTATTATATAGGATAGAGGCCTGGTGCATGGGTGGGGGCTGGCTTATTTGCCCCGAAGGGTGTCCCGGATCAGGGTGGGGGTCCCGCTTGGGTGCCTGGCCATCCTGGGTGAGGGGCTGATGGCTGTTTGCAGGCTGGCCACGGCCCCCAGCCACCCAAGCTCCCAGTGGAGGCTGGCTGGAAGCAGGTATCTGGGATTTATTTACCTTCTATAATTGAAACGTTGTTTCCTTGAGTGGAGGCTACAGCCAGCCAGGGCCGGTGGGAAGCTTGGCTTCCTCCATCGCCGGGGCAACCAAGCCTCCTGCTTGCTCTAGCTCCGTGGCTGCTGGCCACCATCTTGGTTGGGTTAATTTGAATATAGTCGCTCTGATTGGCTGGTGGGCATGGCTTGGGCATAGCAGAGGTGCGGTCAATTTGCATGTTTCTCTTTTATTAGATTACATTGTATTAGCCCTCTTTATAATAGAGCAACAATGTTAAGAATCTTTTGTTATGACTCTTTACTTTTATTGTAACTAATGCTATTTAATATTTAACATTAGGCCCCTTGCATGAATTTTGTACAAGGGTCTTGGCCCTCATAGCCCCCACTTCATCCAGAAGGTCATCTGGAAGGTCGTTTTGCTGTCTGGCTTAGACAATTAGCATATTATGCTTTTATTATTATGAATAACATAGATTTTAAAGTGTCTGTCTTGAGTTTATTAATTAATACTAAAATAAAGTTGTTAGTTTAAAACCAATTGATGTTTTGGTGTGTGTGTGTGTGTGTGTTTTCAATAAAATCACAAATATACTCATATCTCACTTGTGGGATAGTAATAGGTAATTATGCCTAGAAGTGCATATCTCTAAAATTCTGGAAAGACAACTTTAAAATTTAAAGCTTTTTATACTTGACTAAAATTTTTGTTATACTTTTAAGTATTGTATATAGTAGAGGCCCGGTGCATGACGATTGTGCACTTTTGCGGGGGGGGGGGGGGGGGGTCCCTTAGCTTGGCCTTACGCCCTCTCACAGTCCGGGAGCCCTGGGGGGATGTCCAAATGACTGCTTGGGGGACTCCAGGGGAAGCAAGCTTAAGGTGCAGTTGGACATCCTTAGCCCTGCCACAAAGGCGGGCTGTGGAAGTGGGCCACTGCGCTCACCAGCTGTCATCCCGGCTTGTAGCTGAGTGGCACTCCTCCTGTGGAAGTGCACTGACCACCAGGAGACAGCTCCTGAGTTGAACATCTGCCCCCTGGTGGTCAGTGCCCATCATAGTGACCGGTCATTCCACCATTCAGTTGATTTTCATACTACCCTTTTATTATATAGGATGTGCACTTAGTTTTAAGTGTAAATGTATACATGTGTATGCATATATACTAAGTATAAATAAAGTATGAAAGTATCATGTTAATTTTATAGTAATTAGTAGGAAAGCCAAAGTGTTCAAAATAATTGGGTATAAGTGAGGAAAAAAGATATCAGGAACATAATCTTGTTATTTTGTGAGATTAAATATAGATACTTTATTTTACTTAAGAGATGCTTACTTGGAAATGGGAATGCTAAATCAATTGATGTAAGATATCTATGGACATATAGTCCCAGAATAGTAATGTAATCTTTATGAACAATTTATTATTAAGGGCTTATTGATTGATTCTTTTATCTTTTTGAAGTTCTGTTTTTGGTTTTGTCCAAAGCAATACCCAACATGCACCTCAGTCTTACACCCTTGAGTTAACATATCATTCAATGTACATTTTAACGATTAAACACAATTTGCTTGTCTTTGGGGAAATAATCAAACTATTTTCTGGGAATTAACAAAGAAATTCAGTAGGAAAATAATAATAATAATGGCAGAAAGGGAGCCCACAGAACAGTAAAGAAGAAAAGTAGTATGGAGAGTTCAAGCTCCTTTGCCAGGGATGTTCAAACATGTTCATCCACTCTGCCAAACTGGCTACTTAGGAAATCAACAACCAACGTTGAAAGGGTGTCTTTAAATAAATGCACCTTACCATGCTAACATACTGTCAGAGAGAAACATGTTGGGAGTGGCAAGTGTGCCCATATAACTTGTCATTTTCTTATTTTCACACTTTTAACCTACCTAACATTAGATCACTTTTTTTTTGGTTGTTAGAGGTAATGTGTCAGATAAGCTGAAAAATAGTTAACATAGTATAAAACTTTTCAAAGAAGGTAGAAGGACCAAGACCAACAGGAGCAGAAAATGACATAAAAGACTTCAGGAGTAAAGGAATCTAAGCTGTTTTTCCTTTCTTGGGGAGAGAGGCAGATATGACACTCAGCTATAATAGGAGTCTAAGTGGGAAGTTGGAAGTGGTCTCATTGAAGCCCTTACCTACTGAAACCATAATTTCCCCCACTTGCAAACAAGCACATAAACACACATTCATTCCAAAAGAATTCTAAACTTTAAAGATAAAAACTTTTGAAGTGTCATAAATTATAATTGTCTCATTTATTCCTGAAGCTTTTTCCACTAAGAATCTTCTAATTTACATTATTTAATATGCTTCCTTCTCAACAACTGGGCTTACTATATAATTAAAAATATTAGCCGAAACCGGTTTGGCTCAGTGGATAGAGCCTCGGCCTGCGGACTGAAGGGTCGCAGGTTCGATTCCGGTCAAGGGCATGTACCTGGGTTGCGGGCACATCCCCAGTGGGAGATGTGCAGGAGGCAGCTGATCGATGTTTCTAACTCTCTATCTCTCTCCCTTCCTCTCTGTGGAAAATCAATAAAATATATTTTTAAAAATATATATTAATTTGGAGAACTGTGTCATCTAAGAATGACTTTGGTTGTTATGATTCAGATAATCTGCTGTATCAAAAAATATATAGATATCTATACTAATAAGAGGGTAATATGCTAATTAAAGCAGATGTCTTCCGGATGTCCATCCAGACAAAGCCACAGCCGCTGTGAGGGCCTCGGGCCGGCGCCGCATGGAAGAGGTGGCTGGTCTGGCACTGCCAGTCCAGCACCACAGCCCCTTTTGCAGAGGCAGCGAGAAGGTGGCGCCATGCCCCTTCTGCAAAGGTGGCGCGGGTCAGGCTGCAGTGTGGCCCGGTCCCAGTGCTGCCCCTTCTGCAGAGGCAGCCACAGAGGCAGCAACATGGGCCTGGTCCAGGCGCCAAACCTCAGCAGCGGCTGGACGGTGTGCAACCTGCTGTGCCTCAACCTCCCACAGCCCCTCCCCCAGCCACCCTGGCCCCAGATCGTCCCCCACCCACCAGTGGGAGGGGAACAGGGCCAGTGCTAAGAAGCGAGAGCCGAGGGCTGGCCACTGAGGTAGCCAGCAGTGGCAGCAGCAGCAGGGTGATGGGGACAGCGCCTTTCCCTGATCATCCTGGTAGCCTGCCACGGAGGAGGACATCCCCTGAAGGCTCCTGGACTCTGTGAGGGATCAGGCCGGGTTGAGGGACCTCTGCACTCCAGTGCACAAATTTTCATGCACCGGGCTTCTAGTAGATATATAATGGAAATAATAAGACAAGCTTTGATTTTTATTAGTCATGGCTAATTAAATTCACAGTAGCTTTTAGAATTCTAATATCAGGTGTTTGCTTGTAAACATTTCTTTACATGAAAACTCAACTTTAAAAATGTAAAGAAAAATATTTTTCATGAATAATCCTCAAATAAAAAAGAAATAAATGAAGCCAAACTAATTTTTAAACTGTTTTTAAATGTTTTAATATTTAATTATTTAAGTGCTTAAATGTTTAAGTCAAAATAGTTTCAAAGAACATTGAAAACTTGGTTTTAAATATTTGAGGTCCTCAGATCTCTTAATCTTCTATTATTTTTTCTTCTCTTTCAATTTTAACTTTTCTTCAATCATTTTTCCACATTTCTTAAATGTCCAACTTAGTAAAATAGTACATATACTAAATAAACATAGTTCTGTGTTCCTTGTATTTAATTTTTTAAAGTGAGTTGAAGGTTTTTTATTTCATTTCCTATAAACTATAATTACTTCTGTTCACACAAATGTATTTAAAATAAATATATTTTTTTAAATGGTGCTATATCATTTAAGTTTTACTCTTAGTGGGTCTAAGGATTTAAAGTAGGTTTCCCATTGGTAAACTTATATATAATTAGCAAACATTAATGTAGCTATGTCTCTGCTCCAAGTTTCAATGTAGGTTCTAGGTTAAAAACAAACAGCAATCCAGGAAAACTGTATTTATTAAAGCATATAAACCTAACACTGACCTTTATTTATTTTTTTAAATAGACGGGTGCCCTAACCGGTTTTGCTCAGTGATAGAGCATCAGCCTGCAGACTGAAGGGTCCCAGGTTCAATTCCAGTCAAGGGCATGTACCTTGGTTGCGGGCACATCCCCAGTGGGGGTTGGGGGGATGCAGGAGGCAGCTGATCGATGCTTCTCTCAGTGATGTTTCTAACTCTCTATCCCTCTCCCTTCCTCTCTGTAAAAAATCAATAAAATATATTTTTTAAAATAAAAATAGAGTGGTTTACTTCTCTATGTGTAGGTTATGCTTATCTACACTACAGAAAGATCTGCATAACTACTAAAAGTTAGGCTCTGGAGCTCATAGAGCATATTACAAATACACACTCAATAGCATAAAATGTGCTTATTTATCATTCATTATACATCATTATTCCAAACAATGATAAGGATTATTGACCTTACATAGCTTACAGGTCATTAAGAAACAGTTTAGTAAACAATGGCCAAAAAAAGAAGGTACTAGATGATTAGATTAGATAAGTACAGGGAGCTATGAAAATATATACCAACTCCATATAATGTAGTCGGAGTGGAGAATGGTCAAGGAAGTATATTCCTCTAAATGACATTTAATCGGCACCTGAAAAATAAAAAGTTAAAAAGGTGAGTAATAAAGGAAAAAAAAAAAAACACAAAGTTTGTTAAACTGTGTCAAACAATAAAATTAGAGACCTGAGAAAGCATGACACATTTAAGGAACTGAACAGCTTAGTGTGTCTGCCTCATTACATACATGGAAGTGGGGGAGGAATGAAGAGGAGCCAAGACACGCAGGGCCTGGTAGAAGCCAAAAAAGGGTTTAAGCAGGGAAAAGCCACTGAGAGGAATTAGGTAATGACTAACGTAACCTGATATGAGGATTAGAGAGTCCCTACGTCATAATATGCAGAATGGATACTGGCAGACTAAACTGGAAACAAACAAAAAGATTATTGCAGTAATCTAGGGTAATATGGAGATATGAGGGTGAATTTCAGAAATACATCTGTAGTAAAATTGAAAGGACTTAAATTAGTGTTTGAATATTGAGGGTGAAAAAAAATGGAAGAAGTCATGGTTGACTCCAAGGACCCTGGCTTAGACTGGTGTGGGAATGTTCCTGTCATTAAGTTAGTGGAGATTGAGGGTCCTTGAGATGTTCAAATAGAGATGCCTGATAGGTAATCCACTGTAATAAGATCGAGGCTAGAAATGAGGGCTTGGAGTTATCAATAAATTGAGGGAAATTAAAATTATGGAGTGGATGAGTTCAGACAAGAATTGTGTGTGATAGAGGATCCACACAAACTCTGAGGAACAGAAGAGGAACACACAAACTCTGAGGAACAGAAGAGGAAAGAGACACGACAGAAAAGACTGAGGAAGAATGGCTGGAGAAGTAGATAGAAGTTCAAGAGGGTCTTACGTCATAGATCCTGAGGTTAGCGAATATTTCTAGAGGAAAACACAGGTCAACAATGAGCAAACTTGATAGTTAAAATGAAAGTTAGAAAGTTCTCATTCTATTTAACCAGAAGAAAGTCATTGGTGACATGGTGAGAACACTTTGGTGAAACAGTAGAAAAAGCAGAAGCCAAATTTCAGAACTTGAAGTGGAAGGTAGGAAGAGGAAAAAGGAAAATCAACATTTTTAGGAAGTTTGACTTATAAGAGGTGGTAAAACACATGGGCAGAAACTAGAAACCACATGTGGCTGAGGGCAAGTTTTCTTGTAGTTGCTGATAGAAAAGGAAACAAGAGCAAGAGATTAGAGAGGAGGTAATCAACAAAGGGATTTTCTTGAAAAAATTAAAAGGGATGTAATTTTGACTGCAGACTTGTTGATTTTGTTTAGACAGAAAGAGGAATACTGCTTTATTGGAGACAGGAGAAGAGGAAAAAGTATTAAGATGCAGACAAATATGTAGTCTCATGGTAGAAAGTTCAGGAATATATTGCCTAATGTCTTCTCTTTAAAAAAATGAGCAAAAAAAAATAAACTCCTCTGTTAATGGTGACTAAGAGGTGCAGGGAGAGAATCATTGAGGAGATAAAAGAATAATTTCTGTCTGAAACAGCCACTATCATGAATGGGAGATGACTATGGAAATACAGTTTGAGTGACCAGGTAGAACCAAGAACTCAGTTGAGGCTGATTGCCTGTATTTATAATGACACAAATTGACAAGAGTATCATCAATATCACCAAAATTTTTTTGTAGAAACAAAGTTTTTTTTACAAAATTGCATAAATAAAGAATATCTGTGGACATTTTTTAATGGGAAGCATACCTGTGATTAATTTAGAGGTCATCGTCTGAAGAAATCACGTTTTGACAAATATGGTAACTATGAGTTTGACATGTTTCAGAAAAAACACCCTTCTTTGTTATCACAGCACAGGCATTGTCTTCATCCTTGCTCTTGACTTCACATCTGTAGAGGAAAAGGCACATTGTTCTCACTCTGCTGAAAGCACAATTGTGTGCATTTTGTGTGTTTTCTCTCTTCTTAGAAAAGAATGTACTATTCTCCAAGCTGGAGGTCTAAGACATTGTAATATTCAGACAAGAAATACACAGTAAACAAAGACTTATTTAATGAAGAAATTGCTCCAAATAGCTTTTTAACCCAAAATGGTCATTTGTAAATAGAAATACTATGTGGAATAAAAATGTTAATAAGAAAGACTGGTTTCCAAATGCCATTTGATTATTGAAGTCTAATATTTTATTCTTTAGAATTTTTAATTATTAGAATCCTTTTAGTAAAAATGAGGATTATTCTATAACTTTTGAGAAACATTTCATAAGAATTTAAATTTAGACAATTTTATATTGACTACAATTTCTGTTTATACCTCTAGTGTTATAGGTAAACTAAAAGAAAATGCAAATATGAAAATAAATTAGCTTAGAAGCCTTCATTTCTCTAAGGAAAACTTCCTACACACACACATTAACAAATATCAAATTCTGCAATCTACCAGTATAAGAACCAGTTGTCTATCTAGAGTTTCTGAAAGCCCCCAGTAGGGATTGGCTGCTGAGCTTTTATATATCCCAATGATATTCAAATGTCAAACACTCACAACTGTGGATTTAATGGGGTGCCATCCAGCCAGGTCCATGTCTTTTGTGGATATGTAATGTTCAATCCAATCCAAAAGTAGATTCCATCTTGTATACTATTTTGTATGAAATCCTGTGAAAAGGGATACAGAGGAAATTAAGTGAGTTACACCTATTAAAACAGTCTCTTCTACTTTTTTCCATCTGTAAAAGGTTTTGATATTTATCTCCCTAATCAGGAAAATCTTAGGAAAGTTAAAGATGTTTTCTACATATGTAGGCATGGAAATCAATGTAGGAAGAAATTCAAAATACATGACTTTATATGAAAGGATGCACTGCTTAATGGAACTCATGAGGATGGTGATATAAACAGCAACTGATGAAAGGGTGAAAAGAAGATACGAAGCAAAAACGAGGAATGAATAAGTCTGTTTAAAGAAGAAAGAAGTGTACATGGATTGCTCTGTCTACCAATGTGCAATCTTGTAGAAGACTGAGGCTTATGATGAAACTTCACACAAATGAAACAAGAGCCCTATATTTCCTACCCAACATATTAGGATATTGCCAAATATTTGTAGTGCTTTTGATGAGTACCTCAAAGAGCTCCTACCTTTCTCTCCAAAAAGGATGGCATGGATATCCTAGCTTTGTCATTTACTTAGGACGTGAAATAAGACAAGTTTATAAAAACTGTCAAGTTCTGCAGATTCTTATGAAAATGAGGAAAATACCGTCACCTATGTCATAGGTTATTGTGAGCACTAAGTTATATAACATTTGTAACACGTCTACCATAGTTCCTGCCATATGACAGGAATTCAATAAATGGCTATAACTATTCATCTATAATCCCTGGATTATGAAATGTAACTATTTCTCCCAGTTTTCATTTTATTCATTTTTTTTCTCTGCCATAGTATATTTTTTCACTCATAGTGAATTAGCTCTTACCAGTTCAGCCTTGTCTTGGATCATCAAGAGTTGTGATTTCATTCTTAAGCAGAATTGTTGGCTATCAGCCCATGAATTAAAAGTTTTAAAAAAGTTATAGCATTTCCCTTTCTCCTGCACCCAGTCATTAGGGCATAAATTTAGTCTAGGATTTCCTGAAATGAAAACATAGGAAAAAGTAGGAATGAGAACAAGGTGTAAATATCAAAAAACAGTTTTTGCACTAATTTTATAAACTGTTTTCTTAAAGTTAACTATTTGTCCCACTTTTAAGAAATAAACTTCTTCTTTACTGATTAATAGTCTTTAGAAGAGATACATGCAAGAAATATTCAGTTATTATTTGTTGAGTTATTACTACATCAAGTAATTCTCTGAATTTTTATGTACATGAATACATAAAATGTTTTTTTCTCTAAGAAACATACAAAATCCATGAAATGATTAACTCCATGTTCCTCATTTTGTAAATAAGATACTAAAGGTTAAAGTTAAGTAAAGTTAAATATAAACTTGGAAACTAAAGGTTGAATGACTTACTCAAAGTTATATAACTAATAAGTGGCGGACATAGGGAAATTTAAAGTAAAACAGAGAGCTTGAATGGCATCAGAAGAAAACTACTGTGGAAAAAGAAAGTCATTTTCAGCGTCCTTTTTAACTGCAGAAGAATGTATTTCATAACGCACTGTATTAGAGACTTTGTAAAACAAATTGTTCAACATGACCCCACTATCTATGTGCCTCAATGGCCACCAGACTTATCTCTGTAAAAAGGGAAAAGGTGGAATAGGCATTAAAATAAATCTATACTCAGAAATGAGTACAAAAGGTTTCAACTGAACTAACATTTTCTATTTTAAGTTAAATAATAGGTACATAAGTATTGATTGTATTCTATTTAAATGTTTATATCTTAAATATTGCATATTATTTTTAAAATATCCACAAATTTGTATAAAAACTTACCTAATATTCTTATATTAAGTGAGATAAACATGAAAATATAAGATACTGTATCGAAAAGTTAGTTATTACCATTAAAGACTATGGGAGCTCTTTGGGAGACCATATGAGAAATCATATTATTTCAGGAAAACATTAATACTAAGTTTATGTTTTGAATCAACAAAACATCTTGATTCTTTACAACCCTTTTCCCAAGGCATTTTATTTTATAAGTAATAACAACAAAGTAGTCATTGAAATAGTGTATTAATAAATAGGCTTTAACTGCAATGGCCAGGAAAAATATCCAACAAGACACCGAAGACCAAAGCTAGAGAAAAATGTTAATTTTGCTGATATTCAGTATCATAAATTATTGACAGAAATAAATAACTTTAAGGTCTTACACTTATTCAGACATTGACCATGATATGCCCTTTGTGATGGTAGCATTTAGCTTCTACAGTAAAACATCAATTATTCACTTAACTCTTCTTTTTTTACTTGCCCGAAAGTCACATACCACAGCAATAGAGAAGTCCAGGCTTCTGCCAGAACAGTACAAAGAAAAGAAATTAAACTATTGAAAATTAACTACTGGGAATTGAGCCTGCAACCCAGGCATGTGCCCTGAACAGGAATTAAACCAGTGACCTCTTGGTTCATGGGTTCGATGCTCAACCACTGAGACACACCAGCCTGGCGTCAATAAATACTTCTTGAGTGCCATAATGCTGGGATCCCCCCCATCAAGAGAAGGCCTCCAAATGGTCCAGAAAAGCCTAAAAAAGTACATGTATGGAGAGGAATATCAGAATTACCATAATAAGGAAGTACTTTGTTGACCTATTAAAGAGATGTGATGTGAAGACTAAAAAAAAAGAAGTCTTAAGGGTAACCATAAACTTGCACATTAAATTTTAATATTATTTTTAAATATTAAATTTTGTATTGTTTTTAAAATATGTTTTTACTTATTTTAGAAAGAGAGGAAGGGAATGGGATAGAAAGACATAAACATCGAAGAGAGACATCATCAATTGGCTGCCTCCTGCACGCTCCCTATTAGGATTGGAGCCTGTATATTGTATTCTATCACTCTTATAGCCATTGATAGTTAATGATAATACACTTGTTAATTATCCAAACTTAACATAAGGACTGGAAATATATTTTAGTATAATTCTTTGTATTTAGACTGTGCAAACATTTATAGTTTGGTGTATATATTTTACTTAAAAGTTAGTTGTAACTTATGAGAAAATGTTAACTTTTATCCTCACCAAGAGAGAGAGAGAGAGAGAGAGATCTGTTGTCTCCCATATGTGCCCTAACCAAGGATTGAACCAACAACCTAGGACCTAAATTGAACCTGCAACCTTTTGGTTTACGGGACAATGCTCCAACCAACTTGAGCTACCTGGATAGGTGAGAAAATGTTAACTTTTATTTTACAATATGCATATATAAATAAGAAAAAATAAGCACCCTAATGTTTTTTAAAAAGGGGGCAACAATGATTAATAGGCCATTTACGTAATAAAAATTATAAATATCCAACATTTGATTTTACATTTAATTTCCCTATTATATAAGAAGTGCAACTAAAGTCAACCATGATTTTATCATGATTTTTATCATATTATATTAGCATGTATAATCTGAAGTGTGTGTGTGTGTGTGTGTGTGTGTGAAGGTTTCAGCAGGTAAGAAGATGAAATGGAGAAATAAATATTCAAAAGAGATGTACTTTCTGATAGTAGCACAATTTACAATAGCTAAGATTTGAAAACAGCCTAAGTGCCCATCAGCAGATGAGTGAGTTAAAAGACTATGGTACATCTGCACAATGGAATACTATGCAGCTGTAAAAAAGAAAGAACTCTTACCATTTGCAACAGCAGGGATGAACCTGGAGAGCATTATGCTAAGCAAAATAAGCCAGTCAGAGAAAGATAAGTATCACATGATCTCACTCATATGTGGAATCTAATGACCAACATAAACTGATGAACAAAAATAGACCCAGAGACATAGAAACATCAGATTGTCAAACCTCAGAGGGAAGGCAGGGGAGGGTGGAGCGTGGGGGAGAGATCAACCAATGAACTCATATGGGTATAGGCATACCCCAAGGACACAGACAATGGGTAGTGAAGGCTTGGGGGTGAGGGGGAGAAGGCAGAGGGCAATGGGAGAAAAAAGGGACATATGTAATACTTTCAACAATAAAGATTTTTTTTTAAAAAAAAAAGAGAGATGGGCTTGATCAGCATGAATAAGTTGAGAGAGTATGCTGCCTCATTACTTCATAGAGGTTTGTTTTGCTGGAGACTAGTACAAAGGAGAGCTCTGTGTTGTGAGGAAGTAGACTGCTATTGTAGGAAGTGAGGATTCAGAGGACATTGTAGAATATGTTAATGTGCTTCGGCTTTATTCTAAGGACTACAGAAAGTGATTATAGAGTATTAACAACAGGAATGCCCTTGCCACTGATCTGCATTATAGAAAGATCCTGCTAGCTGAAGCCTGGAGAATGAACAGATAGCTCCTCGCAACTCCCTTCTTCATGAGATGTAGTGATCGCCAAAGACCTTACAATTAAATCTTTTGACATTGTAATTTTTAAAGAATGACCTAAAACATCTTAATTGCATATTAAAACAAATAATAAGTACAAAAACAGTAATCACTATAGTATAGATGTGGCATCTAATGGAAAAAAAAATAAGCACTGTAAGTACTAGTATAATGTCCTTGGGAAGTAAAGGGCAATCTTATCAACAACACCAGTGTAGGCCAATGTGTCTCACATTTTTCACCAAATCATCTCAAATGATAAAAGGCAATGAACTTGTTCCTTAAATTCCTACGCACAATATCCTGAAAAATTCATTTCATCTTAAATTTTCATGCAACTATTACATTCTAACCTTTACTGTATTTGTGAATTATATTTAATACACTATTTAGATTACTTACCATTAAATCATATAAATAATGCCTCTTGCAAGAAGCTACTGTAGACCTCTGTTAGAAAAGATTGTATTGGTTCAAACTGCAGGTGCAGTGCCATATAACTATCCTTACAATCCCTTCTTGTCATCTTGTCAGTAAAATAAGTATTTTGTATACATCTCATCCTATATAATAAAAGGCTAATATGCAAATTGACCAAATGGCAGAACTACCGGTCGCTATGACATGCACTGACCACAAGGGGGCAGACGCTCAATGCAGAAGCTGCCCCCTGGTGGTCAGTGCACTCCCTCCAGGGGAGCACCGCTCAGCCAGAATCCCTGAGTCAGGCTCAGGACTGGTGTGTGTAGCGGCAGGAGCCTCTCCCACCTCCACAGCAGCACTAATGATGTCCAACTTCCGGCTTAGGCCCGCTCCTCATGGGAAGCAGGCCTAAGCTGTCAGTTGGACATCCCCTGGGGGCTCCTGGATGCAAGAAGGCACAGGCTGGGCTGAGGGGCCCCCCTAGCCACCCCAAGTGCATGAATCTCATAAGTATATAAAGTCAAATAAATAAATTAAAAATTTGGAAAATGGGCAGAGATAGCCAGTGGTAGATTTGTTGCCAAGGGGATTACATACTTGAAGTAGGGGCAAGTTGGCTATTGGAGACAGTGGTATTTGAGAAGAGTTTTGGCCACAGTAAGGTAAGCAAGTCAGCAGTAAGCATAGTCTAAGCAGGGAACCTGAGCAGATTTACAGAAAGCCGAATGGGAGGGAAAGATTGAAGTAAAAAAAATCATCTTCAAAATATTCAAAATTTTGTCTGAATACACCAGACAAAAATATTGCATTTTGGTATAAGAATTACTTTAAGCTAAAGACATTTGAGATTCAGCAGATGTTCCGCTGAGTTACTCTGACCTGACTGAAAGCAGAAAACTGTGAAATGAGGGGGCCATAAATTTTGCCTTTGGGGTGATTTATTCTCAGGAAAAAGACTGAGAGGACACCCACAGTAAGCCCACTCTCTGGGAAGTTTTATGGTTGTGAAGAAGAGAGAAAGACTAATTTCACCAGCACTAACAGACACTGTCACATACTTTCTGCAGTTTGTACTTCTAAAAAAAAACAACACTTGCCTTTCCTAGAGAAAGGAGCTTTGCCCATGGAAGTCATCTCTTCCCCTCCTTTTCCTCTCCTAAATTAGGTATATGAGGCTTTAACTTCAAGCATTTTGAGCTAGCCACTTCTTTTGTTAGTTCCAGTATGTACATAAACATTTTTCTCCTGTTAATCGTCCTTTTGTCAGTTTAATTCACAGTCCCCCAAGTTTTAACTTTAGAGGGTAGAGGGAAAGTTTTTTCTTCCCTACAATATAATGAAATAGAATCACTTACTTGTGAAATTTGTATTACATTCTCTGGTTCCATTTCCACTGAAGGACCGTAAGTTTGGGTGACATACTAATTTAAGAAAAAGAATAACACTAATTAGATTTCTATAATTATAAAACGGTGGCTTTTAGTTATCCATTAAAATGAGCCTACAAGTGAATGCATAAACTTCTGGTTGAAAGTAAGTCTGTTTATAGTATTTCAACCCTCTAATTTAACAAAGGATTGATTATTTAGAGATAGATTTCCACTTGTAAAAAAGTAAGTAAAAACAAAAAATAAAACAAATTATCTAAGTAAAATTAAAACATATTTAAATTTGCATCTGTTTACTGTGGTAGGTTAAAATTATTTGTGATCTTGAACTAATTATGAAGCCTCTCTGTTTCTCAGTACTTTCATATATAAAAGGGAAATGCTTAACAAACAGACTTGTTGTAAGACTAAAAGAAAATGTATATAAAGTGTGTATCCCAACCCCTAACACGCAGAAAGTCACAACAAATAGAAACAATAACAGATATAATTATCCATAGCTCTTATTCAGTAGAACTCATTTAAAAAAAATATTTTAAATTGAATTTATTAGAGTGACATTGGTTAATAAAATTATGTAAATTTCAGGGGATACAATTCTATAACACATTGTCTGTATACTAGAGGCCCAGTGCATGAAACTCCTGCACAGGCGGGGTCCCTTGGCCTGGTTGGCAATTAGGGCCGATCGGGTTCCCTGTCTCCCTGCCTCCCTGCCTCCTCCTTCCCTCACCGCCCATGCACCACCATGGCACAGTTTTCCACCTCTCTGCCCCCCCCCCCCCCGCTTCCCCTGCCACCCACGTCTGCTACCACCCACCCCCAGTTCCCCGTCCCAGCCTGGGGCCCGGCCCTGATCAGGCGATCGGGGCCTACTGGCTGCAGGGAGGAACCAGGAGGTTGGCCAGCAGGCCCCATTGGTGATCGGGGTCTGCGGGCTCAAAACAGCTCCTGTGTTGAGCATCTGCCCCCCTGGTGGTCAGTGCACATCATAGCAACTGGTCGTTCCAGTAGTTCCATCTTAATGGTCACTTAGGCTTTTATATAGATAGATTGCATTGTGTGTTTTTCACCCAAGTCAAGTTTCCTTCCATCACCATTTATCCCCCCTTTACCCTCTCCTACCTCCTCACACCCTTTTCCCTCTGATAATCACTATACTGTTGTCTGTCTATGTGGGGGGGGCGGGGGGGGGGGAGATTGTTTGATTTTGTTTTGTTTTTTTTGCTTAATACATTCAACTTTATCACTAGCCTCCCCACTCCTTCCCTTCTGATAGCTGTCAGTCTGTTCTCTGTATTTATGAGTGTTTCTATTTTGTTAGTTTATTTTGCTCATTATATTCCACAGATAAGTGAACTCATGTGGTATTTGTCCTTCCCTGACTGGCTTATTTCACTTAGCATAATACTATCTAGGTCCATCCATGCTGTCCCAAATGGTAAGATTTCCTTTTTTTTTTTTTTTTTTTTTTTTTTTTTTTTTTTTTTTTTATGGCTGAGTAGTATTCTACTATGTAAATGTGCCACCACATTTTTATCCACTTATCTACCGATGGGCACTTGGGCTGCTTCCCTTGGCTATTATAAATAATGCTGCAATGAACATAAGGGTGCATTTATTCTTTCAAATTAGTTTTCCAGGTTTCTTCAGCTACATCCCCAGAAGTGAGATCACTGGGTCATAAGGCAATTCCATTTTTTAACATTTTTAGGTAACTCCATTTTGCTTTCGACAGTGGTTGCACCAATCTGCACTCCCACCAACAGTGCATGAGGGTTCCCTTTTCTCCACATCTTACCCAACACTTGTTTATTGATTTATTGATGATAGTCATTCCTACAGGTATGAGGTGATGATTAGTGATGTTGAGCATCTTTTCAAATGTCTTATCTCCTCTTGGGAGAAGTGTTTATTTAGGTTCTTTGCTCATTTTTTAACTTTTTAAATTTTTTCCATCACAATTTATCCCCTCTGTGCCCTCTTCCACCTCCACACCCACTCCATCTCCCCAGCCTCCCTGCACAATCACCCCACTGTTGTCCATGTCCATGATTTCTCTTTCATTTTTTTTCTTTTTTGCTCAATTCTCCCATGCCCCTACACCCCCACCCTCACTAGGGCTTTCTGCCTGGAGAACATTATTATGATAAGTGAAATAAGCCAGTCAGGAAAAGACAAGTACCATATGGTTTTACTAATATGAAGAATTTAATGAGCAAACTGAACTACCAAGCGAAATAGAGACAGACTCAGAGAAAGAGAACAGGCAGACAGCTTAGCCCATTTTTAAATGGATTGTTTGTTTTGTTTAGTTGTTGAGTTGTATAAGTTCTTTGTAAATTTTGGATATTAACCCCTTATGAGATGTATCATTGGTGTTATGTTTTTCTATTCAGTGTGTTAACTTTTCATTTTGCTGATGATTTATTTTGCTGTGCAAAAACATTTTAGTTTGATGTAGTCCCATTTGTTTATTTTTTCTATCATTTCCTTTGCCCAAGGAGATATATTAGAAAAAATATTGTTACAAGAAATGTCTGAGATTTTACTGCCTATGTTTTCTTCTAGGATTTTTAGGTTTTCGAGTCTAACATTTAAGTCTTTAATTGATTTTGAATTTATTATATATGGTATATATCCATGGTTGGCAAACTGCAGCTCGCGAGCCACATGCGGCTCTTTGGCCCCTTGAGTATGGCTCTTCCTAAGCCTTAGGAGTACCCTAATTAAGTTAATAACAATGTACCTACCTATATAGTTTAAGTTTAAAAAATTTGTCTCTCTAAAGAAATTTCAATTGTTGCACTGTTGATATTCGGCTCTGTTGACTAATGAGTTTGCCGACCACTGGTATATATGGTATAAAAAGGTAGTATAAGGAGGTCGTCTATACTATAAAATGTTTCATGTGCACTTGAAAAGAGCGTACCTTCTGCTGGTTTGGCATAAAACACTCTGAAGATATCAATTGAATACATCTGATATACGTGTCATTTAAAGCTGCTGTTTCCTTGTTTTTTGTTTGTTTGTTTTTTCTGTCTGGAAGATCTATCCATTGATGTCATTGGGATGTTAAAGTCCCCTACTATGACTTTATTATTGTCAATCTCTCTCTTTATGTCCATCAAGATTTGCTTTATATATTTAGGAGCTCCTATGTTGGTTGCATAAATGTTTACAAGTGTTATATCTTCTAGTTGGGTTACTCCCTTTATCACTATGTAGAGTCCTTTGTCTCTTGCTGTACCCTTTGTTTTAAGGTCTATTTTATCAGATATAAGTATTACTACTCTAGCTTTTTCTCTTTTTTTTCATTTACATTTGCATGAGATATCTTTTTCCATCCCTTTACTTTTAGTCTGTGTGTATCCTTCATTCCGAGGTGTTTCTTGTAGACAGCATGTGTAAGTCTTGTTTTCTTATTCATTCCACTATCCTAAGCACTATGATTGGAACCCTTAAGCCATTTCCATTTAAAGTGATTATTGAAAGGTACAGATTTATTGCCGTTTGATTCTTTTAACTATCTTCTTCTTCTTCTTCTTCTTCTTCTTCTTCTTCTTCTTCTTCTTCTTCTTCTTCTTCCTCCTCCTCCTCCTTCTCCTCCTCCTCTTCATCCTCCCCCTCCTCCTCTCCTTCCTCTTTTTCTTCTTCTTCTTCTTCTTCTTCTTCTTCTTCTTCTTCTTCTTCTTCTTCTTCTTCTTCTTCTTCTTCTTCCTCCAGACACTTCAATATTTTTTGTAATGCTTGTTCAATGGCAATAAACTTCTTAAGCTTTTCTTGCCTTGGAAGCTCTTTATTTCTCCTTCAATTTTAAATGATAGTCTTGCTGGGTAAAGTAGTCTTGGTTATAGGTCCTCGATTTTCAGATTTTTGAATATTTTATGTCAATACCTTCTGGCCTGAATTGTTTCTGCTGAGTAATCAGCTGACAGCCTTATGTCAACTCTCTTATAGGTAACTAACTGCCATTCACTTGTTGCTTTTAAGATCCTCTCTTTGTCTCTAGCCTTTGCCATTTTAATTATGATGTGTCTTGGTGTGGGCCTCTTTGGATTCATCTTGTTTCAAACTCTGCACTTCCTGGACTTGTGTGTCATTTTCCTTCATCAGGTTAGCGAAGTTTTCAGTCATTATTTCTTCAAATAGGTTCTCAATTCCTTGCTAATTCTCTTCTTCTTCTGGTACCCCTATGATGCAGATGTTCATTTAGCTCATGTTGTCACAACTGTTCCTTAAGCTATTGTCATTTTTTCTTAATTATTTTTTTATTGCTTTGATTGGGTGTTTTTTCCTACCTTGTCTTCCAAATCGCTGAATCAGTTCTCTGCTTAATCCAGCCTACTGTTTATTCCTTCTAATGTATTTCTCATTTCAGATATTATAGTCTTCATTTCTGATCAGTTCTTTTTATAGTTTCTATGCTCTTTTTCATGTTATTGTAGTTCACAAAGTTTCTTTTAGTTGTCACTAAGTTCATTGAACAGCCTTATAATCATTCTTTTGAACTCTATATCTGATAATTTGCTTGCTTCCATTTCACTTAGCTCTTTTTCTGGAGATTTCTTCTGCCCTTTCATGTTTCTTTGTCTTCCTATTTCAGCTGTCTCTTTGTGTTTGTTTCTATGTGTTAAGTAGATATGCTATGACTTCCAGTCTTGGTAGGATGACTTTATGTAGTAGGTGTCCTGTGGGACCTTGTGGTACAGTCTCATTGATCACCTGCACTGAGTGCTCCCAGACTGACCCTTGTAGGAACAGATATTAAATTTTACTTGGCCTTAAATTTTCAAGCAGCTCATATATTCTGTCAAAACTTTAAAAATTAAATCACTTGTAGAGTCAAAAATTTTTTTACACTTGCTCATAGCCAAAAGGTTGAAAAACAATCAAAAGGTTTTTTTAAAGGGCTAAATCATCTTTCATAGAACTAAGTAATTTACCAAAATATAAAAATTCAGCCTAGCTGGTATGGCTTAGTGGTTGAGCATTAACCCAGGGACCAAGAGGTCACTGGTTCAATTCCCAGTCAAGCCACATGCCTGGGTTTTGGGCTTAATCTCCCATCAGGATATGCAGGTAGCAGCTTAACAATAATGTTTATCTCTGATCAATATTCCTATCTCTCTATTTCTCCCCCTTCCTCTCACTCTAAAAATTGATAAAAACATATTTTTTTGAAAAAGAAAAAAAAACTTCAGTTCATAGATTTATGACTGTCAAGCCCACAATATTTACCAATTAAGTAAAGTTAAGAGCAGAATAGATTTTATAAATTAGCTTTTTGCTTCCTATGTATAGGGAAAAATTAATAATCCTATATAATAAAGAGGTGATATGCAAATGGACCATCACCCCCTCATAAGATGGCTGCCTATTACCAGGACAGCAGGGGGGTTAGTGAGGGATGACCAAATGACTGAACAAGCAGGCTGTGTGGGGCAACCAGGCAACAGGGGCATTAGAGAGGGATGACCAAACACCTGAACAGCAGGCTGTGTGGGGTGACCAGCCAGCAGGGGGGGCCATGAGGGGTGACCAGGCGGGCAGGGGGGGGGGAGTTAGGGGCAACCAGGCTGGCAGGGGGACAATAAGGGGCTACCAGGCCAGCAGTGGGGACAGTTAGGAGTGACCAGGCTGGCAGGGAGGAAGGAGTTGGGGGTGACCTGGCCGCCAGCAGGGGGCAGTTAGAGGTGACCAGATAGGCAAGCAGGTGAGTGATTAGAAGCCAGCAGTCCAGGATTGTGAAAGGGATGTCCCGGATTGGAGAGGGTGCAGGCTGGGCTGAGGGGACCCCCCCCCCTCCATTTACAAATTTCATGCACTGGCCTCTAGTTATTAATAAAATAATCAACTCTGGCATTTATTACTAAAATAATTAAATTAACGATGAAAGAAATCATCAGGCAAATATGAAAAATTAGTCTGAAAAAGTTAGAAAAACAAAGGTAAATACCAAAGAAAATGTGGAATATATAGCTTTCAATTTACTTACCCCAAATAATTAGTCCTATCACTGTAGCAATGAGAATAAGCAGTGCAATGCTCATCAGTCTCAGAGCAGTCCGATGCCACTTTGGACATTCAGGGTAATCTGTAATGATTAATTTTTCTTTCTGAAATATTTTGACATTTTAAATGAACTTGAAAATGTTTCACAGAAATAAAAATTCTGAGGGTACACATTGTCTGAAGGTTGGGAAAGAAATCTACAATTTTTATTTAAATTTCCTTGACATGCACACATATTTAATTATTATTAATGAATAAGATTTATTGATTTTAAATAAAAGGTCAATATGCTTTATTTAAATAAATATTCTTCTTATGTTAACACTTCTGTACCACTTGTACAACAACCAAATGGGTGGATATTAGCTGATCAATTGGCTAGTCAAACCATTTCTACTAAAATTTTTCATTTACCTTCATTTATATCTTGATTGGGTTACACAGATAATATTCAGTGGAGTTAAGGCACAGAAAGGTGAAATATAAGTGGTATCAAAATAATCGAATAATAGTAAAAGCGAATGTCTAATGGAGAAACATAAGAAAAATTATAGCCATCTCCCCAAATGTTGTTTGAAATAAAGTTGTATATTTATATCAGCTCATAAAACAAAAATAGGATGATAATCTTTATAATTATATACTTTGCTTCAATAAAATAAGCATTATAACACCTTCACAATCTTCAACACAGGTCAAGTCAAATCTGATCTATTACATTCTATTTAATAATATGCATAAACATATCACTACATGCCAGGAACTGTGCTAGATATAAGCGTTTCAGAGATAGAAAACCACACACTCTAGTGCAGATACATCTATGTAAACATATTATTTCAAAATAAGATAACAAATTTTCTGAATAGACTCTAGTTCAAATTCTTAAAAGTTCTTATTAAAAACCTAGGATTAAAAGACCCATAAAACATACTAGCTCTATAATCTGTGGTCTAATGGAGAGTTATGGATTCCTACCTTTGCATGTCCACTTGTGTTGGCAGTGATAGGGATGTTTCCTTGGGTTCTGAGTCATTGATCGCTCTGTGTTTTGCTCCTGTCCAAATGTCCTGTAAATAGAATAATCCATCTTTGAATTCGATGGAAAGAGAGACATCACCTAATCAAAAGCAGAGTCCCTGCATAAGAACTGTGGCACTGAACAAACCCCAAACCTACATGTAAAATCACAAAGGATGTGGTTAAAGAATGAGGAAAACACCTTTCTTTTTTATTTTTTTAACTTCCACTCAGCTTTAATGACACATTTTACATTTAAATACTTGACCTAAGGTAAGACATTCATCCAATTATTTGATTACAAGGCTCCTTAACTGGGGGGGGGGACGAGGGGGGGTCCATTATAAATACTTAATTTGACATGCATTCCTAGAAACAGAGCTAGGATGAAATCTACTAGTTAACAGGTTATGAGTCTCCAGGACCATGTGACATGACTGAAAAATACTCCAGATAACCTTGATCTGCATGTGTTCTTTCCACGTCCACAAAATGAAGGGCTCTTCCTGGTCACCAGTTTCCCGTGCAGCAGACAAGTAAATCTTGTAACACCAGACGGAAATGTCACGGCAAACTGGTTTCTTTCAACAGGCGGAGGGCGAACCTTCACTCAAAATGAGTCTGACAGCCAGTGACAGCTTCGTTAGTATTCATCAACCCCCGGGTGCTGGCACGGTTGTCAGGTTTTGGCCAGGTAATTCTCCAGCAAATCTTCCCCCATATGTTTTGGAATTTCCCTTGGCACCTTAGCATCTTTCTGTAACAGTGTCATTACACCGAGTGCCATTGTTCCAAGAACACAGGACCAACCTCCCAAGTCCAGACACAAAAAAGCAGAGACTTCTTCCTTTAAATAACTCTTACTTTAGGATAATTTTAGATTATAAATAAATTGTGAAGTTATTAATAAATCTAAATATCAGACTTTCCATAGAGCCACACCCAACTTCCCCTAGTGTTTGGTACATTTGTCAAAATTAATAAATCGACATGGATACATTATTATTAACTAAAGTCTATTCACTTTGTATTCACTCTTTACCTAATACTTTTTTCTTAGTTTTTACCTAATGCCCTTTTCTGTTCAAAGTTCCCATTTAGGATATCACAATGCATTTAGTTCTCAGGTCTCCTTAGGAAACTCTCGGTTGTGACAGTTTCTCACTCCTTGTATTTGATTATTTTTTTTAAAATCTGAGGGATGTTGGTCAGATATTTTGTGGACTGTTCCCAAATTGGAGTAGTTTAATGTTTTTTTCATCGTCATCATTAGGTGATAGGTTTTCAGTGGAAGAAGACAGAGATACATTGCCATTCTTATCACATCTTATGAAGCGTTCAAAATATCACCATGGCTTATCACGGATGAGATGATGTTAACTTCAATCACTTGACTATGGTAGTATTTTTCAGGTCTATTTACTGTAAAGTTACTCTTATCCCCATTTCCATACTGTACTCTTTGGGATAAAGTCAAGATTTATAGCTCACACTTAAGTCAAGAGTCATGTTCCACTTCTTTGAGGACTTTCAACCCTACTCTCAAATTCTGACAATGTTTACCTTCCCTACAGTTTGTTCTTATCTAGATATCATGTAAATGAAATTATACAGAATATAATTTTTTCAGACTGGCTTTTTTTGTGTAAATCTTCAAATCATGGAGTGAGTCCTCTAACTTTGTTTTTCCTCAGCATGAGGTCGCTGGTGTAGAGCCCTCGACTTTCTGGATTTTTAGAACAACTTCTATTTTGATAGTACCTACAAAATAGTCTGAAAGAGATTTGTTTGGGATTACAGTCTGAAGTTGGAAAGAATTAGCATCTTATAATACTCAATCTTCCTATCTAAAACATGGAGTATCTCTCCATTGATCTAAATTTTTTAAATTTTATTTTTATCAATGTTTTATAATTCTCCAAATATAGATTCTGTATGTATTTTGCTAGATTTATAACTATTTTGGTATTTTTTGGTGCTGTTATAAATGATATTTTTAAATGTTAAATTCTAATTGTCCATTGCTGGTACTATATACAAATGTAAATAATTTTTGTATATTAACTTTGTATCTATAAATTTTTTGTAGACACTTTTTATTTCCAAGATTTGTTTTATTTTCATACTTTAGGGTTGTCTAACTAGACATTCATGATATCTGCTGAAAATATTAATAAAATTTATCAAGCTGTAGTCAGGTTAAGAGAGAAGAGAAAAATTACCAATATCAGATATAAAATAGTTCATTGGCATTAAAGAGGCAGCACAGGAATACCACAGATAACTTTACTCCCACAAATTTGATAGAAAAGATAAGCCACTTCTTGGAAATACACAAATTACCAAAACTCACAAAGGAGAAATAAATAAATTGAATAGCCCACATGTATTAAATTAATTGTATCAGTAATAAATAGCCCTACAAAATAAAAAACAAAAATAAAGCCAGATGGTTTCACTTGTGAATTCTACAAAAATGTAAGAAAGGTATAATACCTAATCTCTACAATCTCTTAAAAGAAATAAAAGCAGAGAATATTTCATAACTCATTCTATGAAGCCAGCAGTTAATACCAAAGCAAATAAAGACATTAAAAGAAAGTAAAAACACAAACCAATAGGAGCAAAGATATTATATCTACTGGGACAGTAGAGAAAACACGTAGAGATAAAAGTTGTAAATATTCTTGGTACGTAGGATACATTGTGTGCAACTGTCTACATAGTTTTTCTACATCAAAGAAAAGCAGCTGTGGAAGGATGACCACAGTCTCTTCCTTTACTGGCACCTTATTTCCTCTCGGCAACGACAGAGGCATTTCATGGGCATATCTTGTAGTCTGTGGTTGACCTAAAAACTTATCATACATATCCTGTGCTTTCCTCATGGGCTTAAAGTTTTTCATGATAAAATAATAGTTTAGACCAGCATGCTTGTAAATAGACAGGAAGCAGCAAACTGACTGCTTGAGAGCTGGGTGTATTATCAGAAGAACTGATATAGAAAAGAGAAGGTTTGGGATTGAAGGAGATCTTTTAACACAGCCGTGGGCAAACTACGGCCTGCAGGCCGGATCCAGCCCATTTGAAATGAATAAAACTTAAAAAAAAAAAAAGACCATACCCTTTTATGTAATGATGTTTACTTTGAATTTATATTAATTCACACAAACACTCCATCCATGCTTTTGTTCCGGCCCTCCGGTCCAGTTTAAGAACCCATTGTGGCCCTCGAGTCAAAAAGTTTGCCCACCCCTGTTTTAACAGAATGCTTACTTGAAGAGATTATTCTCCAAGAGGCTGGAGGGGAGTAGGGGCAAATAGAGGGTAGAATATGGCAAATAAGTGAAGAAAAAGATAGTTGCCTAAAAAAAATAAATAAAATGAAACGATATCACTATTATTGCAATAGAATTTGTAATAATTGAAAGAGCAGAGTAAAAAGTCCAGGTTGAACTCAAGATCATGTAGTAACTATGAATTTTTATGTCCTTGTACTTACAGTATGAATATTGGAGTTACCTGTGTAAGTAGCAAGGGTAGTTTCCTTTTCATTATTGGAATTCCATCACCTAGCAAAATGCTTGACAAATGGAGCTTTAAAAAAATATGTAGAAAATAAAACAAAGACACAATGGGGTCAATAAAACCAACACACTGATGATTGGAGCCAGGAAATGAAAAGGATGTGCTAGCTATTCACCTATTTAGAAATAATAAAAATAAACATTTTTATGATTTACATTGTTTATTTAAATAATAAGAAATTTGAAAATTGTATAGAGTATTTGCAATGTTAAAGGCACACGTATTATTTCCTTTAACCATTCAAACCACTCTGTGAAGGCTACTATCCCCATTTTATAGATGAGAAAACTGAGCAGCAGAGAGAACAAGTTACTTAATGCAGCACTGGGACTAGAATTTGGATTTGTACAGTCTGACACAGAGCCTGGACCCTTAAACATGTGGTTATATCATTTCTTAAAATTTTCCAGAAGATATCATTTCTATACCACCTAAAAGTCTTTACTTAACTTCCTTTTATCCCACAAGAAACTTTTACCAGCAAGCGTTGTGTGAATAATCAATCATCTTTTGAATGACCTGCTGTGATTTGGTTCAACCAGAAGAATATCCTCCCAATACCTATTACTGAAGAAGCACTTAAGTCCTTGAAAAGGACAGAAGATGTCAGAAAGGATGGAATGTGCAAAAGATTCAAAGAATTCAACCCACCCTTTTCTGGCATTGGAGATGGATAAAGGGAAGGAATGCAGCAGTTACTAAAAGCTGGGAAAGGCCTTCAATTCATAGATAGTAAGAAAGCAGAGACCTGGTCACCGCAATGGTGGTAAAAGAGACCCCCAACTTCAGATAGCCCACAAAGATCAACCATTAGATAGCTATCCGCTAACAAAACAGCACTGGGGGAGATCTGGGTCCACTTAGAAAACTTCAGTAAAGCAGTGTGTGTGGTGGGGGGAGGGGAGGAGTCTAATGACTGAAAGAAATGGGAATAACAGCTTCATAGGGTTACATCATCACATCCTGCAGGCTGGCATTACTCAGCACCAAAAGGGAACTCCCCCGCTAGAAAGAGTTCCCCTCCCTGGGAAGCAAAGAGCAGGGGTGAGCGACCTCCTTCAGTGTCACCCTAACCAGAGACCAGCTCATCTGAGAGTTACTGAAATGGCCAAGCAGGAACAAGGAAGACTCAAGGAGCAGATACTAGTGGCAGGGGCTACTGGTATCAGCCACAGAGCAGAAGTGACTGCGTTCCCCATGACCTCCTCTGCAGAGAACTCCAGGAACCTTTGCCACTGAAGAAAACAAGTCCAGCTCAGCCACCGCAAACCCACTACAGATTTCACTGTTTTGTTTCTTTTGTCCTGAAGCTATTCATGAGCACAGACTCTCTCCTGAATTCTTGCTGGCTCCCTCGCCCCATTTCTGACCCTGCTAAAGGTCAGGACCAACACAGGCAGCCAGCACCAGCCCAGACCCCCAGGGCTGCCTCCTCCCAATGTGTGTACACTCAGGGCTAAGCCCTCCAGATGTGCACCTGAGCACCACTGCCCTGACTCCCATCGCTGGCTTCCACCCACGGCAAGATCCTGCAGCTGTGGAAGTGCACGTCCTCCACAGCCAAGGCCCTCACAGCTATTTGTGGGCCTAGATCGGATTTGGCTCCTGTCCACTGACTCCTCCAGCTGTGTACTTGCATGCCCCCAGCCTGAATCCCAACACTGGCCTCCACTTCCATGCACCTATTCTAAAACCTAGTAATGCACGCCAACAGCCAGGGCTCCTGCAGCTGCCAATGTACCTGCAGCTGGCCCCAGCTCTAGCTGCTGGCTCTGGCTCCCACCTCTATGTATGTGTCTGCAACTGGCTCCTGCAGATGACCCCTGCAACCAAGTGTGTGCACAGCACTGGCTACAGCCACAATGCTGCTTGCCTGGTTCCTAGCTACTAGACCTGGAGATGCCACTAAGGAACTCAACAGCTATCTCAGCCATCATGAACCCCCACAACATTCACTAAGGACTATAGAGTTGATGCTACATACCTGAGGGGTCGTACTAAATATTTAAAGAAGAATCAATGCCAATTCTTCTCAAGCTATTCCAAAAAAATTGAAGAGGAAGAAATACTCCCAAACTTTGTTTTATGAGGCCAGCATTACTCTAGTATCAAAACCACATAGAACACTACAAAAAGAGAAAACTATAAGCCAATATCCCTGGTGAATATAGGTGCAAAATGAGAAAAAATATTTGCAACACTTATAAAAGATAATGGACTAGCATCACACACATTAAAAAACACACCAAAACACCAATAAAACATAGGATATAGACTACCCACAAGCAAAAATGGGCAAAAAAAAATTGAAAAGATTTTCACAATAAAAGTATATCCAAATAACCAGTACACATATGAAAAGCTGATCATTCTCAGTCATAATTAGAAAAAAAGTGAATTTTAACCACCCAAAAATATAATTATACTAAAGGCCCGGTGCACAAAAATTTGTGCACTCGGGGGGAGAGGGGGGGTCCCTCAGCCCGGCCTGTACCCTCTCACAGTCTGGGACCCCTCGGGAGATAACGACCTGCTGGCTTAGGCCCGCTCCCAGGTGGCAGAGGGCAGGCCCAATCCCTAGGTGCAGCCCATGGTCAGGCTCAGAGCAGGGCCGATTGGGGAATTGGGGCACCGCCCCTTGTCATGCACAGAGCAGGGTGGATCGGGAGGTTGCGATGCCACCCCTAGTCAAGCTCAGGGTAGGGCCAATTGGGGGGTTGGGCCACTGCCCCCTGTCACACTCAAGGCAGGGTCGATAGGGAGGTTGTGGTGCCACCCCCTGTCATTCACAGAGCAGGGCCCATCGGGGGGTTAGGGCTCCGTACCCTGTCACGCACAGAGCAGGGCCAATCAGGGGGCTGAGGAGCTCCCCACTGTCACTCACAGAGTAGGGCTGATAGGGGAGTTGGGGCACCGCCTCCTGTCACACACAGAGCAGGGCAGATCAGGGGGTTGGGGCGCCGCCACTGTCACACTCAGGGCAGGGCCGATGGGGAGGTTATGGCTCTACCCCATCACACACAGAGCAGGGCCCATGGGACGGGGGGGGGGGGGGGGGGGGGTTGGGGCGCTGCACCCTGTCACACACAGAGCCGCAGGGCGATCAGGGGGTTGGGGAGCTCCCCCCTATCACGCACAGAGCAGGGCCGATCAGGGGGTTGGGGCGCCTTCCCCTGTCACGAACAGAGCAGGGCGGATAGGGAGGTTGTGGCCCCACCCCCAGTCACACACAGAGCTGCAGGGTGATCAGGGGGTTTGGGCGCTGCCCCCTGTCATGCTGATCCCAGTGCCAGGAGGCCTCGCAGCTCCGCTGATCCCAGTGCTGGGAGGCATATTACCCTTTTACTATATAGGATAGATGCCTGGTGCATGGGTGGGGACCGGCTGGTTTGCCCTGAAGGGTGTCCTGGATCAGGCTGGGGGTCCCCACTGGGGTGCCTGGACAGCCTGGATGAGGGGATGATGGCTGTTTGCAGCTGGTCACACCCCCTTCAGGGTGGGGGTCCCCACTGGGGTGCCTGGCCAGTCTGGGTGAGGGGCTGAGGACCATTTTCAGGCTGGCGGGTGACTGAAGCTCCCAACCTGTCCTTTTTTTCTTTTTTTTTTATTCTGGGCCAGCTTTAGCTCTGAGGCTTGGCTCCAGCTCTGAGGCCTTGGCTGCTAAAAGCAGGTATCTGGTTTGTTTGGGTTCTATAATTGTAGCACTGTTGTGGTCCTGCTCACTCCAGCTCTGAGATCCCTGCTGGCTGAAAGCAGGGATCTGTGTTTGTTCTATAATTGAAACAATGTTGCGGTCCTGCTGGCTGAAGCCCGGCTGGCTGAAAGCAGGTTTCTGGGGTTTTGTTTAGCTTCTATATTTGTAACAATGTTTCTTAAACTGCAACCTCAGAGGCCGGCAGCGGCAGGCGGGGAATGTTGGCTTCCTCAGTCACTGAAGCAAGCAAGCCTCCTGTTCACTTCAAGCTGCCTGGCTGCCGGCCGCCATCTTGGTTGGCAGTTAATTTGCATATCGCCCTGATTAGCCAATGGGAAGGGTTGTGGAGGTACGGCTAATTACCATGTTTCTCTATTATTAGATAGGATCGACTTTAGATTGGCAAAATTTAGCACATTCTAACATTACCAAATATCTAAAAGATTGTGAAACAACAGCAAAAATAACCCTTCTCAGGTGGAAATGGACACCATTTTGGAAATGTTTAGTATCCTATAGAATAAAAGCCTAGGGCACAGTTACACTTTTTATTATAGGTTTCCCCTAATTAAAACTGTTGTTGAGGCACTATTCTTTCAGTGTCTTCTGATTGACCACAAGCACAGAGCTTTTGACATCAAGCCTTGTTCAGGTGTTAACTTGTGTAAGCATAACAAAAAACACATTTATGATCAGTAAATGTATCACTTTTTCAGAAGAAGTAACCATGAGTTTTTTCTGAACTATTTCTTGATTTTGCCACTCCACTCACACCTGCTATAGGCGCCAGCCCTGCTTGCACCCGCTGCTGGCGCTGGTCCTAATCACTCTGAGCCGACAGTAGTTGCGAGCAGGGCTGGCGCTGTCAGTGCATGGGAGCGACGGCAGGAGCAGGGCTGCTGGCAGACAGGGGACTGGGGGCCGTGGCAGAAGGGGCCATGTGGGGACATGGAGGATGGGCCGACCTGCCCCTTTGCCTACCACAGACTCACAGCCCACAGTTTCTTTTAAGGTGAACGAATTCGTGCAATGAGCCCCTAGTAATAAAATAAAACAAAAGATCTACCTCATTTCAAGTGCTCAATGGCCACACGTGGTTAACGGCTATAATTTCGGGTGCACTGATATGGAATAATGCCGTCGTTTCCAAAAGTTGATTAGGCAGTATTGGTCTATGACAGTTTTCTTCCAGATGTGGAACGAAAGGAATTCCATGTAATTTTTTTTTTAACAATGAGCCACACATAACAAAGCATTTTAAAGCTGTTACAAACAATAGCCCTCTTCAGTATGTGTGTTTGCAAGTGGTGTGGAGGTTATGATTCAGGTGAAGCAAGACTGAATATGATGATGGTGTTTAAAGAGAACCTGAAAATAGGGGAGCAATGCTAGAAGTGTGGTCATTTCTAAATCTTTTACTGAGATCATGTAGACACCTTTAAAGCAAATAGCAGCACATGTCTAAAAGTGACAGAGATTTCTAATGAAAAGTAATTTCTTTCCAACCTCTTGTTAAAAATGCCCTGCAATACATATGACTTGAAGAAAGACCAAAATGGTACCATAAATTAAATTTTAAAATACATATGTCAGAATATGGAAGAAACTTCTACAACCATAGTAACATAGGATAGAGTTAAACAAGTTCCTTAGTGGCCAATAGGAGTTTTCCCACGTGAGCATTAGAAGCAATGGACTGTGTGTCTTTTTCGGTGGATCTGATGGCAGTTTGAAATACACGGTTTGGAAATTATATTGAACTTCATAAAAGTCAGACAAGACTTACTTTATTAGAAGAATTAAATGAGCACTTGCAGATCATTCCTGCTTCTTTGGGAGAAGCTGAAAATAGCTTTATTTTCTTTCTCCTTCATAATATCTAGGTTTTGTAATATTTGGCATCACTCTTTGCGAATGTCTATTACATATCATTATTTTGGCCCAGATAATTAAGAGGTTTTGTTTTAAGAGAGGTTCTTGAGACTGATAATCTATTAAATTGTTAACAGTTATAGACAGCTTAAGAAGAAAGAGAAAGGCTTTCTTATAGGTCCAGACGATCAAACATTAAAACAACATCAACAGTATTTTAAACAAACAACCACAGTACAATTTACCTCATCAGTGCATTCACTTATATCAGTAATTTTTATTTCACTGGGTCTTGGGTTACTAGTCTCATGAAATTGTCCATTTCTCAACTAAAAAGAGTCCTGAAACCTCAGTTAGCACCCTGGGAAGGTCTGAACATCGTCCAAACAAAGCCATTGAAGTCTATCCCCGAGGGTCTGTTCTTTGGAGCTAGGAAGTGTGAGGTGCCTGGAGTCCTTTGCTATCAGGTTCTGAGATGGTCCTTCTTCATTGAAGGCACAAACTATGACCTCTAACTCCTTATGGAGGCTTGAGACAAGCCTCAGAGTAAAAGGAAACTATCTGTAGATGACAACTGCACATAACCCGCATCCCATTTGACAGAAGATAAAATTGAAGAACCAGAAGGTGAGTAGCTTACCCAGCGTCTCCGAGGTAATAAGCAGAGTCAGAGATCCCCACCAGGCAGCCTGGTTCCTCCACCGTGGGAGAGCCCTGCAGCCTATCTGCTAGTGCTCTTGGCAAAATCACTTACCTTCTGAGGCAGTGGTTCTCAACCTTCTGGCCCTTTAAAATACAGTTCCTCATGTTGTGACCCCAACCATAGAATTATTTTTGTTGCTACTTCATAACTGTAATGTTGCTACTGTTATGAATCGTAATGTAAATATCTGATTCGCAGGATGGTCTTAGGCGACCCCTGTGCAAGGATCTTTCGACCGCCAAAGGGTCACGACCCACAGGTTGAGAACCGCTATCTGAGGTAAGTCAAAGGAGCCCTCCCAGTCTTAAGAGGCTGACATTTCATAATCAACCATCTCCTGCTTGAGTTTTGAGGTTCAGCCTTTTCATGCGCCTCCCTCAAGTAAGCCCCAGCGTTCAAAGCTGTCTTTCCAGATATGACTGGAGAGAATTTAACTCGGAGATCAACAACCCCTGTGAACTTTGAAGGGCTGAGACAAGACGGCTGTTAACCATGTTATACCCAGTGTAAGCATGAGAAAAGCACACCAGGGAAGGGTTGTAGGCGACCAGGGGGCTTTTATTTAAGGGCACCTGGGCTGAGTTGAAGAATTACAAAAGGTGCCCCCTCTGGATTGAGGCAACGCTACCTCAACCCATCTAAATGCAGGACTTCTAGGTTTTCTTAAATTGATCATGCCTTTCAGTTTTCCCTATTATATGTGTAGGGTTCTTTTTCATCCAGAATTTACTTTTAACTTACCCCTTCCACTTCCAACATCCCAACTGGATTATTTGACAGAGAGATAATGAGATTCTTTACAACCGGCTACAGATCAACTGTGTAGCTTGAAGGATTTGATGATATCGTGCAACGGGAAAGTCAACAAGTCCATGTAGGTATTACTGCCAGGAGAATAGCAGAAGACTTGTCAATATTCCCGGTAGAGAGATCATTGTCTTTATGGGGTTTTTTTTCTGTTCTGTGATGAATGTAGAGGATTTTACAGAACCGTCAGTGGAAGAAACAACGTACAGGGGGGTGGGCAAAAGTAGGTTAACACAGTGGGCCAAAGTGTGTTTGAGTGCAGCAAGTAGACTATGTATAAGAATGTGTACAAAATGAAGGCCAGCAACAACTGTGAACCTACTTTTGCCAGCCCCTGTGTTTGGTCTCAGCTGGAGGAAGTGGTGCATATCGGCTTTAGTTTTTTTCTTTCTCTCTCTTTCTGTGGAGGTAGCAGACGGCAGGGGAGAAGGTGCACAGGGTGAGTGACGACAGTGGGGAGGGATGGGTGGGTATGTGGGGACATGCTGGTCTTAATAGTCTATCGTCCCGCAGGGCCCTGCACCCACTCTCCTGTGGCTTTTCCTCCCACAGGTCCCTTTTGATGTCTGCATGCTTCTGGTTGGGCACTCAACCTGAAACTTGTATAGGGAGGAAGTGATGGTTTCTCTGAATGGCACCCCTACATCTCCCCTAGCCCCACAGGCAGGCTGGGCTCCCAGGAGCTCATTAGGAGCTATAAAGCTTTCCCCCATCCTGAATCATTTTCCAGCGAGGAGCTGGGGCCCTGGTCCCACCTCCTCCGGACCCCCTCCCAGAAGTGGGTCGAGGCTGGGTGCATCTGGGCAAGGGAGGCAGAGACACTGGCACTGGATTTCAATGACATGGAGATTACTGTTGACTTTGACCAGAGCACTTTTGTGTGTTTTTTAAAAATTATTCTTGTTTGACAACTGAGTTACATTTGTTTTTTTATTTTTTATTTTTTTAAATATATTTTATTGACTTTTTACAGAGAGGAAGGGAGAGGGATAGAGAGTTAGAAACATTGATGAGAGAGAAACATCGATCAGCTGCCTCCTGCACACCTTCTACTGGGGATGTGCCTGCAACCAAAGTACATGCCCTTGACCGGAATCCAACCTGGGACCCGTCAGTCCGCAGGCCAACACTCCATCCACTGAGCCAAACTGGTTAGAGCTGACCAGAGCAGTTTTGATGAAGTGGTAGAACAACAATAGAAAAAGCCATCTACACAAATGGGTTCAAGAGAGAACAGGAGGAAAGTGAAGAGGGGAATTAGAGACATCTCTTGCCAGGGCCAACCAGCAGACCCTGGATGACGGATTAGCTTAAAACAATTGATTGGCTTATTCTTGCCAGAGAGCCACACTCTTAGGGAATAGGGCATTAGACAAGTGAATTTGATTGTTTTGTTTTGTTAATTTTTATTGAATATATTGGGGTGTGGCACTGATTAGTAAAATTATGTAGGTTTCAAGTGTACAATTCTATAATACATCATCTGTATATTGTATTGCATATTCTCCATCCAAAGCCAAGTCTTTTTTGTTCACCCTTTATCCCCCATTTTTGTCCTTTTTTTACCTGCCCTCCCCCCTCCCCTGCCCTCTGCTAATCATGATACTGTTGTCTATGAGGTTTTGGTTTTTTGTTTGTTTGCTTAATCCCTTCACCTATTTTACCCCATCTCCCAACCCCACTCCTCTCTGAGAACTTCACTGTCTGTGAGTCTATTCCTAGTTTTTGTATTTATTTTGTCCATTTCAAGTGAGTTGGATGGACTGGCTAGTGATGGAGAAAAACTGGAGACCCGTGATACTGTTGAGAAAGGTGGGCCAGGTAGAGGACAGCAGAAGCAGGACAGGAGAAGAGTTTCGAAGTGGAACCAGAAACTGGGAAGGAGCACACTGAAGGAACGGTGTTAAAGGGCAATAGGAAAGTAAGCAGCATTCTTCACAGTTCTGCTCAGAGCACACCACACTGACGGTCTTCTCATTATCTTCTCATTGTCCCCCAGAGAGGTCTCTAGAGCTCAACTCTGTCCACCATAGAGGAAGCGTTACGAAGAAGCATGCTAACGGTTTCTAAGAAAGATGAAACAGGCCTAAAGAGTAGAACACTGAAGATAAACATATGGCAATGGCCACAGTCCAGGATATGAATGAACTGATGAGAACTTGAATACATGACTGAAAATGTTCATAGTTGTTACTTAACTAATTAGAAAAGGAATTTTCTTTGTGATTATAGGTTTATGTTATTCCTTTCTGTAACATAAAAACGCATGCACAAATAACCTATTGTAAGAAGGATATTTTGAGTCAGTCATTTATTGAGCAATGACAGGCCTGTTACTATATTTGACTCTTGTGAAATAAAACAAATAGTTCTTTCCACTCAAAGTGCTTTCTCTAGGGGGGTCAGTGAGGGTTTACCTGAGGAAGTAAAGCCTGAGATGAATTTGAAATGAATAGGTGTTAAGCTGCAAATGTAATTTGAGAGTGGATTGATTATGTGGAGGAAGTGGACAAGAGCTTTCTGAGCAGTTGGAGACTGTGGTTCTGTCTCATCACTCACAGCTCCTTCTGAGTAGCTATTGTTTCATTTCAATGGAAGAAAATCGGAAAGTGAGTTTGGAAGTTGTTTTTCAGGAAAAAGGAAGTCAAGTAGCTTCCAAATAACCTCCCTTTTTAAATAACCTTACCCCATGATTCTCTGACACAAAATTGCCTGTCTTCCTGTTCCCTGGATCCTTCCATAGAACTGTATTCTTTCCTTCCTATTTTCAGGATATCCAGTACATTCTGAAGGCTATTTAATCCCATACATCTGTCAGGTGGGAGTGTAATGAAATATTATCCCTTAGGCATCATATGGGTCAATTAGTAAAAATATTAAATGATTTTTTTCTTTCAAGAAGATTGTCAAAATATTGCTCAAATATTTAATATAATAAAAAGGTAATATGAAAATTGACCATCACTCCAACACACAAGATGTCCACCCCCATGTGGACACAAGATGGCCAGCAGGGGAGGGCAGTTAGGGGTGGCCGGGTCGGCAGAGGAGGGCAGTTGAGGGCAACCAGGCCTGGAGGCGAGGACATTTGGGGGGTACCAGGCCTGCAGGGGAGGGCAGTTGGGGGTGTCTGGGCCGGCAGGGGAGGGCAGTTGGGGGTGTCTGGGCCGGCAGGGGAGGGCAGTTGGGGGTGTCTGGGCCGGCAGGGGAGGGCAGTTGGGGGTGTCTGGGCCGGCAGGGGAGGGCAGTTAGGGGCAATCAGACCATCAGGGGAGCAGTTAGGCATCTATCAGGCTGGCAGAGGAGTGGTTAAGGAGTGATCAGGCTGGTAGGCAGGCAAGCGTTTGGGAGCTAGCAGTCCTGGATTGTGAGAGGGATGTCCGGCTGCCTGTTTAGGCCCGATCCCTCTAGGATCGGGCCTAAACGAGCAGTCAGATATCCCTTGAAAGGTCCCAGATTGAAGAGGGTGCAGGCTGGGCTGAGGGAAACACACACACACACACGCACACACACACACACACACACACACACACACCCGAGCATGAATTTTGTGCACCAGGCCTCTAGTGCTATCATAAATGCTGATGATTTAGTTTCCTTCTCCATAGGAACCTATCACAGCAATAGAATGTCAATTGAGTTTATCAGTAATTTTCTTCTAGTGTATTGTCTCAGAGGATGAAGACTCAGGATGTACATTATTAGAGAGTACCATATTCAGGTTGAACCTAAAAGAGAACCTATTCTTTTTACCACTGGAAAGAAAGTCAAAGATTCCCAAGTACAATTTGCTCATTTTACATGTGAAAGTTGCCTAGATAAGGTCACAGAATTAAGCATCAAAAAAGCCAGGTCTAAAACAGATTTCTCCAAAATGATCAATCTTTGCTGCGTCTTCCTGTTTCAGTGTTTCTTCCACTTTCCGGCATGTCTATTTGAATATTAACTTCTCAAGTATAGTGTTTGTTTGTTTTTTCCAGGATTTCTTGTTTTCTGAGATTTTTACATGTTTCTCCTCCTAGAGTCAACATTTGAGAATGTTATGTTAAGAAATATTTTTTTTTCTAGATTCTCCTTTGACAGTATAGTGTTCTTATATAAAAGTGAGTCTATTGCCCCCTTGTGACTATAATGCACAACTGCAATAGTAAAAGTGCAATTTTTAAAGGGAAAGTTTCATGTTTATCAAAAGTTCAGGAATGGGTCAATAAAACTAGTATTTTCCTTACCTAGAGTATCTTCTCCCAAAGTTATTACAACTTTTTCACATATACTTTACCAATCTCTCTTGCATTCTATTGCCTTTTATTTTCTGGATGCTTTGAAAGTAAGTTGCACACATAAATAAATATAAAAAAAACAAGAATAATTCAAAATTTCAAATTCAAATATACTCAAATTTTCCTATAATATCTTTATAGACCCTTATGTTCTTAATCCAGGATCTAATCCAGTTTTACACTTTGCATTTTGATTATTGTCACTGCTAAATGATAATTAAAAACTTTAAGAGTTTCTTTGACCAAAGACAAATTCAAATTGAGCAGCATTTAATCTAGCAGATAAAAAGGAGCTCAAGGAGCTGTACGAAAATGAAAAGACTTTTATAGGCAGAAGGGAGCAGAAACAAAGATGCTGTACTAGGCAAAAAAAGAATATTTGTTAAGGCACTACAGGTCTGGTGCACGAAATTCATGCATGGGGGTGGTTTTCCCTCAACCCAACCTGCACCCTCTCCAATTCGAGAGCCTTCAGGGGGTGTCCTACTTACTGCTTAGGCCCGCTCCCCATGGTTCTCTGCTGTCTGAAGGGCCTGACTGCTCAACGCCATGGCAACGTGCAAGCAGGCCCTGCTCTCTGCTCTCTGCAGGGCCCGCTTGGGGGCTCACCGCCAGTGGGACTGAAAGGACTGGGGGACTCATGAGGGTGGGTCTGGCTGTGCAACCTGCCTGCTGCTCCCCCAGCAGGGCTGAGCAGACTGGGTGTCACCATCTTGTGGGTATGAGCTCCACCATCTTTGTGATGGAGTGACGGCCAATTTGCATATTCCCTCTTTATTCGATAGGATGGTCTTTCCTTTAGGATCACAGGGGTTTATCAAGCAGATTACCTAATTAGCACTAACCAGGTGATTCCTGATTGACTGATTTAAGATTCTATTTCTGGGAGAGCTGAAATTCTTTGGCGATATGGGGCTTAACACAACCGACTCCATTTTGAGCCTTCAAACTCATTTTTGACATCACTTTGGTTTCTTTAATTTAAAAAATACTCCTCATTATTCTTTATCATCTACTCTTTTTTCTCCCATGGCATCCATTCATTGAAGAGTCTAGGCCAATTTTATTATAGAATGTATTGTATTATAGATTCAGATCTGATTGTTTTTTCATAATGTCAATGTCAATTTTAAAATGTGGCCCCAAAATTCTTTGACATTTTCCATCGAGTGGAAGGGTCTGTGATTTGGTTTACACTACTTCAACAAATGTGACATTCAAAGCTAGATTGTAAAGCTCAATGAAGTGTCTGCCTACACTGAGAAGTTCTTGGTAAGTTTACTTTTAGAACTCAGCAACCAAGGACAAGAAGACTATTTGTAGATGTTCTGGACAACAGTCCCAACTGAATTTCCAGGTGACAGTCATCCTCAACTGCTAAATATGTGAGTGAGGAAGGCTTTGCAATGGCTTTAGACCCAGTCACTCTTTGAGAGAAATTGCACTAGAAACTCTAATAAAGGGTCCTGTCACCCCCCTCAGAGCATGTAAGAGATAATAAAATTATTGCAGTTGTTTTAAGTCACTACGTTTTGGGGTAATTTGTTGTATAGCTATTCATCACTGGAACAGTATTCTTACACTGTTTCTTCATCTTTAACTTCAAATCATGAGGCGGTTAATACTAATGATGCTTCAGTATAAAAACCTATTATTTTTGTTTTCATAAAACAAACAAAAAAAAGAATTCCCTGGTGTTAAGAGGTTCTTGAAGTGATTATCATATTTGTTGTCAATAAAATGTATCAATTTATGGAATCTTATCTCTTAGTGTTGGTGCAGACACTATGTAATTTTAAATATAAGCACAAATTTATTTTTATTTTTTATGTTCACAACCGAGATGAGATAGAGGTTCTGACAGGTGGGTGATTAGTTATTTTTTTTTTCTAAAAGGCTTTTCTAAACAGGAGTATCATACAGCTTATCCAATGGAAAAATAAATGGATTCAATAAATGGAATCCAGCCATCTGAATTGTGTGATCTTGAATAAGTGACAAATATAAATTTAGTTTTTGTCATAAAAAATAAGAGCATTCAAGATAATGACATTCTCTCTGGGTAGGACTTTGGCCACATCTCATACAGTTGGATCTGCAATGTTGTTAATATCATTTATTACATATACTCTGTGGTTACTTGAAATTCTTTTCAGTTCAAGAATTATTTAGGAGTGATTTCCTTTCTTCCAAGTATTGAGGGGTTTTTTTTTGTTTAAAATGTTTAATAATTTCTAAAATCATGACAAAATATTTAACCCTGTACATTGTGTTTTTGAAAAAGAAATATGTTCTCTGAAGTACATAATTTAAATATCTCATAAATCTACTCTATTATTTGTATTATAGTCTGTTATATCCTAGTGAATTTTTAGTTAAGTGAACCCAGCAAATAGAGTGTATATTGGCAAACCTTCCCATCATAGTTTTGTTTCTATATGTTTTACATATACTTAAAAACATTTCTTTAGATATTCTTAATCTATACTTGTAGTACATTACAGTTCAGGGTCAACTATTCATTGAAGAAATACTGATTGACCTACAATGCCTGCCAGTATTTTTGTCACTTGGAATACATCAGTGAACAGAATACAGAAATATCCCAGACCTTATAAAGTTTACATTTTCTAATGGTCATATTAATGGTAAACAATAAACCTAAGTGAACGTTGTCAACGGTAATAAATGCTAAAGGAAGAAAAAAGGTAAGAAAGTGTGAAAAATGTGAGGGATGGTGGTGGCTAGACTGCTATTAAATAAGATGGTCAAAATTAGACATATGTAATGAGCAAAGGCTTAAAGGGGGTGAGAGAATCAGTCAATAGAATATCAAGGAGATAAATTAGACAATAGAATATTGTGGTGAAAGAGAAAAGGACCTAGACAGAAGGAAAAGGACTGAGAAAAACAAAAGTATGGCCAGTAACAAAAGTAGGAACAGAGGAACAGCAAGATAGTAAAAATGGCTGGAGTTGAGTAAATGAAGGCACAGTGAGATAACAAGGTCAGATCATGTAATAATAACTGTAGGCTATTTTAAGGACATTAGCTTTTCTTCTGTGGGAAATGGAAAGCCATTATGGGGTTTAAAGAGTAAGAACATGATCTGGCTTCATTTTAGTTTTGGGGGATCAATTTGGTTTCTGTGAAGACAAATAACTATGGAAGTAAAGTCAGAGGCAAGGAGACAGATTAGGAGACAATTATAGAAATATAGCCTATTAAATGTAACAATGTCTATGGTAATTATAAAATAACTAGAGGCCCATTGTACAAAGATTCGCCCAATAGGCCTTCCTTCCCCTGGCTGCTGGCACCAGTTTTCTTCCGGCACCCAGTACCCAGGCCTTTGGTCTGGCCACAATGGAGAAGCCAAGCCTCTTTAGTCTTCAGTCATCTTCAGTCTTTGTTCTGCATCTATGTATGCAAATTAACCTGCCATCTTTCTTGGGTTAATTTGCATGTTCATCCTGATTGGCTGGTGGACATAGCAGAGTGATGACCAATTTACATATTTCTCTTTTATTAGTGTAAGATAATATTTATAATATAGCACAACATCTATATTTATTGAATTTACTATCTTAACAAGCTATTAAAATGTCCTTAATGAAGAGACGAATCATGTTAATTATCATGTGTATAAATTCATGTTTTTTATAAGCAATGAACCAGAAATGTTCAATCATTTATATTAATCACCATGTTCATCAATGTTGATAATTCTCTATATTATGTGTAGGAGTTACTCAGAAGAATTTGGATTTTTCCCAAAGAGAATTGATTTATGTGTAACTGTATTCTTGGTGCATCCATGGAGGAGGGAATTTTAAGAATTTCCTATGTTGCCATCCTAAAGACATCGTTTTCAGTGCATATCTTCAGCCAAAACTTTAGAGCAACTTTTCTCAACTGGGTAATATGAGAGAATTAAGTCCTACACAGAAAGATTTACATGACTATTTTCTCAGTATTTTCAAGAATGGCACAAACATAGTACCATTCTGAGTGCATAGAGAGAAGGTAATTCATTACATTCATCAATAATTTAGGAATTAATTCTGTTACAGAAGTCTGAATGTGAAGGGTTAATTTAGAGTCCTGGGCTTGTCATTCGTTTTTGACTTTCCTAGAACTCTTGGAAATAGTCAGCTCAGTAGTGGACAATAAGCAGTGGAAATGTGGTCCCCAAATGCTTGCTGCTAATGGGTGCTTCATTAATGGTGAACAAGAGATTATCTTTTTCACCAATGTGTGATATAGACTGCTGAAATTTATCTATAAATATTTACATAATTTTCTTTGCTTTCCACCTTAGTTGGGTGAATAATCCATACCTATGAACTTCCTCCTAGCTTTCCCAAAGATATGCAACCTGAATAGTTTATAAAATACATGAGTTCAAGAAAAGAAAAATGTAAAAATATTTTATATTACCATGCTGGTAATACCTGAGAGAGGAGAATTTTTGACTATCAAAAACTGGAATTTTGATGCAAGTTAGCTTCACAGTAGGCCTAACAGAGCCTAGATCTATCTCTTGGTTGTTTATCTAGTTCCCAATGGGGTGGTTAAAATTGATGTAACTAGACATGATCAGAATCCCCACCTTTGACTCTTAGATTTATGGAATAAACACATTGGACAAGAAGCAAAAAAGCATGCTGCTTATTTTATCCTCAATGAATTAGAAATTGCCACTCATGCTCACTTTCCTCCACTGTCTCTTCATTTCACTCACTTCTGATTCCAAATCCATAACAATGCATATAATTGATAGAACCTACATCATTTATCTGTTCCCTGGCTTTAAGGTAATCTAGAAATGGAATTTTCTGACTTATTTCTTGGAAGTGAAAGATAAGTATTAAAAAAGTCCACCAAATGGCCTGAGGTAAAGATTCATACCACTTTATGAGCCTTAACAAATCTGTTGCAAGATGATTATAAATTTAGAACAGGACATTCTGGGGGATTGTTGCAAGGAGGTTTAAGAATGGGTTATATTGGAGAGTTTGTTCTTCTTTCTGGAGGAGATGGAAATATATGACTCTGGGAGCCAAGTTGTGGATTTGGCAGTGGCTATTGTAAAACCCTTCTTTTCCCCTCTCAGACAATGGACCTTTCTGATATAGATGTTTTAGAACTCAGGAAGGAAATATATTTGCATTAATATGATTAAGAATTCCACTGAATTGGAAGCTGTTATCTGGACATTTGGGGACTCACATGTCCATGCCTCTGGTATAACATATACAAACTCTCAAGAAAAAATATACTTACTGACGCACTTTGGGGACAGGAGTGAAAATAAAACCAAGATGAATTTATGGAACCTGTCCATGCACCACAATGCAGTAGATTGATCACTTCTAGATGTAGGGGGTTATAATTTGTTGATTTGCACTAGAGAACATGTATATAAGGACAAGTTTAGAGAAATTTATTTAATATGAAATCCAATTTGATTAGAATAACATCTATTAAGCCAACACTGTGCTTAGAGATCTGTACTTCAATTATACATGGTGGGGCAAAAGTAGGTTTATAGTTGTTTGTATGGAAAATAATACAATAATTAATAAAGAGTAAATTGTTTCACACACTCACAAGTGTACTAGTAAACCTACTTTTGTCACACCCTGCATAATGGGAATTGCAACAATAAGACAACAAAATTATGTAACTGCAGTTACAAAGAGCACAATGATACATATTTTCAAGCTAATCTGGGCTAGGATCATTTTGTACTCATCTCTGTGCTTCAAGAATTCTAGTCAGTCCTTGTAACATATTTGACACCCTCCAATAATTTTTAAAATTTAATATAATCTGAAAAGAATAGGGAAGGCACAAATAGTTATGGTCAATACATAGTCCTCTGAGATTTATAGATATTAGTGTTCTTAAGTTCTAATAGGTTCTGTCAAAAGTATTTCTCCCCAGTAAGAGATAATATTGTCCTAAAATAATGAATTTATATTTTTAAATTCAGATACAGTATGAAAATAAATTAAACCTCACGGGTAAAAGACTTCTGGTGAGAAAGACCTTTCTATTTGAGAAATTGAGAGAAGTCCACTTGGTCTGAAGTACAGCAAACTTGTTTTAAAAAACTCATTTGCTTTCCCTGGTTGGTTTGGTTCAGTGGATGGAGTGTTGGCCTATAGACTGAAAGGTCCCTGGTTCAATTCTGGTCAAGGGCACATGCCTGGGTTGTGGGCTCAATTCCCAGTAGGGGGTGTGAAGGAAGGAGCCGATCAATGATTCTCTCTCATCATTGATGTTTCTGTCTCTCTCTCCCTCTCCCTTCCTCTCTGAAATGAATAAAAAAATAGATATTAAAAAAACTAATTTGCTTTTGCTACTGAATTTTATTGAGTTTAGACTTTGTTTATTATAAAATGGGGCTTGAAAAATGAAAACAAGTTCTAACTAGAAAATGTGTCTTATTCTAAAACTATGTAAATGAAATTCATATAAAGCAAAGAGTGTCAGTTCTCCACAACTTCAAAGAGGCACCATTTTCTTTCTTTTTTTTTTTTTTTTTTAAATATATTTTACTGAGCCAAACCGGTTTCGGCGAGGCACCATTTTCTTATTTAAAATCTTGACCTTCATCAGTTAACTGGCTCCATGCAAGGTCTTCTCCTACTGCTCAGCCCCAGGAATCTCAGATTTAATCTTGATAATATTCATCAGTTAGGCTAAAATCAATAGTCTTGTGTGTTGCAATATAGGGGGAAGTAAATGTGATTTGGCTTAAGTATTGAAAAGGGAAGTAGTTTTATCTATTTAGGCTAACATTTTTTTATTCAATTGCATATTGCAAAGGCATTTGCAAGACTAGGTATCCTTATAGACATGATGAGGCAAAAACTAGTTGATTCAAAATATTAGCTTGTTTCAGACATTGACCAATTGTTTAAAATGCAAGATTTCAAAGACATGGACAAAGTGTAATCTAAAATACAGGTGGAAGAATTGATCTTAAATACAGAAGGGACACTTAATCTTCTGACATGAGAAAGAAGTTGAGAAAAATGGATTGAAATATATTTGAAAATTTGTGAGAGATGTGGAGTGAAGTCATAGGCGATGTTCTCAATTTTATTGATGTAATAGGATAAAACTTGGAAAAGTGAAAGAATTCACCAATAATACAGGATGCCTTGCTTAGCTGGGCCACCAAAAGTTTTGCTGTAAAAGGGATTAATTTGTATAGTTGTATTGTTTCTTCAACAACATGATTTTTTTTTAAAAGAGCACATTATTCTTGGTCAGGGCTTACTAGAATAATAAAAATTTTACAATGAATATATTTCATTTCTTTTTCATTTGACATGGGACATAGATTGGAAAATCATCTCTTTACTTCTTTATATAATACATGGAAACTATCACTGGTCAATGGATCTTTAAAAGGCTTTCAACAGCAAGCCTGGTGATTTGTTGACTTTAGAATATTTTCTAATCCTGAATAAGTGCTTTCTTATTCATACAATCTTAAGTTTATAAATGAAAATGCCTGGTTTTATGAGAGCTCAATTACATTTGAATTAATTTTTTCAGTCCTGGTGGATGGAGTTGTTCAGGAAGCAATTTTCCCATGTTTGTGTTGGACTAAATTAATCAAATATTGTTGGACTAATTTGCACAATTCCAGACCAATTGGACAGAGTCCAGTCACAGCAAGAAACTGATTATTCTTCCTGGAACAATGCAAATCGCTGCCTTGGAACCAACCAAATAGCCACTGCTTTTCTAAACAATTGATTCTAATCACAGAGATAAGATGACTAAACAAAGGAGGAATCATAGAGACTATGTACTTTACAATGGCCATATTCTACAAAAGCAAACATGAGGCCAGGTCAAAAAGTTTTAATTTGCTTACATCCAATGTTTTACTTCACCCTTTATGTCCTAAGATTTATTATATTTACTAAGTGCCAAGGACTGTTCTCAATACTTTTAATCCTCATAAAACACATTTAATCCTCATAAAAACTCTATAAGATTGGTGCTATTATTTTTCTAATTTTGCAGATGAGAAAATCAGTTTCCAAGGGGTTTCAGCATGTCCAAGATTAATCAGTCTGTAAATGCAAGAACTGTTAAAAAGAAACCATAGGCTCAAAATAGGGTCACTTGTGCTAAAAGCCCATGATACCAAACCTAGATTTAGTACCTGATTTTAACTGCAGTTTCAAGTTTTTGCAGAAATATAATTTTAATCAACCAGTCTGGAATTTTCTAGTCAACACCAATGAGGTAGACTGTCAAGTAGGCCCTCTCCATTGCCACAAGAAGAAGAGACAATCTACATGAGAAAACACTCGCCTTACCATCTCTTCCATCCCAAAGATGTCCTGGTCTAAAATTAATACTTTATTTTCTTTTGCTAATGTATCCCCTACCACACTCTTTTTCCTCTAATACCTTCTTAGCACCCTTCTATTTGCTGCCAAATTCAAGATATAATTGCCTTGAGAAGAACAAAGCAACTTTGTATGTTGGCAATGCAGATCTTTGTGCATGGAAGAAATAGGAAGGGAAGGATAAAGTGACCAAACACAAGACTCAGGAATATGGAAGCATGTGAGACTACAGAGTAGCCAGAAACAGTGTTTTGGTGCTTTGTGAAAATTTCTACAGTATCACAGATCTTGGGGGATAGATTCACCCACAGGACTTGGGAATCCAGTCACTATTCTTGCTTCACACAGATGAATTATATTATCCCATCTTCTATAATGCCCTGGGACATATTAGTATCTTAAAAGAATAACATGCCTTATGAATATTGTTTCAAATCTCAATTGGAAACTATTAAAAGAGTGCTTGTAACTTGCAAAAGCATCATTTTAAGTATTATAAAGAAATATTACTTTATTCTTTTTCCTTCCTCAGTATGCAGGTGTACTGAGTTTATTAAATTTCTGTGGAAATTATATTACTTTATAGGACTAATCTTAGCAGCAAAATTAGTATAATTTAAGCTAGACTCCCTGCCCCTAATATCTCCACAATTGCCTATGCCTGAAATTCTGCTACTAAAGAGACCTTTCTTTGGCCTTGAAACATTTTTAACATACACTCACTTTACATTATAATACCCATACTCCAGATTAGCTAACACTTTCATCATTATTATTAAAATAAATTATAATGACAGAAGAAGTTTCTTGGGGGGGGGGGGATAAAAGTGGAATGTACGGGATTTTAAGACAAACTTTTCTATTTCCTATTTAGTCAGAATTAGTCCAGATATATTTCTTCCCCCATGCTATAAGAATATTTCTTTTTTGATGAGGTGGTCATTAACTTTTCTTTGTAGAATATATTATGGATTTTATAGATCAATAAAATAACAAAATAAAAGTTAGAAAATTGACAAAAGATGGCTGATTTTTTATTTTGCAAAGTAAGAAATTAAAAAGTAAAACCATTTTTTTTTACCATTACTCTATAAAAGAAAGGATATTTGATATCAAACATGTCAGAAGAACGTAAACTCAGAATGAAGAACCTAATTTGTAGTCAGGTTTCCTTATATCCCCAAGGACTAATGCAAACTTTGTCAACAACACCAATACCTTATTCTCTGATATTCTCACATCATTTGAGAAGCACTATTCTAGTGGTTCTCAACTGGGGATAATTTTCCCCCCCAGACATTTGGCCATTTCTGCAGATACATTTGGTAGTCGTAACTGGGGGAAGTGCTACCGGCAACTAGTGAGCAGAGGTTAAGGCTTCTGCTAAACATCTTACAACACACAGGACAATCGACACAACAAAGAATTATCCAGCCCCAAATGTCAATAATGCCAAGAAGGGGAAACTCTGCTTGGCTGGTGTGGTTGAGCATTGACCTATCAACCAGGAGGTTATGGTTCAATTCTTAGTCAGGGCACATGCCCAGGTTGTGGGCTCAATCCCCAGGGTGCAAGAGGCGACCGATCAATTATTCTCTCCTATCATTGATGTTTCTTTCTCTCTCCCTCTCTCTTCCTCTCTGAAATCAATAAAAACATATTTTTTTTAAAAAGATTGAGAAACCTGATCTAGGAGATCAAAGGAGTAAAGAAACTCCTGTATTGATAAGACAGCAGTTCAGAGCAACGCTTCTTAAAAGGACAACAGTGTCTTCTTTCCTGGATTCTATGACTCCAACTAAGGACTTTGACACATATTTGAAGCCACATGAATCTGAGTTGGCGACCATTTAATCCAATGCATTTCTCATTACTTCTCTTTTTCCAGGCTCCATTTACAGGAGAAAATGTACATGAAAGTAGCTGGCATGTAGTAAAAGCTTCATAAATGTTGTTTTTCATATTTTTCCTTCTAAATCTCTTTTTTCTGATAAGCAAAAATAAAAGCAAAATGGCTTCATGATTTGACACCTCAGTTTGCTTGCTGCCTCAAGTTTCAGTACATCCTATCTCTGGTTCTGCATTCTAGTTGCCCTGGTCACACTGAATCCTTTTACTCTACAGATTCTTTCTTACTTCTAAGTTGTAGAACATTTTCAACTTCACTTGGGATCTATGACTTTACTCCAACAAAGAGGTATCACACTTTCAAGGTGGTAGCTGTCCCTGCTGCTTAGGTCTCTGGTAGGCACCTGACTTATGTGTTCTACTGCTCCCATCAAAGCACTTATCACACTATATTATAACTGGTTTTGAAATTTTCTCTCCCATTAGGTTTTAAATCTCTTAGAGTGGGAATCTCATATACCTTATTAATGAATTGTTGAATTCCTAGTGCCTTTTTAAAGGTTTGGCAGATAGTAAGTGTCCAGTAGTTATTTGTTAAATGAATGACAAACTCTTTTAAACAAGTTATCCTGCTTTTCATATCTTGCTTGGAGGCCTTTTCAAGAAATAGTTAGGTAGTAGGCATTGGCAGGAGTCCAAAACAAGAGGGAAATGATGAACTGTGGGGTGTTATGTACAGTTAGCAATTTGGTAACATGCCTTGGAGGTATCCCTGAAAGTTCATGATCATCTAGGAATGTATTTAGTAGAGAATAGCAATTGAACCAGATTCTTTTTTTAAAAATATATTTTATTGATTTTTTTACAGAGAGGAAGGGAGAGGGGTAGAGAGTTAGAAACATCAATGAGAGAGAAACATCGATCAGCTGCCTCCTGCACACTCCCTACTGGGGATGTGCCCACAACCAAGGCACATGCCCCTGATCAGAATCAAACCCTTGAGTCTGCAGGCTGACGCTCTATCTACTGAGCCAAACCAGTTAGGGCTGAACCAGATTCTTGAATTATGTCATACCTTATTCCATGAGTGTCATAACAGCAATTCAGATTAAAATGCATGGTATTTATCATCAGAGACACAAAGTCAGAGTTATAAGGAAATATGGATTGGCCCCAGGCAAAATAAGCTGTGAAAAAGTAATTTGAAAATATGACTCAGGCCATAGAAACACAATATATTTCCATTAAATGCATCATCACTGCACCACTGTGATATTAGAAAGTGGCAGAAAGACTGAGTTGTAAAGTTACATAAAATAATATGGCAAGAGTCATATGTAAAAATATTATTTTAAATATCAAAATGGTAATCACAGTGAGTTAGGTGTCCAAACCAGAAGGGTTACTCAAGGTAGTTTGAGGATTGCTCAGATGGTCACAGTGAAGTAGGTCAGACCCACTCAGTTAAGATTATTTCACTTTTACGTTACTATCTTTTCATTTATCAAGTAAAGGAAAAGATGCACAAGAAAATAATAATATAACCTCCAGCACTTCCCTTCTACGTCATAGAAGTCCCATCTTAATTTGTTTTATCAATCCAGGAGTTGACAGGAGAGAAAGTTCCACTGTTTTAGAGAATCCAGAATCACAGGTTAGCTAACTTTTATCGCTTTCATTCTGGGGAGAAAGTGAAAATTATACCTTTATAGATTTGGCTGTGAACAAAACCAACTCCATATCTATGTTTCAGATGTCTTTAATTTTTCATATTGTGACCTTTAACCAACCTCACTGTTCTTAACTGACACACCAGAGCCTTCTAGTTGATGATTATCTATATCCCTTAAACAGTAGCCATAAATATTTTTGTTGGTGATGACCTGAATGGCATGACAACTGAGATAATTATCAAACAGTTGATAGTATTGATTATAAACAATCATCCATCACAAGATGACCAATAGGTATAGCATTCTTTGTCCCTTTGTCTTTTCAATCATTAGTACCTGAGTTATCCTATATAATAAAGATGTGATATGCAAATTGACCATCACACCCTCAATAGATGGCTGCCTACAACCAGGCCGGCAGGGAGGTTACTGAGGGACGACCAAATGACTGAACAAGCAGGCTGCGTGGGGTGACCAGGCCAGCAGGGGGGTTAGTGAGGGATGACCAAGCAACTGAACATCAGGCTGTGTGGGGTGACTAGGCCGGCAGAGGGCCGTGAGGGGCTACCAGGCTGGCAGGAGGGCGTGCAGTTGGGGGCAACCAGGCCGGCAGGGGGGGCATTTGGTGGTGATTAGGCTGGCAGGGGGGGCAGTGAAGGGCAACTAGGCCAAGGGGGAGGCCAGTTGGGGGTGACCAGGCCTGCAGGGGGGGCAGTTAGAGGTGACCAGGCTGCAGAGGGGGCAGTTAGGGGCGACCAGGAAGGTAGGAAGGTGAGCGATTAGGAGCCAGTGGTCTAGGATTGTGAGAGGGATATCTGACTGCCAGTTTAGGCCCGATCCCCGGCAGTCAGTCATCCCCCGAGGGGTCCCCGATTGGAGAGGGTGCAGGCTGGGCTGAGGGGACCTCCCCCCATGCACGAATTTCATGCACCAGACCTCTAGTGCTATATAAAAAGAAAAAATCCTGTAACAAGAGTCTATTGGTGAAGAATAATCTGTACAGATTGCTGGGTCATCTGTCTGCTCTGACCCTACATTGTTGTGAGTAAACTACCCCATAATAAATTCTATTATATTCTATCAAGTTGCCTCAGCAGTCTTTGATTTTAAGATAGTTTCACATTAAGGTATCCATTATACCTTTGCCCCACCATCAGACAATACCTCATCACTCATACTTAATGTCCAGGCTCCAAATTAAATATGTTTTTGGCCCCACAGCTTAGTAACCTCTTCCAAATTTCATTTATTGCCACATCATCTACCTTATTCAAGTTGAAGTGTAATAATAGTCCTAGGCATGGAGTACAACATTTATTAAGGCTCCTGAGTTTGATATATTAACAAAATAAAAACTTGAATATCCTCAAGTGACACCTCTTTGGCGCAATCCCCTTTGATTCTGCCATTCTCCAGGTAGAAAACTTCTTAAAAATGTTTCTTTCTCTATTAATGCATTTACATGGTTTGAAGTTGATTTGGGGCTTGAAGAAAATGAACTTTATAGAATTTTTTTATTTCTATTGAATCATAGAACCTAAAACACATCTAATTAATATTGTTTAGCTAATAAATAAACATCTATGTTGAATGGAGGTTAAAATCCAAGGATGGTAGCAGCAATTCCCAGGCAGATGGTAGTTTCAGTGATGAACTACATTATTATGAATACCATATCATATTTTTATCATTATTACACATCCTTTCTTTACCTTATCCATCCCTCGTCCCAGGATTTTAATATTTTCTCTAGTAAAGAAAAAAGTTATAAAACTAAAGATGCCTGAAGTACCATATTGGTGGTAACATTTGGTAAGACTCCATTTGACATTTCTCTTTATTTGTCTGTCTGTTTGGATGAAGTAATAGGATTAGTGGTGCTCACTTAGGCAAATTGAAATATAAAAACTGACTCTAAGTGACTTGGGATAAAATCCTATTTTTAACAGTGTTGAACTTTGCCCATTAAAAAAAAATAATAATAATAAGTGGCTCTATAAACCCAGTCACATCATAAGTATTTAGTTTGCCCTTCATTATCCACCTATTTCTCCTTTTATTTATTTATTTATTTTTTATTTTTTTGGTCACTCATCCACAGGTTGCTATTGTGTGATTAGAAATTTCTTGGCAATTCTAACAATCAATCAGTGTTGCAGGAGATAAAAATCTGAGAACAAGAAGGGCAATTTCACTTGTCAAGCTGGTTGTTCCTTTATAAGGAAAAGGTGATTTCCCTTTTAATGGATTACAACATCAGGAACTGAATAGCCTAGTATAGTTTAGTTTAGTTTAAAACATAGTTGACAGCCTATACATTACTAATCTTGGGCAATACTCTTATTTGTAGTGTTTGCTTAAACACTTTATAAAGGTGAACTAGAAGTTCAAGATGTTCTCAGGAACTGTGAAATAGATTTCAAATTTCTGAAACTTACAATGGACTACCATTTTTTTATGCAGCTGGAAAAATCAAGAAAATGTATCCCCATTATTTCAAGAACTTTTAAAAGATATAATGTCAAAATGACACTTCCAGGCATTGCCTCAGATTCAACTCGGTGACAGTAGGAAAATAAACCAATATTGTCCCATGCCTGATGAATAGCACCCAGCTGGAGTGGCAGAGTAGCCAGCCAGATCTTCACCAGTCTTTCCCTTACCATTGGTTATCTTCTTTCCCTTTGAAAATGTTTTTTCCATATAATGTTAGCAATGTCTGTGATATCAAGCATCATATATGTGATGTAATGATTCAGAATCTTTATCCACATCTTCAACTTTTTTCGGAGGAGCAGATTTTTTATTCCTTCTGTCTACTGGGTGTCATATCTCTGTTGTACTGCAGTAACTCCACACTTAACATGCTAAACTTAAATCATCACCTCATCTATATGTTCATTTTGTCTTCTCTCTCTTGTCTAATTGCAACAGCATTCAATATCAGTGTCGACCTCACCCTCTCGCTCTTCTTCATCACATATCAAAACCACCTCAAGTTCTAGCATTAGAGTAAGTATATGGTATTTAATATTGCTCTTACTTCTGTAACCTAGGATAGTCTTTGAGCAAACTCATACTTCTCTTACTGCTATTTTACCCTCATTCATTTCTGTCTTCTATGAAGTACAGAGTTATTATACTCATTGCTCTTCAAAACTGAACCTACTATTATTTTAAAAACATACCCAATATTTGATTATAATCATAGTTCTCTTCAGAAAGCTGTTACTTCAGTAATAATTTCTTCAGTTTCTACTCTATCTAAAAAAGTCATAATCATGTTAATATTTCCAACTCAAACCTCCATATTTCACTCTTTTTCAGCTTTCACATGTATCTTTTTAATGTGATTCCATTGAGCATTGCTCATAGTTTCCATAGAACATTCTTTGTATCACATGGCATTGCAATTTATGCTTACATATCCTGCTGGGTGAACAGTGAACTATTCTAAGAAAAGAAGTAGTCTTACTCTGTTTATCATCAGGACCTGGTTCAATACTAAGTCCTTCCCAACGTACATTCTCATGATGCCCTATAGTTCATTTTCCTCTGCAACATTTGCTACAATTGTAGTGAAATAATTAATTTTTCAATTAGTTACTTAGAATTTGCCTTTCCTGATAGAATAACTCTAATAACTTATATTCATCTCTTCATCCCAACCATACACCATAATTCTAGCAGATAGTAAATAATCAATAAATATGTACTAAATGAATATGTGAATAGAAGTATTCCCATAGTAGGAACCACTAATAATGTAAATAGTATTGAGTCTGTCAAGTGACAATGATGTAATATGTTTTCTATTATATATCCCTTTCCTCAGTAGAAACATACTGAGAATTTAGATGATAGTACATTAATCCATGTACTATCATATTTTTACCTATGAAAATATCCTTTAATCTCACTTAATTTATAGTTGTTAAAGGAAATTCTTCCCAATCACTTACTGTCTGAGTGACCCTATGAAAATTAATGACTTTTTCTGGTGCTTTATTTTTCTTATTTGTAAAATGAGAATAAATAATAAATTTAAAACTGTATTTCATGAAGTTTAAATGGGATCCTGTCAATATCAGCATATAACACATTGCCTGTTAATTATTAAGTAGTCAGCAAGCAACCTCCCTCTTCAAAACATTCCCCCTTGCTTTATTATCATTCTCCCTCTCTTTCCCCCCTTCCATACTTCTTCCCTCCTTTCCTTTTTTCCTTGCTTTTCTTCTTCCTCTCTTCCTTTCCCCTTTTATTTCTTTCCTTCTCTACTAGAAGGTAAACTCTTTTTGAGAACTGTGTCTTATTTATCTTGTTATCTCTAGAAACTAGCGTAATAAACAAGTACTCAATAGATTTTGTTGGATTCATATCTGAATTTTCTGGGATAAGAGTCCAATAATCTCAGGACCATGTTGACCAGATAAGATAAACTGAGTCATTTACTCAGAAAAAAAATACATTTGGAAAATAAAACTCTTTTAGAGAAGTTTCATTACTTTATTTTTTTTTTCAGCATTGAAAATAACGAATTGGTTGCTTTTTTTTTTTTAAATCTTTATTGTTCAGATTATTACATTTGTTCCTCTTTTTTCCCCCCATAACTCCCCTCCTTCCAGCTCCCACCCCACCCTCCACCCTCACTCCCCACCCACTGAGTTCATCCATAGGTGCATGATTTTTGTCCAGTCACTTCCCGCATCTCCCACACCCCTTTTCCCCCAAGAATAGTCAGTTCATTCCCTTTCTATGTCCCTGATTCATTATAGTCACCAGTTCATTCTGTACATCAGGTTATTTATTCACTTGATTCTTAGATTCATTTGTTGATAGATGCATATTTGTTGTTCATAATTTGTATCTTTACCTTTTTCTTCTTCTTCCTCTTCTTAAAGGATACCTTTCAGCATTTCATATAATACTGGTTTGGTGGTGATGAACTCCTTTAGCTTTTCCTTATCTGTGAAGCTCTTTATCTGACCTTCAATTCTGAATGATAGCTTTGCTGGATAAAGTAATCTTGGTTGTAGGTTCTTGGTATTCAGCACTTTGAATATTTCTTGCCATTCCCTTCTGGCCTGCAAAGTTTCTGTTGAGAAATCAGCTGACAGTCGTATGGGTATTCCCTTGTAGGTAATTGAGCCTCTTTCTCTTGCTGCTTTTAAGATTTTCTCTTTGTCTTTTGCTCTTGGCATTTTAATGATGATGTGTCTTGGTGTGGTCCTCTTTGGATTCCTTTTGTTTGGGGTTCTCTGTGCTTCTTGGACCTGTAAGTCCATTTCTTTCTCCAGGTGGGGGAAGTTTTCTGCCATTATTTCTTGAAATAGGTTTTCAATATCTTGCTGTCTCTCATCTTCTGGCACTCCAATGACTCTGATATTAGTCCGCTTAAAGCTGTCCCAGAGGCTCCTTACACTATCTTCACACTTTCGGATTCTTTTTTCATTTTGCTTTTCCAATTGGGTGTTTTTTGTCGAATCTTTGGTTTGATTCTTGTGCTCCTCTGGTCTGCTATTGGGTATAATATTCTTTATTTCAGTCCGTGTATGCTTACTTTCTAATTTCTTTATCGTAGCATCGAGGGTCTCATTAGTTTTCGTGAGGCTCTGCACAAATTTATGGCAAGCCCTCAAAATTGCGATTCTTAGCTCCATATCCTCCATTTCTGTCATGTTTTTTTGTCTCCGCATCTTTTATGCTTTCTTGGTGCACCCCCTTGTGGTCTCTGTGTGCAGTCTTGTTCTAGCCAAGCCTTAATTGTTGTAGTTAACACTAGAGGGATTTGACCACCAGGCCGACTGGCTGTGGAAATCAGCTGTGGGAAAACTTCAGTCCTCAGGGGAGGCGCTAGTCCAGCCCTTGCCTGAGGCGATCGGCAAATGGCTCTGCGCAGGGTTTGGGCGGGGCGGGCTCAACAGGGCGGGGGAAGGGAGCAGCTATGGCCGCTCTCAGTCCGTCCCTAGGGGCTCTGCTTCTCAGTCCCAGCAATCGCTGCAAACCTCGGAGGGGCCGTAGCCAGACAGTCCCGCTTCTCCCGTTTGAGTCTGGGTCCCTAGAGACTCGCCCGGATCTGTAGCCCAGAGTCTGAGGCTCCCTCCTGATTGAAAACGACAATCTCGCCCTCAGCCGCCAGCCCGCTTTGCGCGCGCACCCTCACCACCGCACCGCCGTACCTTTAAATTTTCCACACTGCGCCTCCGCTGAGCATCGGAATGCTGTTGTTTTTGCTTCTAGTTGAAGAGACTCTCCTCAGCCAGCCTTCCCGTGGTTCTGGTTGATGTCCGCTCCAACTTTTAGTTGTATTTTTGAAGTGGTTGTCCACGGCGGCAGTCTCCGTTGTTTACCTATGCCGCCATCTTCGATTTCCTCTCAAAGGATATGTTTACGAATTGGTTGCTTTGATTTATAAACAATCTACCTTGTGGTGCTGCTTGTCTTGAATGCTGATGAGTTGAAGTTCTGAGCTTCCATTGTTTTGGAAGCTAGTGACTTAATTTATCTTATGAGTATGGAGGGTGGAGTGTAGAGAGTGATTCTAATAATAAGTCTAAGGGGCTGCGGGAAAGGTGTTGATCAAAAACAGAGCTAACAGCTTGACGATCCAGTGGAAAGAAAGTAAATCTTAAAACTGGTAAGGCAGGTCAACAATTGAGGATCAGCAACTTTAGAAGAAAGGCTGAAAAACCCCCACAAAAGTCCTAAACAGGAATGGGGAGGGAGCCATGTTTTAATTCAAGTGAGTGAACAACATCGTCAGAGTTGTCATGAGCACAGTTCTGCACTGGAATGTGAAATGTAGTCATCAAGGAGCCCTTGTTGTCACATTCCCTAGGTCTCATGGTTGCCTGTATTTTACTTTCCATTATAGCTCTCATCTGTTATAATTGGTTATGTACTTTTTTTCCTTTGTACTTGCTGTTGCATTGTTGCAAGCCTATTTCTAAAAGACTGACACCAGTTCCTGTCTTCTGTTACCTAGTGTAATAACTCCATCTATATTTGAACTAGAAAGGATGCTAAAGAAAACATGAAGAAGGGAGAATTATCACACTGGATGCTGTCAAGAGTTCGCCAGTTACTTTGGTATGGCTCATTTTCCTGGTAGAAATGGTTTACTTTGCCCTGACCGGTTTGGCTCAGTGGATAGAGCGTCGGCCTGCGGACTGAAGGGTCCCGGGTTCGATTACGGTCAAGGGCATGTACCTTGGCTGCGGGTATACCCCCAGTAGGAGGTGTGCAGGAGGCAACTGGTCGATGTTCCTCTCTCATCGATGTTTCTAACTCTCTATCCCTTCCCCTTCCTCTCTGTAAAAAATCAATAAAATATATATTTAAAAAATAAAAAAAGAAATGGTTTATAATCAAAATTATGTTAAATCTTTTTCTTTTCTACCAAAGTGACTAGTATGTATGTATGCATGCACACATATTCAACACATTTTCTTCCATTTTTTCTTATATTTAAGGTACAAAAGGATATTGAACATTGTAAAAAAAGAAAATCATAGTAAATGTTGAATGCATAGCAACATTTTAAATGCTGTATTCTGTATTATGAAATTATAAAAGCATGACTTAACAGTTTCAATTATCTGTAAAATGAGTCTGCATTGAGATATCTATTTGTATCTGGGTTTTGGCAACATCAGATATGCTACTTCTCTCAGAAGCCTGGAAATTTTACCTTTCGGGAATTGTCCTAACCACAGCCTTAGAGGGGCAGTTTTCCTTCATGTGCTAATTCCTACAAATTAATGCTTTTGGGACTGCGGTCAGCCCTGTGAGCAAGATACTAAATTAAACTAATGACTCCTAAGTGTCACACAACTGCTTTCTTTGTTTTCCTCTTTCTTCCTGTTCAGCCTCTACAGCTAATTCCAAAAACAGCAGCATCAGTGAATTTAAGAAGGAAGTCGTATATTAAGTAACAACCCCCTGGAAAATAATGGGAAAGGCGATCTAAGTGTGATTGATGGTTCTTATGATACTTGCTCCAAAAAAAGTAATTGATCCTTCATTGTGTGGCTATAAAAGCAACACAATACAGAGAGAGGCAGAGTAGAAGGAAGGAAAGACAGTGGAGAGTTGAGGCAGCTGCCTTCTAATGAGAGAAAAAGAGAGACAAAGACAGAGATAATAGTCACAGTGAACTCTTTCTTGTTCGGGCATTGGGATAAAATGGTGCTCACCCTGCTTCTGAGCACCCTTTGGCTTCATTTTACTGTTGCTGTGGCTTCAGAACCGTAAGGGAATATTATACTCTCTATTCATATTAAAGTACTAGCAGAGACCTCGTTAAACCTATTCTGTGTTAGCATTTGATACTTTACCACTTCTGAGACTGAGTGCTGGTTTGCCTCATAAATTTTTAAACAAGTGTATAAAGGGAATTGACATATTTTTTAAGATACCTCTCTCTGTATACTTAGCATTCATTGTAATGAAAGATGTGTGTATTTCAGGACCATTTCAATAAGCTAATGTTGCCTTTTATGCGTGTTCTGCATTTCTCCTACCTAGGCAATATATTCTATGGGTCTCCTCTGTGATTCAGAGTCACTCTACAGAAAAAGCCTGTCTCCACCTTTTAAACCTTAATGAGTCTGTATCCTTGAGTATTGTCCTAGAGTATGATGAAGTCAATGTCACTATTTTTGACCAGCCTGTGGAGGAGGAGAACTTCTATGCTTGCGCAGATTTCCAGGTGAGGCACTGAATTTGCCATTTCAGAACTTAGGGTGGGAACAGGAAATTATTATTTAAAAAATAATAATTTCAGAGAGATAACAAATCTTGATTTCAGATGACTATGGAAGCTAGGGAATAAAACAAGAGAATTTCTGAGGCAATAAACAAAATGAAAATTAACATAGGCAAAAAATGTGTGAGATATTGCCGTTTTCTATTATATGGAATGATTAAATGTATTTACTGCTTTTTGATAGAGTTGTTCAGCAATATGAGAAAACAGAATCTAGGTAAAGGGAAGCAGAATTGGAATTCGGGGCAACCAAAAAAATAGAAGGCAAGAAGACATAAAAAAGAAGTTTATTAAAAACTGTTTTCATACTAAAAAAAAATTAAAACAAGTAATCACAGTCTCTCATTAAGAAATAATGAGCTTAAAATGCTCTCAAACTGAGAACCCAAATTAAGACATTGTTCACCTTTTTAATGTCTACAAATAATTGTCCCATTCTCTGTTCTTTAACATAAACAGGTTTCTCAAAAGTCCTCTGAACAGTTAGCTTTTGTGACATTGTTGGCTAAGGGTGATACTCTTGAAATCTTTGAGAGGCGGTCCGTAGCACTCGTTTCAGAAGAGACAGTAACCTTCGTGCAGACAGATAAACCCATCTACAAACCTGGAGAGAATGGTAAGTCAATATTCACATTTCCTTTGTATCCTTGACCTTATGAACACATTCTTCAAATTTAGGGCAACCCAAACATAGGAATTTTAGTCTTAAATTTATCCTTAATGTTATAGAATCATGGATCTCTAGAATTTTTACTGGTTGAGTAGGTCAATTATAAAATAATTCCTTCAAGCTCCAGTAATTGAATGCTTTGCTTCTTAAAATTTTGCATGCCACTTTTACTTTGTACAAATTCTAGTGACAGGCATACATAAAACAATGGTTACAAGCATGGGATGTAGAACAAAATTATTTGGTTTGAATTGTTGCTCCATAATTTACCTTTTGGGTAAGCTAGTTAAATCTCTATTTAGACTCAACTTTTTAAATCTCTAGAATGAAGATAATCAAAATATCTCACTTATACAAATATTGTAAGAATAAAATCAGATTGTCAATGTAAAGCAGTACCTAGTGCCCAGTAAAGACTCCATAAATGACATTTATTATCACTATTATTATTATCCATTTCAGTAGAAGTAATCATAAATCTGAAAACCAAAGCAAAGCCCTTCTATTTTCTTTATTATTGTAAGTAGAAGATAGCATAAAGAACACTAATCAAGGACTCAAAAGAATTTGGTTTTGTCTTGACTTTGTTAATGATTTATTGGCCTTTGCCAAGCAAATTCTGATCTTAGAGATGTAAAATAGAAGGTTAAATGAGAGCAACTATAGATTTTGTTTGATTTATTGAAAAGAAATAAAAGAATTGAAACAGAATTTATAAGGTGAGTTTTTTTGTGGCATTATATTCTCTCTCTGGAGTTATTAAAATGCTATGATGGACAGGCATGTGTAAAAAAATAGCTAAGATGGTTTTCTAGAATTCTGCTCAAATTAATATATAGTAATGTTTGTTAACATCAATACATTTTTCCCAGAAAAATTATGTTTAACTCCTACCATACATATTTCACATTTTTCCTTCTATGACTCATTCTGCCACAAATTCCGGTGGTGGCAGTAGCTAGTGTCAGCATTAGCAGCAACCAGCGTCATCAGCAGAGGAATTACCATGGAGCAATAAGATAGGATCAAATCAGAGTCAAGGGAGAAGGGAGAGCAGTATTCTATGATAGGAAGGCAATTTATTTCTATGTCTATTTGTAAACAGCTATACCTAGGAGAGAAATAACAAGAAAAAATATTGCCCCCCCCCCCTCTTTTCTTTTAGTTCAAATTCGTATTGTGACACTGAATACCAAGTTCAAACCTGTCGAGGAGTTGGTGAGTTCAATAATTTCTAATGATACACTGGAATTTAAGCAAGTTAAACAAATCTATTGCTATAGAAAGTGTCATCAGGAAGTTTTTCATAAGTATGAAAATAGATTCTAACATAGAGAACTATGCAGGTATAGTTTCATTGCTAACCTCAAATTTAAACATAAAACTTTCATTTATCATGAGTTAATTTATATTTCTTTAAGACTTTTTATCATGTAAGAATGGGTTGCATGAAACCTTTTGCTCTCTGTGAAAACGAGAGCAGTCTCAATACTTAAATTAAGTCAAATAATCTTTATAAATGCAATATGTGGCCAAAAAACAGTGCACTATTACAATATTAACCTACTTATTTTTTCCTCTTGCAGTATCCTTTAATCACACTTCAGGTAAGAAATCTTTTTTTCATTTCTATTATTTTAAATATTCAGATAAATAGTGATTTGTGTCTAGTTTTCATTATGCATAGTTACAAGTTAAGATAACTGAAATAGCGGAGGAGAAAATCTTTATATACACAATATAAGACATCAGATGAAGATCTAAACAAAGGGCTGTCACTTTTAGTATAGTCTGTGTGGCAAGTGCAGTAACAAGTTTTCAAGGAAAAGAAAAGATTGAGCTCTTTTTAAAGGAGTTTTATGTTTAAAATTGCTTAATTTTGGCTGCTGGCCCTTCTTAATCCTAATTTAGCCATATGTTATTTTAAGGAAATAGAAAGCATATACACCTACAAATTTAGAAATTAGCTAAGAAGGTGATTTTATTATTATAAAATAGAATTTTGGTTTTCAGGGAAAAGTTAATGGAGTCTCTTTCTACTAATTCAGATCTTTGATATTGTGCAGTATGGTATCTAAATGTATTTGAAGCCTCTAGTTAGCTCAATAAAATGAAAAAGCTTTCTTTACTTCCCATAGTTACAGAAAGTACCCAAATGAAGAAGGAAAAGATAATACTCTTATATGACCTCTGTTTTTATTTCTTCTTTATTTTCTAGGATCCTCAAAACAATGGGATTTTTCAATGGAAAAATGTGGCTCCTTTTCAAAATATTACCCAACTCTCATTCAGATTGATTTCAGAACCAATGTTTGGCGAATACTCTATCATTGTGAACAGGGCATCAGGAAAGACATTGACACACCCATTTACCGTTAATAGATATGGTAACCAATTGCTACTTTTAATTGTTCTATATAAATTAAGCTTTCAGAGGACTTGACCAAGTAGCTTTTATGTTAGAATTAGAAGAAGTAGGTGAAGCTTTGTTTGGTGTTCTCCCATCTTCCTTTCTTGGCCTTTTCTGCTTTATTATCTTTCTTGCTTCTCACTCCTTGCTTTCATCCTTTTTTCTGACCCCTGCCTTTACTTCGTAAGAAATATCTCATTTATAAAATCTACACAATCTTCTGGGAAGTATTACAACAAATAAATATAAAGTTATGAAAATAGAGAAGAGAAAGGAAAGGGAAATAATTAATCATTAATGAGACACCATCACTTACTGGTGCAACACAGAATTTGGGGCAATTGAAACATGGTCTATACAGATGTACACAGAGGAAAATATGGTGCATAGAACCATACCTAGCTATGTAATTGTAATAAATTTTGCTCTCCAGTATTTGTAGGGGCTGAACTATATTTCTCTTTGTTTCCAGTGTTGCCTAAGTTTGAAGTAAAAGTCAATGTACCACAAACAGTAACTATTTCAGATGAGGAATTCCAAGTGGATGCATGTGCTAAGTAAGTATTTATTCAGGATATTTGACATCGCATGTCAATGCAAGGCTCAGAGAGGAGGAGAAATGAAATTAAGCATGTAACTTTAATTATTTGTATGCTTATGTTAAAATTATCAGACAAGTAATGAATTGCCATTATAAGAGATTTGAAAAATATAAAGAAAAACATAAGAAATTGCCTATAATTAATTCCACTAATGCCATTGATACTGGGATTTATTTTTCTCTAATCTTTCATGAAGTTTCTATAATTGCAATCATGCTTTTCTACCCACTATAATTAAGAAACATGTTCCCTATATATGCCAATATTTTCATGAATTCTAGTTTCTTGCTACATAAATGTCTCTATGGCTATACCAAATTTACTTAACCACTTTTATTATATAACATGTAGGCTGTTCCATTTGTTTTTTCTAATAATAAATAGTATTATAACATATGTCTTTGTGTATATCAGTAAGTGTATAAGAAGTAACTTCTGAACTAAAAATTACTTAAGAAATATTTCAAAAATAGGAATTACCAAAATGAAATGTGCAACATTCTTTTAGTCTTTTGATTACCATAATGCTCTCAATATATTGTGCCAATGTACAATTCCAACACTGCCTGTCTCATTGAATCTTCATTATCTTGGGAGTTTTCAATGTTTTTAAAAAAGAACATAAACTTTTGAAATGTCCTGGTGAAAAAGAAGGCACTTTATCAATTTATTTGAGTTAATTTAAATAATTTTAATGTAAAAAAGATTTCTATGTGATGTGAAAAATTTTTATTTTACTTTTGGAAAATTATTTCTAATGATATTTACCTTTTTAAAAAGTGTAATGTATTTTCTCAAATTTCTAAAAAATAATTAAAAATAGATAATATTTAGTGAGTGCCAATTACTGTGCTAAGCATTGCATTTATTATATTCTTACCACCATGCTATGAGATAGACGCTATTATCATTTTTATTTTATATTGAAAGATTATAAGTCACAGAGAATTGAAATAACTTATCAAGATTAATGGAGCTTTTTTGATGGCAGAACTTGGGTTTAGACCTACGTTATCTGACTTCAGAACTACTCTCTTAACCAAAAACTCTGTTGTACTTTATGTAACAAAATTTCAAATATTAATATTTCCACATATTTAAACACTGTTTAATTGATGACATGAAAATTACTTGCCTTTGAATATTTTAAGCAGTATATTAAAGATACATTGGGTAAATACTAGTTTATTAACTAGCTAATAAACAAGTTAGGGTAGTGCTCGTGGATGCCACAAAGAATCTTGAAAAAAGTATTTAGCTTTTTTATATTATTTAAAATGTTCATTGGACTCTAGAAAAAGAAACATAATACTTTTTGAGTTTCAAAAAGAGTAGCTGAACATATGCCAGAATTTCATAAATGTAATATATAAGAGATCATAGACTATCTGTGTTAAAAGATAACAGGATAATTAACTTAAGCTTGAAGAAATCCAGGAACCTAAGTTGGCTTCACTTAAAAACTCTACACAAAACCAAAATTGTCAGTGGGATTAACAACTATAATTTATCTGCCCAATGGCATGCTAATAACACATACCAGAAGAACCAACATATTTATCAAGTATCACCTACATAAAAGACTTGCTAAGCTAAATATTGATATGGAATTGGAACATTTTGAAACTTCTTTAATGTTATATTCTACTTAGATTTGACATTAAATAGTTCTTTAGTATTAGCAATAATAGTATCCTGCAACAGGACCAGGCAATTGAGATAGGAGCTGTGCATGCTACAAGGTTATTTCAGGGCAGGCTATGTCTGGAAGTTAACATCAGTGAGTCAGTTGCTTACCTCAAGTTGTATAACTGTGTCTGTGCATTGTTTCTTTAGTATTCTCTGGGACTAAGCTTGGAACCAATAAAGAAAAAAAAAAGGAAATTAGATTATTTTAGTCAAAAACTTCAGAGATAAGTTGCATTTTTAAGAAGGAAGAAAACTTGCTCACAGACATATTAGTAAACTGAAGTAATATCCAGCAAAAGCTTTTAAGTCAAAATCAAAGAGAGAATGTTTATTTTGACCTGTATGAAAATTTAAACTACATATTTCAAGGACATATGTTAAAAATATATATATATATATATATATATATATATATATATATATATATATGGCTAAGTGACCAACTATCCACCTGTCCAACCGGACAGCCAGCCGGCCAGCCGGTACATATGATGCACACTGGGAATTTAAAAATAAACGTTGACTTGCGCATGCACAATACATATAAAGCTCTCACTGGTGCCAATCTAGACAGAGTAGGAATATTCCTACCTGAACCAATTTTCAGACATGATCAGTTATATCTCGCTTTTTCTAGAGTTCGAAGAGAGTGTGACAAAATTGTAAATACTTCATCACAAGGGAAATTAGTCAAGCACTCTGAAAATATTTTTACTCTTAATGTGATATACAAGGAGATATTAGAATAAGTTTAATCAGTTTATCAGTCATTGTTTTTATCAATGTTGTTTTTATATCATGTCTTTGTTGTTGTTATATCGTGCTGTTATTTCTTCTAATTGATTTCCTTTCAATGGGCATAAATCTGTGCACCAGGCCACTAGCACTACAATAAGAATTGTACTTCATAAATAAAAGACAGTAAGAAGAAATAAGATATTTCAGGTATAACTTAACCTTGCTTCTCACATGTAACTAATATTTAGAGCTGACAGGGGATTTTTTAAAAATAGTTCTTATTGATTTCAGAGAGTGATGGAGAGAAAGAGAGAGAGATAGAAACATCAATGATGGGAGAGAATCATTGATTGGCTGCCTCCTGCAAGTTCCACACTGAAGATCAAGCCTGCAACCTGGACATGTGCCCTGACCACAGAATTGAATCCTCCTGGTTCATAGGTTGACGCTCAACCACTGAGTCATGCTGACAGGGTCTGACAGAGGATTTTAATTATTTGAATTGAGTCAGAATCTCAGAAGCATTAAGGATTTTTAAATAGAGAGAAATAAATTAGTGGAATGGAAAGAAAATGGACTGTAGATTGAGGAAGATCTGATTTTGAATTTTAATCTCATCAGTTATAATGTGGGAAAGTGTTACTTGATCTCAGTATATTAATCTATAAAATGAGTTAATATACCTACATCTCAGGGTCCCTGAGAAAAATGAATAAGATATCATAATGTACACACTGAATATATACTAGATCCACCAATTAGAAAAATATATTCTAATTGATCAATTTTATTACATTGAGTTTTGCCGTATGCTAATTTCACATTTGTTATCTGTGTTTCAGAATCTTAGTGGACCTAATTCTCAACTAACAAAATCAAAACAAAACTCAAATTAACTGTATTTGTCTTTGGTTAAGCTTTTAAAGAACTTGTATTGATGTTTTTTGTGTGTTTTAGTAGAAAATGAGATATGTATTTAACCCCACCCCTTAAAGACACTATACTTTTGGTCAAAGCATATTTAGTTTAGGGATATATTTTCTGCTAAAGAAAAAAAAGTGATGCAAACAATTTTTATATTTCTATCAGATTAAAATATAATTTTAAAGACTAAACTTAATCATTAAATCCTATTCACTGATATTTTAGAGTCTACATTACCTTGAATTTTATTTAAAAAGCAGCTGAATCCTGCTGCCTGATCAAATACCTAATTTAACCTAAATTCTGTGGGGATGATAGCACCAAGAAGTGAGAATTCCTAATAGAATATGGTCATTGAAGTAGTCATAGTTTAGAGATTTCATATGTAATTTCTGAAGAAGACCATAAAATATTACCATGGTTTTGTTCATTAATAATTACCAATACACCTTCTCCTACTAGGTACACCTTTGGCCAACCTGTGCAAGGAAAAGCCCAAATCAAGGTGTGCAGAGAATATTTTTCCTTTGGAGATTGTGAAAGAGACAACAATGAAATTTGTGAACATTTTATTGTGCAGGTACAGTTCATAATCTTTATTTCAAAAAAGTTCAATTTATTATTATTCTTTCTCTGATTTCATTTATAAAAGGGATATAACACTTTTCATCTTGTGAATAATAGAGGTTGCAGGTAGGTAAGGTAAAGAATGAGAAAGAAAATACGTTTAACAATAGTATCTTATTCTCTAGGCTATGTAAATTGTTACCCACCTATAGAATAATACATTTTTAGAATTGAAAGCTGTATTGGCTCCCTTGAGTAATAATATTTTGTCTAGGTGACCTCCCTGATCTTTCTTTGGAGAATCATTAATTATCCTTTAAATAAATGAATCCTTCATAGTATTCCCCATGCAACCTAGAATTGTTCTTATGAAAAAAAAGGTCATTTGCAAACATCTGCAATTCAGAGTATCTGCATTTATTACTTTAGATTTGAAGTTCATTTTTTTAAATATCATTCAGTTTTATGCTTATCTTTTCAAAATTTGTTATTGTTGACACTATTAAAAATGTCCCCCATTTTTCTCCTCTTTGCCCACCTCACTCACCGCTCTCCCCCCTCCCTACCCACTCTCCCCCACTTCCTCCCTCCACCCTGCCAGCCTTCACCACACTGTTGTCAGTGTCCATAGGCTATGCATATATGTTCTTTGACTAATTCTTCACCTTCTTTTATCCAATCTCCCCTCTACCCCATTCCCCTCTGAGATCTGTCAGTCTGTTCCATGTATCTATCCCTCTTCCTATTTTGTCTACCAGAATATTTTTTAACTTGTCCCCTTCCACATTGTTTCCAGGAGAATAACCCTGACATCTGTGAAATATACAATAGCTCCTTACTTTGTTTTAATTGGTGATGAAAACTACCTTCCCCCATCTTTGGTAATTCTGTGGTCATTTCAACAAGTTTGTGAGATGGAGCCATTGGGTGGTGGAGGGAGATAAGTATCTGTGCTGAAATTCCATATTCTTTAAAGACTTTTGGATTCCTAACTTTTTCTTTGCATCTTCTCTTTATTTTTCAGTTGGAAAATGGTTGTGTTTCTCAAGTTGTAAATACAAAAGTCTTCCAACTCTACCGTTCTGGATTTTCCATGTTATTTGATATCACTGTAACTGTGACAGAAACCGGGACAGGTAATGGTTGTATTTTATTGGTAACCTGAGGACATATGCAGCTTACCAGAAAGAAATTTATTGAGTTAGTAATACTCATCAACTACAGATCATTAATTGCTCAATAGAGTAAAGTGGAGTACATTTGTTAATAGGTCAACTTGAGGGTTGTTTCTGAATAAGGTTTTTCTAATAATATTTAAAATAAAAGTATTATGTAAATGCTACGCTCAACTTGGAATAGTTTGTTTGCCTTGCTTAAGAGCTACAACCACAAAGTTGAGCAGTTGTGACAGAGACCGTGTGGTCCAAAAGCTTAAAATAATTACTGTCAGATCCTTTACAAGAGAAGTTTATCAATCTCTGATCTAATACAACTGGGATCATCACAAGTGCAAAAGTTAGTGAGAAATTCATAAGATTGCACATCAAATGATTCATCTTCCTTAACAGTATTTTTCATTTGTTATAGGTGTGCAGATCAGTGAAAAAGCTCCTGTTTCTATCACTTCATTTCTTGGGACAGTGAACTTTGAGAACACGGACCCTTTCTATAGAAGAGGAATTCCTTTTTTTGGCACAGTAGGTTTGACTAAAAACATATATGTTCTCATTTCACTTTCTTGGATCATAGGTTGCCCTTTGAAATTTTCTGCACATGTTTTTCCTACTTTCATAACACATTGCAACATTACTACATCTGACATACTGGAAAAAGTCCTAGGCTAAAAGAAAATGATAGATAAAAATATAGCTGTTTCCATATTATATATTTACTTAATGGAACATCCGTTAGAATTTAAGAAAGTTACAATAAATGATTACATTTGTGAATAGAACATTTCTTCTCAGTAGAGATGTGACATTTTGAATTTTAAAAATCAATGCTTCTCTCTCTCTCTCTTTTTTTTTTGTACAGCTTAAATTTTCTGGTCCTAATAATGTCCCGATGGTGAACAAACTATTGCAATTGGAGCTCAATGACAAATTTATAGGAAATTACACCACAGACGAGAATGGTGAAGCTCAGTTATCCATTGACACTTCAGATATATTTGATCCAGAGTTCAACCTGAAAGTAAGACTTCAAAGAGTAGACAAGATCCCACAGAGGATTCCAATGTTAGGAATTTTGAACGTTAGGAATCTCTTAAAAGATAACTTATATTGAGAATGTATTTTAACAGAGTTTCAAAATTTAGGGTATTTTATATATTTGCTTGTTCATTAGATAATAGATGAGAATACTTATTCAAGAAGATGAGATAATAACAGCTCATAATTTTTATAAACTAGAGGCCTGGTACATGGATTCATGCAGGGTGTGTCCGTCTAGTCTCACCTAGTCACCCAGTCCCAATTGGGGCCAATTGGGGCCGGCCAGCTGGGGAGGAACCATGGGAGGGCTCCAGGGCGTGTCCAGGCCATCTCTCCCAGTCCCTATCGGCCAGACCCCAGCAGCAAGCTAACCTACTGGTTGTAGTATCTTCCCTCTGGTGGTCAGTGGGCATCATAGCTACTGGTCAAAAGGTTGGTCGAACAGTCAAACAAACAATCAGACACTTAGCATATTAGGCTTTTATTATATAGCAGTGGTTCTCAACCTTCCTAATACCACGACCCTTTAATACAGTTCTTCATGTTGTGGTGACCTCCTACCATAGAATTATTTTAGTTTCTACTTCATAACTGTAATTTTGCTACTGTTATGAATTGTAATGTAAATATCTGATATGCAGGATGTATTTTCATTGTTACAAATTGAACATAATTAAAGCATAGTGATTAATCACAAAAACAATATGTAATTATATATGTGTTTTTCGATGGTCTTAGGCAACCCCTGTGAAAGGGTTGTTAGACCCCCAAAGGGGTCGGGACCCACAGGTTGGCGACCCACAGGTTGAGAACCACAGTTATATAGGATTCTATAACAACCTATTTTCCTCTGAGAAACTAGAAATAGCTCATGAAAATTATTTGACTCCTCTCCTTTGATCATTTTATGCATAGATTAGGAGTCTTGACACTATGATTTATCTTTTTCTGCTTCTTAAACAGAATTTCACAATTAAACAATTTATCAGTGTTTAAGTATAACTGAAAGACACAGGACCTTAAGGCTCATCTCTGACTTCAATTACAAAGTAAAAATAAATATTTCATTGTAAGCCTATTGAAACAGACATACAATTATGGTCATGTTTTGTATACAGAAAGAGGAGAGTGCTTATGTTATTTTAATTTCCAATAACTTAATGTTTAAAGTCAGCCACAAGCTGAGGTTTCTCTCTGCTTTGAAGGGATCAGAAGTCTTTCATTTGGTATTAATTACTGTCCTTGAAAGATAGCGCTAAGATCCTTTGCTCTCTTTTCTCTTATCAGGCCACATTTGTTCATCCGAAGAACTGCTATGTTCCCACATGGTTGACGCCTGAGTATTTGGATGCCCGTATATCAGTCCCACGCTTTTACTCCCGAACCAACAGCTTCCTGAAGATTGTTCCTGAACCAAAGCAGCTTAGATGCAATCAACAAAAGATTGTTAATGTGCATTACTCCCTAAACAGTGAAGCATACAGGGAAGAGTCAAATATAAACTTCTTTTATTTGGTAAGTCTTGGCTGGTGGATTCTTGGATCTTGCCTGTCTGCTTAGCATGAACGTGTCCCTCAGTCATGCATGCCAGTCTGAGGAGGCCAACCCCGCCTCACTTTGCTGGTGAATGCTATTGGCACCATTAAAAAAAACCCTCAGAAGCAAATAATCAAACATAAAAAAGATTCAGGCAATTTCCCTAAGGTTGAAAAACTTATTTCTGAATCTGCTATTTTCAGAATTTAATTATTAACTCACATCAAGTAAGTAGTTATGCCCCTTTGTGAGAGTAAAATATTAGGCAGACACCAGAGACTAAGTGGAAAGCTGATTTTGATAAATATTCAAAGAAATTAGCCCTTTTTGTTCTGTCCCTATATTTATTCATTTTGTCTCTAGAAGGCATATTGAAAGGTGAAAAGCTACAGGCTTGGAAATTACAACTCCTAATTAAAATCCTCCACCCTCTCCTAGTTTTCATGCAAGTTGGCTGATTTTGGACAAATTGTTTAAACTTCCTAAGCCTTAGCTGCCTCTGCTGTATATTTGTAATTGGAAATAGTAAGACATCTACTAGGGCCAGTAGTTTGTGTCAGACAGTGTTAGGAGGGCTTTACATGTGTTAACTCATTAATCACCCTTCTGAGTAGCTCAATTTTACAAATAAAATAACAGAGGCAAGGAATTGAAATGACTTGGCTTATTCAAAGCCAGGCAGGCTAGACAATTTCAGAGCTTTATACAACTCTTACTCAGTGCACTGCATACTATTTAACAAGTTTCTAGCACATAATATACTCTCAATAAATTTTAGTGACTTTCTCTGTTCTTTTCCAAGTTTTGCAAAGTCCATTTTTACTATTTGTTCATGGAAAATATCCTATCCTCCAGATACATCACTAGATTGTTCAGAATTATAGAATTATCACTAGATTGTTGATTATTTAATAATTTTATGATATATTAAATAATATGATTTCAGCTATTGTGTTTTCTTTTTGCTTCACAGATGATGGCAAAAGGGGCTATCTTGCTCAGTGGACAAACAGAAATCAGAGACAAAGGTGTTTACAATACATTTTTTAAATATGTACTCCACCTTCATTTTTCTTTATTTTTAAGAACATGTTATAGTGCTAGAGTCAAAAGGTTAGGTTAGAAGAGTGCTTAACATTACCATTTGTGAATGGCGGGCACTAGTTAGTGTGGTCCAAAGTAAATTATTAAATATTTGATGAAGGAGATTTCAGCCAGTTTCTATTATTGCCAGGTTATTAAGTACATTATAGAAAAGTGACGCCCCAAACCTAAATCTCATTATTGACTCAATTAGTCAGTGTTGATCTTTGTATATAGAGTTTCCATTATTTAATTCATTTGTCTTTAGAGTAAAGCCCAATTTGCTCTTTCTATCCATACGCCGTTCCCTTTTATGTAAGTGTACCCAGTGAGCCAGGAGCCTTCTGGCACTGCACCCGTTGATGACATCTCCTATTCACACAGCCTGGAATGGACAGTTCTCGTTCCCCATCAACATCAGCGCTGATCTGGCTCCTGTGGCCATCATGCTCGTCTACACCCTTCACCCCAGCGGGGAAATTGTGGCTGACACTGTCAAATTCCAGGTTGAGAAATGCTTTAAAAACAAGGTGATTTTTTTTTCTATTTCTTACTGGTCCTGGGTGAGAGGGGTGAGCACTTTTCTCCCTGTCATCTCACTCCTATTAACTTTACAGGGGACTCGCACAATAAATGTTGGTGTAATTAAATTATCAGGGGATAATAGAATCGCCAAACAGAATGAATAAATTTTGGCAGCAATGTCAATCCTGAGACGATGGGAGGATGTCCCTGGAGGGGAAGTGAGGGTGATAGTAGGCCGGAAAAATATAGGTACAGAAATCTATAAAGATGTATTTGGAAAAAAACTGAGACTATGCAAATTATATTCATATAAAGTTATCCTACTCTCATTCTTTTCTTCCTCACCTTCAGGTTAGCATCAACTTCTCTGAGGAGCAGGGACTCCCCGGCTCCAACATCAGCCTCTACCTAGAAGCAGCCCCTGACTCCTTCTGCGCACTCCGGGCTTTGGATAAAAGCGTCCTTCTACTGAAATCGGAACAAGAGCTGTCAGCTGAAAGTGTGAGCTCTCTGATTCCCCAACTTTTGTCTAAACTCCTGCAAGTCTAACCCTTCAGATGGTATTTTTGAGATGGAACATGTTGAAAAATCAAATATTCTCTTCCTTTATTCCTTCATGGATTATATACTTAATTATTTCTCTCGTCAGACCCAGCACTTAAAACAATACAGAATTCAGTAGATAGTTATAACAGGCTAGGGATCATATAACAATGTGATTTTGAAAAGAGGTAATAGATGTAATTATATGTATGTGGAAACGTAGAGTTAAATCTCTGTGTTGAAAGATATGTTTGGCTCCCTAGCGGGTTTGGCTCGGTGGATAGAGCATCCACCCCAGAACTGAAGAGTCCCCGGGTTTGATTCCAGTCAATGGATGCTCGTTCCTAGCTTGCAGGCTTGATCTCCAGCCCTGGCCAGGGTCCGAGGCAACCAATTGATGTCTCTTTCTCGCATCAATTTTTCTCTCTGTGTGTCTCTTCCCCTCCTTTCCACTCTTTCTAAAAATCAATAGAAAAATAGATATGCTTGGCTACAATGTAAAGTCATAATCTATTGATTTATCTTATATTTTCATAAGCATTTTCAGATCAGCAATCCCAGAATTTCACACCAATTTGTTTCAGTTAACTGTTGTATATTTTCCCTTTGTTTTTAACACAAGTACATATAAATATGGAAATTTTTTAACCTTATTTTTTATTGTACCTTACCTCTGATATTATTTTGTTTTAGTTTCAGGTGTACAGCATAGTGTTAGACAGTCATATGCTTTAAAAAGTGGTCCTCCCATTATTCCTAGTACCACCTGGCACCATACACAGTTATTACAATAATTTTTACTATATTTCCTATGCTGCACTTCACATCCTGTGACTATTTTGTAGCTACCAATTTGTACTTTTTAATCCCTTCACCTTTTTCACCCAGTCCCCCAAATCCACTCCCCTCTGGCATCTATCAGTCTGTTCTCTGTATCTTTGAATCTGTTTCAATTTTATTTTTGTTTTAGGAATTTATGATCATGCTGAAAACTAATTTAATAATTTCAAAAATGTATTATTAAAATTATGTCTATTGTCCTACTCCAGTTGGGCTGCTGTAGCATTTGGGCTACCACAGACTGGGTAGCTTACAAATCACAGACTGGGATGCGAGCACAAGCTATTTCTATTATTTAACAGAGGCAAAAAATTGTCTGCTTAGCATGTACACCATTAAAAAAAAACCCTCAGAAACAAATAAATGAACACATAAAAAAGATTTAGAGTCATAATCTATTGTGATTATGTGCTCCTGTGAGAGAGGCAGTGTCTCTTCCTGGTGGTAGACTTCTCCTTGTGTCTTGGTGGAAGGAATAAGGGATATTTCTTGAGGACCTTTTATAAGGGCATTAATATCATTCTTGAGGCTCTGCCTTCATGACCTAACCACCTCCTAAAGGTCCTACCTCCTCATACCATCACATTGGGCATTAGGATTTCAACATACGCATTTTGAGAAGACACAAACATTCAGACCGTAGCACCAGTGTATTGTAGAAAATGTGCAAAATAAAAGGATAAAAGAGAAGATGTTTTAAAAATCACTCATAATTGTAAAAGTTAGACATATGTACATTTTTGTTGTAATTTTTATTTATTTAATTCAAATTATTAGTATAAGTGAAAGCTTATTTAGAAAGTAACAGATGTGACAGTAAGCCAGCTGAGCAGTGACGGCTTAGAAAACAAGTTACAGAGGCAAAAGAAGGGCCCTTGGAGCTTAGGAAAGGGAAAGGCAAAGATAACTCAGCTGAGTGGAAAAAGAAGGGGAAGGGTAAAGTATAGGTGTGCTCCTGTGAGAGAGGCATACGTATATATTTCACAAATAAGATCTTGTTGAAAAAATGCAATTTTGTATTTTGCCTTTAACATTCTATAGTAAATCTAGTTTCAAATAAAAATCTATAAAAAATAATTAATAACAATATCTAATAACCATGAATCAAGACATCAACTGTATAATTTTTTTAATGTAAAAGTGTTTTACTAAAGTTTTGTTATGAGAAGGGCAGGTTATCTGTATATTAAGTTCTAGGTTTCTGCTTCCTTTCAGTATCTTAAAAATGCCACTCCCCTATTGCCTTGCTTTGAATATTGCTTTTAAGACTTCTGACATAAATCTAACTCATTTGACCTTGTAAGTTATTTAATCTTTTTTGCCTGAAGGCCTTGAGGGCTGGTTTTCCTTTAAATTTTAAATTTTAAAATAGTTTTAGTAAAATACCTGTCAGAATTTATTGTTTGGGGGAAATTTTCCTAAGTACACAGTGACCCATACAATGTGTAAACATAGATCTTTTATTTCCAGAATTCATCTTGAATTATAATTCTAAATTTTAATTTTTCCATTGTTTCTTTCCCCCTTCTACTAAAACTTTATAAATATGCTTCATCTCTACCTGCTTTTCAATTCAACCACTTTGCCTATGACCTGTTTTAATTCATTCTTTCTCTCATCTTTATTCTCTTTTTTTCCTATGCTACTTTTTAACATTTTCTTTCAGTCTATTTTTTTTCTTAAGCTCCTAATAATTTAGAGTTTATATCTCTTTTATCTTACAGCAGTTTTGTTGTAATTCATTTTTTTCCAGTTCTTGATAATTGGTGGAAGAATGACCCAAAAGTGTTGGATTAAATAGATTCAATATTTTTTAAAAAACAAAACCACAATAAATGGTTATGGCACAAATTTTCCAATTTTATAGAAATAAAATGAGTGCTTAAAATCATTGAAAACCATGTGATTTTTTTCCATAGGTGTATAACCTGCTTCCAAATATAGAACTCTATGGTTATTTCCATCATGGTCTCAACCTTGACGATAGCAAGCAAGACCCTTGCATTCCTCAGAAGGATATGTTTTACAATGGTTTGTATTACATACCTGCAGGCAACTATGAAGATGGAGACACCTATGATATTATCAGGGTAAGAACATTTAAAGCTTTTTTATTTATTTTATTTCAATTTTAATGCTCATATTGCATATCTACGTTTTATGTAGTTTTTTCCTATTCTTTGAGATAGGGATAAGTAATCTGCTTAAAGAATACTCAAAAGTTGTCTTACAAAAAAGAGACATTCATTTCTGTTGATTCTTTTGTTGAAAATAAATTAAGTGGCAGCTAAAAATATAAAACCTCTTGTTTGAAGTAATGAGATAGTCTTCAATTTGTTGTGGTAAACCTTATGCAGAAATAGTCAAATAAAGAGTCTAGAATATTGTCTGGGCTACCAATTAGATATGCTGAGACCCCATGAAAGGATCTTTATCATTGAAGTCACAGATATAAAGGAAAAAGGGCATCGAATCAGACAGACTTTAGTTTAAGACCCAGATCTTCAAATTACTAACTATACATTGTATATGTGTGTGAGTGTGTATATGTTTTTTTTTTTTTTAAATATATTTTATTGATCTTTTACAGAGAGGAAGGGAGAGAGATAGAGAGTTAGAAACATCGATGAGAGAGAAACATCGATCAGCTGCCTCCTGCACATCTCCCACTGGGGATATGCCCGCAACCAAGGTACATGCCCTTGACCGGAATCGAACCTGGGACCTTTTAGTCCGCAGGCCGACGCTCTATCCACTGAGCCAAACCGGTTTCGGCGTGTATATGTTTGATATTGATTAAGATCATAGTAGTGCTGTTCGTATTTTTCCCTTAAAATTAAGTGAAAAATGATGTTAAATACTTAGCAAAATTCTAGCACATAATAAGTGGTGGATAAATCAGACTATCATTTTTTATTCAAATTAGGTATTTTTCATACGTTAAATACAAGTGATTTAATTTCTAACATCTGAGACCTTTGCTAGGAGAGGAAATCTGTATATTTAACACTATAATGTAGCTGATGGACCTGTTTTAGGTGTTGTGTGAAGGAAATGCACAACTTCTCTTTTGTTGTTTGTTTACTTGAAGTCCATGGGTCTGAAAGCCTTTACCAATCTCCATTATCGGAAGCCAGAAATATGTTCAGTAGAGTGGAGGCCATTCTCCGAGAGATCATTGCTAATTGGACCCCTATGTGAACCGATGTACAGTGCCCCCCCACCTAAAATTGCATGTGAGTAATCTAGAATTCTGTGTTTGGGAGATGGCCAAAGGAGTATTTGGGATAAAATTATAAAAAATAGAATTTTACTTGTGAATTATGAAAGTTTTTTGGCTACAATTAGACATCAGCAAAATAGGCAGAATAATGCAGGATGGGAATGGTTTGGGTTAAAAGGAAGAACTGGCTTCAAACATTAGGGGAAGTTTATTTTTATTGGGAGAACACAATATCAGAAGAGTATAGGAGCAGGTAATGTGTAGTGATATGGAAGGACAGTCATTATAAGTGAGTATGATACAAGAGAATGAGGGATCCTTATGGGGCATTATATCCTTATTATGTATAGACCATAATTCACAGAATTCAAGGCAGAGGATATTTTGATTCCCAGATAACCAAACAGATGGCATCAGAGCAGTGTGTTCAAATACTAGTCCATTTACCAGTGGAAGACCTGGAAGCACAAAACTCAGTCATAATCTTAGATGAATAAGGCACTTAGGTAGATTTCCAATACAGAAATTTCATCAGGGAAGCAAAATGAAAGAAGGTCATCAGAATAGAACCCAAATCAAAGTTGTATTTCAGATCTGAAAACACTTGAGTAACATCTTTTAAATCCCTCTGGCCTACCATTGAGGATTAGACTAGTAATTTAAGTGGGGTTGATCCTGAAGATGGATATCAGAAACACCACTTGAGAAAAATGAAAGGCCTGACAACTTTATACAAGGATAGACTTGCTGAGTTCAAGAGGCCCTAGAACAGTGATGGCGAACCTTTTGAGCTCGGCGTGTCAGCATTTTGAAAAACCCTAACTTAACTCTGGTGCCATGTCACATATAGAAATTTTTTTATATTTGCAACCATAGTAAAACAAAGACATATTTTTGATATTTATTTTATATATTTAAATGCCATTTAACAAAGAAAAATCAACCAAAAAAATGAGTTTGCATGTCACCTCTGACACGCGTGTCATAGGTTCGCCATCACTGATGTAGGCTGACTATTTGTTGTTAATAATGGGAGAGATATGAACATCAAAATGCTGATACCTAGATTGAGATACATGTTTATTGACAATGAGCCTCAGGAGCAAATTCTTATACTGCTTCATACTGAGCATACATGGTTAAAGACGTAGCTTATAGGTGTGTGTCATTGAAACACGTATTTTCATTCTTCCAAAATAAAGCATTTCTCTTTTCTTTTACCTGGTGAAGTCTCGAATGAGGACTTAGGCCCTGTGGAATGGGCTATAACAGAAACAGTAAGAACGAACTTTCCAGAGACATGGATATGGGACCTCGTCAGTGTCGAGTGAGCTTTCAACAATTCTCTTTCTGATGTGTCTTTATTTCTATTTTCTTTTTGTTATTATTTATTAAACATTATTTCTGGGTATATAAAGCAATACCACATCTGTAAAATTATCTAATACTATTCATTTGTATGTGCTGACTACATTTTTTTTCTTCAGCATTTTTTTCATTTAATTTCATGCATACAGATGTAACATGCCTCAATTTAATAAAGGAAAAAAAACACAATTCCTTGTTTAAAGGAATGTGACCTTTTTAAGGTTAAAGTTCAGAGAAATACAGCTATAACTCATTTGTAACCCTTCGTTAATGCTTGCTTGCTTATTTATTTATTTATTTGTTTGTTTATTTATTTATTCATTTTTGCTTGCTCTGGGCTGATTTTTAGGTCCCAGTTTAGACAAAAATCTCATTTTGGTAATAATCTGTCCTTGTAGTTCCTCAGGTTCAGCAAATGTTTCATTCCGCATCCCTGATACTATAACTCGATGGGAGGCAAATGGCTTCTGTGTGAATGGTGATGCAGGGTTTGGCATTTCGTCGACAATTGCTCTGGAAGCCTCTCAACCTTTCTTCGTTGAAGTGGCCCTACCCTTTTCAGTGGTTCGAAACGAAGAATCTGATGTGGTTGTCAATGTCTTCAGCTACCTGAATACATGTGCAGAGGTCAGTTGTTCCCTTTGCTCTGGAGACCAAATCTAACAAGGGCAAAAAAAAGTACTTAATGTTTTCCTGGAATATGGCCACATTCTTTTCATTCTCCAATGCAAAATGGTGCTATAAGGGTATTCCTTGTTTCCATAGTCCTCAAACGAAAACAACTGCTTTCATTCACAGCAGTGATTTAAATGCTGCTTTGAGAATGCCAATCATAGTGATGTGTGTTCTGACTTTTTTATCTTTGTGTAAGAGGAGTCATTTGGTATGTTTTATCTCCGCTAACTTAAAATAGGTAAAGCAGAATTTTCTCAAGTTGGGAAGAGGAATAATATTAGCAAAGCATTTAGCATGTCACCCTCATGACTTTTTTTTTTTTAGATTTCTGTTCAACTGGAAGAATCTGAGAATTTTGAGGCATATATCAGCACCCCTAAAAACAATGACAGTGAGGTTATTCAGGCTGGAGAGAGGAAAACATATGTCTGGACTCTTATACCTAAGAAGTTGGGTAAGCAGCTAAGTACCTATGCCAAACTCTGGTGGAAAACCAACCCATTTTTATTGACCCTATTTTTCTTAAATTGTCTATACAAACAATTTTCTCCATCACAATTTTAATACTACTTTTTAAAAAATTCCCAATTAAAAAGTCTTATTTTCATTAACTAATATCTAGTTGCTAATGTTTGCATAAAACAAAACCACCTTTCATTTGTATAAAAGCATAATGTGATCAAAATACAATAGAAATGCTAAATTTCATGACCTATAAAATCTATATATATTATCCCAAATGAAGGCCATATTTTCATTAATGCTGACCAATTCCTTCACTTCTCACTTATTCCTTCCTCACCTATCAGCATGAACCCATGTCACTTATACAAAAATTGCTCCTCAATTACAATTGTCAGGATTTGCAAATGTATTAAATACTAGAGGCCCCATGCATGAAATTCGTGCAAGAGGAGGCCTTCCTTCCCGGGTGCTGGCACCAGCTTTCCTCTGGCACCCGGAACCCGGGCTTTTGTTGTAGCCCCAGCTTGGCCCAGAAGGTCATCTGGAAGGACATCTGATCTAATTAGCATATTATGCCTTTATTATTATGGATATCATGACACCAAAAACCCTGAACACTTAGATGGAGATCAAACACTGAAAAGCATTGTCTTGGTGTATATATTACCTGCAACATAGAAAAATAAATTTGCAAGTATCTTCTTGAAAATATAAGGGAAGGGAAAAGCTAAAAGGATTCTAAAAAACAAAGGATGATAGATGTGGTAGATGCATCATTATCATTATCACTAATTTAAAAAATTAAGTGTCATCAAAATTTTCTCTATGTACCATATTTCATGTACCATATTTATTGTATTATTTCTCTGAGTTTTTAAAATTTATTAAGGTGCCTGGCTGGTGTAGCATAGTGGTTGAGTGTTGACCTATGAACCAGGAGGTCATGGTTTGATTTCCGGTCAGGGCACATGCCTGGGGGGCAGCCAATCAATGATTCTCTCTTATCATCAATGTTTCTATCTCTCCCTCTCCCTTCTGCTCTGAAATCAATAAATATATTTTTAAGAGTTAAAAATTAAAAGTTGTATCATTTATTAAAGTGACATTGGTTAAAAATATTATGTAGGTTTCAGGTGTACAATTCTATAATACATCATCTGTCTACTGTATTGTGTGCTCACCACCCCAAATCAAATCTCCTTCCATTACCAACAACCAGTATTTTTAGGAGATCGTTTTAGTTCATCTGTGATATTTATCTGCCTAAAACTACTTTTCCTTTTAGATTTTGTTTCTCAATATTTCTAACTACACAAAGTCTTCAAAATTTTTACCCTGACAATTGAGTTAGAATACTGTACTAACTTGTATGGCTTTATGGCAAAAAGTGGGGGACACAGTTCTAAGGGGGAAATATCGAAGGCTTTCTTAAAAAGAAACAAAATACAACAACAAATAAGAACAGTATATTGGCTATACATATTGGTATATAGGCAAATAGGTAATATTAAATCAAAAGAATTAAATCAAAAGTTCTAATCAAGTAAATGAATCACTTATTTAATATAAGGAATCTTAAAACAGGCAAAACAGAATATACCAAATTATTTCCTGTCAGGAGAAGGAATGTATTTTAGTCTAAGCATAAATATGATAGAATTCAGTTCCTCCAATTGAAAATGTGGTTCACAAACTCTATCATTTCCCATCATAGAAGGATCCTATGGTCAATTTAATGTATGTTTGGGAATGTTTTCCAGGTAAAGTGAATATCACTGTAGTTGCTGAGTCCAGACAAAGTAGTGCTTGCCCAAATGAAGATGAGCAGCAAAATCTAAACTGGGAAGATACTGTGGTCAAAAGTTTGTTGGTAGAGGTATGTACATGCAAAACTATCAAGCTCTTCCAGATGAGAAGTAATCTCTAATAGGGTAAATATTAAAAGACATTCTCCTTGAAGAGACTTAATTGACCATAGTTACTTTTGACACAGGATATGTCATCTGACCCAGAATAGCAAAACATCACTTAACACAAGCTTGGTGATTTTTTGTCTGCTCCTAACTCATGTTTCCTGCACACTTATTTTTATCCCCTTCCCCTTTTTAATTGACTCCAATCCAAGGCAAATCTACTTGCCTTACAATCCTATGTAGTTTCCATCATCCTCACCTGCAAAAAAACTTTGTCTATTGGAGATGCTAAACAGTATCAGCATCTGTCACGTCCCCAAATGACAACAAAGTTATCTTTATCCAAAATATGGGCGCACAGGGCCCAAAATGGATATTGGTAATGTACAGTGACTTCCAGATATAAACAGAAGGGGACAGTGAATGAATCTCTCCCGAGGGCAAACATGTCCAGCCATACCTATGTAAGTTGATACTTGATTACTTTTCCTTCGTGAAAAGGTCATCCAGACTCATTACTTTGTGCTTGTTTTTGTTTACTCTTTGACAGCCCGAAGGTATTGAAAAAGAAATGACTCAAAGTTTCTTTATCCATACAAAAGGTAAGAGGATCTTTTAGGTGGTAGACTTAGTCCTAATGAAGATTTATCAACATTTGTCATGTCGAGTTCCCCAGAGATTTCATTCTAAATACCTAATGGGGGATTATTTTTTTCACTTCCTAAGTTTATGGTATAATTTTTGCCATAAAAATCTATAGTATTTATGGTGTTTTATTTTATTTTTAGTTCACCCAACTCATTGGTCTGCCTCAAACTATTTTTCCTATTTTATATATTTTCTGCTTCTCTTGTCCTATGATTATGACAAACTGTGGGGCAGTGGTAAATCAAGATTATGCCCAAATCACATATAATCTGACCTTTGCTTTTGTACTCTTGGGTTGAAACAATCACTGCCCCTCAATTGCTTGCCTCATGGCCTCACAGTACTGTTTTATCTGGTTGATAATGATATGATTTTAATGACTAATAGGTATCTCCAAGATTTACCTAGTGTGTGTGCTACGTTATATGTCATAGACAGCAGTTTTTGACATTTTTTATACTTAAGTAGTATAGGCACTAAACTAATGGAGAATAGTGGCCATATCTAACATACAGATGCATATACCATTTTTTGAATGTATTGTTATTCTAAACTAGATCAAAACCTCAATTTATGTCATCTAACAAGCAACTTGTAAATTTTTTAAAAGGAATATATTTTATGTTTTTCCCACAAGTCTTTTTCTATTGTTTATGAAAGGAAGCCATCACATTATTTATTTTATTGATATTTTCTTTCCAGGCACTAATGTCTCCATGTCAGTGGTTTTGGATTTGCCAGATAATGTGGTAGAAGGATCAGCCAGGGCCTTTATTACTGTTGTGGGTAAGTTGGTTAAATTTTGTGTTTCACAATGATTTGAAAAGTCTTGACCGAGGTGGTCTGTAAAAATTCCTTAAAATGACAGGATGGAGAGATTTTTCTTATGCTATCCATTGGAGCAGAATTATTATTGAGGATTATCCTCTAAACTTGTTTTCATATGAGGATCTGAAGGAATTATAGCATCATTTTCAAATCTGTGTCTCTAGGAAACATTTGTTCTGGTGGATGATAGTTGGTGTTTAGAAAACAAAGAGTTGTATTATATTAATATGAAATATTAAATTCCCCTTTGGAGAATCAGAATAATCTTTGCTGGTTATAAATGCTAGAAATATCCCCAGTAATAGGAGAATTCTGTTTTTCAACAGTAAAACTTATTTATCTATCATTAGCATTAACACTTTTGGGGAAAGGGATGGATTACAGTTCATAGTTCATAAGGTCAATTTCTCAAAAACAAAGAAGCAAGCAAACATAATTTTTTAACTTTCTCTTCTCTGGTAATGAGATTTTTCAGAAACAGTTTCCATACCAGAAACCCCATTAGTTTGACCCTTCATATCTGTCTCCTTTTCAGAATTACTTCATGAAAATTTTCCTTGTTTCCACCTTTTAGACTCAATTTTTAAATATTTTCTACTTTCACTATGCCTCTTTAATCTGTAGTTATTAATGTTCAGATGCCAACTTTAAGTGGTAGTAACTTTCTGCTTTTCCTATTTTTAGGGGATGTTCTAGGTCTTGCGATGCAGAATCTTGAGAATCTCCTGCAAATGCCCAGTGGAAGTGGAGAGCAGAATATTGCCCTGCTAGCGTCTGATACTTACGTCCTTGACTACCTGCAATCTACTCAACAATTGACAGAGGAAGTTAAATCTAGGGCTTTCTCTTTCTTATCTAATGGTGAGAAGGTTCAAGTTAATTTCTGCCCATAATAGATGAAATCAGTTGTTCCTATATCCAGATGTCAAAAAGCTATTATTATGAGTTAGTCCCGTGGGGGAAAAATAGATCTGAACTGAGGTATATTCTGAGTTTGAACTATGTTTTTGTTTGTTTGTTTTGTTTTGTTTTTGTTATTTTCGAGATTTTTTAGACTTTAATACCTGTGTGGTCATTTGGTTTCACAATGTAACACTGCAGCATTTCAAATTATGAGTTCAGGTTTTTTTAGTGCCTAATATTTTGCCAAGTTACTTTGTGTGTCACTGTTGCTGTTATTAATAGTAGCTAGAAATGGTTCATTTATCAACTTCTGTATTTATCTTTCAATTGTGTTTCATTGCAATCAAGTGATTGAATTTGTGTGCAGAAAAAAATGCATAAACCTTGTAAAAATGTAATGTTAAGGAAAAGTCAGAGGTATGATTTATTTGGGTTTTCTTTTCAGAAAGATAACCAAACAAAATGACCTTAAGGAAATTTTGTAAATGCCAATTATTGAGCTAGGCTCAGTCACATGTAATACTTTTGGGGGGGGGGCGGGAGTGATTTTATTATTTTACTGTTATAACCATATTGTCACATAGCGTCATTAAACCCTGACAAGGTAGAAGTTATTTTTTCTCAATATAGATACAGAACCTGAGTTTCAGAAGTTAAATTGAAATGACCATCTTGTAATTTATGTCTATCTAACACCAAAACACAAGGCTCATATACTACATCATCCTTTTTCTTCTAACTTTCTTATATTAAAAAATAATTTCCTACAATGTTGTATTTTAGGCTATCAAAAGCAGCTGTCTTTCAAGAACATTGATGGCTCATATAGCATGTTTTGGCGGAGGAATCAGAAAGGAAGCATATGGTGAGACATGAAAATTTTATCTTAAATAATGTAGAAATGATCTGAGGAGGGCTTATAAGAAAATGAGAGCAATTGAGTTCAGTGGAAATATAAAAGCAAAGTGGGTTTCAAAGTGAATTTCCAGAGGCGAATCAGATAATACTAAAACAGTTGGTTATTCCAGTGCTAATGCAGTATACCTAGAGTCTCATGGCAAGTTTAATGAGAGCTCCTCTACTTCCATAGCTTGTTAACGCCATGGAAAATGCCACAACTTAGTCTGCATTTCTCAGAGTCCCATGTTCATTCAGGAGAGGAACACTAGATGTCCCCAAAGCATCTAGTTACACCCACTCTCTCGCCACATAAGGATAATCTAATGAACTATGTATCGAGAACTGTGTGTATAAACACGCTGGAAATTACCTACTCTTATTTTCACATATTGCTATTCAAAACATCTTATTGCCCCGAAGGAAAGAGCCGCTATCAATACTCATTAGTCAACATTAGCCAAATTGGATGCACCCATTACCCAAAGGGGACAATGCTGATGAATGTGTGGAGTAACTGACATGATCATTTCCTTCTTATTCAACTTCTGTCCAACGGGTGGTGTGCATTACAGGCTCAGTGCCCTTACTTTTAAGACATTTGAGAGAATGAAGAAATATGTTTTCATTGATGAACAAGTTCAACAACAGACCTTCATCTGGCTTTCAAGCAAACAGGAAAGCAATGGTGCCTTTAAAAGCGATGGGAAGATTTTCCACAATGCCTGGGAGGTGAGAGATTAATAGTTGTATGTTTTCCTTGCTCCTTTGTTTTGCCTGCCTTCCCTGCCTCTGGCCTAACTAGCCTGGAACATGAATATTTTTTCTTGTGAATATTACCTTTTCTGAGTCTGCTGAAGTCATAGGCCTGTGGTGTATTAGTCAGCAGCATCACTGCTACATATAGCTAGCTCCTCATGAATCTATTATTTGCCTTACTGTCTTTAGCCCTTCCATAGAAGCAATCTATTTTAAGATATAAACTAGAAAGAGGAGGATGGGGGGAGAAAAGGAACTTAGAGAGGAAACATTCATAAGTTTGGAGCCAGAAGATATATTAAAGGAGGGGCCTTGAGTAAGTCATTCATTCCTATTCATGGGTGACAAAAAAATTTAGGGGGAGTATCTAGTGAATTACATTGTATCAATGAAGCACTCTCCCAATACCTTCTCAAGTCAAAGCATGAAGGCCTAGCTTGCCCTAAGTCAAAAAGCAGATGAGATGATGTATGTCTGACAATAATCACTCCTTCCCTTTTCTGTCCATCTTTAGGTAAATCACTAGCATTCTCCATCCTGTTTTCCTTTGTAGACTGCTGCCCACCTCCATCCCCTCCTCTGTGTCCTTGATTCTCCTAACATTTGTATTTCCTTCTATAAATCCCTGCTCGTGATACTTTATCGTGCCCTGATAGCCTCTGGGATATCCTGGGCTTTTCTCTTGTGTCCTTCCTCATAATCACCACTTCTATGTTTGGATTTTTGGAATGTAAAGCTAATCCACTTCAAAATATAGGTCAATAGCAACTCCGGATGGTATTTAATTTTAATGTGAATTGTTTTCACATTGCCTTACGATTATGTAGTATGGGAAAATGTCTTTGAATTATGTCAAACCTACTCCTCACAATAGGAGGCCCCTGATAGAGAATAGCACTTGTTCCTATGTTGGAAAACAGAATTTTTCATGTTCTCTTCTAAAATATCTCCACATTTCTTCTTAATGGCTTCGTTACTGGTCCCTACATCAGTTTGTCTGATCTTACCCAATCCTTTTCCATAACTCTGTGTGTGTCCATTTTAAATTGGGTCAGAGAAAGAAGCAAGGAGAAAAATAAAAACCTGCACTGCAGGGGAATGGTGTTACAGCCTGCTACAGCTTAAGTGTGCGCTGTGGGTCCCCACATCTTATTTTAGGGCCCGACATCTCCAGTTATTTACACCTTAATAACTGAGCTCCTCAGAAGTCTCTCTCTCTCTCTCTCTCTATATATATATATATATATATATATATGTATATATATATATATATATATTAAAGAGAAGTCACCTTTTGCTTAAATAAATAAAAAAGAATTTAATATTAGATCAGTGGACCCCAAATGTCTTATGAATGTTATTTGCTTCAGTATCACTAGAACACCCATTAAAATTCATTTCCCTATACCGTATTCCAGACTTTTTGAATCAGAATCTCTTGTTTGAATACTGGTTTATTTCATAAGTTCCCCAGGGTATTTTTATGCACAGTTTGCAAACCACATAACTTATAAATGTTTTTCTAAGTTTATACCACAATTATATATGTGATTAAGTATAGTTGAGATTAATTGTATGTTTTATTTCATTATTACATTGGATCTCGATGAATTTTTATTCAAACAGCATGATTATTAACAACTTAATTTAAAAATTACACATTTTCAAGTGTTTATGAATAATGGTAATTGTTTTCAGAGTTTCTTTTATGCTTTGTCTCACTTCAGAAGGATAGCTGTTCTTTTGTGCTCTATCATCCTGTAGGACTCATTGTTCCTTTGTGTTTAGGGAGAAGAAGAAGAGGAGGAGGAGGAGGAGGAGGACATTTTACTCACTGCATATATTGTTGGAGCATTCCTTGAAGCTGGGCTCAATTTTACTGTAAGGATTCCCATCATCTTTTCGTTTCAGTCAGCTGCACGCATATTAAATAGACTGTGAAAGAAGAGTGATTTGAAATTCTTACAACAGATGGAACATCAAAGGAACATTTCAATCATTACCTCTCTTTGAGTTGATGTTACTCAAGCTATTTTTCATCCATAGAAATCTTTGATGAACACTATTGAGTTTTTCCCTAGGGAGAATATACATATCTACACACAAAAGAGTTTTCCATACTACTTCCAATATTTACAGATCTTCTGAAGTTCAGCCATGAATTTTAGATTAAGAACCCATGCACTAAGTATAACCATAACCTAGATTCTGTTTCTTTAACCAATTCAATGTGTAAACATTTCAACTTAAGTGTTGTTCATCTTGGCTGCCTCCTAATCCAAAGGTTAAATGATCTGATTGCACACTCTGTTCCTGAAAAAAGATACTAGGAACTTTCAGGATCATTGTCTATCTCAAAAATCATCTTTAGAAATATAAGCTTCGCCAAAACCGGTTTGGCTCAGTGGATAGAGCATCGGCCTGCGGACTGAAGGATCCTAGGTTCGATTCCGGTCAAGGGCATGTACCTGGGTTGCGGGCACATCCCCAGTGGGAGATGTGCAGGAGGCAGCTGGTCGATGTTCCTCTCTCATCGATGTTTCTAACTCTCTCTCTCCCTTCCTCTCTGTAAAAAATCAATAAAAATATATTAAAAAAAAAAAAGAAATATAAGCTTCTATTTTAAGTATTAGAATAACACATCTTAAGTAAATGTTTATTCTTTGCCACATATAAGAAATTTATATTGTTAACTGAAATATGACTGATCAGATATAGAAAAGGCATTTTTAGATTATTTAAATTTTATTTCTCAAACACTAGTAATCCATCCAAAATTAATTTTATTGATACTTATAAAGAAAAATACATATGCATACATATGGACAGGTTTGTATATAAAATATATTTTAAGGATACATAACCTAAGATATAAAGAATGATTAGTTTATTCAGCAAGATTGTGAAGTGTTAGTATATAATTTTAAAATATGTTGTTTTTCTACATGACTAGTTTCCTGCTCTGCGACACGGGCTCTTTTTCCTGGAGGAGGCATTGGAAAATGGTGTCACCAATGGCTATAATCATGCAATGCTGGCTTATGTTTTTGCATTAGCTGGAAAAGAGGAGCAGGTGGAATCCTTACTCCAGGTCCTGGATCAATCTGCTACCAAAGAAAGTAATTATTATTTACTTTTTCTAATAGAGATGACCTTGGGAATAAAGTGATGAAACTTCCTTAGCATTCATATAGGAACACTTTCTTGACTAGTATATTTCTATTTCCCTTATGGAATTTCCAAATGGCCCTTTGTCTTTAAAGAATACTATATATTTTCTACTAGTTTCTTTTTAAATGAGTGAAATAAAGTAAATCAAGCATAGTGACCATACCATAGATAATAAAAACTGCTTGTAAAACTTAATCACATACCACTTTTGACCTTAAGAAGTTGCTATATTCATTTCATAAGGCTGCCATATAGAATACCACAGACTAGACGGCTAAAATAACAGAAGTTTATTTTTTCATGGTTCTGATGATAGAATTCCAGGATCAAGGTGTCAACAGGTTTGGTTTCTTCTGAAGCCTTATTCTTGGTTTGTAGATAACCATCTTCTCTCTCCATGTTCACATTGTGGGGTTTTTCTGTGTGCATGCACCCCTGGTGTCCCTTTCAGGTATCCAACTTTCCTCATTTAAGGACACTAAGTAGGTTGGATTAAGGCACACCCTAACGGCCTTGTTTTAACTTAATCACCTCTTTGAAGGCCTTATCTCCAAATAGAGTCATGTTCTGAGGCTCTGGCATTTAGGACTTGAACATGTGAATTTTGAGGGATACAATTCAGTCCATAACAGAGGCCGAGAATGGAATTTGCATCATTCTTATGTGTAATAAGTTCTCTTTATAGGGACTGTGTTAAAATTCTTTCTTTGTCTCAGATAATGTAATATATTGGGAAAGAGCTAAGAAATCCAAGACAGAAGCACCCCCATCCTTTATTCCTCCGGCACCTTCTGCCGACACTGAGAAGACTTGCTATGTGCTGTTGGCCATCATTTCCCAAAAAGCTCCTGACCTCACCTATGCTAGTCAGATTGTGCAGTGGGTTGCTCAACAAATGAATTCCCAAGGAGGCTTCTCTTCCACACAGGTAATTGGTGTGAGTCTGGTACTAATAACAATATTTGACAGCAAAGGTAATCATAGAAAATACCTGCAAAGATAAAGGATATTTGCTGTTTAAATCCTATTCTAGTCAGTTCACAATGGTTTATTGGTCACTTCTTGTGTATCAGGGACTCTACTAGGAATTATTTATGTACAGATTAATAAAATGAGGTTCCTTTTCAAGGAATTTTGCCCGACCTATATCTCCATTTACACAGTAAAAATAAAATGTAACTCTAGAAGAGATTGTTGTCATAAACACCAGAGTCTTGATGATAAGTTAGATAGCTGATGATATTACAGTTAAAGTACATATCAACCAAGAAGAAGTATTTTTCTTTATTTCTGTTGTCTGCACTTTGGGAAAAACAGATGAAATGAGTGCATAACAGAAAAAAATAGTTATGAAAAACAATTATGTATATTTTTCCTTAGCAGGAAAAATAATTTTAAATGCAAAGACATGCAGTTTTATTCCCACAGGGAAAATCATCACTTCCCTCTTTCCTTTTTTTCAGTCTTGGCTTCTGACTAAAACCATGTTTGTGAATCTCCTAACAGCTATCTCCAAATACAATCACATTCTGAGGTTCAGACTTCTCTCTTTGAAGATAGTTGGGTATAAGCATTGTCCAAGGCAGGTTAATTACATAACATCTTGATTTTTCAGAAAGTGTTTGGCACTACTTACAAAAACAGAGATTATACTTTATATAATTCTTTAGAAAAATAAAATTTGATTGAGATTTGTAGAAGAAAATCAATTTTAATGGTAGAAAACTAGCACAAGCAAATATATGTTCCTGTCCTTTAGGATATTGCTTCTTATTGTTTTACTAGTGGCCCAGTGCACGAAATTCATGTACAGATAGGGTCCCTAGGCCTGGCCACCTATCAGGGCCAATTGGGGCCTTCCAGCTGCCAGTCAGGCCCTTCCTTTGTTTTTTACCACCCCCTGGTGGTCAGCACACATCATAGTGAGTGATCGGTCTCCCAATCTAACTCCTGTGGGGACAATTTGCATATTAGGCTTTTATATAGAGAGATTGACCTGTCTTAGGAATGGTTCCATGGACTGATTTAAATTTCATTGTTAATGATAACTAATACTGCAGCATAATGGAGTTGGTACTATAGGTTGTACTCTTCCATGCAGGACACTGCTGTCTGTCTTCTTGCCATAACCCGTTACATGAAGCTAACATTCTCTAACGGTCAAAACAATGTCACCGTTAGCAACGAAGAATCCAGTGAGACTTTCCAGATTGACGATGACAACCGCTTACTAGTCCAACGTTCAGAACTAACAAAAGCATATGGAGAATACACAGTAGATGTAGAAGGACAAGGTTTTGTATTTATTCAGGTAATGGAAATCTACCTGAGAGGGAGATGAATGTTGCCAATAAAAAGGTCAGGCTATCAGTTCAGTTATATATGAAGTGCTATTTTACCATTTTACATAATTCCATTATTATTTCTACTCATTCTCTCATTGATATGCTCTACTTAATAGCTGAAAATGCAAGTTATTTTATGAAGAGGTATTTAATCTTAAAGATAACTCGGTAATTGGGAAGTTTCTTGAGGAATTTCACTGTTAAAAAGCATTCTTAAAAAAAAGCATTCTGATATTTGTATTAAATTATGTTGTTAAAGATTTGTGTGTATTCTGAAAACTAAACAATTACATTTAGCCTTATTCCCTGATAAGTAGAGATATAAAATAATGTACATTAATCATGGAAATAAGAGAAATAATAAGTCCTTCAGATTTTCCAAAAAAAAAAGTGGATGGATTTTTTTAATGATTTGTTATCTTTCCTAGGCTACCCTTAGGTATAATGTGCTACCATCTGAGAAGGAATCTGGATTTTTCCTTTCCTTGGAAATGGCAAAGAAAAACTGTTCAGATAGATTCCAGAGTAATTTTGAGCTGACAGTAACCGTCAAGTAAGTGTCCATTTTAATATCAACTCCCAGGTTAGAGAGAGGGATATATATATATATATATATATAGTATGTTTGTACCCACAACCCTGATGGTAAAATAAGTCACTTTTCTAAACTGATGTCTACATTGTGCTTTGTTTTAAATTTCAGATACATTGGAATGCGCAATATCTCCAAAATGGTCCTTGTTGATGTAAAAATGCTCTCAGGATTTACTCCAGTCATGTCATGCACTGAGGAGGTAAATAATAGAAGTCCAATCTTTCAGCACAGGAAAAGCAATAGTGTATAGAAGAAATAACTGGTTAGCGAAACCAAGCTGTGGAATTCTTCATTTAAACAAATTTATTCATAGTTCACATTTTCATTTTTGCTGTAACAGTGGAGGGGTGGTGTTATTAACTTAGAGCAATTAACAGACATTATTTTCATAGCTTATAATCTATTTCTTACTTTAATTCTACTAAACTTATGCAAACATAATGGCACAAGGGAACATTCCATAATATAGGTTCCTGACAATTGGTTAAAAAAATTATGAAGTATTCAATACCAGAATAATACTCTTTAATATTTATTCCCCATCCTTCCCTGACAATTTCTTCAAAGCTTGAAAACAATGGCCAAGTGATGAAGACTGAAGTCAAGAATAACCATGTTCTTTTCTACTTGGAAAATGTAAGTTGAGCAATAATTTTTTCCAGGGTTTGTTCTTTTTTTTCTTCTGAGAGTAATTGGATGAGTCTATTTCTTGTAGCTATACATGACAGGGTTTCTCAAAAATATGGGACATTAAAGATTATCAGTGGTCTTCTATCCCAGTGCTCATCTTAACCCTGTTAACTCTAATGTTATTTCATGTGTCTTGACTGCCCGACTAGGTAATTCTCAAGTTCAGAAACATAATTTCCCTGTTTTTCACTCCTCACGGCATCTAACGTAGTCTGGTCACAGAGTAGATGTATAATTCTTTTATAGTTTTGACTTGAACTCCAGTGAAGGTGGCATGAGTTCTAGAATCATTCTTTCTATGTGTATATCATTACCATTCACATGAATGCCTGCATTATTGCTTTCAACTAAATTTCTTGCACCTCAATATAAGCAATGGAACTTAAATTTATATACAAGTTAATGTTACCTAATTATTTAATATTAAGTTATTACATAAAATTATATAAGATATTAATACCGTAGATCTATTTAATTGGGTAGATCATGAACTCTTGGAGATATTTTCTCAGGGATTTTGTTTCCACATCTACTCTGATGTATTTGTAATTTGTGTCTTTATAGGTTTCTGGTACAGCAAAGAGTTTCACTTTCTCTGTTGAGCAAAGCAACCTTGTGTCCAACATTCAGCCAGCCCCAGTTATGGTCTACGATTATTATGAAAAAGGTAGGCAAGCAACAACCATGCCCTAAAGCTACTGAACATCATATCTAAATCTTAACAATCCCTGAGCTACCAAATTTTCCAAAACCACCTTCAGTCTACAAAGACTATACAATAAATGGTTTTGTACTGATTTTTTTTTTACTTCATGATATATCTACAGAGTGGACCAGTTTCCAATTACAGAGTTTTTCAAACCTAGAATCCTTTAGACACAATGTGCAAGAGCATCCCTGTCACTTGAAATATAAACTATGCTAAGTGTCAACTCCTTTTTGTTGTTGTTGTTACTGGCAAGACTTATCATTTTATGCTACCCTTTATGAATTTCAATTTGAGAAGGGGAATGGACAATATTCTGAAATGTTATAGGAAAATGTTACCAGATTAGGTTCCAAACCAATTACTAAGATGCTATAGAGACCACACAAAATTTCCCTGGATTGTTAGTGATATCATTTCCTTGTTGAATGTCATACGAAGTTTGTCAGGAAGTATTTGAATTCTGGCTCTGTTCTTTACTAATAGAATATATTTCATCAAGTGCCTTAAACTTTTTTTTAGTCTTCACTGGAAGATATATTTTTATTAATTTTTAGAGAGATAGGAAGTGGGGGAGAGAGAGAGAGAGAGAGAGAGAGAGAAAGAGAGAGAGAGAGGAGAGAAACAATGATGTGAGAGAAAAACATTGTTGGTTGCCTCCAGTACATTCCCCAACCGGGGAATCAAACTCGCAACCTAGGTATGTGCCCTGACCAGGATTGGAACCTGCAACCTTTTGCTATAAGGGACAATGCTCCTACCAACTGAGCCACCTGGCTAGGGCAAGTGCCTTAAATTTCAATAAGATATTGTTGGATTTCAAAAACAGAAGTGATTGGCTCTCTTGCAAAATTACTGAAAAGATTAGACCTAATGTATCTACAATTGTCTGACTTAACTGATTATAGAAAGTTGGAGATTTAATAAGGATAAATTTTTCTTTTATTTTCCAGATGAATATGCCATTGTTTTTTACAATGTCAACAGTGTTTCAGTTTCCCAATGAGAAAACAAAGCACAGGTAAAGGTAAGGAAATTGCATATCATAAAACACTGAAAACACATCTGGTAAGCAAATGAAAACCTAAAGATAGCAATGAATGACACAAAGAGAGGTCTCTGGCATTTATGGAGGTTGGGATATTGGATGAGTATTCTCATAGTCATTAAGATTTTATTAATTTCTTTAAAATAGCTTGAAAGAATGTGTAGCTATGTATATGCTTTTTACAAATTTCTCATTTAAAAAAATCTCTCATTTTTGTTTTATAAGTTGATAGGTCATTATATATGCATGCACATCTATTTATACATAGTCATGTATATGTTAAATGTGTATGTGGGTGTATTTGTGTGTATATAGGTATGTTTGTATATTTATATATTTATTTATATTTCATTATGTTTTTAAATCCCAGGTGGAAAGCTATTTGCTTTGAACAAACTTATCCTTCTGAATCAACTGAAAGAAAACCACTCATAGTCTGTAACCTGTTATACTTCTCAGATTTTATTTCCTTATTACCCATTAAATGCTGTGATTTCACATTTGAGTCTATGACTTTTTTTTCTTTCAGTACTTCATTCATAATTTTCATCCTAGAAAACACAGGACTTCATTTGGTAGCAAACTATATATTATTGTCAATACTAAATTCAAGTTTTTAGACATTGTGACATACAGAAAATATGGAATCCCCAACATCCAGAGAAAGTCAGAGTTGATGATTAGAGAAAGAGACTAAATTGAAGAGAATTTCATGTGAGTTCAAGAAAATGAAAATAAAAACCAAAACACAACAAAAACACACAGAAATATTTCAGTAAAAGATTATCAAAAAATGAGGGGGCATTGGCAGGGGTGGGCAAACTTTTTGACTCGAGGGCCACAATGGACCGGAGAGCCGGAACAAAAGCATGGATGGAGTGTTTGTGTGAACTAATATAAAATCAAAGTAAACATCATTACATAAAAGGGTACGGTCTCTTTTTTTTTTTAGTTTTATTCATTTCAAATGGGCCGGATTCGGCCCGCCGGCCGTAGTTTGCCCACGGCTGGCTTAGAGAGTCACAAATTGACTGATGGATGGACTTAGTGATTTATGTTCATGATTGAGAAGGTAATCCAAGGGCATTTTATCATAATAAATTATTTTTCTTTTTTCTGAGCTTATCACTTATTACTGAAAAGTGATACTTGAAGTCTGTCCTTCGCTTAATCAGCCGTGGGCAAACTACGGCCCGCGGGCCGGATCCGACCGTTTGAAATGAATAAAACTAAAAAAAAAAAAAGAAAAGACCGTACCCTTTTATGTAATGATGTTTACTTTGAATTTATATTAGTTCACACAAACACTCCATCCATGCTTTTGTTCCGGCCCTCCGGTCCAGTTTAAGAACCCATTGTGACCCTCGAGTCAAAAAGTTTGCCCACCCCTGGAACACTACTATCCATGTAATGAATTCAGATTGAGAAAAGTGAGCAGGAAAAAACTGGAGAAAATGGGAATGGAAATGAAAACAATTTCACTACTAACTTTAACACAGGCTTCTGACTGCTGAGCTACTGCTGCAGACAAGAAAAATCCATAGGTAAATGTTCCAGTTTTGGAGGGAAGAAATTTGAAAACAGAGTGTTCCATCAATATTCCACAAATTTAAAATACAGTATTTTAATAGAAGATAGTTAGACTTACTTATTTTTGTAGCTTCCCTTCTAATAGCTAAATTACAGCTGGCTCATAATAAGTGGTTTATCACAGATGAATTGTTAAGGTCCATCCATGTCTGATGCTACAGAAGTTTATTTTACTGTGTTAATAATTTCTTCATTGCTGAGTGTTTCCTTCCCATGTCCCGCGTGGATCAGGGTTCAGGAACTGGAAGCAGAGCCACACACAAATGACAGAGAAAATACACGAGATAATTTGGAAATATTGGGGGACCAGGAGAGTAAGTCCAATTCTGGAGGAAGGACTTCCTCCCGTGCTCAGGCCTCACCAAGCTTTTATTGATCTGGGATACACCCATAGCATAGCCCTTAGGCAGGTGACCCTGGCAACAGGCAGACTAGCCCATCAGCAAGGATTTACATAATAATAAATGGGGAAGTGCCCTAACCGGTTCGGCTCAGTGGATAGAGCGTCGGCCTGCGGACTCAAGGGTCCCAGATTCCGTTTTGGTCAAGGGCATGTACCTTGGTTGCGGGCACATCCCCAGTAGGGAGTGTGCAGGAGGCAGCTGATCGATGTTTCTCTCTCATCGATGTTTCTAACTTTCTATCCCTTTCCCTTCCTCTCTGTAAAAAATCAATAAAATATATTTAAAAAAATAAATAAATAAATAAATAAATGGGGAAGTTGCTTCAGCTACCACTGCCTGGATAAACAGAGGTGGCACCTAGCTTGGACCTTTGCTAGGGCTTCAAAGGCACCCAGCCTTGGGGGGGGTGGGGGGGCGTTCTCTGTCTATGCTTATCAGCTAGTGAAGACAATAAAAGGTTTCCCACACTTCATACACCATCTCAGTTCTCCTGTTTTACCAAAACATGCCGCATCAGATGAGTAGATAAGACATCATTATTCGTGCCCTGGTGGGTTTGGCTCAGTAGATAGAGCATCGGCCTGCAGGCCAAAGGGTCACATGTTTGATTCCAGTCAAGGGTGCATACCTCGGTTGTGGGCCTGGTCCGGGTCTGGTCCGGGTCTGGGTGTGTACAGGAGGCAGCCAATTGATGTGTTTCTCTCATATCTATATTTCTCTCTATCTTTCCCTCTCTTTTCCACTCTCTAAAACTCAATGGAAAAATATCCTCAAGTGAGGATTTAAAAAAAAAAAGACATAATTATTCTTATTTTTGTAAAACACCCCAGGCTTAAACAAAATAAACTGACAAACAAAATAGATCCAGAGACATGGGAGCATGGAACAGACTAACAAATCTCAGAGGGGTGGGGGGGAGGAGAGATTAACCATAGGATTTATATGCATAACACATGGACACATACAATAGTGTGGTGAAGGCCTAGGGCAGTGATGGCGAACCTTTTGAGTTCGACGTGTCAGCATTTTGAAAAACCCTAACTTAATTCCAGTGCTGTGTCACATATAGAAATCTTTTGATATTTGCAACCATAGTAAAAACAAAGACTTATATTTTTGATACTTATTTTATATATTTAAATGCAATTTAACAAAGAAAAATCAACCAAAAAAATGAGTGTCATAAGTTCGCCATCACTGGCCTAGAGGGTATATGAGCAGGGTGGAGTGGGTCAATTGGAGGAAACAAAGGAGACATCTGCAATACTTTCAATAATAAAGTTAAAATTTTAAAAAATAAAATAAAAACACCCCAGGCTCTATAGCTATTCAAAGATTCCACTCAAGGAAAAATGTGACTCTTCTAGTATATTTTGTGCTAAAGGTTCAAGAAAAAATGAAGGGAATTTGCTTTAAGAGAAATCATTTCTCTTGGTGGGAAACTTTTTTTTTTTCCCAAAGTAAGTGATCAATTCTTAGTCTGCATTTTATTTGACATGTAGTGAGTATTAGTCCGCTCACATAGTAATATTGTTCCTCAAATGATAAGCAAGCAAGGAAGGTATGCAGAGTCAACTACTTGCTATACCTCGAGGCACAGAGAAAGTCTTCGGTTTACTATTTACATTTGCAAAATTTCTTGGTGTTCCAATGAGAATGGAAGGTAATAAGGAACCAAGGCCAAAATATCTTTGAAAAAATTGGAGACTATAGATGAACAATATAGCTCTGTTACTTACCCTTTCCCTGAAACCTCTCTCTAGTTTATTTTTCACAGAAAATCACTCATTTCCCTAGTTCCAATTTTAACAGAAACTTGGGCATAAGGAGCATTCCAGCTTAAGAGTTTGAATAGAAAACTCCAAGCTTTGATGTGTGTGTGTGTGTGTGTGTGTGTGTGTGTGTGTGTGTGTGTTAAGAAGTAAATTAGACCACCATGAATTAGTTAGTGGAGGCTGTATAAATCTTGTTTAAATAAGGCTTGTGTTTTCAGAGCATCATCTGGTACTTGCTCCACTTTTCCCTCCACACAAATATACTTTAGACCATGGGAATCCATTCCATCTGTCATGTTCTTACATAGTAATCACACATTATTTTGCATCTTGAAATAAATTATACATTTAATACCTGAAATACTTAAATCCCTTTTACCATCTTCTAGAAGCCCCCTCCTCTTTGGCCCCCTCCTCGTTTCATCAATTTTGTCTTTCTCTTTTCTTTAGTTTCAGATTCTTTCCCTTTATTTTTTTTCTATCATCACTTAAAGGTGTTTGTTTCTTTCCCATAATATACACATTTTTCTTCTCTCTTTCTGGAAACTTGTTCATCTTTTTTTGGTTCTAATTTCTTTTCCCAAATATTAAATAATATTTCTTAATGATTGTAGCAAGCCCTCTTCTGTTGTTACTATTCATACTAAAAATTTTGTGATTTAAATTATCATCTGTATTTTTATGATTTCAACATAAATGCCTCTATATCTCCATGTAGCCCCATGTATGCCATTACCTACTGTATTCTTTAACCAAATGTCCAATAGGCACCTCAATGGGATCCATCATCTACACCCAAAGAATATTCTACTGGGATTCCTATCCAGTGTGTGATAATATCATCACCAAACAATCATATGAGTATCAACCTAACTCCTTCCCTCTCTCTCATCTCTCACACTTATTAGTTACTATTGATAATTCATGAGAAAAGAAAAAAGACTAAAATACCAAGTAGGAAATTTAGGGTCAACTTTATTGAGGCAATGAGATATGAGCAAAAACTTAAGGGAGGTAAAGGAGTTAGCCAAATAGATGTCTGAGGGAAGAATATTTGAGGCAGCGGGTGTAGATAGAAAAAGTAAAATGTAAGGGCATTAGGTAGAAGCGTGTCCTCTGTGTTTGGGGAGCAGCAGCTAAGTCGTTATGGCCAGAAAAGAGAAAGCAAGAGGAGCATATAGAACAAGATAAGAAGATGAAAATCAGAATGGGGAGATAAAGTAGGCAACTGAGGGTCACTATTAGGACTTCAGCTTTAACACAGAGCTAAACTGGGAACCAATGCAGGGTTTTGCATGGAGGAGTGACCTGATCTGGTTATGTTTTAAAATGATCACCTAGCTTCTGTGTAGAGAACAGGCTGTAAGAATGCAAAGTAGCAGCAAAAAGACCTGACAGAGGCCATTGCAGTAATCCAGGTAAAAAATAAAGGTGGCTTGGACCAGGATTGTAGGAGAGGAGATGGTAAGAAGCAATCAGATTCTAGGTGTATTTTGAAAGCAAAACCAATAGGGTTTCTCTCTCTCTCTGGACAAAGGCAAGTGCCTGGGTTGTAGACTCAGTCCCCAGTTGGGAGGAGGGGTCAGGGGGTTGCAGCCGATCAATGATTCTCTCTCATCATTGATGTTTCTATCTCTCTCTCCCTCTTCCTTCTTCTCTGGAAACAATAAAAATATATTTTGAAAAAAAGAAATAAAAGCAAGTAGGCAGGATAATATTAAGAATTATAAAGGCAACAGATAAAATAATAGTAACCACAAATTCTGAAGACAGACACAATGTTGTGAAAAGCAAACCTTTATGGGAGAGAACCTCCCCTATGAGTAGGTTTAAGGGGAATGCCCAGTGAATGATTCTGGAAAATGAAGTTCAGGAGATTTTCACTTTGGTAAGACGTTTGAGCATAAGGTTGCCACTCAGTTTTCTGGCATGGGTAGATGACTAAATCTGGCATTTATGTGAGACTCTTTTTCTACTAAATATTGTTGCTCAGAATATAAAGTGAAACCAAGGCTGTGGTTATCCCTACAGATTTAAATTTTATCCAATAGATTTTATTTGGAATATTCACAGGCAATTAGGTCACTGCAGTTCAGTTGGAGAAAGTTCTATAGTCTATGGTTTTTCCTCAATGCTACTGGGATGCTGTGCCCAATATTGGGCTCATGGCAAATCCAATACTGGTGCAGTGAACTCATGCTTCATCCCTGTACTACCATAATCCTCACAAGTTCATTTACAGTTATGTGTGGTTTTGTAGAACTAACATAGATATTAGGGAGTGAAGTAATTCAAGAGACTAATACTTTCTTCCTGCAACATTTCTTCCATCTAAAGAGCTGAACACAAAGTTACTAGCGCTTTCATCATCCAATGTGAATTTTCTCTTGGCATCTTCTAGATGTTTGTTTGTCCTAAAAGAATTATACAACCTTGATAATAGTTTTCTGCTAATCCAATTCACCTTACTTTGGGAATAAAGGATAATTTACCTTGGATGGCAAGCACTCCATTTCTGAAATCGAAGGAGAGAGACTTCAACCAGAAAGATTCACTTTTTAAGAGCAGCAAGTTAAATCAATGAAAATTGAATCAGTGCAAATGGAGGGATGCAGTCAAGTAATTAGATCAGTGACAGAGTGACAGTTTTTCTTTCTCAGCTCATAGTTTTTTGTTTGTTTTGAATAATTCAGCCAAAGGACTTACCGGGAGCGCAACTAAATGTGGTGTCTATCACCCAGTACTTCCTGGAAAACCTGACATGAGAGAGCAGTGTACTACTTTGTGCCTGAGGGTTGTTTGCACACAAAGGTTTCCATCTTTAGGCAGAGCTGAAATGAATTCCAATTCCCATAATATTACATTTGATTTGGTGTTTTGAATAGAAGGCAAAATAAGGATTTGTGGATTCCTTTGACTATTTTATACTCAAAAGATGACCTTTAGGTTTAATAGCAATTTAAATTTCAAAATCGTGGTGTCTTTATTCTTAAAAATATTTTTTCTATTTGTTAGTATGCTTTGGGAGACACATGTGATATTTATTTTGGATCATTTTTCTCTGAATATCAAAACTATTTCCTTTTCAAATCCCTTTCAACTCATAATTTTTTTGCTCTCATACGTATCATCTAGGTCAGTAATTCTATTTTGAGTGAGGCTTAATCTGTTTTGATTTTAAATTGTTTGTTTTTCTTTTTTAAAAGTATGTTTTTATTGATTTCAGAGAGAAAAGGAAAAGGAGACAGAGAGATAGAAACATCAATGATGACAGAGAATTGTTGATTGGCTGCCTCCTGCATGCCCCCCACTGACATATTATATAATGTGTTTACTTATTATATTGATTGTTTATTGCCTAGCTCCTCTCACTGGAATATAAAGCAGAGATTTTTGCCTTGTTGGTCACTGTTCCTTCTCAATGAAAGCTATATTTAGGGATAGCAAGTGTTCAATAATTATTTGTTGAATAAATGGATAAAGAATCATGTGCCCCTAAGACATGACCCTTGTTTGTCACTGAGAAGTTGATAGAGAAGCAAAGGTGAGAAAGTTAGCTATCTATGTTGACATATAAGAGAAAAGAAATGCAGGAGAATAGGACAAAAATTACCAAGTCTTTAAGGCAGGAAGTTTCGCAAGTGCTAGAGGAAAGCAAGGAGTTTGGTACGGCTGAAACAGACAAGGTAGAGGAGTCAGCAGGTTGGGGTGTGGGAACTGGGGTGGCAGGCACGGAAAAATGCCATTCTCCTGCACAAACCTTCTATTAATAACTCAGAAGAAGAACATTAGGTTAGATAGAACATTGTTTTGCCACTGGGGCAGTTTTTAATGATGTGTCTGAAAAAAATATTACTGTAGTCTAAACAACTCAGTTGATAAGTCCACTGGCCTGATCTCTGAACCAGCACGGTAATATTAAACACGAGTCTTCCTTAAAAAACAAAAAATAGCACATTTCTTATATTCTATTTTATCATTGTCTTGGCTCTCAGAATTCATGCCAGGAAGTCCTTAAAAAATGAAAATGTGTCCTTTAAGCCCCAGAATTGTCCAGCCTGCTCTCTACCTGGTCAAACATTAAAAAGGAGAAAAATATACAGAAAACCAGCAAGTTATCATGAAGGAATAGTGATCACAACCAGAATTCCTGCTTCTTTTATTACAAATATTGCTATACATGTTTCGTATGCTAATGATTCTAACTCTACTCCCCCAGTGTACACTGGTGGCAGGGACACTTTCATTTCCCCCCACTCACAGTTGCTCGATCCTCTGCAAACACATTGTTTCTTGAAAAATAACATTGGTTTAAAAATATGTACAAAGGTAAAAATATCTTTCATAGTTTTTTAAAATAGATTCATTATGAAAGTTTTAAAAAATTGTTATACAATGAACATGTCAGAATTATCAGCAATTACAAAGTCAGCTCTTTTCACATTTCATTATTCTCTTGTTCTTGTAAATACTATTAATATTAGAGTCAAAACTTAGGTTTTGGTCTGGTTTTTTTTCCCATACAAAAGTTAATAAAGCTTTTGATGTTATGATAGTCTTCATGTTTATCACTTTTGATAGGTAAATAATATTCTATCAAGGCAATATATGACATATATCTTATTATTAAACATTTCCACTCATCTAAAATTTTACTAATATTAATTTTGGCTTTAATGAATGATTTTTTATGTTCATTATTACTCTTTGTGAGAGAATTTCTTGATTAAGTCAGTTATACTTGAAACCAGCTGTCATTTTCACATTTCTAGGTTCATCTAACTGATGAGAAGAATCAGCTAATTCCCAATAAAACTCTAGTTGTCCATTCGGATCTAACTATATATTCCCGCTCTACTACTAATGAGCATGGTTTGGCGAACATTTCCATTGATACCACCAACCTCACATCTTCTAAGATTATAGTTAAGGTAAGTGGAAAGGGACATCTGGAACTGAAGATAGAAATCACTAAAGCCACATAGTTTAAGAATATATGGTAAGCACACTATTCTAGGGATAAAAGGTAATAAAGAGTAAAATAGAAACCAAACAATGTAGAGACTTAAATCATAAGAAACTTTTACTTTAAATCGACTCTGTTTATAACATAACTAGTGGTCCGGTGCATGAAATTCATGCACATTAAAAGGGAACTAATTAGAATAAATATTTTAATATTTTAATATTAAATATTAAATATTTTAATATTGCTATTTGCCCTTTCTCTATAATAAGTGTCAGAGATGAAAGAAAATTAGTAAAATGTATATGAAAATCTTTCTCTTGTCAGAGCCTGGGGCATGCTGCGGGTCCCAGAGTCAAGTCCCTGCCTACCCGCATGCACTTCAAAATCGCAGGAGACCCAGACCCGGCCAGCCCCACCCACATTGGGCGAGACCCAGACCCAGCCGGCCCCACTCCCGTCAGGCCCCACTGGGAAGGGGGTACAGCCTCAGGTCCTCCATCAAGCCCTGCCATGTGGGGGGCGTAGCCTCAGGTTGGGTTCGACCTGAGGTTCTCTGTCAAGCCCCGCCAGGGAGTGGGTGTGGCCTGAGGTCCGCCATCAAGCCCCGCTGGGCCGGGCACGGCCTGAGGTCCCACTTCAAGCCCTGCCATGGTGGGGGCGCAGCCTGGGGTCCCCCTCCCCAGCCAGGCACCACACAGCCTCAAGTCCCTGCTGATCAGTCGTTACATGACGGCATCCCGACCAATTTGCATATTATCCTATTATTAGATAGATACAGTTTTGGGAGATATTTGTTAGATCATCTTGATATTCCCTTGAAAAGTTCAATATTTTTACAATTTTATAATAAACTAGAGGCCTGATGCATGAAAATATTATGCAAGAGTAGACCTTCCTTCCCCTGGCTGCCAGCACCGGCTTCCCTCCAGCATCTGGGATCCAGGCTTTCCTCCTCCCACTGCCCACAGGCACCCAGGACCTGGGCTGGCTTCCCTTGGGCCCCAGCTTTATCAGGAAGGACGTCCGGAATGACGTCCGAAAGATGTCCAGTCTAATTAGCATATTACCCTTTTATTAGTATAGATTAGGTTTTTCTTGGTTTCTTTGGTATACCACTATTTTTGTTTTGTGTTGAAAAATCAAATGATCTTGTGCAATTTACAGCCATAAGGGTATGAAGAAAAAGTAATTGGTCTTGATCATGAGTGAATAATATGTATTAAATCAGTACAGTATAACCTAAAATAAACTTAAGGGAAAATCATCCATAGATTATGCTTTATTTGGAGAATCAGCCTATAATAGAACAAAGTACGTATAATTCACATAAAATCTTCAATAAATTATAAAGAGTGACTAACAAATGCATAATATAGATTAGTAATAAAAAGCCTATTTAAGACATTTATTCCTTCCATTAGGTCACTTACATACAGCAAAGCAACTGCCTTGATAACTGGTGGCTTGGAGAAATTCATCCACAAGCAGCGCACACGGTAAGTCGTATTTTTTCCCCAAGCAAGAGTTATATTCACCTTGAAACTGTTGCTGATACCATAGCCTGTGGGAAAACCCAAGAGATCCGGACACACTACACCCTGAATGGACAGATTTTGAAAGATGAAAAGAAGTTAAATTTCTACTATTTGGTAAGAATAAAAGCCACTGTAGCTCTAATTGTTTTCAATCTCTAAAAGATTGGGTTTCTATCTAAGTAATGCCATTTATGGGATATCAATATAAAAATGTTAAGCAATATTCTGGAAAAATATTTAATTTTGACATTAGTTGGAGAAGTGAAAATTAAAATAATAAAGCAGTATCATTTTATATGTATAAAGGTTCTAATAATTTACAAAGTTTATGACTGGTGCAATTGCAGGGGAAAAGTACATTCACAGGCATATTATAAATTGGTATGATATTTTTGAGGCTAAAATACCTGTTTATGTCTCAAAATTAAAAATACTCAAAGCTAGTAGTTACCCAAGTAAGTCATTGTTAGAAGAAAAAATGTATGTGTAGGAAATTCTGTATAGGAACATTAACTATAAATAATACTCTTTAAAATTCTATGAAAAAGTTTTAAAAAATGACAATAACCTAGAATCTTAGTTTTATTGCTTCCTAATTACGTGACCTTGAACAATTTACCTAATCTCATTTGTAAAGAGAAATGTCAGTCGTCTTATTCTAATATTGAAGTGCTGTTTATAACAACTTCATAAGGTTATTGTGCAAATTAAATAAAATCCTAAAACTATTTAGTTCAGTATTTGGCATACAGAGTGTCAATACATTTAGTTTGTGTGCTTTTTCAATAGAGACTATAGAGAATATTTACATATATTTTATCTCTGCCTTCATTAGAGGTTGCTTTGCATATAATAGATCTTAAAATATTTGTTAAAAAACTATGAAAATTTGAAGTATTAATATTCATGATATTAAGTAAAATACAAAAACTTTGTAAAAGTATATGTTTCTTACTTAACGTACATAACTATACACATAGAAAAGTATTAGAAGAAAAACTTGGTGATCCAAAATAACTTCTGGGTTGGAGTAGTGAGATTGTTGTTTACTTATACATTACAAATACGTTTAAGTTTAATATGTACCCTCTAAAATAATAATAAATGCGATCTCCTCTGTCTTTAGATTAAAGCAAGAGGAAGCATCTCCCAATCAGGAATCCATGTGTTGTCCATTGAACAAGGGGACAGTAAGTACTATCAGGATTTCCTATTTTTTTCTCTCATATTGTCAAATCTTGAGCATTTTAGCAAGAATGGATTATTTTTACATTAGAGAAAATTATCAACAACCTTCATGAAGAAGCTGATACAACAGGATGCCGTAGAGGTTTGGTTCATTTAGTATTTTTTCTTTTTTTATAGTATTTTTATATGTTAAATTTTATTTCTAAAATAAAATATATTCATTTTGTAATGGTTTTAAAAATGCAGAAAATAATTGAAAATGTAGAAATTCACCAAAGAAAAATTTCACTCTGTATATTTTTGTATGTTTCCCATTGCTTCTGTAATAGACTACCATATACTTTTTGCCTTAAAACCATGCAAATTTATTAGAGTTCTTAGGTCAAAATTCTCACTGGGCTAATAATTAAGGTGTCAACAGTCTGGAGTTCTAGGTAATTATCTGTTTCCTTGCCTTTCCAGCTTCTAAAGAACTCCTGCATTCCTTAATCCATGGGCCCTTCTTCTATCTTCAATGCCAGTAGCACACCATCTTCAAATTTCTCTTACATTCCTACTTTTCTCTCTGTGTTTTTTTTTTTTTTTTTAAGGTTTAAAAGTGGATATTTATTATAATGGGAAATTAGATCATAATAAATTACCAGTGCTATAAAGATATGTATGTTAGATTTATCAGGATGATCACTTAGTAAATTATATAATGTGTAATCACTAGATTATACCTGAAACTAATACAGTGCTCCATGCAGTGCTGGTAAAGTAGAAACAGAAATCTAATGCCAACATAAAGAAAATAAATATCTGTTGTCTGCACAATGCTGATTCTTGAATATCTCTTTATGAAATTGTAAAACTCTCTGGAGCATCATTTATGAATTAAAGTATTTCAAATGTATTATAGAATTTCTCAATAGAAAAATGCAAGTAAAGTATAATTACTGGTGTCTGGGATAACTTGTTTAAATGAATTCAGTAATTTGCTGCATATAAAAAAACAAGTAATCTAATATTTACTTTAGGTTCCATACCTAGCTGTAATACATTTATCATCTGTGACCTTCCTACAGTGTTTCTAAACTTAGACTAGGAAACTTTTCACTGTAACTATCCATACAGCACAGAGTGAGAGATGTGATCTACAAGACCTTCCTCTAGAGGTTGACAGGGTTCATCTTTAATGGTAGAACACTTGCTGAGAGACTTTCAATTCTCTGCTTTAAAATATAAAAAGAAAAAACTACAACAGCTCTATCACTAAATATAATTAAAATATACTAAGTTTAAATATTTATTCTTTATAAATAAAATATGAACATTATTCCTTTCGTAAAACACAGAATTTCCCTAATATTTCTACCTTTCCTTTTACTGTGTAGAATCTGAACATGGAAATGCTTGAAAATGGAAATGTACGGGTCTTATTAAATGAAATTCCCCACAAAGACTTATCAGGAGAGAAGATAGTGGGAGAAAGAAGGAAGAGAAATTGGAAATAGATACAATTTGTATGTTGAATAAATTTATGATATTTACAACTCTATTTTTTCTTTTGTTCTTTATCAATGTTATATTTCCCTTCTGAAATATGTACCTATTCCCCATAATTTTTTAAAAAACACTAAAATATTAAACAAAAAAGTGCATTCAAAATCACTTCAAATAAAATGGAATTGCAAAAAATGTTCAAGTAACCCACAGGAAGGTAGAAAAAGCACACAATTTTCTAAGCATTGAAACAACTAAAATGTTTATCAATAGGTGAATGATTAAACTAACTGTGGTATGTACATTCATATCACAAAATACTACTCAGCAATAAAGAGGAGCAAACTACTGATATACACAACTTGGGTGAATCTCAAAAACATTATGCTAAGTGAAATTAAAGCCAATTTCAAGGGGTCATATCGTATAATTCCTTTTATATAGCATTCCTGAAATGACAATATTACAGAAATGAAAAAAAAATGAGTGATTCCCAGGCTTATGAATGATAGAGCAAGGGAGAAGGGCGTGACTAGAAAGGTATAGCATTAGAGAGATCTTTGTGGTGATGAAATCTTGCATATGTGAGAACAAAAGGCCTGGTTCAAGTTTTTACATTTAATTCCATCTCAAATTACTGTTGTGTGATAAGCGAGTATCAAAATGAACTTTCCTGGGGCGGGGGGGGCTGGAGAGGGGAATAGGGGACATCTGTAATAAGGTCAACAATAAGAAAGAAAGAAAGAAAGAAAGAAAGAAAGAAAGAAAGAAAGAAAGAAAGAAAGAAAGAAAGAAAGAAAGAAAGAAAAAGGAGGGAAGGAAGGAAGGAAGGAAGGAAGGAAGGAAGGAAGGAAGGAAGGAAGGAAGGAAGGGAGGGAGGGAGGGAGGGAGGGAGGGAGGGAGGGAGGAAGAAAGAAAGAAGGAAAGAAAGAAAGAAAGAAAGAAAGAAAGAAAGAAAGAAAGAAAGAAAGAAAGAAAGAAAGAAAGAAAGAAAGAAAGAAAAAGAAAGAAAAAAGAAAAGAGATTTTCTTCTCGTGTAGCTTTCCCATAGTCCCATTTTCATTTATTGACCAATTATATATTTCTCTGCTAATAAAAAGTGCCTCCTTTATCACACACTAAATTATCATACATTCTAAGGCTTGTTTCTGAGTGATTTATTCTATCCCATTAATTAGCTAGATGGTCTATTATTTCATAGACTCCTTGTTTCTCTGTTTTCATGTTTTCTTTGTACTACTAAGCTCATTATTTATTCCAAGTAAAACTCTGAAATCCATTTATCAAGTTAATTAACCCCCTAGTCATATTGGGTACTTAGTACAGCATTGGATATGAATGAATTTATAATGATTATGCATGTCAGTACTTTACAGTATTTAGCCATCCCTACTTAGCCATATTTTATCTTTATTTATTCAATTCACATGAAGTGAATGCTAATTCTGACTTAATTTCTGAATATGAACCAAACTACAAAGTCAAAATTAAAGATTAACTTTATGGACATACATAATAAGATAAGTTAAAAGCATAAAATAATGTATATGTGGGAAAAGTATAAAGAGATGGGCAAAAATAAAATTACAAGATAATGAAAGAACAAAACAATATATTTTTTTTCTTTTTTGGTGCCCTTGACCAGAATGGAACCTGGGACCCTTCAGTCCGCAGGCTGATGCTCTATCCACTGAGCAAAACCAGCCAGGGCAAAACAATATTTCTTATTTGTTGATAGGAACTATTGAAAAATTTTAGCAAGAGAATATTTCAGGTTCGCATTATGAGAGTTTATTTTCTGGGAAGAAGAAAGCAAGTTTCTGCTGACCTCCAGATACATAGCCCATTTGTGCAGAACTGCTCTCTCTTCTTCAGGCTACATCCAATTATCCAAATTTTTAGCACAAATATCTCTCTTCCAACATATACAATTCCACATTCTTAAAAATTGCTTATTTTCCTCTAATTTGTAGACTCAAATCTCTTTAAAAACTAAATCTGTGTCTTTTTTTGTCTTTTTCTAAAATATATTTTTATTGATTTCAGAGAGGGAGAGATAAAAACATCTACACTAATAATAGACAAATATGTAAATTATATGTACCTTTGTGATGCCCCACAGCCAATCAGGAGTGAGTATGCAAATTAAACCAACAAAAATGGCAGGCCTGTGGGCAGCGCACGTGTGCAGGCACCGAGCAGCCAGGGGCGTGGCAGGACACAGGAGTTCCTCACTGCCCCAGCCACTCTGGGCCTCTGGGCAGTGTGGGAAGGTGGAAAGGGGCTCTGGGCCAGAGCGAAGGCAGAAAGGCAGCTCCGGCCGGAGCAAAGGCGGTGCCGGCAGCCAGGGGAAGGATGACCCATTCTTGCATGAATCTTCATGCATCGGGCCTCTAGTCAATGATGAGAGAGAGTCATTGATTGGCTGTCTCCTGCACAGTCCCCACAGGGGATCAAGCCCACAACCCAGGCATGTGCCCTGACAGGAAATCAAACCATGACCTCCTGGTTCACAGGTTGACACTCAACCACTGAGCTACACTAGCTAGGCCCAAACCTGTGTCTTTTTTTAATTATTATCTTTATTGTTGAGATTATTATAGAAGTCCCTCTTTTTCCTCCCCATTGCTCCCCTCCACCCAGTTCCACCCTGCCCCAGGCCTTCGCCACCCTATTGTCTGTGTCCATAGATAATGCATATTTGCATATAAGATCTTTATTTAATCTCTTCCTGCTGCCCCAAACCCCTTCCCTCTGAGCATCATCAGCCTGTTTTATTTCCATGCCTCTGATTCTATTTTATTCACCAGTTTATTCTGTTCATTAGATTACTTATTCATTTATTTTGATTTTTAGATTTAATTGTTATAGATATGTATTCATTGCCATTTTATTGTTCATAATTTTGACCTTCTTTTCTTCTTCTTTTTCCTCTTCTTAAAGAATATCCTTCAAAAGTTCATATAATACTGGTTTGGTGGTGATTAACTCCTTTAGCTTTTTCTTGTCTGTGAAGCTCTTTATTTGACCTTCAATTTTGAATGATAGCTTTGTTGGGTAGAGTAATCTTGGTTGTTGGTCCTTGCTATTCATCACTTTGAATATTTTTTGCCACTTCCTTCTGGCCTGCATAGTTTCTGTTGAGAAATCAGCTGACAGTCATATGGGCATTCCCTTGTAGGTAACTAACTGCTTTTCTCTTGCTGCTTTTAAGACTCTCTCTTTGTCTTTAGCCATTGGAATTTTAATTATGATGTGTCTTGGTGTAGTCCTCTGTGGGTTCCTCTTGTTTGGGACTCTCTGTGCTTCCTGGACTTGTAAGTCTATTTCTTTCACCAGATAGGGAAGTTTTCTGTCATTATTTCTTCAAATAGGTTTTCAATATCTTGCTTTCTCTCTTCTTCTGGCACCCCTGTAATGCAAATGTTGGTACACTTGAAGTTGTTCCAGGAGCTCCTTATACTATCTTCATATTTTTTTATTCTTTTTTCTTTTTGCTTTTCTGGTTGGGTGTTTTTTGCTTCCTCATATTTCAAATCGTTGATTTGATTCTTGGGAACATCTACTCCAGTGTTGAATCCCTGTATATTATTCTTTATTTCAATTAGTGTATGCTTAATTTCTGACTGGTCCTTTTACATTTTTGGGAGGTTTCTAGAATATTCTTGAGTAACCTTATAACTGTAGTTTTGAACTAAATATCCAGTAGTTTGCTTTCTTCCACTTCTTTCATTTGTGACATGTTTCTTTGCCTCTGCATTTTGGCTACTTCCCTGTATTTGTTTCTATGTATTGGGTAGAGCTGCTATGTCTCCTTGAGTTGGTAGAGTGGCCTTGTGTAGTAGGTATGCTATAGGGCCCAGTGGCTCAGCCTCCCCAGTCACCTGAGATGGGAGTTCTAGGTGCACCCCTTTGTGGGCTGTGAGCACAGTTTTGTTGTAGTTGAGACTTGATTGCTACTGGTGTCACTGGGAGGAATTGACCTCCAGGCCAATTGGCTGTGAGGACCAGCTGTGATTACAGTGTGAGAGCTTCTGTTCAGGAGACACCCCTATGGAGCAAGACTTGCTTTAGTAGGGCTTTGGTGCTCACTGAGTCTGCCCCCTGAGTGTGTCGGTTATGGATATGTAGAGTTGTAATCTGGTATGGTCTGGCACTGACCACTGGTACACTGGCTCTTGGGTCTCCAGGGAGGTGCAAAGTCAGCCACTGCCTGGGGCCACCCAGCAGGAACTACAGAGAGATCTACAGATTCCTCCTCTTTGTATCGGGTTTGGAAATGCCAAGATGAGACCCAGCTGTGAAGCAAGGCAGTCTGGTGCTGGTGCTGGGTCTTTGGGCCTTTTATTGATAGGTTTGGGGATCCCTGACCCAGCTGCAACAAGAACAGGCCATTCATATGCAAAACCCCTTGAGTTGGGTTGTAAATTGAATGAGGTGGGATCTTAGGGAATCACCAGGGTGGAGAAAACAGAAATGGCTGCCAGTCAGCTCTGCGACCAGGGACATGCCAGCATAGGAACAATGATCCTGTGAGCACCTCTGTCAATACCTTGATTTCTGACCTGTGGCCTCCAGAACTATGAAAAAATAATTTCCCTTGTTTTAAGCCACCCAGTTTGTTATGACAACTACTATAATACCCAATTAAAATAACATGTTTTCATTCATTGGCCCAATTTACTTATTTCATTCTTCTTTGTCTTTTAAATCAGAACAAATAAATGAGAAGGTCTCAAGTGATTGGGCAAAGGAAAGAGAAAGCAATGAAAATTTTTTCACTGTTTTATTCAATAATGAAAATGTCTTGTCCCATAACTAAAAACAAACAAACAAACAAACAAACAAATATCATCTGAAATATGGGTCCATTTTTCACTTCTAGCCCTCAGCCATCCTTATAGCTTTTCTCAAAAAACAAATGAAACTCTTCTTGTTGTCAAAGTTCTCTAGGAAGAGTTTTCTTGTTCATTTCTCCTGTGGTTATAAGAAAAATGGAATAATTCATAATAAAATTAAAAAATCCTTGAGTCATTACTGCTGTTGGACTTCAATGCATGTTTGGGTTAAAAGGTTGATTTGTAGAGTTTAATCCATCTTGTACATGCCCTCAAGAAATGTGTGAATGGTCTTTAATATAAAGTAGAAGTATTATTGAAGACCATTCTTCTTCGTCATTTTAAAAATATAAGGAAATCTGAGAATTTCTTTATGATTTTTATTTAATATTCTCAGTTATTTTTCTTTTAGAATTTAAGAATCAGAATGAACAAAATGACATTAAAATTAAGAACATTCAAGGCACCAAAGGCAAAAGTTCTGCAAGGATTTCAGGTATTGTTGAACAAATTTTTGCCTGAGAAAATCTGTGCCAATGTAAAGTGTACTTAATCTGATAAAAATGAAACTTGTCAAGTCCAGTAAATGACCGTTGATGCTCAAAGCCTGTTAATATAAAAGCCATGCAAAATACTTTCAACATCATTACACTTGAGTAACACTTAGCCCCCAAATGATCTATTCACTGGAACTGAGCAGCTGAAGGTAAAAACAAATTTCCTCTTTGTACAAGGCATTTTAAAAAAAAGGAAAACAAAAGGGAATGTCTTTATAAAATATTTTAGAGTAAAAGATCAGTTTTTTATGATTTTAGATAGAAAGAGGAAGGGAGAGAGGGGGGAGGGAGAGAGAGAGAGAGAGAGATCATTTTGTTGTTCCACTTATTTATGCATTCATTGGTTTCTTCATGATGTGCCTTGATCAGAGATCGAACCCAAAACCTTGGCATATCAGAACAACACTCTAACCAACTGAGCTATCCAGCCGGGGCTAAAGATCACTTTTTCTATAAAATATTGTGTAATTTATAGTGGGACTCAAAGATGGATAGTATTAACTGTGCTAGGTTCACATGTGTGTGAAAATTTATATTGCCAGGCAAACTTAAAATGACACACGTCAAAAAAATTTAATTTAACCTATTAATTAATGAAATAACCATTTCAAAGAGCATCCAAAAAAACTGTTAGGATAGGAATGATAGGTTAAGTGTAACATTAAATAACATAAAATATGCTATAAAATCTTTGGGGTTATCTGTTCCACTGGACAGAAATTATTTTTATTTGCATATGTTCCTGACAAAAATCAAAAGTAACTTCATTTAGTCTGGAAACTTTCATTTGTAATAAATAATTAAATGAACTAAGTCTATTCTCAGATACTCCTTAAGTGGTCCTTGCCCCAAAGTTGGATTAATTAAAAGAAAGTGCTCCAATTCTTTTGCCTTTTTTCTAAGTTCCTGATAATTTTTCTGACAGTCTTCTCTCAGAAAACTTATATACCCAAGAAAATTGAAACATATTCACAATAGTCTTCTCTCCAAAGATTATTCTTGATATTTTAAAACAGAAGATGGTATTCTAATTAGGTTTAGACTAATTATTTCCATAAGTGCATAGGAGGGTTAATTAGCTATTTAGCTCCTTGAGTTTGTCTGCAAATCTTGAGACTTCAGTATTGAGCAACTACTAAGACCACACAACTCACTTCTGTCCAGAAGCTTTTATATGTAACTAGAGGCCCGGTGGACGAAATTCATGAGGGGCGGGGGGTCTCCTCAGCCCGAACTGCACCCTCTCCAATCTGGGACCACTCGGGGGATGTCTGACTGCCGGTTTAGGCCCGATTCCTGTCTAAACAGGCAGTCGGGCATCCCTCTTGCAATCTGGGACCACTGGCTCCTAACCATTCACCTGCCTGCCTGATCACCCCTAACCCCTCTGCCTGCCTGCCTGATGCCCTTAAGTGCTCCCCTGCTGGCCTGATCATCCCTAACTGCTCTCCCCTGCCAGCCTGATCACTCCTACCTCTGCCTGCTTGCCTGAGACCCCTAAGCACTCTTCCCTGCAAGCCTGATTGCCCCTAACCACCTCTGCCTGGGCCCCCACCACCATGGCTTTGTCCGAAAGGACGTCCAGTCTATCCTGTCTAATTAGCATATTACTCTATTATTAGTATAGACATTGTTTACACTTAAAAAAACCTTATAACTTATTTCATCTTTTCTTTCAAAAATGGACAAATTCATCTTAAAATTCATTTGGAGTTGCAAGGTGCTGAGATTGGCCAAAACAATATTGAAAAAGCAGGACAAATAAAGAAGACTTACACTTCCTTATTTCAAAACTTCCTACAAAACTACAGTAATAGAGAGTACAGCACTGGCAAAAAGGTAAACATATAGATCAATAGAATAAAATTGAGGGTTCATGGGTAAAACTTTTAATTATCAAAATTTAAAAAGTTTGTGCATCAAAGAATACTATCAATAGAGAAAAACAAGCCACAATAATGAGAGATTATTTGAAAACCATATATATAATATATATCTAGCACATAGAATATATAAAAAGCTCTTACAACTCAACAATAAGAAAACAAACAACTGAATTAAAATATGGTGAATGAATTGGACAGAAACCTCTCTAAAGAAGATATATGAGCCCTAACCTATTTGGCTGAGTGAATAGAGCATCGGCCTGCGGACTGAAAGGTCCCAGGTTTGATTCCAGTCAAGGGCATGTACCTTGGTTGCGGGCACATCCCCAGTGGGGTGTGTGCAGGAGGCAGCTGATTGATAAAATAGAAGCCTCAAATATTACAGGTGGCAGTGTAAAAAATCTGCAGCTTCTGGGGAAAACAGTTTAGCAGGTATTCAATATTTTAAACAAGAGTTCCCACGTGAATCTGGCTGGCATGGATCAGTGGTTGAGCATTGACCTATGAACCAGGAGGTCATGGTTCAATTCTAGGTCAGGGCACATGCCCAGGTTGCAGGCTCAATCCCCAGTGTGGGGCTGATTAATGATTCTTTCTCATCATTGATGTTTCTCCAACCCTCTCCTTTCTTCTCTGACATCAATAATAAAAATCTATTTTAAAAAAAATGTTCCCATGTGACCCAGCAATTCCACTCCTATTTCTGTACCCAAGAAAATTGAAAACGTATTCACACAAAAAGTTTTATGCAACTGTTCATAGCAGAATTATTCATTATAACAAAAAAGTGAAAACAACTCAAATGTTTTTTCAATTGATGAATAAACAAAATATGGTATATTCATATTATGAAATAATTGTCACCCATATAAAGAAATACTGATATATGCAACAACATAGGTGAACCTTAAAGATATAATGCTAAGTGAAAGAAACCAGACACAAATAATTAGATAGTGATGGTGGTTATATAACACTGTGAAAATACTAAAAATAACCTAGCTGTACACTTTAAAATGGTGACTTTTATGTTGTGTTAATTACATTTAAATAAAAAGTTGTTAAAAATTTCCAGCTATGGGAAAAGTTGTATTGTGTGGTGTATGTTTTTCAGATTCAATGTTATAAGTAAAGGGGAAAAAACACTTCCTGCAGACCTATTCTACCACCATCCAGCTTTTTTCTTTTACTTTTCTATTTTACACTATGAAAAGAAAAAAAAGGAAAAGAAAAAAGAACCAGGCATTTTAAAAAAAAAAACCTACTCTCTTTTTTTCCATTGGAAAACAAATAATCAGCCTTGATAGTAATGAGGCAATCACTGAGAGCAACCACCCTCTTTGGGAATCTGTGTCCAATTCTGAGATCTATGTGAAATCTTTGTAGTGGGCCTTGCAAAATAGCAGCCATATAAAGCCTGGTAAATCTGACCAGGCTGAAGACAAGAAGTGAGGCACAATACGGCACTGAGATTTTTCCCTCGTGATGGGGAAAGACAGACTTCCTCATTCAGGTTTCACACTATTTCTCCTTGTCCTGTTTTCTACCAATGCCTCAAACTCTGCAGAACCGTAAGTCTCAAAGTCTTTTCCTCAAGTCTGTTCTTTTAGTCTCTCCTTTATAGCTTTGCTTTGTCTTTCCTATTAAATGCTACCTTTCCATTCCTTAAAATATCCTCTAATCATAAGAGAGGAATCATAAATGGTTAATATATTTTTCCTTTTGTTTATTCTGTACTCTTAAAATAATAGTCATCTACACAATGTCATCACTAGGAGGCATGTTTTCACTATAAACTAAAACCTGAGACTCCACAGACTCATTCTTTTGGATAGAAAGCATTAACTATAAAAATATTTAAAGCGTATAGTGGGTTGTAATTTAGCTCACATTGTAGATCATGTGCATAGAGAAAATATAGTTCCTTTATTTTTCAATAACTTATTGATTCTTCATCAAGAACCCTCAGTAAATGGTCAATGCAGGGAGAAGGTAATTTTAACTCTCTTCAGTTATAAAGTTGGTGAAATCCAAAAACTGTAAGTTTTCTCTTCCACCTCTCAGTTCCTCTCCAAGGCAGCGTCCAGAAGAATGTGATCGCTATTACTTACTGGGGGAGAAGACGGGGCAGGGCCCTTGGTCTCTGAGTTCTTTGTCTCCTTAGCCAATATCGATCTGGTTTATCCTTACCTGCTAACATTCATCATTTGAGTCTTTAGCCAACTAGTTTCTCTAGTTGATCCCTTTATCAAGAAGTCCCATAAGTTCTCTCTAGCTGACTCTGATTCACTTCAGCTCTTTCTTATCACGTAGAACTCCCAACTTTTGACATCATTCTGCCTCCTGTTCTATGGCTGTTCCAACACAGCCTGTGCTGCAGGATCACCTTTGCTAGTAACCCATTTGAGGCCTCTGGCCTCAGCCAGCTGCCTTTACATTCCTTCTGGGGAGCTATGAAATCCTTGGGTCCAATAACAACATATGGGCAACTGAAGGATCCTGGAAAGTTCAACTTCTAACCCTCCCTTGTCTACCCACACTGTACTGCTAGATAACTCTGATGTAGATACATCCCAGATTGGTACAGAGCAGCCTCCAGAGCACCAAATGGGGAGAGAGATGAAGGGATCTTCCCTTCTGAGTGTTACTTTTATCCACTTAAGACAGTTGATCCTCTCCAGGCCAATGTACAGAAGTAAAAAATCAGAACTCTGACGAACTCAAGTTCCTACCTTCTTCAGGCTTCTTCAATGCATAATTTCCCAGTAACCAGTAGGGGTGTATTTCTCATTATTCTTCTACCTCATTTACAAAACTGTGGATGGTACCGTCATGCATTGCATTATTGCATTCCACTCAGAGAGCTTTTGGAAATATGTGAGGGCTGTTCCGTTTTCTGAGTACAGTCTAAATAGAAGAAGCAAGTGGCATTTATTGGAGTAGAAATGTTAAGCAATCTGTGTTTTCAGTCCAACACAACAGAGAACTATTCTGCCCATTGAAAACCATTACTTTATATCTTTCCCGCCATTTAACAAAGAACAAGCTTCATGGCCTAGTTGCCATAACAGAAGAGGTATTTTCTCCTCACTATATAGCGAAGTTCACCTTAACCATCCCTCATTAGCCCTAGATGTGATAAATAAGAGCTATTGCCTAGAGAGATAGAGGTTACAGAGGAAGATGAAAAAGATAAGGTTAAAAGAACAAATGGACATGGACAACAGTGTGGTGATGGCGGGGGCAGGGAGGTGGAGGTGGAAGAGGGTAGGGGGGTGGGGACACTAAAAAATGAAGTCACCAGTTTAATATGTGCAAAATTTAATCACCCCTACCAAGGCAAATATTTAAAATGCAAATATTCATGATTAAGTAATACATTATAAGGTTTTATTTGCTCAGTACGAGTGAAATATCGGGGAAATTACTCAACCTTGATGGGTTCCATTTTCAATATTTGTTGAAGGAATGCTAACCAAACCTTTGTGAAATAGTTGCTTGAAATATCAAATATGTATGGAATGAATTTTTTAAATTGTGATCTCAATTTGGCTAAAGATAAAAGTAGTATATGGAATAAAATTATAATAGACTGATGATATCTTTTCTATTAATATCAAAAAACTAGGAAGAAAAAGTATATGTGGGTAAAAAATGATAATTTTTTATAGAGCCTATAATTAATACTGTACTGCATAGCTAAAAATTGCTAAGAGAGTAGATTTTACATTGTGTTCCCATTATAATAGTAATAATAATAATTATTATTATTATTATTGAGGAGGGAAACTTTTGGAAATGATGTATATGTTTATTGCAAAGATTGTTCTGATGACTTCACAGTTATATTCCTAACTACATACTAATGAAATACTACATACTAAATATGTTCAACTTTTTGTGTGTCAATCATACCTCAATAAAGTGTTTTTAAAATATAGAGAGAAAGTAAAGCCTTTGGAAATGATGGATTATAGTAGGCATGAATTTAGTCTTCAAGTCTTTTCTGTAAGCAGAGTCCAGAGGATAATATTACAATTCAATTTGGGGAGAAGGAGGAGATAAGGTAATAGACCAATATATGGGTCACTCAGATAAAATTTGTTATCTTCTGCTTCCTAACCATAGTCTGGAGTTGCTAACAAATGATGAATTTAACTAGAAGTTTGGGGTAAATAATAAAATTTTCAGAGAAATATGTCAATCTGATCAGCCTAGAACAAGCATGTCAAACTGGCCCACAATGAATGTTTTTACTGACCACCCAATATAACAGTATGTAAAAAACATTTTAATAAAAATTTCATAACTTAATTTTTACAATATCCTGTTATACATAATTTTTAATAATGAACTACAATGTTTGCTAACGACTGATTACTATAATCGTGTTACATTCATTTCCCTTACGCACCTTATGCGCAGGCGCACCATTTCTCTCCACTAAAACCAGCAGCGAGTATTTTAGCAGCCGATTGCCACATCATTAGTCTTGTACTGACTTGTTTGGTATGAGCAACAGGAAATATTTTGCTTTTGGAGAACAAGAAAACTAGGTTTATTTGCATTATGCTTATTAATTTGTGCAGTTATTCAGTATCTGGTAAGTTAATGTTCAAGAAAAAATATTAATTTTTATTAAAATATTCTATTATTTTATGTTAAGGATTACTCATTTATTTCAGCCCTTTGCATTCAGCATGTCTCTATTGAAATAAACCTACGTTTCTATGAAAATTGAAGCTTTTGTTTTTTTGTGGCCCACATAAACTTAAACCTTGTTTATTTGGCCCATGTTAGCCTTTGAGTTTCACATGCTTGGCCTAGACATTTGCCCCTAATTCGTTCTTTTGAATTGGATAGAAAGAGCTCAAGACACAATTTGGAATGGGAGAAAGATGTGTACAAATGGGCACTGCCACTGCCTGCTCCCATATGGTTGTTTTCGATGCTACTGATGCAGTAAGCCTGGCGGAAGGCTATTACATCTTTAAAAGAGCAAATGTTCAGTAGATCAAAGACATCCAAATGCAAGAAAGGGATTAGCTGAGAGGTACTGTCTGAATGACCCTGGGTAGTTTATTTAACTGCTTTGAGCCTCTCTGCTTTATAACAAAACATTAGCACTTATGCAATAAATAATTTGAGATTTTAATGACTTAAGAATGGCTCTAAAGATGTGTGGCACATAAATTTGCCAAGAAAAAATTTAAAACATATACAGAAAGATACATATACAGCAGACCACGTGGAGACTTCAATTGACCTCCGGATTTAACAACTAATCTATCTGTATTATTACCTATTCCCAGTCTCCCACCTATTGACTTTGGAAAGTAATAAAATTGTGTTTCCTATGTCAAATGCCCGTGGTATTTTTTTAAGGATAAATGCTCATGTTGGTGGTAGAAGGGAAAGGGCAATAAAACAATATAAAAATCATTCTGTTTTTCTTAATTGCAATGGTACTCTATAAATAAATGACTTAAACCTACAAGCATGGAATCATTAAAATTTTGAGGATTTACATTTTTATGTATTATTTTATGTAATAGATATATGTTCCCTGAAGTTCTTTCAGTTGAATCTGTGTAAATTCAGTCATGGCGTTCATGCACAAGTGATGTTTACTTAGACAAATTTTAATGTAAACTGTTTTATAAAGTGAGTAATCACCCACAATTTATTATATGTGTGTACTTTTGTGAGTCTATATTCAAGAATTTATATATTAAGGCTCTTTAAAACAAAGAATGCCTATAAAATTGAAATATCTTCAAAGTCAACTTATGAGGCACTACTGATGAGTAAAAGGTATCATTCTTATGCAAATAAGATGGAGGAGACAGGATAGAACTAATTGTAGCAATAAGTACATATTGTTATGGAAAACACAATGATGGTTGAAAATACTTGCTATCCTCTGGTTTTTCTCTGATTTAGCCTTCTTCTCTTCCCAGACAGTATATGGTGCTGGTCCCCTCTCTGCTCCACACTGGGACCCCTGAGAAAGGCTGCCTCCTTCTGAGCCACCTGAATGAGACAGTGACTGTGAGTGCTTCTTTGGAGTCTCCCAGGGAGAACAGGAGACTCTTCACTGACCTGGTGGCAGAGAAGGACTTATTCCGCTGTGTCTCCTTCACGGTGAGTACTAGCTGCCCGTCCCTATTTGATACATTATATCTCCATGGTAATGGAGAACTAGTGTTCAATCCCAAAGAATGACTTTCAAATGTTAGTGAGGATTTCAGAAAGAACCAAGGTGATGAATTCTTAGCTATTGAGGAACAAAGCATGAATTTTTTCACCAGGGTAAGAAAGAAATATTTTTCTACTTGCCAAAGCTCAATGTACTTCCTAAAAAATCTATACTAATAAAAGGGTAATATGCTAATTAGACCAGGTCAACTAACCATCTTCCAGACGTCCAACTTCCTTCCAGACAAAGCCATGGTGGTGTGGGCCGAGGCAAAGACAGTTAGGGGCAAGATCAGGCTGGCAGGGGGTTAGGGGTGACCAGGCCAGCAGGAGAGGGCCATTGGGGGCAACCAGGGGAGGGCAGTTGGGGGTGACTAGGCCATCAGGGGAGGGCAGTTCGGGGCATTAGGCAGGCAGGCAGGTGGGTGGTTAGAAGCCAGTGGTCCTGGATTGCGAGAGGGATTCCAGATTGGAGAGGGTGTAGGCCAGGCTGAGGGACTACCCCCTTCCCCCCTGCACAAATTTCGTGCACCAGGCCTCTAGTAAAAAATAAATGTATTAGCCACAGAAATTGTATGATTTATAGGTTCTTTCTAGCTTTGTTATATAGCCACCTCTTTCAGGCCAGAGTTGGACAATGCCTAGAAACAGATTGTACAAATACCTCATAACAGGACAGCATGCAGCAGAATTTTTCTCTCGCAGTGGGATATTACGTGTCTTTGTCCTTGGAATATGTAAATGGTTCAAAGTACTCCAAGAAAATATCCAGTACCTCTGTGAGGATGCTCAACTTGGAATACTTAGCTCCTATAGTCTTCCATACTTTTTCAGAGATGCTTCTCTCCATTCCTTCAGAAAACATATACTCTGTTAAAAAGAGTACAATTTAACAAATACAGTTCCAGATGAGCTATATGGGAATTTGTGTCCCATTGATTGCTGTTCTTACTGATATAGTTTTCCTATATCTTATATTAATATCTTCACTCTTATACCTGGAGAAATATTCATACTTACCGCGCCCTTTATGAAGCTGAATGAGAGACAGAAAATAGTAATGGTTGAAGGAGTCAAAGGGAGAAGACTGTGCTGTTCCTCAGTGGTATCTTTGTTCTTTAGCTCCCAAGACTCTCATCCTCTTCAGAGGTGGCTTTCTTCACTGTCCACATAAAGGGACAAACACACGACTTCAGGAAGAGGAGCAGAGTGCTGGTAAAGAACGATCAAAGTCTCGTCTTTGTCCAGACAGACAAACCCATCTATAAACCAGGACAGACAGGTATGTAGGGAAATTCCACCTCCTCAGCAGGTTTCCTGACAAAGTCACCATTACCTTGATCTCTTAGTCTTCTGTGTTATTACCTAATTTACTGGCTTTATCATGTCTGAGACTTACCAAAAAATTTCTTTTTCAGTAAAATTCCGCATTGTCTCTGTGGATGAAAATTTTCACCCCCTAAATGAACTGGTAAGTATCTCAATATCTCTAGTTTGGGTGGGTGGTGGTTGGTGGGATGAAAGCACTCACCCAAGGTGGGATGGGAAAGCCTAAGAAAAGTGAAGTGAAAGCTATTCCTTTTGGAACCTAGATTCCAGCTTTACTACAAATCTAGAGTCTTATACAAGGCATAATTGAGGAGTAAGAGATGAGAAAACTCTTTCTCCTACAACAGTAATAAACCAGTCTGGAAATAGTCAGCTACATTCGTTGTTCTCAAAACACTACATTAAGTATAATGAACAGGTACAATAAAAAGTTATGTGTTACCCATACCAATACTCGGAAGGAATTCATAATTAATTAAAGCACCAAAGAGTTTCACTTCTTCTGAATATATGTATATATTATGTATGTATGTATGTATGTATATATATATAAAAGGCTAAAATGATAAGTGTCCTTCCCTCCATCCAACCAGTTTCTATGACATGCACTGACCACCAGGGGGCAGATGCTCAACACAGGAGCTGCTGAGCTACAGTGACTTGGCAGGGGCAGTTCTTGGTTGATGCACCTCAAAACCAGAGAGGAGGGAGCCCGATTCCACCTTCAGCCATGGGTCATGTTGTTGCTGGGGCTCTGTCAGCCCGAATCTGGTTTACTTTACACTTGCATTTGCATTCCACACCCTTTACGACAGCAACTTTGCAGAGTGCCCTCTTGCACTCCGGGACCCCTCAAGGTTTCAGCCCGATTCCCACAGGCCAAGCCGGGGAATCCCACCTACCAGAGGGACCCTGCTCACTCCACAGACACCTTTCAAGCCGTGACACTACCCCAGGTGCTGCCAGCTGGTGAGGGACCGTGGGAGATTGGCTCCAGGCCATGTCCAGCCCATCTTGCCCAGTCCCACCCCACTGGCCACCTTGTAATTAATTTCCTTTCATGTGCATAAATCTGTGCATTGGGTCACTAGTAAAATATATAATTTTATTATACATGATAACATATTTTATAATTTTTATACATACATCATATACTATTCATTATATATAAAGTCTTCATTTCTGTTCATTATGTGTTCCTTCCTTCAAGTAGCTTTCAATATGAAGGCAAAGAAACAAGGCTATTCTTAATACATTGTTTGTGGGTAGTTTTTATCACGTGCTAACAGGTGGTGCGTGGCGCGGGCCATTTTTGCTAATTTTTTTGTGCAAATGGCAACGTTCAGTAAAATTACGATAACTTTAGTTTACGTATTTATACGTTACCCGCATTCTACCGCTAGTCTATAAAAAAACGTATTAATACGTGTCCCACGCTCTACTTACTACCAGTCAATGTAAAACGTATAAATACGTTTCCCGCATACAATGTGTTTTGAAAGATAGATATTAGACAATCTTGAAATTAAAAGAAGTATTTTTGGTTTATTTTAACCAAATAATTCTGGGAATTTTCTTCCTGTTAAGTCTAAATCATAATGACATATAACTTTATTAACATCAATTTTTAATTTATGTAAGTAAATAATATAGTCATAGTCTACACTAGGAGGATTTTAGTGCCTAAATAATATTGGTGAATAATATTAATTAGCATATCTGGGTATGCCAATTAGCCCAGATATGCTAATTAGTCACAACCAGATATGCTAATTAGTCATTGCCAGTATGCAAATTGACCATCACTCCAACACAATAAGAGAGGGATATGCTAATTAGCCCTGATATGTTGATTAGTCATGGCCAGTATGCAAACTGACCATCACTCAAACACACAAGATGGCCACCCCCATGTAGCCACCAGATGGCCAGCAGAGAAGGGCAATAGGGGGGGATCAGGTCTGCAAGGGAGGGCAGTTGGGGGCAACCAGGCCTGCAGGGGAGGGTGGTTTAGGGGAGACCATGCCTCCAGGAGAGGGCAGTTAGGGGTGAGCGGGCCAGCAGGGGAGGGCAATTAGGGGTGACCCGGCCATCAGAGGAGGGCAGCTGTGGGCAACCAGGCCTGCAGGGGAGGGCAGTTGTGGGTGACAAGGCCTGCAGGGTAGGGCCATTGTGGGGGCCAGGTCGGCAGGGGAGGGAAGTTGGGGGGACCAGGCCATCAGGAGAAGGCAGTTGGGGGTGACTGGGCCGGCAGGGGAGGGCAAGTTGGGGGGGGGGCAGGCCTGTAGGGGAGGGTAGTTGGGGGCAACCAGGCCTGCAGGGGAGGGCAATTGGGGGTAATCAGGCCAGCAGGGGAACAGATAGGTGTCGATCAGGCTGGCAGGGAAACAGTTATTGGGTGATCAGGCTGGCAGGCAGAAGTGGTTAGGGGCAATCAAGTAGGCAGGCAGGCAAGCGGTTGGGAGCCAGCAGCCCTGGATTGTGAGAGGGATGTCCCAGTTTGGAGAGGGTGCAGGCTGGGCTGAGGTTCACCCGCCCTACCCAGTGCACAAATTTTGTGCACCAGGCCTCTAGTAACTTAATAAATATTAATAAGTATCATTCAACAATAATATTTTTCAAAGAAATGACAACATGATGATTTTTGTAGAAATATGTTATGCTTTTCTTAGAACTATTTACTGATTTTTCTAAGCAATTCCACTTCTTTTATGTTTCTAGTTAAATTTTGATATATCTTACTACAAACATTCTTTTTCCTTAGTAAGCTGTTTAATCATAAATCTGAAATCATAGTCTTGGTGAAATTCTAATCACATCTCTTCTTTCATTTTTTCATATAGATTCCACTGGTCTACCTTGAGGTAAGCATCAGAAATAACATCTTATAAGGAAGTCAGTGTATTTAAGGAAGAGGAAATTCTGATACTATTCCAGACAAATGAACTGTTGTTAAAAACAAACAAAAACCTTTCAGATCTAAATTTTCCTATTCTCGGATGTCAGGTTTATTGTGGTTCACCTTTCTTCTGTGTTTGTCTTTCCTGAAGGTAATGTCAATTACTACCCTGAAAGTCATGTGTTTTGTCAAGGGCTATCATGACTAAATAATTATTCCCATGCTCCTTTCTTACCTCTAGAACCCAAAAAGGAATCGAATTGGACAATGGCAGAATCTCAAGTTAGAAAGTGGCCTCAAACAGTTAGCCTTTCCCCTCTCATCAGAGCTGATTCAGGGCTCCTACAAGGTGGTGGTAGAGAAGGAATCAGGCGGAAATATACAGCACCCCTTCACCGTGGAGGAATTTGGTAAGGATTATGAAAAATGAAAGGATCATAACTGTTTGGTTCATAGTGTGAATTCACTTAGATTTTTTAATTTTCCCACAGGTATGTTAAACTTGGAGTAGAGTCAGCTATATCTTTTTCTAAAGCCATCATTATTCTGTGAACACAGAAGTTTATAAGAGCTTGGTGATTTATAGTAGCAAGTTACACTTTATCAAGTATCAAAATGTTTAATTCAGTGGAACATCATCATTTGTTAACATCACTGAGATCTGTTGTGGTCACAAAGTCAGATTTTTGCATGAATTATTAAACCTAATCATCTTGAAGTTGATAGATGGAAAAATGAACGTTACTTTTCAGGTTATTTTTGTGGAAAAAATTATAGGCATGAAAATATTTGTATTTCCATTAATTATTTACTAACTTCCCTCTTTCTATTTATCTCTATCAACAGTGGTTCCCAAGTTTGAGGTCAAAGTTCAAGTCCCAAAGATAATCAGTATCCTGGATGAAAAAGTGGACATATCAGTATGTGGAATGTGAGTTAAGTTGTTTTTGTCTAAAATTTCATATTTTGCCTCAATTTTGAGTGATTAGTTAGCTAGTACACAATTATAAATTAATTTTACTTGGCACTTTTAAAAGTTTATCTCAGTGACCTCTCTTTATTTATATTATTAAATATTTCAAATGCACCAAAGAGTGTAGAAATTTCTCAAATGCACCAAAGAATAAATAATAAACATGTTTGCCGATTTTGTTTTCTTTAACATTTCAGGATAAATTACAGAAATCATGACATTTTCACGCAGCTACAACAGTATAGACCTTTAAAAATTAGTGACATTTTTCTATGCAATAATGATGACATTGTCACATTTAATAAAATAAAAAGTGATTATTCAATACTAACTTTGAGTTTACACTCAAGTATCCTTGATTTTCCTAAAAATTCTCAGACTTTCCTAAAAATGTCTTTATACATTGCTTTTAGTTATTATGACTCATGTGTACTTTCTTTTTTTTACCAACTCTCTACCATGAAAATTTTTGATTGAATATAAAAGTTGTCAGAATAGTAAAATATAACCACTTGTGACCGTCACCTATTACAAACACTATAAAATTTTGCCAATTTTGTTTCATTGATTCCTTCCCCTATAGTTTTTTCCCTAATATTTTTAAACAAGCCATGGGAAATCTATAAATAGCTCAAAGTTTTAAAAACCTAGACCCTCCTTTTGTCCCATGGTGTTAGCTTATGGAAAACAACAGGTCAGTTGGCCTATAAATGTCCCACTTGTTGCATTTGCCTTATTGGTCCTTCATGGTACATTGATTAATTAATTTACTCTCTCCTTTGGCCAGTTTTAAGAGAATATTTTGAGTGCTTTGCATAGATCCTCTTGGTGCAGTAAAGGAACAAATTTTTAAACACTGAAATAATCTCTCTCCATTTATAATTTTTTGAGGAATTTTCATACAGTTTTTCATAGTGGTTGCTCTGATTATATTTTTTACTTGAAGTTATATTGCAGGCATTTGCAAATAGAAAAGCAAAACTAGTGACCCCCCAAAAAACTTATCAATTATTCCATTTGTATTTAAAATATAGAGAAATAGTTAAGTATAGAGTGCACACATGAAAAACTTTATATGCCCCATGATTCGTTTTTTTTAGGCTTTCTGTCTCTCTTATCTATCTATCTATCATCTATCTATCTATTATCTATCTATCTATCTCTGTGTGTATTATGTTTGCTTATTACTTATTTTATTCTATTCATCACAGATTTTTAAAATTTGTTATAAAGAGCAAGATTTGATTTTATGACAAAATAAAAAGAATAATAAAAATGAAAACATAAAAATATCCCAAGGCAATTTGGCTGTGCATTGAAGTAAAGTTTCAAATGCCTTACTGAGTAATATCTTTATAGAGACATTTTCCAGACATGTTCCTACTTGATATGAGTTGTTATTAGAAAATAATTACTCTGTGCTGGGCTGTTAGTGAAAATGTAGATACCTTTCTTCAGTTCCTGATTTATTTCTTATGTGACAGATACACCTATGGGAAACCTGTGCCAGGACGTGCAACCGTGCGCATGTGCCGAAAATTATTTCATTCTTTTTTTTGTCCAAAGAAAGAGTTCTGTGAGGAATTCAGTCAGCAGGTTAGTATACAGTGTTCTCTCTGTGTACTATTGTTGACAACCATTGAGCTACCCAATTCTACTAACGGGCATCAGAATAAGCTGATCTTCAAATATTCACCACCAAAGATGAAATCCCTATTAATAGTCAACAAAATTCTCATTTTGATGACCAATCATAGAGATTGTAAATTAAATATGAATATTAAATTCCTAAAGGTTGATTAACATGTTTAACCCAAAAAATTCTTGATACCAAAAAGGAAATAGTAGATTTAGTGACTATGGGTCTGAATCTGTGTAACATTTACCAATTTTTGTATTCGCAGCTCAACAGCAATGGCTGCATCACCCAACAAGTAAACACAAACTTGTTCCAACTTAAGAATGCGGGTTATGAAATGGAACTTACAGTGGAAGCCAAGATTAGAGAAGAGGGAACAGGTTTGACTATTAACTTAATTTGGGAGATAAAGCAATAAATATTGATTTGTTTCCAGTAACAAAATAAAAGTCATAACAAATGTAGGAAATGAATTTTTTAAATATATTTTTATTGATTTCAGAGAGGGAGAGAGAGATAGAAACATCAACGATGAAAGAGAATCATTGATCGGCTGCCTCCTGCACGCCTCCTACTAGGGATCAAATCCACACCCTGGGCACGTGCCCTTGACTGGAATTGAACCTGGGACCTTTCAGTTCACAGGCCGACACTCTATCCACTGAGCCAAACCAGCTAAGGTGGAAATAAATTTTAGAACCAAATAACTTCCAAGAGTATTTACTCTTTCCTACCTATATTTTTCAGACCTAGAGTTCACTGGAAGTGGGACCAGTAAAATCACAAACATTGCAACCAGAGTCGAGTTTGTGAAAGTGGATTCACACTTTCGACGAGGAATACCCTTCTTTGGTCAGGTAGAGTGTATTGCAACTTAGAGGTAAATGAAGTGTCCAGTTGTTCCTAGGTCAAGGACACACTGATGTAATCCAAACCTAGTTAGTATTAGCAAATAATTAATATGACCCAAGTCATTGAACAAAACCAAAGTAGATAGTTTCCTTTGTAATATCACTGATAAAATACATGAACATACACTACTGTTTCTTTTTTGAATGTGTACCTAATAAAGATGTTTAATGTACTATAAGTTAGTTATTACATCAAGCTCCTTATCCCACCCATTTTATAATAAATAAATATATTTTTGCCATTATCCAGCCAGCATCAGAATTTTAAGACAGTTTCTCACAAATGACTCTCAATTTATGGCTGTCAATTTCTTGTTCTGTTTAAAATAAGTGAATAAATTATTTTATTTTTAAATATTGGAATTATTATAGTGTGCAGTTTATGACTATTATTATTGTATGATTTTCATATTTCATGTACATACTTTAAGATAATACAATAAATAAATAATATTGATTTTATTCATATTTACAATCAATTTTAGCAGTTTTATACTTACTGAATTTTTCTTAAAAAAAACACACACATTCTTGTGCAGATTTGTTTCAGAAAATGAAAATTAAGATGAGGATCCAAATGCAAAGAAACAGTTTTGTAATCAATCTGGAAGAGTTGTTTCTTATTCTTTGGTTTTTGTTTTTAAGTCATGGGAGCAAAGCAGCCTGTCCCCGTGAGTTCTACCTTCGCTCAGTATTCTCCACATAACTTAACAATTACTTTTCTTCTGTAGGTGCTCCTGGTAGATGGAAAAAATGTGCCCATTCCCAATAAACTCGTTTTCATCTCCGCATTTGAAGCCAATTATTTTTTCAATACAACTACCAATGAGCAGGGTCTTGCACAGTTTTCAATCGATACTACCAATATGTTGACCAACTACCTTTTTGTTACAGTAAGTATGAAAGAAAACAAAACCTGAGAACAAAGAGAACCTTAGCAAAACAGTCATTTACTCAGAAGTGAAGAAGGACACAGGCTGTATTTAAGAGAGAGAAATAAGAAGCTGTGCAATTTGGGAATAAACTTGGGTATATAAAAATGTCATTGGAAATAATAAAGACATTAGAAAAGATACTGTAGAAGTCCCTGAGAATTATTTTTAAGGGAGGGGTAAGAGAAGGGGGGATGGGAGACATCTATAATACTGTCAACAATAAAATAAAATTTTTTAAATTGTTCTTAAAATTTATGTATTATCTAAATATCTCATTGGATTTTTTTCCTCAACAATATCAGTTCTTCAACGAGGGATTCATGTAATTTGTTTTTCTATGTCTACTTAGATATTTTTAAAATGATCAGAACCCCCCACATTCACACACACACATTTACATATTGCCTAATAAAGAGGATAAAAAAAATCTATAAAGCCCTGGGCGGGTAGCTCTGTTGGTTAGAGCATCATTCTGATACACCAAGGTTGTGGAGTTCAATCTCCAGTCAGGGCACATACAAGAATCAATCAATGAATGCATAAAAAAAGTGGAACAAATGATCTGTCTCACCCTCTCTCTCAATAATCACAGGAGGCATAGATGCTAATTTTCTGAGGATTATTTATTTTGAGACCCCTGTGTAATAAGAGATTTTGTTAATATATATAATGTGATTTTAATTAAACCAACTTAAAAGAGACTCCTATTAAAGATTTTTAGCTTTTTAACTGGACCATTATTGTTCCCCTGGCTCTGAGCTGCACAAGAGTCAAATGAGTAATGAGTTGGCAGAATCAGGACAAAGGAGATAAATATGTAGATTATTTTCTTTTAATCTGTGCAAATTAAGAGATTGACAATATGTTTAGTTGGCAGTCAGCAAGAACAAGAGAAATGCAAAATATACTTTAGAGTAGAAGACACAAAATTGTAACTTCATTTTGGTGGGAAGCTAAAGTGAAGACCTTCAAGACAATATTGATTCTTTGTTCTTCTGTTTTATCAGGCCTACCATGAGAAAAGTGACATGTGTTATAGGATTGCATTTCTACAAGAAGAACACCGGGCTGCTCAGCACACTGCAAGACATGTTTTCTCCTTAAGTGGAAGTTTCATTGACCTGGAGCCTGTGGTTGGTACCCTGCCCTGTGACCAAACACAGACTATCAGGGCACACTATATACTCAAGGTGCCGGCCCCTGGGGAACTGAAGGAGTTCATTTTCTATTACCTGGTAAGAGTAAAGCCACAGATATATTTGGAGTTTATCAGTAGACAGAGTGGTGAATGGGCCCAGGAATGTAAAAAGTATTTGTGCACTACTATCTTGCTTTCTCATCAAGGTTCCCTTGATTCTTGATTTTCAGGAGGTTGATTCTCTCTAGCAGAGACTCAACAATCAAAAGTCAGTTATGTGGCCCAGCCAGGGTGGCTCAGTGGTTGAGCATCAACCTATGAACCAGGAGGTCATGGTTCAATTCCTGGTCACAGCACATGCCAGGGTTACAAGCTCAATCCCCAGAGGGGGACATGTAGGAGGCAGCTGATTAATGATTCTCTCTCATCATTGATGTTTCCATCTCTCTCTCCCTCTCCTTTCCTCTCTGAAACTGATTTTTTTTTTAAAAAAAAATAGGTTATGTGGAGAATAAGGTGTTGAAAACAGTGTCAGAAAAGTTCTTTTCTCTGCTGATTTTTCATTTCAGATCATGGCTAAGGGAGGCATCGTCAGATCAGGAAGACATGCTCTGCCTGTAGAGCCAGGAGACAGTGAGTATCTTCCAATCAGCCTCCCCGTTTCCTTGCCAACACATCCACCCTTACTCAGTGACAGTTCACAAGTGGGGAAATCATTCCCATTATCCCTTTACACTAAGAAAGGGGACAAAAGCCCTAGTGGGTTTGGCTCAGTGGTTAGAGCCTCGGCCTGCGGACCAACGTGTCCCAGGTTTGATTACGGTCAAGGACAAAGGCAAGTATTTCACCAAACTCCACACAACCCCAGTGCTAAGCTTAACAATGCTTAGGATTTGTTCCAAGTCTATGATTTTTCTTTACTTTTATGGTTCCTTTCCTTACCAGGCTGTTTTTAATATCAAAACAATATTCAAGAAGGTTTAATTTAAAATAAGCTATTAATCAGCACTTTCAATAATTGTTTGAAATAAACATTAAAGAACGCTGCAGTTTTGAATATCATTTTCCACAATAGTTATGTAGAGATCGATACAGCGATCTGGACCCTATTGCTTGCAAGGTTCCCCTTCACTCCATCTTGTTGCCTGTTTTTCTACTTCCTTTTAACAATGAAACATGTAACACACTTACAGAAAGAGGTGTGTCTAAAAACACTATTTATCTAATTTTTTCTGATATTTTAATTTGTGCATAATTCATAAAAGAAATAATCTCTGACTAGTAATATAAAGAAAACTCCATTAATTATTTACTTAATGAACACATCACAAAAAAAATGTATTGAAAGTAACTGAAGCAATAACTGAAAGTATTTCTCTATATAAGTAGTTAAATCACAATTATTTAGAATAAAACTGTTGTAATCACACATCATAATTACATTATTAATTGCCAATTTGTTCTCCACTAAAGAGCTACTGAGAACTCTTCACTGTGTTAGATTAAGAAACAAAAACAAAAACTTGTTTCACAGTTTGTCTAATTCAACCTTTTGAATTACTTAAGTTTAGCTTACTTATATAATTCTTTTTTATATGCTATTTTGCATAGTGTTTTAATATCAGGATACAAATTATTAATTTCAGAACTACTTCAAAATCTGTTTGAAATTCAGAATTCAGGTTTTTAATAATGAAACGTTCACAATTTTCATTACTAAAAGGTTACTTTCCTTCCAAAGCTTTCTTTCTCTGCCAAAACATTACGAAAAGGTTATTCTTCTTCCAAAGTTTCCTCTGCCAAAACATTACTAAGAGGTTATTTTTCCCTCCAAAACTTTCTCTGCCAAAAAAAAAGAGAGAGAAAGTTATGTACCATAACTTCTCATTCCATGTTTATAATATTTCAATCTATTCTTACCTTGTATGGTTAGCTCAAGATAGCAAATACAAGGGTTGAAATTTCCCTCTTTTTAGAGGGGAACTTACTCTTTTTAGAATTATAAGCTGAAAGTTGATCTCTCCAATGATACAAAAACATGAATGCCATAGTACTGCCTTTCTGGTCCCCAAGAAGTTGGGGAAAGGGGAAATAGAGCAGTTGTTAAATAGGAATAGAGTTTCAATTTGCAAGATGAAAAAGATCTGGAGATCTGTTTCATAGCAATGTGAATGTACTTAGCACCACTAAAGCATTCTTTAAAAATGATTAAATTTTGTTGTCTTCTCGTCACAACAACAACAACAAAAAGGCATATATTTGAAAAAATTTTAAACTCTATGATTATATCTTATAAATTACAGCTCTATCTTTAAATGGAAAATCATCTCTTGTCTGAAATCTAAAAGAAATGGTTGCTATTCATCACGAAATAAATTTCTTATTCTTAATTTTTAAATGAGTCCATCAGGCTTTAATTAAATGTGTATATATCAGCAGAATACTTTTGAGCAGATTTAAGTTTGTTTAGGCATAAATAAGGTATAAAATCAGGTAAAGATAAGCGTGAATATAGGAACTTGAACTTATTCTACAATGGAAGTGGTGAAGGGAGACATTAGCCTATTAATTTTTACCCCTTCACTGGAATGGCATTAAAGAGGTTAAGCCATTGAACGCATAGGCACAGTTCTAAGTTGGATAAGACCTAGTAACAGCGTCCTGACCTATGACCATTTTGTCTCATTCTCTCCATGCCCCAGTGAAAGGCAGCTTTTCCTTAGCCTTCCCTGTGAAGCCAGACATTGCTCCCATTGCACGATTGTTCATCTTTACCATTTTCCCAAATGGAGAAGTTATTGGAGATTCACAGAGTTTTGAGATTGAAAACTGTCTAGTCAACAAGGTGAGTGTCTTTAGCAAAAAAATCACAAGAACAGAAATAAATGGTATCGTAGGTACTGCCTATTTAACCTCAGAGAGGGGAAAAAATGAGTCCAGAAAAGTAAAATGAGTTGTCCAAAAGTTTCCAGGCAGCTAGCACAATAATTTTCCAAGTCCACAAAATTGCTTCCACATAAAACATAATTTAACTTTGTATCCATGGTGCCCAATTCCACCGATTCAATTGTGTGAAGTATGTAAGATGCTGTGACTCAAATGTTTCAAAAACTTGAAGAACAAATAGAAAACTGTATTATGAATCAGAGGTAATGATGCGCCTCTACTAGTAAAATTCAAGCAAGGCATCTATCCCTTATGACCCTGCGTCGCCTCCTTAGGGCAACACAGCATTTCAACAGCAAAGGCAAGATGATAAAAGAGGTTCCTTCCTGTCTGATGCTTCCCAGCGTAGTCATTAAAGCTGAATGTCAGGATGACCCAGAAATGTGGTCACTGCAGGATGACACAAGCAGAAGTGCGGGATGACTGTTCCTTCATGTCTCGCAGGTGGATTTGAGCTTCAACCCAGCAGTAAGTCTTCCAGCCTCGCAGGCCCACCTTCAAGTCACAGCTTCTCCTCAGTCGCTCTGTGCCCTCCGCGCAGTGGACCAAAGCGTGCACCTCCTAAGGCCTGAGGCAGAGCTCTCCCCGTCCTCGGTGAGTTCCCTCAGCATCAGGGGTTAGAAAAGGCTGCATGAGGTGCTCAGAGCAAAGAGAAGGCCCTGTTGAGAGTAAAATGCAAGAATATAATAAAAATATTTACCATTAGTCTAATATTATATAGTATCTCAAGCTCTCCCACACATTTTCTCATTTACTCTTTCCAGCATCCCACAGAGTAAGCAACAGCCCTATTTTATGATGTAAAAACTAAAGTTTGTAGCCCTTGCCGGTATGGCTCAGTGGATAGAGCATGGGCCTGCAGACTAAAGGACCCCGGGTTTGATTCCTGTCAAGGGCACATGCCCAGGTTGCAGGCTCAGGCCCCAGTAAGAGGCCTGCAGGAAGCTGCCAATCAATGATTCTCTCTCATTGACATTTCTATTTCTCTCTCCCTCCCCCTTCCTCTCTGAAATCAATAAAAATATGTACTTTTAAAAAAGAATGTTTTTTAAAAAGCACTGAGGTTTGTAACAGTTGAGACTTGTGCCAGCTTACCCAGAAGTGACATGGCTGAAGACATCATTCTGAAACTGCCCGCAAACTGCAATTTCCTCCTAGACATAACTTCCATTCCTATAAAGAATCAAACTTAAACCTGTTAACTCATGATTTACAATAATCTTAATGAAAGCTAACTTTTGTTAAGATTTAATCTTATATAGGTCATGCCAAAAAAAGAAAAGAAATTAATAAATTGCTTAAGTAAAATCATTGTTGGCCAAAATTAAAACAAATTAAATCATTTTTGGTCACTGGAGTAATTAATTTTATAAAATTAATACAAGCATGTCACGAAACTTTCAATGGATCTAACAGCGTATGTCTCTAGAGTACCTGGGGTCTGTAAAAGCGGTAATAAATGATTCACAAATTATTTTCAATTAAAAAAGAACATGACCTATCACACCATTGTCAGGAATGATGATTCACAGACTAAAATTTTAAGTCTCTCCTTTTTTCTAGAATTATATAATTCATGGTGGTAATATTTGGAGTGTCATGCTGATTTATTGCTGTTATCGTCAGCAGCAGCAGCACATGGTGTACTGGGTCTGTTGTAGGAGCTAGGGAAATACCAGTAAACATATCACAATCCTTGTCCTTATAGAGCAGTGACTTGAGAGAGACTATAATAAAAGGTTTACATGGCTCAGAAAAATAAAAGGTGAAATACTGGTTAATAATTGGTATTAGGAAAAAATATTTTCAAACAGGGTTTTTTAAGAGAAATCTATCAGCAAAAAGGGAAAATTCAGAGGCTACTTTTCTAACCTATATGTAGAACTACATTACTCATATTTTGAATTTTTCAGTATAAGTCAATTAAATTATATGTTACTAGAGGCCCAGTGCACAAAAATTTGTGCACTCGGGGGTGGGAGGTCCCTCAGCCTGGCCTGTGCCCTCTATCAATCTGGGACCCCTCCGAGGATGTCCACCTGCTGGCTTAGGCCCGCTCTCTGGGGGATCGGGCCCAAGCTGGCAGTTAGACATCCCTCTGGCAGACCGGCAGCCCTCGGGGGATGTCCACTTGCCAGCGGGAAGTAGGCCTAAGCTGCAGTCGGACATCCTTAGTGCTGCTGAGGAGGTGGGAGAGGCTCCCACCACCACTTCTATACTGGCAGCCATCAGCCTGGCTCGTGGCTGAGCAGAGCTCCCCCTGTGGGAGTTCACTGACCACCAGGGGGCAGCTCCTGCATTGAGCGTCTGCCCCCTGGTGGTCACTGTGTGTCATAGTGACCAGTCATTCTCAGTCATTCTGCTGTTAGGGTCAGTTTGCATATTACCCTTTTATTATATAGGATAGAGGCCTGTTGCATGGGTGGAGGCCAGCTGGTTTGCCCTGAATGGTATCCTAGATCAGGGTGGGGGTCCCGCTGGGTTGCCTGGCCAGCCTGGGTGAGGGGCTAATGGCTGTTTGCAGCTGGTCACCCCCCCTTCAGGGTGGAGGTCCCCACTGGGGTGCCTGGCCAGCCTGGGTGGGGGGCTGATGGCTGTTTGCAGGCTGGACAAGCCCCTCCCCCCAGTGGGGACCCTCCCCCCATGGAGGTTTGGCCAGCCTGGGTGAGGGGCTGATGGCTGTTTTCAGGCTGGCCACACCCCCTTTAGAGTGGAAGGTCCCCACTGGGGTGCCTGGCCAGTCTGAGTGAGGGGCTGAGGGCCGTTTTCAGGCTAAGAAAGCTCCCTCTCCCCCCGCCACATCCCCCCAATTAAGAAAGCTCCTAGCCTCTCCTTTTTTCTTTTTTTATTCTGGGATCTATTTACCTTCTATAATTGAAACTTTATTGCTTTGAGTGGAGCTCAGAGCTGGCCTCTGTGGGCAGGAGGGAAGCTGGGCTTCCTCCCTCACCAGGGGCAACCCACTCCTGCTCACTCCAGCTCTGTGGCCACGGCCAGCTGAAAGCAGGTATCTGGGGTTTATTTAGCTTCTAAAATTGAAACTTTGTTGCTTTCAGTGGAGCTCAGAGCCAGGCCGCGGCAGGCGGGAAGCTTGGCTTCCTCCATCACTGGAGCAAGCAAGCCTCCTGCTCACTCCAGCTCCGTGGCTGCCGGCCGCCATCTTGGTTGGGTTAATTTACATATAGTCACTCTGATTGGCTGGTGGGCATGGCTTAAGGCATAGCAAAGGTATGGTCAATTTGCATGTTTGTCCTTTATTAGTGTAGATTGGATTTATCATTGTCAAAAAGTTATCGCTGGCAAATTTTATAGCTTTCATTGCCTCAGGCATCAATATTTTAAAAGGATCAATTAACTTGCCTGTTTGGGGAAGTATTGGAAAGTATCAATGTTGGAAGATAAATCAGTAATATTGCAGCTTCTTTTGGGTTTTATTCTAGTTTCTACTTCTCAAACTTCAATTGTGAGTATAAAATTTTAAAACTGTGAGATGGTTATGTCAAGGATCATGATCCTGTTTTTAATCAACAAAATTAACATTCTTCAGAATGGAAAGTATAATCAAAATTCTTCTCAACCTTAGTATTTTATTAATAGGTCAAAATATCTCCTCAAAATAAATACATACATACATACATACATACATAAATAATTTTTAAAATCTCCTCATAGCATAATAATTATTACACAGAAGACAATGACTATTTTTCTCTATTTGAGTTAGAAGAGGGTGTTAAGGAGTTAACCTGAACAACAGAATTTTCTCTGGGTACTTTTTTTGGAGACATGTCTTGTTTTTTTACATTCCCTATTTACAGTAGTCTATTCTAAGCTCTTTTTTTTTCCAGTTTGTATTGAAGGAATTTCGTCTGCTCCTCAATATTTTATGTCTACCCTATTCCGTTTAATCATATAATTTTTAAAAAATATTTTTTATTGATTTCAGAGAGGAAAGGAGAGGGGGAGAGAGACAGAAACATCAATGATGAGAGAGAATCATGAATTGGCTGCCTCCTGCACATCCCCTACTGGGGATCAAGCCCACAACCTGGGCATGTGCCCTTGACCAGAATCAAACCTGGGACCCTTCCGTCCACAGTCCACTAAGCCAAACCTGCTAAGGTTAGTCATATAAATTTAACAATTGTTCCAGTTACATAACAAAGCTTTGAGTGTTAGGGAAGTAGGAAAGAATTATGAACAAAATGGAATGTTGGGGTTCTTGAAGTTATAAAAATCTTTAAGCTCACTTGTTTTGAAAATGGCCTGGAAAATATTGGTTGAGCTCATCTAACGTAGAGAGTGCATGCTCATATAGAGAGTATATGCTGTGTACTTACTTGGCTCTTCTACTCAAGAACAAAGATTATTATGTCGGTTATCTCCTAATGCATAACAATTATCCCCAAAACTTAGTGGCTTAAAACAATAAACATTTATTATCACTTTCTGTAGATTAGGAATCCAGAGTGACTTAACTCAGTGGCACTAGCTTGTGAGCTCATGAGATTGCAGTCAGCATGTTGGAAGGGCTTTAGTTATCTGAAGACTTGGTTGAGGTTGAAAAATCGACTACCAAGATGTGTTTCTCCTCCAGTTGTCAGGAAGCATTCGTTCCTCACCGCACAGACTTCTCCACAGGACTGCCTGAATGTCCTCATAACTTGACAGGTGATTTCCTTCAAACAAGTGACTCAAAAGAGAGAAGAAGCTAAAGCTGCAATATCTTTTACGACCTAGCCCTGGAACTCATACACCATCATTTCCACAACATCTTCTTAGTTATAGATGTCAGCCCTACCCATTATGGGAGGAACCACACAAAAGCATGAATATCAGAAGGCAGAGATTATTGGGGGCAATTTGGGAGGCTCTCTTCACAGTTTACCCTCAGACTCCCTGTGATTCATGATCTTCCCGCATGCAAAATACACTCACTTTTCTCCCTAAAATTCTCATTCCCAAATAGTAACAACTTAAAAACTGAACCACATCATTTAACTTGGTTCTAGGTGCATATGATACTCCCTAGGTACAGTTCCTCAAGTACAGTTTCTCTAGCTATAACGACCTTTAACTAAAATGTACAAAGTTATTTACCCCCTCCCCCCCACACACACCCAGCATATAATGGTGAAAAGTGGCATATTGACACTCCTGAGGGTTTCTTTTTTTCTTTTCCTATTTTTTAAATTAAATTTATTGGGGTAACATTAGCTAATAACATTATATAAATTTCAGTTGTACAACTTTATACTATGGCATCTGTATACTCTATTTTGTGCTCAATACCCAAAGTCTAGTCTCCTTTTGTCAACTTGTGATTGATCCCTTTACCCAATTCATTCTCCTCCCACCCTCTTTCCCCTCTGATAACCATAATTCTGTTGTCTGTATCTATGAGTTTTAGATTTTTTTGTTTGTTTATATGTTTATTTTGTTTGCTCATTTGCTGCTTTTTTTTTTTATATCTAAGACTAGAGCCTGGTGTACAAAATTCGTGCACAGGTAGGTCCCTAGGCCTGGCCAGCAACCAGAGCCAATCTATGGGGTGACTGGTGGGGCAATCTGGATGCCCCCACTGGCACCCACTTTGGCTGGCCTAGGGCCTGCGGGCTGGGGGCAGCTCCTGCGTTGAGCGTCTTCCCCCTGGTGGTCAGTGCACATCATAGTGACCTGTCATTCCACTGATCCTTCCACTGTTATGTCAATTTGCATAGTAGGCTTTTATTACATAGGATATGAGTGAAATCATACAGTTCTTGTCCTTTTTCACCTGATTTATTTCATTTAGTATAATACTCTCAAGATCTATCCATGTTGTCACAAATAACAACATTTCATGTTTTTTATGGCTGAATAGAGTTCCATGGTATATATGTACCACATCTTCTTTCAAAGGACTCTGTCATCAATCATCTGCGAAAGGGCACACCTGTTTTTTTAAAAGGGCAGGGGGAGCAGGAGGCACACAGGAGTTACTGGTCCATAGCAATTCTGAGATCCAGCCAAGCAAATGTTGCAAGTTATTTGATATGACTCAGTCTTACTCTAGACCAGGAATAAATATCCAGGCCTCTTAGTTCCATTCTGTAGGGTCTGGGTTCTTTCCTCTGTCATCCTTCTTGTTCCTAAAAGTAACCTGTGTTTACAATTGTGTAGACAGTGTTCTATTGACTATAGATGATATGTAGTCATTGATGTACCTGTGTGGTTCTAGCTAAGAACAAAGCTCAATAGAAATAGAAGTTTATAGATGGCAATAGTTCTTACCTAAATTTCTCAGAGCATTGATTAGTCATCCAACACAGAAGCAAGTTACATCTTCTTCCCATATTTGGTCTAGTTTTATTTCTAAACTTTACAGTGAAGTTTTTATTAGTCCTTGGTACTTTAAGATTCTATTATTCCATGGAACTATTTGCCCAAGTAGATTTTACATTTGTAGAACAAAAAACACTGTTAAGGAGGTGGAGAGGGTACAGATGAGATAAATGGTGATGGGTAAAATAAAGTAAAATTCTTTAAAAAAAATACACCGTTCAAAATACACAAAATTTTTAACCTCTCTAAGGTACCAATAGCATGAAGGTACTCAATAAAGGGATAATTATCATACTTTTCTCAGTTTACTGTATATTTCAAAATAAGAGCAAGTAAGTTCTGTCTTTAATTTCTCTACTGTTACAGGTATATAATCTGCTACCTGTAAAGGATCTCACTTATTTCCCTGAAAATTTGGACCAGGAGGAGGACGAACAAGCAAACTGTCGTTATACTCGTTCTTCTCCTCCTATTGGTGGAAGCTTTTATATTCCCTCAATAATTGATGATGAAGAAGATATGTATAGCGTCTTAAAGGTAAATTCTGTACTACTTACTAAGGTACTAGCTTATGAAAGTTTGAATGTTAGTAAAACTTTATATATATATATATATATCTTTAAATAAAACTTTATATATATATATCAATAATTGAATTAATTGTTTAAGCTGACATTTCATTGAGATATTTTTAGTTATATTTAGTTATTTGAAAAAGATGCCCAATTACACAATTCTAAAAAATCATAAAGTACTATAATGTTACCATTCTATATTTCTTTTTTTTTTTATATTTATTTATTTATTTATTTATTTTTAAATCTTTATTGTTCAGATTATTACATTTGTTCCTCTTTTTTCCCCCCATAACTCCCCTCCTTCCAGCTCCCACCCCACCCTCCACCCTCACTCCCCACCCGTTGAGTTCATCCATAGGTGCATGATTTTTGTCCAGTCACTTCCCGCATCTCCCACACCCCTTTTCCCCTAAGAATAGTCAGTCCATTCCCTTTCTATGTCCCTGATTCATTATAATCACCAGTTCATTCTGTACATCATGTTATTTATTCACTTGATTCTTAGATTCATTTGTTGATAGATGCATATTTGTTGTTCCTAATTTGTATCTTTACCTTTTTCTTCTTCTTCCTCTTCTTAAAGGATACCTTTCAGCATTTCATATAATACTGGTTTGGCGGTGATGAACTCCTTTAGTTTTTCCTTATCTGTGAAGCTCTTTATCTGACCTTCAATTCTGAATGATAGCTTTGCTGGATAAAGTAATCTTGGTTGTAGGTTCTTGGTATTCAGCACTTTGAATATTTCTTGCCATTCCCTTCTGGCCTGCAAAGTTTCTGTTGAGAAATCAGCTGACAGTCGTATGGGTATTCCCTTGTAGGTAATTGAGCCTCTTTCTCTTGCTGCTTTTAAGATTTTCTCTTTGTCTTTTGCTCTTGGCATTTTAATGATGATGTGTCTTGGTGTGGTCCTCTTTGGATTCCTTTTGTTTGGGGTTCTCTGCGCTTCTTGGACCTGTAAGTCCATTTCTTTCTCCAGGTGGGGGAAGTTTTCTGCCATTATTTCTTGAAATAGGTTTTCAATATCTTGCTGTCTCTCATCTTCTGGCACTCCAATAATTCTGATATTAGACCGCTTAAAGCTGTCCCAGAGGCTCCTTACACTATCTTCACACTTTCGGATTCTTTTTTCATTTTGCTTTTCCAATTGGGTGTTTTTTGTCGAATCTTTGGTTTGATTCTTGTGCTCCTCTGGTCTGCTATTGGGTATAATATTCTTTATTTCAGTCCGTGTATGCTTACTTTCTAATTTCTTTATCGTAGCATCGAGGGTCTCATTAGTTTTCGTGAGGCTCTGCACAAATTTATGGCAAGCCCTCAAAATTGCGATTCTTAGCTCCATATCTTCCATTTCTGTCATGTTTTTTTGTCTCCGCATCTTATATGCTTTCTTGGTGCCCCCCCTTGTGGTCTCTGTGCGCAGTCTTGTTCTAGCCAAGCCTTAATTGTTGTAGTTAACACTAGAGGGATTTGACCACCAGGCCGACTGGCTGTAGGAATCAGCTGTGGAAAACGTCTGTCTTCTGGGGAGGCGTTATTCCAGCCTTTGCCTGAGGCGGTTGGCAAATGGTTGTGCGCAGGGCCTGGGCGGGGCAGGCTCAACAGGGCGGGGGGAGGGAGCAGCTATGGCCGCTCTCAGTCCGTCCCCAGGGCCTCTGCCTCTCTGTCCCAACAACCGCTGCAAACCTCGGAGGGGCCGTAGCCAGACAGTCCCGCTTCTCCCGTTTGAGTCTGGGTCCCTAGAGACTTGCCCGGATCTGTAGCCCAGAGTCTGAGACTCACTCCTGATTGAAAACGACAACCGCGCCCTCAGCCGCCAGCCCGCTTTGCGCGCGCACCCTCACCACGGCACCGCCGTACCTTTAAATTTTCCACACTGCGCCTCCGCTGAGCGTCGGAATGCTGTTGTTTTTGCTTCTAGTTGAAGAGACTCTCCTCAGCCAGCCTTCCCGTGGTTCTGGTTGATGTCCGCTCCGACTTTTAGTTGTATTTTTGAAGTGGTTGTCCACGGCGGCAGTCTCCGGTGTTTACCTATGCCGCCATCTTCCCGGTCTCCTAATGTGTCCCATTCTATATTTCTTGAGTGTGTATATGTCCATGGAATTAATATAATGTTAAGGGCATTGGAATTAATAAGTTAATTCTAAGGAAAAAGTATTTCATGCAGTCTAATTGTTTTTATAGGGTATGGGATTAAAGGTGCTCACCAACTCTAAAATCCGAAAACAGAGGTCATGTACAATGAGTCGCATACCTGTACTAGCTGCTGCACCACCAGGAATGCCCGGACCATATGGAGGTAAAAAATAAAAGTTGCTTTTAATTTCCCATCACATCCAGCAATATTATTTTGTAAAAAATAAAAAAGGTAAAATGAGATACATAATGTAGCCTTATTTTATTTACACATAGAGAAACAAGGATTCTGATAAGATGCTTCTTGCTGAGATCATTTAGCTGGTAAATGACATGGCCTGAATTGACTGGAGTTGTTTGTTGAGTCAGATGCTTTAGGGTGCAGAATCATATGAAATTCAAGATTCTACTGTATATAAGAGAGGAAAAACAAAATTTATAATGGAAAAGGAGAATGATTAAAAGGCATTCATAGATATGCTATATATAAAAGACTAGAAAGGAAGAGAAAGGTCTCACTGGTGAAAAAAAACAACAGTGTAAACGTTGCAGAAATATCTCATAATCCAGGGCCAGAAAACACCAAAATAAAACATCAAATAAAGCAGCCCTTTTCTAGGAACTTCAATTTCCCCTTAAAACATCTGTCCAATCCCCAGGTACACATACAGCCTATTATCCAACCCTTTTTCATCTCTTTCTCAAGGTATTCTGGCTATCCCTTTCTCCAAAATACCCCTTGATGTCTATCCTATCTAATAATAGGCAAATAGGGTAATTAACCGTACCTCCGCTATGCTTCACATTGGCTAATCAGGGCGATATGCAAATTAACTGCCAACCAAGATGGCGGCTAGCAGCCACACAGCTGAAGCGAACATGAGGCTTGCTTGCTCCAGTGATGGAGGAAGCCAAGGTTCCCCACCTTCCGTGGCCAGGCTCTGAGCTCCTGAAGCAACAGCTCCAAAAGCAACTGTGTTTCAATTATAGAAGCTAAATAAACCCCAGATACCTGCTTTCAGCTCCAGTGACAGCCATAGAAGGTAAATAAATCCCAGAATAAAAAGAAAAAGAAAAAAAAGGAGAGGCTGGGAGCTTCAGTTGCCTGCCAGCCTGAAAACGGCCCACAGCTCCTCACCAAGACTGGCCAGGAACCCCAGTGGGGACCCCCGCCCTGAAGGGGGTGTGACCAGCTGCAAACAGTGATCAGCCCGTCATCCAGACTGGCCAGGCACCCCAGTGGGGACCCCCACCCTGAAGGGGGTGTGACCAGCTGCAAGCAGCCATCAGCCCCTCACCCAGGCTGGCCAGGCAACCCAGCGGGACCCACCCTGATCCAGGACACCCTTCAGGGCAAACCAGCTGGCCCCCACCCGTGCACCAGGCCTCTATCCTATATAGTAAAAGGGTAATATGCAAACTGACTCTAACAGCAGAAAGACTGGGAATGACTGGTCACTATGACACACACTGACCTCCAGGGGGCAGACACTCAATGCAGAAGCTGCCCTCTGGTGGTCAGTGCGCTCCCACAGGGAGCCAGGCTGATGGCTGCCAGTACAGCAGTGGTGGTGGGAGCCTCCCCTGCCTCCTCAGCAGCACTAAGGATGTCCGACTGCAGCTTAGGCCTGCTCCCTGCTGGCAAGTGGACATCCCCGGAGGGCTCCCGGGCTGCCAGAGGGATGTCTGATTGCCATCTTAGGCCCAATACCCCGGGAAGCAGGCCTAAGCCAGCAAGTGGACATCCTTGGAGGGGTCTCAGATTGATAGAGGGCACAGGCCGGGCTGAGGGACCCCCCTGTGTGCACACATTTTTGTGCACCGGGCCTCTAGTCTGTTAATAAAGATTAACATCTTTTGAGTTTGAGATTATAAATCTGAGGTTCTATGAGTAAAGTGGACCTGTAATGCCTTTTCTCTAAGCCTCTAAGCCTCAAATCCTTCATTATATAAATTGAATTAATGTGATTAAAGGCTCTCTAGGGCATTTCAAAATCCCAATAAAATAATTATGTACCAAAACAAATTAAGAATATTGACTGTTTAAAATTTGTTTTCTGTGTTCCTTGACATTGAGCCTATCAAATTAACCATGTGATATTAATATCTATCTGTAAACCAGCCCTATCATAAAGAAAACAATGCTGTCAGCTCACTTTTGAAGGACCATGTTTTTCTCCAAATATAACCTTCAAAAATAACACCAATTCCAAACAGTTTCTTAGCAATGGGAAATATTTTTTCAGGTAACTAAGATGCTTTATAAATGAGGGAGATTAAGGAAAAAGAAAATAAACATGAAAATTATACAGAAAGAAGTTTGAGCTTAAGCCATAAAAGTATGAGGCAGAAGGAAATATGCTGGAAGTTCATAAGAAAAGAATTTCAGGCATATGATGTAACAGAAAAAAATAACTTCTAGCCCTAGCTGGTTTGGTTCAGTGGATAGAGTATCGGCCTTGGACTGAAGGGCTCCAGGTTCCATTCCCAGTCAAGGTCACAATCCTCAGTTACGGGTTTGATACCTGGCCCTGGTCAAGGGCATGTGTGGGGAGGCAACCAATCAATGTTTCTCTCTGTCTTTCCCCTCCCTTCCACTCTCTCTCTAAAAATCAATGGAAAAAATATCCTCTGGTGAGGGTTAACAAAATAAAACAAACAAACAAAACACTTCTAAAATGTGATGAATACACAAAGAAGATTGAAATAAGTAGATATAAATGACTCAGGTAGGTGCAGCAATGGAAGAGCTAAGAAAGCTAGAATATTTTGTGAAAGTTCTTGAAAATAATTTGAAGAACATAAATCCATTCCCATGACTGTTTGGGAAGTCACCATGCAACTTCAGTGTTTGATGTCAGGGAACAGTAAATATGGAAAAAATAACTTTAATACTGTTTCTAGGGCCTGATAGAGAGAGAGAGAGAGAGAGAGAGAATGAGGGAGAGGAAGGTTAATCCAAATAGGGTAGTAAAATCATGTTGGACAATGATAGAAATGATTAGTGCCTGAAACGTAAGAACTAAGTTATAAATATGGAAGTTATTATTCATGTGTTCAGTAAATTTTGATTGAATACTTACTAATCTAGTTTGTGGACATATAACAAATATTAAGAAAAATCTTCAATTGTATAAAAGTTATATTTTAATGGGCATAAGGGTAGTATAAACAAAATAAGCAAGTATATTAAATAGTTTATTAGAAGGTGACAAATTCTAAGGGGAAAATTAAATAGAGAATAGGGTGACCAGTGAATGTCTTACCAGGAGAGTAAAATTTTAGCAAAGATTTGAAGAAATAGAAGCAATTAAATGGCTATTTAGAAGAGTGTTGCATTCATAAAAAGCAACTTGAGTAAAGGAAAATACCTATGGAGTGCTTATTATGTTTCAAGACAGAAGTGAAAAGTAGATAGATTAGATGATAGATAGATGATAGATGATGATGATGATGAAGATAGATAGATGATAGATAGATAGATAATAGGTAGAATAGATAAAGATAGATGGTAAATAGATTTCCTTAATTCTTACAGCAATCTTTTAAGGTAAGAATGTATTTTTATCACCATTTTCTCCTTTTTTGTTTTTCTGGCTTTATTGAGATATCAATGACATATAACATTGTGTAAGTTTAAGGTGTACAATGTGTTGATTTGATATGTTTTTGTGAAATGATTACCACTGATGCATTAGCTAATACTCCATCACCTCACATAGTACCATTTCTTTTTCATGGTTATAATAATTTTTGAGATGGAAAAACTGAACCCAGAAAAGTTAAGTAGCTCAGCCAATAAGTAAGTAAATGGGAGAATGGGAATTGAATCAGGTACTCTGACTGCAGACCTATGTTTTTTTTAACTATTTCACTATTTTGCCTTTTAAAGGCTCTAAGGCAGTGGTTCTCAACCTTCCTAATGCCACAACCCTTTAATACAGTTCCTCATGTTGTGGTGACCCCCAATTTCATTGTTACAGATTGAACATAGTTAAAGCATAGTGATTAATCACAAAAACAATATGTAATTATATATGTGTTTTCCGATGGTCTTAGGCGATCACTGTGAAAGTTGAGAACCGCTGCTCTAAGGTGAGATCTTATCTACCCTATTCCAAATGGAAATATCTCTCTTTTTGGCATCTTGAATTCTTCATTTCTCCTTTCCATAAAATAAATAGAATAAAATCTAAAAGTCTAGCCTTGTTATCAAGAGAGCAATAAATTTACAAGCTTCAATATAGTACACAGAATTGATATTCTTAAATTCTATTCACTTCAGTGGTAATTCAAACAATTTTCAATATAGCCACCACTCATGTTATCTAAAGAGAGTCTTACCTTTTCTGCTCAGTTTTTCTATGGAGGAAACAGTACTCTCAGACCTTGAAAACCTACCATTTCCCCTACAAACCATAAAATCATCTGCAAGTGATCTTGTACTTCCAGCTTCCATTCACATACATGGAATTTCTACCTGTAAAAAACATTCCTCTCTGCTCAAAGAATGTGGACTCAACAAGTAATCTCCAAAGTTCTACAAGTCTCAGGAGACAATCAGAGCAGAAAAATGGAAAATTTGTTCTCCTAAGCCTTATAGCTGAACTATAAAATAAATGGATGCTTTTCCCTTAATTAGATTATTATTTTCTTTTATTAGGTTTTGGAGGTGTAGAGATGCTGAATACTCCTTCAATGGGTGCAGCTGCTGCAATACCTGAAAATATTATGCCAAGTCCAGAGCCAGTCTCTGAAACAGTGCGGAGTTATTTCCCTGAGACCTGGATCTGGGAGCTGGCAATGGTGGAGTAAGTAACATCTGTCTCCTCTTTTTGCTCTGGGTGAGGCAATGTGACCCGCCCAGCATTTTCAACTTGAAGATAAGCCTTCTGAAAAGTTCTAAATAATTGTCTTAGCCTCTTACCCTTTCATACAAGACCTAAGAAAAACACTTTTATTGTATGGGCTCACTAGTATAATTGTCTCTCAGAGCAACAAGTCTAAAATAATTATTCCTAAGACTGCCTATAGAATATTCAAATTCTATACCGCCTAATGCCATCCAGGAGTCTTGCATAAACAAGATTGGATCAAGCACATAAAAAAATAAGACTGCATAAGAGTGATAGTTTATTTTTTTGGATCATGAATCTTAAATATGCTTTATGGAATTGGACAATAGTGAGGATAGCTTACGGATCAAACTGAATCATATTCAAATGTTTCTATTTAAAATATATGCATGTGTGATGTGGCCATAGACAGATAAGGGAAAGAGACACCATTTAGTCCCTTTTGTTTTCCCACCTCAGTCCCCAGAACATAATCTAGTGTCCATATGAACCCTTTAATGGATTTCATTCTTGACAGTCCCTTTACACATATTGATTCTCACTTGAAAAAAGACATTTACCTGCTTACTCTCTGTTCTTCCTATTGCCATCTTCGCCAGCTCATCGGGCGTAGCCGAAGTAGGAGTAACAGTCCCTGATACCATCACTGAGTGGAAGGCAGGGGCCTTCTGCCTGTCCAATGACACTGGACTTGGTTTCTCTCTTCCCACCACTCTCCGAGCCTTCCAGCCCTTCTTTGTGGAACTCACAATGCCCTACTCTGTGATCCGTGGAGAGGCCTTCACACTCAAGGCTACTGTCCAAAACTACCTTCCCAATTGCATCCGGGTAAGAAAAATGAGGGTGAATTGAAAGGGTAGATAAAACTTTGGTCATTCAGCTCATGATTTGTTCCCAAGCCTATGGATAATTCTTGGAATTATGTGCTAGCATTGCAAATAAACAGTGCTAAGCAAGATGGGACATGATCAGAAAGATAACACAATAACATATGAGCTATAGGTACTAAAACACAGATCTCCAATCCACATATCTTTTTTTTTTTTTTTCTGAATCTTGCTGAATCCTGACACAAGACAGGCTCTTTGGTGGGAAAATTCTTGATGCTGACACAAAATTTAGTTTTCTTAATTTTGTTGGTGTTGTTCTTCCAGCCTTCATCTCTAAACTCCCACAATATGTACTTTTAACTTTTCTTATAGCACTTCTGTCTTTGTAAATTATGGCATAGTTTTGTGTAGAGATTATCTCCTTTATAATACAATATTCTCTAGGTCAGGATCCTCTTCTTCAAAATTTTCTGTGTCTTATATAGAATAGACATGTAATATATGTTAGAGGAAGTGGAGAGAGGGAGGAAGGAAGAAAATCTACACAGGAGTTAAGAACCATCAGGTAGGAACCAGTAGGTACTTCTCCCAGAGGCAATATCTGCATATGTCAGATATATAAGCTAAAGGCCAGCTCCTCCTAATAAATAATCAGTCTTGATGTGTGTCATTGCCATTTTCATGCTTCTCAAAGCACATGTGAAATTCATAGTCTTTTTCTAAATCCCAATTTAGTGCAGCGCCTCACATGTGGCCCCAATTCCATGACTCAGTGTCTCTCCATATTCTGATAATATTTATCTCTATGCCCCACCTGTGGGTGATAGGTCAGTGTGCAACTGCAAGCCTCCACAGCCTTCCTGGCAGCCCAAAACGAAAAGGGGAAAGAATCCTACTGCATCTGTGTAAATGAGCGGCAAACCTTGTCTTGGGCAATAACTCCTAAAACTCTGGGTGAGTGACATCCCTCCCCCCCCAAATGTTTGCCAGTCAACAATGGATCTCTGCATACTGCTTCCATCATATTCTTTTTTTTCTATCCACAATGGTACCCTACAACACCTGGGCCTCACAATCACTATACTTGGGCATTGGTTTCTCAGTGTACATTAGCCTTGGGGTTTTTTGTTGTTTTATTTTGTTTTCACCTTTCCTATTCCAGTGCATTGTAAGGTTAAAGTGCAGCCTTTGAGGTGATTGCAGAGCATAGAGTCATTTTCAGCTATTAGGGATGGCTTGGACTACTGTCAAGATGGATATTCATGCCGAAACCGGTTTGGCTCAGTGGATAGAGCATCAGCCTGCGGACTGAAAGGTCCCAGGTTCGATTCCGGTCAAGGGCATGTACCTGGGTTGCGGGCACATCCCAAGTAGGAGATGTGCAGGAGGCAGCTGATCGATGTTTCTCTCATCGATGTTTCTAACTCTCTATCCCTCTCCCTTCCTCTCTGTAAAAAATCAATAAAATATATTTTGGAAAAAAAAAAAAAAAAAAAAGATGGATAGTCATTTTCTCTACATTCTTTGTTTTAGGGAATATGAACTTCTCAGTGAGTGCCCAGGCAGTGAAGTCCCAAGAGCTTTGTGGAAATAAGGTTGCTGAGGTCCCTGAGATTGGGAGGAAAGACACAGTCATCAAAACCCTATTGGTGGAAGTAAGTCTGTATTACTTTGACATGTGTTTCTGAGGCCCTAACAATAAAAAAAAAAACCAGTATGGACATTCTTGGGGTAACAAAGGATAATTAATATCATACAGAATTCATCTGATAAGACTAATGGAATTTCCTATCCTTAAAGCATATATTATGAGAAACTTTGCTATGTAAACTTGTTAACTTTTGCATAGTTTTTTTTAAAAAAAACATTAGGAGCCTTTTCCTTTTCTGATCTCTACCTCTCCTATAGGAGTCAAATATTTCTCTCACCTATTACACTTGACTCTCTGCCCTTAGTATCCCTCATTTTCTCCTCAGCCAATATCCCTTGTTGTTCAATGTTTTACACATTTACACTAATTTAATAACAAGTAGAATTTGATAACATCATTTAGTCTAAACACCACCCTTCAAAGTAAACAATCTATGGTTGTCCTTTAGTCACCTCAATACTTAGCCCTCTTTTCTATTTTTTTTTCTTTTCACCCAAGCCTGAAGGTATTGAGCAAGAGAAGACTTTCAATTCTATGGCCTGTACTTCAGGTAAGAGTCAATCTTCATAATCATTGTGAGAACAACGCCTCCCGAGGGTATATATTTCAAGTTACAATGCATAGTCTTACATATTATCTCCCATAATTTTCAGAATGTTCCATTCAACTTGGCATAATACTAAGTATTTCTTTATACATATTTTATAAATAGGAACACTGAGCCCAAGAGAGCAGGTTAATGTGGCTTGTGGGTACAGGCAAGACTACTACTGGGGCTTGCTTGGTTCACTTTCAGCCTTTATCTCCATAGCCAGTGGCTGCTCATTAATGAGGCAGGATGCAAAGGCTTAGAGTACCACAGCACTAGGTAGAAAGAAAGCAGAGTCATGACAAGTTTGAATCACAGTTAATATTCTCTAAAATAGTTGAAAATAAGGCATATGGCACTTTCTGCTCATCTTACTAAAAACTTGTTTTCCATAGAAAAAAAAAGAACTCCACTTTGCATCAGGATTTTAACCATATCATTAAAAAACATTAAATTGTGTAGCTTGTAAATTATACTGGCACATTAGCACTAGATCTATGTTCATAGTATACAAAACACTGTTCTTGAGACTTAAGAAGGACCAATTTAAGGCTTAACATTAGAGACCAACAAAATCAGAGAATTATACAATTAATTCAGAAAACTCTAGATCCTCATCACCTCCTAGCCTTCTTTAAGAGAGCTACTATGCACACAGCAACACAGAAGATGGTAAAACGGGAGGGAAAGGGGCTCAGGAAGTTTTGTAGTGCCAAGAAAAGCTGGACTATTAAAGGTAATTTCATCATAAGTCAAAATTCTTATTTCTTGGACACAGGGTTCCTCAAAGAGGCATAATAATGCTATTGCTAAATGTAATGATAACAATAATAATAACGGTTCACATGCATTGAGATTTAAGATGTTGCCAAGGCTGTTCTACTTCACACATCTTATATGTATTATTTCACAGAATCATCACATGTGCAAGTTAAAGTAGGAAGAGGTTAAGTAACCACTAGATTATACTACTATAACGGATGCCATCCTTTCATATAGATTATTTGTTTCCAAAGGTACTGAAATATCTGAGCAATTATCCCTGAAGCTCCCACCAAATGTGGTCAAAGAATCTGCCAGAGCCTCTTTCTCAGTTTTGGGTGAGTTATCTTGCATCTAGAAAACTTGTGACAAAAGAACTGCCAACCATACATTTTATCTATGTATTTGTGTACTAAATACCAACTTATTAATGTGTCAATTTATATAGGATCCTGGAAGGCTCACTTTTTCTAAATATAAATGTTTCCTTGTCCAAATGATAAAGTATCTGACTTTCAATATGAAAATCATTTGAGTTTACTAATGTTGGCTACATATGGACTTAAATAACTCTGACATTTAATCTCACATTCCCCAGGTGACATACTAGGTTCTGCTATGCAAAATACACAGAATCTCCTCCAGATGCCCTATGGCTGTGGAGAGCAAAACATGGTCCTTTTTGCTCCTAACATCTATGTCTTGAACTATCTGAGTGAAACCCAACAGTTGACTTCAGAGATCAAGTCTAAGGCCATTGCCTATCTCGTCAGTGGTAAGTGAGACAAAGAAAAGTTTACGGTGTTACTCTACTAATAATGGGCTTTTTTCCCCACTACGCTGGCATTTTATCACCAGTGATCATGCTAATGTAGTGATTTTTGTAGAAATGAAAAGTTTCCCACCATCTGATACAATGTTGCATTTTGACATATGGGTGATAGCCATAACCCTATGACAGATCCTACCCATGAGCCATCAAACATCAGGGGAGTCTGGATACCATCAGCCTGCACCTGGAGATACCCTGCCTTTCTATAATACTTTCATTCCAGGTTACCAGAGGCAGCTGAACTACAAACATCAAGATGGTTCCTATAGCGCCTTCGGGGATCAGTCTGGCAGAAATGAGGGCAACACTTGGTAAGAAAAGAAAATCATTCTGAGTTTCAACTATGAGTTCAAAGCATGTCCATACAGGGTGGGACAAAAAGTAGGTTTACAGTTGTTCATATGGAAAATAACACAATAATTAATAAATAATACAAGAATAAACTGTTTTTGCATACTCACTACTGTAAACCTCCTTTTGCCCCACTCTGTCTATTCACCTACTTAATTCTTACAATAATCCTGTGAAATGAGAGCTATTAGCTTCATTTTATAGAGGAAATGATGTTCATTATGGATGAATAAATGTCTCTAGTATAAACAACTAATAAATGGCAAAACTGAGAACATTTGAAGTTGATTATTTTTATATCAACACACCAAGCCTCTCTTTCTCATGTTGCTAAGGAACCATTATAAACTTCTTATTTGCCCTCATAAATTGTTGAACAGTGCTGAGATGCTAGAAACAGGCTAGAAAAATGGCGGCCATTACTCACAGTGCATACTTTATCACCTTCTACTAGATGATCCTTTCTATCTATCTATCTATCTATCTATCTATCTATCTATATATCTATCTAACTAAAGATAGTTATCATCTATCTTTTTATCCATCCATCTATTTTTCTATTTATCAATCTATTCATTTATTCACCTGCCCATCAATTCATCTATTCATCTGTCCATCTATCATCCATTCATCTAATTATCTATATATCTATCTGAACTAAATATGACCATACAAGAAAACAAGAGAAAATCAACAACCTGAAAAGTAGTGGAGAGACAGGATGATGTAGAGAAAATTATTTACTGAAACAGACCAGTAAAAGAAGACAGCCCAATAGAATATTAGTTGCAGAAGACAAAGTAGGAAATCAATGGAAACAAATAAATACAGAAAGTCCAGAATGTGAGAGCAAATATTTTAACCACCCCCAAGAAAACTAGGAGAAACCTAAATCTCTAAAGTGATGCTTTTGGAAGCAAGAATCCTTGGTAAGGCGTCTAACAACATGCCACAGGGGGAAAAAATAGAAAGAAGCTAACAGGTTAACAGAAAAAGTTTTCAAACTCTCAGTAATAGCTCTTTCATTCTCATGAGGGTGAATTGGGGGAGAGTGGGAGTCTATGTGTGCAAAACAGAGTTTTAAGGTGCTGTATGAGAATAAATGGTCTCAGAAGCCTGCTCTTCTTCATCCTTCAGGCTCACAGCCTTTGTACTGCAGACCTTTGCCCAGGCTAAAAGCTACATCTTCATTGATGAAGCACATATTACCCAAGCCCTTGCCTGGCTCTCCGAGAGGCAGAAGGAGAATGGCTGTTTCAGAAACTCTGGGTCACTGCTCAACAATGCCATTAAGGTGAAGTGCTGTGAGTACTTATGCTGAACCCCATGATACATCAATATTAACATTGTTCCAAACGTGATAGGAGAAAGAAGGCACAGGAAAATTGCAAAGATGAAGTCCTAGGTAATGTGAGAGGGCATCTAGAAAGGAGTTATAAACCTGAAAATTATAAAGAAGAAAGAAATGGTGCTTTGCATGAGGATGTTACTTTGATTGATAGAGAAGATACTGAAGACAATTTGCATTAAATACCAGAGAATATACTAAAATTTAGAAGTGCAATTAATCAAGTACAATTAATCAAAATTCTCTCTCTCTCTCTCTCTCTTCCTCTCTCTCTCTCTCTCTCTCTCTCTCTTCCTCTCTCTCTCTCTTCCTCTCTCTCTCTCTCTCTCTCTCTCTCTCTCTCTCTTCGTCATTTACAGGGAGGAGTGGAAGACGAAGTGACCCTCTCTGTCTACATCACTATTGCTCTTCTGGAGAGTGGTCTTCCAGTCACTGTAAGACTCACCTCAGCCCCACTTCCTACTATGAAAATTACAGGCCTGATGTCTGGAACACCACTGCACTAAAAGCCAAGTCTCAGCTTTCATTTTGCTCAATGATGAGGCATTTCTCACCCAGATGAGCTCTTTAGTCAGTTCCATTAAAAGGAATTTATACTTGCCCAATAATGCCCTTGGACTATGTACCAAAACTAATCCTAAAAACACATGTTCCCTGGCCTTATTTTTTGAAAACTAAATATAAAGTTAAGAAATGTAAAATGTTTCTCAGCTTAAATATAGTGGATATTGGCTGTCTACTTGGCTGGCTGAAAACCATGAATGACATCTGTCAAGCAATATCCAACTCAGAACTTGTTCTATCCTCTACTTATCCTAGTTTGACACCAGCACCTCTTTGTCTTCACAGAACTCTGTTGTTCAAATGGCCCTACTCTGCCTGGAGTCTGCCTGGAATACAGCAAAGGCGGGGCCCCGTGGAAGCCATATCTACACCAAGGCATTGTTGGCCTATGCTTTTGCCCTAGCGGGAAACCAAAATAGGAGGGGAGAAATACTGAACTCTCTGGATGAGGAAGCTGTGAAAGAAGGTGAGAGCAAATGGTAAAAAAAAAAAATATTTCCCCTTCTACTTACACAAATTCTATAAGGAAGAATATATTCCTGCTGAGAGCAACAAACTTTGTCAGTAATTCTTTAGCCAAGTTATCTGTTGTGAGGTCTAAACACCTTTTATAAAAATACTAGAGGCCCGGTGCACGAAATTCGTGCACTGGGGATGGGTGGGGGGTCCCTTAGCCCAGCATGTGCCCTCTTGCAGTCCGGGACCCCTCCCTTGTTACTGCCCAGCTTCTTGCTGCTTCCTACCACTTGGCTTGCTGCTCCTTAGTGCTGCCACAAAGGCCTCGGGTCTGCTGGGTGCCAGGCCTGCCGGTTTGTGTCTCTGATACCCCCAGCAGCCCCAGCACCAAGGTGGCCGGCCTTGGAGCTGCTGGGTACAGGCCACCTATTGCGTGTTTGTGTCTTCTATCAGGCCCCCAGCAGCCCCAGCACCACCTAAATAACTTAAGGGAAATTTTATTTAGTCTTCTTTTAAAAGCAATCTAGTTTAAAAATGAGTTGCAGTTAAGACAGGACAAAGAACATGGTACCTAAGAGTGAGATAGACTGACAGAGGAGAGGCTGGGCACTGGTCAGGGGCTTACATGCCAACTGTTCTCCACCTGGGAAATGATGTAAAATTGGTTTCTTTAGTTTTCTGCTTAATCGTCTTCTCCAGCACTGAGGTGAGAGGAGCCGCCTTCCAACCCTAGGCTACTTCTCAGAGTCGAAAATTTCACCATAGGCCTCTGCCTAGGACAGGACCTCTGCACCCCCAGGGTGCATAAACACACAGGGCTTCCATCAGGCTCCGCTGATCCAGGGGCCGGGAGGCCTCTCGGCTCCGCTGATCCCCGGGCCAGGAGGTCTCGAGGCTCCGCTGATATCGGGGGCGGGAGGCCTCTCAGCTCCGCTGATCCAGGGGCCGGGAGGCCTCTCGGCTCCGCTGATCCCCGGGCCAGGAGGTCTCGAGGCTCCGCTGATATCGGGGGCGGGAGGCCTCTCGGCTCCGCTGATCCAGGCGGCCGGGAGGCCTCCAGGGGCCGGGAGGCCTCTCGGCTCCGCTGATCCCCGGGCAGTGAGGCCTCTCTGCTCTGCGGCTTCAGGGCTGTTTGGCTTCGCTCTACCTCTTGGAGCCTGAGTTTTCAGATTAACCGCCATCTTTTAGCTTCTACTTGAAACATTGTATCTTTTGGAGCTGTTGCTTCAGGAGCTCAGAGCCCCGCAGCTGCAGGCGGGAACCTTGGTTTTCTCTATCGCTGGGGCAACCAAGCATCCTATTCTCAGCTGCCTGGCTGCCCACCGCCATCTTGGCTGACAGTTAATTTGCATATACTCACTGATTAGCCAATGAAAAGGGTAGCGGTCGTACGCCAATTACCATGTTTCTCTTTTATTAGTGTAGATATTCTCTGGGATTGCATGTGTTATACCATACATAATGCTGCAGGTAAATTATGGAATCTTATCTCTACCTGCTGAAAGCAATATATTAAACAAATATATATTTTTATAGGATAAGTGCCTACATACTTGGATGATAAATGGTACAACAAAAAGCCATACTAAAGAAATTGCAATAACATTTTCAAAGTGTTTTTATCTCTTTTTGCCAGATTATTACAAAAGTCCTATGAGCTCAATAAGTAGGTTTTATTTTTTCAATTACAGTTTATATTCAATATCATTTTATATTAGCTTAGGTGTGCTGCATAGTAGTTAAAGAATCACATACTTTACAGAGTGGTCCCCTTGATATTTCAAGCATTCTTCTGGTACCGAACAGAGTTATTACAATATTGGCCATATTCCTTATGCTATACTGTACTTGCCCAGAACAATTTTGTGACTAATTATTGTAGTTCTTAATCCCTTCACTTTTTTTCAGAAACTCCCCCCCACCACCAATAACAACTTCCCTCCCCTCTGGCAAACATCAGTCAGTTCTCTGTATCTATGAGTCTGTTTCAATTTTGTTTGTTCATTTATTTTGTTCTTTAGATTCCACATATAAGTAAAATCATACAATATTTGTCTTTCTCTGACCATTTCACTTAGCATAATACTGTCTAGGTCTGTCCATGCTGCCACAAATGGTAAAATTGCATTCTTTTTTGTGGCTAAATAATATTCTATTATGTACATATGTATACCACAGCTTTTATATCCTCTTGTTTATTGATGGGCATTTGGGTTGCTTGTGTATCTTGGCTGTTGTAAATAACACTACAATGAACATAGGAGTGCATATATTGTTTTGAATTAGTGTTTTGGGTTTCTTTGGGTACATACTCTCCATACTGTTTTTTAAAGTGGCTGCATCAACCTTCTCTCCCATCAAAAATGCATGACTGTTCCTTTTCCTCCACATCCTTGTCAACATTTCTTTACTGATTTATTGATGACAGCCATTCTAACAGGTATGAGTTGATATCTCATTGTGGTTTTAATTTGCATCTCTCTGATGCTTAGTGATGTTGAGCATCTTTTCGTACGTTTATTGGCAATCTGTATGTTCTCTTTGGAGGAATGTAATAGGTAGGCTTTATATCCAATTCATACTCCAATTCCCAGGAAATATCACAAATAACAAGAAAATTCTGACTCATTTCTCTTTCAATTAAAAAAAATATATATATTTAAGAGATTAACAAGTGTGCACTATGCTTCTTCCTCCAACAACATTCTCGGTCTTAGGCCCAGAAGACTAAACTTGAGTTAAGCATGGAAATGACAGAGAGGACCTTACTTCATCTCTCTATTATTTTCAACTCCATATGATAGGAATATATATTCACTTATTATCTACCAATAGTTATAATTCTCTCTTTTTCTCACCCTTAAGACAACACCGTCCACTGGGAACGACCTCAAAAAACCAGGGCACCAGAAGGGTACTTTTACCAACCCCAGGCTCCCTCTGCTGAGGTGGAGATGACGTCCTATGTGCTCCTGGCATACCTCACTGCCCAGCCTGCCCCAAGCTTAGAGGACCTGACTTCTGCATCGCACATTGTGAAGTGGATCATAAAGCAACAGAATTCCTATGGGGGCTTCTCCTCCACCCAGGTTTGTGGTCCCCAAATAGTCTTCTCCTCCAGGTTCACTTGACAGTTGGCCAATTTGAAAACAGAACAGTTACAAAGAAAAGAGAAGGTGAATCGTTAAATCTTGGAAGAATTACTTAGAAATATTTAAAAACAGTAGGAAAAAAAAGAAAAGGACCCAAGTCATTCCCCCAAACAATTTTCACTAAGTCTTGCATTATCCCATCAATTTGGCTACTTAACCATAAGCACCATTCCTCTCTAAAGCTATATTATAACATTAGCACACATCGGTCGATAGCCACACTCTAGAATAGGGTTTCTGAATAGCAAAAGTGTTGACATTTTGTTCCAGATAATTATTATTGTGAGGGGCTGTCCTGGCCATTGAAAGATGTTTAACAGCCTCCTGGTCTCACCCCACTAGATGCCAGTAGTATTCTACTCAGTTAAGACAAGACAAAATCAACCAGAACCCTGGTTGAGAATCAGTGTTAATCCTGCAAGAAATTCTCTAAGATGAACCAGAACATTGTGTGATTAAAAGGAAAGTGACCACATAGAGCTCATTTTTGTCTTCATAGAATGAATGAGAAGTTCTATTTAACCACTCCAAGGAACTCAGACTCTCTACTCCTTTCTAACTGCCCTGAGACCTGTTTTCTTACACACACACACACACACACACACACACACACACACACAGACACACCTAAAATTGGTTGTTTTTAAGCTAAAGCTCTTAAATTATTTTTTTCATAGCACATTTTTGGAAATGTTTTATGGAGTGCAAAAATGATTGTGTTAACCATCCAGATAATCTGGATTTCCCCTTACACATCTTTCAGCATTTTGGATGTACATAATGAAACTTTTGTTTTTTAGGGATATCTATAATAATAAAAGCATAATATGCTAATTAGACCAGACGTCCTTCCTTCCGGACAAAGATGCAGAGGCAGGGACCCAGGCAGAGGTGGCAGAAGCCCCTGGCCACAGCTGCAGCAGCAGGTGGAGGGCCAGGGCCAAGGCCTTGCAAGAATTTCATGCATTGGGCCTCTAGTTATATATATAAAACTATATATATATAACTCATGGGCACAGACAATCAGATAGTGAAGGCTGGGGCAGGGAGCGGGTGCGAGCTAGAAGGGTTCAATGGGGAAAAGGGGGACATGTGTAATACTTTCAACAATAAAGATTAAAAAATAAAATTCAATGAGGCAGTGATTGGGAGGCGGGGGGGGACTATAATAAAGGGGAAAAGAAACTTAGGAAAGTGCAACTTGTCTTATACCACACTTTTTATTCTCAGCATATTTCTGTCATTCTTCTATCTAAATTACTGTCTAGTAAATGACAGTCACTTTTTTGTCTTAACCTTTTAATTTTAAACCGATTCTTTGAAATATATAAAAAAGAGAAGTATTGATGAGGAAGAGCAGGGCACAGCCTCTGGGCATAGGAATAGTCCTTTAGGACAATACCAACACAAGTGAACTTAAATTGTGAATCTAATTTGCATTAATAGTCTTCTATTTAATTTGGAAAAACTGTAGCATGACTTGGATTATGCCTTAAAGGTAGAGAAAAAGAAAAAGCAATTAGCAGGTGTAGACTTTAGGGGAGGAAAGCCATCACGCCCTTGCGGTAGCTAACACAGACTTTTGAGGAAAATCCCAGCCATCAAAAACTTACTCTTTGGGTGTGGTTTCTCCCCTCATCTCTTCCAGGACACAGTGATAGCTCTCCATGCCCTGTCTAAATATGGAGCAGCCACTTTCATCCGGACTCAGAAAACTGCACAAGTGACCATTCGTGATTCAAAAACCTTTTCCACAACATTCCAAGTGGATAGCAACAACCTCCTGTTGCTACAGCAGGTCTCATTGCCAGAGCTGCCTGGGGAATACACCATTACAGTGACTGGGGAAAGATGTGTGTATCTTCAGGTGAGACTCTAGGATTATATTGGAAAAAATCAACTTGAAACTCTCCTCTGAAAAGGAAGCTCTGCTCTTTGCTTCCTGGACAAGTAAAGGGCAAATCTGGAGAAGTTAAATGATGAAAAAGTGAGGCTTCCCAGGAAAAGAAAAACTGACGGTGTCTTTGGTGTTCCACAGACATCCATGAAATATAATATCCTTCCAGAAAAGGAGGATTCCCCATTTGCCTTGGAGGTACAAACTCTGCCCCAAACTTGTGATGGACCCAAAGCCCATACCAGCTTCCAGATCTCAGTGAATGTCAGGTAAGACCTTCTGACTGAGTCAGCTAATCCTGAGTCTAAAAGCTACTTGGAACCATCAATCATTAATATATTTGGAAGCTATGCTAGTAGATAAATGTAATTTAAAATTAATATATATATATACTAATGAAGTTAGTCTTCTATCATTATGAAATTATCTTTTTCTCTAGTAAATGTTTTGTCTTAAAGTTTTAATAATGCTTTAAAAGCATTTGAAAGCCAAGTCTAGTCTTAAATATGTTTAATAAAAAATGTAAATTTTTTAAATGTTCTAATTAATTCCTAGTAATCTTTTACACTAATTTTTATTTAACTCATTGCAAAATAATAAATTATTTTTTCAAATATTTTTACCTTAAGTTGAAGTAAATCTTTCTTACCTCTTCTGAATAATTATATTCTACCTTATTTTTTCTAATCAAATGAATAAGTAATAAATGCTAATATTAAATACAAAGTATTTATTACATATAAAATATAGAGGTTGCTCTATCATGAGCCATCAAAAACTTTGCAGGAGTCCTAAGAAAACATAGCCCAAATTATATTGCTTTGTATCTAATACTAATGACATTAATATTATAAAATAAATGATATTTCAGACAACCAACCCAATTATTAAACATAAATTTAATTGAAGTATAAAGCATTTGAATTTATCTGTCCTTACATTTTGAAGCCGCTCTTTGGAGACATGCTACATTTAAATTAACTAAAAATATAAAAGTAAGATATATTAAATAACAAATGAGTAGTATAGGTAGAATGTCCAAAACCTGTAGATGTGTTAAAAAAGCAGATTACCAAACTCCACTCCCAAAGATTCTGTTTTGATCATGTGGGACTAAGCCTTGAATATCTATGATTTTAGTAAGCTATAAGTCTGATGTATATTGATATCATACATGTCCAGGAAACACAGAGTTCTGTAGGTCATAATCTTAGGGGGAACTTCATGAAGATGGACAGGTTTTTGGTGGGTCTTGAAGGAGGAACTCTGGCTTTCTTTCACATAATAAATTCTAACTCCTTTTTTTCTCTGACACTACAGTTACAGAGGGAGCCGCCCTGTCTCCAATATGGTGATTGTTGATGTGAAAATGGTATCTGGTTTTATTCCCTTGAAACCAACAGTAAAAATGGTAGGTGTGTTTTAAGCCTAGGTAGATCCCATACAAAAGGATGTTATGTATCTTCAAATGAGACCATACCAATATCAAAGCCCTACCCATATCATCCTGCCTCAAAAATTGTTTTTCTCCAAATCCATGAAATTAAATTCAGTAACTATTTATTTGGCTCTAAGCTGAGAGACCTGTGTGACACCAGAGAACTATAAGGGGATATCTTATCCTTAGGCCACTCATGGTCCAGTTAGGAACTGAAAGCACATGGGCATGAAACAATAAAATGACAAGCAAGAAAAACAGACTATGATTAAATGCCAAATTGACTAATATGCACACACAAAATTTGGCAATGATAAAACTAATGTGAGCTTGAATCAGCAAAGATGCCAGAGAGTCTAACATGTTACTTGGATATTGAAGAATAATGAAAATCCTGACCTGAAAATAGCTGGCTTCCTTCTCTTGATAGAATTCCAAGTGATTTTTTTCAATCAAGATATGACAACGTTGAAGCCTGTTTGCAAATGTGATTCCTTCCACTCACCCAACTTTTGTATAGCTAATGTACCTTGACTGTTTAATCATGAAGATGAGTCATAGGCATTCTAGCCCTCACATTATTTAAAGAATAAACATTTGTCCCTTTCTACAATCTCCTCTAGGTCTCAGTGTTCTCATATCTATTGTCTAACTTTTTGAGTTCTCTAATTTTCTTCAGCTTGAAAGATCTAACCATGTGAGCAGGACAGAAGTGAGCAATAACCACGTCATCATTTATGTGGAACAGGTGAGTGCTCTGGCATTTGAGCTGAGACTATATACATCGGTTGACTTTCTAAGTGGGTCTTGTCAATAGAAGATAAGCAATATAAGGAAAGCAACAATTAGTAACACCCTTCCAGAAAGTTAATCTATGCTAAAGAGAATAAAAGGAAAATCTCCTTTTAAATCCATAGAATGTCTGCTCTCTTTTTAATTATGTTACAATTGGAATATGAATATTTCTATGATTTCCAGTAGAAAAATCAACAGAATAAATGTCTAACATGTGTGTTATTTTAAAGACCCCCCCCAAAAGAATAAATACACCATTGTGGTTGATTAATAATACTGTTAATATTCTAATAAATATATCACTATATATAATAAAATGTAGATCTCATGAGTATCTTCAAAGTCAATAGCAAATCAAAGGGAATGTTTTATCTAACCACACAAAAAATAGTTTTGTATTATAACTACAGGTGGTACAAGTCTCTGCATCTTAAAACACATTCACATAGACTCGGTTAATTTCTTACAGAAGACTACAAGAGCATATGGGTTGTCTCTGTTGTTTAGGAGAATATCTTGGGGATTTTGTTCATTGTAAAGAGTTCCCAAAGTTGCCTTCTAAACCCATCTTGGCATCCACAAATGTTTGCTTACCTAGAAGATCCAGGTGAAGAAGAGTCAGAGAATAATAAAGAATATGTTTTACTCAAAGAAGAGAGAAGAGGATTTCTAACCTCTTTATTACTCCCACTTTTCCTTTTAGGTGACAGCTCAGACACTCAGCTTTTCTTTCACGGTTCTGCAAGACATCCCAGTAAGAGACCTAAAGCCAGCGATTGTTAAAGTCTATGATTACTATGAGACACGTAAGTGAGAGAAGACTGAGACAATTAAATAGTCTCAATGCAAAACCAAGAAATAGATGACAATAGACCCTGGTTTTAGATCATTCAATCAATATTATATCTATTTGCCCCTTTCCTCCAAGCTATATACTGTAGAAACCACCTATAAATAAATTTATCAATTAATATTTGTTAAGTCAGAAACTTAAGAATTTACAAAAAAAGATATTTAGTGACTGCTCTCAAATAGTTTAGAGACATAAAGAACATAGTACACATGGAAAGATAATGTAACCAGAAAAGACAGTTAAATGATAAATGATAAATGATAAATGATAAATGATAAATGATAAATGATAAATGAGTGTTACCAAGCTAAGGGATAAGAAATTGGGGAAGTGAAAATAGCACAGAAGACTAGTGCTTAATATGGACAAACAGGAAAAAAAGACAGAGGAAGAAAGATCTGAGTTGGATCTTAATGGATAAGTACATCTTCTAAAGTAAATAGTAGAGCCCTAGGCGGTTGGCTCAGTGGGTAGAGCATTGGCCTGTAGACTGAAGGGTCCCGGGTTTGGTTCCCTCCAAGGGCACATACCTTGGTTGCAGGCTCCTCCCCTTTAGGGCGCATTCAGGAGGCAACCAACTGTTGATGTGTTTCTCTCACATCTATATTTCTCTCTGCCTTTCCCTCTCTCTTCCACTTTCTCTAAAAAATAATAACAAAAGCATTTTAGGCTAGAGCAATAATCTTAGAAAAGGGATTCAGGAAGCAAGCTGGATAAAGTGAGTATAAGCAGAGAGTTCATGGAAGAAAGAGCTACAAGAAAAAAAGAGAGCAACAATGGTCATCTTTCTAAGAATTTAAAATTTGAATACTATCTAAACAGTCTTCAATCCCCCTCCTCCACTCCCGATAGTAGGGGGGGGGGGGTGATGGGGGTAATAAATATGTTAGCTATCCTGTTCAACTCTGGCCTATTTGAATGGAGCTTTAACAATCCTGATATGATATATTTTCACCAAAAGTAAAATAAATAGATTCAATATGGCCTCTTGTTCATAGATGTTTTTTGTTTCTCCTTTCACCTAATATTTCTTAGATGAGTCCGCTATCGCTGAGTACACTGCCCCCTGCAGCATAGGTAAGAAATCACATGCCATGATCAACATCATACTCCATTGACTTTGCTCCCTAAATGTTCTTCTAAATTTAAAATTCTTTACAAGTCTTTTCCTAGATCTGAGACAATTTATATGGCACATTCTCACACAAAGAGAAAACTGGAGAAGGGTACTTCCCCTGTAGGTGGGCTCTCCAATTTAAGATATTCATTCCATTATAAGAAAAGTCAATAAGTTTTATTTATGTTTGTTTGTGGGAGAGCCAGCAATAATAGACAACATTTCACATCACAGCTAATTGGTTTCCTTCATTTCAAGGGCCAACTATTATGATTCTCCTGCCTAATCTAACCCAACACATTTTTATAAATGAAGTTTTATTGGAACAGATCCACACTCACATCTATTTGCTATGGCTGCTATTATGAGTTAAGTAGTTATGACGTAAACCATATGGCCTGCAAAGCCCAAAATATTTAGCATCTAGCATTTCACAGAGGAAGTTTGCTAACCCCAGCTTTAGCTCACACTCACTGCTCAGATTCAACTGAGGGAATATTCCTGAAGAAACCCTACAACTCTTTTATCTTTCTTTTCTCACCATAGATGCTGAGCAAGACAATGTTTGAGGACCACATTCAGACTACATCTTTTGCTGGATTCCCTGTCCTGTACTTGAATTTAGAAGGAATTGGGTTGTTTATCTCTGTAAAACAGACATCAAAAAGGCTTGTTGAATAAATATATATTTCTAATCAAGCTATTCGTTCCATCATTTATAAATCAAACATGTTTACATAATGAGTTATATTGTCTTAAATAATGTGAACAGTACAGATGTGAAATATAACTGTTTATATTACAACTGTGAATTTAATATATAAAATCAATTAGACAAAAACTGAAAATAATTTATGTTCTCAGAAACCTTAGGGGGAAAAAAATCACTCACTGAGCTAGGAAGCTGGAGAGAAAGGTATTGATGAGTAACTAGGAAAGGGTAATATTTCTTGAGAGGAAACAAGGAATATTTGTCTTTGTCACTAAGCTAAGACAACAAAACTGGACTTCACAAGAGACTAAAATAATTAAAGTTAGAATGTGTTGGAGATAGGCAGCACTGTGCAGAGGTTGGAGTCTAGACACTGGAGCCAGACTGTCTAGATTCAAATCCTGACTCCATCCTTGCCTCACCAGCTGAATGACTAGGGCAATTACTTAGACTTTCTCCTTCAGCTTTTTCACAAAGAAATGGGGATAATAACAGACTGTACCTTGAAGTATCATTGATGATAAACTATTCTAATGAAAGGAGAGAAAGAGAATAGCTGAATTAAGCAATGGCTCCTAAACCTTCAGCTCAGATAAGGTGTATGTCATGTCCATTTATAATTCTACTAGAGGCCCAGTGCACAAAAATTTGTGCACTCGGGAGGGTCCCTCAGCCCGGCCTGTGCCCTCTTGCAGTCTGGGACCCCTCGGGGGATGACCACCTGCTGGCTTAGGCCCGCTCCCCGGGGGATTGGGCCTAAGCTGGCAGTCAGACATTCCTCTGGCAGCCCGGGAGCCCTCAGGGGATGTCCACTTGCCAGCGGGGAGCAGGCCTAGCTGCAGTCGGACATCCTTAGTGCTGCTGAGGAGGCGGGAGAGGCTCCCACCACCACCGCTGTACTGGCAGCCGTCAGCCTGGGTTGTGGCTGAGCAGAGCTCCCCCTGTGGGAGTTCACTGACCACCAGGGGGCAGCTCCTGCATTGAGCATCTGCCCCCTGGTGGTCAGTGTGTGTCATAGTGACCAGTCATTCCCAGTGGGTCTGCTGTTAGGGTCAATTTGCATATTACCCTATATTTATTATATAGGATTGGCTAAAGCAAGTCATGGGACCAAACCTCACTTCAATTGTGGGATGGGGGCAGGGTGACTCTTCCCACAAGGAAGCAAACATAGCAGTGTAAAGAAATATATAGCTCTCTTACAGGAAAGACAGTAAATAATGAAGAAAAAATAATGCAATCCCACCCAGAGGTGAAGTATAGATATAAATCTATCCAGTTGTCCCAGAAGCTTTTACTGAGCAGTTTATCTTTGGCACACTAATTTGAAAGGACACCTATGTCGCCCCCTGCAGCATATACTATATTCACACATGTTTTGGTGGGCATTTCTGGAATTTTTAGTCTGTTTCTTTGGTCTCTCTGTGTATTTATGTACCAGGACTACATTTTCAATACTCAAGACTTTATAGTGTGTTTTACTATCTTAAAGAACTAGGTTTCCACCTACTGCATATATTTTTCTGAGTTTTTCAATTATGTCCTTATTTAATTTTCCACCTGAATCAACTTCTCTATTTACCACAAAAGTTGGGTATCTTACTGGAATCTCATCAAATGTGTACATTAATATAGGGAGAATTGTCAGCTTTTTAAGATTGACCTCCCTATCCAAGAACAGGGTGTGTTTTATATTTTATTTTTAATTTTAATTTTTTCAAGTCTTCTTGTGTGTGCTTCAGTACTTTTTTTAAAAGTTATTTTCTCATATAGAATATACACATTTCTTGTACTCCTTTCTAGGTAGTTCATTGTATTCTTGTTGAAAATGTATATGTGGTTTCTTTATTATATAAACAGCTAGTTATGTATGAAAATATTTATTATGGACTTTGATTTTATATACCATAAAGTGTACAAATAGGGAGGGCCCAGCTTGATAAATTTTTATTTATGATTAAATCTTAGAAAACATTTTCAGAATCCCAAAAAGACTCTCACATGTCCACTCTTGGTCAAAACTCATCTCGACACCCAGGGCAATAATATATTCTGACTTTTATAGCCATAAATTATTTTTACCCATCTGTAAGCTTCATTACAAATAGAATCATGCAGAATGTATGATTCCCACAAAAGCATGGATTTGGGCCTGGCTGGTGTGGCTCAGTGGTTGAGCATTGACCCATGAACCAGTAGGTCACTGATTTGATTCCCAGTCAGGGCACGTGCCTAGGCTGTGGGCTTGATCCCCAGTAGGGGGCATGCAGGAGGCAGCTGATGGATGTTTCTCTCTCATCCATATTTCTATCTCTCTATCCTTCTCCCTTCCTCTCTCTAAAATCAATAAACATTTTTTTAAAAAGGCATACATTTGGGCGTAGGCCAAAATTGAACTTTAAAAACTTTAAAAGAGCCAGAAGAAAACATAAGAGATATCCTTTATAATAAAGAGCTAATATGCTAATTAGACTGGACGGTGGAATGATCTTCCGGAATGACCTTCTGGAACGACCTTCCAGAACAACCAGTGGGCAGGGGACAGGGCTGTGAGAATGTGAGGCAGCTGGGGCTTCGAAGGCAGAGCCCCTTGCATGAATTTCTTGCATCAGGCCTCTAGTATTGTATAAGCTATTGTTCTTACCCAACTATGAGTGTTTATATTGTGTCAGTTGATGAAACAAAACAGAGAAGGTAATCTGAAAAATTTTTAGTGATAAAACGAATTCTATCAGGATAAAGGAAAGGCTCAAACAATAGAGGGTATGCCTATTATATACTTAATGCTGGCAAAATGGCCAAGTTTGATAGCAGAAGCTTTGAGGATAGCCATTAATTGAGCTACAAAGCTTATTTGTGAGTTTTAATGGCTTGAAATAGTGGGATACAGGGACTCTTAAAAAGAGGAGAGAATCCTTTATAAATAGAGATAAAGCAGTTTCAGTTGTTTTGTAATATCTGAATGAGTACACCACTCATAGCCTATATCTGAGACATATATAATTTTTGTGTTTAATTAATGGAATACAATCCAATCGTGACATGAACACAGGCAGGGTGAAAAGGGTGAGCAAGCGCAGGCAGGGATGACATATCCCCTGTTCCCTGAGGCCAGCAGTGTGAGAAACTGCTCTCCTTGGCTTTCTTGTAGACCAGAATCAAATGACACAGTGTTTCGCTATAAAAAAACAAACTTGGAAATAATCATTAAATATGATCCAAAAACAATCTGAATTAGAATGTGAGAAAGAATTTGGTAAGAAACAAGAGGTTGCTCAATCATAAGCATTAAATGGAAAAACAAGAGGAGGGACAGGAGGCTAGGTCAGCCAGAAGTCTAAGAAATGCTCTCCTTCTCCAAGCCACTTTTTAATTTCACCTTCATGTTTTCCAAAAAGAATAGAATAAACTGTGTACTAGCTTCTTCCCTCAAATAATGCATACACTACTACTCACTATACATTTTGATCCCTATCTCATGAGATTAAGTGTTGCTGATCCATTTTCACCTAAGAAGTTGAAACAACAGGAAGCAAGAGATTAACATTTTATCAATATCTCACTGCTTCCAGAAAAACAGTTGTCTCTTAATGCTAGTGCTCTTAAGAGAATCCTAGGATTAAAATTCCAGATTTCCAGGACCATAATTTTACTTGCACAAGCAGAAAGAATACACGCAGGGTGTGGCAATGACTATCAAAGAAGAAATTAGGGAGGGGGGTGATTTTATCCACTAATGCATCAGAAAATTATGACCTGGGAGCCTAGTACCAGATGTCTCTGCATGTTTTTAATCAACAATGTGAGGTTATGGAGCTATGTATGTGAGAATGGGAATTCCCAAAATGATAACAAGCTTCCACCTCCGTTTATCTTTTTCTTTCTCTTTCTTTCAAAAAAGAAAAAAAAAGTTGTATAACTATACTTTAACTAAACCTAAACATGCTCCCTTTCTTTTCCCCAAATAAGTGACAGATTTGTTTTCCAAGCTTCCTTCCTTGACTAACATGGAAAGATAATGGGCTGAAACATTAACTGGCATTTTGTTTTTACTGATGAAAAGGATTTGGAAAGAATGTGACCCATGCTGATTCTGATCCTCTGGTATTTTTCCTTTCCTATTTCAAAAGCGTAGCCAGGCCCTTGTGTTATTTTGTCTTAAGAATTTTCAAGGTTAGCAGCAGAAGTTGCTTTAAAATAACTTTGTGAAAGCCTGGCTCCTTGAGCAAATTACTCCAGGTTCTCCTGAAGAAGAATGGAAAGAAATCCTTCGCAGGAAAGCTAGCGTAGAAACCTAGTTGGCAGGGAGAATCCCAAACCAGGAGATGTGCGGAGGTTTGTGGGACCCCGGATAGTGACCCCTGGGATCCCCTCCATCCTTGCACCCAGGGGAAAAGACAGGACCTCGGAGTTAAATAGTTGGGTAAGGCAGACTCTGGGTCACTGAGCTCCCCATGAAGGCAAACATTCCTGTGTCCACATAGAGCATAGAAGCAGCCAGGCAGACCAGACGTCACGAGTTGGAAAGTGGCATGGTCATATCAGGAGTAATCAGTTTCAAACAAAGACTAAAGCAATCTTCCAGAATATTTTGCTTTACAAGCCCCAGTGTGAGGAAAGCTCTAATGAAAACTAAGATTCATTCTCAGCAGGGCATTTGGAAAGATGGATGCAAATATCACTTCCTTTTCTGGATGCCTGCTTACTCTGTCTTCCACATTGCCGCCAAGATGAAGCCCAAAATTGGCCATGTCACTTCTCTATTTTAGAATCTTTAGGTAAAGGCTTTTTGCTTAGCCCCCAGATCCTTACATTCTGGCCCTGCCTCCCTGTCTGTTCCCACCTCCTCCTTTTCTGCTCTTCACATCTGTTTTTGACTACGTAGCGTGCGTCCATGAGATCATGCCTTTCCACATATCTATGTGTTATCTCTTCTTCCAACTCTATCATCTGAATAACTTCTCTTCCTTCTAAATTCAAAGCCATGGGTATCATCTTCAGGAACTTCCTCCCCTGTCAGATGCAGGTGTCCCTTAGCCCCTTCTCAACACTACATTTGAGTCTTTGAAGGCACTGAATACACAGTGATGTCATTATTTACTCATCTGTTGATCACTAGATTAAGTTTTCTCTGGGCTTTTTATCTTCATGAATTACAGAGCACCTCATACAAAGGAATGGTGCAAGTGATTGTGAAATGAGTTTATTGTTTACACAAAGTGGCATTGTAGATCACAGTTTTGTGTTTTGGTTGTGGATTTACTGATGTTTTTGTGCAGTTAATGATGTTTTTCAGATAGTTTGAATAAAAATTTTCAGGACTCATCCAACTTTACAAGTCACAGTTTGTTTTCCTTGAAATTTTTAATTTATATTTTTTATGGGTAGCAGTCACATGGCTCAAATACTAGAACATTGAAAAATACACAAGGAGCCCTGGCTGGTGTGGCTCAGTGAATAGAGCCATTGGCCTGCGAACTGAAGGGTCCCAGGTTTGATTCCAGTCAAGGACACATGCCTGGGTTGGGGACTAGTCTCCAGTGGGGGGGCATACAGGAGGCAGCTAATCAATGATTCTCTCTCATCATTGATGTTTCTATCTCCCTTCATCTCTGAAATCAATAAAAATATCTTTTAAAAAATAAAAAATAAATTTTATAAAAAATAAAGCTACACAATGAAAGCCATCTTCTCACCCTTGTTCCTAATTTGCCCAATTTTTGCTGAACACCCCCCAAATAATGTTTTATGTAATTTTCCAAACTTTCCTTGTTGATTCCACAACAAATATAGGGTGTCCCAAAATTCACGCAAGAAGTAATTTTGATAGAAAACACAGGTTTATAATTAAAAATTGTAAATTTTTATTGATTCATAAAGTATACAGTATAGGGTTATGTAAAGAATTGCACATAAGGTAAATGGCCTCCATGGCTTTGCTGGCACATATGCAAAGCCGTGGTCTTCATTGGTCTTCATTGTCCCTGCTCCTGGGCCATAATTGGTCCTTGGTAATGCTTATCAAATTGAAGGGATTGAAATCAAAGGGCAACAGATATGAGAATCTGATTCAATAAACCAAGTAAAATTAGGCTTTTATTTTTGTTATTGCTGTTGTTGTTAATGCTCACGCAAAATTCAAATCTTGCATGAATTTTGGGACACCTATATTATTACTAATTCTTATTTTTACCTTAACATAAAAGGTAACATAAACATACTTTTTATTTTCACATAGTATACTTTAGAGATGTTTCCACATCAGTGTATAGATATTCTTTTTCTTTTCCAACAGCTTCATAGCATTACATTGTGTGGATGCCCCATAATTTATTAACCCAGTTCCCTGGTTTTGTAAATTTTGAGTGTTTCCAGGCTATCCTACCACAAACAACTGAAATGAATGACCTGGAACATAATGTTTTCACAAGTGTGTTAATATGACCATAGACTGAATTCCTTAACTATGTAATCGCTGTGTCAAATGATTTGTGTAATTGTGTGTGGATAATTAGAGTTTTGATAGGTAGATTTTGTTTATATTGGCAAATATTTAGTGAGCTGTCTTACTGAATTCTCCTATTTTACAAAGTGATTTCTTGGTTGATTCTCTTATATTTTCAAGGTATAAAATTATCTCATTTTCAAATAATGATCATTTTACCTTTTCCCTTTATATTTATTTGTATTGGCTAAAGCCTGCAGAACAAACTTGAAGAGTAGTGAAATAGCCTTCTTTTCCTATTTCTGATTTACTGTAAATAATGTTTTCTTAGTAAGCATGGCACTAGCTTATAGGGTAAGAATATACTAGTATGTACATGTAAAACACATAGTTATGAAACTGTTTACTCTTGGTTACTCTTTTACTGGGTATTTTTATGAAGAATAGATGCTTAATTTTGTCAAGTACCTTCCTACATCTATGAAAATGAAACTAATTCAGTCATGGTGTAAAATCAGTAATTCTTAATTTTCTTTATTTTTTATTTTTTTATCTTCAACTGAGGATATTTTTCCATTGATTTTTTAGAGAGAGTGGGAGAGAGAGGGAAAGACAGAGAGAAATATCGATGTGAGAGAAACACATTGATTGGTTGCCCATTACACGAGCATCGACCAGGGCCTGACTGGGGAGGAACCTGCAACCAACGTGCCCTTGATGGGAATAGAACCCGGGGCCCTTCAGTCCACAGGCTGACACTCTATCCACTGGGCCAAACTGGCTTGGGATAAAATTGGTAATTCTTTAATGTGCTGCTGGATTATGTTTACTAACTTTTCATTTAAGATTTTATCAGTATTTACAAGTGAAATTAGTCTCTTTGTGTTACCTTTGCCAGGTTTGAATGTCGATGTTATATTTAGTTCCTAAAAAGAATTTTGAGTTCCTTGTTTCTCTGTACTCAAAAACACTATTGATATTATTGTACTTGGCATTGTGCTTTCCTGTGAGAAATTACTCCACCAGGGCCACCCTGACTGCAAAGTTTATTCAAGTCATGTCCAGACCCCAAATGTCAATGCTCTGTGTATATCAAGATTTTACATCTTCATGAGTTTACAAAGAAAGAAGCTCATGTATATGGGGGAAGAGTTATTCATCTTGAACTCTGGGCAGGCTCAATAAATGTTGTAAATGGGTAAGTGGAAGGAAAGGAAAAGAATCAATTAAATGAATTACTGGTAGTACAGATGAAGAGGTAGTCATTTTATAACATGATTTTGGCAAGGAATTTAAAGAAATCATGATATCTTTATGCAAAATAGTTAGAGAAATGTAAGCCACATATTTGTTAGTGAGTTCACTGCTTAATTTACAGTCAAATTACTATACCTAGAATTTTAATAAATACGTTTAACTTGGAAAATGTTCCCTAGTAGAACAGAACACGTCGTCCTTAATATTTAGTCTTTTTCAGTTCTACATGTTCTGTCAAGTGACTAAACACACAAAAGGAATGCTTATCAGTTTTGCAAACAGCACAGTGCTGGGAAAGGCAACTCTGTGGACATTGGAATCATTTTGAAAAACTAAACATAGAAATCAGCACTTATTTGTCAACACACAGTATTGATTTTAATCATTTGTTCTTTCAACACTTATTTATATATCTTTTAAATATATTTTATTGATTTTTACAGAAAGGAAGGGAGAGAGATAGAGAGTTAGAAACATCGATGAGAGAGAAACATCGATCAGCTGCCTCCTGCACATTTCCCACTGGGGGAGGTGCCCGCAACCCAGGTACATGCCCTTGACCGGAATCGAACCTGGAACCTTTCAGTCCGCAGACCGACACTCTATCCACTGAGCCAAACGGTTTCGGCAACACTTATATATTGAGCACCTACTATGAACAACTTGATACTATTCGAGGCATTAGTATGTATATATTGCAAATATACATGATTACATGTTATATTCTGTCACATAATTGTGCAGACTTATTTATAATGTTATATAGTCATGTACATAATGAAATGTGCTATTAAAAATAAAAAGCAGGGTAAGGAGAGAGTATGACTTGAGAAGAGATGAAGTCAGAGGACTGAAACTTGAGACACAGCAATGTTTAAATGTCAGGAAGTCAGCAAAAGATTCTGAAAATATTTGACAAAAAATCAAAGAAGTGTGATGTACTGAAACCAAAGTGAAGAAACTCCTTCAAGAAGGAATTCAAGAATAGAGTGAGCAAATATGTCAGTTAATTCTGAAAGACAGAATAAAAAGAGAGTCCTAGTTGGTTTGGCTCAGTGAATAGAGCGTCAGCCTTCTGACTGAAGGGTCCCAGATTCGATTCTGGTCAAGGGCACATGCCCTGGTTGCTGGGTCAATACTTAGTGGGGGGCATGCAGTAGGCAGCAGATCAATGATTCTCTCTCATCATTGATGTTTCTATCTCTTTCTCCTCTCCCTTCCATCTCTTTCTCCTCTCCCTTCCTCTCTGAAATTAATTTTAAAAATATATATTTTTAAAGAAAACTATTTAGGTCCAATGGTGAAGATAAAGCCTTAAAAAGGAATTTAAAAAAAAAGGAGTGATAGCAGTAAGTTTGGACAAATCTTGTGGCAAAGGGAGCAAAAACATTAGGTGGTAGGTTGAGGAAAATGTATAGACAAGGATTTTTCTTATTTCACAGATGGAATATATATTTATATTAGAATAATGATATTAACAGGAGAAATTTCATGGTGCAGTAGAATGAGGTAAGTAATTTTAGTAATGAAGTTTTTAGTGTGCAAAAAAGGAATAAGGTCCAGTACAAAAATGAAATCATGGTTTGGATTTAGATGCCCAGATAGCCCATCCAGGATAACTCAAGAGAAGACAGAGTACTCAGGCACAGATGCCAAGGAGCTGGTAGTTTTTGTATTGAGGGAAGACGATCAGAACTTTGACTTCCGATTTCTTCTATTCTCGCAGTGAAATAAGCAATGTCATTGGCTGAAAGAATACAAGAAGGAAGTCATTTGGAATATTGAAGAGAAAATAAAAGGTGGGAGAGCAGGAGAATGAAGTTACTTGAGCAATACAGTAGTACTGCAAGGAGGCACTGTGTTTGTACCAAAGTTCGAAGTCATGAACTTAAATCTGTCAGCATGCTCACATGTTTTTCACCAGCCATATTCTTTAGTTTTGATGCAAGTGAATGTTGGGGTCCTGACCCAAAAGGTCCAGGGGTTCCCCAAAGGTGTGGATGGAGTCAGGGAAGAATGTTTTACACGGAGACAGCGTTCAGAACTCTCTAGCTCTCTCTAGTCTCCGTGGATCTTCCTGTGCTTGGCTGAGGCCACAGAGAAAGATCCTGAGGCAAGCTGAGCCTTTATTTTTATAGTCAGATGTAGACAAGGTAGTGGTTACCAAAGTTACACTGTTCTTGTGAGTTTCACTTGTTTACACTGTTCTTGTGATTTTCACTTGTTTTTGTTCTTGTTGCACTTCCCTCAGCCCATTAGCTTCCCAGGTAAGATCTAGGGAGCGTCATAAGGTCAAGCCTAATTATGCTTAAGAGGACTGTGCCCTCTAAGCTGAGACTTGTTTGTGACTTTGCCAACAGGTCAGTCCGAGGCTTAATCCTATATCGCTCCCCACAAGTGAATATAAACTCCCCCATGGCAGAGATATATGGTTTTTGTTAACCACAAAGTACTGTCTAGTACAAAGTATGCATTAAAATAGATGTGGACTGACTAAATAATACCCATCTTCTCCACGTGACTGCTTGCTTGTCATAATATCTCCAGTACCCAATGCAGAGCCTGGTTCATAGCAGGCCATTAAATATTGACTAAATAAATGAATGATTCAATTGATCAATCTCTTTTTCCCTTAACTTCTGAACTTTATATCCAACTCTCTACAGTAGAGCTCCACTGGTTACCTCCAGAGAGCTCAAATTCAACATATCTGATACTACTTCCTACCTTTTCTACATCTGTTATTAGCAAGGTCATACATGCATTTGCCCTAATGAGGAACCTAGAGTTATCCTCTATTTATCATCTCTAAAATGGAAAAGTACATAACTATTAAATGGAAAAGTACATAAATTTTTGAAAACATTAAGTAAAATCATCAAAATATACAGTACCTAGAAAGATTAGCATTACCAATTTTCAATGTTTCTAAGATACACCTCTTTTCACATCTGTTTAATCAGGATGTGTTTGACCATCAGTAATGTATCATAATTTAATTAGATGAAGGTTTTCTTTTAAGTAGCATATTAGATAATGGTGTTCTTTATACCAATGGTGTCTTAGATGTGATAAAGTACAGTAATATAACTTCTCTCTCTTATATGCCCACTGATATTAAAGTAATTAAGTCATGCCCATTATACTGCAAATCCACATTTTTGTCCCTCTCCCCACTGTTACAGCCTTTCTCTAGGCCTTCATTTCTCTCACCTGATCATTTAAATGGGTTCCTGAATATTCTCCTTGCCTCTTACATTGCCCTTTTCCAATATTGTGCCATATTCCTACCAGAGTGATCATGTTTCTCCCATGCCTAACTTACCTCATTGTCTCTATAACTGCCTAAAGAATAAAATCCAAATTCTTTCTTGTAGCGCACGAGGTTCTAAATCTCTCTCTTCTAGTCTTATCTCCAAGCCCCAGCCAAGCTGGACGCCTTCTGTACTTGCAGATCACGCAACACCCCAGGCTGTTTCACAATCCCATGTCTTTGGTCACTCCCAGCTATCTCTTTAGAATGTATTTTGCAGATGTCTATGTATCAGCTAAGAATCCTTCTGGCAATAAATAACAGAAAAACAGCTAACATTTACTTAAACAAATAAGGAAGGCATGCTTAAGTTGACATTCCAAGGTTGATGCTATTGCCCAATAATGCTGGCAGAGACTAAGGCCCTTTCTATCTTTTGGACTTGCATAGCACGCAGATGTTTCCTCCTGCTTGTTGTTTCGTCATCTCAAGTTGACCATTAAAACTTCAAGCATTTCACCCATTTCCCATGCAGGAACAATGAAGGAGAACATTCAGTGGTGTGCCCACTCACACTTCCTCTTTTTAGTAAGAAAGCAAAAGTTTTCCATAAGCCTACCCAGAAGTTTTCAATTTATATGTCATTGGCCAGACTAGGTCAAACAGCCACCCATGCCTTAAAGTTGGATAGGGAGAGGAATTGTGTAGGTTAAATAAGTCAGAGAAAGCCATATACCACATAATTTCACTTACATATAGAATATAAAGAACAAAATAAAAATAGACTCATAGATATAGAACACAGACTAGTGGTTGCCAGAGGAGAATGGGGTTAACAGCTGGGTGAAAAAAGTGAAGGTATTAAGAAGTACAAATTGGTGGTTATAGAACAGTCACAGACATGTACACTTCAGCATAGGGAATATAGTCAATAATATTGTAATAACTATGTGTGGAGCAAGGTGAGTACTTAAAATCTTGGGGGGCGGGGGATTACTCTCTAGAGTACATGATTGTCTAACTGCTATGCTGTATGATAATACAAAATGATATTGAATATAAACTGTAATTGAAAAATAAAGTAATAAACTGGAAATAAATAGCAGAAGAGGACACACACAAAACACACACAATGAGATATCACCTCATGCACATTAGGATGGCTACTATCAAAAAACTGGAAAAATTAGAACCTTGTACACTGTCAGTGGGATTGTTAAAAAAGCAAACACTATGGAAAACAATATAGCAATTCCTCAAAAAAGTAAAACTAGAACTACCATATGATCCTTACTTATGGATATATATACATATATATATCCCCAAAAATGAAAACAAGGTCTCAAAAGGATATTAGCACAACCATATTCATAACAACACTATTCACAATTCCCAAAAGTCAGAAGCAAATTAAATGTCTATTGATGGATGAAGAATAAACAAAATGTGACACAGACATACAATGGAATATTAGCCTTAAAAAGGAAAAAAATGCTGTCACATGTTGCAGCCTAGATGAACCTTGAGGACATTATGTAAGTGAAATAAACCAACCACAAAAAGGCTGTATGATCCCACTTATATGAGGTATTTTAAGGATCAAAGCCATAGAAACAGAGAGTAGAATAGCAGTTATCAGTAGCTAGGGTAGGGGGAAAAGGGAGTTGTTGTTTTAATGGGTATAGAGTTTCAGATTTCAGGATTAAAAAGTTCTGGAAATCTGTTCTACAAAAATGAAAATATGTTTAATACTACTAAACTGTACATTTCATAAAGGTTAGGATGGTTTTAAAAAAGAAAAAAAAATCCACATCTTAACTTTTATATATATTATTACATACAATAATTTTTATGAACTGGAAATAGAGTAGAAACTCATTTTTTTTCTATTATCTTTATGCCTATGTATTCATGATAAGTGTGCATTATTTTTATAAATAGAGAAATATTTGAAAAAATTTTAAAAATACTTTCTTCTATATATCTCTTCTCAAATACAGACCATATATTTGTGCTTACATTATCATCAACAGAATTTATAATGTTTACTGAATAAATTAATGAATTTATCATCAACTAATGGTGATGAATAAGCAATAGCTTTCAACAATCTACACTAATAAAAGAGAAACATGCGAATTGGTGTCACTCTGCTATGCCCACCAGTCAATCAGAGCAACTATGCAAATTAACCCAACAAAGATGGTGGTTAATTGGCATACGCAGGCGCGGAGTGAAGACAGAAGACTGAAGACTGAAGACTGAAGAGGCTTGGCTTCTCCGCTGTGGCCGGACCAAAGGCCTGGGTCCTGGGGGCCGGAGGAAAATCGGTGCCCGCAGCCAGGGGAAGGAAGGCTTATTGCGCAAATCTTCATGCAATGGGATTCTAGTAGTATATATTTTCATCAATTTAATAATGATTTTAATATAATTGTATTTAATAAATATTGATTGTTATTAAATGCCTACAATGTGCCAGACTGTGTAGTTTTTAGCAACTAAATAGTCTTGCTTCTCGCAACCATCTTTAAATGAAATAAGAGAAAGGAAAAAAGAAAGGGGGGGGGCAGGAAGGGAGGGAGGGAGCTTATAACAAGCTGGTAACATAAAGCTAGCCACCTAATGAAGTCTTGTAACAAGCAAAGATAATATAGCCAATCAATATTTCTCTCTCTCTTTCTCTCTCAATCTCTTCCCCTCTCTCTAAAATCAGTAAACATATCCTCAGGTGAGGATAGATGATAGATAGATAAATAGATAGATAGATAATAAAAATAAAATATATATAAACAGCTGAAATGTCCCTCATTATCATGAGTGCTAGGAACTACACTAGTCTAAATGTTCTCTTTTCTCAGGCAAAGAGAAGTGTAACAATTGGTACCATTAGAGAAGATGTATTCAGTTTCTGCCAAGCACTACATCAGTACAAGGAAATTTTTTTTCCTATTTCTATTAAGGCCCATATACATTCTAATCCAATTTTTCTCAATTCCCACAGAATCCTCCTCTGTTCTTAATGGCATGTGTTCTCCTGCATTTTGTTCCCTTACTTTATTTTCTATGAACTGCCTTCATTTTTCTTTTCTCTTTTACTCCTTTACCTCAGCTTTCTAACTAAGTTTTCGCTAAATACTTCAAAGTTTCATAGAACTTGTCCAAGTTGTGCTCTCTCTTTTCTGTCAAGGACTTGTTACTTAAGAAACCTAAGTTTCTTTATTTGGATGCCATTTTATACCAAAGCCCAGAGTAGGTATGAAATAGACCTCTTCCTCAGTCATTAAGATTCAAAATACAAATATTAACTTCCACTGATACAATAAGATTTACAGGTTTGAAACTCTGTTACATATAGGTAACTTCTTGTGTACTACCCCGTAGAGGTGACAGATGGCACATGTATTATTACTCCCATATTTTTTTACAAGGAAATTGAGCCAGAGCCATTATCCAGGCTGAGTCAGGAAGTAGGACTTAGGTGTCCTGAAAACTGATCTAGTCAAGCTTGTTTTCCCTCTTCTCAAGAAGATAAAGTTTCATCTTAGTAAACAGAGCCCTGTTTTCTTTAACTTTACAAGCAAAAGTTTATTTAGAAAGTCACAGCGATGGGAGCTATGAGCTGTGGAAGAAGTGAGCCAGCTGGGCTGCGTGGGCTTAGAAAACAAGTCATGGAGTTCAAAAGAAGGGCCCTCATGGCTTAGAAGAAGAAAGGCAAATAAAACTGTGCCTCATGGAAGAAAAAGTGGGAAAGGCGAGGGCATCTTCCAGAGAGAGAGAAAGAGAGAGCTGAATGGAGCACTTTAGATAAAACTTTCCTCTGTAGCTATGATTATATTGAAGTGGTGCCGCTTCTCCTGTGGATAATGCCTCCATCCGCTTTTTTAATACAGCCACCTCCTGCATCCTCAGAGTCCTCTCTCACAGCACCATGTCCAACCTCTGCCCTTTCCTCTGCTCCTCCTATTCAGCATTTATAGAAGCAACATTTTCATTTAAACTTGTTCAAATCTCTCTCCTCTTAAAGAAAACTCCCTCTCATGCTCACATCCCTGTTATTCTCTTCTCCTTCAGACAAATGCCTCACGTTCCTCTCACTCCACAACCTGCAATCACCCTTCTGCCTTACCCAGACACTGAAATAGCTGGGTTCTGATATTCTCCTTGTTCCTAAATCCAGCAACAGAAAAATAATCACAACCTATTATTTTACTTCATTGTGGCATTTGAGAGGAATAGATTTAGCAATCGATTTAGGGATTTAGCAATACCATCTTTACAGATCATCTCTGTAATTCGTCATAAGGCACCAAGTGACGCTGTTATTGTCCCCCTCTTACTTTAAGTAACTAATCTGACAAATAAGTACTTATTTCTAGTTTGTTAAAAACAATTTAAATTCTGTTATATTTTGAATTAACACATTATAAAATCATGCAAACTTTTGAAATGCTTTTCTTTTTTTCTTTTTTGAATGTCTTGGCTAAAGCCCCAATTACTCTGATGAGTAAAAATCTTCTCTTGACTATTTTTCCTTAATATTGTCCCTTCTTTGGGATTCACAGATGTCTACTTTCCTGGGTACTTCTCCCTTTTGCTTTGTCCCTTCTTGTTCGCCTAGACAGTGGAATTCCTTGGGCTCTACCCTGTGCTCTTTCTTTTTTCATCAACATATCCTACCTGGGTGTTATCATCTATTTCAATAGCATCAGCTCTCCCAATGAGCTGGTAAATCTTTAATCTATATAAGTAGGCTAAATCTTATAAACTGGTAGTATTCAGATTGCTTTAACTTTAACCCACAATAATAAATTTTGTACATTTTCAGTCATCAGTTCACAATATAAATTTAATACTGTAATCATATTTTCACAATGTAAGTTTTTTACATTGTTATCTAGGACACTCATAGTTACAATGGATAGAGATAATTGAAACTGAGAGAGTGATAAAGAAAGAGAAATTATGTTAGTTAAGATATAAGTTCTCCTGCTTTAACAAAGAGATCTCAAAATGCAATGGCTTAGATAAGAGAACTCTTTTTTCTTTTAAGTGAAAATCCAGTCTAGATGATCCAGGGACTGAAAGAGTGTCTTACTTGTTATTCTGCCATTTTTGTCATGTGGCTCGCATCTGATGGCCTATGGTGGAAGTTCTGACTACAATCATCCTGTCTGCATTACATCCAGAGGGAAAGAAGAAAGGAGTAGCACCAAATCTAATCCCTTCGTTTTTATTATTTACCTTTATTATTGAAAGTTACACAAATGTATTTCTTTTTCCTCATTGACCCCTTCTAGCCCAGCCTTTCCCCCCTCCCAGCCCCCGCCCCAGGCCTTTTCAACCCTATGCCCTATTGTCTGTGTCCTTGGGTTATGTATATATGCACATAAATTATTTGGTTAATCTCTTTCTATCTACCCATCCTCTCCCAATTTCCCTCTGATATTCCTCAGTGTGTTCCATGGTTTATGCCTTTTGATTTATTTTGTTCATGACTTTATTTTGTTCATTAGATTCCATCCACCTATGGGTGAGATCATCTGCTACTTGTCTTGCTCTGACTGGCTCATTTCGATTACCATAATAATCTCCAGGGCCATCCATGCTGTCTCAAGGGGTAAGAGTTCCTTCTTTTTTACTGCTGCATAACATTCCATGGTGTAAATGTATCACAGCTTTTTTAGCCACTCATCTACTGATGGGCACCTGGGCTGTTCTCTGATCTTAGGTATTGTAAATTGTGCTGCTATGAATAACCCTTCCTTTTTTAAGTCATGAACTGAGAGTTGCATACATCACTTCCTCTCTCACTGCAATCACCAGAACTTAGCAATGCCTACTTCCAGAGAGATATAAAAGACAGTTGTGGCCAGCTAAAACTCAGAAGTTCCATTATTTTTTTATTGACTTTTTTACAGAGGAAGGGAGAGGAATAGAGAGTTTGAAACATCAATGAGAGAGAAACATCGATCAGCTGCCTCCTGCACACCCTCTACTGGGGATGTGCCACAACCAAGGTACATGCCCCTGACTGGAATCGAACCTGGGACCCTTCAGTCCACAGGCCGACGCTCTATCCACTGAGCCAAACCAGTTAGGGCAGAAGTTCCATTATTAATAGAATTGGAGAAGGGGTAGTAGGACGCAACCAGCAGTTTCTGCTAAAATTATGTGAAACAGATATTTTCCAAATCAATATTTTCACTTACTCTTTTTGATAAACTGTATTTTCTCTTTGATTATATTCTAGTTCATCTTTTAAAATCTTGGTCATGACTCAGTGATTATGATATCATAACCCACTATAATGGTGACCTATAATTTGAGAAATCTATTGTGTCAAATATGGTAACCAGTAGCTACCTGGGTGATTAGGCACTTGAAATGTGGCTGGTCTAAATTGATATGTATTGTAGGTATAGACTCCACACCAGATTTCAAAGACTTAGTACAAAAACTATGTAAAATATCTCATTAATTTTTATAATGATTAAATGTTGAAACAATATTTTGGATATATTGAGCTAAGTAAAACAATATTAAAATTAATCTGTGTCTTTTTGGTGTGTGTGTTTTTTAATTCTTTCTTGTTTAAAGTATTACATAAGTCTCCATTTCCCCCCATTGACCTCTCCCCGGCTGTCCCCATCCCCCAGCACGTGCCCTCACACCCTTCCTCATCTATGTCCATTGGTTATGCTCATATGCATGCATACAAGTCCTTTGGTTGATCTCTTATCCCCTCACCTGCAGTCTTTCCTCATAGGTTGGACAGTCTGTTCAATGCTTCTATGACTCTGGTTCCATTTATATTGTTCATTATATTCTCACAGAAAGAGAAACTTAAAAAACAATCTCATTTATCATTGCAACAACAAATACTAAGATTGCTAGAAATACTACCATTTGCAACAGCATGGATGGACAGACCCTCCTGGAGAGCATTATGCTAAGCGAAATAAGTCAATCAGAGAAAGATAAATATCACATGATCTCACTCATTTGTGGAATCTAATGAACAACATAAATTGATGAACAAAACAGACCCAGAGACAGAGAAGTATCGATCAGACCGTCAAACCTCAGAGGGAAGGTAGGGGAGGGTGGGGGTAACGGGGAGAGATCAACCAAAGGACTTGTATGCATGCATATAAGCCTAACAAATGGACATAGATACCAGGGAGGTGAGGGCATGAGTCAGGGGGGGGGGGGGGGAGGTAAGGGGGGAATCAGGACACATATGTAATACCTTAATCAATAAAGAAAATAAAAAATTTAAAAATTAAAAAAAGATACCTGGGAATAAATTTAACCAAGAAGGTAAAGGACCTGTACTCAGAAAATCACAGGATGCTGAAAAAAAAGATAGAGAAAGACATAAACAAATGAAAGAATATACTGTGTTCAGATTGACAGAATCAACGTCATTAAAATGTCCATACTACACAAAGCCATCTGTAGATTCAATGCAATCCCCATTAAAATACCAATGGCATACTTCAAAGACATTGAACAAAATCTCCAAAAATTCATCTGGAATAAAAAAAGACCCCGAATAGCTGCAGCAATCTTGAGAAAGAAGAACAAAGTTGGAGAGATCACAATAGCAGATATCAAGCTATACTACAAAGCCACTGTTCTCAAAACTGCCTGGTACTGGCATAAGAATAGACATATAGCCGAAACCGGTTTGGCTCAGTGGATAGAGCGTCAGCCTGCGGATTGAAGGGTCCCAGGTTCGATTCCAGTCAAGGGCATGTACCTGGGTTGCGGGCATATCCCCAGTAGGAGATGTGCAGGAGGCAGCTGGTCGATGTTTCTCTCTCATCGATGTTTCTAACTCTCTATCTCTCTCCCTTCCTCTCTGTAAAAAATCAATAAAATATATTTAAAAAAAAAAAAAAAAGAATAGACATATAGACCAGTGGAACAGAACAGAGAACCCAGAGATTGACCCAAGCCATTATGCTCAATTAATATTTGACAAAGGAGGCAAGAGCATACAGTGGAATCAGGACAGTCTCTTCAATAAATGGTGTTGGGAAAATTGGTCAGATACATGCAAAAAAATGAAACTAGACCACCAACTTACATCATACACAAAAATAAACTCAAAATGGATAAAGGACTTAAATGTAAGATGCGAAACCATAAAAATCCTAGAAGAAGCCATGGGCAGCAAAATAGCAGACATTTGTCATAGCAATATCTTTAACGATACAACTCCTGCGACAATGAAAACTACAGAGAAGATAAACAAATGGGACTACATCAAAATAAAAAGCTTCTTCACAGTGAAAGAAACCATCAACAAAACAACAAGAAAGCCCACTGCATGTGAGAGCATATTTGCTAATGTTATCTCTGATAAGGGTTCGATCTCCAAAATTTATAGGGTACTCATACAACTTAACAGACGGAAGATAACAATCCAATAAAAAAAGGGGCAAAGGACCTATTAGACACTTTTTTGAAAGAAGACATCTTTTTGGTGTGTGTTTTTTAATATATTTTTAGTGACTTCAGAGAGGAAGAAAGAGGGAGAAAGAAATAGGAACATCAATGAGAGAGAATCATTGACTGGCTGCCTCCTACACATGGGCTACGGGGGACGGAGCCCACAACCCAGGCATGTGCCCTGATTGGGAATCAAACCATGACCTCCTGGTTCATAGGTCAATGCTCAACCTCTGAGCCACACTGGTGGGGCTCTTACTGTTTGTTTAATGTGGCTACTAGAAAAAGTAGTTACATAAGAGGTCACATTTATTTCTATTAGACCACACTGCTCTAAACTCTAGATGAAAATGATAAACCCCTGTGAATATTAATACTTGAATATCCCACAAGTACTTTCTAAAACTAGACTCTATCTTTCCAACTTTCAATCGCCACCCTGTCCTTCTGTTCCCACCCCGTTTCCTGTTTTACTCAATTAGTTAAAGGCAACACAATTCACTCAGTGACCAGCCAGGGAAATTGAAAAGCACATTCTTCTTTATCGGTCACATTCCTATATTCATTGTATATTATAATTTTACCTTTTAAATATAATATACATCTGTAAACCTCTTTTGAACCTCATTATGAATAGCCTAGTTCAAAATGCCATCATCTCTCGCCTATATAAATGTTTCAGTGCCCATTCTATCTCCATGATTTTACATGATACCTACCCCGACAAGGCTGTAAAGTATTTATTTAAAAAAACAAATAGTTGGATGAACATATGGATGAAATAGTTTATGTGATTAAAGATGATAAGGAGCAGCATATTTAAAAGTCAGTAACAAAATGTGTTTGCATAGTTGATGGTGAAGGCAACTGAGATCTTTGTTAGGCACAGTAGGTCCAAGTTTGTTTTTGAGGTCGGGCTACCTCTCCTTTCATCTTTTCACTTTTTAATACAGGAAAATATTTTCAGTTATCATTCTTCCAGGACTGGCTCTTCATCTGCAATCCAGTGATATCCCTAAAGTCAAAAACCTATTTGTTGAATCCATTGTCATTTCCACAGAGGACTACTGAATTCTGAAACTGCTTCAACACTTAAGGTAGGCATATGAAACAGAAGACTTGCAGGCTCACTGACTTGCGGGAAAATATCTACTTTGAGCCTGTCCAGTATTGCTTAAATTGTTGTTTCCCTGACCAACTGTTCATGCAAAAGACGTGAGGAATGCCATAAAAGGTGCTGTGGGGAAATGGAAGAAGGGAGTAAAAGAGAGCAGGGATTTAAAAGCCGATTAGCTGCTTTATAGCAAAACCCAGAGAAAGTGAGCACTTACAGGAATGTGGGTTTTATCCCTCTAAGAATTCTAGTTAGCCCACCAGGAATTAACCTTGACCCTTTTACTGTAATTAGGCCCCTGGGCGCAATGACCCTTCCAGAGAACATTCAGAGACTTTTAGTTTGTTTAGACATCTGGTGGGGGTGGAACTTCCTGTTTGTTCAGAGAGCAACAAAAAGCCTGGTTGCTCTGAGGAAGGCTTGAGACCAGACCAACTACAGGGAGCCAGGCACCATACAGCCTGGTCTCCTCAGGTCCCTTCTCCCAGCAGCATGGAGAAGAACAAACTCCATCCAAGTCTTATTGTCCTTTTCCTGGTCTTCCTGCCTGCAGATGCCTCAGTTTCTGGACAACCGTGAGTTTCCCATAGAGCATAAACTTAAAGAGTCCTTTCCTTCCTTTTTTTTTTTTTTTCTGCTTTGAATTGAAATACTCTGTCGAGTGTATATATATATATATATATATATATATATATATATATATACATACACACACACACACATATATATGTTTTAAACTCTTGCTTGGTTCATTAAAATGCATTTTTAAGAGTTAAAAAAAGAATTCTTTCCTTTATTTTAGATTCTTCTTTATATCATTCATTTGTCTTCCTTATGAAACTCTCACCTTATCTCTAAGGTCTCTTTCAATGATGATATTTTATGAATCTGGTTTATTCATTCTTTAGTTTTTCTTAACTATTTTTTTTTCAAATTCTTTGGAACTCTGAATTTCTAAATTATTCATGAATATACTAGGACTTTCTAAGGGGCATTAAAAATGGATAGTTTTAATGGAATCAGCTTTCAGATTCTCACATTCATATTGATCTGCTGGAGACCGTGCTATTTATCCTTCCTCACCTCCCCTTTCTTAATTACCCATCTTCCACGTTATGAGAGAAAAACAAATCTCTCCCTCAGTCAAATGTTGTTACTGTAGAGCATTGTACTGGAGTATAAAAATCTTCAGGGTGCCAAAGAAGGGAACAATTTAAATACTGATGTTGATTTTTGAGAAAGCAAAGGATTCTAAGGAAAGGGAAAAAATCCGTTAATAGATCATGTGGTGACAATTTTTTTGTTTCAACAAAACTGAAAGAAGACCTAAAAGAAATAAGCAGCTGACAGATGATTAGAAGCAATTCTTTCCTTTTTTAATAAATTAGTTTTGCTTTATTCTTTTTTTTAAATATATTTGTGTTAATTTCAGAGAGGAAGAAAAAGGAAGAGAGGGATAGAAACACAATGATGAGAGAGAGTCATCAATCAGCTGCCTCCTGCACGTCCCCACTGCAGATCGAGCCTGCAATCTGGACATATGTCCTGATTAGGAATCTAACTGTGACTTCCTGGTTCATAGGTCAATGCTCAACCACTGAGCCATGTCGGCTGGATGAAGCAATTCTTGATAATAGGGCACAGGGTGATTTCTAGCATCTAATGTAGAAGATTTACAAGAACTGCTAATAAGGATATAATTGTTTTATCTGTATATGCTTACTTATATATGAATAATTTTTCATGGTACATCTATACAAATCAAAAATAGCAACAGAATTAATGTTATACCTTTTTTAATTCTTGCAACAAGGAATACCTATCCATAGATACATTTAAAAAACACATCATTCTTTTAAAGATGTGCTTCAAAATTATTTTTATTTTATATCTAATATGTATGCATTATAATTTACAATATATTAATTTATTTTTATATATTTTGTTATATGAGTAAGACCTTTGAAAATAACTGAATCCAGAAGAAAATGTTCAATATTTACAACTTTAGGTCACATTACATTTAAAAGAAGAGTTAAATTTATATAGGAAAAGGGGAAAGATGTTAAATTTCTGATCATTACAACAAAAACATTTTGATTTCTTTTTTAAAAATATGTTTTAAATTTGTATTGATTTCAGAAAGGAAGAGAGAGGGATAGAAACATCAATGATGAAAGAGAGTTATCAATCAGCTGCCTCCTGAATGCCCCTTACTGTGGATCAAGCCTGGAAACCCGGGCATATGCCTTGACCAGGAATTGAACTGTGACCTCCTGGTTCATGGGTCGACACTCAACCACTGAGCCATACCCGCTGAGCATTGATTTATTTTTAAAATAAGTTATATTGGGTATATTATTTCTATGATATTTAAAATTCCATGAAAAACTTATACAAAAATATGTTTTATCTTAAAATATCATCATAAAGCCCAGCAGCTGTGGCACAGTAGTTGAGCGTAGACCTATGAATCAAGAGGTCATGGTTAGATTCCTGGTCAGGGCACATGCCCAGGTTGCAGGCTCAATGTTTTCTTGAAAATATGGATTGCATGCTGTCTAAAATTATTATGAGTTCTGTAAACGAAAATCCTTGGTGAAAAAATGGTGAAAGGATTAAGCTGTAACAGTCTGGTGATAGCCAGAAGGAAAGGGGGCAGGGGGAGGTGGAAGAGGGTATTTGAAACCTGTATGGTTCTGTTAACCAATGTCACCTAATAAACTCAATTTTAAAATGTTTGAAAACTACAGGGTCAAGAAAGTATATATGAGGGTATTGGAAACGTTTCTGTTTTGCTCATGAGTTACCAAGACTCAAAAGTCAATCACTTAGAAGACCATTTTTGAGTGGAGCCATTGTCTAGCCAGGAGTTGAAAGGCAAATATTTAAAATGCAAACATCCAGGGTTATGTAACACCCTGAGATTTCATTAGTTGCTTACCACAACTGAAACTTTAAATTAATGACTCACCTGTTTTAAGTCTCAGATTCCACATCTGTAAAGTGGAAAGCAAGTACTTGCCATACCATTTTTCTCAGAGCTGTTGAAGATGATGATGATAGATAGATAGATAGATAGATAGATAGATAGATACAGATATAGATATATAGATATAATATAGATACTCAATGAAAGTTCTGTAAATTGATTGGTTTTTCAGTGTTTCACCTGAAAGCTTGCTTGCTTTCTACAAAAATCCTAATGTAAAATAGATTTACAACATAAATATATAATTAGCATATTTTTTAATTTTAATTCAGATGCCTACATTTTTGGGTTTCTTAAAGGAAGGTAAACCTACTAATTTTAATCTATTTAAGGCTCACCTCAAGCAAAATGTTCACTGCCATAGCACTGGTGATGGGTAGGGGAATAATTCTCATATATACTGTTCAATAGCAAAGATTAATTTCATGCTTATCAATATGTCTTCTCTTGGTATAGAACTAATGATAGCACCCGCAATTTTTATGGAAAATATTGCTGTTGATAACAATGATTCTGTTAACCAATGTCACTTCATAAATTCAATTTAAAAATGTTTGAAAACTACAGGGTCAATAAAAGTATATATGAGGGTATTGGAAACGTTTCTGTTTTGCTCATGAGTTACCAAGACTCAAAAGTCAATCACTTAGAAGACCATTTTTGAGTGGAGCATTGTCTAGCCAGGAGTTGAAAGGCAAATATTTAAAATGCAAACATCCAGGGTTATGTAACACCCTATGATTTCATTAGTTGCTTACCACAACTGAAACTTTAAATTAATGACTCACTTGCTTTAAGTCTCAGATTCCACATCTGTAAAGTGGAAAGCAAATACTTGCCATACCATTTTTCTCAGAGCTATTGAAGATGATGATGATAGATAGATAGATAGATATAATATAGATACTCAATGAAAGTTCTGTAAATTGATTGGTTTTTCAGTGTCTCACCTGAAAGCTTGCTTGCTTTCTACAAAATCCTAATGTAAAATAGATTTACAACATAAATATATATAATTAGCATATTTTTTAATTTTAATTCAGATGCCTACATTTTTGGGTTTCTTAAAGGAAGGTAAACCTACTAATTTTAATCTATTTAAGGCTCACCTCAAGCAAAATGTTCACTGCCATAGCACTGGTGATGGGTAGGGGAATAATTCTCAAATTTACTGTTCAATAGTAAAGATTAATTTCATGCTTATCAATACATCTTCTCTTGGTATAGAACTAATGATAGTACCCATAATTTTTATGGAAAATATTGCGGTTGAGAACAGTGCCTCTCCTCTAATTTGACTTCCCCATTTCTAGGCAGTATATGGCGCTGGTCCCCTCCCTGCTCCACACTGAGACCCCTGAGAAGGCCTGCATCCTTCTGAGCCACCTGAATGAGACAGTGACTGTAAGTGTTTCCTTGGATTCTCTCAGGAAGAATGAGAGCCTCTTCACTAACCTGGTGGCAGAAAAGGACTTATTCCGCTGTGTCTCTTTCACTGTGAGTATGGCTGTTTGGCTTAATATACTTGTTTCTATTAGTCAGGGTCACAGAGATCCAGAATTCAGTCAAGATAAGGCTTTGAGAGGCTGGCAGGGACGTCAGAAAGGAATGAAATGTAGCGACTAAGAGTAGAAAGTAAGCAGCTATGCAGGAATTTATGAGATACCAATATTTATAAGCATATTTAAACCAACTTAATGATCAAAGAAAGTTTCTATTAGCAAAAAGAAAAGCAGCATGCACTAGACAAAGGGAAAAGGTGACTTCTTAAAATTAAATGAGAAAAATAAATTAATAAAGCAAACTAGGCCAATCTAATGATAGACAAAGATGCAAATTGACCATAACTGCCCTATGCCCAATTTGGCTAATCAGAGTGATATGCAAATTAACTGCCAACAACATGGCGGTTAATTTGCATATGTAGGCATGAAGCAGCGGAGCGAAGACTGAAAGCAGCTCCGGCCAGAGCAGCGAAGGATTGAAGGCAGCTCCAGCCGGAGTAGCGAAGGCCTGAAGGAGGTTCTGGCTGGAGCAAAGGCCTGGGTCCCGGGTGCCGGAGGAAAACTGGTGCTGGCAGCCAGGGGAAGGGAAGGCCTATTGCACGAACCTTTTTGTGCCACAGGCCTCTAGTACTCAACATAAGCCCCCAGTGGTGGGCTGACAGGAATACATCACCCCATACTCTTTCTAAGAGTGAAAGTTATAGAAATTACCATGAGCAAATATCCAGTAACTCTTCAGCGTCACCCATATATAAAATGCCCACAACCTATAGTAATAAAATACTGTAGTTTTCTTTCTCATGGGCCTAAATATGCTTTTACCTTGCCCTGTCAGCACATAAAAACTTGATCAAGTTCAGTGTATAACTGAATCAAGACTGATCTATAAGGTGATGTGAATCACATTTATGTCCTTTCTTACTGAGGTATTTTCATCCATCTTATGTCCTGTCTCCCTACTTGTAAAATAACAAAAATAATTTCTGTCCATGCCAATTTTCTGTGGTAAGAATGAGGGAGTGAAGTTAAGTAAAAGAGGCAATATCTCCAGGGAGGAGTGCAACAGGGATGGAGGAGGAAACATTGAAGACTGAATGGATTCTCCGGATCTCTCCTGTATTTCAGGTCCCAAGATCTCCATCCAGTGAAGAGGTAATGTTTCTTTCTGTCCAAGTGAAAGGAGCAACCCACGAATTCAGAAGGCAGACCACAGTGCTGGTTAAAAACCAAGAGAGCCTGGTCTTTGTCCAGACAGACAAACCTATCTACAAACCAGGACAGACAGGTACAAACAGGCCAACAGTCAGGACAACTTCAAAACGGAAAGATCCTCCCCTACGTATTCCCCAATCAAAAGTCCTGTAATACTGATTTCTTAATGGTTTGTATTAGCAGCCTATACGCCTGGTTTAAGATTTCTAGTGATAAAAAATATTTCTGTTTCAGTGAAGTTTCGTGTTGTCTCATTGGATGAAAATTTTCACCCCCTGAATGAGTTGGTGAGTCTCCTAATATCTATACAGAATCATTATTATCTGTGTAACCTGGCTGGGAGTCTGTTTTGGGTGCTGGGGGAGAATGAGGGAGTTGAGAAATCTGGTATTGAGGACAGTAATTTTTGGCATTAGAATAGTGTAAGATCTTCATTTTAAACAGTATCCCTGGTCAAGAGAGTAGTTAAGTTTTTTTGTCTTGGTACTGAACTTAGGAAATTGTCACCCAATTAAACTTAGAAAGTTCTCAATTAATCTCAAATATATACAGATATGAAATATATATATATATTTATATATATATATCAACTGTATACACATATATACTTTTGTATCTATTCCTTATTAGAAAGTAAGCTCCTTGAAAGCAGATATATTGTTCTTTTGTGCATTGCAATATTCCCAGAACCTATAATGACACACAGCACATGGTAGGCACTTAATAAATATTACTTTTTAATAATGAATAAACATTGAAAGCAGAGGAGCTATTGTCATTCTTCTTTACTCTTAGAACTACCTAAGAATTTTGTGATTCATCTTAATATTTGGGTCTGAACATAGTTACTTATAGTTCTGTTGGTATTTTACTTCTCAGCCTATAAAATTTCAAAGCAAAAGAATGTACTTCCTGGGATGCCTTACACATTTAAGTAATATTAGTAAATCCCATTTCTAATGAATGGTAAGTGCATCTATGTAGTTGTTGCTAACAGCCTATTACGTTCTTATCATTATTTATTAATTGCTTTTAAATGATTAGTTAAAAGTTCTGTAAAAGTTAACCTGTAATTATTTTATGTGTTTTACTACAGGTAAAGTTATTCTAGATAAAACTACCTTGCTTATAAATCAGAAGTGAGAATACTTGTGAACAATTCTAAACTTTATTTCTCTTTTCTCTTTCAGATTCCACTAGTATCCATTGAGGTAAGTGAAATGAATCATTCCATAATTACATGTAAAGTAATAAATTTAGGGGAAATGTTCTTATTTGAGAGATTCTTACAATATCCTTGTCATTAAGGGAGAAGCCTTCAAACTCATGTAACACAGATGGTTCTAACTCATCTCCCCTCCCCATTCCTTATGACCATCCCATTTTCCTCTTTGTGGATAACAGAGTTTCTATAGATTCCCTAAATTGTCTCTAATGCTCTAAGCTCTTTTGTAATTTTCAATTAATGCACCCATAGGACCCCAAAGGAAATCGCATCGCACAATGGCAGAAGGTCAAGTTAGAGAGTGGCCTCAAGCAATTGGCCTTTCCCCTCTCATCAGAGCCATTTCTGGGCTCCTATAAGGTGCTGGTACAGAAAGAATCAGGTGAAACGGCAGAGCACCCCTTCACCGTGGAGGAATTTGGTATGAATTATGGAAAATCATGGAATGTTTTTCTTCATATTTAAACTTACTAGGGCTTAGAATTTGAGCTTATTTTGAATCCTTTCACTTTTCCTGGGTGAGACTGGGGTTAGAGTAGAACCAATTATATACCTTACTCCCATTAAGACAATTAATGCTTTGTGAATAGGACTTTATATAACTTAGTTATATTTATAGCAATTTTTTCATCTCCAAGAAATAGAAAACATCCTTGTTTGAGTAAGGTTACAGGGGTCTGTGATGGTTCTTCGAACTGTCTCCATTTGAGCAAGGTAGATGTATTGGAGAAGAGAGCTGCCTCTTCGGGAGCCTAAACTATTGTCAGGGAAGTGTTACAAAGAACCTGAAAGTACTGATTCCCCAGAAGTTGAAAACTAATCACAAACTTCCTTTATCTCCTATCCACAGTGCTTCCCAAGTTTGAAGTGCAAGTAACAGTGCCAAAGATAATCACTATCTCAGACGAAGAGGTGAAAGTGTCAGTGTGTGGCCTGTGAGTGTTTTGGGGTTTTTTTAAATCTTTTTGAGGGAAATTATTTTTAAAAGACTCACCATTTGGGATATTTTGGGTAGTGTTTTTAGGAGCAGTGACAGCACAAATACTTGAAATACATGAGAGCATCTCACCTCTAGAACTTTCTTTTCCTGTTGCCTTCTTATTTTCCCTTCTTATTTTCTTTCACAATCTTACCAGCATTATTATAACTATCATGGCACAGGCAATTGTCCTTACAGAGACTAGGCTACAAAAGATAGTTTTTTAGATGAAAATTAAAAATTAAGAGAAAAGGCATGATAAAAGAAGACTATAGTAAGTTTCAGCATGTTGCACTGGAGAATTCTAGAAGAGAAGGGTCATTACTTGACTGTGCTCAATAATGTTTGAGCCTGCAAATGGAAAGTGCAGATTAGAGGGAAGAGACGGGAGTAAATATAATTTAGCTAAAAGAGGAAATATAAATAGGTCGGAAATGTGGATTTCCAATGTCTACTTTGATTCATTTGGCGATGTTCTTATGACAGATACACGTATGGAAAGCCAGTCCCAGGACGTGTGACCGTGAGCATGTGCAGAAAGTATTATAATCCTTCTAACTGTTTTGGTGGAGAGTCACAAGCTCTCTGTGAGAAATTAAGTCAGAAGGTAGGTGGAAAACTCTTCTAGGGACTAATGACGAAGGCATTGTTAATAAGCAGTGAGTCACAACATGGTGCTAACTCAGGAAGATAGCACCCGATAAGAGAATTCTATGCTAGGTATAATAGTTGTTTTAAAATGAGTGAGTTAGCACAGTAGGAATTATGTGTTTCTTATCATTGTCTATTATGGATGTTCTTGGTGCAGCAAACACACAGAATGATGGAAGCTGAGCCAACTTCAATAACTGGTATCCAAAGCCATCTTTGACATCCATTTGTATGAAGGAAAGAGGGGGGGGAAGCATACCTTTTAACCACCTTTTCTGGGAAGAATGTCAGTTTCATTCTTTCTATGACCAAGAACTTGTCACATGGCCCCACTTAGATACCAGTGAAGTAGAAAACACAGTTTCCAGATAGGCGGCGACTTTCTAGCCATATCTGTACACTACAGAAGGGGAGCCAGACTTTGGTGAAGGGTTAGCCGCCTATTACAATAAGATGTATCCCAAAATTTTTAGGGCATTTCTATCTCATTCACGCTAAGAAATCTCAAATACTAAGGAATACACCTGTCAATTATAAAGCAGATACTGTTGTAAAATGTAATAATAACCAATCCCTAAAAGTATTGTATTCTTATAGGAAAAACCTAAATTATGTTCCCTGCCCCCCAAAAATCCCACCAGATTAACTGACCCCTGATCTGTCTAGTACTATGTTCTTGTATTTTATTCTATCCCCTCCTAGCTAAACAGCCAGGGTTGCGTCTCTCAGCAAGTAAAAACCAAGGTCTTCCAGATGAAGAGAGAAGGTTTGAAAATGGAACTTGAAGTGGAAGCCAAGATCAAAGAAGAAGGAACAGGTTTGTGTACCATGGGGGGGATGGGGGAAAAGGAAATGGACATTGATTTATATCCTTTGCCAAAGTATGATTTGAAAGGGGGAAGGTAGGATAAGAAGTTTAGGCCGATCACCCTTCCAAAAAAATGACTTTCTTTTTTCTTCTTCTTTCAGAGGTGGAGTTAACTGGAAGAGGGCTCAGTGAAATAACAAGAACTATCACCCAACTCTCATTTGTGAAAGTGGACCCCCACTTCAGACAAGGGATCCCCTTCTTTGGACAGGTGGAGTATTTTTCAATTCACAAACCAAACTTTGCATCATCATCTATAAGCACAGCATATTCTGCTAAAACTATACCTGATTATTGTTACCTGCTGATTAGTACAAAATACAATACAAATTAAAACCACATACCTGTTCCTCTGTAAATTTGTAAATGAAATGTATAAAAATCTTTCTAAAGCATCCGCAAAATTAGAAAGTTTTTTTTTTGTCACTTCTGGAACAGCATTGTGTGGTGTCACTCAATCTCCTTCGCACAGTTTACCAGGCAGTCTCATATTTTTTTTTAATTGTTTTATTGCTTAAAGTATTACAAAGAGTATTATATGTCTCCTTTTTTTTCTCCCCTTGACCTTCCCCTGGCCTCCCATACCCCAGTGTCTTGTGTCCATTGGTTATGCTTATATGCATGCATACAAGTCCTTCAGTTGATCTCTTACCCACCCACACCCCCAACCCTCCCCGGCCTTCCCACTGTAGTTTGACAGTCTGTTCGATGTTGCTCTGCGTCTGTATCTATTTTTGTTCATCAGTTTATAATGGTCTTAATTATCCATAAATGAGTGAGATCATGTGGTATTAAAATATGAGACTGAGACTGACTTTGCATATTTTTATGATATTTTCTCACAAGCATCTCAGAATTCATGGTGACCACAAACATTATCCTTCCAACACTAATTTCACATGGCAATGAATGGGTAGATGGTTTTAATTTTTATTTTGAAGCATAAAATATGCTACTATACCTAGTATTTCTTTCATGGATATTATATTTATAACACTTTTTCTATAAATGCAAGTAAAACAGTGTACACAAGGGTAAAATACTGCTATTTAAGGTTCCCAGCTTTTAAAAATATAAATTTTTGCACAGATCTACAGAGAAATATTTTATTGTATAAATAGTTTTCTAGTATAAGCAGATGTGCAAATGGACCTTTCTGAGTCCAGGAGTCTGAGATAACAGTTGGGTATATCTCATGTATAATGACTGTGTGTCATATTCTTAATGGAAATGCTATAAAATTTCAGCTGTGGAGAGTGTGAAAGACAGAGGGACTAGACTCAACAAAGGAGTGAAGGAGTAAATTTTAGAATGTTTTGATTATGTTATGACAGCAAACATATTCAGAAACTTTGGTCACATCTAAAATGAAAGTACACTTCATGTTTTTAAATTTCTTGGGTATAGTGTACATTTTTGATATTTTAGTCCTGCTAAATAAGTGTTCCATTAGTCATAAGACTCATTAGAAGAGAAAAATCAGAATTTTATCCTTCTCTTTGTTCATGTAGCCGACAGTTCAGTGACAAACTTAGATTTTGTTCATCAGTTACACATACTGATCCAAGTCTGCCCCTGTGCTTCTTGCTACCATAAGAAATAGCTTATACTGGAAAAGAATGAACATCTTCATAATAGGAACTAGACTACTCATCTGATGAGTCTAATATTAACAGTAATGTGACTTTAAGCCTTTAATAGGATGGTGTGCTTCTTCTCAATTTTACATTTTTACGTGGCAAGTGCCTCATAAAATCTGCCTACCTTCCAAAAGATTGAAAATTTAGGTTGACAAGCAGATATCATGCATAAAAAAACTAGAGAAGCATACCGGACAATGAATTAATTGCTCACTTGTACACTTATTATACAGAACACAACATCATAAAAAGTTAGTTGTCCGCCACACAATAAGAGGAACTCAATTAAATTTGGCAATGGGTTAAAATTTTTCATTGCTGTATGATTCTTGTGCTCTGTGACTCTGCAAGAGTAATATATGATACACAGACCCACCATCATGCTCTATCCTTTTACACTGCTTTATTTTTTCTAACTTTTCAATTACAGTTTACACTCAATGTTATTCTGTATTCGTTCCAGATATGCAGCATAGTGGATGGATCATCATGTATTTTATAGAGTGGGCCCCACGATGTTTCAAATACCCACCTGGCTCCATACAATACTCCTTTATTTTTCTTCTTAGGACTGATTACTACTAAATAAGTGTATGTTACTTATGCATTGATTTAACATCTGTCCCTTACTAGACTGTAAGCTCTACGGTGGAAGGACCTTTGTTTTGTTCACTGCTATAGCTTCAATGCTTGGAAATGTGTTCAATATATAGGATGCACTTATATAAATACTTCGAATAAAATGAATATGTTGGTTGCCTATTGGAGATTAGCCATATAACTGATCCACAGCTTTTCATCTTCAGGTGCGCCTCCTGGATGGGAAAGGTGTCCCCATGCAAAATAAACTCATCTACATCACAGCAAATGCCGCTAACTATGTCTCCAATGCCACCACGGATCAGTTTGGCCTAGCGCAGTTCTCCATCAACACCACCAATGTTAAGGATTCCTCCCTCTCTGTCAGGGTAAGCTTGGAAAGAAGTTAGCAATAACATGAAGTAGCCTTGAAAAATGCTTGCAATCTAAAGTGATGAGATCTCCAAGTTTGTTTAGTCCTATGGAGAGAAAAACACTAGAAACTAGAAACCAATTTAAGGTCAACTTTGAAAAACTTTATTAAAAAGGTTTGGTGGTTAAAAGTATGGGTTCTTCTTGTATACTGTTACTGGCAATATAAAATGGTGATATCGAAAACAGTATGGCAATTTTTCAAAAAATTAAAAATGGAAGTATCATATGATCTCATAATCCCACTTATGGGGAATATAGCCACAAGAATTGAAAGCAGTGTCTCAAATGCATATTTGCACACCCGTGTTCATAGCAGCACTAGTCACAATAGCCACAAAGTGAAAGCAACCCAAATATCTTTGAACAGATGAAGATAAATAAAAGGTGGTATATACATATAATGGAATAGAATTCAGCTTTAAAAAGGAAGGAAATCCTGTCACATGCTATAACATAGATGAACTTTGATGACATTATGCTAAGTGAAATACACAGTCACAAATACAGTATGATTCCAATTATACAATGTATCTACATTAGTCAAAGTCATAGAAATGTAGAGTAAAATGGCAGCTTCCTGTGACTGGAAAGGAGAAGTTAGAAGCTGTTGTTTAATGGATGTAGAGTTTTAGTTTTACAAGGTGAAAAAATTTTGAAGATCCATTGCACACTACTTCACACTACCAAACTGTACGTAAAATGGTTAAAATGATAATTTTATGTTGTGTGTTTCTTACCACAGTTTTTTTTTTAAAGGTGTAGGTTCCAGAATGAAATAAATAAGAATAAAATCCTGGCTCAACTCTTTTTAAGAGCAAATAACTAAAAACCTCTATACTTCATTTTCTTATCTGTAAAATGGACACAACTCTTAGAATTGTTGTGAGATTAGAGATACTACATATTAAAGCACCTAGTGAGCCCCTTTAACTGTTAAATATTGTTGCTGTAAAAGCCCATTTTAACATCATTAGCACTTTAACTGCATAAATTATTGTCCTAACTTTATTTTTGTCCGGCTATTCTAATTTTCTCCACACTCTCCTTACCCATCTAGTTTGCTTTTTATAGCATTCAGTCCTCTATTCAGCAATGAAGATGTAGATACACATTTATGGATATATGGCTATACAATAGATATTACATAGTAACAGTGATGAAAAACCCCTACCTGTTGGAATTTCTCATATAAATATAAAGAGGAATAAATAATATTTTATTAATTAAGCTGTAAATAGTTGTCATAAAAGCCTATACCCTTAATAAGTGAAAATTTAATGTTTACTCATTTATTTTATTAAGAACTATCTCAAATACCTTCTCTGTACTAGGCACGGTGCTAGGCCTAAAAAATGAAAATATTATTATTAAATGCTTACTCTGTTTAATGAGCATTTATATGTTATCACTGAAATATACATTGAGATATGAACAAAATGGTTGGCTGACCAAAGATTCACTCATGCCACTTGGGAGGTGAAGATGAGGGTAGTGGAAGCCTGAACATAAAAACTAACAAACAACTTCTACATGGAGAAAAATTGAAATACAACCCAAATAATCCCTATGGAGCTTAAGATTCTTGTCCAGAATCACAAGAAGCATTAAAAAAAATCCAAGAAACTCCAAAGAGGTGAACTTTAGCCAATTTGCCAGCTCAAGAACTAATGCTATTTATGGAAAGTTTCCTCAGAACCTTAATGTTGCAATATTACATTTACTCATAATATCTATTTGCAACTCAGCATGAATGAGGCATTGACTTCAATTTGTGAATGTGATTCTTCAGTTTTTGGACATTATTTAAGTCTCCTCAAAGAGGCTTCATAGTGTCTCTGCACAATAAAGTTGCCAAAGAAATGTCAAGAAAGCTAGTCAGAGCAAAGGGTGTCTCCCTTTATGTTCTTCAAAAATATCAACAGCAACCCGAGGAACCTCTTCAATGTAAAGGCACAAACCATGCCTGCAATAGAGATAAACCAAAAAAGGAGGGGGCTTCTCTCTCACTTGTTACTAGACTCTAGGTACTAGTTTAGGTAGGACAGTCAACTAATACAGTTTTGTGAGAACATTGATTCTCTATGAGATATAAACTATACAATAATACTGTTTTTCCTAATTCATTAGGTCAAATACAAGGATCAGAGCCACTGTTATGACCGCCAATGGCTGACAGAAGAGCACAGAGACGCTTATCACACTGCTACTCGTGTATTCTCTCCCAGCAAGAGCTTTGTCCACCTTGAGACCATAACTGATGAACTGCGCTGTGGCCAAACTCAAACCATCCAAGCACATTATGTTCTGAATGGACAGGTCCTGAAGGAGCTAAGGGAGCTCACGTTCTATTACCTGGTGAGAAGGCGGACCACGGCACTGAGTCATCTGTAGACAAACGCTGTCTGTGGGGCAAGATTTATAAGCTCTTGAGAAAGTCTGTTTCTCTTCTGAAAGCTTGACTCCCTACAGCAGTGGTTCTCAACCTGTGTGTCGCGACCCCTTGGGGGTTGAAAGACCCTTTCACAGGGTCACCTAAAACCATCAGAAAAAACATATATAATTACATATTGCTTTTGTGATTAATCACTATGCTTTAATTATGTTCAATTTGTAACAATGAAATTGGGGGTCACCACAACATGAGGAACTGTGTTAAAGGGTCTCGGCATTAGAAAGGTTGAGAACCACTGCCCTACAGGGTTAATTAATTCTTGCTAGCAGGGGTTCAAAAAAAATAAGCATGTCACATAGAGGGCAAGAATTGAGGTAAGATCGTTTCATTGCCTTTGGTTTTGGTGTGTTTTTTTTCCAGATAATGGCAAAAGGAGGCATTGTCCGAACTGGGTTTCATGTACTGCCTGTGAAGCAGGAAGACAGTGAGTATTTTCATAATTCCACATTCCCATCTCACTCTGACACATTCAACCTGACACTGCAGAAATACCAGGATTCGTTTCAAATAAAAAGAGGCAATCTATGTCTAACCCCAATAAAGAAGAAGTTGAGCCCTAGCTGGTTTGGTTCAGTGGATAGAGTGTCGGCCTTCAGACTGAAGGGTCCCAGGTTTGATTCCGGTCAAGGGCACATGCCTGGATTGGGGCTTGATCCCCATTACAGGATGTGCAGGAGGCAGCCGATCAATGATTCTCATCATTGACGTTTCTATCTCTCTTTCCCTCTCCCTTCCTCTCTAAAATCAATAAAGATACAATTTAAAAAAAAGAAGTCGAAAGGAGAAAAATATTTCTTTTTATCACCCAATATGTCTTTTTCTTCAGTGTATTCTGTTCAAATTATTTAAAATGTAAATGTAGTATTTCTTATCATTCATTCTTATTCCAAACTTTCAAACCATAAATATTCATGAACCACCTTTGCAAAACGACATTTCAAAAAAGTTTTAATCAATGGACTGAAGGTAAAATTTGGGAGTGCTTTCTAAGTACTAGGTTTTGTGGTGAGTTATTTATATTTGTATATAATTTTTCCTTTTCAAAGATAGTTACAATTTATGAAGAATTTAATTGGGTACTTCCACCATTGAATTGGACTCTTCCCATGAATGAATATGGAGCAATATAAATCTCTGATGGTTTCTCCTATTCCAAGAAAGTCTGAAAGAACACTTACTAGAAAACTAACAGTGAACTACTCTCCTATTGCTTTTTCATAGCAACAAAGAAGATGTACAGAAGTCTGATGCAACCTCTAAAAAATCTATGTATACATCAAAAAATAACTTCCAAAGAAGCACCATGTTCCTCTTAAGGAAAAAAAAATAGAATATGCTGTTCATAGAGGTTTAAAAAGGACATAAGATAAATACAATGTGTTAAACTCCTAATATTATAATTCACAGCTTCACCTTCTATTTCCCTTCTCTAATGTGAGGTCTAGATCAAATGGCAAACAAGATGTCTCCATATGCTTAGATAGCATCAGAACTTTATATAAGAACTTTAAAATTGGTGATAAATCATTTAAGAGAGAAAAGGGGACTTTTAATAAGGCTTCTTTTTCCCTAAAGCTAGAGTTCTTAGAGATATAGAGTTATTAGGGATAGTCATCTATTTGTTACATGCTGTTTAATATATCTATTACACCTACTAATAGCAATGGTATTAACCGAACCAGGCTCATAACTGGCTTTGTGCACTAGAAAACATCCACATTAGCCCTGGGGATATACCTAACTCGTAATCCCTCCCTCATTGTCTCTGTGCTCCAGTGAAAGGCCATTTTTCTGTGTCGGTCCCTGTGGAACCAGACATCGCTCCAGTTGCTCGATTGCTCATCTATGCCATTTTACCTGATGGGGAAGTGGTCGGGGATTCTGCAAAATATGAGGTTGAAAACTGTCTGGCCAACAAGGTGGGTGCTTCATACCATAAACTTTTCACATTAAATTAGAGGTACCTATCGTTATTATTTTCTACATGCAAGCATTGGGACCAAAGGGGTTAAATGAACTCCCACAGGACTTCAGCAAGGTAATGGCAGAGTCACATTAAGAAGCCATGTCCCTGGACTCCTAGTGCAGAATTCTCATGTATTATCTCTTACCATACGATACGATTCAGAGTACCTTGTTCCCTTCTTTTTTGATGAAATGTTGGGAAATACATTTTTAAGATTACTAAAGAGCCAAAAGATAAACGCAAGAGCATCTAGAACTATTCGCATTCTACCTTGCAGTGAATGAACATTACATTGTGTATCAAAGGTAAAAATGGCATCTCAAGTTTAATAAGTTGTAAAAATAATTAGATGTCATTATAATGGCTTAGCTGATTCTTGGAAATCAAAGGGATGTGTAGGGGACCAAAAGCCTCAGGTCTCACACAGTGCCAAACACCGCAAAGTCAAACTAAGTGCTTATGCATTGAATGTAAGCTGCATTCTGTAAAAGCAGGTGCCCCAGCCAGCAATGCCCAATGGTTAAGCATCGACCTATGAACCAAGAGGCCATGGTTCAATTCCCAGATAGGGAACATGCCTGGGTTGTTGGCTCCATCCCCAGTGTAGAGCATGCAGGAGGCAGCTGATCAATGATTCTCTCTCATCATTGATGTTTCTCCTTCTCCCTTCCTCTCTGAAATCAATAAAAATATTTTTTAAAAAGAAAATGTTGGTGAATACATGGTTAGGTTAGAAAACTTGTTTTTCTGATATTTCTCTCCACTTTCACAGGTGAACTTGAGCTTCAACCCAGCAGTAAGTCTTCCAGCCTCGCCCGTCCACCTGCGAGTCACAGCTTCTCCTCAGTCCCTCTGTGCCCTCCGCGCAGTGGACCAAAGCGTGCTGCTCCTGAAGCCTGAGGCAGAGCTCTCCCTGTCCTCGGTGAGTCCCCTCAGCCTGGGTCAGGAAGGGCCAGGTAAAAGGGTCTCCAAGCAAGAAGAAATGCCTTTTTGAGTAGATAGGCAGCTTCTGCACTGAGCACCTGCCCCCTGGTGGTCAGTGTGTGTCATAGCAACTGGTCGACCGTTTGTTCTGCTTGTTTGGTCACTTAGGCTTTTCTATATATAAATTGCTTTGGAAAAAAATAAGCCGAGAAGGAAGATGGATAAGTGTCTAATTTCATTACTCACTTTGTTAATCAGCCCCTGGTGCTAAACCATTAGTAGAGACCTGCTTCTGGGTCGGGTTTTCTTATGTAGCAGAGCAGCTCCCTCAATGTGATCTATTGAAAGTCAGCCCTTGACACAAGGGTCTGTCTTGTTCGCGTCCTCTCCCTTCCCCGGGGGCGGGCCGCCGACCTGCTGTTGTGGCAGCACAGTGGTGAGGGAAGGAGGAGGGGGAAGAAGTGGGGAACTGTGCAGTGGTGGGGCGCCAACGGTGGCATCAGCGTCCATTCCTTCCACGCCTGGCCTGATGACTGTTGCCTCCTCTCCCAACCCCACTGGGGCTCTCGGGCCCAGGCTGGGACAGGGAACCAGGGGTGGGTGGTGGCAGACGCAGCTCCTTTCCCAGGGGGGTCAAGGGCCAGCTCCTTCCTCAGGGCTAGAGGCCAACCTCCCGCGGTCCCTCCTTTTCTACCCCATAAATTCATGCAACGGCCCTCATTCTAGTCTTCTTTATAAAATATGTAAGCAATGAAGATACTAAAAAACTAATGGCGATTATTCTTTTCTTTTATCCTTGCACTTAAGAAAAATAAAACACAATCAGTTTTTCCTTTTATCCTTTGCATTTGTACAGGTTTATAACCTGCTACCAGTAAAGGACCTCACTGGTTTCCCTGGAAGTTTGAATCAACAGGAGGAAACTAATGTAGACTGTGTCAGTGACCAGATCCACATCAATGGAATCATCTATTCCCCAATGTCAAGTACAAATGAAAAAGATATGTATAGTTTCCTACAGGTAAGTTCCTTCTGTTGTAGATGATCAGTTCCCAAGGTTTACAAACTATCTAATCTAATAAAAGAGAAACATGCAAATTGACCATACCTCTGCTACACCCACAGCCACACCCACAAGCCATGCCCACAAGCCAATCAGGGGGAAATATGCAAATTAACCCAACTAAGATGGTGGTAACCACTGCGCTGAGCAAACAGGAGGCTTGGGTTGCCCCAGCAATGGAGGAAACCAAGCTCCCCCCTGCCCTGCTGGCCCTGACCTCCACTCAAGGCTACAAAATTTCAATTATAGGAGATAAATAAATCCCAGGTACCTGCTCCCAGCCAGCAGCTGTGGCCAGCCCCTCACACAGGCTGGCCAAACCCCCATGGGGTGAGGGTCCCCACTGGGGGCTTGACCAGCTTGCAAATAGCCATCAGCCCCTCACCCAGGCTCGCCAGGCACCCAGCGGGAACCTCCACCCTGAAGAGGGTGTGGCTAGCCTTTAAAATGGCCCTCAGCCACTCACGAAGGCTGGCCACACCACCATGGAGTGAGGATCCCCACTGGGGGTCTTGGGCAGCCTGAAAACAGCCCTCAGCCCCTCATCCAGGCGGGCCAGGCACCCCAATGAGGACCCCCACCCTGAAGGGGGTGTGGCCAGTCTGAAAAAAAGCCCTCAGTCCCTCACCAAGGCTAGCCAGGCACCCCAGTGAGACCCCCACCCTAATCCGGGATACCCTTCAGGGCAAACCAGCCAGCCCCCACCAGTGCATCAGGCCTCCATCCTATATAATAAAAGGGTAATATACAAATTGACCCTAACAGCAGACCCACTGGGAATGACTGGTCCCTATGACACACACTGACCACCAGGATCCAGACACTCAATGCAGGAGCTGCCCTCTGGTGGTCAGTGCGCTCCCACAGGAGGAGCTCTGCTCAGCCACAAGCCAGGCTGATGGCTGCCAGTACAGCGGTGGTGGTGGGAGCCTCTCCCACCTCCTCAGCAGCACTAAAGATGTCCAACTACAGCTTAGTCCTGCTCCCTGCTGGCAAGTGGACATCCCCTGCGGGCTCCAGGGCTGCCAGAGGGATGTCTGACTGCCAGCTTAGGCCCGATCCTCTGGGGAGCAGGCCTAAGCCAGGAGGTGGTCATCCCCTGAGGGGTCCCAGACTGCGAGAGGGCACAGGCTGGGCGGAGGGACACCCCGCCCCTGAGTGCTCAAATTTTTGTGCACCGGGCCTCTAGTTATATATATTTTTAAAATTATTTATTTAATGCCTTCATATCATAGTTGAGGCTAATGAGACATAGAGAAGTCAAGTGACTTCTCCAAGGTCACTATAAGTAGCAGATCCACTAATAGCAAAGAGCCAGTACTGTAACTTTTTGGGCTATTAATCAAGTTTTCTTCTTTTTACTAAAATTCATTTCCTTATTATACTTATAAATATCAAATTATAAAATAACTACTGTCCAAAGTGTTTTAAAAAAATGAAATTACCTTAGTAAGTGTACCAATATCCCTTCTACAAATGTGAACATTAAAAGTTTAATATTAGCTCTAGCCAGTTTGGCTCAGTGAAAAGAGCATCAGCCTGTGCACTGAATGGTCCCAGGTTTGATTTGGTCAAGGGCACATGCCCAGGTTGTGAGCTCGGTCCCCAGTAGGGGATGTGCAGGAGGCCACTGATGTGTTTCTATCTCTCCTTTCCTCTCCCTTCCTCTCTGAAGTCAATAAAAAATATTTTTTTAAAAAATGTTTAAGTTTCATATTAAACTAATTGGATTGTTTATTAATTTCAATTTTTAAGAGTATGTGCCTATATATTTTATACTATTTATGTACTAATTAGGTGATAATTTTCTTCACAGGATATGGGTTTAAAGGTGTTCACCAACTCAAAGATTCATAAACCCAGAGTGTGTTCATACTATCATCCCCAACCCTTTGCAAGCCCAGGTGCTGCAAGACTATACGATTATTCAGGTAAAATAATAATAATAATAATAATAATAATAAATTGCCTAATATATTGAACCAAATAAAAGAAATTATTAAAATTAACCAAAAAAACACTTGTGATTCAGATATATCGAGGGTACATAGCAATACGACCCCCAAAATTCTGATTGCATCAAGCCCCCACATATGCAAAGCTGAAGAGATCACATGGCAGATTGTGAAAAGTGTTGAAAGACAGGGGAATATGTGCAGAATAAAAGAAGGGATGGATTCTGATTGAGGAATCAGAAAAGCCAGTCATAAAGAATTTGTATCTAGAACATAAAAATATGTGGCGTTCAAAAAGAAAGAGAAAGTTTTCAGGCATAGGATCAGTGTAAACAGAAACAGAAATGTTCATAAGTCAGGCTACATTCTCGCCAATCAAGTGAACAAATTCCTTAATGTCCCAATAACATCAGGGTATATTCTTGTTGAAATCACCCATTTGTCAATGATATGGGCTATTTCTTTGATGAGTCAGATAGTAATGAAGCATTTGCTTCTAGTCTGATTGTCAAATCATGGTTGAATACAGGTTGAGTACAAACCAAAGAGTTTGTCAAATATCAAGAAAAAAATTCGGCCTAGTTGGTTTGGCTCAGTGGATAGAGCATCGGCCTGTAGACTGAAAGGTTCCAGGTTTGAATCCAGTCAAGGGCACATGCCCAGATTGGGGGCTCGATCCCCAGTAGGAGGCATGTAGGAGGCAGCCAATCAATGATTCTCTCTCATCACTGATCTTTCTCTTTCTCTCCCTCTCCCTTCTTCTCTGAAATTAATAAAAATATTTTTAAAGAAAAAATTCAATGATGAATTGTCTATCTGGAATTTAAATTTAAATTATTGTATATTTGTATTATTATTTATAAATTATATTCTATAATCTTTTATCAGATTTATAGGTATGTATGTACAAGTATATATATATGCACAAATTTTTTCCTGTGTGCTTTGAAGTTATAGTACACAGGATAAGAGATCCTAACTCTGATTTTTTGAATCATAAGGAAATAAAGAGCTTTTTTTTCTTTAATCCTCACCGGGGAGTGAAAATATTTTTTTCATTGATTTTTAGAGAGGGTGGAAGGGGAGAGAGAAAGAAATGTGAGAGAGACACATAGATCGGTTGCTTCCCGCATGTCTCCCCACCAGGGCCGGGATCTAATCTGCAACCCAGGTACTCTTTTTGTAATCCTTTATCCTTTCACTCCCATGAACTGTTCCACAAAGCCCCTGCTGTGATGTCTGGAATGATTTCTCTTTTCTCCCACAGAGAAACATACCAAATGGAAATTTTGATTCCTCCCTCCTCCCGCCCCCATGTCATAGAAATCTTCACTTGCACAATGTGCAGGAGCCACAGAGGACTCCTTTGTGCCCCACCGACAATCCTAGGCTCTTTCTGCCTCTGTCTCTATATTCTCTGTTTGTGATTCTCTTCCCCCACCTCACTCCTAGCTTATTTCAAAAGTTAAGAATTCAGCTAAAACATTACCTTCTCAAAGAAGCTTTTCCTTAACACCCAAGTGTCTTCTGCTGGTTCCTATTTCATCACCATGTTTATTTCTCTTATAGCACTTATCACAGTTTCTTATAAGCTTGATCTTTATATTTATTGTTTTTGTCTCCTCCCTCACCCACCATAGAAAGAATGTCAATGAGAGGCAGCAGTCTTAATTTAGTAGGTGCTTCAGGGCCTGTCCCAGAGCCTGTCACAGAGACCGTGAGAAAATACTTTCCTGAGACGTGGATCTGGGACTTGGTGGTAGTAGAGTAAGTAACTTGCTTTATATATAAGATACAACAGTAGATAGTCCTCATAATTTTCAATTTTGGACACATTGCTGTTTTTAGGAGAAATTGGACATAACTACTGCTGCTATGACACCTCACTAATAAATTGCATCAGAGCTAAGAAATTTTGCACAAATTTAATTCAAAAATGTCCAAAAAACAGGCATGAAGATTAAATAAAACCAAGCACTGCATGGATTAACACTTTAGAGAGGCCCTTTATTGGTCAGCATTCTTGAATTAAGAACAGAATCTGTAAGGCAAACTATACCCAATAGTGGTAGAATTGAAAATTATAAACTTGCCCTCAAGTGGAACAATATTTTAGAGATCAAAATTTAAGAACAATCTCAAATTACATATTTAGTTTATAACTATACTAGAGGCCTGATGCACGAAATTTGTGCAAGAGAAGGCCTTCTCTCCCCTGACTGCTGGCACGGGCTTCCCTCTGACACCCAGGACCTGTGCTTCCCTCACAGAGAGAGGCCCCGCCCACCAACCACATCCTGCTGGTCAGTGACCTGGGCCTCCCTCTGCTGGGTGATCATTGGGCAATGGCCGAGCCCCGACCAATCGCATCACACCCACCTTGGCTGGCCTGGTGCAAATGGGTGTCATATCATGGTCCTGGGTAGTCCTCCAGATGGTCGTTTCTCTGTTCGGCCGTTCAGTCTATTTGCATATTATGCTTCAATTATATAGGATTATATAGAATTGTCTATAATAGATTATACTGCAGCTATATGTCTATAGGAGATTCTAATATAGACTAGACTTTAAAATGATCAGATTTAAAAGAAAAGGAGTTATATGACTCTATTTTTAAGCCTTGCTTATACTCTTCATTATTAGTATTTCTTCGGAGTGCATCCTAATCATGACAATAGAATCATTTATAGGGGTACCTAGAAAGGATTTATTTAACTGCTTACTTTCTGTTCTTCACATTGCCATCCTCCCCAGCTCATCAGGCGTGGCTGAAGTAGGAGTAAGAGTCCCTGACACCATCACTGAGTGGAAGGCAGGGGCCTTCTGCCTGTCCGATGACACTGGAATTGGCCTCTCTCTTCCCACCACTCTCCAAGCCTTCCAGCCTTTCTTTGTGGAACTCACAATGCCCTACTCTGTGATCCGTGGAGAGGCCTTCACACTCAAGGCTACTGTCCTAAACTACCTTCCCAATTGCATCCGGGTAAGGACCTCGCTTTCCTAAATTGAACACAAGGTTAATTAAATTAAAATTGCATTTCTAGGAATACGATCAAACTCCCGTGTGGAAAATGTGCTTATCAGAAGAAGAGTACTATTAGATATTCATATGCATATTCATAACTATAGTTGCTGATATCTGCAAATACCAGATTGCAACTTAAAACAAGTTTCTGAGTCCCTTTTTTTTCCTTTCTAATATTTTTAAATTACATTTACTGGGGTGACATTGGTTAACAATATTTCATAGATTTCAAGTGTACATTTCTAAGATACATGATCTGTATATTGCATTGTGTGCCCACCATCCAAAGTCAAATCATCTTCCATCACCATATATTTGGCTCCCTTTACTACCCCCACTCTCTTACCTCTGGTAACTACCATACTATTGTCTGTGTCTTGATTTTCAATTTTATGTTGCACATATGTGTGAGATTATATGGTTCTTAGCTTTTTGTGACTGACATTTCACTTAGCATCCTATTCGGAAAGTCCATCCATGTTGTCTCAAGTTTCTAACTCATCACAATCTTCTAAGGTTAGGAAGTTTGTGTCGTATGAAGATTTCTGATATGGACATCAAAAATCAATAGGCGTCATTTACATGTCTTAGATTCTTCAAGGTTTCAATCTCTATATTCCCATATATTTAACTTTTCATGTGACATTAATTAAAAATTATTTGTGAGCATCTTATATCCACTGAAATCATAACTGTTTATCAATATCGTGTACTCTGCTGGGAAAGCTGAGAGGATGGTCAAGATTTCAGGCCAAAAAAATAGAGCTCCCACCGGCACATGTCATCATGACTTTTCCTCACCTCTGGTCCCATGAAAGAGCAGGTTATACCAAAATACTAATATTTCAAGTTCAATTCTACCTATAAGGTCTTCAATATTTGGCAACCTGAAATCTAACCACTCTCCAAAATGCTTTATTTCACCCCATTCTTCTTTGGTCCCCTTCTTCCTCTGATCTCGTCTCTGTCTCACATGTGATTTCAGGTCAGGGTGCACCTAGAAGCCTCTCCTGCATTCCTGGCTGTCCCAGGGGAGAAGGAACAAGACTCTCCTTGCATCTGTGGGAATGGACGACAAACCGTGTCCTGGGCAGTAACTCCAAAGTCATTAGGTGACGGACAGATTCCTAAAACTACTCAATCCTACTCAAAGATTGTATGTCAGTGGGATTCTTATATCTAGTTCTACTTCCCTCAGGCAAAGACACCCCTTCCCCAGATGGTAGGATTTTTTTCTTTGTCTTTTATTCTAGAAGGTCTAGAAGGATATTTTTAACTCCCCCACCTCCATTTCCACCTCAGATGCTCAGTATCATTATTCTCTAGCTTGTGCTGCTTCTATTCCTGCTCCTATGTTTTTAAAACACAACAAAAAAGCGGGGGCGGGTACGGAACATTTCTAAATCTCCGGGTTTAGAGGATGGAAGAAAGGGGGGGTCGTGCTCATCTCTACTGGCTCTTCTTTCAGGGACTGTGAATTTCACCGTGAACGCAGAGGCACTGGAGTCTCAAGAACTGTGTGGGACTGAGGTGCCTGTGGTCCCTCAATATGGAAAGAAAGACACAATCATCAAGCCCCTTTTGGTTGAAGTGAGTAAGCCTGCCCATTTATAGGTAACAATGTGTCAATGAAAACAATGCCGAATACAGTTGAGATTATAACTCTTAGGTAAGAAGGGCTACGTAATATATGGTATGAGATATTTCATAATATTCTTTTATAGGTATTGACATATCTATATATAGATATGTTTTATATATATATATATATATATATATACCTGTCTTTCCATCTCTCTCAATTTATTTTCACATTTTCCCCTCACTTTCTCATCTAACAATTTGTCTCCTTCATATTGTTTTTGCTTATAGAATTTATTTATATACTACACTTGAAAAATCAATTCTAGTTCTTCTCTTTACTATCAAGAAATTTGTGGTTGCCCTATCAATACAAGTGTCCTGAAAGTCAGTTCATTCTCTCCTCTAATTTTCCTTTCTTTCCATATAAAGCCTGAAGGAATAGAGAAGGAAGCAACATTCAACTCCCTGCTTTGCCCATCAGGTAAGAATCAGCCTTAATAATTAAAATGACATTAACTAAAGTTTGTATAACATTTGAAGCTCGAAGAATTTTATATATTATTTCTACATGCACCCTATTAGTTAAGTAAGACCCAAAGAGCCATTCAACCCATCTGACAAATGATAAATACGGTCTTAGAGAGGTCAAGTAATTTGATCAGGAGAATATCCATAGCTCATGCATTTTGGGTCTTTTTCTCTTACAGCAGCTGGGCAACCACTAAAATGTCTTTCTGACCAATGTGTGATGTAGCTAAAGGTAGAACGTGGGTGGAATCAGAATATTGCCAAGGGTATATTTTCCTGAATATTTAGTAATACAATATATGAGTAGCTAAACTCAGGCAGCCCAATAGCATTTGATAATGGGACCGTGCTATTTCCTGAAGAAGTTGTCATAGCCTGTACCATTACTGTTACGTCAGTATTTGTATGATGCCAATCCTGTACCTAAGGCTCTGCCAGTCATTTGGCAGGGACTTACAGTAAAAGACGTAACTTTATCTTGGTGGAGAATTGTCCTCAAAAACATGTATAAAATTTAGTACACTAGGAAATAAATCAACACAATGTGTTCTTACCTCAAAGTGATGTCAAATCAACATCACATATATGTCCCTTGCCTTTCTCTGTCTTCCTACTAATTTCTGTCCATTATGATTTTTATATTGTCAAGACTTCAAATATATAAGATGTGTACTAAAAATATAATTGCTTGGTTGTTTAGCCTTATTTATACATTAAAATGAATTTAGTGTTATCACCAAATCCTTTTATCATGGTTTCTCCTCCAATTCTGTGTTCATTTTAATTTAACTCTTATATATCTATCTAGAGCTAATCATCAGTTAGTTTTATTATAACTAACTTTAATTACCTGTGTAATACAAAAATGCATTCTCTTTTTAAAAAAAAAACACAACTTCATATTAAGGCTAATGTCACCCCCTTACATCCTTTCTCAATACTTCAATGATCATCCGTGTATGTTTAGAAATAATATGTGTAGACGAATTTGTTTGTGTATTTATACAGCATAAGTTTCATTCTTTTGCTTGTTTACTTTTACTCAGCAATTTGTCTTCAAAATTTATCCATGTTAAATTATAAATCTAGGTAATTCTTTTAAGTTCCCTTTAATCTTATACTATAATATATCACAGTTCTGCTTGGTTTTTATAGTCATTCTCAAATTGTTTTTCCAATTATTCATCAGAATAAAGGAATAAATAAATACATGCATGGATAAATAAATATATGCATGCATACATACAGGATGGGGCAAAAGTACATTTATAGTTGATCCTATGGGAAATAATTCAATAGTTGATCAATAATAATACAGAATAAATTGTGTTCCACGTTTTCATAACTGTAAACTTACTTTTGCCCCATCTGTACATACATACACAAATGTAGGCACCCTGTGTACATACAAAGTAGATATTAAAATGTGAAATTCTTGATTAGAAGGCAGTAAGTATATTCTTAGTTTTAACAAAATAATTTTTACTTAAATTCAAGTTAATATTTCCACCAATTTACATTCCCCACAATGATCACGATCACCTATTACCATAAAAGTTTTTAATTTAACCAATAATTTGGTTGTTTTAACTTATATTTCTCTAATCACAAGTGAGGATGAGCTTATTTGTACATGTTTACGAATTGCATTTATATCCTTGACTATTCTTAACTGTTGTAGTAGTTAGTCCTTTTTCTGATTCAACTGTAGGACACTGAAACTTATCTATTAAATAAGTTACAAATATTTTTCTTTTTTTAATAACTACGTTTGGTTTTTTGTTTTTTTTAAATATATTTCTTTATCGATGTCAGAGAGGGAGAGGGAGCGAGAGAGAGAAACATCAATGATGAGAGGGAATCATTGATTGGCTGCCTCCTTCATGCCCCCTACTGGGAATAGAGCCAACAACCCGGGCATGTGCCCTTGACTGGTGTCAAACCTGAGACCCTTCAGTCCACAGACCAACGCTCTATCGACTGAGCCAAACTGGCTAGAGCTACAAATATTTTATTTTATTTTGGTTGGTAGTTTGTCTTTTTAGTTTACTTATGTCTGTTTCCTTACAGATGTTTTCTTTTTTTTAAGTAATAGTTTTTTAACATACAAATAATGTATGCATAATTAAGATAACTATATGTATTAAATACAAAACTACATTATATACTTAACTACATGATTGAATTTAAATTTAATTAGATAACTAATATAATTAAAAACATACATAATGTAGACTTCTTGATGAGTTTGAAGATATAACTATATACCACAACCTTTACCATAAACCTAACCATCATCTCAAAAAGTTTCCTCCCACTCTATTATTTTGCACTAGAGGCCTGGTGCATGGATTTGTGCACTGGTAGGGGCGTGGCCTGTGGGGTTCAGCCCACTCATCCGGGTCAGCCAAGTGGCTGTGGACCCAGCCTCTGAGCAGCTGCTGAATGAGTGAATGAGGAAATTAGTCTGAGCTGATATTTTGGAGTAATATCTTGGGTAAAGGTTCTGTGTCCTGGAGGCACCTGGTGGAGAGCTTTGCACCCCAAAGCCACTCAGTAAATGTCCTTGATGTGTGATGCCCGGTCGGTGACACCATTGGGGATGTTCAGGGCAGCCATGCCCCAGGATCTTCAGCCATCAGGACAGCCTCCCCTGGGGATCCACAGTCATGTCCCCTCTTGCCAACCACCCATGCCAGCTCCTCACACTCTTTCTAGAACACACCTCAGAGAGCCTGCATCAGCTGGGGTCAGGCCAAAGTCTGGATTGTCTCAAGTATTTGATAGCTGCAAAGACTCAGCCTCACCCTGGACCTGTTAGTGGCTGCTCCCACTGCAGGAGCAGCCGCTCATTCCAGTCAGCCAAGCAGCACTCCCACTGTGGGAGCACACTGACCATCAGGGGACAGCTCCTGCATTGAGTGTCTGCCCCCTAGTGGTCAGTGCACATCATAGCAACTGGTCAATCGGTCGTTCTGGTCATTCTGCCGTTTGGTCACTGGGCTTTTATACATATAGATGATAAGAACATTTAAAATAAGATCTATCCTATTAGCAAATGTTTATGTATACAATACAGTATTGTTAACTACAGGCACTATGCTGAATGGTAGACCTCTAGAACTTATGCATCTTGAATAACTGAAACCTTGTACCTTTTGACAAAAAATTTTATTAATTTTACAAGGAAGAAATGTAGCATTAAGATAAATACACTTCACTTTTTTTCATCTTCATGTAATTCACCAACATTACAATGGCAGCAAATGTGTGCTCATCAGCAGCAATTATCTCATTTATTTTCAATGAGTCAAATTTTGTTCATCTTTGCCCCACCCCTATGTCTAGGACTTCCATAAAAATACTATTTTCATATTTGGTGAAATTTGATGAAAGTTAAGACAGAGCATTATTATAGAATTTAGGAAATTTTTGATATTTTTATTTTGTTTATGTATACATCAGGGGGTTTTGTGTGTTTTCTCTGTCATCACTGTTGAGTAAGGAGGTTGGGGTGGACATTAAATATATTATTTTGTGATAACCATCTTGTATCAGCCATAGGATGATGATATCAGGGGCACTAGTAAATGTGTAGGCTTCTTTTACAAAGCAACTTTATACATAAATAGAAAAAGTGGTTGGGGGAGGACCACTTATAAAAAACTGGAATAGTAAAAGAGAGACAGCTTTTCAGAAGTTTAGGTAAGGTATAGTTCTGACTTCTTGGTCTTAGAGCTCTTCAGGAGGATATATAGCAGAAATAGTTTTCATTATGGCTGACTTGTTTCTTTCTCTAGGTGCTGAGGTGCCTGATCAAGTATCTCTGAAGCTGCCGCCAAATGTGGTAGAAGACTCTGCCCGAGCCTCCTTCTCAGTTTTGGGTAAGTCTCCAGCCCAAGTAGATTATTCTAGTACTAGAGGTCCGATGCACAAAATTCGTGCAAGAATAGGCCTTCCTTTCCCCGGCTACTGGCATGGGCTTCCCTCTGCCACCTGAGACCCAGGCTTCCCTCACAGCCCCAGCTTCATCCGGAAGGTCGTCTGGAAGGATGTCTTGTCTAATTAGTATATTACACTCTTATTATAGATATTGACAGTTTCTACTACATTTTTTTCCATAAATACTTTCTCAAAATAACAATTGTAATTTAAACTTCTTTCTTCTCTCCTTTTTTAGGCTTGTTTATTGATTCCAATCATACTTCTATCCCTGGAAAATTTACCTTTCCTAAAAATCTTCATTTCTTTACCCCAGCTAAGAATTTATTTATGGTTCTGATAAGTTATAATTGATAAGCTTTATGACTTCCTATCTCTCCCATTCTTTAGGAGACATATTAGCCTCTGCCATGAGAAACACACAAAATCTCCTACAAATGCCCTATGGCTGTGGAGAACAGAATATGGTCCTCTTCACTCCTAATATCTATGTTCTGAATTATCTAAATGAAACACAGCAACTGACTCCAGAGGTCAAGTCCAAGGCCATTGGCTTCCTCAATACTGGTGAGTGACTGAATGAGTGAGTGAAAACTTCACAGTATTACTTCAACCATAGATTGGGTTTCCCAATAGGCTTGAGTTACTTATCAATACTATGATACATTCACTTATCATACTATGATAGTTCTTATGATAAGAATACTATGAAAGTTAATTTCATGGTAACCATCCAGGGTCCAAACTCCAATAAAATGTTTTGGACTGAGAACCTTCTAACATATGACAGCAAATTTTTTAAAATATCACAAGGCCAAAGCATTTTGATAATTCTCTGGCTACAGCATGTACAATCTTTCATACTGTTTCATAAACCTTCCGCTCCAGGTTACCAGCGACAGCTGAACTACAAGCACTCTGATGGCTCCTATAGTACGTTTGGGGAGACATATGGCAGGAGCACAGGCAATACCTGGTAAGAAAAGGAGTTTTTTGAGCTATTTTTGTGCCAGCTCATTTACATACATTATCATAATTATAATCACAGTAACCTTATCAAATATGTATTATTAAGCCTATACTTGATTCTACTAGATAAATACACCAAGATTAGCAAGGTAACAAACAGAAAAGCTGAGATTCAAATACATGTATGCTACACTTGAACCCCACCCCCATACGTTCTGTTAATAATTCATCAAGGTCTTCTTTCTAAAATAGTTTGTTTTTTCTAAAAACTATTCCCATAACCATGAGCATTTTTATAATATGGCCAGTGAACTTATTATATAATCTCACGTTCACTTCAGATTATTTTATGTTTTTTTTAGATCATACTCAACTTGACTGAGAATAAATTCACCAATAGAAAGAAAGAAATGAAAAGGACCTATGATATGAAACAGTTTTTCAATCTATAAAGCAAAGCATTCTTAGAGGTTGTTATTGCATGTAAGAGTTGTATATGAGAAGATTCTGCCATCTACCAAAGGAAATCTCTAAGGAAAAGAAAGATTTAAAACCTTATTCAAATACATTTTTTTAGAGTAACATTAGAAGTACTTAGACTCTCTGTAGCAAAGAGGATGTGGGCCAGCAAGGAAAAATAAGACCCAGCAAATTAATTAGAGCTAGCAGTCCAAAGGAGATGGGAGCTCTACATACATGGGAATTCCTGTTACATGACTTATATCAATGTAAAAAGTGTCCTATGAAGCCTATTGCTGCAAAGTGGTTGTAAAACCATTTATGTAACAACATAAATATCATCATCCCTTCCTCCCCCCTCAGGCTCACCGCCTTTGTACTGAAGACTTTTGCTCAGGCTCGACGTTACATCTTCATCGATGAAGCACACATTAATCAAGCCCTCACCTGGCTCTCCCAAAAACAGAAGGACAATGGCTGTTTCAGAAGTTCTGGGTCACTGCTCAACAATGCCATTAAGGTGAAGTGTCCTCACACCTTTGACTTGCCCATGATGAGGCAAATCAAGGATGAGAAGAGGGGGTAATAACCTAGGAATTCCTTAGGGAAGGTATCAGAAGAAAATAAAACCTGAATAGTAGCAAGAAAGAGGGGATAGCATTTAGGTTGATTATGATATGTTGCCCCATTGGGATGAATATGGAAAAGGATAAATTTCATGACAGTAGAAAACAGAGAGCTAAGAGTCTTATCAGAAGTTAAATTACTCAGATCTGTCTTGTGCATATTTACAGGGTGGAGTAGAAGATGAAGAGACCCTCTCTGCCTATATCACCATTGCCCTTCTGGAGATTCCTCTTCCCATCACTGTAGGTACCACCTCCTTCCCCTGCTGAAGCTTGAGTCTGGATGCCATGAAACTACTGACTTGCTGTGTGAACTATCACCCTACTAAAAGCCAAGTGTCAGCTTTCTTTCTATGCAATTCAATGCTTCCCAGCTCAACAGAGAATTTGGTCACTCCATTAAGAAAGATTTACACTTTCCCAGTGATGCTCCTGGGCTATTTATTCCCTAACCATCCCCCTCCCCAACTCACACACACACACACACACACACACACACACACACACAAACACACACACACACACACACACAATGAATTTGAAAGTTATAAGATATGGCCTATGTTTCTGCCTTATAAATATGAGAATAACAGATAAAAAATACTATTCTCTCTATCCATAAGAATGAGGATAGATAGACAAATGCATTTGAAATTGTTTTTCACTTCTGTTCTACAGTCTGCATTTACCTGGGAACGCTAGCCTCCCTGTTCACACAGCTCAGTTCCCTTCTTGTCATCCCTTCACAGCACCCTGTTGTCCGTAATGCCATGTTCTGCCTGGAGTCAGCCTGGAAGTCAGCAAAGGAAGGACGCCATGGAAGCCATGTCTACACCAAGGCACTGTTGGCCTATGCTTTTGCTCTGGCAGGTAACCAGGAAAAGAAGAATGAAGTACTCACGTCACTTAATGAGGAAGCAGTGAAGGAAGGTGAGTGCGTACCTGAAATCTTTCCCCCATCCCACATTCTCTGTATCAAATACTACTAAATTGCAAAAATCCCCTCCACCTACCTCCTGTGACCCCTTTCTTCCTTCTTTTTTTATCTATATCATAAAATCTAGGATTTCTTAATTAATTCACACATCAAAAAAGAAGAGGCAGTATACTGTAATAGTGACAAGCATGGCCCCTGGAGACCACCTCCAAAATGTATTACTTATGTAACATGGAGCAAGTCACTTGTCTGTATTTCAGTTCCCTCATCAGTAAAATGGTGATAACAATAGTATTTACCTCATAGGGTTGTTGTCAGAGTTAAATCATTTAATCCATGTAAAGCACTTGGTAGAGTATATGACACATAGTAAGTGCTATAAAAGTATGAGCTACTATGATTAAGATATCAGTTCTTAATATATATACCCAACCCTTACCTGGTGCATCATATCATCTGAAATATAAGAAAGGACTGAAGGAAATAGCAACGTGAACAACTTCTGGTATTCTATGCTCATTTCACAAGACTGATAATGTTGACATATCTTTTTATGGTCACATAATACTTCTTTGTAAACAATGGTCTATATGGGGGAGGTCAAAGAAATAGAAAATAAAATGCAAATGATAATAAGATATTCCATAAAACATATTTTAACTTTCTCCCTTGACAGTGCCATTAATTGTTAATTCTTCAAATTATTTCAGACATACAAGAAGTCATAAAGAATAATTAGCAAAAACATTTATACTTCCTTTCAAGATTAAGAAATAAAATATCACCATTGTAGGAAAAATTCCCTGCATACCATTCCCACTCCAAAGGGCATCATTATCCTGAACTTCTCATTACAATTTCTGTGGATTTCTTAATGTTTTTATTGCAAATGTATCCCTAAATAATATTGAAAATTTTTACACTTTTCATCTTTAGATGAGCAATATCATACTTTTATTTCTGCATCTTATTTTCTTAGCTGTTTATTTGTTTACCTTTTGTTTTTCTTAAGTCCAACATTATGCTAATAGAAGTCCTCTATATGAGTGCCTGTAATTCTAGTTCATTAATTTTATTTTATTTTAGTTTTATTGATTTCAGAGAGAAAGGGAGAGGGAGAGAGAGATAGAAACATCAATAATGAGAAACAATCATTGATCGGCTGCCTCCTGGTAGAGTATATGACACATAGTACTGGGGATCGAGCCCACAGCCTGGGCATATAACCTGACCGAGAATCAAACCGTGACCTCCTGGTTCATAGGTCAACGCTCAACCACTGAGCCACGCCAGCTGGGCTCTAGTTCATTAATATGCACTACTGAACAATATATTACAATACATAAAAGGTCATGGTCTATATGGAGTGCCTCTCCTCATGGATCTTTTCTTCTTTCTTATTTGTTGCTATAACGAGCCATACTGCAATGAATACATACCTGTCTCCTTGTGCATGTGTGTGAATTTCTCTAAGTTATTCTTTGAGAAGTGTAATTGCTGAACAGTAGGCTAAGCACATCTTTCTCTTTGCTGGATATTGCCAAATTGCTCTCCAAAGAGCAGTTCACTTCCCACAGCAGTGTAAATCAGTTCCCATTATTGCACATCCTTGTCCATCTTTGGTAGTTTAAGGATTACTGTATTTTTTTCCCATTGAATGAGTATGAATTCTATTATCTCAAGTGATTCGTGATCCTCACAAGAAACCTCTAAGGGCAGGCTTGATAGAAAATTTAACAAACCCCCGATAAGGTTTGCAAAATATCAGAAATGAAAAAATATCATCACCAGTGAGAGAACATGCTCTGCTATTTTGCTCTCCCACCAACCCAACTATAGCAACCACTTGAAAACTTAAATGAATATGGGCTTCTCATTCCAGCAACATTTTCCCCCTTAATCTTGCTAACACAAACCATGTTCAGGAAAATCAACCAGATAAAGTTCAAGAGATTATTATAGAAATGCAATCCTCATCTCAGCTCTGGTTAGGTACTTTAACCTTAAATTAAATGTGAATATATAGTCACTCATACATTGATTTTTCTCATCCCCAGATAATTCTGTTCATTGGACACGACCTCAGAAACCCAAGGCACCAATGGAACATTTTTACCAACCCCAGGCTCCCTCTGCTGAAGTGGAGATGACATCCTATGTGCTCCTGGCCTACCTCATGGGCCAGCCTGCCCCAACCTCAGAGGAACTGACTTCCGCATCACACATTGTGAAGTGGATCACAAAGCAACAGAATTCTCAAGGGGGCTTCTCCTCCACCCAGGTTTGTAGTTTCCTAGAACCTTTTAATTCACCTTCAGGTACAAAAAAGTTTAGAACAAGATATAAACATATCCGAGAATACAACATAAAGATGAGAATACTTTGAAATGAGGAAAATATTGTTAGAATTCTGAGAAATAAAGGGAAATGAAAGTCAAAGAGCTAAAAAGAAAATGTGTAGAATTCTGGCACCCCTCCCTGTATTATTATCACAGTCTCTTTTTTCCAGTAACTACTCTACCTCTCCTAAGGCAATAATGGGGCGCCACTGTCAATACCATAGCAGAATGACTTTAAAAATCTATCAATCTTTTGAAAGTTCTGAGAGTCCCTTTCAAAGTTCCCAGAAATACTACCCAAAACCCAATAATCTCTTCTTGAACATCTCTTCATTCTTAGGTCTCCTTTAACTGGTTTCTTTTAAAGCTAACACATTTTATGCTTCCTCTACCCATTTATTCATCAGAAGCATAAAGAACTATCCTTATTCATCCAACCTCCTGAGCCTAACAATATAACTTTATGTCTAAAAAATTTATCAATACATACACAGCAAAAAGTGTTATCTTCAGAGAATTTAGCTGTTAGCCTATACACCCATTACAAAATGCCATTCCTTGCTTTCTCCATTGTCCTTAATGTTGTATTGTTCCATATGAATGGGGAAAAAACTAAATAATGTTTTTAGAATGGTTAGCATTTATTTCTTATAAATATACTAGAGCCATGCTGCACAAATTTGTGCATGGGTGGGGTCCCTGGGCCTGGCCAGCAACTGGGGCTGATCAGGAATGGCCATCCAGTGGGAGGGACTGAGAGAGGTTGGCCAGCCACAGGAGGTTGTCTGTGGGAGTGCACTGACCATCTGCCCCCTGGTGGTCAGTGCATCATCATATGACCGGTCATTGGGTTGACCAGTCGTAATCATCACTTTGGCTTTTATATATATAATTTCAGGATGTCATCCAGGTTCAGTGTTGATGAGAATTAAAAATACGAATATGAAAAGGAGAATTCAAACTTCCAGTAAAAAAAAAAAAAAAAAAGAAAGAAAAGCCAAATAAAAATGCCAATAAATCAAGGAAATAATTATAATTATTTCCTTTGAAGAAACTGAAACATGACCTGGATCATGGCTACAAAGGACATTGGGCTCTTTCGAGACAATGACCTCAGCAGCAGAGTAGAATTTAATTTGGGGGCTAGAGCACGGCTGAACTTTGGTATAACCAGAGTTGTCAAGTTTTCAAATGCTTCGAGAGTGGTAACTGAACTTATTTTCACTGTTTTTCTCAATATGTAATTAAAATTGAAAAAAGTATATTACATATTATATATAATAAAATTATATATATATATATATAATAAAAGACATTTACAGAGGAACAACCAGAATGACCGGTCACTATGATATGCCCTGACCATCAGGGGGCAGACGCTCAGTGCAGGAGCTGCCCCTTGGTGGTCAGTGCACTCCCACAGGGGGAGCACCACTCAGTAAGAAGCTGGGTTCATGGCTGGTAAGCACAGCGGTGGTGGCAGGAGCCTCTCCCACCTCCACAGCAGCACTCAGGAGCAGTGAGCTGAGAGGTAACGAGCAGCAAGCAGGCAGGCAGTAATGAGGGAGGGTTCCCAGACTATAAGAGGGATGTCTGCCTGCTGGCTTAGGTCCAATCCTCACAGGGAGTGGGCCTAAGCTGGCAGGCAGACATTACCCAAAGGGTTTCATACTGCAAGAGGGTGCAGGCCGGGATGAGGGACCAGCACCACCCCAGTACACGAATTTCGTGTACCGGGCCTCTAGTATATATATAATCTAGAGTTTTAATGTGTACAGTAATTAATACTTAAGAAGAATCCAATGACACAGGAAGGGGAAAATACAAATATTTGTCTTTGATGTTCCATAGGTCAATTTTATGAGGAATAAAATAAAATTTAGGGCATATAGTCCAAGGAAGCTATGTGAAAATTATGGTGCTGTCATCTATTTAAGGATTCTAACCAGTAATGAAATTAGAACTCCAGTGTTTAAGTAGTGAGGGAAATAGGAAATCCAAAGCCCTTTTGTGGCAGTTAACTCAGGCTTCTGAGTCCTCAAAGGGTTATCATACCTAAGAGGTTCTCTCACTTGTCTCTCTCAGGACACAGTGGTGGCTCTCCATGCTTTGTCCAGATATGGAGCAGCTACTTTCACCAGGACTGGGGAGGCTGTACAGGTGACCATTCAATCTTCAGGGACATTTTCCACAAATTTCCAAGTGGACAACGACAACCGCTTGCTACTACAGCAGATTTCATTGCCAAAGGTGCCTGGAGATTACAGCATGACAGCAACAGGAAAAGGCTGTGTCTACCTCCAGGTGAGACTCTTGGAGCAGATGAGGACAGAGGGTCCCTAGTAACCATTCTCCCTGAAAAGTCCTAATTCAGGAAATGATGGAACAAATCAAAAAGTGTTGAGAAAGTTGGGAGAAATATTGGGGAAGGGGAAAATACAAATATTTGTCTTTGATGTTCCACAGACATCCTTGAAATATAATATTCTCCCCCAAAAAGAAGAGTTCCCATTTGCTTTGGGGGTACAGACTCTGCCCCAAACTTGTGAAGGACCCAAAGCCCACACCACCTTCCAGGTCTCACTGGATGTCAGGTAAGACTTTCTGACTGAATCACTTAATTCTGTGTATAACAACCAATCTTCTTACTGGAACTCCTCACCAAGCCGAGCAATGGGATGGTGAATGTTTGTACTACATTTACCAAAAAAGTAATATGTTCTTATGTTGATACAGAATTTCTCAGTGATGAGGTTTACATTGTACTTTCTCTACTTCCAGAAACCATTATTGTCACACCTCATTATTTAAAGGTTATTAATTTCCCTCAATAATAAGTAAAGGTAGATCATTATCCTTTGCTTCTGACCTGAATTTCTCATTTCATTATAATGTAATGACTCATCCTAATTTTATTCTACAGTAGTAAAATCCTATATTATTCTTGCCCTATCCAGAAAAGAGATGAGGAATTATTTTTTTATTTTTTAAGTTTTCAGTTTATTAATCCCTTCATTAAAATCTGCATAGTCACTACAAATAAAGTGACTGAAGAATCTTTACTCCTTCTGCTGTCCCATCTCCAGTTCACTTTGGCCAGCACTAACATCTTGCATTCCTTTCCTTGCTTTTTTGTTTTTGGGTGGGGTTTTTTGAGGTCTTTTCTTCTCATACAGGCCATGTCTTACAAGTCTATATTTGGGTTCATTTTTCTTTGCATAATCCAAGAACCACACATCCTGCCAAAGCCAGTTGTGTTCCACAGACATCCTTGAAATATAATATTCTCCCCCAAAAAGAAGAGTTCCCATTTGCTTTGGGAACTCTTCTTTATCAATCTTGCCACCACCTAATGGGTTCTGAATCCAAACACAAAGATGATGTGGTCTAGTACAGTTTGGCTAGTTTTTCCCGAAATTCTGTCTGAGGTACTGCTGCCTTCCCAGGGTAAAGGATGTCAATGACCATTTGTTTCCACAGTAGTCTGTTGGTCATGAACTTCCTGGTCTGGGTAGTTACTGTGTCGTTCATGATGGCAGCAATCTTCAAGTAGCCAGGGAGAAAAAGGGAGATGAGGAATTCTTGAAAAGCATGAATAGAAGGAAATCGTGCCTCTCTAACTAAAATTTCTACTGGCAATAATTAAATCTCAGATTATATACCAAAAAATCAGTTTTGGGGAAAATACATATATGGAGATATATAGATATACAGATATATAGATATGTAGATATAGAAATACATACACACACAACAGTATTCAAATAGCTACAGGGCTTATAAAAATATTGATCTGTCGCTCTTTCTGGCATCCTTCTGTGCCATCATAAGGGTGCACATGAATGTCCTTGCTGATGTTCTCAGGAGTATCAACAATGCTGAAAAGAGAGGCAAATGCTACATTCTTACTAGACCATGCTCCAAAGTCATGCTCCAGTTCCTAACTGTGATGATGCAACATGGTTACATTGGCAATTTTAAAATTACTGATGACTACGAGCTGGGAAAATTACTGTGAACCTCACAGGCAGGTTAAACAAGTGTGGAGTAATCAGCCCCAGATTTGATATGCAACTCAAAGATCTAGAAAAATGGCAGAAAAACTGCTTCCATCCCATCAATTGGTTTTGTTGTACTGACAACCTCAGCGGGCTTCATGGACCATGAAGAAGCAAGTTAAAAACACAAAGGAGGGAAAATCCTGGGAATATTTTTCTGAGAATATCATACATATGTGCAAATAAAATGCCTCAATGGACAAAAAGAAAATGTGTCTGTACCTAAGAATATTAAAACCTGGTTGGAGATACTATTCAGGAAAAAAAATTAAGATAAGGTACATGTACTAAATAACTGACACAGGTTAGAGGACTCAAGTCCAGCTATGCATCACTTGTAGAGCTTTCTGAAAACACACATCCTCAGAGTCCACACATGTGGAATTCTGATTCATCAGATCTAGAAGTAGGCCTGATCTCTGTGGCTTTAACAGGCTCCCTAAAAATCTAATGCAGAGCCAGTTTTCTGAACCACTTCAGTAGGACCCTTAGGAAGACTCTCATGAACCTTTTAGGGCTGTTGAGTGCTTACTGTGAAAATAGAAAAAAAAAGACTATTTAATAACAAAGAAAACCCCAATTCCTTCCTTCCCTGGATCTTCAGTTACACCGGGAACCGTCCTGCCTCCAACATGGCGATTGTTGACGTGAAGATGGTATCTGGCTTCATTCCCCTGAAACCAACCGTGAAAATGGTAGGAGTCTTTATTATATTTATTATTTTATATTTTTCTAGACTAAGACAATATATTATAACCCTATTAAATCAACCTCTATGAAAGACTGATACTTTCTCCAAACTTAGAAATAAAATGTAGCATGTTTGTATTGCTGCCTCCATGAGCAAAACACACTCCTGGAAGCCACACCTACTAGAAAAAAAATGTCAGCAGGTTACTACTTTCATGTAGCTCAGAATCTTGAAGGTAAAGTATCCTATCTAATAATAGACAAACATGGCAATTGACTGTACCTTCGCTACACCTCCCATTGGCTAATGAGCATGATATGCAAATTAGCCACCACAAACATGGTGGCTAATTTGCATATGTAGGCGCAAAACGGCGGAGTGAAGACTGAAGGCGGCTCCGGCCGGCTGGAGCAGCGAAGGAGACTGAAAGCATCTTCAGCCGGACCAGCGAAGAAGACAGAAGGTGGCTCCGGCCTGAGCAAAGGCCTATATCCCAGGTGCCAGAGGAAAACCGGTGCTGGCAGCCAGAAGAAGGGAAAGCCTATTGCACGAATCTCTTCTTGCAATAGGCCTCCAGTCTACATATAAACCAGTGAAAATGACAGTGACATAAACTATAGGGTGTCCCAAAATTCACGCAAGATTTGCAATTGAACTGAATTGCAAATCTTGCATGAATTTTGGGACACCCTTTATAACTATTACAGTAGGTCATACAAAATGAGATTGCTATAAATTAGAGCAAGCAAAAGAAGTAACAAAAACAAAATCACCTCCTGATTACAAAATAGAATGTGAATTCAACCTTGAAATATATGCAATTCCCAAATTTAGAATATTTAGTTCCTTTTCTTCAGATGAATCAACTTTACACATAGGCCATATTAAACCCTACATCCCAATTAACTTTTATTTTTAATTGTACAACATTATTGTCTTTACTTACAAAAAAATATATTAGAAGAAATGTTATCCTCAGGCTTAATTTAATTTGGTAATAAAAATTCTTCTTTTCTCTGGGTTTCCCAGGGGCTTTCTTCTGTTTATTAACATTTGCAATGTCTTCACGTTCTTCAGCTTGAAAGATCTGATGATGTGAGCCGAACAGAAGTCAGCAACAACCATGTTTTGATTTACCTAGATAAGGTGAGAGTCCTGCCACTCTATTGCAAAAAATCCTATGTAATAAAAGCCTAATATGCTAAGTGTCCACTCATCCGATCTTCTGTTTAAATAATCAAAGCATAATATGCTGATATGCTAAGGCCGCTCTACCACTCACTGTGACATACACTGACCACCAGGGGCAGATGCTCCAACTGGTAGGTTAGCTTGCTGCTGGGTTCCAGCCTATTGGGACTGAGCAAGATGGGCCAGACACTCCCTGGAGCTCTCCTGCAGTCCCTCCCGGACTGGCCAACCTCCTGTGTCCCTTCCCAGCCCCGATTGTGCACCGGTGGGGTCCCTCAGCCTGGCCTGCACCCTCTTGCAATCTAGGACCCCTCGGGGGATGTAGGAGAGCCAGTTTCAGCCAATCCCACAGGCCAGGCCAAGGGACCCCACTGGTGCAAAAATTCATGCACCAGGCATCTAGTAGAGATAATCCTCCTAAGGGAGATATCTTGGAAATGAATGAAGACATTTTTGAGACATCACTTCTATGCTAAATATTTGAGAATTTTAACATTAATTCCAGTACATGTTCTCTTCTCCTTCTTTATTTATGTTTCATCTGGGGCTATGGAAAGAAATGGATTATTACAATATTGGGATATTCATATTTTTTAGGAATTTATAAGCAAGAAATACTCTACCAAATATGCTTATTATATCTTCAAGTTATTCTGAGTAATGTAAGGAAGTACCATTGGGTTTGTCAATTATTATATCAATAATACATCAACAGTATAAAAGGGGAAAATACTGTCAATCTCAGCAAGGACTTGTGCCATGAAATAAATAGATCAGCCCACCAATAAGCCACTCTAATTATATTTAGGTGTTGTACATAGTTTATTTATTTATAGATTAATGAATATTATAATTTACAAATTTATGAAACTTAAACAAGGTTACAATTATTGACCTTTTATATTCCTTTTTGAGTCAACACAAGTATTTCTGCAAGATAGAGAAATTAAATGGTGCCAAATTTCTGGATATGCAAAAATAAACATAGCTATCTAATCAATAAAAATCATATATCATTCACCTCTATGAACAAAACATTGATGGGGATATATGAATTGTTTTATTTGTTTAAGAAACAATTTGGGAGCTTTCTGCACAGTTTAAGAACCCTGTTAGTTGATTTTTTTTAATGGGGTTTTGCCCTAGCCAGTTTGGCTCAGTGAATAGAACATTGGCCTGTGGACTGAAGGATCCCAGGTTTGATTGTGGTCAAGGGCACGTACCTCAGTTGCAGGCTCGATGCCCGGCCCTGTTCAGTGTGCATGAGGGAGGCAAGCAATCGATGTGTCTCTCTCACATCAATGTTTCTCTCTCTGACTCTCCCCTCCTCCTTTCCAATGTCTCTGAAAATCAATGGGAAATTAAATATCCTCGGGTGATGATTAAGCAAAAATAAAAATAATAATTAAAAAAGAGTTTTTCCCCCAAACAAATGAATATTTAGTCATTCAAAGAAAAGAGAAGAAAGCTCATTTAGTTCCCTTTTACTTTCTAGGTGACAAATCGGACATTGAGCTTGTCCTTCACGGTTCTCCAAGATATTCCAGTAAGAGATCTCAAACCAGCCATAGTGAAAGTCTACGATTACTATGAGACGGGTAAGTGTGAGCAATTTTTACATACAAATCAAATTCCTGATCACAGAAATTTAGATTTCAGAAATATGCTGGGGAAATTCATTACATTAGTAGTTCTTAGCACTTCGTTTTGTCTTTATCAAATATGATTCTCCTCTCTTTGCCTTCTATACATACATTATAGAAACTGCCTATAATGTAAATATATCAATTAATACAAAACATCTGTAAGATATTTAGTTCCCTTTTCTTCAGCTAAATCAACTGTACAACAATATTTGATATAAATAAGTTCAACATTGAACTGTCCCTTCAGGAGTACAGAGTAAAGGAAACATAATGTACTGTATGTGAAAAGTTAACAATATAAGGCAGCCAGCAATGCATCAAATGAATGCTGCTGATGTTTCTGACAAAATACAATTTCTCCCATAATATTCTTTCACTAACCTATATCCCATAAATGTTTGCTATCTCTCTCACTTTACCTAATGATTTTGTTTTTATGCAGATGAGTTTGCAATTGCTGAGTACAATGCTCCTTGCAGCAAAGGTAAGTAATTCATACTCCTTCCAAATGCAGTCAGAAGCCCTTTGTTTTGTTCCTCAAATCTCCTCCATAAAATATTGGCTCAACACTCTTCATAGACATCATATTGCTCATGGTGTAACTTATTATACAAAACTGCATTTATTTGGAGAGGACACTGCTGGTTAAACCTCAGATAGTTCAGAGGATTGCTGATTTGATCATTATAAGTAATGGATCTTGTTGCCCACTATACTAATTGGTTTCCTTAGACACTATACTACCCAGATGTAAGAAAAGGAATCATCATTGATCAGAAAATCCAAGTTTATCTTAATTTTTTTTTCTTTCCACTATCACACACAGATCAAGGAAATGAGTGAAGACTACGTCAATGAAAATGGCTTTGCTGGAGTTCCTGTTCCACAAACTCGGGTCTCCATGGAAGAAAATAGATTTTGTAACTCTGAAGCTTAATGAATACACCTTTTTTTCTAGTCAACCTTTATCATGGTATCCGCAGTCATTCAATAAACATTTATTACATTTCCATATAAAATAAAATTTAAGAGATAAAAATTTATGGCAATCAAGGGCTAAGCGACTTCAGAAAATGAAGAATGTTACAGTGTTGTTGGTCTGAGTAGGCTACATGTAGGTGTTACAGGGAAAAGAAGAAAATATTAAATTATGTACTAAAATAGCGTAAAATGTGTTTGGTCATGGGAATACCCTTCAAAAAGTCAAAGAGTGAATTTTATAAGAAAAGAAAATACTAACTTAAATAGAAAAGACTTTCCACATTAAAGGGAAGTAATGAAATACAAAGTTGAATAGGAGACAGCATAATTAACTAGGACATGACCTGAATTGGGGGTTATGTGTTCTCAGAGCCAAAGCTACCACTGACTAATATAAACAGTCAGTTAATCTTGGGTTTCAAAATCAATAAAGGATGATAGATTGAAAACTTTGAAGGGGTGATGATACATGTAGAAGAGAGTTTTCTTAGAAGAAAGAATATATAGCACTCAAATATTAGACTGGATCACCTTTTTTCTGGAACTTTGAGCCAGGATCAAAGACTAGATATAAGCTCAAGGAGGTATCAGATAGAGTAAATATATGGATGGAGGTGCCAAAGCTTCAGGATTTTATAAAGGGAAGCCCTCTGGGGAAGTCCTAAGAGTCCTCGTCTCCATTTGATTTAGTTTAACAGTATCTTGGATGGTATAAGCTAAAAACTCAAGGACTTTGAAATTCAAGCATCCTTAGCTCTGTCTCCAGGCTAAGAAAAAATAAGATAAAAGCTGTCATTTTTGTTCCTGGTTCTATTCTAAGAACCTAACACGTATTAATATATCAACCCTATGAGTCAAGTACTATTATAACAAGTGAGAAAACAGAGGCACAGAGTGATATAACTTGCACAAAGTGATTCAGCTAGTAAATGGCAAGACCAGAATTCAATAACAAGAAGTCTGGTTCCCAAATCCACACTCATAACCTCAAACCATGCTGCCTCTCCAACCCACTTCAGACAAGAGGGCAGGAGACAACATGTTTCCGAGATGAATAAACATTATAATTAGTGCCAATTAAGCATCAATCCAGAGCATAGAATATAAAAGAAATTAGAGGTGTGGCTAAAGGAAATAGGATAAAAGGATTATAATACATTCCATCACTTTTTTCTTTGTTCATATGGAAATCATGACTTCAAATGTACTTAAAGGGTATATTTGTTGCAAATCATTACTTTTATCTCCTGAACTGAGAAGATCTATTCCCAAAATATTTATATTCCATGGTATGATACAAATTTGAATTAAACAGCATTTCTCTCTAAGAGAAACTCAATGCAGAGTAAAAAGGAAAAAAAAAGAAAAAAGGTACTTGGATAATTATACTACTACGACTACTACTACTACTACTACTATTACTACTACTAGAGGCCCAGTGCACGAAATTCATGCACGGGGGGTGGTCCCTCAGCCCAGCCTGCACCCTCTCCAATCCAGGACCCCTTTGGGGGATGTCCGACTGCCAGTTTAGGCCTGATCCCTGTGGGACAACCAGCAGTCGGACATCCCCTCTCACAATCGGGACCGCTGGCTCCTAACTCCTCACATGCCTGCCTGCCTACCTGATCACCCCTAACCACTCTGCCTGCCAGCCTGATTGCCCCCAACTGCGCCCCACTTCTGGCCTGATCACCCCCATCTGCCCTCCCATCCTGGCCTGATTGCCCCTAACCACCTCTGCCTTGGCCCCACCCCCATGGCTTTGTCCAGTCTAATTAGCATATTACCCTTTTATTAGTATAGATATGATATGTTTCTGCTTTACCTTCTTTTGTTCTTTCCTTCACTAATGAGCCTCCTACTACTGATATTTCCTCTTTCCTTGCTCTGGAATGTTATTTTTTTTTCTTACCCACTCAGTATCATTCTAGGCTTAGAATGATAAGATTCTGCCCTATCCAGTTTGGCACAGTGGGTAGAGCATCGGCAGACTGAAGGGTCCCATGTTTGATTCCAATCAAGGGCACATGCCCAGGTTGCCAGTTCGATCCCCAGTAGGGAGTGTGCAGAAGGTGGCTGATCAATGATTCTCTCTCATCACTGATGTTTCTATTTCTCTCTCGCCCTCCCCTTTCTCTCTGAAATCAATATATGTATATATATACACTAATAAAAGAGAAACATGCAAATTGACCATACTTCCGCAACACCCACAAGCCACGCCCACAATCCAGTCAGACACAAATATGCAAATTAACCCAACTAAGATGGCTACGGCCACGAAGCTGGAGTGAGCAGGAGGCTTGAGTTGGCCCCAGCAATGGAGGAAGGCAAGCTTCCCGCCGGCCCTGCTGGCCCTGAGTTCCACTCAAGCCTAAAAGTTTCAATTAGAGAAGATAAATAAATCCCAGATACCTGCTTCCAGCCAGCATGGCTTCCAGGCATGGCCTCAACTCAAGGAGGGGCTTGGAGTTCCAGGACCTGGGCTCCACTCAAGGATACAAAGTTTCAATTAAAGAAGTTAAAGAAATCCCAGATATCTGCTTCCAGCCGTGGGTTTGGCCAGCCTAAAAACAGCCCTCAGCCCCTCACTCAGGCTGGCCACACACCCCAGTGGGGACCCCCACACTGAAGGGGATGTGGCCATCCTGAAAACGGCCCTCAGTCCCTAACCCAGGCTGCCCAGGCACCCCAGTAGGACCCGCACCCTGGTCAGGTCACCCTTCAGGGAAAACCAGCAGGCCCCCACCTGTGCATCAGGCCTCTATCCTGTATAATAAAAGGGTAATATGCAAATTGACCATAACAGCAGAACCACTGAGAATGACTGGTCACTATGACACACACTGACCACCAGGGGGCAGACCCTCAATGCAGGAGCTGCCCCCTGGTGGTCAGTGCGCTCCCACAGGGGGAGCTCTGCTCAGCCACAAGCCAGGCTGATGGCTGCCAGCACAGTGGTGGTGGTCGGAGCCTCTCCCACTGCCTCAGCAGTGCTAAGGATGTTCGACTGCAGCTTAGGCCTGCTCCCTGCTGGCAAGTGGACATCCCCTGAGGGCTCCCAGGCTGCCAGAGGGATGTCTGACTGCCAGCTTAGGCCTGATCCTCTGGGGAGCGGGCCTAAGCCAACAAGTGGACATCCCCCAAGGGATCCCAGACTGTGAGAGGGCATAGGCCTGGCTGAGGGATCCCCCCCCACCGAGTGCACAAATTTTTGTTCACCAGGCCTCTAGTATCCTCCTATATAATAAAAGGCTAATATGCAAATCGATCAAAAGGTGGAAGAACCAGTCGCTATGACGTGCACTGACCACCAAGGGGCAGATGCTTAATGCAGGAGCTGCCCCCTGGTGGTCAGTGCACTCCCACAGGGGGAATGCAGCTCAGCCAGAAGCTGGGCTCACGGCTGGCGAGCCCAGCGGCAATGTCAGGAGCTTCCCCTGCCTCCACAGCAGCACTAAGGAACCCTCGGGGGATGTCTGACTAGCTTCTTAAACTGGCAGTTGGACATCCCCAAGGGGTCCCAGACTACAAGAAGGCGAAGGCCGGGCTGAGGGGACCCCACCCCCACCCCCGCAGTGCACGAAATGTCATGCACCAGGCCTCTAGTTGTATAATAAAAGACCTTAAAATGAATATGAGGATTGTGAAAATGATACCCAAAATGAGCTGATGCTTCCAATAATAAATCTGGAAAACAGACATCCTTTTAAAAAATTTAGAAACCAAAACTTCACACATGATAATTGATGAATGTTTAGAAGGGAGTGGCTTGAATATTGACAAGAGAAAAATCTAATTCTTGCTATGGGTCTTTAACCTCAGCAATGTCAACCAGGTCATGGTTTTCTGCTTTATATATATATATATATATATGATGCTTCTCTTAAAGAAATGTTCACTATGTAAGAGAATATAACAGAAGAGAATAATATTTGAGAGGACAGAGAATATCAAATGCATAATTATGTTGTTTTATTCTTATTATATCTGTTTTTCATGTATCCATTCATATTTTATATTATGCTATATAGTGTCTAATATTTTTGTTATAATTTTCTTTTTAGATATATTGAAATTGATTCCTTAATGTCTCATAAATTTATACCTTTAGAAATGAGTCTAATAAATTATATAATTATAACATATCTACCATGTCATAATGTTGCTATAAAACCATTTTCTTGATTTTAGTAAATTTTTCCACATCAAATTTTTTTAAAATATATTTTATTGATTTTTTTACAGAGAGGAAGGGAGAGAGAGATAGAGAGTTAGAAACATCGATGAGAGAGAAACATCGATCAGCTGCCTCCAGCACACCTCCCACTGGGGATGTGCCCGCAACCCAGGTACATGTCCCTGACCGGAATCGAACCTGGGACCTTACAGTCCGCAGGCCGACGCTCTATCCACTGAGCCAAACCGGTTCCGGCGCCACATTAAATTTGATTCTGGTTCATTTCAATCAACTGAGTAAATGACAAATAATTTTGGAAACTTTGGAGATAAAATGTTTCATAAAATAATTCTATACGTGATTTATAAAGTTAAACTTAAAAGTCAATATGATGACATAGACTTCAGAGTCCAGAAATTAGTCCATTCATCTGTGTTCAACTGATTTCTGACAAGGGTGCCAGGACCATTTAATGGGAGAAAAAAAATAGTCCTTTTAACAAATGGTGCTGGGACAACTAGATATCTGTATGCAAAAGAATGAATTTGGGCTTCTACCACATACTACATACAAACATTAATTCAATATTTATAAAATACCTAAATCTCAGAACTAAAACCATAAAAGCCTTAGAACAGTGGTTCTCAACCTTCTGGCCCTTTAAATACAGTTCCTCATGTTGTGACCCAACCATAAAATTATTTTCATTGCTACTTCATAACTGTAATGTTGCTACTGTTATGAATCATAATGTAAATATCTGATATGCAGCCGAATCCGGTTTGGCTCAGTGGATAGAGCGTCGGCCTGCGGACTGAGAGGTCCCGGGTTCAATTCCGGTCAAGGGCATGTGCCTGGGTTGCGGGCACATCCCCGGTGGGGGATGTGCAGGAGGCAGCTGATCGATGTTTCTCTCTCATCGATGTTTCTAACTCTCTCTATCTCTCTCCCTTCCTCTCTGAAAAATCAATAAAAAATATTAAAAAAAATATATCTGATATGCAGAATGTATTTTCATTGTCACAAACTGAACGTAATTAAAGCATAGTGATTAATCCCAAAAACAAAATGTAATTATATATTCAATATGTGTTTTCCAATGGTCTTATGCAACCCCTGTGAAAGGGCCCAGCTGTGAGCCCAGCTTGTGGCGGAGTGGGAGTGCTCTGTGAGAGCGCTCTGACCATCAGGGGCAGCTCCTGCATTGAGAGTCTGCCCCCTGGTGGTCAGTGTGCATCATAGCGACTGGTCTTTCCACAGTTTGATTGATTTGCATGTTAGCCTTTTATTATATAGGATGCTGAAAGGTATCCTTCAAGAAAAAGAAGAGGCCCAACCCGCAAACCAACTTCTGTGCATGGGCCACGAAGTGTCAATCGCACTGTACATGCGCACCCGCACATGGTATTTTGTGCAAAAGCCACACTCAAGGGGCCAAAGAGCCGCATATGGCTCCCCAGCAGTGGTTTGCCAACCACTGATCTGGAGGGACGGCTTCTAGACGGTATTCTCCGTCTCCGGGACTTCGCAGGAGGGAAGTCAAAACTCGAACTGGCTAAGGGTCCGAGTTTGGCTTGCCTTTGAAAAAAAGAAGCATTCCTAGGCAGTTTTCTACCGCCTCTGTTCAGGGACTTGTTCTGTGTCTCTGCAATTGAAACTGATTTGGTGAATGCAGGGTATTCTGTGGTATAAATGTGGCACACACCGGTGTAAAAGTGTTTATTTACTATTGGGGTTTTATGTTTGTTTGTTTCTGTTTAAAAAAAGAACCTTCTAAAAAAAAAGAAGAAGGTAAAGATACAAATTATGAACAACAAATACACATCTATCAACAAGTGAATCTAAAAATCAAGTGAATAAATAATCTGATGAACAGAATAAACTGGTGAAGATAATATAATCAGGGGCACAGAAAGGGAGTGGACTGACTATTCTGGGGGGGGTGGGGGTGGTGAGGAGGGAAGGGGCGGAGGGATGCCGGAAGAGGCTGGACTAAAATCGTACACCTATGGATGAGGACATTGTGGGGCGGGGCGCAAAGGGTTGGGGGGAACTGGGTGGAAGGGAGCTATGGGGGCGAAAAGAGGAACAACTGTAATCTGAACAATAAAGATTTAATTTAAAAAAACAAACAAACAAAAACAAAACAGAAACTGCTCTGGACAGTCCTGAGGGGACAGACCCGGCCAACTCGTCCCCAGCGCAGCAGACGCCTCACATCAGATCTGCAACGTTCACGGGCATCTCGTCGATCTGCGTGGCGTAGTACTGCTCAATGTCCCGCAGGATGCGGATGTCATCGTCCTTCACGAAGTTGATGGCCACGCCCTTCCGGCCATACCGCCCCGACCGCCCGATCCTGTGGATGTAGAGCTCCCGGCTGTTGGGCAGGTCGTAGTTGATGACCAGGGACACCTGAGGGACGTCCAAGCCCCGGGCCCAGACGTCGGTGGAGATGAGCACCCGGCTGGTGCCGGAGCGGAACTCCTTCATGATGGACTCCCGCTCCTTCTGCGGCATGTCCCCGTGCATCGACGACACCGTGAAGTTGGCTTCTCTCATTTTCTCCGCCAGCCAGTCCACCTTCCTCTTGGTGTTGCAGAAGATGACGGCTTGCGTGATGGTCAGCGTGTCGTAGAGGTCACACAGCGTGTCAAATTTCCACTCTTCTCTTTCCACCGCCACGAAAAACTGCTTGATGCCTTCCAGCGTCAGCTCATCACGCTTCACCAGGATGCGGATGGGGTCCGTCATGAACTTGCTGATCATCTCCAGGATCTCGTGGGGCAGCGTGGCGCTGAGGAGCACCACCTGCGTGGCCGGGGGTAGGTACCGGTACACGTCGTAAATCTGCTCTTTGAAACCTTGATTCAGCATCTCATCGGCCTCATCCAAAACCAACATCTTGATCGCACGTGTCCTCAGACTCCTGCGCCGAACCATATCGAAGACACGCCCCGGCGTGCCGGCCACCACGTGCTGCCCGTGGTCCAGCCTCCGGATGTCCTCCCCGACGTGGGGGCCCCCGATGCAGGCGTGACACTGCACCTTCATGTAGTCGCCCAGCGCGAGCAGGCCCTTCTGGATCTGCACGGCCAGTTCTCTCGTCGGGGCCAAGATCAGAGCCTGGGTCTCACGGTCCTGGGTGTCCAGACACTGCAGGACGGAAATGCTCAAGGTGGCGGTCTTGCCCGTGCCAGACTGAGCCTGCGCGATGACGTCTCTCCCTCTAATGATCTGCCGGATGGCGCGCTGCTGGATGGCCGATGGCTTTTCAAACCCGTAGGCGTAGATGCCCCGCAGCAGGTCCTCCCGCAGGTCCATGCTGTCGAACGTGGGTGTCACATCCACTTCCTCGCTGGTCTCGAATTCCACTTGGGTCCTGTCTTCCTCTTTGAGCAGCGGCTTCCGCACCCACCCTGAGTTCACCATCCTGCATCCAACAACTAAATTTTAGTTACCAGATATGGATAGATGAAATTCAGCACTCCCTACCAAGTTGAAACTCAGTTATTGTTGCGGTCCAATCCCAGCAGGTCCAGGGGTTCCCCAAGGTGTGGATGGAGTCGGCGAAGAATGAAGGAATGACACAGAGACAGCGTTCAGTTGATCAGCAGCCTAGCCAAGTTCTGTGTCTTCTTGTCTTATTACATCTGTATTTATACCAGTTGATTTTAATCCTATCAATTTCTATTCCAAAGGTTAGGGCGTTTTTTATCTCCATTCCAGGGAGTAAAGATTATGTAGCTTAAGGGTGATTGTTCATAGTTAAAGTGATTAACTACCCGCCTTGCACTTAGTTAAGAGGTTTTATTCCCTCCCTAACTTCAGGGAAAAATCCCTACCTGGGAAACAACCTTTCTTGGAGAAGTGACCTTGGTTAAAACACATAGTGCCAAGAAGGGGAGCAAACATATTAAGAACAGTATGCCATATATGCCAGGTCCCTTGAAACATATGCTGTGCAGATGTTTCTTCCCTGCAGCGACTGTGTCAAGCAGCAAGAATGGACCAGCTTCCGGCAAATTCCCCCTATTTTATTTTTTAAATGATAGTGCATGTAAATCAGCGGCCACCTCTCAGATTGGGTTGCTTAAGATTCGGAAGAAGACTGACAAGCAATGATAGCGAGCATAGCTATAAACATAGTGGATGAAATGGACAAGGAGCCTTGTTCCTGTAGAAGGTTGCTGGCCTCTTCGGTCAAGGGATTTCAGCTGTCCTCAAGTCAGTGGTTTGGTTGTCCTTGTTGATCTGGCTAGCGGGCGGTGTCATTGGCAACAGGCTTCCCAAAGCATCATCGAGTTGAAGGGCTGCATCAAAGGGTCCATCAGGGCCGTGCTTGATGGTGGTGTCGGTGTCCATGTAGGAGTCAGCTGTGCCCTCTGGTCGGCTGATTTGGAAGATACCAGGGAGGAGAAGGAGGAGGCAGAGATGGAGGGTAGTAGAGAGAAAAAGAAGAGAAAGCAAAAGAACTACAAGGCATGGAAGTGTTTAGAAAAAAGAGGGAGAAGAAAGGGAAGAAGGCAGCATCCTGACACAGCCCTTTCCTTCAGCTGCCCCTTTCCCTGTGGTCCAAGGTACAAATGGGAAACAAGTCCTGTTGCAGTGAGAGGGCAGCTGCTGTCAGCCAGTCTCTGTCTTTACCTGGGTCCTGATCTGAGCTGGGCGTGGGAAGCAAAGCAGCCATGGGGGCAGGAGACCTCCCCCAGAAGGGGTGAGGGTTCAGGCCTCTGCAAAGTTGCGGGGGTGAGTGTCTGTGCCCCACCTCTGTTGACCCCCAAGTTGTCTCCTAATGGCCCCTCTGCGACTGTGCCTGTCTTAGGTAGTTCCTTCCCTGAGGAATCCATCCTCCAGGGCCAACCAGGGTGATGTGAGGTGTGCGGATCAGGGAGGGGCAGCACCCCCCTGCAACAGGTTCAGTTCTCTCTCCTTGGTAGCCTATGCCCCTGTGGCCTCCATGCCCAGCACCTGCCTTGGGCTCCCCTCGGCTGCTGGCGGGGCCCCAGCTCTCGTCACATCTCTTGGGGAACCCAGGTTTCTTCTCCAGGGAGGGCCCAGCTCACACCTTTGGGCGAGAGACAGATCCATGGCACTGGCCACCAAGAGGCCTCAACCTCAGCATGAACAGAAAGCCCAGGCAACAGCTGTGGGCAAATGGACTGTGAGAAGAGGGTCCCTCTTGACATAAGGGCAAGAGGGGCCAATACAGGACAAAGGAGGAATGACCTGTCAGCATGTAGTCCCAGGACAGGGCTTTCTCAGCCCAGGATTTTAGGCTCTTGACACAAGACAACTCCACGTATGGGTCATATACCAGTCACCCCCTAGTATATATATAATGTTAGGATTCTAACAGGCAGTGACCTTAAATATAGGGGCTAGGGAATCTTGCTAATTAAATTATCCTAGATCTTTACCTTGAAAATGTATAGTGACAAAGGGAATGACAGGACACAAATAACTCTTCATATTTAAGGTAAAAACAATGCATGAATTATTCTAGAATCAAGATAATTAAAAAATATTATTTCCTCTAGTGATTGAACAGCGGATATTCTACCCTTGATTGACCATTTGAAAACATACACAAAAAAACTAAAGAATACCTTAACTCAGTGCCCTCTGAAATAGCCTTGGGCTGAGTGTTTAGCAACTGTCATTATCACTGCAATCATTGGCTTTGACCCCAAGAGGGAAATTAAATACAGTAATGAGGTTATTACACATCAGTTCTAAAAGTGATGACTCAGTGAAAGAGAAGAAACTAAAAAAAGTTAGTATAATCTACTTATATAAAAACCCTGGGTGGAGTTCATCACAACCGGGGTCTGGCGACCAAGAGGAAGGAAGTCAGTCCTGCAGGGGTCGTCTTGGAAACGGCTGCACCCTCCCCCAAGGTGTTTCCTGTAAGGGTGAGGTTAGAGGCAGGAACCCACCCTCGGAGCGTGGAGGCATATCTTTATAAAGTGTGCCGTGCCAGCACGGCCATGGGTGAACCTGAGTGGGGGCGGCTGAAAGGGTTAGAAAAGACAGACAAGAGAATAAAATCTGGGTCTGGGTGGGACCATGCCCTCAGCCATGTCTTTATTTTATAGCAGATGCCACAGGCAAAGTAAGGGTGTGACCAAGATGTTTACAACATTCCCCTGGTTTTCAATCCTACTCAACTACATGCTCTTGAACTCTATCAAGCCTACATCACCCACGTGTTTGGGCCATTGGTTCAAGCTTACAACTATAGCTGTTGGCTATAATTGTGCTGGGAGGGCCCTGCCCTCCAAGCTGGGACTTGCACGTGGCAATAAGAGGACTGTGACCTCTCATCAATCCAAGGCTTGAACCTGTCCAAAACATTGTAGCGGCTCCTCACAATAAAGTTTTAATACATTATATTAGAGGTTGTGGTGGTACTGTTTTACCCACAGCGTCTACAGGAATTGCTGCAAATTAACTTCTCGGTGGAAGAACCTTTCATTCTCAATATAAATGACCAATTCAAGCACTCTGAAAGTGTTTTCACTGTTACCGTGGTGTACAGGGAGATATTAGAATAAGTTTAATCAGTTTATCAGTCACTGTTTGCATCACTGTTGTTTTTATATCATGTTTTGTTGTTTTCATATAATATTTTGTTTTCATATCATGTTTCTGTCATTTTTATATCATGCCTCTGTTGTTATATCCTTTTGTTACTGTTTGTTTATTAATAAATTTATATATTATTTTCATATACATTTTACTAATTTCCTTTCATTTCTCACACTTCTATTATAGAGAAAGGGCAAATAGCAATATTAAAATATCACTGCTAATTAATTCCTTTTTAAAAATATATTTTTTATTGATTTTTTATAGAGAGGAAGGGAGAGGGATAGAGAGTTAGAAACATCAATGAGAGAGAAACATCGATCAGCTGCCTCCTGCACACTCCCCACTAGGGATGTGCCTGCAACCAAGGTACAAGCCCTTGACGAGAATCAAGCCCGGGATCCTTGAGTCCTCAGGCTGATGCTCTATCCACTGAACCAAACTGGTTAGGGCAATTCATTCCCTTTTAATGTGCATGAATTTCGTGCACTGGGCTACTAGTATTGTAATAACCCTGGGTGGAACCAGGTGAGTACTTAACATATTGGGGGGGAGGGGATTACTCTCTAGAGTACATGATTGTCTAACTGCTATGCTGTATACCTAAAACTAATACAAAATGATATTGAATATAAACTATAAACTGTAACTGAAAAATAAAGTAATAAACTGGAAATAAATAGCAGAAGAAGGACACACACAAAACACAAACAATGAGATATCACCTCATGCACATTAGGATGGCTACTATCAAAAAACTGGAAAAATTGGAATCTTGTACACTGTCAGTGGGATTGTTAAAAAAGCAAACACTATGAAAAACAATATGGTAATTCCTCAAGAAAATAAAACTAGAACTACCATATGATCCTTACTTCTGGATATATATACATGTATATATATCCCCAAAAATGAAAAGGTCTCAAAAGGATATTAGCACAACCATATTCATAACAACACTATTCACAATACCCAAAAGTCAGAAGCAAATTAAATGTCCATTGATGGATGAATGAATAAACAAAATGTGACAACAACATACAATGGAATATTAGCCTTAAAAAGGAAAAAAATGCTGTCACATGTTGCAGCCTAGATGAACCTTGAGGACATATGTAAGTGAAATAAACCAACCACAAAAAGGAAAATGCTGTATGATTCCACTTATATGAGGTATTTTAAGGATCAAAGCCATAGAAACAGAGAGTAGAATAGCAGTTATCAGTAGCTAGGGTAGGGGGGAAAGGGAGTTGTTGTTTTAATGGGTATAGAGCAGCCGTGGGCAAACAATGGCCTGCGGGCTGGATCCGGCCCGTTTGAAATGAATAAAACTAAAAAAAAAAAAAAAAAGACTATACCCTTTTATGTAATGATGTTTACTTTGAATTTATATTAGTTCACACAAACACTCCATCCATGCTTTTGTTCCGGCCCTCAGGTCCAGTTTAAGAATCCATTGTGGCCCTCGAGTCAAAAAGTTTGCCCACCCCTGGTATAGAGTTTCAGATTTCAGGATTAAAAAGTTCTGGAAATTTGTTCTACAAAAGTGAAAATATGTTTAATACTACTGAACTGTACATTTCATAAAGGTAAGGATGGTTTTGAAAAAGAAAAAAAATCCACATCTTAACTTTTATATATATTATTATTATATACAATAATTTTTATGAACTGGAAATAGAGTAGAAACTCATGTTTTTTTTTCTATTATCTTTATGCCTATGTATTCATGGTAAATGTGCATTATTTTTATAATTAGAGAAATGTTTGAAAAAATTTTAAAAATACTTTCTTCAATATATCTCTCCTCAAATACTACTGACCATATATTTGTGCTTACATTGTCACCAATAGAATTTATAATGTTTACTGAATAAACTAATGAATTTATCATCAACTAATGGCTATGAATAGGCAATAGCTTTCAACAATCTACACTAATAAAAGAGAAACATGCAAATTTCTGTCACTCCGCTATACCCAACAGCCAATCAGAACAACTATGCAAATTAACCCAACAAAGATGGTGGTTAATTTGCATACACAGGCATGGAGCTAAGACTGAAGACTAAAGAGGCTTGGCTTATCTGCTGTGGCTGCAGTCAAGCCTCACTGCGGCTGCAGCGGAGAAGCCTGGCCTGGAGGCTTGGCTTCTCCGCTGTGGCTGGACCAAAGGCCTGGGTCCCGGGTGCCGGAGGAAAACTTGTGCAAGCAGCCAGAAGAAGGAAGGCCTATTGTGCAAATCTTCGTGCAATGGAATTCTAGTAATATATATTTGCATCAATATAATATTGATTTTAATATAATTGTATTTAATAAATATTTATTTTTATTAAATGCCTACAATGTGTCAGACTATGTAGTTTTTAGCAACTAAATAGTCTTGCTTCTTGCAACCATCTTTAAATGAAATAAGAGAAAGGAAGAAAGAGACAAAGGGGGGGGACAGGAAGGGAGGGAGGGAGGGAGCTTATAACAAGCTGGTAACATAAAATAGCCACCTAATGAAATCCTATAATAAGCAAAGATAAAATAGCCAATAAATATTTCTCTCTCTCTTTCTCTCTCAATCTCTTCCCCTCTCTCTAAAATCAGTAAACATATCTTCAGGTGAGGATAAATAAATAAATAAATATTAAAAATAAAAAATAAAATATATGTAAACAGCTGAAATGTCCCTCATTATCATTAGTGCTAGGAACTACACTAGTCTAAATATTCTGTTTTCTCAGGCAAAGAGAAGTAAGTCTAACAATAGGTACCATTAGAGAAGATGTATTCAGTTTCTGCCAAGCACTACATCAGTACAAGGAAAATGTTTTTCCTATTTCTATTAAGGCCCATATACATTCTAATCCAATTTTTCTCAATTCCCACAGAATCCTCCTCTGTTCTTAATGGCATGTGTTCTTCTACATTTTGTTCCCTTACTTTATTTTCTATGAACTGCCTTCATTTTTCTTTTCTCTTTTACTCCTTTACCTCAGCTTTCTAACTAAGTTTTCGCTAAATACTTCAAAGTTTTATAGAACTTGTCCAAGTTGTGCTCTCTCTTTTCTGTCAAGGACTTGTTACTTAAGAAACCTAAGTTTCTTTATTTGGATGCCATTTTATACCAAAGCCCAGAGTAGGTATGAAATAGACCTCTTCCTCAGTTATTAAGATTCAAAATATAAATATTAACTTTCACTGATACAATAAGATTTACAGGTTTAAAACTCTGTTACATATAGATAGCTTCTTGTGTACTACCCCATGGAGGTGACAGATGGCACAGGTATATTACTCCCATATTTTTTTTACAAGGAAACAGCTCAGAGCCATTATCCAGGCTGAGTCAGGAAGTAGGACTTAGGTGTCAGTCAAGCTTGTTTTCCCTCTTCCCAAGAAGATAAAGTTTCATCTTAGTAAACAGAGCCCTTTTTTCTTTAACTTTACAAGCAAAAGTTTATTTAGAAAGTCACAGAGATGGGAGCTATGCGCTGTAGAAGAAGTGAGCCAGCTGGGCTGCGTGGGCTTAGAAAACAAGTTATGGAGTTCAAAAGAAGGGCCCTCATGGCTTAGAAGAAGAAAGGCAAATAAAACTATGCCTCATGGAAGAAAAAGTGGGAAAGGTGAGGGCATGTTCCAGAGAGAGAGAGAAAGAGAGAGCTGAATGGATCACTTAGATAAAACTTTCCTCTGTAGCTATGATTATATTGAAGTGGTGCCGCTTCTGCCTTACCCAGACACTGAAATAGCTGGGTTCTGATATGTTCCTTGTTCCTAAATCCAGCAACAGAAAAATAATCACAACCTATCATTTTACTTCATTGTGGCATTTGAGATGAATAGATTTAGCAATTGATTTAGGGATTTAGCAATACCATCTTTACAGATCATCTCTGTAATTCGTCATAAGGCACCACGTGAACGCTGTTATTGTCCCCCTCTTACTTTTAGTAACCAATCTGACAAATAAGTACTTATTTATAGTTTGTTAAAAACAATTTAAATTCTGTTATATTTTGAATTAACACATTATAAAGTCATGCAAACTTTTGAAATGCTTTTTTAAAATTATTATTCGAATGTCCTGGCTAAAGCCTCAATTACTCTGATTAGTAAAAATCTTCTCTTGACTATTTTTTCTTAATATTGTCCCTTCTTTGGGATTCACAGATGTCTACTTTCCTGGGTACTTCTCCCTTTCACTCTGTCCCTTCTTGTTCGCCTAGACAGTGGAATTCCTTGGGCTCTGCCCTGTGCTCTTTCTTTTTTCATCAACATATCCTACCTGGGTGTTATCATCTATTTCAATAGCATCAGCTCTCCCAATGAGCTGGTAAATCTTTAATCTATATAAGTAGGCTAAATCTTGTAAACTGGTAGTGTTCAGTTTGCTTTAACTTTAACCCACAATAATAAATTTTGTACATTTTCAGTCGTCAGTTCACAATATAAATATAACACTGTAATCATATTTTCACAATGTAAGTTTTTTACATTGTTATCTAGGACACTCATAGTTACAATGGATAGAGATAATTGAGATGGAGAGAGTGATAAAGAAAGAGAAATTATGTTAGTTAAGGTATAAGTTCTCCTGCTTTAACAAAGAGATCTCAAAATGCAATGGCTTAGATAAGAGAACTCTTTTTTTCTTTTAAGTGAAAATCCAGTCTAGATGATCCAGGGACTGAAAGAGTGTCTTACTTGTTATTCTGCCATTTTTGTCATGTGGCTCCCATCTGATGGCCTATGGTGGAAGTTCTGACTATAATCATCCTGTCTACATTACATCCAGTAGGAAAGAAGAAAGAAGTAGCACCAAATCTAATCCTTTCTTTTTTATTATTTACCTTTATTGTTGAAAGTTATATAAATGTATTTCTTTTTCCTCATTGACCCCTTCTAGCCCAGCCTTCGCCCTGCCCCCCCGGCCTTTACTACCCTATTGCCCTATTGTCTGTGTCTGTGGGTTATGTATATATGCATATAAATTATTTGGTTAATCTCTTTCTATCTACCCACCCTCTCCCAACTTCCCTCTGAGATTCCTCAGTGTGTTCCATGGTTTATGTCTTTTGATCTATTTTGTTCATTAGATTCCATCCACATATGGGTGAGATCATCTGTTACTTGTCTTGCTCTGACTGGCTTATTTGGCTTACCATAATAATCTCCAGGGCCATCCATGCTGTCTCAAAGGGTAAGAGTTCCTTCTTTTTTACTGCTGCATAACATTCCATGGTGTAGACAAAGAAACCAAGATGGTGGCATTGGTAAACACTGGAAATTGCTGCCTCGCACAACCACTACAAAAATACAACTAAAAGACGGAACGGGCATCATCCAGAACCACAGGAAGGCTGGCTGAGTGGAAATTCTACAACTAGAAGGAAAGAGAAAAACACTGAGACTCAGGAGGTGCAATGTGGTAGTAAAGTGCAGAGGTACGGAGGCACACAAGGAAAGGGCTGGCAGCTGAGGACGCGGCGCACGAGGAAAGGACTGGCAGCTGAGGACGCGACACAAGTGGAGAGGGCTGACAGCTGAGGACACTGTTGTCTTTTTCAATCAGGAGGAAATCTCAAGCTCCCAATAAAAGAGAAACTGCTCTGAACTCCAGTTCTGGGTGAGTCTCTGGGGACCCAGACTCCTAGGGGAGAAACTGGACGGTCTGGCATTGGGCAGAACTCGAGGGAGGCTTTCTCTCAGAGGTGCTTGAAGTGATTACCGGGACACGGAGATGCAGGGCCTCTTAGGGTAGGACTGGGGAGCAGCCATAGCTGCTTGCTCTGCCCTGTTGATCCCCTGAGACCCCAACCCACCAAAGCTGTACACAGAGGCTTTTGCATATGAAAGGCCTGGCCCTTTGCAACCTGAAAATTACCTAACAAACTGCAGCTGAATCAGAGAGACCCAAAACTTCCAAAAGAAGGTCCAAAGCCCCCCAGCAGCTTCCATTGCTTCACAGCTGGGCCTCATCTGGGCACCTCCAAACCCCAAACAAAGAAGAGGAATCTCTCCATAGCTCCTGCTTGGTAGCCTCAGGCAGAGGCTAACTTAGCACCTCCTTAGACATCCAAGAGCCAGTGTACCCACTGGTCAGAGTGGAACATCCAGATTACAACTCCTCAGATCCATAAGGGACACACTCAGGGGGAAGACTCAGTGAGCACCAAAGCCCCACTGAAGCAACTCTTGCCCATGAAGGTTGTCTCCAGCTCAGAAGTTCTCCCACTGCAGACACGGCTGATTCTCACAGGCAATTGGCCTGGAAGTCAATTCCTCCCAGTGATACCTACAACAATCAAGATTTAACTACAACAAGACTGTGCCCAGTGCCCACAAAGGGGTGCACCAAGAGCGTCCACCTCAGGTAATTGGGGAGGCTGAGCCACTGGGCCCTAGAGGACACCTAACACAGAAAGCCGCTCTACCAACACAGAGAAGCATAAAAAATGTGAAGACAAAGAAACAGATCACAAATGACAGAAATGGAGGAAAGCAAACTACTGGATATAGAGTTCAAAACCACACTTTTAAGGTTTTTCAAGAATTTTCTAGAAACCACTGATAAATTTAGTAAGACCCTCAAGAAATCTAGTGAGACTGCCGATAAATGTAGTGAGACCCTCAAGAAATCTAGTGAGACCCTTGAGGTTATGAAAAAGGACCAACTAGAAATTAAGCATACACTGACTGAAATAAAGGATATTATACAGACTCCCAACAGCAGACTAGAGGATCACAAGAATCAAGTCAAAGATCTGAAATACGAAGAAGCAAAAATCACCTAACTGGAAAAAGAAAAAGAAAAAAGAATCCAAAAATATGAAGATAGTGCAAAGAGCCTCTGGGACAACTTCAAACATGCCAACATCCGAATTATGGGGGTGCCAGAAGAAGAGAGAGAGCAAGATATTGAAAACCTATTTGAAGAAATAATGACAGAAAACTTCCCCTACCTGGTGAAAGAAATAGACTTACAAGTCCAGGAAGCGCAGAGAACCCCAAACAAAAGGAATCCAAAGAGGACCACACCAAGAAACATCATAATTAAAATGCCAAGAGCAAAAGACAAAGAGAGAATCTTAAAAGCAGCAAGAGAAAAACAATCAGTTACCTACAAGGGAATACCCATACGACTGTCAGCTAATTTCTCAACAGAAACTATGCAAGCCAGAAGGGAGTGGCAAGACATATTCAAAGTGATGAATACCAAGAACCTACAACCAAGAGTACTTTACACAGCAAAGCTATCATTCAGAAGTGAAGGTCAGATAAAGAGCTTCACAGATAAGAAAAAGCTAAAGGAGTTCATTACCACCAAACCAGTATTATATGAAATGCTGAAAGGTATCCTTTAAGAAGAGGAAGAAGAAGAAAAAGGTAATGATACAAATTATGAACAACAAATACACATCTATCAACAAGTGAATCTAAAAATCAAGTGAATAAATAATCTGATGAACAGAATAAACCTGTGAATATAATAGAATCAAGGGCATAGAAAGAGAGTGGACTGACTATTCTCGGGGGGGGGGGGGGGGGGAAGGGGTGTGGGGGGTGTGGGAAGAGACTGGACTAAAATTGTACACCTATGGATTAGAACAGTGGGTGGCGGGGGTAAGGGCAGAGGGTGGGGTGGGAACCGGGTATAGGGATGCTATGGGGGGGGGGGGGGGAACAACTATAATAATCTGAACAATAAAGATTTAATTTTTTTAAAAAATTCCATGGTGTGAATATATCACAGCTTTTTTATCCACTCATCTACTGAGGGGCACTTGGGCTGTTTTCTGATCTTAGGTATTGTAAATTGTGCTGCTATGAATAACCCTTCCTTTTTAAAGCATTGAACTGAAAGTTGCATACATCACTTCCTCTCTCACTCCAATCACCAGAACATAGCCATGCCCACTTCCAGAGAGAAATAAAACACAGTTGTGGCCAGCTAAAACTCAGAAGTTCCGTTATTTTTTTATTGACTTTTTTACAGAGGAAGGGAGAGGGATAGAGAGTTGGAAACATCAATGAGAGAGAAACATCAATTAGCTGCCTCCTGCACACCCCCTCTGGGGATTTGCCCACTACCAAGGTACATGCCCCTGACTGGAATCAAACCTGAACCCTTAAGTCCAGAGGCTGACGCTCTATCCACTGAGCCAAACCAGTTAGGACTGAAGTTCCATTATTAATAGAATTGGAGAAGGGGTAGTAGGATGCAACCAGCAGTTTCTGCTAAAATTATGTGAAACAGGTATTTTCCAAATCAATATTTTTACTTACACTTTTTGATAAACCATATTTTCTCTTCTTTATATTCTAGTTCATCTTTTAAAATCCTGGTCATGACTCAGCAATTATGCTATCATAACCCACTATAATGGTGACCTATAATTTGAGAAGTCTACAGTGTCAAATATGGTAACCAGTAGCTACCTGGGTGATTAGGCGCTTGAAATGTGGCTGGTCTAAATTGATATGCATTGTAGGTAGAGACCCTGCACCAGATTTCAAAGACTTAGTACAAAAAATATGTAAAGTGTCTCATTGATTTTTATAATGATTAAATGTTGAAACAATATTTTGGATATATTGAGCTAAGTAAAACAATATTAAAATCAATCTGTGTCTTTTTGGTGTGTGTGTTCTTTTAATTCTTTATTGTTTAAAATATTATGTAGGTCTCCATTTTCCCCAGTGACCTCTCCCCGGCCACCCCCATCCCCCAGCACATGCCCTCACACCCCCTCCCCCCCCCGCCGTGTGCCCATTGGTTATGCTCATATGCATGCATACAAGTCCTTTGGTTGATCTCTTATCCCCTCACCCGCGGCCTTTCCTCATAGGTTGGACAGTCTGTTCAATGCTTCTATGACTCTGGTTCTATTTATGTTGTTCATTATATTCTCACAGAAAGAGAAACTTGAAAAACAATCCCATTTACCATTGTGACAACAAATATTAAGATACCTAAAAATACTACCATTTGCAACAGCATGGATGGTCCTGGAAAGCATTATGCTAAGCGAAATAAGTCAATCAGAGAAAGATAAATATCACATGATCTCACTCATTTGTGGAATATAATGAACAACATAAACTGATGAACAAAACAGATCCAGAGACAGAGAAGTATCGATCAGAACGTCAAAACTCAGAGGGTAGGTAGGGGAGGGTGGGGGTTAGGGGGAGAGATCAACCAAAAGACTTGTATGCATGCATATAAGCCTAACCAATGGACAAAGACACCAGGGGGGTGAGGGCATGAGTGGGGGGATGGGAAGGTAAGGGAGGGATAAGGACACATATGTAATACCTTAATCAATAAAGAAAATAAAAAATTTTAAAATTTTAAAAAATGATACCTGGGAATAAATTTAACCAAGAAGGTAAAGGACCTGTACTCAGAAAATCACAGGATGCTGAAAAAAGAGATAGAGGAAGACATAAACAAATGAAAGAATATACCTTGTTCATGAATTGACAGAATCAACGTCATTAAAATGTCCATACTACACAAAGGCAATCTGTAGATTCAATGCAATCCCCATTAAAATACCAATGGCATACTTCAAAGACATTGAACAAAATCTCCAAAAATTCATCTGGAATAAAAAAAGACCCTGAATAGCTGTAGCAATCTTGAGAGAGAAGAACAAAATTGGAGCAATCACAACAGCAGATATCAAGCTATACTACAAAGCCACTGTTCTCAAAACTGCCTAGTACTGGCACAAGAACAGACATATAGACCAGTGGAACAGAACAGAGAAACCAGAGATTGACCGAAGCCATTATGCTCAATTACTATTTGACAAAGGAGGCAAGAGCATACAATGGAGTCAGGACAGTCTCTTCAATACATGGTGTTGGGAAAATTGGTCAGATACATGCAAAAAAAATGAAACTAGATCACCAACTTACATCATACACAAAAATAAACTCAAAATGGATAAATAAAAATCCTAGAAGAAGCCATGGGCAGCAAAATAGCATACATTTGTCGTAGCAATATCTTTAACGATACAACTCCTGTGACAATAAAAACTACAGAGAAAATAAACAAATGGGACTACATCAAAATAAAAAGCCTCTGCACAGCGAAAAAAACCATCAACAAAACAACTAGAAAGCCCACTGCATGGGAGAACATATTTGCCAATGTTATCTCTGATAAGGGTGTTTTTTTTTATATAATTAAATCTTTAGTGTTCAGATTATTACATTTGTTCCTCTTTTTTCCCCACATAACTCCCCTCCTCCCGGTTCCCACCCCACCCTCTGCCCTTACCCCCGCCACCCACTGTTCTCATCCATAGGTGTACAATTTTAGTCCAGTCTCTTCCCACACCCCCCACACCCCTTCCCCCCCCCCCCCCCCCCCCCGAGAATAGTCAGTCCACTCTCTTTCTATGCCCTTGATTCTATTATATTCACAGGTTTATTCTGTTCATCAGATTATTTATTCACTTGATTTTTAGATTCACTTGTTGATAGATGTGTATTTGTTGTTCATAATTTGTATCATTACCTTTTTCTTCTTCTTCCTCTTCTTAAAGGATACCTTTCAGCATTTCATATAATACTGGTTTGGTGGTAATGAACTCCTTTAGCTTTTTCTTATCTGTGAAGCTCTTTATCTGACCTTCACTTCTGAATGATAGCTTTGCTGTGTAAAGTACTCTTGGTTGTAGGTTCTTGGTATTCATCACTTTGAATATGTCTTGCCACTCCCTTCTGGCTTGCATAGTTTCTGTTGAGAAATTAGCTGACAGTCGTATGGGTATTCCCTTGTAGGTAACTGATTGTTTTTCTCTTGCTGCTTTTAAGATTCTCTCTTTGTCTTTTGCTCTTGGCATTTTAATTATGATGTTTCTTGGTGTGGTCCTCTTTGGATTCCTTTTGTTTGGGGTTCTCTGCGCTTCCTGGACTTGTAAGTCTATTTCTTTCACCAGGTAGGGGAAGTTTTCTGTCATTATTTCTTCAAATAGGTTTTCAATATCTTGCTCTCTCTCATCTTCTGGCACCCCTATAATTCTGATGTTGGTACGCTTGTAGCTGTCCCAGAGGCTCCTTACACTATCTTCACACTTTCGGATTCTTTTTTCATTTTGCTTTTCCGGTTGGGTGTGTTTTGCTTCCTCGCATTTCAAATCTTTGACTTGATTCTTGCACTCCTCTGGTCTGCTGTTGGGAGTCTGTATAATATTCTTTATTTCAGTCAGTGTATGCTTACTTTCTAGTTGGTCCTTTATCACACCATCGAGGGTCTCATTAGATTTCCTGTACATCTCATCAAGTTTATTGACAGACTCTAGCAGCCTCTTGAGAGACCTCAAAAATGTGGTTTTGAATTCTATATCCAGTAACCTGCTTTCCTCCGGTTCTGTCCTTTGTGGCCTCTTTCTTTGTCTTGGCATTTTTTTTATGCTTCGCTGTGTCAATAGAATGGCTTTCCGTGTTAAGTGTCCCAGTTACCTGAGGTAGACACTCTTGGTGCACCCCCTTGTGGTCTCTGTGAGCAGTCTTGTTGTAGTCAAGCCTTGATTGTTGTAGGTAATTACTACTTGACCTCCAGGCCAACTGATTGTGAGAATACTGATACGGGTTTAATCTCCAAAATTTATAGGGAACTCATACAACTTAACAGAAGGAAGATAATCCAATCAAAAACGGGCAAAGGACCTATTAGACACTTTTTTGAAAGAAGACATCTTTTTTGGTGTGTGAAGAAAGAGGGAAAAAGAAATAGAAACATCAATGAGAGAGAATCATTGACTGGCTGCCTCCTACACACTGGCTACGGGGAACGGAGCTCACAACCTAGGCATGTACCCTGACTGTGAATCGAACAATGACCTCCTGGTTCATAGGTCAATGCTCAACCTCTGAGCCACACTGGTGGGGCTCTTGTTGTTTGTTTAATGTGGCTACTAGAAAAAGTAGTTACATAAGAGGTCACATTTATTTCTATTAGACCACACTGCTCTAAACTCTAGATGAAAATGATAAAACCCCTGTGAATATTAATACTTGAATATCCCACAAGTACTTTCTAAAACTAGACTCTATCTTTCCAACTTTCAGTCGCCACCCTATCCTTCTGTTCCCACCCTGTTTCCTGTTTTACTCAATCAGTTAAAGGCAACACAATTCACTCAGTGACCAGCCAGGAAAATTGAAAAGCACATTCTTCTTTATCAGTCACATTCCTATATTCATTGTATATTACAATTTTACCTTTTAAAGATAATATACATCTGTCAACCTCTTTTCCAGCTCATTATGAATACCCTAGTTCAAAATGCCATCATCTCTCACCTATACAAATGTATCAGTGCCCATTCTATTTCCATGATTTTACATGATACCTACCCCGACAAGGCTGTAAAGTCCTTATTTAAAAAAACAAATAGGTGGATGAACTAATGGATGAAATAGTTTATGTGATTAAAGATGATAAGGAGCAGCATATTTAAAAGTCAGTAACAAAATGTGTTTGCATAGTTGATGGTGAAGGCAACTGAGATCTTTGTTAGGCACAGTAGGTCCAAGTTTGTTTTTGAAGTCTGGCTACCTCTCCTTTCATCTTTTCACTGTTTTAATACAGGAAAATATTTTCAGTTATCATTCTTCCAGGACTGGCTCTTCATCTGCAATCCAGTGATATCCCTAAAGTCAAAAACCTATTAGTTGAATCCATTGTCATTTCCACAGAGGACTACTGAATTCTGAAACTGCTTCAACACTTAAGGTAGGCATATGAAACAGAAGACTTGCAGGCTCACTGACTTGCAGGAAAATATCTACTTTGAGCCTGTCCAGAATTGCTTAAATTGTTGTTTCCCTGACCAACTGTTCATGCAAAAGACGTGAGGAATGCCATAAAAAGTGCTATGGGGTAATGGAAGGAGAGAGTAAAAGAGAGCAGGGATTTAAAAGCCGATTAGCTGCTTTATAGTAAAACTCAGAGAAAGGGAGCACTTACAGGAATGTGGGTTTTATACCTCCAAGAATTCTAGTTAGCCCGCCAGGAATTAACCTTGACCCCTTTACTGAAATTAGGCCCCTGGGCGCAATGACCCTTCCAGAGAACATGCAGAGACTTTTAGTTTGTTTAGACATCTGGTGGGGGTGGAACTTCCTGTTTGTTCAGAGAGCAACAAAAAGCCTGGTTGTTCTGAGGAAGGCTTGAGACCAGACCAACTAGAGGGAGTCGGGCACAATACAGTCTGGTCTCCTCAGGTTCCTTCTCCCAGCAGCATGGAGAAGAACAAACTCCATCCAAGTCTTATTGTCCTTTTTCTGGTCTTCCTGCATGCAGATGCCTCAGTTTCTGGACAACCGTGAGTTTCCCATAGAGCATAAACTTAAAGAGTCCTTTCCTTCCTTTTTTTTTTCTGCTTTGAATTGAAATACTCTGTGGAGCAACCATATATATATATATATATATATATATATATATATGTGTGTGTGTGTGTGTGTGTGTGTGTGTATATATATATATATATATATATATATGTTTTAAACTCTTGCTTGGTTCATTAAAATGCACTTTTAAGAGTTAAAAAAAGAATTCTTTCCTTTATTTTAGATTCTTCTTTATATCATTCATTTGTCTTCCTTATGAAACTGTCACCTTCTTATCTCTAAGGTCTCTTTCAACGATGATATTTTATGAATCTGGTTTATTTATTCTTTAGTTTTTCTTAACTATTTTTTTTTCAAATTCTCTGGAACTCTGAATTTCTAAATTATCCATGGATATACTAGCACTTTCTAAGGGGCATTCAAAATGGATAGTTTTAATGGAATCAGCTTTCAGATTCTCACATTCATATTGATCTGCTGGAGACCGTGCTATTTATCCTTCCTCACCTCCCCTTTCTTAATTACCCATCTTCCACTTTATGAGAGAAAAACAAATCTCTCCCTCAGTCAAATGTTAGTTACTGTGGAGCATTGTCCTGGAGTATAAAAATCTTCAGGGTGCCAAAGAAATAAACAATTGGAAATACTGATGTTGATTTTTGAGAAAACAAAGGATTCTAAGGAAAGGGTGAAAAAATCCTTTGGTACATCATGTGGTGACAATTTTTTGTTTCAACAAAACTGAAGGAAGACCTAAAGGAAATAACCAGCTGACAGATGATTAGAAGCAATTCTTTTTTTTTTTTTAACAAATTGGTGTTGCTGTATTCTATTTTAAAATATATGTGTTGATTTCAGAGAGGAAGGAAAAGGAAGAGAGGGATAGAAACACAATGATGAGAGTGAGTCATCGATCAGCTGCCTCCTGCACACCCCCACTGCAGATCGAGCCTGCACCCTGACATATGTCCTGATCAGAAATCTAACTGTGACCTCCTGGTTCATAGGTCAATGCTCAACCACTGAGCCATGCCGGCTGGGTGAAGCAATTCTTGATAATAGGGCACGGGTGATTTCTAGCATCTAATGTAGAAGATTTACAAGAACTGCTAATAAGGATATAATTGTTTTATCTATATACTTACTTATATATGAATAATTTTTCATGGTACATCATACATATCAAAAATAGCAACAGAATTAATGTTAGACCTTTTTTAATTCTTGCAACAAGGAATACCTATCCATAGATACATTTTAAAAACACATCATTCTTTTAAAGATGTGCTTCAAAATTATTTTTATTTTATATCTAATACATATGCATTATACAGTGGGGCCTTGACTTACGAGTGTCCCGACAAATGAGTTTTTTGAGATACGAGCCGTCTCTCGGCCGATTTTTTGCTTTGAGTTGAGTTGCGAGCTAAAATTCGGGTTACGAGCCAGCTTTAGATACTCCACCGCTAGTTGGCACAGTGGACATCACAGTGATTTGACATAGGAGTAATTTGAGTTACGAGCTCCGTAACGGAACGAATTAAACTCATAAGTCAAGGCCCCACTGTAATTTACAATATATTAATTTGTTTTGATATATTTTGTTATATGAGTAAGACCTTTGAAAATAACTGAATCCAGAAGAAAATGTTCAATATTTACAACTTTAGAGTCACACTACATTTAAGAGAAGAGTTAAATTTACATAGGAAAAGGGGAAAGATGTTGAATTTGTGATCATTACAACAAAAACATTTTTATTTCTTTTTTTAAAATATGTTTAAAATTTGTATTGATTTCAGAAAGGAAGAGAGAGGGAGAGAGGGATAGAAACATCAATGATGAAAGAGAGTTACAATCAGCTGCCTCCTGAATGCCCCTTACTGTGGATCAGGCCTGGAAACCCGGGCATATGCCCTGATCAGGAATTGAACTGTGACCTCCTGGTTCATGGGTCGACACTCAACCACTGAGCCATACCCACTGAGCATTGATTTGTTCTTAAAATAAGTTATATTGGGTATCTTATTTCTATGATATTTAAAATTCCATGAAAAACTTATACAAGAATATGTTTTATCTTAAAATATCATCATAAAGCCCAGCAGCTGTGGCACAGTAGTTGAGCGTACACCTATGAATCAAGAGGTCATGGTTAGATTCCTGGTCAGGGCACATGTCCAGGTTGCAGGCTCAATGTTTTCTTGAAAATATGTAAGGATTGCATGCTGTTTAAAATTTATTATGAGTTCTGTAAACAAAAATCCTTGGTGAAAGGATTAAGCTGTAACAGTCCAGTGATATCCAAAAGGAAAGGGGGCTGGGGGAGGTGGAACAGGGCATTAGCAACCTGTATGGTTCTGTTAACCAATGTCACCTAATAAACTAAATTTAAAAATGTTTGAAAACTACAGGGTCAATAAAAGTATATATGAGGGTATTGGAAACGTTTCTGTTTTGCTCATGAGTTACCAAGACTCAAAAGTCAATCACTTAGAAGACCATTTTTGAGTGGAGCCATTGTCTAGCCAGGAGTTGAAAGGCAAATATTTAAAATGCAAACATCCAGGGTTATGTAACACCCTATGATTTCATTAGTTGCTTACCACAACTGAAACTTTAAATTAATGACTCACTTGCTTTAACACTCAGATTCCACATCTGTAAAGTGGAAAGCAAGTACTTGCCATACCATTTTTCTCAGGGCTGTTGAAGATGATAGATAGATAGATAGATAGATAGTTAGATAGATAGATAGATAAATACAGATATAGATATAATATAGATACTCAATGAAAGTTCTGTAAATTGATTCATTTTTCAGTGTCTCACCTGAAAGCTTGCTTGCTTTCTACAAAAATCCTAATTTAAAATAGATTTACAACATATATATATATATATATATATAATTAGCATTATTTTTTTTAATTCAGATACCTACATTTTGGGGTTTCTTAAAGGAAGGTAAACCTACTAATTTTAATCTATTTAAGGCTCACCTCAAGCAAAATGTTCACTGCCATAGCACTGGTGATGGACAGGGGAATAATTCTCATATTTACTGTTCAATAGCAAAGATTAATTTCATGCTTATCAATACATCTTCTCTTGGTATAGAACTAATGATAGTACCCATAATTTTTATGGAAAATATTGCTGTTGAGAACAATGCCTCTCCTCTAATTGGATTTCCCCATTTCCAGGCAGTATATGGCACTGGTCCCCTCCCTGCTCCACACTGAGACCCCTGAGAAGGCCTGCATCCTTCTGAGCCACCTGAATGAGACAGTGACTGTAAGTGTTTCCTTGGATTCTCTCAGGAAGAATGAGAGCCTCTTCACTAACCTGGTGGCAGAAAAGGACTTATTCCGCTGTGTCTCTTTCACTGTGAGTATGGCTGTTTGGCTTAATATACTTGTTTCTATTAGTCAGGGTCACAGAGATCCAGAATTCAGTCAAGATAAGGCTTTGAGAGGCTGGCAGGGACGTCAGAAAGGAATGAAATGTAGCAACTAAGAGTAGAAAGTAAGCAGCGATGCAGGGATTTATGAGACACAAATATTTATAAGCTTATTTAAACCAACTTAATGATCAAAGAAAGTTTCTATTAGCAAAAAGAAAAGCAGCATGCACTAGACAAAGGGAAAAGGTGACTTCTTAAAATTAAATGAGAAAATAATATTAATAAAGCAAACTCGGCCAATCCTATCTAATAATAGACAAAGATGCAAATTGACCATACCTTGCCTATGCCCACCTTTGGCTAATCAGAGTGATATGCAAATTAACTGCCAACAAAGATGGCGGTTAATTTGCCTACATAGGCACAAAGCCGCAGAGCGGAGACTGAAGGCAGCTCCGGCCGGAGCAGTGAAGGCTTGAAGACAGCTCCAGCCGGAGTAGCGAAGGCCTGAAGGAGGCTCCGGCTGGAGCAAAGGCCTGGGTCCCAGGTGCCAGAGGAAAACTGGTGCTGGCAGCCAGGGGAAGGGAAGGCCTATTGCAGAATCTTTTTGTGCCACAGGCCTCTAGTACTCAACATAAGCCCCCAGTGGTGGGCTGACAGGAATACATCACCCCATACTCTTTCTAAGAGTGAAAGTTATAGAAATTACCATGAGCAAATATCCAGTAACTCTTCAGCGTCACCGATATATAAAATGCCCACAACCTATAGTAATAAAATACTGTAGTTTTCTTTCTCATGGGCCTAAATATGCTTTTACCTTGCCCTGTCAGCACGTAAAAACTTGGTCAAGTTTAGTGTATAACTGAATCAAGACTGATCTATAAGGTGATGTGAATCTCATTTATGACCTTTCTTACTGAGGTATTTTCATCCATCTTATGTCCTGTCTCCCTACTTGTAAAATAACAAAAATAATTTCTGTTCATGCCAATTTTCTGTGGTAAGAATGAGGGAGTGAAGTTAAGTAAAAGAGGCAATATCTCCAGGAAGGAGTGCAACAAGGATGGAGGAGGAAACATTGAAGACTGAATGGATTCTCCGGATCTCTCCTGTATTTCAGGTCCCAAGATCTCCATCCAGTGAAGAGGTAATGTTTCTTTCTGTCCAAGTGAAAGGAGCAACCCACGAATTCAGAAGGCAGACCACAGTGCTGGTTAAAAACCAAGAGAGCCTGGTCTTTGTCCAGACAGACAAACCTATCTACAAACCAGGACAGACAGGTACAAACAGGCCAACAGTCAGGACAACTTCAAAACGGAAAGATCCTCCCCTACGTATTCCCCAATCAAAAGTCCTGTAATACTGATTTCTTAATGGTTTGTCTTACCAGCCTATAGGCCTGGTTTAAGATTTCTAGTGATAAAAAATATTTCTGTTTCAGTGAAGTTTCGTGTTGTCTCATTGGATGAAAATTTTCACCCCCTGAGTGAGTTGGTGAGTCCCTCTCTCTCTCTCTCTCTCTCTCTCTCTCTATATATATATATATATATATATATATATATATAATCATTATTTTCTGTAAAACCTGGTTGGGAGTCTGTTTGGGTTCTGGGGGAGAATCAGGGAGTCGATAAATCTGGTATCGAGGACAGTAATTTCTGGCATTAGAATAATGTAAGATCCTCATTTTAAACAGTATTTCTGGTCAAGAGAGTAATTAAGTTTTTTTGTCTTGGTACTGAACTTAGGCAACTGTCACCCAATTAAACTTAGAAAGTTCTCAATTAATCTCATACACATACAGATTAACGTATATTAATTTTATATATATATATATATATATATATATATGTACGTATATCAACTGTATACACATATATACTTTTGTATCCATTCCTTATTAGAAAGTAAGCTCCTTGAAAGTAGATATATTGTTCTTTTGTGCATTGCAATATTTCCAGAACCTATAATGACACACAGCACATGGTAGGCACTTAATAAATATTACTTTTTAATAATGAATAAACATTGATAGCAGAGGAGCTACTGTCATTCTTCTTTACTCTTAGAACTACCTAAGAATTCTGTGGTCCATCTTAATATTTGGGTCTGAACATAGTTACTTATAGTTCTGTTGGTATTTTACTTCTCAGCCTATGAAATTTCAAAGCAAAAGAGTGTACTTCCCTGGGATGCCGTAGACATTTAAGTAATATTAATAAATCCCATTCACAATGAATGGTAAGTGCATCTATGTATTTATTGCTGACAGCCTATTACGTTCTTATCATTACTTATTAATTGCTTTTAAATGATTAGTTAAAAGTTCTGTAAAACTTAACCTGTAATTATTTTATGTGTTTTACTATGGGTAAAGTTATTCTAGATAAAACTACCTTGCTTATAAATCAGAAGTGAGAATACTTGTGAACAATTCTAAACTCCTTTATTTCTCTTTTCTCTTTCAGATTCCACTAGTATCCATTGAGGTAAGTGAAACGAAGCATTCCATAATTACATGTAAAGTAATAAATTTAGGGAAAATGTTCTTATTTGAGAGATTCTTACAATATCCTTGTCATTAATGGAGAAGCCTTCAAACTCATGTAACACAGATGGTTCTAACTCATCTCCCCTCCCCATTCCTTATGACCATCCCATTTTCCTCTTTGTGGATAACAGAGTTTCTATAGATTCCCTAAATTGTCTCTAATGCTCTAAGCTCTTTTGTAATTTTCAATTAATGCACCCATAGGACCCCAAAGGAAATCGCATCGCACAATGGCAGAAGGTCAAGTTAGAGAGTGGCCTCAAGCAATTGGCCTTTCCCCTCTCATCAGAGCCATTTCTGGGCTCCTATAAGGTGCTGGTACAGAAAGAATCAGGTGAAACGGCAGAGCACCCCTTCACCGTGGAGGAATTTGGTATGAATTATGGAAAATCATGGAATATTTTTCTTCATATTTAAACTTCTAGGGCCTAGAATTTGAGTTTATTTTGAATCCTTTCACTTTTCCTGGGTGAGACTGGGGTTGGAGTAGAACAATTATATACCTTACTCCCATTAAGACAATTAATGCTTTGTGAATAGGACTTTATATAGCTTAGTTATATTTATAGCAATTTTTTCATCTCCAAGAAATAGAAAACATCCTTGTTTTAGTAATATTACAGGGGTCTGTGATCATTCTTCGAACTGTCTCCATTTGAGCAAGGTAGATGTATTGAAGAAGAGAGCTGCCTCTTCGGGAGCCTAAAATATTATTAGGGAAGTGTTACAAAGAACCTGAAAGTACTAATTCCCCAGAAGTTGAAAACTAATCACAAACTTCCTTTATCTCCTATCAACAGTGCTTCCCAAGTTTGAAGTGCAAGTAACAGTGCCAAAGATAATCACTATCTTGGACAAAGAGGTGAATGTGTCCGTGTGTGGCCTGTGAGTGTTTTGGGGTTTTTTTAAATCTTCTTGGGGAAAATTATTTTTAAAAGACTCACCATTTGGGATATTTTGGCTAGTGTTTTTAGGAGCAGTGACAGCACAAATACTTGAAATACATGAGAGCATCTCACCTCTAGAACTTTCCTTTCCTGTTGCCTTCCTATTTTCTCTTCTTATTTTCTTTCACAATCTTACCAGCATCATTATAACTATCATGGCACAGGCAATTGTACTTACAGAGACTAGGCTACAAAAGATAGTTTTTTGGATGAAAATTAAAAATTAAGAGAAAAAGGCATGATAAAAGAAGACTATAGTAAGTTTCAGCATGTTGCACTGGAGAATTCTAGAAGAGAAGGATCATTACTTGACTGTGCTCAATAATGTTTGAGCCTGCAAATGGAAAGTGCAGATTAGAGGGAAGAGACGGGAGTAAATATAATTTAGCTAAAAGAGGAAATATAAATAGGTCGGAAATGTGGATTTTCAATGTCTACTTTGATTCATTTGGCGATGTTCTTATGACAGATACACATATGGAAAGCCAGTCCCAGGACGTGTGACCATGAGCATGTGCAGAAAGTATTATGATCCTTCTAACTGTTTTGGTGGAGAGTCCCAAGCTCTCTGTGAGAAATTAAGTCAGAAGGTAGGTGGAAAACTCTTCTAGGGACTAATGACGAAGGCATTGTTAATAAGCAGTGAGTCACAACATGGTGCTAAATCAGGAAGATAGCACCTGATAAGAGAATTCTATGCTAGGTATAATAGTTGTTTTAAAATAAGTGAGTTAGCACAGTAGGAATTATGTATTTCTTATAATTGTCTATTATGGATGTTCTTGGTGCAGCAAACACACAGAATGATGGAAGCTGAGCCAACTTCAATAACTGGTATCCAAAGCCATCTTTGACATCCATTTGTATGAAGGAAAGAGTGGGGGAAAGCATACCTTTTAATCACCTTTTCTGGGAAGAATGTCAGTTTCATTCTTTCTATGAACAAGAACTTGTCACATGGCCCCACCTAGATACCAGTGAGGTAGGAAACACAATTCCCAGATAGGCAGCGATTTTCTAGCCATAGCTGTACACTATGGAAGGGGAGCCAGATTTTGGTGAAGGGTTAGCCGCCTATTACAGTAAGATTTATCACCGCCGAAACCAGTTTGGCTCAGTGGATAGAGCGTCGGCCTGCGGACTGAAAGGTCCAAGGTTCGATTCTGGTCAAGGGCATGTACCTGGGTTGCGGGAACATCCCCAGTAGAGGGTGTGCAGGAGGCAGCTGATCGATGTTTCTCTCTCATCGATGTTTCTAACTCTCTATCTCTCTCCCTTCCTCTCTGTAAAAAATCAATAAAAAAATATATTAAAAAAAAGATTTATCACCAAAATTTTAGGGCATTTGTATCTCATTCACGCTAAGAAATCTCAAATACTGAGGAACACACCTGTCAATTATAAACCAGATACTGTTGTAAAATGTAATAATAACCAATCCCTAAAGGTATTGTATTCTTATAGGAAATACCTAAATTATATTCCCTGCCCCCCCCCCAAAAAAATCCCACCAGATTAACTGACCCCCGGTCTGTCTAGTATTATGTCCTTGTATTTTATTCTATCCCCTCCTAGCTAAACAGCCAGGGCTGCGTCTCTCAGCAAGTAAAAACCAAGGTCTTCCAGATGAAGAGAGAAGGTTTGAAAATGGAACTTGAAGTGGAAGCCAAGATCAAAGAAGAAGGAACAGGTTTGTGTACCATGTGGGTATGGGAGAAAAGGAAATGGTCATTGATTTATATCCTTTGCCAAAGTATGATTTGAAAGGGGGAAGGTAGGATAAGAAGTTCAGTCCGATCATCCTTCCAAAAAATGACTTTCTTTTTTCTTCTTCTTTCAGAGGTGGAGTTAACTGGAAGAGGGCTCAGTGAAATAACAAGAACTATCACCCAACTCTCATTTGTGAAAGTCGACCCCCATTTCAGACAAGGGATCCCCTTCTTTGGACAGGTGGAGTATTTTTCAATTCACAAACCAAACTTTGCATGATCATCTAATAAGCACAGCATATGCTGCTAAAACTATACCTGGTTATTGTTACCTGCTGATAAATACAAGCAATGGTATAAAACCACACACAAATATATCTGTTCCTCTGTAAATTTGTAAATGTAATCTATAGAATGATTCTAAAGCATCTGCAAAATTAGAAAGTTTTTTTTGTCACTTCTGGAACAGCATTGTGTGGTGTCAGTCAATCTCCTTCCCACAGCTTAGCAGGCAGTCTCATATTTTTATGATATTTTCTCACAAGCATCTCAGAATTCATGGTGGCCACAAACATTATCCTTCCAACACTAATTTCACATGGCAATGAATGAATAGATGGTTTTAATTTTTATTTTGAGCATAAAAGATGCTACAATACCTAGTATTTCTTTCATGGATATTGTATTTATAATATTTTTTCTATAAGTGCAAGTAAAACAGTGTACACAAGGGTAAAATACTGCTATTTAAGGTTCCCAGCTTTTAAAAATATAAATTTTCTCACAGATCTACAGAGAAATATTTTATTGTTATTTTTCTAGTATAAGCAGATGTGCAAATGGACCTTTCTGAGTCCAGGAGTCTGAGATAACAGTTGGGTGTATCTCATGTATAATGACTGTGTGTCATATTCTTAATGGAAATGTTATAAAATTTCAGCTGCGGAGAGTGTGAAAGACAGAGGGACTAGACTCAACAAAGGAGTGAAGGAGTAAATTTTAGAATGTTTTGATTATGTTATGACAGCAAACATATTCAGAAACTTTGGTCACATGCTAAAATGAAAGTACACTTCATGATTTTAAATTTCTTGGGTATATTGTACATTTTTTATATTTTAGTCCTGCTAAATAAGTGTTCCATTAGTCATAAGACTCATTAGAAGAGAAAAATCAGAATTTTATCCTTCTCTTTGTACATGTAACTGGCAGTTCAGTGACAAACTTAGATTTTGTTCATCAGTTACACATACTGATCCAAGTCTGCCCCTGTGCTTCTTGCTACCATAATAAATAGCTTATACTGGAAAGGAATGAACATCTTCATAATAGGAACTAGACTACTCATCTGCTGAGTTTAATATTAACAGTAATGTGACTTTAAGCCTTTATTAGGATGGTGTGCTTCTTCTCAATTTTACATTTTTACATAGCAAGTGCCTCATAATATCTGCCTACCTTCCAAAAGATTGAAAATTTAGGTTGACAAGCAGATATCATGCATAAAACAACTAGAGATGCCTACCGGACAATGTATACATTGCTCACTTGTACACTTATTATACAGAACACAACACCATAGAAAGTTACTTGTCCGCCACAGAATAAGAGGAGCTCAATTGAATTTGGCAGTGGGTTAAAATTTTTCAATGCTGTATGATTCTTGTGCTCTGTGACTCTGCAAGATATATGATACACAGACCCAGAATACATTTTTCAGGTCACCCCAATTATGATCTCCATCACGCTCTATCCTTTTAAACTGCTTTATTTTTTCTAATTTTTCAACTACAGTTTACACTCAATATTATTCTGTATTCATTCCAGATATGCAGCATAGTGGATGGATCATCATGTATTTTACAGAGTGGTCCCCATGATGTTTCAAATACCCACCTGGCTCCATACAATACTGCTTTATTTTTCTTCTTAGGACTGATTACTACTAAATAAGTGTATGTTACTTATGCATTGATTTAACATCTGTCCCTTACTAGACTGTAAGCTCTACGGTGGAAGGACCTTTGTTTTGTTCACTGCTATAGCTTCAATGCTTGGAAATGTGTTCAACATATAGGATGCGCTCATATAAATACTTCTGATAAAATGAATATGTTGGGTGTCTATTGGAGATTAGCCATATAACTGATCCACAGCTTTTCATCTTCAGGTGCGCCTCGTGGATGGGAAAGGTGTCCCCATGCAAAATAAACTCATCTACATCACAGCAAATGAAGCTAACCATGCCTCCAATGCCACCACGGATCAGTTTGGCCTAGCGCAGTTCTCCATCAACACCACCAATGTTAAGGAATCCTCCCTCTCTGTCAGGGTAAGCTTGGAAAGAAGTTACCAATAACATGAAGTAGCCTTGAAAAATGCTTGCAACCTAAAGTGATGAGATCTCCAAGTTTGTTTAGTCCCATGGAGAGAAAAACACTAGAAACTAGAAACCAATTTAAGGTCAACTTTGAAAAACTTTATTAAAAAGGTTTGGTGGTTAAAAGTATGGGTTCTTCTTGTATACTATTACTGGCAATATAAAATGGTGCTATCGAAATCAGTATGGCAATTTTTCAAAAAATTAAAAATGGAAATATCATATGATCTCATAATCCCACTTATGGGGAATATAGCCACAAGAATTGAAATCGGTGTCTCAAATGCATATTTGCACACCCATGTTCATAGCAGCACTAGTCACAATAGCCACAAAGTGAAAGCAACCCAAATATCTTTGAACAGATGAAGATAAATAAAAGGTGGTATATACATATAATGGAATAGAATTCAGCTTTAAAAGGAAGGAAATCCTGTCACATGCTATAACATAGATGAACTTTGATGACATTATGCTAAGTGAAATATCCAGTCACAAAAAAAAAACACAAATATTGTGTAATTCCACTTATACAATGTATTTTAAAGAGTCAAAGTCATAGAAATATAAAGTAGAATGGCAGCTTTCTGTGACTGGAAAGGAGAAGTTAGAAGCTGTTGTTTAATGGATGTAGAGTTTTAGTTTTACAAGGTGAAAAAATTTTGAAGATCCGTTGCACACTACTTCACACTACCAAACTGTACGTAAAATGGTAAAATGATAATTTTATGTTGTATGTTTCTTACCACAGTTTTTTTTTAAGGTGTAGGTTCCAGAATGAAATAAATAAGATTAAAATCCTGGCTCAACTCTTTTTAAGAGCAAATGACTAAAAACCTCTATACTTCATTTTCTTATCTGTAAAATGGACACAACTCTTAGAATTGTTGTGAGATTAGAGATACTACATATTAAAGCACCTAGTGAGCCCCTTTAACTGCTAAATATTGTTGCTGTAAAAGCCAATTTTAACATCATTAGCACTTTAACTGCATAAATTATTGTCCTTACTTTATTTTTGTCCTGCTATTCTAATTTTCTCCACACTCTCCATACCCATCTAGTTTGCTTTTTATAGCATACAGTCCTCTATTCAGCAAGGAAGATGTAGATACACATTTATGGGTATATGGCTACACAATAGATATTGCAGAGTAATAGTGATGAAAACCCCCTATCTGTTGTAATTTCTCATCCTATCTAATAAAAGAGAAACATGCAAATTGACCATAACCCCGACACCCTTCCCACTGGCTAATCAGCAGGATATGCAAATTAACTGCCAACCAAGATGGCGGCCGGCAACCACACAGGTAAAGCGAACAGGAGGCTTCCTTGCTCCAGTGATGAAGGAAGCCAAGGTTCCCCGCCTGCCGCAGCCCGGTTCTGAGCTGCAGTCTAAGAAACTATGTTGCAATTACAGACGCTAAACAAGCTCCAGAGACCTGCTTTCAGCCAGCTTCGGCCTCAGAGCTTAGAGCTGCTGTGATGGCAACAGAGTTTCAATTATAGAAGCCAAACAGACCCAGAAACCTGCTTTCAGCCCTCAGAGCTGGAGCCGGCTCTCAGCTCCAGTGACAGCTATAGAAGGTAAATAAATCCCAGAATAAAAAAAGAAAAAAGAAAAAAAGGAGAGGCTGGGAGCTTAAGTTGCCCTCCAGCCTAAAAATGGCTCTCAGGCCCTCACCCAGACTGGCCAGGCACCCCAGTGGGGATCCCCACTTTGAAGGGGGTGTGACCAGCTGCAAACAGCCATCAGCCCGTCATCCAGGCTGGCCAGGCGACCAAGTGGGACCCCCACCCTGATCCGGGACACTTTCAGGGCAGAACCAGCCGGCCCCCACCCGTGCACCAGGCCTCTATCCTATATTAGAGGCAAGGCGGGACAGTGCGAGCTGCCATCCGGGCCCCATGTGCAGCCCTGGGAAGTGGGGTATAAGCCCCGCCCCCAGCTGGGACCCCTGTGAGCCACCTGAGCCCTCAGCCGGGACCCCCGTGCCATCTAAGCCCCGCACTGCTAAGCCCCGTCCCCAGCTGGGACCCTATGACTATTGGAGAGCAGGAAAGTGCCACTGGGCCCTGGGTCGCTGTGGTAATCCGGCCATGGGTAAGTAGAAAAGTTCGGCCTGTAGGCAGCCCCCAGCTGCGCCTGATCTGGGAGCAGGAAAGCAAGCCTGGCCTGTGGGCAGCCCCAAGCTGGGCCTGAAACAGAAGCAGGAAAGCCCAGCCTGCGGTCAGCCCCCAGCTGGGCCTGCTCCCTGGTCGCCATGGGGATCCGGGAGCAGGAGAGCAAGCCCGGCCTGCGGGCAGCTCCAAGGTGGGCCTGCTCCCCGGTTGCCATGGAGACCTGGGAGCGGGAAAGCCTAGCCTGTGGGCAGCCCCCAGCTGGGCCTGCTCCCTGGTCGCCATGGCGATCCGGGAGCAGGAAAGCCCGGCTTGCAAGCAGCACCCCCATCCTGGCCATAGCTCAAGGTAGAATACAACATGCAGTGGAGGCCAGGAGTCTGAGAGATCAACATAGAGGGGCTCCTGCTCCAAGCATCCATGGTGTGGCTGGGGGCAGGCCCCCAGCACACACACACACACACACACACACACACACACACACACACAGTGCCTGCTCTGAGCCTCCAATGTGGCTGGGGGCAGACCCCCAGTAGGTACACACACACACACACACACACACACACACACACAGGACGCCTGCTCCGAGCCTCTGCTGCCAGACTGTGGCCATTAGTAGGACATCCACTGAGGGCTCCCGGACTGTGACAGGGGCAGGCTGGGCTGAGGGAACCTCACCCCCCAGTGCACGAATTTCATGCACCGGGCCTCTACTATAAATATAAAGAGGAATAAATAATATTTTATTAATTAAGCTGTAAATAATTGTCACACAAGCCTATACATTTAATAAGAGAAAATTGAATGTTTACTCATTTATTTTATTAGGAACTATCTCAAATACCTTCTCTGTACTAGGCACTGTGCTAGTCCTAAAAAAAATGAAAATATTATTGTTAAATGCTTACTCTGTTTAATGAGCATTTATATGTTATCACTGGAATATACATTGAGATATGAACAAAATGGTTGGCTGACCAAAGATTCACTCATGCCACTTGGGAGGTGAAGATGAGGGTACTGGAAGCCCAAAGAAGAAAAAAACACTAACAACTTCTACATGGAGAAAAACTGAAATACAACCCAAATAATATCTAAGGAGCTCAGGAGTCCAGAATCACAATAAGCATTAAAAAGAATCCATCTAAGACAGCTTGACAGAGGTAGACTTTAGCCAAGTTACCACCTCAACTCTTGAACTAATGCTATTTTTTTAAAAAATATTTTATTGATTTTTTACAGAGAAGAAGGGAGAGAGACAGAGAGTCAGAAACATCAATGAGAGAGAAACATCGATCAGCTGCCTCCTGCACATCTACTGGGGATGTGCCCGCAACCCAGGCACATGCCCCTGACCGGAATCGAACCTGGGACCCTTCAGTCCGCAGGCCGACGCTGTATCCACTGAGCCAAACCGGTTTCAGCTTGAACTAATGCTATTTATAGAAAGTTTCCTCAGAACCTTAATGTTGCAATATTACATTTACTCATAATACCTACTTGAAACTCAGCATGAATGAGGCATTGACTTCAATTTGTGAATGTGATTCTTCAGTTTTTGGACATTATTTAAGTCTCCTCAAAGAGGCTTCATAGTGTCTCTGCACATTAAATTGGCCAAAGAAATGTCAAGGAAGCTAGTCAGAGCAAAGGATGTCTCCCTTTATGTTCTTCAAAAATATCAACAGCAACCCTAGGAACCTCTTCAATGTAAAGGCACAAACCACGCCTGCAGTAGAGATAAACCAAAAAAGGAGGGGGCTTCTCTCTCACTTGTTACTAGACTCTAGGTACTAGTTTAGGTAGGACAGTCAACTAATACAGTTTTGTGAGAACACTGATTCTCTGTGAGATATAAACTATACTATAATACTGTTTTTCCTAATTCATTAGGTCAAATACAAGGATCAGAACCATTGTTATGACGACCAATGGCTGACAGAAGAGCACAGAGACGCTTATCACACTGCTACTCGTGTATTCTCTCCCAGCAAGAGCTTTGTCCACCTTGAGACCATAACTGATGAACTGCGCTGTGGCCAAACTCAAACTATCCAAGCACATTATGTTCTGAATGGACAGGTCCTGAAGGAGCTAAGGGAGCTCACGTTCTATTACCTGGTGAGAAGGCGGACCACGGCACTGAGTCATCTGTAGACAAACGCTGTCTGTGGGGCAAGATTTATAAGCTCTTGAGAAAGTCTGTTTCTCTTCTGAAAGCTTGACTCCCTACAGCAGCGGTTCTCAACCTGTGGGTCGCGACCCCTTTGGGGGTCGCCTCAGACCATCGGAAAACACATATATAATTACATATTGTTTTTGTGATTAATCACTATGCTTTAATTATGTTCAATTTGTAACAATGAAATTGGGGGTCACCACAACATGAGGAACAGTATTAAAGGGTCTCAGCATTAGAAAGGTTGAGAACCACTGCCCTACAGGGTTAATTAATTCTTGCTAGCAGGGGTTCAAAAAAATAAGCATGTCACATAGAGGGCAAGAATTGAGTTAAGATCCTTTCATTGCCTTTGTTTTTGGGGTTTTTTTCCAGATAATGGCAAAGGGAGGCATTGTCCGAACTGGGTTTCAAGTACTGCCTGTGAAGCAGGAAGACAGTGAGTATTTTCATAATTCCACCTCATTCTGACACATTCAACCTTACACTGCAGAAATTCCAGGATTTGTTTCAAATAAAGAGAGGCAATCTACGTCTAACCCCTAGCTGGTTTGGTTCAGTGGATAGAGTGTCAGCCTTCAGACTGAAGGGTCCCAGGTTTGATTCCGGTCAAGGGCACATGCCTGGATTGTGGGCTTGATCCCCATTACGGGATGTGCAGGAGGCAGCCAATCAATGATTCTCTCTCATCATTGATGCTTCTATATCTCTTTCCCTCTCCCTTCCTCTCTAAAATCAATAAAGATACGATTTTAAAAAAAAGAAGAAGTTGAGAGGAGAAAAGTGTTTCTTTTTTCACCCAATATGTCTTTTCCTTCAGTGTATTCTGTTCAGATTATTTAAAATGTAAATGTAGTATTTCTTATCATCCATTCTTATTCCAAACTTTCAAACCATAAATATTCATGAACCACCTTTGCAAAACAACATATCAAAATAGTTTTAATCAATGGATTGAAGGTAAAACTTGGGAGTGCTTTCTATGTACTAGGTTTTGTGCTGAGTTATTTATAGTTGTATATAATTTTTCCTTTTCGAAGATAGTTACAGTTTATGAAGAATTTAATTGGGTACTTCTACCATTGAATTGCACTCTTCCCATGAACGAATGTGGAACAATATAAATCTCTGATGGTTTCTCCTATTCCAAGAAAGTCTGAAAGAACACCTACTAGAAAACTAACAGTGACCTACTCTCCTGTTGCTTTTTCATAGCAACACAGAAGATGTACAGAAGTTTGATGCAACCTCTAAAGAATCTATGTAGACATCAAAAAATAACTTCCAAAGAAGCACTATGTTCCTCTTAAGAAAAAAAAAAAGAGAATATACTGTTCATGGAGGTTTAAAAAGGACATAAGGATAAATACAATGTGTTAAACACTTAATATTATAATTCACAGCTTCACCTTCTATTTCCCTTCTCTAATGTGAGGTCTAGATCAAATGGCAACCAAGATGTCTCCATAAGCTTAGATAGCATCAGAACTTTATATAAAAACTTTAAAATTGGTGATAAATCATTTAAGAGAGAAAAGGGGACTTTTAATAAGGCTTCTTTTTCCCTAAAGCTAGAGTTCTTAGAGATATAGAGTTATTAGGGATAGTCATCTATTTGTTACATGCTGTTTAATATATCTATTACACCTACTAATAGCAATGGTATTAATCAACTAGGCTCCTAACTGGCTTTGTGCACTAGAAAACATCCACGTTAGCCCTGGGGATATACCTAACCCGTAATCCCTTTCTCACTGTCTCTGTGCTCCAGTGAGAGGCCATTTTTCTGTGTCGGTCCCTGTGGAACCAGACATCGCTCCAGTCGCTCGATTGCTCATCTATGCCATTTTACCTGATGGGGAAGTGGTCGGGGATTCTGCAAAATATGAGGTTGAAAACTGTCTGGCCAACAAGGTGGGTGCTTCATACCATAAACTTTTCACATTAAATTAGAGGTACCTATCGTTATTATTTTCTACATGCAAGCATTGGGACCAAAGGGGTTAAATGAACTCCCACAGGACTTCAGCAAGGTAATGGCAGAGTCACATTAAGAAGCCATGTCCCTGGACTCCTAGTGCAGAATTCTCATGTATTATCTCTTACCATACGATACGATTCAGAGTACCTTGTTCCCTTCTTTTTTGATGAAATGTTGGGAAATACATTTTTAAGATTACTAAAGAGCCAAAAGATAAACACAAGAGCATCTAGAACTATTCGCATTCTACCTTGCAGTGAATGAACATTACACTGTGTATCAAAGGTAAAAATGGCATCTCAAGTTTAATAAGTTGTAAAAATAATTAGATGTCATTGTAATGGCTTAGCTGATTCTTGGATATCAAAGCGATGTGTAGGGGACCAAAAGCCTCGGGTCTCACACAGTGCCAATCACCGCAAAGTCAAAATAAATGATTATGCATTGACTGTAAGCAGCACTCTGTAAAAGCAGGTGCTCCAGCCAGCATTGCCCAGTGGTTAAGCATCGATCTATGAACCAGGAGGCCATGGTTCAATTCCTGGAGAAGGAACATGCCTGGGTTGTTGGCTCCATCCCCAGTATAGAGCATGCAGGAGGCAGCTGATCAATTATTTTCTCTCATCATTGATGCTTCTCCTTCTCCCTTCCTCTCTGAAATCAATAAAAATATTTTTTTTTTAAAGAAAATGCTGCCAGAACCGGTTTGGCTCAGTGGATAGAGCATCGGCCTGCGGACTCAAGGGTCCCAGGTTCGATTCCGGTCAAGGGCATGTACCTTGGTTGCGGGCACATACCCAGTCAGGTGCCTGCAGGAGGCAGCTGATCAATGTTTCTCTCTCATTGATGTTTCTGGCACTCTATCCCTCTCCCTTCCTCTCTGTAAAAAATCAATAAAATATATTTTTAAAAAAAGAAAAAAAGAAAATGCTGGTGAATACATGGTTAAGTTAGGAAATTTGTTTTTCTGATCTTTCTCTTCACTTTCACAGGTGGATTTGAGCTTCAACCCAGCAGTAAGTCTTCCAGCCTCGCCCGTCCACCTGCGAGTCACAGCTTCTCCTCAGTCGCTCTGTGCCCTCCGCGCATTGGACCAAAGCGTGCTGCTCATGAAGCCTGAGGCAGAGCTCTCCCCGTCCTCGGTGAGTTCCCTCAGCCTGGGTCAGGAAGGGCCAGGTAAAAGGGTCTCCAAGCAAGAAGAAATGCCTTTTTGAGTAGATAGGCAGCTCCTGCATTGAGCATCTGCCCCCTGGTGGTCAGTGTGCATCATAGCAACTGGTCAACCAGTTGTTCCGGTTGTTTGGTCACTTAGGATTTTCTATATATAGATTGCTTTGAAAAAAAATAAGCAGAGAAGGAAGATAGATAAGTGTATAATTTCATTACTTACTTTGTTAATGTAATCAATCAATTTTAAACTATTAATATAATGCATTTTTATACCTGTCTTACTCTTCCTTTTCAAATGAATTTGAAAACATCATTTCCAGTATTTTACAGTTAAAGTTTTAGGTATTTGTAAAGATCTGGAGCATTTTGTTCCCATGAATAATACCTAAGAAAATACTACCCTGTTAGAGGATATATACTTCTTTGTGTACCTGTTTAGAACATATGTCCATTAACTTTGTTATGCACTGAGTCAGTTGCTAACCATCAGGTAGAGACAAAGCTATCATTTTACTCTACCATCTTAAAGCTTTGTACAATGTCTCAAGTATAGCAGATCTCAATTTCTCTTAATAGTTATATTTCATTCTAGCATGGAGTCTAAGATTTGCCTTTGAACTATGTAACAAAGTATTATGATCCTTGCTTAGATGGCAATATGTTGGGGTTTGTTTGTTTTTCCTAAAATTGTTATTTTCAAAATCATATATATATGTTACCATTATGACCAAATGAACAGAATGACTGAAACGACCAGTCAACCAGTTGCTATGATGCGCACTGACCACCAGGGGGCAGGTGCTCAATGCAGGAGCTGCCCCCGGTAGTCAGTGCGTTCTCACAGCCAATCTCCCGTGGCCCCTCCCCCGCAGCTAGCCAGCCCCCATCAGCCCCTGGTGCTAAACCATTAGTAGAGACCTGTTTCTGGGTCGGGTTTTCTTATGTAGCAGAGCAGCTCCCTCAATGTGATCTATTGAAAGTCAGCCCTTGACACAAGGGTCTGTCTTGCTCCCTTTCTCTCCCTTCCCGGGGGCAGGCCGCCCACCTGCTGTTGTGGCAGCACAGTGGTGAGGGAAGGAGGAGGGGGGGAAGAAGTGGGGAACTGTGCAGTGGCGGGGCACCAATGGTGGCATCAGCATCCATTCCTTCCACGCCTGGCCCGATGACTGTTGCCTCCTCTCCCAACTCCACTGGGGCCCTCAGGCCCAGGTTTGGACAGGGAACCAGGGGTGGGTGGTGGCAGACATGGCCCCTTTCCCAGGGGGGCCAAAGGCCAGCTCCTTCCTCAGGGCTAGAGGCCAACCTCCTGTGGTACCTCCACTTCTACCCCATGAATTCATGCACCAGGCCTCTAGTCTTCTTTATAAAATATCTAAGCAATGAAGATACTCAAAAACTAATGGTGATTATTCTTTTCTTTTATCCTTGCACTTAAGGAAAATAAACCTTTGCATTTGTACAGGTTTATAACCTGCTACCAGTAAAAGACCTCACTGGTTTCCCTGAAAGTTTGAATCAAGAGGAGGAAACTAATGTAGACTGTGTCCGTGACCAGATCCACATCAATGGAATCATCTATTCCCCAATGTCAAGTACAAATGAAAAAGATATGTATAGCTTCCTAGAGGTAAATTCCTTCTATTGTAGATAATCAGTTCCTAAGGTTTACAAGCTATCTAATAAAAGAGAAACATGCAAATTGACCATACCTCCACTACACCCAAAAGCCACATCCTCAAGCCATGCCCGCAAGGCAATCAGGAGCGAATATGCAAATTAACCCAACTAAGATGGCAGCAGCCATGGAGCTGAGCGAACAGGAGGCTTGGGTTGCCCCGGCAATGGAGGAAGCCAAGTTTCCCCTCTGCCCTGCCAGTCCAGAGATCGGCTCAAGGCTACAAAGTTTCAATTATAGAAGATAAATGAATCCCATATACCTGCTTCCAGCCCACAGCTGTGGCCAGCCTGAAAATGGCCCTCAGCCCTCACTAAAGCTGGCCAAACCCCCATGGGGTGAGGGTCCCCACTGGGGGTTTTACCAGCTTGAAAACGGTCCTCTGCCCCTCACCCAGGCTAGCCAGGCACCCCAGCAGGACCCTTCACACCCTGAAGGGGGTGTGGCCAGCCTGCAAAAAGCCAACAGCCCCTCACCCAGGCTGGCCAGGCATCCCAGTGGGACCCCCACCCTGATCCAGGACACCCTTCAGGGCAAACCAACCAGCCCCCACCTGTGCACCAGGCCTCTATCCTATATAATAAAAGGGTAATATGCAAATTGACCCTAACAGCAGAACAACTGGGAATGGTCACTACGACACACACTGACCACCAGGGGGCAGACGCTCAATGCAGGAGCTGCCCCCTGGTGGTCAGTGTGCTCCCACAGGAGGAGCTCTGCTCAGCCACAAGCCAGGCTGATGGCTGCCAGCACAGCGGTGGTGGCGGGAGTCTCTCCCGCCTCCTCAGCAGTGCTAAGGATGTTGACTGCAGCTTAGGCCTGCTCCCCGCTGACAAGTAGACATCCCCCAAGGGCTCCCAGGCTGCCAGAGAGATGTCTGACTGCCAGCTTAGGCCCATTCCCCAGGGGAGCTGGCCTAAGCCAGCAGGTGGACATCCCCCAAGAGGACCCAGACTGCGAGAGGGCACAGGCCGAGCTGAGGGACCCCCCCCCCCCCCGAGTGCACAAATTTCTGTGCACCGGGCCTCTAGTTATATCTATATTTTAAATTATTTATTTAATGCCTTCATATCATAGTTGAGAGAGGTCAAGTGACTTCTCCAAGGTCACTATAAGTAGCAGATCTACTAATAGCAAAGAGCCAGTACTGTAACTTTTGGAACTATTAGTCAAGTTTTCTTCTTTTTACTAAAATTCATTTCCTTATTATACTTATAAATATCAATTATATAAAATAACTACTCTTCAAATTGTTTTTAAAAAATGAAATTACCTCGGTAAGTATACCAATATCCCTTCTACAAATGTAAACATTAAAAATTTAGTATTAGTTCTAGCCAGTTTGGCTCAGTGGATAGAGCGTCGTCCTGTGCACTGAATGGTCCCTGGTTTGATTTGGTCAAGGGCACATGCCCAGGTTGTGAGCTGGATCCCCAGTAGGGGGTGTGCAGGAGGTCGCTGATCAATGATTCTCTCTCATCGCTGATGTGTTTCTATCTCTCCTTCCCTCTCCCTTCCTCTCTGAAGTCAATAAAAAATATTTTTTAAAAAAAATTTTAAGTTTCATATTAAACTAATTGGATTATTTATTAATTTCAAATTTTAAGAGTATGTGCCTATATTTTTTATAATATTTATGTACTAATTAGGTGATAATTTTCTTCACAGGATATGGGTTTAAAGGTGTTCACCAACTCAAAGATTCATAAACCTAGAGTGTGTTCATACTATTATGACGAAACCTATTCAAGCGCAGGTGTTCAAGAACTATACGATTATTCAGGTAAAATAATAATAATAATAATTTGCCTAATATATTGAACTAAATAAAAGGAATTATTAAAAGATAAAATGTGATTAAAATTAACCAAAAAAACACTTGTGATTCAGATATATCAAGGTTACATAGCAATACGACCCCAAATATTCTGATTGCATCAAGCCCCCACATATGCAAAGCTGAAGAGATCACATGGCCGATTGTGAAAAGTGTTGAAAGACAGGGGAATATGTGCAGAATAAAAGAAGAGATGGATTCTGATTGAGGAATCAGAAAAGCCAGTCATAAAGAATTTGTATCTAGTACATAAAAATATGTGGTGGTCAAAAAGAAAGAGAAAGTTTTCAGGCATAGGATCAGTGTAAACAGAAACAGAAATGTTCATAAGTCGGGCTACATTCTCGCCAATCAAGTGAACAAATTCCTTAATGTCCCAATAACATCAGGCAATATTCGTGTTGAAATCACCCATTTGTCCATGATATGGGCTATCTCTTTGATGAGTCAGATAGTAATGAAGCATTTGCTTCTAGTCTGATTGTCAAATCATGGTTGAAAACAGGTTGAGTACAAACCAAAGAGTTTGTCAAATATCAAGAAAAAAATTCAGCCTAGTTGGTTTGGCTCAGTGGATAGAGCATCGGCCTGTAGACTAAAAGGTTCCAGGTTTGATTCCAGTCAAGGGCACATGCCCAGGTTGGGTGCTCGAGCCCCAGTAGGGGGCATGTAGGAGGCAGCCAATCTATGATTCTCTCTCATCACTGATCTTTCTCTTTCTCTCCCTCTCCCTTCTTCTCTGAAATTAATAAAAATATTTTTAAAGAAAAAATTCAATGATGAATTGTCTATCTGGAATTTAAATTATTGTATATTTGTATTATTATTTATAAATTATATTCTATAATCTTTTATCAGATTTATAGTTATGTATGTACAAGTATATATATATGCACAAGTATTTTTCCTGTGTGAAGTTATAGTAAACAGGATAAGAGATCCTAACTCTGATTTTTTGACACATAAGGAAATAAAGAGCTTTTTTTTCTTTAATCCTCACCTGAGGAGTGAAAATATTTTTTTCATTGATTTTTAGAGAGAGTGGAAGGGGAGAGAGAAAGAGATGTGAGAGAGACACATAGATCGGTTGCTTCCCGCACGTCTCCCCACCAGGGCCGGGATCTAATCTGCAACCCAGGTACTCTTTTTGTAATCCTTTATCCTTTCACTCCCATGAACTGTTCCACAAAGCCCCTGCCGTGATGTCTGGATATGATTTCTCTTTTCTCCCAGAGAAACATACCAAATGGAAATCTTGATTCCTCCCTCCTCCCACCCCCATGTCATAGAAATCTTCACTTGCACAATGTGCAGGAGCCACAGAGGACTCCTTTCTGCCCCACCGGCAATCCTAGGCTCTTTCTGCCTCTGTCTCTATATTCTCTGTTTGTGATTCTCTTCCCCCACCTCACTCCTAGCTTATTTCAAAAGTTAGGAATTCAGCTAAAACATTACCTTCTCAAAGAAGCTTTTCCTTAACACCCAAGTGTCCTCTCCTGGTTCCTATTTCATCACCATGTTTATTTCTCTTATAGCACTTATCACAGTTTCTTATAAGCTTGAGCTTTATATTTATTGTTTTTGTCTCCTTCCTCACCCACCATAGACACAATGATAATGAAAGGCAGCAGTTTTCATTCAGTAGGTGCTTCAGGGCCTGTCACAGAGCCTGTCACAGAGACTGTGAGAAAATACTTTCCCGAGACGTGGATCTGGGACTTGGTGGTAGTAGAGTAAGTAACTTTCTCTTTTTTTAATTCTTTATTAGTTTAGATGTTACAAATGTGTCCTCATCCCCCCCCATTAACCCCCAACCTCCTCCTGCCCCCCCCCCCCCCCCGCACACTCATGCTCCCATCCCCCTGTTGTCCATGTCCATTGGTTGGCTTATATGCGTGCATACAAGTCCTTCGGTTGATCTCTTCCCCTTACCCCCTCCTTCCCCTACTTTCCTTCTGGGGATTGATAGCCTGATCGCTGTTTCTCTGTCTTTGGATCTGTCCCTGTTCATTAGTCTATGTTGTTCTCTATAATCCACAAATGAGTGAGATCATGTGGTATTTATCTTTCTCTGACTGGCTTATTTCACTCAGCATAATGCTCTCCAGTTCCATCCATGCTGTTGCAAATGACAAGAGTTCCTTCTTTTTTACCGCAGCATAGTATTCCATTGTGTAGATGTACCACAGTTTTTAATCCACTCATCTGCTGATGGGCATTAGGCTGTTTCCAAATCTTAGCTATGGTGAATTGTGCTGCTATGAACATAGGGGTGCATATATCCTTTCTGATTGGTGTTTCTGGTTTCTTGGGATATATTCCTAGAAGTAGGATCACTGGGTCAAATGGGAGTTCCATTTTTAGTTTTTTGAGGAAACTCCATACTGTTTTCCACAGTGGCTGCACCAGTCTGCATTCCCACCAGCAGTGCAGAAGGGTTCCTTTTTCTCCAAATGCTCTCCAACACTCGTTGTTTGTTGATTTGTTGATGATAGCCATTCTGACAGGTGTCGTTTGGATTTGCATCTCTCGTATAATTAGTGACTTTGAGCATGTTTTCATATGTCTTTCGACCTTCTGTATGTCCTCTTTCAGAAAGTGTCTATCTAGGTCCGTTGCCCATTTTTTTATTGGATTGTTTATCTTCCTATTGTTAAGTTTCATGAGTTCCCTGTAAATGTTGGAGATTAAACCCTTATCAGTGATATCATTGGCAAATATGTTCTCCCATGTAGTGGGTCTTCTTGTTGTTTTGTTGACGGTTTCCTTTGCTGTGCAAAAGCTTTTTATTTTGATGTAGTCCCATTTGTTTATTTTCTCTTTAGTTTCCATTGCCCTAGGAGCATTGTCAGAGAAGAAATTCCTTTGGCATATGTTTGCAATTTTGCTGCCTGTGGATTCCTCTAGTATTTTTATGGTTTCCCGTCTTACATTTAAGTCTTTTATCCATTTTGAGTTTATTTTTGTGTATGGTGTGAGTTGCTGGTCTAGTTTCATCTTTTTGCATGTCCAATTTTCCCAACACCATTTATTGAAGAGACTGTCTTGACTCCATTGTATGCTCTTGCCTCCTTTGTCGAATATTAATTGGGCATAGTGGTTTGGGTCGATTTCTGGGGTCTCTATTTTATTCCATTGATCGATATGTCTGTTCTAGTGCCAGTACCAAGCTTTTTTAAGAACAGTGGCTTTGTAATACAGTTTGATATCTGGTATTGAGACCCCTCCTACTTTGTTCTTCTTTCTCAGGATTGCTGCAGCTATTCAAGGTCTTTTATTATTCCAGATGAATTTTTGGAACATTCGTTCTAGATCTGTGAAATATGCCATTGGTAATTTAATGGGGATTGCATTGAATGTAGAGATTGCTTTGTGGAGTATGGACATTTTGATGATGTTGATGCTACCAATCCATGAACACAGTATGTTCTTCTATCTGTTTATGTCTTCCTCTATCTCTTTTTTCAGTGTCCTGTAGTTTTTCGCATATAAGTCTTTACCTCCTTAGTTAAGTTTATTCCTAGGTATCTTAATTTTTTTGGTGCAATGGTAAATGGGATTGCTTTTTTAGTCTCACTATCTGTAAGTTCACTATTGGTGTAAAGAAATGCCATGAATTTCTTGGCATTAATTTTGTATCCTGCTACATTGCCAAATACATTTATTAAGTCTAATAATTTTTGATGGAGTCTTTAGGGTTCTCTATGTACAGTATCATGTCATCTGCAAATAAAGAAAGTTTTACTTCTTCTTTTCCAATCTGGATGCCTTTTATTTCTTCTTCTTGTCTGATCGCAACGGCTAGTATTTCCAGTACTATGTTGAACAGGAGTGGTGAGAGGGGGCATCCCTGTCTTGTTCCTGTTTTCAGGGGGAATGGTTTTAGTTTTTATCCATTGATTATGATGTTGGCTGTGGGTTTTTCATATATGGCTTTTATTATGTTGAGGAATGATCCCTCTATTCCTATCTTGCTGAAAGTTTTTATCAAGAAAGGGTGTTGGATTTTGTCAAATGCTTTTTCTGAATCAATTGATATGACTATGTGGTTTTTTTTCTCTCAATTTGTTTATGTGATGTATCACATTTATTGATTTTTGGGTATTGTACCATCCTTGCATCCCTGGGATAAATCCTACTTGGTCATGGTGTATGATCTTTCTGATGTACTGCTGGATCCGATTTGCTAGGATTTTGTTGAGGATTTTGGCATCTATGTTCATGAGGGATATTGGCCTGTAATTCTCTTTCATTGTGTTGTCTTTACCTGGTTTTGGTATTAGGGTGGTGCTGGCTTCATAGAATGGGCTGGGAAGTGTTTCTTCCTCTTGGATTTTTTGTAGTGGTCTGAGGAGGATAGGTTTTAGTTCTTCCTTGAATGTTTGGTAAAACTCCCCTGTGAAGCCGTCTGGTCCTGGGCTTCTGTTTGCTGGAAGCTTTTTGATTACTGCTTCAATTTCCTCCATAGTTATTGGCCTATTGAGATTTTTAGATTCTTCCTGATTAAGTTTTGGAAGGTTGTATTTTTCTAGGAATTTGTCCATTTCCTCCAGGTTGTCTAGTTTGTTGGAGTAGAGTTGTTCATAGTATTTTCTAACGATCCTTTGTATTTCTGTGGGGTCTGTTGTTATTTCTCCTCTTTCATTTCTGATTTTGTTTATTTGGGTCCTCTCTCTTTGTTTCTTGGTGAGCCTGGCTAGAGGTTCATCAATCTTGTTTATCCTTTCAAAGAACCAGCTCTTGGTTTTGTTTATCTTTTGTATTTTTATTTTTATTTTTTTGGTCTCTATGTTGTTTATCTCCGCTCTGATCTTTGTTATTTCCTTCCTTCTGCTTACACTGGGCTTTTCTTGTTGCTCTCTTTCTAACTCTTTGAGTTGTAGAGTTAGGTAATTTATTCTCATTGTTTCTTGTTTCTTGCAGTAGGCTTGTAGAGCTATGAACTTCCCTCTCAAGACTGCTTTCGCTGTGTCCCATAGGTTTTGGATTGTTGTGCTTTCATTGTCGTTTGTTGCCACGATGTTTTTTATTTCTTCTTTGATCTCTCTGGTAACCCAGTCATTGTTTAATAGCATGCTATTTAGTCTCCATGTGTTTGATTTTTTGAGTTGTTTTTATTGTAGTTGATTTCCAGTTTTATGCCATTGTGATCTGAGAAGATGCTTGATATGATTTCAATCTTCTTGAATTTGAAGAGACTTTGCCTGTGACCCAATATATGGTCTATCTTTGAAAATGACCCATGTGCACTTGAGAAGAATGTATATTCTGTGGCTTTGGGGTGAAATGTTCTGAGGAGGTCAATTAATTCAATCTGATCTAGTGAGTCATTTAGGATTAATGTTTCTTTGCTGATTTTTTGTTTAGAGGATTTGTCCAGTGGTGATAATGGGGTGTTAAAGTCCCCTACTATGATTGTATTGCTGTCAATCTCTCCCTTGATCTCCTCCAGAAGATTTCTTACGTATTTGGGTGCTCCTATATTGGGTGCATATATGTTTACCAGAGTTATTTCTTCTTGTTGGATTGCTCCCTTTAGTATTATGAAGTGGCCTTCTATATCTCTTTTTATGTCCTTCACTTTGAGATCTAATTTGTCAGATATAAGTATTGCTACCCCGGCTTTTTTTCCACTTCCATTCACCTGAAAAACCTTTTTCCATCCCTTTACCATCAGTCTGTGTGCGTCTTTTTTTCTGAGGTGGGTTTCCTGTAGACAGCAGATATATGGGTCATGTTTTCTTATCCACTCAGTTACCCTATGTCTTTTGATTGGGGCATTTAATCCATTTACATTTAAAGTTATTATTGATAGATACTTGTTAGTCACCATTTTTGATCTTTACTGCTGTGTTCCTTCTTTGTTTCCTATTTTTTCTTTTTACAGCAGACCCTTTAGCATTTCTTGCATTGCTGGTTTGGTTGTAATAAACTCCCGTAGACCGTTTTTGTCTGTGACGCTCCTGATTTGACCCTCAATTTTGATTGATAGCCTTGCTGGGTACAGTATTTTTGGATTCCAACCCTTCCTTTGCATGACTTTGTATATTTCATTCCATTCCCTTCTTGCCTGATGTGTTTCTGTTGAGAAATCAGTCGCTAGTCTGATGGGGGATCCTTTGTAGGTAACTTTCTGTCTCTCTCTTGCTGCTTTTAAGATTCTTGCTTTGTCGTTGGTGTTTGCCAATTTAATTATAATGTGCCTTGGGGTCGGTCTTTTGGGGTTCATTTTGTTTGGGACTCTGTGAACTTCTTGGATTTGTGTGAGTTTTTTCTTCCCTATATCAGGGAAGTTTTCTGTCATTATTTTTTCACACAGGTTTTCTATTCCTTGCTCAGTTTCCTCTCCTTCTGGCACCCCTATTATTTTGATGTTGTTTCATTTCGTGTTGTCCCAGTGTTCTCTTAGGCTTTCCTCCTGCTTTTTAATTTTTTTTTCTAGAAGCTGCTCTGCTTGGATATTTTTTCCTACCTTGTCTTCTAGCTCGCTGATGCGGTCCTCTGCTTCTTCTAGTCTACTGTTGATGCTTTCTATTGAGTTCTTTATAGCAGTGATGTCATTTTTCATTTCTTCTTGGTTTTTCTTCATTTCCTCTTGGTTCTTACACATATTGTTGAATTTGTCTTCCATTCTTTTCATCCACTTTATGGCCATTTCTCTGAATTCTTTCTCTGACAGGTTGCTTGCCTCCACTGCCTCCATTTCGTTTACTTCCTTTTCTGATGATGCCTGTTTTTCTTTCATATGCAGGTTGGTTCTTTGTTTCAACCATGATCTCTCTTCTCCAGGTGTTTGGTTATGTAGTTCTCTCTCTGCTGCATTGACTTAAAGGCACAAAATACAACACAACAAGGCACAACGTACAAGGCACTGAACACAAATGTATTCACAATATTAATAACCCCAAATAAAGGTGACCACCCGAGCAAAGAGAATTAGGGGATAAAGAAGAAAGAAGAGAAAAAGAGAAAAGGAAAAAAAAGGAGTGCAAAAAGGAGATTGGGAAAAGGGAGAAAAGACAAAAGTAAGAGAGAAAAGAGAGAGAATGAAATAGAAGAGGGGAAGAGACTATTTATATGGGGAGAAAACTCCAATAGAACCACCACTAATCCCAACAAATTCCAGCAACAGATCCCTGGAGATGAATGCAAACTACAAACAACCACTAATATCAAGTGAGGCAAGGGAAAACAGAAGCACAAAAATAACCGGAGAAAGAAAAAACAAAATAAAACAGAGAAATAAAAATAGAAAACAAAATAATCTCACAAACAAGCATAAAAACCCCCCAATATACTCAAAATCAAGCAAACCATAGCAAAACGACAGAGAGAGAGAAAAAAAATTTTTTTGATAGTGAAGAAAGATAAGAGAGAGCTGTATATGGATTTAGAGCAGGGGATTGGAAATTAGATATATAAGTAGGGTGAAATTTAGACAGGGGGTAAAAAGAAGGAATAGGGAAAATCTAAAGCAGGAATAGGGTAAGAGAAACAGGACAACAAAAGGGGAAAAGTAAGAAAGAGAGTTTTTGGCTTAAAGGTAAAGTTGAGGTAGAGAAAAATGATGCTAAAGGAATGATGAAAATAGAATGTAGAACACTAATCCCAAAATAAAGAAAAAATAAAATGACACTTTTAAAAAATGGTAAAATGATAGTAGTAATAATACTGGTTAAAAATAAAAATGTAGTAATTAAAAAGGTAAAATCAGGTGATGAAAAAAATAAAATAAAATAGTTTCTTAATTAAAAGGTGAAAAAAGAATTAAAAAATAATAAAAATGTGCAGTAGTGAAGATGCTTCAGATCTTCTACTCTTCTTTTTGGCATGCCTTAGTCCTGCCATGTATTCAGGAGAGTGTTGAATTTCCCTGCGATACACTGTTCCTTCGTGTTGTAAACCACAGTCCTGATTTTAAGGCAGGCTGTATTTGTTTCCCAGACTGCCTTTATTTGTGTTTACAGAAGAGTCAGTTCGTGGCTCTGCCTCTGGGTGGCAGTGTGTCTGGATTGACCTCTGAGGCTATAAGTCCTCTCTATCCAGTAGTTAGGGTTTATTTTCTCTACTGTACTTAAAACTGGTTTGGGAAATTCCACTGCCCAGAGCTGGTTCTTTAATCGTTACTCCCCCCTCTGTTTCCCAGGTTCCACAAAAACAACTTTCCCCTACCGTCTCTGCAAGTGACCCCAACTGGGCAATCCCATGCACTGGGTTTAATAATCAAACGCAAATATTTAAGGGGAAGTGTAAAAACAAGAGCCTGAGAATTTGCGGGAATTCGCAAACCTCCATCTTCCAGGTCTGTTCGCAGTCTCCGCGCGCCCTCTCTCCCCTGGCACCAAGTAGCCGGCACACAGGCAAAATCCGAGGCTGCTTTTTTGCATCCAGTCCAGCTATGGACTTATTTTTAGCGTTCCCTTCTGCCAGAAGCCCTGCAGGACCCCTTCCACACTGGCAGATCACACTGGCCCCAACGGCCGTGGACTTTGTGGGGAGCAGATTTCCCCCTGCACGCGTTCCTCTCTCCAACCTGAATTTCAAACCACACCTTTAGGGGAAATCTAACCTTTCCGTGAGGAGAAGCAGGGCTCGTCTGAGTTCACGTAGTCGTGCTGCTTGAGATCTGTTGTTTCTGGGTTAGTAGCTGATCTCTGGATGCCGGGTCTTTGGATGTATGTGCTACCAATAACAGCTACTCAAGATGGCACAGTCGCCGCAGCTGAGCCGGCGCTCCGGGAGAGATTTCAGCCGCAGTTTCCAACCATCCCCTTTCTCCATGAGTCCTCTGTCTTCTCTGGCTGCAAAATCTCTCAGCTGAATATCCTCTGCTTAATCAGGGTGTTCGTTACCCATTTCAGCTATTCACCCTTATCTCCTCCGGAACAAGGCATGGGACACGTTCGTCTATACCTCCACCATTTTCTCTCCTCAGTAACTTTCTTTATATATAAGATACAACAGTAGATATTCCTCAGAATTTTCAATTTTTAGTTAATTTTTCAATGTCCCAGTATTATATGGACACATTGTTGTTTTTAGGAGAAATTGGACATAACTACTTCTGCTATGGCACCTCACTAATAAATTGCATCAGAGCTAAGAAATTTTGCACAAATTTAATTCAAAAATGTCCAAAAAACAGGCATGAAGACCAAACAAAACCAAGAACTGCATAGATTAACACTTTAGAGAGACCCTTTATTGATCAGCATTTTTGAATTAAGAACAGAATCAGTAAGGCAAACTATACACAATAGTGGTAGAATTGAAAATTATAAACTTGCCCTCAAGTAGAACAATATTTTAGAGATAAAAATTTAAGAACAATCTCAAATTACATATTTAGTTTATAACTATATTAGAGGCCTGATGTACAAAATTTGTGCAAGAGACTGCCTTCTTTCCCCTGGCTGCTGGCACCAGCTTCCTTCTGGCACCCAGGACCTGTGCTCCCTCACAGAGAGAGGCCCCGCCCAACAACCACATCCTGCCAGTCAGTGACCTGGGCCTCCCTCTTCTGGCCGAATATGGGTCAATGGCCGAGCCCCGACCAATCGCATCGCACCCGCCTTGGCTGTCCTGGTGCAAATGGGTGTCATAGCGTGGTCCCGGGTGATCCTCCAGATGATCGTTTCGTTGTTTGGCTGTTCAGTTGATTTGCATATTATGCTTCGATTATATAGGATTATATAGGATTGTCTATAATAGATTATACTGCAGCTATATGTCTATAGGAGATTCTAGACTTTAAAATGATTAGATTTGGAAGAAAAGGAGTTATATTATTCTATTTTAAGCCTTGCTTATACTCTTCATTATTAGTATTTCTTCTGAGTGCATCCAAATCATGACAATAGAATCATTTATAGGGGTTCCTAGAAAGGATTTATTTAATTGTTTACTTTCTGTTCTTCACATTGCCATCCTCCCAGCTCATCAGGCGTGGCTGAAGTAGGAGTAAGAGTCCCTGATACCATCACTGAGTGGAAGGCAGGGGCCTTCTGCCTGTCCGATGACACTGGAATTGGCCTCTCTCTTCCCACCACTCTCCAAGCCTTCCAGCCTTTCTTTGTGGAACTCACAATGCCCTACTCTGTGATCCGTGGAGAAGCCTTCACACTCAAGGCTACTGTCCTAAACTACCTTCCCAATTGCATCCGGGTAAGGACCTCGCTTTCCTAAATTGAACACAAGGTTAATTAAATTAAATTGCATTCCTAGGAATACTATCAAACTCCTGTGTGGAAAATGTGCTTATGAGAAGAAGAGTACTATTAGATATTCATATGCATATTAATAACTATAGTTGCTGACATCTGCAAATACCAGATTGCAACTTAAAACAAGTTTCAGAGTCCCTTTTTTTTTCCTTTCTAATATTTTTAAATTACATTTACTGGGGTGACATTGGTTAACAATATTTCATAGATTTCAAGTGTACATATCTAAGATACATGATCTGTATATTGCATTGTGTGCCCACCATCCAAAGTCAAATCATCTTCCATCACCACATATTTGGCTCCCTTTACTACCCCCACTCTCTTACCTCTGGTAACTACCATACTATTGTCTGTGTCTTGATTTTCAATTTTATGTTGCACATATGGGTGAGATTATATGGTTCTTAGCTTTTTGTGCCTGACATTTCACTTAGCATCCTATTCGGAAAGTCCACCCATGTTGTCTCAAGTTTCTAACTCATCACAATCTTCTAAGGTTAGGAAGTTTGTGTCGTATGAAGATTTCTGATATGGACATCAAAAATCAATAGGCGTCATTTACATGTCTTAGATTCTTCAAGGTTTCAACCTCTACATTCCCATATATTTAACTTTTCATGTGGCATTAATTAAAAATTATTTGTGAGCATCTTATATCCACTGATATCATAACTGTTTATCAATCTCATGTACTCTGCTGGGAAAGCTGAGAGGATGGCCAAGATTTCAGACCAAAGAAGTAGAGCTCCCACCGGCACATGTCATCATGACTTTTCCTCACCTCTGGTCCCATGAAAGAGAAGGTTATACCAAAATACTAATATTTCAAGTTCAATTCTACCTATAAGGTCTTCAATATTAGGCAACCTGAAATCTAACCACTCTCCAAAATGCTTTATTTCACCCCATTCTTCTTTGGTCCCCTTCTTCCTCTGATCTCGTCTCTGTCTCACATGTGATTTCAGGTCAGGGTGCACCTAGAAGCCTCTCCTGCATTCCTGGCTGTCCCAGGGGAGAAGGAACAAGACTCTCCTTGCATCTGTGGGAATGGACGACAAACCGTGTCCTGGGCAGTAACTCCAAAGTCATTAGGTGACGGACAGATTCCTAAAACTACTCAATCCTACTCAAAGATTGTATGTCAGTGGGATTCTTATATCTAGTTCTACTTCCCTCAGGCAAAGAAACCCCCTCCCCAGATGGTAGGATTTTTTTTCTTTGTCTTTTATTCTAGGAGGTCTAGAAGGATATTTTTACTTCCCTCACCTCCATTTCCACCTCAAATGCTCAGTATCATTATTCTCTAGCTTGTGCTGCTTCTATTCCTGCTCCTATGTTTTTAAAAGACAACAAAAAAGGGGGGGCGGGTACAGAACATTTCTAAATCTCGGGGTTTAAAGGATGGAAGAAAGGGGAGGTCGTGCTCATGTCTACTGGCCCTTCTTTCAGGGACTGTGAATTTCACCGTGAACGCAGAGGCACTGGAGTCTCAAGAACTATGTGGGACTGAGGTGCCTATGGTCCCTCAATATGGAAAGAAAGACACAATCATCAAGCCCCTTTTGGTTGAAGTGAGTAAGCCTGCCCATATATAGGTAACAATGTGTTAATGAAAACAATGCTGAATACAGTTGAGATTATAACTTTTAGGTAAGAATGGCTACAAAATATATGGTCATGAGATATTTCATAATATTCTTTTATAGATATTGAGATATATATATATATATCGGTATCTGCCTCTATTTGTCTTTCCATCTCTCTCTCTTAATTTATTTTCACATTTTCCCCTCACTTTCTCATCTAACAATCTGTCTCCTTCATATTGCTTTTGCTTATAGAATTTATTTATATAATATACTTGAAAAATCAGTTCTAGTTCTTCTCTTTACTATCAAGAAATTTGTGGTTGCCCTATCAATACAAGTGTCCTGAAAGTCAGTTCATTCTCTCCTCTAATTTTCCTTTCTTTCCATATAAAGCCTGAAGGAATAGAGAAAGAAGCAACATTCAACTCCCTGCTTTGCCCATCAGGTAAGAATCAGCCTTAATAATTAAAATAACATTAACTAAAGTTTGTATAACATTTGAAGCTCGAAGAATTTTATATATTATTTCTACATGCACCCTATTAGTTAAGTAAGACCCAAAGAGCCATTCAACCCATCTGACAAATGATAAATATGGTCTTAGAGAGGTCAAGAAATTTGATCAGGAGAATATCCATAGCTCATGCATTTTGAGTCTTTTTCTCTTACAGCAGCTGTGCAACCACTAAAATGTCTTTCTAACCAATGTGTGATGTAGCTAAAGGTAGAACGTGGGTAGAATCAGAATATTGCCAAGGGTATATTTTTCTGAATATTTAGTAATACAATATATGAGTAGCTAAATTCAGGCCGCCCAACAGCATTTGATAATGGGACCATGCTATTTCCCGAAGAAGTTGTCATAGCCTGTACCATTACTGTTACGTCAGTATTTGTATGATGCCAATCCTGTACCTAAGGCTCTGTCAGTCATTTGGCAGGGACTTACAGTAAAAGACATAACTTTATCTTGGTGGAGAATTGTCTACAAAAACATTTATAAAATTTAGTACACTAGGAAATATATCAACACAATGTGTTCTTACCTCAAAGTGATGTCAAATCAACATCACATATATGTTCCTTGCCTTTCTCTGTCTTCCTACTAATTTCTGTCCATTATGATCTTTATATTGTCAAGACTTCAAATATATAAAATGTGTACTAAAAATATAATTGCTTGGTTGTTTAGCCTTATTTATACATTAAAATGAATTTAGTGTTATCACCAAATCCTTTTATCATGGTTTCTCCTCCAATTCTGTGTTCATTTTAATCTAACTCTTATACATCTATTTAGAGCTAATCATCAGTTAGTTTTATTGTAACTAACTTTAATTACCAGTGTAATACAAAAATGCGTTCTCCTTAAAAAAAACACTTCATAATAAGGTTAATGTCACCCTTATAGCCTTTTTCAATACTTCAATGATCACCCGTGTATGTTTAGAAATAATATGTGTAGACGAATTTGTTTGTGTATTTATACGGCATAAGTTTCATTCTTTTGCTTGCTTACTTTTACTCAGTAATTTGTCTTCAAAATTTATCCATGTTAAATTATAAATCTAGGTAATTCCTTTAAGTTCCCTTTAATTTCATACTATAATATATCACAGTTCTGCTTGGTTTTTATAGTCATTCTCAAATTGTTTTTTCCAATTATTCATCAGAATAAAGGAATAAATAAATACATGCATGGATAAATAAATATATGCATGCATGCATACAGGATGGGGCAAAAGTACATTTACAGTTGTTCCTATGGAAAATAATTCAATAGTTGATCAATAATAATACAGAATAAATTGTGTTCCACGTTTTCATAACTGTAAACTTACTTTTGCCCCATTTGTACATACATACACAAATGTAGGTGCCCTGTGTACAAAGTAGATACAAAATGTGAAATTCCTGATTAGAAGGCAGTAAGCATATTCTTAGTTTTAACAAAATAATTTTTTACTTAAATTCATGTTTATATTTTCACCAATTTACATTCCCCACAATGATCACCATCATCTATTACCATAAAAGTTTTCATTTTAACCAAAAATTTGGTTGTTTTAACTTATATTTCTCTAATCACAGGTGAGGATGAGCTTATTTGTACATGTTTACGAATTGCATCTATATCCTTGACTATTCTAAACTGTTGGGAGTAGTTTGTCCTTTTTCTGATTCAACTGTAGGACACTGAATCTTTATCTACTGAATAAGTTACAAATATTTTCCTTTTTTAAATAACTAAGTTTGGTTTTTTAGTTTTTTTTAATATATTTCTTTATTGATGTCAGAGAGAAAGGGAGAGGGAGCGAGAGATAGAAACATCAATGATGAGAGAGAATCATTGATTGGCTGCCTCCTTCATGCCCCCTACTGGGAATCAAGCCGGCAACCCAGGCATGTGCCCTTGACTGGAGTCAAACATGGGACCCTTCAGTCCACAGACAGACACTCTATTGACTGAGTCAAACTGCTAGGGCTACAAATATTTTATTTCCTTTTGGTTGGTAGTTTGTCTTTTTAGTTTACTTATGTCTGTTTCCTTATAGAAGTTTTCTTTTTTTTTTAAGTAATAGTTTTTTAACATACAAATAATGTATGCATGATTAATATAACTATATGTATTAAATACATAACTACATTATATACTTAACTACATGATTGAATTTAAATTTAATTATAACTAATATAATTAAAAACATACATAATGTAGACTTCTTGATGAGTTTGAAGATATAACTATATACCACAACCTTTACCATAAACCTAACCATCATCTCAAAAAGTTTCCTTCCACTCTATTATTTTGCACTAGAGGCCCGGTGCATGGATTCGTGCACTGGTGGGGGCGTGGCTTGTGGGGATCAGCCCGCTGAGGGAGCAGCCACTCATCCGGGTCAGCCAAGTGGCTGTGGACCCATCCTCTGAGCAGCTGCTGACTGAGTGAATGAGGAAATTAGTCTGAGCTGATATTTCGGGGTAATATCTTGGGTAAAGGCATGTTCTGTGTCCTGGGGGAACCTGGCGGAGAGCTTTGCACCACAAAGCCACTCAGTAAATGTCCTCGATGTGTGATGCCAGGTCGGTGACACCATCGGGGATGTTCAGGGCAGCCATGCTCCAGGACCTTCAGCCATCAGGACAGCCTCCCCGGGGGATTCACAGTCATGTCCCCTCTTGCCAACCACCTATGCCAGCTCCTCACACTCTTTCTAGAACACACCTTAGAGAGCCTGCATCAGCTGGAGTCAGGCCAAAGTCTGGATTGTCTCAAGTATTTGATAGGTGCAAAGATTCAGCCTCACCCTGGACCTGTTAGTGGCTGCTCCCACTGCAGGAGCAGCCGCTCATTCCAGTTAGCTGAGCGGCACTTCCACTGTGGAAGCACACTGACCATCAGGGGACAGCTCCTGCATTGAGCGTCTGCCCCCTAGAGATCAGTGCACATCATAGCAACTGGTAGACCGGTAGTTCTGGTCATTCTGCCATTTGGTCACTGGGCTTTTATAAATATAGACTAGAGGCTCGGTGCATGAATTCATGCACCGGAGGGGTCCCTCGGCCTGGCCGGCCATTGGGGGAAGGGACCATGGGAGGTTGGCTGACCACGGGAGGTAGGCTATGGGAACACACTGACCGTGAGGGGGCAGCATCTGCATTGAGTGTCTGCCCCCTGGTGGTCAGTGCGTGTCATAGCGACAGGTCAACTGACCATTCGGTCACTTAGGCTTTTATATATATAGATGATAAGAACATTTAAAATAAGATCTATCCTATTAGCAAATGTTTATGTATACAATACAATATTGTTAACTACAGGCACTATGCTGAATGGTAGACCTCTAGAACTTATGCATCTTGAATAACTGAAACCTTGTACCTTTTGACAAAAAATTTTATTAATTTTACGAGGAAGAAATGTAGCATTAAGATAAATACACTTCACTTTTTTTCATCTTCATGTAATTCACCAACATTAAAATGGCAGCAAATGTGTGCTAATCATCAGTTAGTTTTATTATAACTAACTTTAATTACCTGTGTAATACAAAAATGCATTCTCTTTTTAAAAAAAAAACACAACTTCATATTAAGGCTAATGTCACCCCCTTACATCCTTTCTCAATACTTCAATGATCATCCGTGTATGTTTAGAAATAATATGTGTAGACGAATTTGTTTGTGTATTTATACAGCATAAGTTTCATTCTTTTGCTTGTTTACTTTTACTCAGCAATTTGTCTTCAAAATTTATCCATGTTAAATTATAAATCTAGGTAATTCTTTTAAGTTCCCTTTAATCTTATACTATAATATATCACAGTTCTGCTTGGTTTTTATAGTCATTCTCAAACTGTTTTTCCAATTATTCATCAGAATAAAGGAATAAATAAATACATGCATGGATAAATAAATATATGCATGCATACATACAGGATGGGGCAAAAGTACATTTATAGTTGATCCTATGGAAAATAATTCAATAGTTGATCAATAATAATACAGAATAAATTGTGTTCCACGTTTTCATAACTGTAAACTTACTTTTGCCCCATCTGTACATACATACACAAATGTAGGCACCCTGTGTACATACAAAGTAGATATTAAAATGTGAAATTCTTGATTAGAAGGCAGTAAGTATATTCTTAGTTTTAACAAAATAATTTTTACTTAAATTCAAGTTAATATTTCCACCAATTTACATTCCCCACAATGATCACGATCACCTATTACCATAAAAGTTTTTAATTTAACCAATAATTTGGTTGTTTTAACTTATATTTCTCTAATCACAAGTGAGGATGAGCTTATTTGTACATGTTTACGAATTGCATTTATATCCTTGATTATTCTTAACTGTTGTAGTAGTTAGTCCTTTTTCTGATTCAACTGTAGGACACTGAAACTTATCTATTAAATAAGTTACAAATATTTTTCTTTTTTTAATAACTACGTTTGGTTTTTTGTTTTTTTTAAATATATTTCTTTATCGATGTCAGAGAGGGAGAGGGAGCGAGAGAGAGAAACATCAATGATGAGAGGGAATCATTGATTGGCTGCCTCCTTCATGCCCCCTACTGGGAATAGAGCCAACAACCCGGGCATGTGCCCTTGACTGGTGTCAAACCTGAGACCCTTCAGTCCACAGACCAACGCTCTATCGACTGAGCCAAACTGGCTAGAGCTACAAATATTTTATTTTATTTTGGTTGGTAGTTTGTCTTTTTAGTTTACTTATGTCTGTTTCCTTACAGATGTTTTCTTTTTTTTAAGTAATAGTTTTTTAACATACAAATAATGTATGCATAATTAAGATAACTATATGTATTAAATACAAAACTACATTATATACTTAACTACATGATTGAATTTAAATTTAATTAGATAACTAATATAATTAAAAACATACATAATGTAGACTTCTTGATGAGTTTGAAGATATAACTATATACCACAACCTTTACCATAAACCTAACCATCATCTCAAAAAGTTTCCTCCCACTCTATTATTTTGCACTAGAGGCCTGGTGCATGGATTTGTGCACTGGTAGGGGCGTGGCCTGTGGGGTTCAGCCCACTCATCCGGGTCAGCCAAGTGGCTGTGGACCCACCCTTGAGCAGCTGCTGAATGAGTGAATGAGGAAATTAGTCTGAGCTGATATTTTGGAGTAATATCTTGGGTAAAGGTTCTGTGTCCTGGAGGCACCTGGTGGAGAGCTTTGCACCCCAAAGCCACTCAGTAAATGTCCTTGATGTGTGATGCCCGGTCGGTGACACCATTGGGGATGTTCAGGGCAGCCATGCCCCAGGATCTTCAGCCATCAGGACAGCCTCCCCTGGGGATCCACAGTCATGTCCCCTCTTGCAAACCACCCATGCCAGCTCCTCACACTCTTTCTAGAACACACCTCAGAGAGCCTACATCAGCTGGGGTCAGGCCAAAGTCTGGATTGTCTCAAGTATTTGATAGCTGCAAAGACTCAGCCTCACCCTGGACCTGTTAGTGGCTGCTCCCACTGCAGGAGCAGCCGCTCATTCCAGTCAGCCAAGCAGCACTCCCACTGTGGGAGCACACTGACCATCAGGGGACAGCTCCTGCATTGAGTGTCTGCCCCCTAGTGGTCAGTGCACATCATAGCAACTGGTCAATCGGTCGTTCTGGTCATTCTGCCATTTGGTCACTGGGCTTTTATACATATAGATGATAAGAACATTTAAAATAAGATCTATCCTATTAGCAAATGTTTATGTATACAATACAGTATTGTTAACTACAGGCACTATGCTGAATGGTAGACCTCTAGAACTTATGCATCTTGAATAACTGAAACCTTGTACCTTTTGACAAAAAATTTTATTAATTTTACGAGGAAGAAATGTAGCATTAAGATAAATACACTTCACTTTTTTTCATCTTCATGTAATTCACCAACATTACAATGGCAGCAAATGTGTGCTCATCAGCAGCAATTATCTCATTTATTTTCAATGAGTCAAATTTTGTTCATCTTTGCCCCACCCCTATGTCTAGGACTTCCATAAAAATACTATTTTCATATTTGGTGAAATTTGATGAAAGTTAAGACAGAGCATTATTATAGAATTTAGGAAATTTTTGATATTTTTATTTTGTTTATGTATACATCAGGGGGTTTTGTGTGTTTTCTCTGTCATCACTGTTGAGTAAGGAGGTTGGGGTGGACATTAAATATATTATTTTGTGATAACCATCTTGTATCAGCCATAGGATGATGATATCAGGGGCACTAGTAAATGTGTAGGCTTCTTTTACAAAGCAACTTTATACATAAATAGAAAAAGTGGTTGGGGGAGGACCACTTATAAAAAACTGGAATAGTAAAAGAGAGACAGCTTTTCAGAAGTTTAGGTAAGGTATAGTTCTGACTTCTTGGTCTTAGAGCTCTTCAGGAGGATATATAGCAGAAATAGTTTTCATTATGGCTGACTTGTTTCTTTCTCTAGGTGCTGAGGTGCCTGATCAAGTATCTCTGAAGCTGCCGCCAAATGTGGTAGAAGACTCTGCCCGAGCCTCCTTCTCAGTTTTGGGTAAGTCTCCAGCCCAAGTAGATTATTCTAGTACTAGAGGTCCGATGCACAAAATTCGTGCAAGAATAGGCCTTCCTTTCCCCGGCTACTGGCATGGGCTTCCCTCTGCCACCTGAGACCCAGGCTTCCCTCACAGCCCCAGCTTCATCCGGAAGGTCGTCTGGAAGGATGTCTTGTCTAATTAGTATATTACACTCTTATTATAGATATTGACAGTTTCTACTACATTTTTTTCCATAAATACTTTCTCAAAATAACAATTGTAATTTAAACTTCTTTCTTCTCTCCTTTTTTAGGCTTGTTTATTGATTCCAATCATACTTCTATCCCTGGAAAATTTACCTTTCCTAAAAATCTTCATTTCTTTACCCCAGCTAATAATTTATTTATGGTTCTGATAAGTTATAATTGATAAGCTTTATGACTTCCTATCTCTCCCATTCTTTAGGAGACATATTAGCCTCTGCCATGAGAAACACACAAAATCTCCTACAAATGCCCTATGGCTGTGGAGAACAGAATATGGTCCTCTTCACTCCTAATATCTATGTTCTGAATTATCTAAATGAAACACAGCAACTGACTCCAGAGGTCAAGTCCAAGGCCATTGGCTTCCTCAATACTGGTGAGTGACTGAATGAGTGAGTGAAAACTTCACAGTATTACTTCAACCATAGATTGGGTTTCCCAATAGGCTTGAGTTACTTATCAATACTATGATACATTCACTTATCATACTATGATAGTTCTTATGATAAGAATACTATGAAAGTTAATTTCATGGTAACCATCCAGGGTCCAAACTCCAATAAAATGTTTTGGACTGAGAACCTTCTAACATATGACAGCAAATTTTTTAAAATATCACAAGGCCAAAGCATTTTGATAATTCTCTGGCTACAGCATGTACAATCTTTCATACTGTTTCATAAACCTTCCGCTCCAGGTTACCAGCGACAGCTGAACTACAAGCACTCTGATGGCTCCTATAGTACGTTTGGGGAGACATATGGCAGGAGCACAGGCAATACCTGGTAAGAAAAGGAGTTTTTTGAGCTATTTTTGTGCCAGCTCATTTACATACATTATCATAATTATAATCACAGTAACCTTATCAAATATGTATTATTAAGCCTATACTTGATTCTACTAGATAAATACACCAAGATTAGCAAGGTAACAAACAGAAAAGCTGAGATTCAAATACATGTATGCTACACTTGAACCCCACCCCCATACGTTCTGTTAATAATTCATCAAGGTCTTCTTTCTAAAATAGTTTGTCTAAAAACTATTCCCATAACCATGAGCATTTTTATAATATGGCCAGTGAACTTATTATATAATCTCACGTTCACTTCAGATTATTTTATGTTTTTTTTAGATCATACTCAACTTGACTGAGAATAAATTCACCAATAGAAAGAAAGAAATGAAAAGGACCTATGATATGAAACAGTTTTTCAATCTATAAAGCAAAGCATTCTTAGAGGTTGTTATTGCATGTAAGAGTTGTATATGAGAAGATTCTGCCATCTACCAAAGGAAATCTCTAAGGAAAAGAAAGATTTAAAACCTTATTCAAATACATTTTTTTAGAGTAACATTAGAAGTACTTAGACTCTCTGTAGCAAAGAGGATGTGGGCCAGCAAGGAAAAATAAGACCCAGCAAATTAATTAGAGCTAGCAGTCCAAAGGAGATGGGAGCTCTACATACATGGGAATTCCTGTTACATGACTTATATCAATGTAAAAAGTGTCCTATGAAGCCTATTGCTGCAAAGTGGTTGTAAAACCATTTATGTGACAACATAAATATCATCATCCCTTCCTCCCCCCTCAGGCTCACCGCCTTTGTACTGAAGACTTTTGCTCAGGCTCGACGTTACATCTTCATCGATGAAGCACACATTAATCAAGCCCTCACCTGGCTCTCCCAAAAACAGAAGGACAATGGCTGTTTCAGAAGTTCTGGGTCACTGCTCAACAATGCCATTAAGGTGAAGTGTCCTCACACCTTTGACTTGCCCATGATGAGGCAAATCAAGGATGAGAAGAGGGGGTAATAACCTAGGAATTCCTTAGGGAAGGTATCAGAAGAAAATAAAACCTGAATAGTAGCAAGAAAGAGGGGATAGCATTTAGGTTGATTATGATATGTTGCCCCATTGGGATGAATATGGAAAAGGATAAATTTCATGACAGTAGAAAACAGAGAGCTAAGAGTCTTATCAGAAGTTAAATTACTCAGATCTGTCTTGTGCATATTTACAGGGTGGAGTAGAAGATGAAGAGACCCTCTCTGCCTATATCACCATTGCCCTTCTGGAGATTCCTCTTCCCATCACTGTAGGTACCACCTCCTTCCCCTGCTGAAGCTTGAGTCTGGATGCCATGAAACTACTGACTTGCTGTGTGAACTATCACCCTACTAAAAGCCAAGTGTCAGCTTTCCTTCTATGCAATTCAATGCTTCCCAGCTCAACAGAGAATTTGGTCACTCCATTAAGAAAGATTTACACTTTCCCAGTGATGCTCCTGGGCTATTTATTCCCTAACCATCCCCCTCCCCAACTCACACACACACACACACACACACACACAAACACACACACACACACACACAATGAATTTGAAAGTTATAAGATATGGCCTATGTTTCTGCCTTATAAATATGAGAATAACAGATAAAAAATACTATTCTCTCTATCCATAAGAATGAGGATAGATAGACAAATGCATTTGAAATTGTTTTTCACTTCTGTTCTACAGTCTGCATTTACCTAGGAACGCTAGCCTCCCTGTTCACACAGCTCAGTTCCCTTCTTGTCATCCCTTCACAGCACCCTGTTGTCCGTAATGCCATGTTCTGCCTGGAGTCAGCCTGGAAGTCAGCAAAGGAAGGACGCCATGGAAGCCATGTCTACACCAAGGCACTGTTGGCCTATGCTTTTGCTCTGGCAGGTAACCAGGAAAAGAAGAATGAAGTACTCACGTCACTTAATGAGGAAGCAGTGAAGGAAGGTGAGTGCGTACCTGAAATCTTTCCCCCATCCCACATTCTCTGTATCAAATACTACTAAATTGCAAAAATCCCCTCCACCTACCTCCTGTGACCCCTTTCTTCCTTCTTTTTTTTATCTATATCATAAAATCTAGGATTTCTTAATTAATTCACACATCAAAAAAGAAGAGGCAGTATACTGTAATAGTGACAAGCATGGCCCCTGGAGACCACCTCCAAAATGTATTACTTATGTAACATGGAGCAAGTCACTTGTCTGTATTTCAGTTCCCTCATCAGTAAAATGGTGATAACAATAGTATTTACCTCATAGGGTTGTTGTCAGAGTTAAATCATTTAATCCATGTAAAGCACTTGGTAGAGTATATGACACATAGTAAGTGCTATAAAAGTATGAGCTACTATGATTAAGATATCCGTTCTTAATATATATACCCAACCCTTACCTGGTGCATCATATCATCTGAAATATAAGACAGAACTGAAGGAAATAGCAACGTGAACAACTTCTGGTATTCTATGCTCATTTCACAAGACTGATAATGTTGACATATCTTTTTATGGTCACATAATACTTCTTTGTAAACAATGGTCTATATGGGGGAGGTCAAAGAAATAGAAAATAAAATGCAAATGATAATAAGATATTCCATAAAACATATTTTAACTTTCTCCCTTGACAGTGCCATTAATTGTTAATTCTTCAAATTATTTCAGACATACAAGAAGTCATAAAGAATAATTAGCAAAAACATTTATACTTCCTTTCAAGATTAAGAAATAAAATATCACCATTGTAGGAAAAATTCCCTGCATACCATTCCCACTCCAAAGGGCATCATTATCCTGAACTTCTCATTACAATTTCTGTGGATTTCTTAATGTTTTTATTGCAAATGTATCCCTAAATAATATTGAAAATTTTTACACTTTTCATCTTTAGATGAGCAATATCATACTTTTATTTCTGCATCTTATTTTCTTAGCTGTTTATTTGTTTACCTTTTGTTTTTCTTAAGTCCAACATTATGCTAATAGAAGTCCTCTATATGAGTGCCTGTAATTCTAGTTCATTAATTTTATTTTATTTTAGTTTTATTGATTTCAGAGAGAAAGGGAGAGGGAGAGAGAGATAGAAACATCAATAATGAGAAACAATCATTGATCGGCTGCCTCCTGGTAGAGTATATGACACATAGTACTGGGGATCGAGCCCACAGCCTGGGCATATAACCTGACCGAGAATCAAACCGTGACCTCCTGGTTCATAGGTCAACGCTCAACCACTGAGCCACGCCAGCTGGGCTCTGGTTCATTAATATGCACTACTGAACAATATATTACAATACATAAAAGGTCATGGTCTATATGGAGTGCCTCTCCTCATGGATCTTTTCTTCTTTCTTATTTGTTGCTATAACGAGCCATACTGCAATGAATACATACCTGTCTCCTTGTGCATGTGTGTGAATTTCTCTAAGTTATTCTTTGAGAAGTGTAATTGCTGAACAGTAGGCTAAGCACATCTTTCTCTTTGCTGGATATTGCCAAATTGCTCTCCAAAGAGCAGTTCACTTCCCACAGCAGTGTAAATCAGTTCCCATTATTGCACATCCTTGTCCATCTTTGGTATTTTAAGGATTACTGTATTTTTTTCCCATTGAATGAGTATGAATTCTATTATCTCAAGTGATTCGTGATCCTCACAAGAAACCTCTAAGGGCAGGCTTGATAGAAAATTTAACAAACCCCCGATAAGGTTTGCAAAATATCAGAAATGAAAAAATATGATCACCAGTGAGAGAACATGCTCTGCTATTTTGCTCTCCCACCAACCCAACTATAGCAACCACTTGAAAACTTAAATGAATATGGGCTTCTCATTCCAGCAACATTTTCCCCCTTAATCTTGCTAACACAAACCATGTTCAGGAAAATCAACCAGATAAAGTTCAAGAGATTATTATAGAAATGCAATCCTCATCTCAGCTCTGGTTAGGTACTTTAACCTTAAATTAAATGTGAATATATAGTCACTCATACATTGATTTTTCTCATCCCCAGATAATTCTGTTCATTGGACACGACCTCAGAAACCCAAGGCACCAATGGAACATTTTTACCAACCCCAGGCTCCCTCTGCTGAAGTGGAGATGACATCCTATGTGCTCCTGGCCTACCTCATGGGCCAGCCTGCCCCAACCTCAGAGGAACTGACTTCAGCATCACACATTGTGAAGTGGATCACAAAGCAACAGAATTCTCAAGGGGGCTTCTCCTCCACCCAGGTTTGTAGTTTCCTAGAACCTTTTAATTCACCTTCAGGTACAAAAAAGTTTAGAACAAGATATAAACATATCCGAGAATACAACATAAAGATGAGAATACTTTGAAATGAGGAAAATATTGTTAGAATTCTGAGAAATAAAGGGAAATGAAAGTCAAAGAGCTAAAAAGAAAATGTGTAGAATTCTGGCACCCCTCCCTGTATTATTATCACAGTCTCTTTTTTCCAGTAACTACTCTACCTCTCCTAAGGCAATAATGGGGCGCCACTGTCAATACCATAGCAGAATGACTAAAAATCTATCAATCTTTTGAAAGTTCTGAGAGTCCCTTTCAAAGTTCCCAGAAATACTACCCAAAACCCAATAATCTCTTCTTGAACATCTCTTCATTCTTAGGTCTCCTTTAACTGGTTTCTTTTAAAGCTAACACATTTTATGCTTCCTCTACCCATTTATTCATCAGAAGCATAAAGAACTATCCTTATTCATCCAACCTCCTGAGCCTAACAATATAACTTTATGTCTAAAAAATTTATCAATACATACACAGCAAAAAGTGTTATCTTCAGAGAATTTAGCTGTTAGCCTATACACCCATTACAAAATGCCATTCCTTGCTTTCTCCATTGTCCTTAATGTTGTATTGTTCCATATGAATGGGGAAAAAACTAAATAATGTTTTTAGAATGGTTAGCATTTATTTCTTATAAATATACTAGAGCCATGCTGCACAAATTTGTGCATGGGTGGGGTCCCTGGGCCTGGCCAGCAACTGGGGCTGATCAGGAATGGCCATCCAGTGGGAGGGACTGAGAGAGGTTGGCCAGCCACAGGAGGTTGTCTGTGGGAGTGCACTGACCACCAGGGGGCAGCTCCTGCATTGACCATCTGCCCCCTGGTGGTCAGTGCATCATCATATGACCGGTCATTTGGTCGACCAGTCGTAATCATCACTTTGGCTTTTATATATATAATTTCAGGATGTCATCCAGGTTCAGTGTTGATGAGAACTAAAAATACGAATATGAAAAGGAGAATTCAAACTTCCAGTAAAAAAAAAAAAAAGAAAGAAAAGCCAAATAAAAATGCCAATAAATCAAGGAAATAATTATAATTATTTCCTTTGAAGAAACTGAAACATGACCTTGATCATGGCTACAAAGGACATTGGGCTCTTTTGAGACAATGACCTCAGCAGCAGAGTAGAATTTAATTTGGGGGCTAGAGCACGGCTGAACTTTGGTATAACCAGAGTTGTCAAGTTTTCAAATGCTTCGAGAGTGGTAACTGAACTTATTTTCACTGTTTTTCTCAATATGTAATTAAAATTGAAAAAAGTATATTACATATTATATATATAATAAAATTATATATATATATATATATATATAATAAAAAACATTTACAGAGGAACAACCAGAATGACCGGTCACTATGATATGCCCTGACCATCAGGGGGCAGACGCTCAGTGCAGGAGCTGCCCCTTGGTGGTCAGTGCACTCCCACAGGGGGAGCACCACTCAGTAAGAAGCTGGGTTCATGGCTGGTAAGCACAGTGGTGGTGGCAGGAGCCTCTCCCACCTCCACAGCAGCACTAAGGAGCAGTGAGCTGAGAGGTAACGAGCAGCAAGCAGGCAGGCAGTAATGAGCGAGGGCTCCCAGACTATAAGAGGGATGTCTGCCTGCCGGCTTAGGTCCGATCCTCACAGGGAGTGGGCCTAAGCTGGCAGGCAGACATTCCCCAAAGGGTTTCAAACTACAAGAGGGTGCAGGCCAGGATGAGGGACCAGCACCACCACAGTACACGAATTTCGTGTACCGGGCCTCTAGTATATATATAATCTAGACTTTTAATGTGTACAGTAATTAATACTTAAGAATAATCCAATAACACAGGAAGGGGAAAATACAAATATTTGTCTTTGATGTTCCACAGGTCAATTTTATGAGGAATAAAATAAAATTTAGGGCATATAGTCCAAGGAAGCTATGTGAAAATTATGGTGCTGTCATCTATTTAAGGATTCTAACCAGTAATGAAATTAGAACTCCAGTGTTTAAGTAGTGAGGGAAATAGGAAATCCAAAGCCCTTTTGTGGCAGTTAACTCGGGCTTCTGAGTCCTCAAAGGGTTATCATACCTAAGAGGTTCTCTCACTTGTCTCTCTCAGGACACAGTGGTGGCTCTCCATGCTTTGTCCAGATATGGAGCAGCTACTTTCACCAGGACTGGGGAGGCTGTACAGGTGACCATTCAATCTTCAGGGACATTTTCCACAAATTTCCAAGTGGACAACGACAACCGCTTGCTACTGCAGCAGATTTCATTGCCAAAGGTGCCTGGAGATTACAGCATGACAGCAACAGGAAAAGGCTGTGTCTACCTCCAGGTGAGACTCTTGGAGCAGATGAGGACAGAGGGTCCCTAGTAACCATTCTCCCTGAAAAGTCCTAATTCAGGAAATGATGGAACAAATCAAAAAGTGTTGAGAAAGTTGGGAGAAATATTGGGGAAGGGGAAAATACAAATATTTGTCTTTGATGTTCCACAGACATCCTTGAAATATAATATTCTCCCCCAAAAAGAAGAGTTCCCATTTGCTTTGGGGGTACAGACTCTGCCCCAAACTTGTGAAGGACCCAAAGCCCACACCACCTTCCAGGTCTCACTGAATGTCAGGTAAGACTTTCTGACTGAATCACTTAATTCTGTGTATAACAACCAATCTTCTTAATGGAACTCCTCACTAAGCCGAGCACTGGGATGGTGAATGTTTGTACTACATTTACCAAAAAAGTAATATGTTCTTATGTTGATACAGAATTTCTCAGTGATGAGGTTTACATTGTACTTCCTCTACTTCCAGAAACCATTATTGTCACACCTCATTATTTAAAGGTTATTAATTTCCCTCGATAATAAGTAAAGGTAGATCATTATCCCTTGCTTCTGACCTGAATTTCTCATTTCATTATAATGTAATGACTCATCCTAATTTTATTCTACAGTAGTGAAATCCTATATTATTCTTGCCCTATCCAGAAAAGAGATGAGGAATTATTTTTTTATTTTTTAAGTTTTCAGTTTATTAATCCCTTCATTAAAATCTGCATAGTCACCACAAATAAAGTGACTGAAGAATCTTTACTCCTTCTGCTGTCCCATCTCCAGTTCACTTTTGCCAGAACTAATATCTTGCATTCCTTTCCTTGTTTTTTTGTTTTGGGGTGGGGTTTTTTGAGGTCTTTTCTTCTCATACAGGCCATGTCTTACAAGTCTATATTTGGGTTCATTTTTCTTTGCATAATCCAAGAACCACACATCCTGCCAAAGCCAGTTGTGTTCCACAGACATCCTTGAAATATAATATTCTCCCCCAAAAAGAAGAGTTCCCATTTGCTTTGGGAACTCTTCTTTATCAATCTTGCTACCACCTAATGGGTTCTGAATCCAAACACAAAGATGATGTGGTCTAGTACAGTTTGGCTAGTTTTTCCCGAAATTCTGTCTGAGGTACTGCTGCCTTCCCAGGGTAAAGGATGTCAATGACCATTTGTTTCCACAGTAGTCTGTTGGTCATGAACTTCCTGGTCTGGGTAGTTACTGTGTCGTTCATGATGGCAGCAATCTTCAAGTAGCCAGGGAGAAAAAGGGAGATGAGGAATTCTTGAAAAGCATGAATAGAAGGAAATCGTGCCTCTCTAATTAAAATTTCTACTGGCAATAATTAGATCTCAGATTATATACCAAAAAATCAGTTTTGGGGAAAATACATATATGGAGATATATAGATATACAGATATATAGATATGTAGATATAGAAATACATACACACACAACAGAATTCAAATAGCTACAGGGCTTATAAAAATATTGATCTGTCGCTCTTTCTGGCATCCTTCTGTGCCATCATAAGGGTGCACATGAATGTCCTTGCTGATGTTCTCAGGAGTATCAGCAATGCTGAAAAGAGAGGCAAATGCTACATTCTTACTAGACCATGCTCCAAAGTCATGCTCCAGTTCCTAACTGTGATGATGCAACATGGTTACATTGGCAAATTTAAAATTACTGATGACTACAGAGCTGGGAAAATTACTGTGAACCTCACAGGCAGGTTAAACAAGTGTGGAGTAATCAGCCCCAGATTTGATATGCAACTCAAAGATCTAGAAAAATGGCAGAAAAACCTGCTTCCATCCCATCAATTGGTTTTGTTGTACTGACAACCTCAGCGGGCTTCATGGACCATGAAGAAGCAAGTTAAAAACACAAAGGAGGGAAAATCCTGGGAATATTTTCCTGAGAATATCATACATATGTGCAAATAAAATGCCTCAATGGACAAAAAGAAAATGTGTCTGTACCTAAGAATATTAAAACCTGGTTGGAGATACTATTCAGGAAAAAAAATTAAGATAAAGTACATGTACTAAATAACTGACACAGGTTAGAGGACTCAAGTCCAGCTATGCATCACTTGTAGAGCTTTCTGAAAACACACATCCTCAGAGTCCACACATGTGGAATTCTGATTCATCAGATCTAGAAGTAGGCCTGATCTCTGTGGCTTTAACAGGCTCCCTGAAAATCTAATGCAGAGCCAGTTTTCTGAACCACTTCAGTAGGACACTTAGGAAGACTCTCATGAACCTTTTAGGGCTGTTGAGTGCTTACTGTGAAAATAGAAAAAAAAAGACTATTTAATAACAAAGAAAACCCCAATTCCTTCCTTCCCTGGATCTTCAGTTACACCGGGAACCGTCCTGCCTCCAACATGGCGATTGTTGACGTGAAGATGGTATCTGGCTTCATTCCCCTGAAACCAACTGTGAAAATGGTAGGAGTCTCTGTTTTATTTACTGTTTTATATTTTTCTAGACTAAGACAATATATTATAACCCTATTAAATCAACCACTATGAAAGACTGATACTCTCCAAACTTAGAAATATAATGTAGCATGTTTGTATTGCTGCCTCTATGAGCATAACACACTGCTGGAAGCCACACCTACTAGAAAAATAATGTCAACAGGTTCCTACTTTTACGTAGCTCAGAATCTTGAAGGTAAAGTATCTACATATAAACGAGTGAAAAATATATGAAAATGACAGATTGACATAAACTATAACTATTACAGAAGGTCATACAAAATGAGATTGCTATAAATTAGAGCAAGCAAAAGAAGTAACAAAAACAAAATCACCTCCTGATTAAAAAATAGAACGTGAGTTAGACCTTGAAATATATGCAATTCCCAAGTTTAGAATATTTAGTTCCTTTTCTTCAGATAAATCAACTTTACACATAGGCCATATTAAACCCTACATCCCAATTAACTTTTATTTTTAATTGTACAACATTATTGTCTTTACTTACAAAAAATATTAGAAGAAATATTATCCTCAGGCTTAATATAATTTGGTAATAAAAATTCTTCTTTTCTCTGGGTTTCCCAGGGGCTTTCTTCTGTTTATTAACATTTGCAATGTCTTCATGTTCTTCAGCTTGAAAGATCTGATGATGTGAGCCGAACAGAAGTCAGCAACAACCATGTTTTGATTTACCTAGATAAGGTGAGAGTCCTGCCACTCTAGTTGCAAAAAATCCTATGTAATAAAAGCCTAATATGCTAAGTGTCCACTCATCTGATCTTCTGTTTAAACAATCAAAGCATAATATGCTGATATGCTAAGGCCTCTCTACCACTCACTATGACATGCACTGACCACCAGGGGGCAGATGCTCCAACTGATAGGTTAGCTTGCTGCTGGGTTCCGGCCTATTGGGACTGAGCAAGATGGGCCAGACACTCCCTGGAGCTCTCCTGCAGTCCCTCCCGGACTGGCCAACCTCCTGTGTCCCTCCCCGGTCCCAATAGTGCACCGATGGGGTCCCTCAGCCTGGCCTGCACCCTCTCGCAATCCAGGACCCCTCGGGAGATGTTGGAGGGCTAGTTTTAGCCAATCCCACAGGCCAGGCCAATGGACCCCACTGGTGCATGAATTCATGCACCAGGCCTCTAATAAAGATAATCCTTCTAAGGGAGATATCTAGGAAATGAATGAAGGCATTTTTGAGACATCACTTCTATGCTAAATATTTGAGAATTCTAACATTAATTCCAGTACATGTTCTCTTCTCCTTCTTTATTTATATTTCATCTGGGGCTATGGAAAGAAATGGCTTATTATAATATTGGGATATTCATATTTCTAGGATTTTATAAGCAAGAAATTCTCTACCAAATATGCTTATTATATCCTCAAGTTATTCTGAGTAATGTAAGGAAGTACCATTGGGTTTGTCAATTATTATATCAATAATACATCAACAATATAAAAGGGGAAAATACTGTCAATCTCAGCAAGGACTTGGGCCATGAAATAAATAGATCAGCCCACCAATAAGCCACTCTAATTTTATATTTATGTGTTGTACATAATTTATTTATTATAGATTAATGAATATTATAATTTACAAATTTATGAAACTTAAACAAGGTTACAATTAATGACCTTTTATATTCCTTTTTGAGTCAACACAAGTATTTCTGCAAGATAGAGAAATTAAATGGTGCCAAATTTCTGGATATTCAAAAATAAACATAGCTATCCAATCAATAAAATTCATATATCATTCACCTCTATGAACAAAACACTGATGGGGATATATGAATTGATTTATTTGTTTAAGAAACAATTGGAGAGCTTTCTGCACAATTTAAGAACCCTGTTAGTTGATTTTTTTAAAGGGGTTTGCCCTAGCCAGTTTGGCTCAGTGAATAGAACATTGGCCTGTGGACTGAAGGATCCCAGGTTTGATTGTGGTCAAGGGCACATACCTCAGTTGTAGGCTCGATGTCTGGCCCTGTTCAGTGTGCATGATGGAGGCAACCAATCAATGTGTCTCTCTCACATCAATGTCTCTCTCTCTCTGTCTCTCCCCCTCCTTTCCAATCTCTCTAAAAATCAATGGGAAAATATTCTCGGGTGATGATTAAGCAGAAATAAAAAAAATAATAATAATTTAAAAAGAGTTTTTTCCCCAAACAAATGAATATTTAAAGTCATTCAAAGAAAAGAGAAGAAAGCTCATTTAATTCCCTTTTGCTTTCTAGGTGACAAATCAGACTCTGAGCTTGTCCTTCACAGTTCTCCAAGATATCCCAGTAAGAGATCTCAAACCAGCCATAGTGAAAGTCTATGATTACTATGAGACGGGTGAGTGTGAGCAATTTTTACATACAAATTAAATTCCTGATCACAGAAATTTGGATTACAGAAACATGTAGGGGAAATTCATTACATTAATAGTTCTTAGCACTTCGTTTTGTCTTTATCAAATCTGATTCTCCTCTCTTTGCCTTCTATACATACACTGGAGGCCCGGTGCACAAAAAGTTGTGCACTTGGGGGGGAAGAGGGGGTCCCTCAGCCCTGCCTGTGCCCTCTCGCAGTCTGGGACCCCTCAGGGGATGACCACCTGCTGGCTTAGGCCCACTCCCCAGGGGATTGGCCTAAGATGGCAATCAGACATCCCTCTGGCAGCCCGGCAGCCCTAAGGGGATGTCTACTTGCCAGCAGGGAGCAGGCCTAAACTGCAGTCAGACATCCTTAGCGCTGCTGAGGAGGCAGGAGAGGCTCCCACCACCATCGCTGTACTGGCAGCCATCAGCCTGGCTTGTGGTTGAGCAGAGCTCCCCCCGTGTGAGTGCCCTAACCACCAGGGGACAGCTCCTGCATTGAGCGTCTGCCCACTGGTGGTCAGTGTGTGTCACAGTGACCAGTCATTCCCAGTGGTTCTGCTGTTAGGGTCAATTTGCATATTACCCTTTTACTATATAGGATAGAGGCCTGGTGCACGGTTGGGGGCCAGCTGGTTTGCCCTGAAGGGTGTCCCGGATCGGGGTGGGGGTCCCCACTGAGGTGCCTGGCCAGTCTGGGTGAGGGGCTGAGGGCCGTTTTCAGGCTGGTGGGTGACTGAAGCTCCCAACCTCTCCTTTTTTTCTTTTTTTTTTATTCTGGGATTTATTTACCTTCTATGGTTGTCACTGGAGCTGAGAGCCGGCTTTAACTCTGAGGCTCGGCTCCAGCTCTGAGACCTCAGCTGCTAAAAGCAGGTATCTGGGTTTGTTTAAGTTCTATAATTGAAACTCTGTTGCAACTCCAGCTCTGACAGCTGAAAGCAGGTTTCTGGAGCTTGTTTAGTTTCTATAATTGCAACATTGTTTCTTAGAGTGCAAGCTCAGAGGCCGGCAGCGGCAGGCGGGGAATGTTGGCTTCCTCCTTCACTATAGAAAGCAAGCCTCCTGTTCGCTTCAGCTGCCTGGCTGCGGCCGCCATCTTGGTTGGCAGTTAATTTGCATATCTCGCTGATTAGCCAATGGGAAGGGTAGCGAAGTTACAGTTAATTACCATGTTTCTCTATTATTAGATAGGATTATAGAAACTGCCTATAATGTAAAGATAGCAATTAGTACGAAATATCTGTAAGATATTTAGTTCCCTTTTCTTCAGCTAAATCAACTGGTCAACAATATTTGATTTAAATAAGTTCAACATTGAACTGTCCTTCAGGAGTACAGAGTAAAGGAAACATAATGTACTATATTTGAAAAGTTAACAATATAAGGCAGCCAGCAATGCATCAAATGAATGCTGCTGATGTTTCTGACAAAATACAATTTTTCCCATAATACTCTTTCACTAACCTATATCCCATAAATGTTTGCTATCTCTCTCACTTCACCTAATGATTTTGTTTTTATGCAGATGAGTTTGCAATTGCTGAGTACAATGCTCCTTGCAGCAAAGGTAAGTAATTCACATTCCTTCCAAATGCAGTCAGAACCCCTTTGTTTTGTTCCTCAAATCTCCTCCATAAAATATTGGCTCAACATTCTTCATAGACATCATATTGCTCATGGTGTAACTTATTATAGAAAACTGCATTTATCTGGAGAGGACACTGCTGGTTAAACCTCAGATAGTTCAGAGGATTGCTGATTTGATCATTATAAGTAATGGATCTTGTTGCCCACTATACTAATTGGTTTCCTTAGACACTATACTACCCAGATGTAAGAAAAGGAATCAGCATTGATCAGAAAATCCAAGTTTATCTTAATTTTGTATTCTTTCCACTATCACACACAGATCAAGGAAATGAGTGAAGACTACGTCAATGAAAATGGCTTTGCAGGAGTTCCTGTTCCACAAACTCAGGTCTCCTTGGAAGAAAATAGTTTTGTAACTCTGAAGCTTAATGAATACACCTTTTTTTCTAGTCAACCTTTATCATGGTATCTGCAGTCATTCAATGAACATTTATTACATTTCCATATAAAATAAAATTTATGAAATAAAAATTTATAGCAATCAAGGGCTGAGCGACTTCAGAAAATGAAGAATGTTACAGTATTGTTGGTCTGAGTAGGCTTCATGTAGGTGTTACAGGGAAAAGAAGAAAATATTAAAATATGTACTAAAATAGTGTAAAATGTGTTTGGTCATGGGAATACCCTTCAAAAAGTCAAAGAGTGGGAGAAACCAAGATGGCGACATAGGTAAACACCAGAGTTTGCTGCCTCGAACAACCACTTCAAAAATACAACTAAAAGACGGAACAGAAATCATCCAGAACCACAGGAAGGCTGGCTGAGTGGAAATTCTACAACTAGAAGGAAAGAGAAAAGCATACCAAGACTCAGAGGAGGCGCAGTGCGGAAGTAAAATACTAAGGTACAGAGGTGCACGCGGATCGGGCTGGCGGCTGAGGGCGCGGTTGTCTTTTTCAATTGGAAGGGAGTCTCAGGCTCTGAGCTCCAGTTCCTGGCAAGTCTCTGGGGACCCAGACTCATACAGGAGAAGCGGGACTGTCTGGCATCGGTCGGAACTCGAGGGCAACTTTCTCTTGGAGGGGCTTGCAGTGATTGCCGAGACACTGAGAAGCGGAGCCTCTAAGAGCAGCCATAAATGCTAGCCCCACCCTGTTGATCCCGTGGGACCCGCCCCGCCCAAGCCCTGCACAGAGGCTTTTGCTGGATAGCCTAAGGCAGAGGCTAGATTAGCACCTCCCTAGAGATCCAGGAGCCAGGAAGCCCAGAGGTCAGAGTGGGACCATCCAGTTTGCAGCTCCTTGGACCTTTAAAGGACACACTCAGGGGGCAGACTCAGTGAGCACCAAAGCCCCATTGAAGCAAGTCTAGCCCCAGAGGGGTGTCTCCAGGTCAGAAGTTCTCCCACTGCAGACACAGCTGATTCTCACAGCCAATTGGCCTGGAGGTCAATTCCTCCCAGTGATACCTACAACAATCAAGACTTAACTACAACAAGACTGTGCACAAAGACCACAAGGGGGTGCACCAAGAGTGTCCTCCTCAGGTAATTGGGGAGGCTGAACCACTGGGCCCTAGAGGACACTTAGAACAGAAAACCACTTTATCAACACAGGGAAGCATAAAAAATGCGGAGACAAAGAAACAGGACACAAATGACAGAAATGGAGGAAAGCAAACTACTGGATATAGAGTTCAAAACCACACTTTTAAGGTTTTTCAAGAATTTTCTAGAAACTGCCAATAAACTTAATGAGACCTACAAGAAATCTAATGAGACCCTCGAGGTTGTGATAAAGGACCAATTAGAAATTAAGCATACACTGACTAAAATAAAGACTATGATACAGACTCCCAACAGCAGACTAGAGGATTGCAAGAATCAAGTCAACAATTTGAAATACGAAGAAGCAAACAACACCCAACCGGAAAAGCAAAATGAAAAAAGAATCCAAAAATACAAAGATAGTGTAAGGAGCCTCTGGGACAGCTTCAAGCGTACCAACATCCAAATTATAGGGGTGCCAGAAGAAGAGAGAGAGCAAGATATTGAAAACCTATTTGAAGAAATAATGACAGAAAACTCCCCCTACCTGATGAAAGAAATAGACTTACAAGTCCAGGAAGCGCAGAGAACCCCAAACAAAAGGAATCCAAAGAGGACCACACCAAGACACATCATAATTAAAATGCCAAGAGCAAAAGACAAAGAGAGAATCTTAAAAGCAGCAAGAGAAAGAAACTCAATTACCTACAAGGGAATACCCATACGACTGTCAGCTGATTTCTCAACAGAAACTTTGCAGGCCAGAAGGGAATGGCAAGAAATATTCAAAGTGATGAATACCAAGAACCTACAACCAAGATTACTTTAACCAGCAAAGCTATCATTCAGAATTGAAGGTCAGATAAAGAGCTTCACAGATAAGGAAAAGCTAAAGGAGTTCATCACCACCAAACCAGTATTATATGAAATGCTGAAAAGTATCCTTTAAGAAGAGGAAGAAGAAGAAAAAGGTAAAGATACAAATTATGAACAACAAATACACGTCTATCAACAAGTGAATCTGAACATCAAGTGAATAATCTGATGAACAGAATGAACTTGTGATTATAATAGAATCAGGGGCATAGAAAGGGAGTGGACTGACTATTCTTAGGGGGGAAAGGGTGAAGGAGATGCGGGAAGAGACTGGACAAAAATTGTGCACCTATGGATGAGGACAGTGGGTGGGGAGTGAGGGAGGAGGGTGGGGTGGGAACTGGGTGGAGGGGAGTTATGGGGGGGAAAAAGAGGAACAACTGTAATAGTCTGAACAATAAAGATTTAATTTATAAAAAAGTCAAAGAGTGAATTTTATTAGAAAAGAAAATACTAACTTAACTAGAAAAGACTTTCCACATTAAAGGGAAGTAATGAAATACGAAGTTGAATAGGTGACAGCATAATTAACTAGGACATGACCTGAATTGGGGGTTACGAGTTCTCAGAGCCAAAGCTACCATTGACTAATATAAATAGTCAGTTAACCGTGGTTTTCAGAATCAATAAAGGATGATAGATTGAAAACTTTGAAGGGGTGATGATACATGTAGAAGAGAGTTTTCTTAGAAGAAAAAATATATAGCACTCAAATATTAGACTGGATCACCTTTTTTCTGGAACTTTGAGCCAGGATCAAAGACTAGATATAAGCTCAAGGAGGTATTCAGATAGAGTAAATATATGGATGGAGGTGCCAAAGCTTCAGGATTTTATAAAGGGAAGCCCTCTGGGGAAGTCCTAGGAGTCCTCGTCTCCATTTGATTTAATTTAACAGTATCTTGGATGGTATAAGCTAAAAACTCAAGGACTTTAAAATTCAAGCATCCTTAGCTCTGTCTCCAGGCTAAGAAAAAATAAGATAAAAGCTGTCATTTTTGTTCCTGGTTCTATTCTAAGAACCTAACACGTATTAATATATCAACCCTATGAATCAAGTACTATTATAACAAGTGAGAAAACAGAGGCACAGAGTGATATAACTTGCACAAAGTGATTCAGCTAGTAAATGGCAAGACCAGAATTTAATACCAAGAAGTCTGGTTCCCAAATCCATACTCATAACCTCAAACCATGCTGCCTCTCCAACCCACTTCAGACAAGAGGGCAGGAGAAAACACGTTTCAGAGATGAATAAACATTATAATTAGTGTCAATTAAGCATCAATCCAGAGCATAGAATATAAAAGAAATTAGAGGTGTGGCTAAAGGAAATAGGATAAAAGGATTATAATACATTCCACCACTTTTTTCTTTGTTCATATGGAAATCATGACTTCAAATGTACTTAAAGGGTATATTTGTTGCAAATCATTACTTGTATCTCCTGAACTGAGAAGATTTATTCCCAAAATATTTATATTTCATGGTATGATACAAATTTGAGTAAAACAGCATTCCTCTCTAAGAGAAACTCAATGCAGAGTAAAACAAAAGAAAAAAAGAAAAAAGGTACTTGGATATTTATACTACTACTACTACTACTACTACTACTAGAGGCCCGGTGCACGAAATTCATGCACGGGGTGGCGGGGGGGGTGTCCCTCAGCCCAGCCTGAACCCTCTCCAATCCAGGACCCCTTTGAGGGATGTCCGATTGCCGGTTTAGGCCCGATCCCTGTGGGACAACCGGCAGTCAGACATCCCCCCTTGCAATCTGGACCGCTGGCTCCTAACTGCTCACCTGCCTGCCTGCCTACCTGATCGCCCCTAACCATTCTGCCTACCAGCCTGATTGCCCCCAACTGCGCCCCTCTTCCGGCCTGATCACCCCTAACTGCCCGCCCCTGCCAGTCTGATCATCCCAACTGCCCCCCCCCCCCGGCCTGCTCACCCCCAACTGCACTCCCCTCCTGGCCTGATCGCCCCTAACCACCTCTGCCTAGGCCCCGCCACCATGGCTTTGTCCAGAAGGACATCCAGAAGGTCTTCCAGAAGGTCTGCCAGTCTAATTAGCATATTACCCTTTTATTAGTATTGATATGATATGTTTCTGCTTTACCTTCTTTTGTTCTTTTCTTCACTAATGAGCTTCCTACCACTGATATTTCCACTTTCCTTGCTATGGAATGTTACTTTTTTTTTTCTTACCCACTCAGTATCATTCTAGGATTAGAATGATTCGATTCTTTCCTAGCCAGTTTGGCTCAGTGGATAGAGCATTGGCAGATTGAGGGGTCCCAGGTTTGATTCCAACCAAGGGCACATGCCCAGGTTGCCAGCTCAATCCCCAGAAGGGGGTGTGCAGGAGATAGCTGATCAATGATTCTCTCTCATCACTGATGTTTCTATCTCTCTCTCTCTCTCCCTCTCCCTTCCTTTCTGAAATCAAAATAGATAGATAGATAGATAGATAGGTAGATAGATAGATAGATAGATAGATAGATAGATAGATAATAGGATTCTAACAGGCAGTGACCTTGAATACAGGGTCTAGGCAATCTTGCTAATTAAATTATTCTAGATCTCTACCTTAAAAATATATACAGTGGGGCCTTGACTTACGAATTTAATTCGTTCCGTGACCGAGCTCGTAACTCAAATTACTCGTATGTCAAATCACTGTGACATTCGCTGCGCCAACTAGCGGTGGGGTATCTGAAGCTGGCTCGTACGTAACCCGAATTTTAGCTCGCAACTCAAAGCAAAAAATCGGCCGAGAGACGGCTCGTATCTCGAAAAAACTCATTAGTCGGGACACTCCTAAGTCAAGGCCCCACTGTAGTGACAAAGGGAATGACAGGACACAAATAACTCTTCATATCTAAGGTAAAAACAATGCATGAATTATTCTAGAATCAAGATAATTAAAAAATATTCTTTCCTCTAGTGATTGAACAGCGGATATTCTACCCTTGATTGACCATTTGAAAACACACACAAAAAACTAAAGAATATCTTAACTCAGTGCCCTCTGAAATAGCAATTGTCATTATCACTGCAATCATTGGCTTTGACCACAAGAGGGAAATTAAATACAGTAATGAGGTTATTACACATGAGTTCTAAAAGTGATGACTCAGTAAAAGAGAAGAAATTAAAACAAGTTAGTATAATTGGAATATAAAATGCTTAATGTTTAAAAAAAACATAAAATTATACACATGCAGAAACCAAAGTAAGACCATTTGGTTTATCCTGATTTTTTGTGTGTGTACAAGTTGATACCAGAAAATTTTAATCCAATATAAATCAAAATGTCAATCTTATAACCTATTCAAAATTTCTGCCTACACTTCCCTCAATTCTGATCCTTGTTTCAACAGACCAGCAGTAAGGAAGTGAGGCAACCCTCCACCCTCAGGAAACAGAGATTAGAAGAAAAGGGCAAAGTTTTTCTGGCTGGTTGTTATCTGGCCATTATTTTGTGTGTACACTTGGCTAGGCAAACAGTCCCCCATTACTCAAACACTAATCAGATGTTGCTTTGAGGGTATTTTGTAGATGTGAATAAAATCTACAACCAGGTGACTTTAAGTAAGAGAGACTTTCATAGATAATTTGGGTGGGTTCCATTCAATTGATGAAAGGTCTTACGAGCAGAGTTGAAGCTTCCCTGGTGAAACAGAAATTCCACCTGTGGACAGCAGCTTCAGCCCCTGCTGGAGATGCTAGTCTGCTCTTCCTGACAGCCTGCCCTCTGGATTTTGGACTGGCCTAGCGAACTCCACAACTGCATAAGCCAACTCCATTCAATCAATTTCTTAACATATATTTCCTACTGAATCTGCTTCTCTTGTTGAATCCTGACTGATACAATACCCACATACTAATTATTTCTCAGGGGACACTTCTGTGGGTTTTAGGAGCTCCCAAACACAGATCAATATGTGGTAGGCAGTTAGACGAGCAAAGCAAGGATGATGGGCCAGATACAGAAGGTCACCAGGGCAGAAAGCCCTGGATGCCTGACAAAGGACAATTGTAAGGTAGGACCTTGTCCCCAGGATGACCTTTCCTCCCCTAGACAGGAAGTAAGACTCTGTGTCCAGCAAGCAGTGCCCAAACTCTCCTATGTGTCCTCTAGCTTCCCTTTTCACTTGGCTTGAGGGGTAGGGTTGGGGCGGGGAACACTCCAACCAGCTCTTCCGCCAGAAATTCTTTCAAAGAATCTGCCTCTGGCCCAGCCAGCATGGCTCAGTGGTTGAGCATCGACCTATGAACCAGGAGGTCACTGTTTGATTCCCCGGGCAGGGCATATGCCTGGGTTGTAGGCTTGATCCCCAGTGTGGTGCATGCAGGAGGCAGCCAATCAATGATTCTCTCTCATCATTAATGTTTCATCTCTCTCTCCCTCTACCTTCCTCTCTGAAATAAAAATGTATTTTAAAAAACAAACAACAAAAAACAACTGCTTTTAATTTTTTAAAAACAACAAAAACAAAGGAATTTGCCTCTGTAATCAGTCTTTATTTTGCCCTTATATGCGCTGTTGGTAATTGTCCCTAAATCAGTTTGGAAAGGCCTATGGGGTGTGCCTAAGGACTCTCTGTACAACACGAGACCTCTCATTACCTCCAGTGGAAGCTCCAGCCCTGGAAGGCAACCAATCAATGGTTGGGTGCATCTGGAAGGCAACCAATCAATGTGTCTCTTTCACATCTATGTTTCTCTCTGTCTCTCCCCCTTCCTTCCACTCTCTCTAAAAATCAATGGAAAAAATACCCTCAGGTGAGGATTCACAACAACAAAAATGGCTCCTTGACTAGATAGTGGTGATGGTTGCAAAACATTATGAATATAATTAATGCCACTGAATTGTACACCTAAAAATGGTCAAAATAATAAATTTTATGTCATGTATATTTTACCACACACAAAAAATGGCTCCTTTGAGTCCTGTGCCATCTGTCCCAGACTCTGCTCCTTCTTGTCATTATTATCCTCACACTTGCTCCCTCCCTCACAATAATCCGGGACTTTGGTCCAGAACTCAGAATACTTCTCAATTCCAAGTTAGACCTACACTCAAAACAGCAGAAATGAATTTATGATTAAAATGTGAAACAAAATAATAATAATAATATACACTTACTTGAAAGAAATTTTGGAATATGTATGTCTGATCCTAGCTAGGAGATTCTATGGGGAATACCGGAATCCACAATGGGGGCAGCAGGGGAGTGTGAGAGATTGACTTTACTAAAACTTAAAATACATGAATAAAAAAGTCTCCATAATGTCTAAAAACAAATAATAGAAGGAAATTACTTGCAACAACAGGTAATTCAGAGGAAAATACAAATAACTTGAGAAGATACTCAAACAAACTAGCAGTTAGTAAAACACAGTTGGGACATACCATGCCCCTCTCCCATATGCAATAATAATAAGCCAAAATTTAAAACTGAGAACATATGGAACTGAGAAGGCGGGGGGAGAGGATCAGTATTCTCACCTATTGCTTCTGTCTTTTCACAAAGTAATCTGGTAGTATCTGGTAACATTTTTAACTTGGCATACATTTTAGGAATCTATCATAGAGAAATGGGCCATAATGAACAGAAATGTTCACTGTAGTACTTATTTCACCTTCTAATATACTATTACTCCCAAATCTTTTTCTATCCAGCATATTCTTCACTTCAGCACCCCCTACAGCTTATTACAACTAGTCTGACATAGGTTGCTGCCAATAGTCATGCAATAGTGACGACTGAAGTCACTAAAAATGTAGGGCCTCTTGCCTCATCTGAGCTCTCAGTGCTGACCAGCAAAACTACCTCTAACCAGATGTCTCTTTTCCCTTTGTGGAAATTCCAAACTTCTGACTTCCATACGTCCCACACCTATCACTTCCTCCTCCATTCTTAGCATGTGACCTTGTCTTTTATTTCACGGAGAAAATGGAGTTCACCGGGCAAGAACAGTCTACATCAGTGGTTCTCAACCTTCCTAATGTCGCGACCCTTTAATACAGCTCCTCATGTTGTGGTGACCCCCAACCATAAAATTATTTTCATTGCTACTTCATAACTGTAATTTTGCTCCTGTTATGAATCATAATGTAAAATATCTGATATGCAGGATGTATTTTCATTGTTACAAATTGAACATAATTAAAGCATAGTGATTAATCACAAAAACAATATGTAATTATATATGTGTTTTCCGATGGTCTTAGGCGACCCCTGTGAAAGAGTCGTTTGACCCCCAAAGGGGTCATGACCCACAGGTTGAGAACCGCTGGTCTACATTTTCTTCCCTATCACTTTCAAACGTATCATAGACACTTCTCCAAAGTGGACACACAGATGGCCAAGGGATATATGAAAAAATGCTCAAAGTCACTAATCATCTGAGAGATGCCAATCAAAACAACAATGAGATATCACCTCACACCTGTCAGAAGGTGTGACAAATCAACAAATCAACAAATGACAAGTGCTGGCGAGGATGGGGAGAAAAAGGAACCCTAGTATACTGCTGCTCGGAATGCAGACTGGTGCGGCCACTATGGAAAACAGTATGGAGTTTCCTCAAAAAATTAAATATGGAACTTCCATTAGACCCAGTGATCCCACTTCAGGAATATATCCTAAGAAACTTGAAACACTTATCAGAAAGAATATATGCACCTCTATGCTCATAGCAGCGCAATTTACAATAGCTAAGATTTGGAAACAGCCTAAGTGCCCATCAGATGAGCAGATAAAAAAAAGCTGTGGTATATTTACACAATGGAATACTAGGTGGCAATAAAAAAGAAAGAACGCTTACCATTTGCAGCAGCATGGATGGACCTGGGGAGTATTATGATAAGTGAAATAAGCCAATCGGAGAAAGGTAAGTGTCACATGATCTCACTCATATGTGGAATCTAAGGAACCAAATAAACCGATGATTAAAAACAGATCCAAAGCATGAACAGACTGTTGAACCTCAGAGGGAAGGCAGGGGAGGGTGGGTTGGATGAGATCAACCAATGAACTTGTGTGCATATAAACATAACCCTTGAACACAGACAATGGGGAGGTGAAGGCCTGGGAAGGAGGGAGGGAAGCGGGGAGGATTCGGCTGGAAGAGTTAATGGGGGGAAAGGAGGACCTATGAAATACTTTCAACAATAAAGATTTTTTAAAAGAAAAAAAATCAGGCTAGAGCCATGTACAAGCAGTGAGCGGGCATCTCGGAGTGAAGAATTCTGAAGAGAGCGAACCCAGGAAGTCATGGGAGCGACAGCATTTGAACTGAGTTCTGGGAATCAGTGGGACTCCAACAGGCGGCTAATAACACTGAGGGAAACCGCAAAGGATCTTAGCAAAGGCACAGAGACTAAAAACGAGTTCCTTGCTCTTTAGGACACCAGAAGTGCGCACAGGATGGACAAACGTGGGTTGAGGATGCAGAAGAAACCTTGCGAACAGAAGTGATTGCAGAGTGTTTGTCACGCAAAATGCCAGGAGACGGGAAGGGAATGCTAAAGATAAGAGTAACAAAATAACAGCACACCCCAAGGTACTCAACTGTAGAAAGGAAAGCACAAAGCTGTCGCTAAGAAAGCCAGAACGGCCACGACCCAATCACTCCCCACAGCTTCCAGCCGGCAGACGGCGAAACAGCGCCTCCCGCAGGCGGCCAATCACGTGGGGAAGTACCGCGAGGAGGAGACCTGGAATGGGAACTACAACTCCCACGAAGGCCTGGAGCACGGGGCCCCACAGTACTTCCGCTTCCGCCCTCACACGTGCTTTCTTCAAGCAGACCCAGCCGGAAGCGGGCCGGGCATGTGATCGCGCGTGACCACACGTGACGAGCGACGAGCGTGTTTTTCCGCCCCGCCCCCTGCCCCTCGCCCCCCCAGCGGAGAAGCCCGGAGGCGGGACTCTGGGACCCATTGGTAGAAAGACAACCCGAAAAGGTGGAACTAAACTTGAAAATCTCGATAGTGATTGGAGTTGATAGGACAAGGGCGGAGCCTGACGCCCAAGATACTGTCCAATCAGCGTCCAGGATGGTCAGGGAAGGGAAAGGTGGTGAGAAGGTTCCGTGGTCACCAGCCGCGGGGTCTAGTGGGAGGAGCAGTTGCCCTGCTGCCGCCCGGCGCTTCCTGTTTCCGGTTCCCGGAGTGGAGCACCGCGAGGCGCCGTGGGGAACGCTGGCGGTGACAAGCTCCCTGGGACCGGGGTCTGCGGCTGGCCGCCCCTCGCTGGCCCTGTCTCCCAGCCCCAGGCAGGGACTCCCCTTGGGAGTCTGAACTTTGGCCACTCCCTTTGCCCACGACACGTGAGTACGAGGGGTTGGTGAGCGCTCACATCTCGGCGTCGTGTGACAGGGGCCGGGACCACCAAGTCTCCCTTGCCCAGGGTTCTAGCCCCAAATACAGCTAAGGAGCCCTTGAGCAGCACGGAGGCGTCAGCGAGAGGGCAGGAGTAGCGGGGTCGGAAGGGAGTGATGGGAAAGGACCCCCCACGACCGTGGAGGGAATGTCCGTGTGTTTGGGAGGCGGGGAAAGGAAAGTCCCCCGGTGTGGAGTGCGCTGGAGGAGTTGCCGGAATCTCGGCCTGCATGGTGAGGGGGGTAGAGTAGCAGCACTGGCCCTCGGCAGTTGGAAAGTTGGGGAAACTAGGATTCCCAGGCCCCCGGGAGAAGTCTGAGCGGGGATGCGTGTGCGGTGCGGGGAAGGGGAGCCAGGCCGGGGAGGGTGCCTGCGTTTCTCTGTGCAGCGAGCCTCTGCCCTGGAGACGCAGAGCTGCTCGTACTCGGCTCTTCAGCACGGGCCCTTCTCGCTCGCTGGGCTGCTCCTCTGAAAGCGGAGGGTGCTGGGGACGGACGGCACGGACGGGACGGACGGGTGTGGACGTGAGCAATGAGTCAGGGAGACGGCAGTGGAAATGTCGTTGAGAAAATGGAACTCATGGCTGGTCCTGGGTGAGGAAGAGAATGGTTACAGAGACTCCGTGATGGGAACGAACTGCTCCCCAACTCCTGGTTTGGTTCTTGATCATCCCCCTGATGAAGAACTGTTTGGCATGGTCAGGTAGAGCTGTCATGTAATGAGAAAACGGACGGGAGCTTTTCAAAAATCTGCAGCCCTGCCCCACGTTTCCAAAATACCCAGACACACCGGCACCTCGAGGATCTAATTGTAGCGCATTAAAGGGGGGCCGCCTGGCCCTTGGATGTCATACTCTTCCTGATACCTTCTTGCACCCCCGTGTTTATCAGGAAATTTCCAGCAACTGCCTTTATGCCGTGAACCGTCCAAATTACCCCAATAACTCCGCACGTATGTAATACTTGTAAATAACCCAGGGCAGGGAACTTAACCTCTGTAAAGCATCAGTTTCCTCATTTTTAAAATGGGAGACGTTATATCTACTTTTCTGGGTTGTGAAGATTAAGGAACATAATCGCGATGAGGCACTCAGCACATGTCACGGGATCAGAGAGAAGCAGCTCCAGCGGAGCATGTAGTCAAACCTCAAGCGAAGAAAGAGAAGGATGTAAATTGATTCTCATCCTAACTTTTTGAACCAATCAACAAGTGAAAGCTCGTTCAGCTCAGCTAGTGCTGACGGCAGGGTGGTTGGCTTGTCATCCTTTCCCAGTTTTGTGAGATTCCTTGTTCTCCTCTGGGGAAAGAAGTCATCAACCGTTAACAAATGAGGAACTGACTTTGAGGCCAGAGAACACAGCTTTCTGTTTGAACATCCCTCTAGGAAAACTGGGTCCTGAGAAGAAAAATCTTGCAAGCCTAGAATGTTGAAACTTCAAATTAGGTCTTTAGAGAATATAAGGAAAATGGCATGCTAAATCAATCTAATGAAAGATATCTTTTGTTTCTCTTTAGTAACTCAGCCGGTCTTGTTGGGTGTTGAGCAATGAGTTAATTTAGGGAAGGTAGGAGTTGGAGGTCTGAGTTCTTTATTCCACCTCCTGTACAGTGAACTGTGTGAGGCGTCACTACCCCTTCCCGTTCCTCTTCTTGTTTTGTCAAAAAGAAAGCAAAGCTTTGGCTGCCTTCTCTGATCCCACACAAAAACTGATGTGAAAGCAGACAGGTATGCATATAGCAATTCAATATAGACCATCAGCTCTGAGGGCAGACTTATCTGGTTCACTCTACTGTCTCTGTCTTCTCATCTGTAAAATAGGGACAGTAATTGTATTTACTGCATAGGGCTTTTGTAAGGATTAATTAATGCATGTGAAGTGCTTCAAACAGTGCCTGGCAGGAGGCAAGCATTCCAACTGTTTCCTGTTGGTGCCCTCAATGCGTTTATGGGACCCTCGGTCTTTATGGCTGGCTATAAATATTCTGTGGAAACACCTTATTAATATCACGGTAGTGAATTAATGTTCGGAGCACACAAAGTCAGGGAGACAACTTTCCATGCATTTGTGGTCCTAGTGGAGTATGGGAAACAGTAGGTCTAATGTAAACTTGTTCAGGGGAGTGGAGAAAATTCAGGGCTCAGAGCTTCCATTTTCCTATCTTTAAATTTATTGGTACACCTTAAATTCTGCCTATTTTCAAGATTTTTATTCTAAAAATGCAATGAAGGTAGTGGGCAAGCATGGAAAAGAATTAGAGGACTTTAAAGAGTATTGGAACCAAAGTCCAGACTTGTAATATTGGAAGCATTTTATTATAAATGAGAAAGACTTGAAAGAATTAAATCTTTGTATCAGAAAAATTAATGATACTGTTATGAAATTAACAAATAGCAGTGGCCTAAAGGGTCATTAATGATACCAGAGTGAAGTCTTTTTTACAAGAGTAAAATCAGTGTGTCCTAGTTATGAAGATAGATAAAATGAGTTTGGGAAACAGAGCCTCATGTTTCAATTGTAGAGCAGTACAAGCAACAAGTCGATTGGATTTACTAAATTATAAAGTGACTTGTTGACCCCCAAAGATTGTCAGGAATTTGGAGTGTAGAAAGATAACTGTACTTACTGGAAATCTAGAAACTCTTGAAATTTGTAACTTGTATAGCTTAGGTTGAGTTTTGGAAGACTTCTTCAAACTACTCATTTTGACCTAATGAATTTTCTTCGTATCTATATACATAAAAGCCTAAGCGACCCTTAATACCGAAGGAGCGGTCACTATGATGCGCACTGACCACCAGGGGGCTGATGCTCAATGCAGGAACTGCCCCCTGGTGGCCAGTGTGCTCCCACAGGGGGAGCGCTGCTCAGCCAGAAGCTGGGCTCATGGCTGGCGAGCGCAGCGGTGGTGGCAGGGGCCTGTCCTGCCTCCACGACAGCGCTGAGGACCCCTCGGGGGATGTCCGCCTGCCAGCTTAGCAGGGAGCAGGCTGGGCTGAGGGGACCCTCCCCCCCCCAACCCTGTGCATGAATGTTGTGCACTGAACCTCTGGTATCAGTATAAGACAGGGCCCAAAGTACTGAGTCTCTTTCTTTTATATCTTTCTTCATAGCTTTCAAACAGACCCTTTCAAGTGTCAAAGTGTAATTTGAGTGTTACAGACCCTATCAAGTGTCAGATTATAATTTCAGTGTTATCTTAGGGAGGGCACTGGTTTAAGTAATATTTATGAACTCTAGCCCCTGCACACACTTCTCAGCTGTTCATTTTCTATGTTTATGGCAAGTTCCAGGCAGAGCCCCCATCCCTCTGGCCTCAACCCTTCCCTTTAAATATGTGGCCAGCAAAACTTGTTTGATCCTGCCAGGAGCATATTCTTGTGTTAAAGATTAAATCTTGCATGGCTGGTATAGTGAAACTGCACAGTTTAAAGTATTAAACTTTAACTGAGATACCACAATCTAACTTCACCGAACAGTAAAGAGGCAAGATGTCTCTACTCAGGCTGTCAGAATTCTTTTTCCTTTCTGACTGAATTAGACTGAAGGTCATATATACGAGCTTCCTGATGCAGTTGCTTTTGGCAAAGAGCTATTAAAATCTATTTGTTGCATATGTCAAAGACTCTTATACTTTCTGCATAATCGAAATATCATTCATTGGTAGTACCTAAGTATTCTGTACCGTGGTTGGTCCTTCTGACAGTTTCTAGAACAAAATATGTGTCTTTTTTCCCAGTAGAACTGAGGAGTTGGTAAACTGCTTTGGAAGTTGAGATATTCTTTTTTAAGCACACCTTGCAGAAATTATCAACAACAGCCTGTAGACAGTAACTCTTCATCAAGGCCAGCACTGTCCTCTTTGCTGAATGTACATTGTGTCCCTGTCCTGAAAGGGCACAGGAAGGACAGCAGGTGAGCAATCGTGTCAGCTAGAAAGAGGCTTTCAAAATAAGTTTGGGGGGGGATGAGGAGGAGAGGGAAGAAGCCTAGAGACCTAAGAATCCAATTCAGAATATTAGGAGACAGGAAAATAATAACTTGGATGATAGCTAAAAGTTTGAAATAGGCAGATACAAGAAACAAAACCAACTTCACAATAATGAAGAAAACCGGCTATTGTAAAATATGAGGTGATAGGTGGAAGATGAAAAGGTTTAAAAAATACCTTTCATTTAGTACACATTCATATGCTTTATCTCTTTCCCTTCTCTTCTGATCCTGCCCCCTTCTCCCAGCATATACACTTTCTCCCAAAAGGATGTCCCCCTTCTACAGCTGCTGGGGGACTGGACTACTGCTGCTGCTACTCCTGGCCATCACGGTAAGAGAATCCTGGCAGGCAGAAGAAAAAACCTGCGACGTGGTAGGAGAAAAGGGCAGAGAATCAGAGAGAGAGTTGGCTGTACTGAAGAGGATGACACCACTGTTTAACAAAAGGTAAAAATGAGAAGAACCTTAAAGAGCTAGAGAAAATAATTATTTTCCACGCCCCCCTCTCCAGACAACCTCTGGTACTCCCACCTCCACAGACCCAGCTCTCCAACTTCAGATAGTCCCCAGATCCGGGCCCCAGGACCCGACAGACCCCAACCTCCCCCACCCCCCTTCAGTACCCCGGGCCCCAGGGGCTCTTGGAGGGAGGTGGTAAGAGGTGATACTCACCAGAGAAGGGCTTTTTGTTGTTATCCTCACCCCAGTATATTTTTTCCATTGATTTGTAGAGAATTGGAGGGAGGGAGTGGAGAGAGAGAGAAAGCAACATCGATGTGAGAGACACATCGATTGGTTGCCTCCCGCAAGTGCCCTGATGCAAGTGCCCTGGTGCACGCATGCCCTGAAGGGAGTTGGGGGTCGAACCTGCAACTTAGGTATGTGCCCTTGACGGGGAATCGAACCCAAGACCTTTCAGTGTGTGAGTCAGTGCTCTAACCACTGAGAAACACCGACCAGGGCAAAGAAGGGCTTTTTTAAAAGAATCTTTTTCAACTCTTACTGATTTTATTTTGGCATTACTATTGAATACGGAGGGGATACATGTATAATAACCTCCTCTCTATCTTTATCTGGGATAGCTGGTGCTATCATGCTTGCTTTTATGATACAAACAAATTCTCACCCAGTTTTTAGTAGCATCGTGCATTTCTCTAATGCAGAAGAGTAGTGCTTCTAAGGCTGGATCCAAGAGACCAGCTTGTAGGAATTTAAAAAGCATTATTAAATGCTTTCATGAAATAGGACTTTAGAAGTATCAGATAAGCATATTTATGCCTATACACATCATCATCAGTGTCAAGAATCTTCAGGTATATAAATCTGAAGATGACCTTTAAGGAACAAGGGAGTATCCCAAGAACATAGACCCTTATTCACAGGGAAATGGTAGCTAACACTTTAGCATAGTCTAGAGCAGAGATACTCTAGGAATATCTAACTGTCTGGGTGGCGTATTTTAATCAGTCATCATCAACAATTAGGATGGACTGTCCTAATTGATGAGACATTAAAGTAGATAATGCCAAGTCTTAGGTACTGTGGCTGTTTTATCTCTATTCATCATTCTTCTGGTGAATATTCAGGAAGACTGTCAGGGTCATTGTTGTCTCATGATTCAGCAAATATTCACTATTACGTTCAGCCATGACATCAGATAAATCGAATGCACCTTTTTGGGGGTCAGAGGTTTGGGGGGTAAAAGGAAGAAGGGCTCATAGCTAGTAACTCTTCTCTTCTTCTTTCTCCTCCCTTCCTGACAGCTTTGAGAGCACTGTGGGCCAGGGGCAAGACACGTATATGTACAGATTCAGGGTGTGCAGGGAAGCTGGTAACCACTCCTCCGGGGCAGGCCTGGTGCAGATCAACAAAAGTAACGGGAAGGAGACAGTGGTGGGGAGAATCAACGAGACTCACATCTTCAATGGAAGTAAGACTCTCACTGTTGACTGATTAATTGATCCCAAATTAGTCTCTCAGGCAATCCTGTATGTCCCTCCCCGTCTTTTCAGAATATCATATGGTATGTGTGGTTCAGCATACCTCAGACTATAAACCACAGGGTACCTAGTCCCACAGCTCAGCTCCTCTGGAGCCAGGGCTCAGGACATTTATGTGTTTGTTTTAAAGTTAGGGAAAAGCTTATGCAAAAAAAGAAGAATTTAGTGGAATTTATAGCCTGGAGTCCTTTTAATACTTAATGCGTATTTCATGCTAGGCTTGAAAATATCAACCACGACCTTTTCTCATCAGATTAATCAAACTTTGCCAGTTAAGTTATAAGAGATCAAGTTTTGCCAACCAGTCTACAAAAATTTCTCCACCAGCTTGTGATAATGATGGTGATAACATTTCTCAAAAGTCAGTCTTATTGCTGGAAAAGATTACATGAGCACCTATAATCTAATTCTTTCCCTTAAGGTAGGGGTGGGGGAACCTTTTTTCTGCCAAGGGCCATTTGGATATTTATAATATCATTTGCAGGCCACTATCAATTTAAAAGTTAGCCTCCTATATTTGGTCAAACATTTAATTAACTCACCCCTAAAGCCTTGGTGGGACCAGACCAAATGATTTCCCTGCCCTTATGCAGCCCTCAAGCCAGGTGTTCCCCACCCCTGCCTTAAGCAGATAAATTATCCCCCCAGTGCTATTTGCTAAATAATATAAATGACAAAAGACTAGGTTTTGACTCGTATCATATTGACTTTAGTGACTGAGAAATCTTTTCACCTTTTTTTACTGTTTTCATGTATGCAAAATTGGAAGCAGAATCCTTACCTTATTGAGCTCACATGACTTTTTGAATCAAATATTTTGCAAAAGAAATTTGAACACAGTAAATACTGGAAAAAAAAAAAAAAGAAGAAGAAATGCCTTCCAATCTTAAAGAACATCCACTTTGAACTAATCTGTGGCTAATTTAAATCTTAGGCTTTCTCCACCATAAATCTTAGGCTTCCTCCGCCACCCACGAATTGTAAGGGGCCGCTTTGATGTTAGCAGGTGGTCAGCAAATGTGCACCATTGTTAAGGAATGAATCATAATTAGTTTTGCACTATCAGGAGCCTACCTCTAATGTGGAAAATTAAGATTTTTTTAAATTTTTTTTTTATGTTTTGGTTAATTTCAGAGAGGAAGGGAGAGGGATAGAGGGATAGAAACATCAATGATGAGAGAGAATCACTGATCGGCTGCCTCCTGCACACCCCCTACTGGGGATCGAGCCTGCAACCCAGGCATGTGCCCTGGCCAGGAATTGAACCTGGGACCCTTCAGTCCACAGCCGATGCTCTATCCACTGAGCCAAACTGGCTAAGGTGAAAATTAAGATTCTTGTATGAATATTTGATTCTTAGTTGTCAAAGCAAGGGAACATAAAGCCAAGTTTTAGCTTGGCATTTCCAGTATACAGAGTTCACACTGATGAGGGTTATTTTAATTAAAACCAATTTGTCTGAATGTCCCAATTCCATCTTACCACAGTATCCAGGTCTGCCTCTACTTTTCCCCCACCCCCAAAGCTCCATTTTCCTTGTCCCTCCTCAGGTAATTGGATTATGCTGATCTATAAAGGGGGTGATGAATATGACAATCACTGTGGCAAGGAGCAGCGTCGTGCAGTGGTGATGATCTCCTGCAATCGACACACCCTAGCGGTGAGGCGCCCTGGGGCACATGAGCCTAAAGAGAGAAAAGGACTGGCCTGAGGTGGGAGAGACTTTCCAGAGGGTGCAGGATACTTCGGGATGGATTAGGGAAAACTCCAGGTGCGATTCTTCCCTGTATCTAGACACCCATCTTCAACATACATGGAAAATAGGCTATTGGACCAGGAAAACAAATGTTTTGGAGTTTAGTGGGGGTTTTTTCTTTATTTAGATGGAATCAAAACATTTTAAATGTGTTTTGTCCTTTCATCATCAGGACAATTTTATCCCTGTATCTGAGGAGCGAGGCAAAGTCCAAGATTGTTTCTACCTCTTTGAGATGGAGAGTAGCCTGGCCTGTTCCCCAGAGGTCTCCCACCTCAGTGTGGGTTCTATCTTACTTGTCACGTAAGTACTCTTTTTTTCCCTTATCAGTCCAAGCCTTTCCCTTTTTTCTTTTTTTTTTTAAATCCTCACCTGAGTATATGTTTGTAATGATTTTTAGAGAGGGGGGAAGAAAAAGAGAAACATCGATCGATTGCCTCCCACACAAACCCCATCCCCGGGGATCAAACCCACAACTGGGGTATGTGCCCTGACTGGGACGACACTCCAACTGAGCCGCACCAGCCAGGGCTCCCTTTTTTTTTAACTCATAATTTCTTGGATGCGTATGGGCATAAGGTGTGTGTGTGTGTGTGTGTGTGTGTGTGTGTGTGTGTGTGTCAGAGGGAGAGGGAGAGAGATAATTGGAAGGTGAAGAACTTTGTGAGAAAATCCTCATTAACCTCTGACTATTCAAGTTTTTAAAAATGAGATTTGTTTTGTCCCCAATAAATAATTCACATTTGAAGGTGCTTTATTTTTATCCTACTGGAGGGCTGGACAGTTTTTAATACTATCCATTAGAATAGCAATTTTCAGCCAGTGTGCCATGTGATACACTTGTGTGCCACAAGAATTTTTAAAACATGCAATACCTGACTAATCAAGGGCACTGACCTCTTTTCCCTTAGATTATCAAATAAAAAAAAGACAACAGCTCAGCGGGGTGGCTCACTAGTGAAGCATTGACCTTTGAACCAGGAGGTCATGATTCGACTCCCTGTCAGGGTATACTGGTATGCCCAGGTTTCAGGCTGGATCCCCAGTAGGAGGTATGCAGGAGGCAGCTGATCAGTGATTCTCTCTCCTCGTAATGTTTCTATCTCCCCCACTCCCTTCTTCCCTGAAATCAATAAAAAAAAATATTTTTTTTTAAATGATGACAGCCACCCTATCTGATGTGGCTCAGTTGCTTGGAGCAGCGTCCTGTGCACCAGAAGGTCATTCCCAAACCCAGTCAGGGCACATGCCCAGGTTTCAGGTTCCATCCCTGAAGGGGTGCATAGAGGAGGCAACCATCAATGTTTCTCTCTTTTTCTTTCCCTCTCGTTTCCTCTTTCTCTAAAATCAGGTTTTTTTAAAAATGAAACAACAAACACAGCATTAGTCCTCTGGTATGAATGAATCAAAATTATACCCCTTTTTTTTTTGTCAGATTTGCAAAAAATACATTTTCTGGTGTGCTGCAGAATTTTAGTAATAGCTATGTGTTCCATGAGATGGTTAAAAATTGCTGCATTAAATTATTAGAACTTTTGGACAGACAGAATCATGTATCTAAGAGTGACTGTTGGCAGAAGTCAGTCATTTTTTTTGTGAGCAGTTTGCTTTTCTCAGACTGACAGTGCTCTAATTGGTTTTCTAGGGAAGCTACCCAGCCCCTTTTCATTTAATTTCACTACCTTTTCCCCCTTCTTTTTACAAAACACAGCTTACGAAACAGCCAACAATGAGAACAGAGATTATCCTTAGTACCTGAGTTTTACCATTTCTTGTTTTTTAAGTATAGCTCTTTCTTCAACAGGTTTGCATCACTGGTTGCTGTCTATATCATCGGGGGGTTCCTGTACCAGCGATTGGTGGTGGGAGCCAAGGGAATGGAGCAGTTTCCCCACTTAGCCTTCTGGCAGGATGTTGGCAACCTGGTAGCAGTAAGTAACAGGGCAGCTGGCCGGGCCTGAAGCCTGCATACAAGGTTGAGTGACCAACCACCTGGTTTGCCCAGACTGAGGTTTCCTGAGACACAGGACTTGGATGCTAAAACCACAAAAGGGCCCAGCAAGTCAGTTGGTCGCCCCTAGTACTAAGTAGTATAGCCTCTTACTGTCTGGCCTTGCGAAGACTTGGCTGGAAGAGCAACACTGTTGCTTAGATTTAAGAATCTGATATAGCTGTTCAGGGGCCTAGATAGGAAGAAGGTGAGACCTAATTAGAATTTTTCTCCTACTTCCTCCACATTCAATTTAGGCTGATCCTTGAAGCTTTGAGGGTTTCTCTTCATTATACCTGGGGAAAACTAGTGCTTGCCACATTCTTAGACCATAAATATACTTTGCCTTACCCTAAAGTTGGTTATTCCAAATGACCATTTTCTTCCTTTGTTTCTTTCCCTACAGGATGGTTGTGACTTTGTGTGCCGTTCTAAACCCCGAAATGTGCCTGCTACATATCGTGGTGTGGGGGATGATCAGCTGGGGGAGGATTCAGAAGAAAGGGATGATCATTTACTGCCAATGTGAATGCACTTTATACGCCCAGCTCCTTCAGTCCCCCAAACCAAAGCATACGCAGCCAGATTTCTTAAGCAGTCTATTGCAGCCTCTCATCTCACCCTAAATGTTGCTCTTGCTTTCAGTTTGCTTTTGGTTTACATCCTTTTCTCACTATAGAAATGCCTTCCCTTTGCTCCCTATTTTTGTTTTTCCCTCTAGAGAGGTACTATAATAAGGCCTGTGACAAAAGGCACTATGCCTTGGTATAGGAAGGTACATGTAGGACTAGTTATGAGCAAAAGCATGTGGCAGATTTGCTGGCCTTTTCAAACACATTTTCACAAGTTTTTGAGACACTGGAATTCTTTAATTAAAAAAAAAAGGGAAAGAAACATTATTTATACAAGGTTTGATTGCTTTCATGCTCATAGTCTCCATGAGAATTTGCATGTAAGTTCTTGCTGCTTGGAACTACTTTGCAGTCAATACTTGGTTGTAGTCCAAGTAGTCATTTGGTCTGAACCTGGGGATGTGGTAGACCTGCTTCTCCCACCTGTGGGGTTAGGATGGGAAAAGTGAAATTTCCCAGTTAGAGGAGTATAAGGTACCATCACATCATTCATTGGCATTTTAGTAACTCTGTAGCTGGAATTGGCCCTCGGTTGTGGTCTTGCAGTTACTCGTCCACATGTCGCCAAAATGCCTAACCCACAGGTCTGGTCGTTAAACAGGGAAACTAAAAGTGATCTCTCCCACTTGGAGTAAAAGTTGGCCAAGCCTTTCTTACCAGTGTTTCTAAACAGGTAGCACTTTCTTCACAGGCTTGTCATTTTGACTTTATTTTTTCAATCTTCTGGAAAGGGAATGGAGGTAGAAGCAGGACATCTAGGGCTCTGCATTCTCTGCTCTAGGCGTGGGATTCTATGCCTGTCCCTGCTTCTGGCTCAGGGAAGTATCTTCTTGCCCACATTTCTGTGGGGAGTTTTTAATGCTCTCCACCTTTCTGTTTAGGCCATGTGCCCAGAAACCTGGCCTGATCTTTATTTAATAGTGAACCTGTGCCATTGAAGAGTAACCTGGCTCCATGGGGCACCAGAGGATGGAATCAACAGGCAGGGGCCTTTTATAGCCTTAGAGGAGAAAGTGAAATTATTTCATCCTTGGACTTTTAAATACTGTTGGAATGACTTTTTTCTTTATAAACAGGGAAAATAATGTTACAAAAAACATCTTTTTGTTATTTGTTCGCACCCCTCCCCACACTCTAGTGTTTTAAAAATGAAGAAAAAAAAAAAACCCTAACATTTTTGTACAAAAACACTTGAAAGATTAAAAAAAAAAAAAAAAAAAAAAACATATTGGCCTAGTCATTTGTGTGAAAGAAGGTAGAGACTAAAGACACTGGATTAGAGTAAGAGACAACTGAGACCAATTTTTATCCTTTTACTGAAGAGGAAAAAAATATTGAATATTTTTGTTGTATAAGGAATAGTGCCTAAGGCAGGCATTTATCCTCCTGACCTCAGCTCCACACACTCCTGTTTTATAAAGCTATAGGACACAGCAGAGTTGGAACTAAAAAGGTAGAAGACATCAGATAAATTGGAAGGGAGTAGGGGGGATACAGGAAGAATGACAACAGCCACATGTGTGCCAAACACTTAGTCCCTGCAGCAAATCAGAATGATGACAGCCAAGTGCCTACACTAGCTGGTGAGCCTGCCATGGATGGAGGAGAAAATGTTCAATAGTAAGGGAGTGGATGATGACAAAGAAAACTGGGCCGTAGCTACAATCCGACAATCCAGAGGGAGTACTGGATTTTACCGCTTGTGTCAAGCTAGAAGAACCCTCCTCCCATTGGGGAGGTACACCTACCTTCTACCCATTTCCTTGCCTTGCCATACTATATCTTCTTGGAGAACTAAGACCCTGGCTACCCCACTCCAGAAAAAGGCTGAGCAGTACTAGTTCTCTATAGAGTTCATTTTTATAAAGATTGGATTAGGGCAGGTGAAAATGGTAAGAACTGTAAAGATTTTAGAAAATAAAGTAGAACCCAGAGAAAATGTCCAAGCTCCACCATGTAGCACCAGCAACCAATTCTTGCACATTCTTTCCCTGTCTTAGAAATCCCCTCCACAGATTTATTTAATTGGAAAAGTTATTTATTCCCTGTAAAGTCTGCGGGCACCAGGCAGGTTATAGCCTGGACAGTGGGGAGTGTCTGCCTTAGGCTGCTTTGTGCAAGAAGGCCACCTTAGGTCTCCTTGAGGACGTTGATCTTGGCGCAGATCTTAAGGGCTGGGCCCAGCTTGATGTTCATGGCACTCATAAGATGTTCCTCTTTAAGTAATAAAAGGGCTTGTCCATCAATCTCCTGGGAACGAAACTCCTCTGCAATCTCTTGACAGCCTAGAAGAAAATGGGAATATGTATGAGAAAGTATAAGGTAGCACCACATAGGAGGGGGAAACTCGATGAGAAACATGCAAACGTAGCAATGGTTAATCCCAAAGTACGTGTCCTAAATTCAGTAATATGAAGATTTGAGATGACAAGCTTTCGAAGAAAAGGAAATCAGCAACTGGCTATTTAAAAGAAAGCCAAGATCATGGAGGAACTAAGTTCCAACCAGAGAAATAACCTCATTCAAATAGCCTTAGGAGGGGGAAAGGGTGGGAACAAAAATAAATGTTTTCTTTTACACTGGCAAGAAAAGTTCAAATGAGCCTTTGTGGCACTTGTTTAAGAGCACAGAACTCAGACAAATAGCAAGAGCAGGGCGATTTCTGGAGAGAACCATCCCTTTGTCAAGAACAGCTCATAAACATTCCTGCTTTGAAGAGAATGGGGCAATAATGGCCCCTTATTTTCTAAGCCCCCTCTCCACTGAGTAAGTCTATCCATGGTAGGTGTCACAATCACATAAAAATGTGCTTTATCCAAAAATTAATGGTAAGAAAGCTGAATCATAGGAGATGAAATACATTGAAATTGCTGACATAACAGAGGATGACAATCCAGATGGAATTAGTAGACGAGCCTGTGGGCAAGTAACTTGAATAAATATCAAAAGACGTACAGCCTTCAAGCCTCTACTGCTTAAAAGTTATGTTCCCTGTTCTCAAGGCCTGTGTGAAGAGCTCAGGAAAACTAAGTATATATGTGACCTGAGTTCTTTTGGATAGGGCCTCAGTACCTTGTAGAGAAGCGATAAACTCATACACCTCCTCTACACTCCAACGGCTGGGATTGCTGGACAGGAACACAGGGTTGATGCCGTGTAATTCTGGGGTAGGTGGAGCTGTATTGGGGTTCCCCAGGTCTCGATCTCCATGCCCCACTCTCACTGATAAAGGCCCAGGAGATGTTGGAGAGAGTGCTTCATCATAACTGGAATTATCTGAACCCCGGCTAGAGTCCTCTTGACCCTATAAAGAAAACCGAAAAACAGTGAGGTCATGAATAAGTTTCCTCTGCCCTCCCCAACCCCCCTGGGTTTGGGTTCATATCAGGCATGGAGGAAAACTGAATCTTACCACAAGTGAGGTAATTTGTACTTCATTTGTAAATGTCCAGTCACCTGTCTACTCTCAAGTGTCTTTCAAGTATAAACTATCAACTCTTGATTCTCCCCTTCTACCAATGATCTAGATTTTCCCTACTCAAACATAATGTAAGGATTAATGGATGTATAAACCAGTAATCAGAGGAGGAAGAAAAAGTCAGGATCTTGGAATCTGGAGTAAGGCAATCAATGCAAAACCAGAGTTCTGATCTCACACTGTTTAGGCCCATTTTAAAGGTGGCACTGGGACAGCAGCTCACCCGGTGTCGCTTGCCCTGGATCTTGGCACGGGCGATGTCAGAGGAGCTGCGGCGGGGTCCACGCCGACGAACACGAGCATAATTGGCTTCTTGAAACTCTTTCATTTTTTTCCTCTTCAGCCGAAACTGGTGACTACAGCTCACATTATACCTACAGATCAGGCACATGTAGGAGATCAAAGGTGCTGCAGAAAACTACCTTGTTACCCTAAGCTTGTGAATTGGTATTTTAAGAGCTGATTTGGGGAAGACTATGAAAGCAAAGGAGACAAGTATCAGCTGTGAGATTGATGATCCTAGGGAAGGGCTATAATATTAGATGAAAAAACCACTGCTGAAGATGAGGAGGGGATGCCTCCAGTACCTCTTGGCACAAGTCATGGAGCAGAATCTCTTGGAGCCTCGAAACTGGTCTGCAGGGGCATACTTCCCACAGTATTCGCACTTCAGGAGATTCGCCTTCTTATCTAGCTCTGAAAAACAAGGCATCACTCGAAAGCTGCATGGGTTTCTGCTGCTGCTCAAACCATCAGTAGGCTCAGAACTGGACTCTAATTACTCTCAGAATTTGCCCCCAAAGACCTACACCACCCTAAAACATAAAGTTCGAATTCCAGAATCATAAAGGCATGTTCATTTTAGTCTTCCTATCCTTAAGCTAGACTATTTCTATTTTGATTACAAATTTTATCCCAATTCACACTCTCAGATTTCAGCCAAGACTGCATTTCTGAACAGGAGAGAGGAACTAATTACTAATGCCTAGAAAGATATCCCTCCCCCACAAAGTTCCCAAAGGCAGAAAGGAAATGTAAATAAGAGTCTTTAATATAGATTATAAAACCTAAAGAGAACTGGAGATTTAGAAATATCCTATTTTATTTAGATTATCTTTTGAAAAAATATATCCTTACAGTAAACTAGAGGCCCGATGCACAAAATTTGTGCACTCAGAGTATGGGGGGATCCCTCAGCCCGGCCTGCGCCCTCTTGCAGTCCGGGAGCCCTCAGGGAATGTCCGACTGCCATGGAGGTGGGAAAGGTCCCACCACCACCGCTGCGCTCACCAGCTATGAGCCCGGCTTCTGGCTGAGCGGTGCTCCCTCTGTGGAGTGCACTGACCACCAGGGGGCAGCTCTTGCATTGAGCGTGTGGCCCCTGGTGGTCAGTGCACATCATGGCGACCGGTCATTCCACCGTTTGGTCAATTTGCAGATTAGCCTTTTATTATATAAGATAATTTAACAGCTTACTTTAGCTTGATAAAAATCTCCCTAATCCTGTGGAATTCCTTTTGTGTGATTCTACATATTCTAGTATGTGATATAGTATCTGTGTCTGGATGGACATTATATAAGTCCCTCTTTAAATTGATGATTACTACTTTATACTGAGTCTTCAAACACATCTGCATGAGGCTCCTTCCCCAGACGGGTCTCTAAGTAAATACTTACCAGCAGATGGGCTGTCCCCTCCCAAGGGGCCACATGACTGGTTCTCATTCAGCCCTGTCAGGAGGCCAGTCTGTAGAGGCTTCTCAGACTCTTTCAGTAACTGAGAACAACCCACCTGTCCCAGAAGAAGGTCACAGTTAAGTTAGCCTAATTCCTTTCTGCTTCTCCATAGCTTTCCCAGCGTTTCTCACCATTAAGTCTTTGCCTGGATTTCTAAGCTAATGGTCAAGTCTGGTTCAGAGAGAATCATTTTCAATATGGGAATCAAGAGTCTCTAACAGGCTTTCTTCAGACAAACACTGGAGAACAGAGTCTTACCCTGGCTCCCTGTTTTGTCCTTTTCCTTCCTAAGTTGAGGGAATGCACTAGGAGTCAGGACACCTATGTTCTAGTTTTGCAACTCGTGGTACTTAGAATAGTCCATTAACTTTCAACCACAATTTTCTTCATTATAAACCAAACCTAGTTTGTCTAACAAAATATTACAGCTTTCAAGGTCACCCCCTGCCTTTTCTTCTCTTCTTCCCAAAACTTTCATTTTCTGGTCCACATATTATTCTTTTTCCCTTCCTTTTACAACTCACCAAATGAACAGCAGAACTGAACCATTCTCTAGTAACTAACTAGTTCTGAGCCTTCTGATTTAGTGGCATTTGAAAAGACAACAGTCAGTCCAAGTCCCCACTTGAAAGCCCCATCTTCCAGCCCTGCCCTCACCGGGAAAGGTTCTGCTCCTTCCTGGATAACGAAGCCTTCAATGATGTGGGTGAGAATCTGGGGCTTCACAATGGCCTGTGGGGGTTTTGAGTCGCCCATCTGTCTGGACACCATGGCTAGTGTAGGAGGTGGTGCTGATGGGGCAGGAGCCAAGGATATTAGTTCACTGTTTGGGGTATTAGCATTCACATTGGTCACTGATTCAACTTTCTCTGGAAAATAAACACAAATTAAGGAATAGATATGGGATAATGTAACTGACCCATCTATTAGCCAAGCCAGCCTAATCTTCCACAATAATACATGGTCACCTTTTTTTTTCAGAGAGAGGAAGGGAGGAGAGAGGGATAGAAACATCAATGATGAAAATCATCGATCAGCTGCCTTTTGCATGCCCCATACTGGGGATCGAGCGGCAACACTGGCATGTGCCCTGACCAGGAGTCGAACCCTGACTCCTGGTTCATGGGTCCATGCTCAACCACTGAGCCACACCAGCCGGGCTGCATGTTCACCTTTGCTCATTCACCCTGGATTCTGTTCTTTTCAATCTATTCATCTGTCCACCAAGTGCAGACCCATACTCTACAGAACCAGACTTATCTGTTAGCTCACTCACTCAGAACGTTAATCTCTGTGTACTCCAACAGCACTGCAGAAGTCAGTCTCTCACCTCCAAAACTGCTCTTCTCCTCCATGGCCTTTGGGCTCTCTGCTACCGGAGATGCCTTGGCAGGAAGCATTGAACCCAATGTGGAGACATCATCTCTTTCCTCCTCAGACTCAGCCTTGCGTTTCACACCCAATGCCTGGGGCTTGCCCTATAAAGAAAAGAACAGAAAAGAAATCAAGAGTTATAAGTAAAGGAAGATAAGGAACCATAAATACTCCATATTTTCAGATAAAGTTTCCTTAGTTCCAGATTCCCCAATTTGTATATTTCTCACGGTACATTAAAATTCCTGGTCATTCCCAAGAAGTGTAACTTCCACCTCAGGACAAAAGAAAATGCAACGTTCATTAGTCCTGACATAGACCTTGAGACCCTGGATTCATTATGGCCCAACTAAGAACTGTTGTTTTCTAAAGATTATTTAGGTGGTTACAGCTATCTTGATCGAACCCAGTACAGATCCAAAAACCCAGAATGACTTCAGTAGCAGATTTAGGAGTCTGAGGTTCAGATATTATATACATTAACATCACTCTCTCTTACAAAAAGAATACCAGTATCTTAAGTTTCCATTAATCTCTCTCACAAAGGAACAAATAAATACCTTCTAAACTCTTCATTCCCCTACTATGTTAAGCTCTAATTCTACTCAGCCACAGGTCTACTCTTAAGAGTGACAGTGCCCCCGCTGGCTGGGTTGCTCAGTAGGTTAGAGTGTCAACCTGACACACCAAGGTTGTGGGTTCAATCCCCGGTCAGGGCACATAGAAGAATCAACCAATGAATACATAAATAAGTGTAGCAACATATCCCTCTCTATCTCTCTAAAGTCAATCAATCAATTTTTTTTAATTAAAAAAAGAGAGTGACAGCACTCTCAAAACCATCAGACGTCACTCACCGGCAGGTGCACAGACTGCATGTAGAAGGCAGCAGGGACCTGGGCTACAACAGGTGAGGAGGCGGTAGCCCCACCCTTTACTACATGTGCTGTCCCCTGCACAGGAGCAAGGGTCATCCCAGAGGTCAGTGTGGAAGGGCACTCCTGCAGTGCACCAGGAGCCTGGGATGATGGTGGCGAAGAGGCCAAATGGGCCTGACCAGGCTGCATTGTACCTGGCATCCCCCGGGAAGCCGGCACAGCAGCTGCCAGCTGTGCCAACCCCAAAGCCTGTGCCTGGGCTGTACCTGGCTGTCGGGTGCCCACAACTTGCACAGGGATATGGGGTGGTGGTTGCTGGGAAGCTGACATCTTAGCAGGTCCTAACTGAGGAGGCTTGATCGGTGCTATAGGTGGTTTGGATTGGAGAGGGATGGGTGGCTTGGGAGTTGGGTCAGGTGGGAGGGACAAGGGTGAAGATTGAAGCATGGGTTGAACAACCAGGGTTTGGGCTTGCTGCTGGGACTGGGAAGGTGGGACCTGCTGAGTAGGTGGGGCCTGTGGTGGCTGAGGGGCAGAGAGAGTTGTGGCTTGCTGCTGCTGCTGCTGCTGCTGTTGCTGCTGCTGCTGCTGCTGGGCCAACTGGAGGTGTGTGGCTGTGTGGAGTAGCTGCGATTGACGGTGCTGGAACTGTTGCTGGTGGTGGATGGCAATCTGCTGTTGGATCACCACTTGTTTCTGCTGGAGGTGGATCTGTTGCTGTTGCTGAATCAGGGAATGGGGCTGGATCTGTGTGTAGGTAGCTATAGGAACCACGCCCAGAATGGAACAAAAAGAAAAGTAGAAAATCATCATCATTATGGGAAGTAAAAATCGCCTTTCCAAACTGTACCCAGTTTTGGAATCACACAGTGGGTGCAAATCTAACCTAGAAGGTCCTAAGAGATCACCTCATTCGTTCTCTTTCCTGAGTCAGACATTATCAGATATTATTGTCTCTAATCTTAAAGATCTCAAGAGAAGAACTCCCTTGTTCAATCATTTAATGACCTCCAGTAATTTCTTACATGTGTCTAACTTTTATTTTCTTTGCTATACTTAAATCCTGTTACTTTGAACTCAGTCAAGTAAGTTGGCCCATCTTCTATGTGATTGGATTCTGAGTTCCTCAAGGCTGAGTCCATGTTTTATTCATTTTTACATCCCTCTAATCCAGCACATTAGAAACACTTAACAGTCACTGAAAGAATAAATGTCCATGGAGGTAAATATACCAACACCTTCCCATGAATGTTAATTTTTAAGACTCATCAATTTAGGTCCCCACCATGAGAAGTCTCAGAGTCAGCAGCCGAAGGTTCTGACGTTACCCAGTTTCCACCACTGTAAATGAGTTGACAACCTCACTCCCCCCCTCATACGCCTACCAGATTGTCCAGAAAACATATTTGTTATGAAAGCACTCTGGAAACAGAACTGCTATAGTATGTAAATACTAAGTTATTAGCACTACAACTGATAATTAACTTTTGTAAATAAATTATCCATATGTAGCAACAACTGAAGTGCTAGAAACAAGGAAGGTAAAATGAAGGTAAAACTAAACATTACCAAGTAAAAAGAAAAACATTACCAAGTAAGGTATACATACCTAACTATATCTAACCAAAGTCTGAAAGCAAGTATAAACTATTTGGGTTGTTATATTATCTAGTCTTCTTCACCCTTATCATTGACACAGATGATCACAAGATGACTGTGTGTGTGTGTGTGTGTGTGTGTATTTTTTTTTTTACTTTAGAGAGAAAAGGAGAGAAATCGAAACATCAATGATGAGAGAGAACCATGGATCAGCTACCTCCTGCATGCCCCACACTGGGGATCCAGCCCACCACCTGAGCATGTGCCTTGACTAGGAATGGAACTGTGATCTCCTGGTTCATAGGTCAATGCTCAAACACTGAGCCACAACAGCCAGGCACAAGTTGACTATATTAAACCAGGGCTCTGTTTGCTAGTCCTAAGTGCCCTAGGACACTTATGTCACCTCTGCTCTACATTGAGCCACCTAACCACCATCAAACACCGATGAGGAGAGTATTCATCCTTTATGCTAGATTCTAAGCTCCATGAAGACAGGGGATCTATTTTTCAAAGATGTGACTCTAGCCCTCCTAGAACATAGTACGCAAATGAATAAGAACTGGGTAAATGAATAGGTAGAGTAAGCAAACTAAAGAACTCAGGGTCTAAGGCAACTTGTAAAATGATTGCTGCCTGGTGGAAACAGAAAAGATCTGTTACCTGTCCTCCTGCCTCCCTGAACTAATATAATCAAGGGTGATGTGACAAGAAGCAAGAAAAAGGCAAAGAAAGAAACGTATTCTGAGCTTTCAAACGGTTTTGAGAATAATGACATGAGAAGTGACTGTTTACCTGAACTAATAAGGGTCTGGCTGGGAGCAGGTGTAGCTGTCCGTGTCAGGTTCATGCCCACGTTCTGCTGACCAGTCCCATCCGCTTCTGCCTTCTTAGCTGCCGCACTTTCTGCCTCTGTCTGGCTGCCCTGACTCACAGTCACTGTTTGGGCTGCAGGCAAGGGCTGCACCACTCCTGTGCCCTTCCTGGGACAGCTCCCACCACCCCCCATTCCTGAGGTAGGCAACTGACCCAAGCCTCCAGGTGTCTGGCCACTTCCACCTGGACCCATGGACCCTGGGATACTATTTCCACTGCCTCCACCAGCTTGACTAAGGTTGAGGGACTGGCCTGAGGCCCCAGGGGAAGCCTGAGCCACAGCTAGGGCCTGGCTGGAACCCTGGGAGAGGCTAGAGACAGGGGATGCTCCAGGAGGAATGGCCTTCTGAGTAGAGCCTTGCATTTGAGGGCCTTGGGCTGAGGCCTGTTGGTTCCTCACTGCCAAGTTCTGCACCTGAAAGATAAGAAGAACAAGACTGAGAAAAGGTGAACAAGAGGCACTAGGGTCAAAGATTTCAGTGACAGATTCAGAAGCAGCAAGGATCACTGCAGATACTCCACAGCCCACCTCAACTTGTATGCTCAATTTCCCAATTATATACATTAAAGGCCTTCCAGTCACCCAGGTAAAAACTCTTATATCAAATTTTATTTTCAGTCTCCTTTATTCAGTATCAAATGTATCACCAAGTACAGTCATTTATTCCTTCAAAGTGTCTCAGATTTTCCCTTTTCTTTCCATTCATTCATTCATTCATTCATTTAATATCTACAAAATACCTACTATGCTTCAGGTATTACACTGGGTGCTGGGAATGCAGAGATGAAAGACACAATCCCTGCTATTAATGAGTACTTTCTACTAGAAAAGACAAGAAAATCACCAATAACAATATGACACTATGCACAGGTATGCACACAGTGCTGTGGGAGCCCAGAATGGGAAGATACTCAGAATACAAAGATTACGGAGGGCTTCCTAACACAGGTGATGCTTGACCTGAGGCACAATCGGTAAAAGTGAAGGTGAGGGTTTGAAGATATAGGTAACATTTGCAAGACCACTGAGCCAAGAAAAAGAATAGCATTTTTGGAAATTATGAATATTTCCTTTATGTTTGGAGTGAGTTAGAGGGAGTGGCAAGAAATTAAACCAGGAAGGTAGGCTGAGGGTAGTGGGGTAGAAAGGTGCCGGATCATGAAGGGCTTGGTGTGTTAAAATAAGGAGAGTCTGAACTTCAGTTTGGAAACAGAACGTGTACCTATCATCTTCATTGTTGTATTCCCAGCACCTAGCACAGTTCCTGACACATAGTAAGTACTCCAAAATATGAATAGAGAGAAGGAATGACGAGTACCTAATTGATGACAGGAAGCTATTGGAGAATATTAACCAGAATAAACATGATCAAATCTACAGTTGAAACCATTCTTTTAAACATTGCTGATGGAAATGGAAATGAAATCAGTACAACAACTTTGGAAAACAGTTTGGCATCATATCCTAAAATGAACATTCACACATCCTACACCCCAGGAATTCCTAAAGAGAAACCCTTGCTGTGTACAACTGGAGGCATGTATAAAAATGTTCACAACAGCACTATTCATAGTAACAAGTGCCTAGAACAACCCAAATGGCCATTATCAGAAGAGAAAAATAAATGAACTATAATATATTCACACAATGGACTATTATATAGAAATCAAAATTAATAAAGTACAATGACATACAATATGGATGGATCATGACAATAAGCTATTAAGAAAGCATTCTCAAAGACTGCATACAGCACTTTATGGATTGAGAAGAGCACAAATACCTTTAAAATAAAATATGTATTTTTTATATATTCTATTTTTTATTTTTATATACAGGGGTGGGCAAAAGTAGGTTTACAGTTATGAGTATAAAAAAGTTTATTCTTGTATTATTTATTTGTTATATTATTTATTGTTATTACTGACCTACTTTTGCCCACCCCGAGTGTGTATGTGTGTGTGTGTGTGAAAGGCCTAAAAATATTGGCCATGTGTTCATCAATGTTGAAGCTAGATGGTAAGTACGTAGAGATTCATATTTTTTATATGTTTAAAATTTTCCATTATAAAAATGTCTTTATTATATGTAAATACAATAAAACCATATAAAAAGAGACACAACGGAAGGATGAATTTACTAGTAGGAATCAGAATGTCCTCACCCTGGGTAGAGGCAGGCAGTAGATGAAACTGGGATTGCTTATTGTATTTTAAAACTTACTGAGTAAATATATAAAAGTGCACCATGAATGGACCATTAATGAGAGAATGTCATGAGCCAAGGATTATGACTGATCAAATTCTGCATATCAGAGGTACAATTTAAAATGCTAGTAACAACATATATTTTCTAAGAAAACTTGTTCTGATAGTAATGTGGAAGAGGATTAGAAGTAGAGAAAGGCTGAAGTCAAGAAGCCAATTAGAAAACTAGTACAGTAATTCAGGTGGAAAATGAAAAGAACCTGGATTCAGGCAATAGGAGCAAAGAAGAAGAGATGATAGCTTTAGAGAATGGTTTACAAGAATCATCAGGATTGGGTGCTGGGGCACTTATTATCTGGCAATTTTCTTCTAGTCAGCTTCCTTTCCATAATGGCTACTTAAAACATTGCTACTTTCCCTATACATGAGAACCACTTCCTCTTTCCCCTCTCACCCACCCCTGTGGAAACAATAAAACCACTATATGAGCATGATGCTTCATCAGTTCCACCACCAAATCTATACGTTCAGCTGCATAAGCACCCATCACTTACTTCTCCCTTCTCTCCTTCTATCCTTCCTACTTTTCAAGAAGCTTATATAATCAATTCTCTCCTGTCTCTTCAATTTCTCCTCTATTGGCTCCCTTCCACCAGCATCCTGGAACCTCACTTCCCCGCCCCCAGTTTCATCCTCTTTCCTGTTACTGCTAAACTTTTTTTTCTTTAAAGATATTTTTTATTGATTTCAGAAAGGAAGGGAGAGGGAGAGAGAGAGAGAAATACCAATGATGAGAATCATCAATCGGCTGCCTCCTGCATGCTCCACACAGGGGATTGAGCCCACAACCCAGGCATGTGCCCTGATCAGGAATTGAACCGTGACCTCCTGGTTTATAGGTCAATGCTCAACCACTGAGCCACACCATCCAGGCTACTGCTAAACTCTTAACTGTTTACATTCACTGCAACTATTCCCACTATCCAGTCATTTGCCTCACACCATGACTCCAATGAAATAGCTCTCATCCATGTCGGTGACTCCATCTTTCTTGCCATCTCTACTGCACTTGATGAAGGACTCTTGCCACTCTTGTTCCATTTTGATCCTTTGTCTTCATGACACACAATCCAGATTTTCTTGTCTCTCTGTCAGTCACTCTTCCCTACTCCCCTTTGCCAGCCATTACCCTTTACTCAACCTCAAACTGCTCTCTTTTCTAAGAGCTCATCCTAACCCTCAGGGCTCCACCTGAAAGGCTTTTCTCTTCTCAGTCCATACCATATCCCTAAGAAATTTCAAACACTCCCTTGATTTCAATTATCATCTATATGCCTACTACTCTTGAATGTTTACCTCCAACTCAGAGCTCAGGCACCACATAAAAAACTGCTGATCCAGTATCTTCTTCTGGGTAGCAAGCACTTCTAAGCCAGCATTTCCAAAAGTGAACTTCACCCCAAATCCACTTCTCCAACATTCATCTCATAAATATCAGTACCAGCCATCTCTCTGCAGTGCCACAGCTCATCTCAGGCATCTCCATCAACTCTCTACCACTGAATGAGTTCTCCTTTTTTAATAACCTCTTAAGTTTTTCTCAAATCTATTCATTTTTGTCCATCTCAACATCTACCACCTATGATGGGTGTTGCTCTCCCCATATTCACTTACGCCATTTCCATTTATCTTCCATAGAGGAGCCAACAGTCTTGAAAATTTAAAAAATCAAAAAAATCAAAAATCGAATCTCTCATGTCACTTCCATGTTTAAAATCCTTCCAAAGCTTCCCACTGCCTTTCAGATAAAGCTCCAAATTCTAAACACAGCGCCCAAGGTCCTGCAAGATGAGATTTCTCTGACCATCTCCAGCATCATCTCCATTCCTCTTTGCCAAACGCCAGGAACACAGGTCTTCTTTCAATTCCTCAAATATATAATACTCCTGCCCTCCTACGATCTCTGGACATGAGGTTCCTCTGCCTTCACCATTCCTTCAATGTCTTTACCTGACCAACTTCTACAGACCCAATTTAACTGTCACCTTCTCAGGGAGGCCTTCCCAAGGCTACACTAACTCCCTTTCAGAGCACTCAGTACTTCCTAATGAAGCAATTATCAAACCATCAAGGTGATTATTTATTCAATGTCTGGTGCTTCAGTGATTTGTAATCTCTATCAGTCTAGGGATTATGACTTTCTTGGGCCTTCATGGCTAAAGAATGTCTGATATATAATAATGATAGTTTGCACTAACACCCATTATGTCCAGACACTGTTCAAACACTTACACATATCAACTCATTTAGTCCCCACAATACACCCTGAGGTAGATACTTTATAATTTCATAGATGTTTTATATATGAAGAAACTGGCCAAAAGATGTTAGGTCATTTGCCTATGGTTACATAATAAGTCATGAAGCTGGAATCTGAGCCAAACATCAGGTTCACATTTTTAACCACTACTCTGTCCCTCCACATGTTGACACTCAACAAGCAGATGGATAAATGAAACCACTGGATAGGAAGCAGTCTCAACCTCATCCTCTGATCCTACTGCTATTACCAGAGTCTAAAACAAAGGTCTTACCTTCTTACTAAATGACCCCAAGAATTTCTTTTTCTTTTTTCAAAATATATTTTTATTGATTTCAGAGAGGAAGGGAGAGGGAGAGAAACAGAACATCAATGATGAGAGAATCATCGATCGACTGCCTCCTGCACACTCCCTACTGGAGATCAAGCCTGAAACCAGGGCATGGGCCCTTGACCGGAATGGAACCTGGGACCCTTCAGTCCGAAGACCGACGCTCTATCCACTGAGCCAAAGCAGCTAGGGCGACCCCAATCATTTCTTAGTAGGTTCCCTAATTTCTCTTTCTTCTCCAGGCACATGTTTCTAGGTGATTCTTTCTAAAGTACTTGCCTTATCCTATTAATCAGCTATTCAACAACCAGCAATGACCCCTCTTTCCTATGGAGTTACTTGGCTTTCAGACTTCTCCCTAACAATGACCTTTTCTACAATCAAGCATGTTGTCTCCTCTTAATCCACTCACCCCAACTCATAGTCACGTATGTGAAATTATACCTTTACACATTACTATTCTGTCTCCAGTTTTCTTTTTACTCCAAATCAAATCATACCCATCCTCTAAAAATTTGCTCAAGTATCCCAAGAATCACTGAGAAGTAATGCAGCCACTCTTCTCTACTTGTGTCACTCAAAGTTAGAGCAATTTACTTTTGTACTTCTTGGTTCTCCAAGCTCTTTATAAAGACTTGACACATATTTATTTTCAGCCCTCCTAAGTTTCTAGTATACATCTGAGCACAACAACAGAAAACTCAATATTTACTTGCTAACTGATAAACTAAAATAAAAATAAATATTATGAGAGCCCAGTGTATATCCCATTCATAAGAAGATAAAAATTCGGCTCAAAATATGTATACAACACTAACACTTTATATATATATATATATATATATATATATATATATATATATATATATGTATATATATATATATATACATATATATATACATATATATATATATATATATATTTGGGGGGCAGGGAGATAAGGTACAATGAGAAGCAATGGTGAGAAAGATTTCACTGGGACTACACTGTGAGCAGAAGCAGAGAGACCTACAGAAACTCATAAAGAGAAGGAATCAAATATTCTGCCAGCAACTCAGCCATGTCAGCTTAACATCTATGGAACAGAATTCCCTCAACCATCCCTCATCTTCCAGAGACAGTACTGCAAGAAGAGAGAATTAAAGACTTCCTGAATAAACTGAGCCATCGAGGGCTAAAAAAAAAAAAATATTAAGGAAATCTACCCTATGTTAAAAATAAGACTTCCCAGATCCAGAGGGCTATTTTCAGTCAAATCTATTTTCCTTCCTAATTCAAATAACTCAAAAGTTGTAAGGGATTCAAGTTCTATAGAAATTAAAGGCAAAAAAAAAAAAAAAAAAAAAAGAATCCTGAAAAGTGGTAATGAGGCAGAAGGGTGGGCCTTAGTTTGTGGTCGTTCCCTTCATCCTCCCCAGTGCCCGTCCACAGGTCAATGCTGCCACTGACCTGATCTGCATCTGCATGAACTCCCGGAGACTGAGCAGATGGCACCTCCTGCTGGACTGCAGCCACTGCCCCGTTAGGCATCAGGATGAGCTGGGAGGCTAGAGGCACATTCCGGCCCAGGGTCCGGTTTACCTGCAATAGGTTTCCCAGCTGTGGCTGGCAAGGAGAGGAGAAAGAGCAGAGGAAAGAGAACAAGAGGAAAAGAAGAAAGACAGAAGAAACGGAAGGGAAGGACCACAAGACAAAATAAACAGAAGATACGAAACAGCGAAGTCCTGCCCCTTTCCACACCAACCCAGGAGACCCTTATTCTCCATACGTGATGAATCATCCAGAAGAAAACCTGGAATGTGTACAAAACTACAGGTTGATAACAAAGAGTCAAACATGAAAGAAGTTGAGACCATGAGAATTTCAGAACAAGTCTTTATGTACAGTAAGTAGATAGGCTAAGAGAACACTTAGGATTTGTGTACTTGAGCCACAGGTCTAAAGATCAGAGTATCTGATGCTAATGTGGTCAAATGTTAAGGTGAGTGAGCATCTTCTAACTTGGGATCTCAATGTCATCTGCAGGCTACCTGTGAATACTGAGCAGTACTTCTAGAGGTAAGTAAGGAAGAAGTAGATCAGCTTGTCTTAAAACAGCTGGGTAACTATGGTTAAATAAAATAACTTTTGCTCAAGTCCTCGCCAGGGACAGAACCATTATGTCCCTGGGACACTGGCAGTTGTGTCTGTGGCTTACCCGTAGATACATCTGAGCCTGGGACTGGTTGAGGGGTGGGGAGGTGGTGTTCCCCAGTAGCACAGATTGGGTCAAAGTGGTAGCACTGGGAGAGCTCACACTCTGGGACCGGCTGATGAGCTGGGCGGCCGACGTGGTGGCCAGATTGATCTGTGCGGTACAGAAAGGAACCAGGACTGAGGATTTAGGAGACATAAAAGGAAATGTAAATGACTGATAAATTCAGAGTGACCCGGTCAAGAACAGAATATCTCACTTTCATAGAGTCCGGGGAAATGAATACCTTCCTATCCACATCTGTGATCCTGGCTACTCCAGGGTATTACCAAAGTAAACAAACTGGGCCTAATCACTAGGGTTACAATTGAGAAGGCAAAGGAACGAAACGGAACAAATTTTACTTGTCGTTGAAGGGTCCAGAGATTAGTCCCTTCCCTTTACTATGTCTGCTTCTTCCCCAGGATTTTCTTTCTCCTTTCTTAGACCTCCTCATTAAGACTCATACAGATCCAAGTTGGTCACTTTGCCTTTTACAAACATTCTCTACATAAGGGCAGTAAATACCACCGATGGCTCAATAAACACTCCCAGATCAGCTGCACAAAGTTTAACCCAGAGACAAAGACCCAAAGAGAGAAGCCGCTCAGTGGGGAGAAGCAGCACTCACTGAGGCCTGGGTGGTGGCAGTCTGCTGCTGCGCGGTGCTGGTGTTTGGGGAGCTGGCTTGCCGACTGGCAGCAATGGTGGCCTGTTAGAGATGAAAGAAAATAAGAAAGAGCAGAGAAAACAAAGGAAACGGCTGTGAATCTTCCAGTAATAAATCAGAGGCACAAAACAGAACAGACATTTCCAATAAGAACTGAGAGACTCTATTGTGGAGCAAGGACAAGTATATTCACTATGCCAATAACCCTCACATTACCATATGTGGTAACCCAACAACTCCCGCATAACCCTCCTGGGACAGCCAGGCAACCTGTCCTCCTCCCACTTTCTTTTAGGTGGAAGAACCTTTGGTCAGGTCCCATTGTGAGTCACTGGTAAGCCTAACCCAGAGTTGTCCAATACAAATATAACGCGAGCCACACATGTAATTTTTCTAGTATGCACATTTTTTAAAAGAAAAAAGAAACGGGCAAGTACACTTTAATTTTTTATTGAATTTATTGGGGTGGCATTGGTTAATAAAATTATATAGGTTTCAGGTGTACAATTCTATAATATATCATCTTATTTTGCGTGCTCACCAACCCAAGTCAAGTTGCCTTCCATCACCATTTATCCTCCTATACCCTCTTCCACTTTATCTTATGTAAGCCAAATATATCTCATTTCAACATGTAACCAATGTAAACTACTAAGATATTTTACTTTTTTTTTTCCCTTACTAAGTCTTTGAAATCCAAATTCTCAGTGCACAGCCCCAATGTGAACTGGCCACATCTTGAGCACTCAAAAGCTACACATGGCTGGTGACTACCACACTGCACAGCGCAGGTCTAGACATAGCCATCCTACTCCTAAAAGGGAGTTTCTCCACAGTTCCTACTGCAGCCCCTGAAGCTAAGATCCATTCATCCTCCTACAGGAGGAACGTAGGAGGAGGAGACTATGTTTCCAGCTTGGTTTCGCGGAGGATGAAGTATGTCCCTACCCACCTGTAGCACCATTCCCTTCCCTCTTGGGCCAGCTGGCTGCTGACCTCTCACCTGCTGGACGGCAGCCAGGCTATGCAGCTGGGCATTGCTGAGCTGCTGCTGGAGCATGAACTGGTGGAAATACTGAGCCGCATTGGGCTGACGCTGCAGTGCCTGCAGAGCCTAGGAGGAGAAAGAGAAGATCAGCCCACTTAGACTCACTCCCAACTCCTATTCTACACAAATCGCTGTGATCCTGTGAAAGGGACTCATGGCAAGTAGAGAAACAAAGGAAGATGGGAGTCTGGCTAAATCATCAACTTCTGATTTGTCCAATTTCTTTATATGAGAACCAGTAAGTTCATATAACCCTCAAAAAGTGGAGAAGCAATTAATTCTGCTATGCTCTATTCTATTCTTGTATATAAAGAAAAGTAAAGCAGTGTAACTCACATGAACGCTTATTTCCCAAAATGGAATCTGGAAATACATAATACAGCAAGAAAAAGAATTGGGACTAGACAGGATAAAAATCAATGAGATGTCAATTAATGTAAAGAGAAGAAAATAAAAGACCATATTCTAGGGGTACAATAGAGGTAATAGAGCCCTAAGGGGTTGAAAATGATGAAAAAATAAGAGTAAGTAGTAGCTTATGAAAGATTCTATCAGGTAAAATTTTCAAACAACTGGCATTTTCAAATAGCTACAATATAATGCTAATGGGTGTTTATAAACATGATACTGGTAATTCAGTTTTAGTGTTAACTAATATTCTCTAATAATGAGAGCTATTCTTATGATGTGCATAGTTATTCTAGTAACCTAAATATTTAAGTAAAAGGCCCATTCCCAGATTTTTAAAAACATGGAATTTACTATTTGTCTAAAAATAAAGCTTTAGTCTAAAGAGTTTTATACTCTATTGTTCAGAATGATTTATACAAACGACTGAAGATTAAAAACCTGGCAATCCATGAAGAGAAATGGTTAGAATCTAGCTCTATGAACTGAATGGTATAAAAAAACAAAACAAAACAAAATAACACCTTCGTTTAAAGACTGAATCTCATTCTCTGTTTGCTGGCTCAGATTGTTATAAATTCCTAAGATTCTCGGGGCTAGCAGGGACCTTAGTCATCACCTAATCCAACTCCCCCAGTGTTCTGGAAAGCAACTAAGGGCAATTATCCTCCAGCACCCTTGCCTACCCCAAGCCAATGCTCACAGATCTCAGCCCCTCAGAGTTGAGCCTCACCTGCACTGCTTGCCGTTCATACAGTGACATTTGAGCTATTTGGGGCCGAGAGCTGCCCCCAGAGCTGGAACTCCCATTGGTGGAGTTGGAGTTCTGCTCACTCTCAGTCTCCATGACAGTGGTCCAGGGTCCCCAAGGCTGGTGCTCTGACTCAAGACCTAGATAAAAGGAGCAAAGGATTAACATTTACACCTGATCTCAAACTTTTATTTCATGTTATTCAAATTAGATATAAGAATCTTCCTCTTCTTCCATAATCCACAATTTCTAGTGTTATAACTACCAAATCTGCAATACACTCTTCCCCCACCACCACACACACCCTCTATTGAAGTTATGCAGTGTCTCAAAAGAAACAACCTTTCCATATTCCGTCATAGCTGTCATTAACATAAAACAGCCAGAATGTAAGACAGCACCTCATAATACTAAGGCCACTTTACATTCCTGTAACACTTTGTAATAATTTAAAATCTTCTCGGTTAAAACTTATAGCTATCTCATTTTTATCTGCATCTGCTTAAAACTTATGCTTATCTCATTCTCATCAGCATCATCTTAATAACGGCGACCATTTACTGAGAAGCCACTAGGTGCCTCCTCTCACAGGGCCAGGCTCTCTCTTCACATACGTTATCTCTCCCAGTGCCGTTAGGTAAACAATCACATCCCCACCTGACAACTGTGGAAATGAGGTTTTCTGAAGTGAAAGAAGTTGCCCTAGTAAGTGTGGAGTCTTATGCTAGCACATGCTTCTTCTTCAAACCAGAAAAACATCTGAGATTAAGGCAGTATCATTCAGTTTGAGTACTCACTGTCCTCCTTTTATGGAGGGGGCCTAAGATACAGATATGCTAAATACATCATGGAAAGTCATAAAACTAGGAGGTAGGAGAACTAGGCTACAGCCCAGAGAGCCCAAATGGCCGCCTGGTTCCAGCTCAGGTTACTAATAACACTTGTCCTTCTTATACCTCAGTTTCCCCATTTGCAAAGGCTTCACAACTGAATGTAACATGTCATTTTAACCAATGACTCCCAGGTACTGAACATTCAATAGATAGTAATGAAAATCATTAAGAGAGTAAGATTCAATTTTTTTTAGTCCACTAAAGTGATCACAATCCACCCTCTGGGGTGTACACTCTCATTCACTGGTAAAAACCAGGCAAAAAAATAAAAAAGAAACAAGAAGACATGTATACCTCCAAAGCAGCACTAAATGACAAGGTTTGTCTTTGTTCATTCTTATTTTTTCTCTTTTGTTAAACCTGGACACTATATTCTGTGCTTCTGAGGAACAGGGGCCACTAGAAATATTAGGTCAGCAGAGCACTCTTTGGTTTACAAATGTAAACATCAAACCAGGATTTGTGCTAAGGGCTGTCAACAGTTTTATTATGATGGGTTTATCTTAATGACTGCCTCCAAAACAGGCAAACAAAGTAAATAAAATCAACCCGCTTGGCCTACTAAACAGAGTTGGGGAGATTTCTTGTTATTCCATTCCCAATATTACCTGATCGCATCAGTATCCCCCAAGAACTACGGACCTCCTCGGTTTCATTTAGGAAACAGCAAAGGTCACTGAAAACATGAGTACAACCCAGGACGGATATAGGAGAAATCATATCAGCTTCAACTCCAGTCTATCTTCTCCCCACATCTTTTGCCAAAATATCAAAGCACTAAACAGATACAGACCCATGAATCCTCATTATCAGCATGTGAAGAAAAAAAGTGGGTAAGGATTAGAGGCAGCACGCACAGTTGTATCGATAATGGGACTCAGTTCGCTGGACTCGGAGACATGAGACCCCTTTACTAGCTGGGGGGTGCGGGGGGGGGGGGGGGGGACGACACTAATTCCTACATTCATAGGTGAAATTGCTAATAAACTATACGATCGATCCCTCACTCCCCCCGGAATACAATCCTTCCTGTTAATTTCTTCCGAGTGTGACATGACTACAGTATGGAGATGGAAAGGGACCGGCTTTGAAATCTTTAACAAAATCAAGGGCAGTTAGTTATCAAAACCGGGAGTCCTGGATCCCAGGCACATAAGTCTAGTCGTTCGTGATCAATGTTGGAAGACGAAGCACAGAAAAGAAAAACGACAAAAAGTTTGGGCGGCACAGTGAATTTTTAAGTTTTCGGAATTAAAGGGGGAGAAAGAGTGAGATGCTGATCCTCAGAGGTCCCCAGAACAGCTAGCCCACGGTCACACTGAAAGGTAGTCAGTCTGTGGGTGTGATGGGTGGGTGTGTGATGGGTGGGGGGGTGTGATGGGTGGGATGGGCAGGAGCACAGATCCCCGTGGCGAGGGGCTAGGAAAGGGAACTGACGTGGACCCGGTGCAGGGCCGACGGACCAGGCGTTACCTGGAGGGAATCAGTGTCCCGAAGCATGAAACTGTCTTGCAGAAAGGCTGGGGCGCGGGACGGGGTGGCGGGAGAAGGGGGTGGTCCGGGGAAGACCGTGCCAAACAAATGGGAGTGACCTGGAGAACAGGGAGAGTAGACGCCCGGGGTCCTCGCTGGTACAGAGAACCCTGATGACAAGGAGGTTCCGAAGAGAAATCGAACGCAGCGGGGCAGGGGGCGGACAGAGCGGCCCCGGAGCGCACTGGCCCGAGTGAGCGGGGAGACGTGCAGACGATAGCGGGGCGCCGGGCAGGGGCGCGGCAGACAGAAGCCGAGGGACCGGAGGCTGCGGGACCCCGCGCACCCCGAGAAGCGGGGCGCGAACTAGACAGCGAGCATGCTCGGAGGGGAGACCCGAAGTCCGAGGAGGAGAAATGAATGGGAGAGCGAGCGGTCAGAAGCAACGAGGGTGCCGGACAGACAGCATCCCGCACGGCGACGGGAGCAGCAGAAAGGCGAGGACGGGCAGAGCCGGAGGACCGAGCCGGGCGCTGGAGCTGAGGCGGGGGCGGGGGACGGGGGGAGGTACCTGGGGCGACACACGCCCGCGGCGGGGCGGCCGGAGCAGCCTCCCCGCGCCGCCCAGCCCCCAGGGGTCCGCCCCTCCCCAGCCCGCGGGCGCCGGGTTACCTTCGCGCCTGGCTCCGCACCCGAGGGCTCCCGGGGGGCGTCCACCTCATGGGCAGGGGACCCCAGGCTGGACGGGGGGCTCGTCGGCCTCGGCGGCGGGCTCCCCTCGCCTCCTCCCCTTCCTGGAGGGGCGGGGGCGCCGAGGGCGGGGTGGGAGGCGCCCGGCGCGGCCGCGGCACCCCGCCCCTCCCGCCGCTCCGGGTCCGGCCCGGCCGCGGGCTGCCAGGCCTCCGGGACGCGCTCCGGGCCTGTCACTTCCTGCCGGGCCGAGAGGCGGGGGCGGCCGGCCGGGGGCTGCGGGCCGGGCTGGAGGAGGGGGCTGGCGGGGAGGTGCTTCCGGGGCAGCGGACCCCTCCCCCGGCCCCCCTCCCCTCGGCGCCCGCCTCCCCCTCCCTCCGCGGGTCCCTCGTTTCCTGCCGGCGCCCGTTGCCATGGCGACGGCGCTCCCGGGCCTCCGCGCTGCCGGCCCCGGGTGGTGTTTTCCCCCCTCGTTCGCCGTCCCTTTCTCCTCTTTTTTTTTTTTTTTTCCTCCTTCTTTCTCTCCGAGTGCGGCTCCGCGGACGGAGGGGCGAGACTGAGCGAGTGCTGGCCTCTAGCGGGGAAGGCACCTCTCCGAGAAACGGAGGGAGATGGGAGAAGGGAGGGAAGTGACGTGGGGAAAGGGGAACATCAGGGATTTTCCCGGAGCGTCTGGGAATAGGGGGTAGAAAGAAAGAATCAAAGGGGCCAACGGGCAGCGGGAGAGGAAGGGCAGGCGGCGACCCCGGGGCAGCGATGGGCCGGGGAAGGAGCGAGCAGGAGCGAACAGCCGCGGCCGAGCAGAAGGAGGGAGCGTGTGGATGGCCGCATCGCTCACCTCAACTCGGGCGGAGATGGCGGGAAAGGACGCTCCCCGAGGCCGGGGGCCCTCGCTTCCCAGCCGCCTCCCCACATCACTGGCTGCGCATGGCACGCTCAAGTCTGTCCTCCCGGGGCTGTGTGTCCTCGCGCGGTCTTAGTTCGAAATGTGTGTGTGAAAGAGAAGGACAGAAACCGGGGAGAAGGCCGGGGCGCGAAGGGTAGAACAATGGGGCTGGACCTGGGAGCACCTACCCAGCGGTTCTCCACCTTCCTACTGCCGCGACCCCCCTTTAATAGAGTTCCTCCTGGTGTGGGGACCCCCAATTTCATTGTTACAAATGGGACATAATTAAAGCATAGTGATTAATCACAAAAACAATATGTAATTATGTATGTGTTTTCCGATGGTCTTAGGCGACGGTGAAAAGGGTCGTTGGACCCCCCAAAGGGGTCGCGACCCACACGTTGAGAACCGCTGAAGCATTTGCTCAGGCGGTAGCCCTTGTCGTGTATCCTTTTTTTATTCTTTTAAACTTTGAGCGCTTGGCAAGTATCCATAGGGCATTTGCGATGGGCCACGCGCTGCTTGGGAAGCTCGGGTTACACTAGGGCGCGGCGCACAGATAGATCATCGCCCTCGTTAACCTCCACCGAAGGGGCCGGGGGACACCTTGCGGCTTAGTAACGAGGGGTGATGCTTCCTCTGCTGTTGGCAGAGTCCACTCATTATTTTTAACCTCGTATCTTGTTCTCACCTCTGCGCTATCCGGTTGTTTTCTTTGTCAGCCCACTCTTTATTCTCGCCTTTAAAAGCCAAGGCGTGATTTGTTTTCACAATAGATAGAGAAGTGTTCCCTTTGTCTATAAGTTAGATCTGCATTGAGAGAGGGGTGTGTAGACTCTTGATGAGCAGGAGCCAGGTTTGTGCCAGAGAAGAATCTCTGCCAGGCTTCAAGGAACCAGTCAGACAAGGATGCGAGGGGAGAAAGGAGAGGGCAGCCAAAGGCTGGAAAAGGGCAGACCTGAGGTGTAGGGGGGTGAAAGGGTATGTTGCCAGGGTGCATGACAGGCTTTGGCTGGGGATGAATTGAACAGATTCTGGCAGAGAATGAGTGGTGAAAACTAGGTAAAGCATTCGTCATCTAGATTTGTGGCCCGTCAAAGTTGAAAGCTTCCTTGTGGAGGCTTAGCATGGATATACTGAGCCCAAGCTGAATATCCGAGCACCAAGAACAAGTTGTACCTATAGATAGTTTTCCGATTATGTGATATGCAGGCCAAGAAACATTACTCATGTGTTTTCATGGGTTCCGTGGGAGAATTATCACCAAGTGTCTACAGAAGGCCTGTAATATACCTCAAGGATAAGGAGTCCCGATGCCACCAGTGTCTTTTTTTCCAATCGCCTATGGAACTTGCATACCTAGGGACCTGGCCATTTCAGCCCCATTAGATGTGGAGCAGATCCACTACCAATTCATTTAGTCACATCCCACCTCTAAGGATTTTTTTTTTTAATTTCCTGAATCTTCGGCTCCTACATCTACTAAAAGTTACGAATTTAGATGGTGTCAGGGGATAAGTTAGTGATGAAGTATAATTGTGTTCACTGACCGATATAAATCTAGGCTAGGGATAGTCTGTCACAGAGCATGCCTTATTAATTATGAGCGAGTGGTTTAACTTATGTAAAGGCCTTACTCTGTATTTTGCCGTAATTCTTTTCAAGTTCATTATTCTCCAAGACACAGGAGTCTTTCTGGGTCATAGGTTTAAGCAAAGAAAAATTCAGTATGAAAAAGAAATGTATCCAACAGTAAAGTGAAGTAGTAGAAAACCTCCATTCATAAGACAGTCGTTGTTGTGGGCAAAATTAGCTGGGAAACAGGTACGGAATTGCTTCTCCACCTAAATGGAACAAAACAATTTGTGATTCCTGGAAAATGCACAACTGGCTTTTTTTAAAAAAATTTTTCTAAACTTTCTCATTTTCATTTAAAGATCCTGCTGGAATTAGTCTTTTCTTTTTCAAACCAAATAGTTCCTGTGAATGGAGGCTAAATAATTTCTTTACTCTGCATAACACTGAAAGTCATTAGCCTAAATAGGTGAAAAGGAAATGCATTCTATCTGGTGAGTGGAAATCGAGCCCTCCCCCTGCAAACTTATCTAAATAAGGAAAAATCAGGATTTGAAAGGAAATCAACTGTTTAGAAGCAACTAAATCAAATAGAATGGAAAATAGGCTAATGTAATTTTGTATATCAACTGAGCATTGAATGCGTCAAGCTTCTCTTTTAAGCCCAGCATTATGCAATGAATTGTGAAGGAAGAGGTGCTCCTTAACCCTAGAGGTGTTAGTATCCTTGGAATGTGTCTGTTTACAAGTAACCAAGCAAGTAAGCCTGGGTGATCACATTTTTATGCAAATGTGGGTAGGATGAAGTAGGGAGGGGGTGGGGGGAGAAATCCAAAGCTTTACTCTAACCAGCACCAATGTGGGATGTAAACCATCATGCACGTCCCGCCCCATCCCACCACAATTCTATATGCCACTTTAACGTCCAGTTGGGAGATGAAATGAAGATAATGGGGATTTACAGACTCTTAGATCTTTAAAGCAAAAAAGAACTTTAAAATTATCCAAGCCCCTTAATTTTGAGTGGAGAAAATTGAAGACTAAAAGATGAATGTAGAAGGGGAACATTTTATAATACTTGGCAAATAGATGTCCAAAATTATTTGTTAATTAAATTAATTTCCTAGATGCTCTCCTTTCTCTCAACTGAAAAAAAGAAGAAAAAAGGAATTAAAACATATAAGGAGACTTCTCATTCCTCACCACTAATACCCATGATGGTGTTCAGGACATGCCCCAAATATACCTCCTTCATATATTAGTTATTTAAACTGAAGGAGTTTGAGAAAAAGGTAGAAACAGGAAAATCACTCTGACTTCTTCCCTCTTTCTTCTTTCCTAAGCCAGGTCAAAAAACCCTCTGAGAGGTTCCCCTGAAGGAATGGAGGATCCTTATCTCTGAAGACAAAAGAACACCAAGAGGAATCCACTTACCTCATGCTCCTTAACTTACGCTATTCCTTCATGACTATGCACACTTCATCCAACCCAGCATAAAAATACACCAGTCTCGCCTGACCGGCTTGGCTCAGGGTTGAGTGACCTATGAACCAGGAGGACATGGTTCGAATCCAGGTCAGGGCATATGACCAGGTTGTGGGCTGGACCCCTAGTGTGAGGCATGCAGGAGGCAGCAAATCAATGATTCGCTCTCATCATTGATGTTTCTATTCCCTGCTCCCTTCCTCTCTGAAATCAATAAAAATAGATATTTTTTAAAATACACCAATCTAACTTGCTTTGGGTCTTCATTTCTTCATGAAGGTTCTCTTGTGTTACATACAACTTAAATAAGTTGTGTTGAAATAAATTTGTAGGCCCAAGATGGAGCCACTCCTGCCTAGAGTTCCCGGCCAGCAAACTGAAACTTACATAACGTTCATGTCCCTGCAAATGTTCCACTTGACCAGAAACAGTCTATCCAGTCGGCCAGTCCCCAAATGCCAGGCCAACTCTGGGCTGTATATTACCACCTTTTTCGTTGTTCTTTATCCTACAAAGCTTCCTGCCTTGCACTCTCCTAATGGAGACTGTCTACTTCATAAAGTGTTAAATAAAGTTTGTCACCTAAATTGTCTCCTTCAGTCAATTCTTTTTGTTAGTGTTTTGTTAATCCTCACCCGAGGATATTTTTACATTAATTTTTAGAAAGAGTGGAAGAAAGAGGGAAAGAGAGAAACATCGATGTGAGAGGAACACATGGATTGGTTGTCTCCTGCACCAACCCTGCCAGGGCCTGGGCTGGGGAGGAGCCTGCGCTTGACTAGAATCAAACTCAGGACCTTTGGTCCACAGGCTGATGCTCTATCCACTGAGCCAAACCAGCTAGGGCTCCTTTAGTTGTTCTTTTAATAATTTGTATGCTTTTCTCCTGTTAATCTGTCTTTTTCAGTTCAATTTTCAGACTCAGCCAGGGACCCTAAGGGTTGAGGAAAGCTTTTTCCTACCCTATACCCACCATACTCCCTTTCTTTAGAACAGAAGTTTAAAATTGCTATGTTGATTGGTTCAACTCAATATTCCATGTATCACTACCTTCAAAAGAGACATACATTCCCACATCCTTCAGTAGCATAAGTTTGACAATAACAAAAGCATCAACAGTTTAGACAGTTACCATCATTTAAGGGCAAATCATGCACCTCTCAGCTTTGGTTTTCTTTCAATGGGAATAACACCCAGCATTTTTTAGAATAAATGAAATGTTTATACAGTATTTCATACAGTGTCTGACATAGTTCAAGCTATTATTAGTTTCCTTTAGTAACCCAGTATATTTTTATCATCACCAAATGTATCTAAATCACTCTTTTTTTTTTCAGCCTACATCATAACTTTCTAACCTCACAATTAGATAATAAGTTTATGAGTTAATGAATTTACTGTCAAGGAGAAAACACTTCTATTCTCTTAGATTCAATTAATGAGGGTCCATGCATTAAACTATAAAAAGCCAAATTAGCAGGAGAAAAGGCACACGATTTTTATAAATATTTACTTGTATGGACGTTCACAGAAAAGAAAACTCAAACTGTTAGGGAAGCTTCTATACCCTTCTTAAGAAATGAAAAAGATTTGGGGCTTTCCGGGGCATAAAATGCTAAGTTGTTGGGAGAAGTGCTCTTATCCCTGGGTGGGGGTTGGGGTGGGGAACTGGAGGGGACCTTCTTCAAAGGGAAATTTATTAGGCAGAGAACTCTTTCTGCATCTGTTAATTCTCAATTGCTTGTAGCTCAAAATAATACTTATGCCAAGTGGTATATTTGAGGGCAGCATATTCTGATCCCCTTATTGCTATCATTTTATTTGAAGAGAGTATTCCATTTTTCCTGTGTACGAAATTTACCTTTTTGGGGCTTCAAGTGTGTCTTTGGTCTACTTTTCCAGGACTTAGGTACAAATTGATTTATTTATACCATCTGGGTTTGTATCCTAAGCCCAGAGAGCTAAACCCCTGGGAAGAAGTCTAAAGGGAAAAAATATTCAAAATATACTTAGAGCCTCTCTCTGTTCATGGCTTCACAAACATCATTGCATTTAACCCTCTCAATAATCTTTCTCTGTTCGCTATTATTAATCTTTAATTTACAGATGAGGAAATCAAAGCTCAGGAAGGTTAGACAAATTGTTCCAAGTTCATGGGAGTAGTAAGCAATAGAGTCAGAATTTAAATTTAGGTCTGTCTGACCCCCAAGTTCATAACTACGTCACATCATTCACAGTGTGAAAGTAGAGTGATGCAGGTCTACTTAAAATGCTTAGCCCACACATAAATGTTTGTACAAAGAAGGTTGGCATTTGTCATTGTCAATACATGCAATGGAAGGCCCATTCCGACTTTGTAAACAATAGAAAGAGCTTTGGTTATCAGTCCACAAAAGACACTAGGGAGATGCCTCAGCAAACAATAGAGAAGTATATGTGTTATTTCCCTAAATTGTCTGTTTTCTCCCTTTTCTGCTTTAAATTACTAGCGGCCCAGCGCACACATGTGTGGTTAGGGTCCCTAGGCCTAGCCTGGCCTCCATCGCATGGCCTCTGCCACCCTGTGCTGCTACGTGAAGCTCCCCGCCCCAGGATGCTCTGCGATGCTCACGGCCTCTAGCCTGCTCCGCGAGGCTCCCCCTACCCCTGGACTGCTTCGCAAACTCCACGCCTGCTCCGGGAAACTCCCCCCGCTCCCCGAGACTGCTTCGTGAAACTCGCTGCCGCCCGTGTGACTGCTCCGCTAAGCTCATGGCCATCCGGTGAAGTAGCCCTCCACCACCGCTCAACAGTCCCCAGCCCCGCCTCATGGTGAGTGACTCAGGGGCTGGGGGGAGGAGGGGACCGAGAGGTGCTCCATGCACTTCATGGTGACTGGTCACCCATTCAGTCGTGAGGGCACCTAGCTCTTTATATATATTAGGATGGTAAGCAGATAATGACCTTAAAGATGTTGTCATTCATGAAACCTGTGAATGTGTTATGCTGAGGCAAAGGGGAATTAGAGTTGCAGATGGAATTAAGGTTATAAAAAGATGACCTGAAAATAGGGAGATTATCCTAGACTAGAGGCCTGGTGCACGAATTCATGCATGGTTGGGGTCCCTCAGCCTGGCTGGCGATCGGGGCCTATTGGGGACATCTCACCCAGTCCGATCAGGGCCGATGGGGGCCGGCCAGCTGGGGAGGGACTGCAGGAGGGCTCCAAGGTGTGTCCAGACCTCTCCTCCAGTCCTGATCGGCTGGACCCCAGCAGCAAGCTAACCTACTGGTCGGAGCATCTGCTCCCTGTTGGTCAGTGCGCGTCACAGTGACTGGTCAAGTGGTCAACTGAACGGTCAGACACTTAGCATATCACACTTTTATTATATACGATATCTGGCTGAGCCCAATGTAATCACAAAGATCTTTAAAAGTGTAGATGAGGTAGAAGAGACAGGTTGAGTAATGTGATGTCAGAAGAACTCATTCTTCCGTTGTTGGCTTTGAAGATGGAAGGGCAGGCCAAACTAGGAAGCCTAGAAGCTGGGGATTGCCAGGGGGGAAAAAAGGATTTCCCCTAGAGCTTCCAAAAAGAGAGCACAGCCCTGATGACTCCTTGGTTTTCACCCAGTGGCATGCAGACTTTTGATGTACAGAAATGTAAGGTAATAAAATTGTGTTGTCTTATACCACTATCTTGTTAAAGCAGCAATAGAAAACTAACACATAAGCTAATCACTGTTTCCAAAAGCAGCAGCTAATCTTAGACCTTTTGTGCTGCCTAAAGTTCAGCCAATTGCCAACTTCATTGCTCTTTTGTTGGCTAACAGCTGGAGAATGTATCGTATCACATGCTTGGACTAATCTGTGAGTAGGTGCTTGGGATCATTTTGAGGGACAGCTTTTCAGTTGGGTGAAAAATGCTATTAAAGTATAATTTTCAAAAAGGTAGAATTGATAACTCTCATGCAAATATAAAACGAACATGTGTCGAAGATTTTATATAACTCCATCCATGAAATATACAGTGAGATATTAAAATTTGTTCAAAGTGCATTTGAGAAACTAGGTATTTACATGCAATTTAATAAGAGAATGTTAGAGAAGACTGCTGGTTTGGATCCAAAATTGGTTCATGAACCGTACCCTTAAGAATTATCTTTTCCTCTACGGGGCAGAAACTATTTGCACTTATGAGTAATTCTCTGCTTCTTCAGAGTTGTAAAGTAACCAGTCAATTGAATGTCAGCAAAAGGCTCAATCAAGTCCAGTGATAAGCTCTAGGTTCCACTTCTAACTTTTAGATTTTTTTTTTTTTACTTAAAGTATTACAAAGGGTATTACATATGTCTCCTTTTTCCCCTGCCCTTGACAATCCCCTGGCCTCCCCTACCCCGCAGTGTCTTATGTCCATTGGTTATGTTTATATGCATGCATATAAGACCTTCGGTTGATCTCTTACCCCACCACCCTTCTGCCCCCTTACCCTCCTCGGCCTTCCCGCTGCAGTTTGACAGTCTGTTTGAGGCAGCTCTGCCTCTGTATCTATTTTTGTTCATAAGTTTATAATGGTCTTTATAGATTTTTTTTTTGACAACTTTAAATCTGAGTAAAGAAACTGTTAAGAGTTGCCAGAGCCCTAGCTGGTTTGGCTCAGTGGTAGAGCGTTGGCCTGTGGGCCAAAGGGCCACAGGTTCGATTCTGGTCAAGGGCACATGCCCAGGTTGTGGGCTTGAACCCCAGTGTGGGCCGTGCAGGAGGCAGCCAATCAGTGATTCTATCTCATCATTGATGTTTCTATCTCTCTCTCCCCTCTCCCTTCCTCTCTAAAATCAATAAAAAATATTTTTCTTTTTTTTTTAAAAAGAGTTGCCAGAGTCAGGGAGACTAAATCTCCCCATCAGAGCACTCTGTCTGAGTTTTCCTTCCTTTTTTTAAAATATATTTTTATTGATTTCAGAGAGGAAGTGAGAGAGAGATAGAAACATCCATGATGAAAGAGAATCCTTGATTAGCTGCCTCCTGCATACCCACTACTGAGGCTTGAGCCTGCAACCCAGGCATGTGCCCTTGACCAGACTCTTCAGTCTGCAGGCTGATGCTCTATCCACTGAGCAAAACCGGCTTGGGCTGAGCTTTCCTTCTTGACTAAGTTTTAGACATGTGGATGGCAAACCTGCTCCTCCCTCAGACTTCCCAGCTTAGAAAATGGCAATTCCAGTTCTCTAGTGGGGAAAACAACAACATCCAAAACAAACAAACAACAAAACCTTTGTTTTAGGAATCATTCTGTTGTAAAGATTTTTAATTAATTAATTAATTAATTAATTAATTTTTTTAGAGAGAGAGAGAGAAACATTGACCGGCTGCCTCCTGCACACCCCCTACTGAGGATGGATCCTGAAACCCAGGCATGTGTCCTGACCCAGAATGGAACTGACAGACTTTCGGTGCATAGGATGAACAACACTGGCCAGGGCGGAATCATCCTTGACTTTTTTCTTTAATTCATAGCCTACATTTAATTCATCCATTTATTCAGATTTAACCAAAATAGTTTAAGGAACTGCTATAAGACAGTCACTTTTTTCTATCATGAATGTCCATCAATAGACAATATGGACAAAATGTTTTTAAAAATATACTTTATTGATTTTTACAGAGAGGAAGGGAGAGGGATAGAGAATCAGAAACATCGATCATCTGCCTCCTGCACACCCCCAACTGGGGATGTGCCCACAACCAAGGTACATGCCCTTGACCGGAATCGAACCTGGGACCCTTCAGTCTGCAGGCTGATGCTCTACCACTGAGCCAAACCGGTTAGGACTGGACAAAAATTCTTATCCCATGGAGTTTGTATTTTAGTGTGTGTGTGGGGGGGGGGGGGGGGATCATAAGTAAATCTAAAATTTATAGAATGTTAGATAAGTGCAATTGAGGAAATTTTTTAAATGGAAAGGGGTTGGGAGAGTTGGTAAATGAGGCTTAGAATTTAAATAAGGTTGTCAGGGAAGACTTCACAGATACATTTGCTCCAGGCAGAGGGATCATGTGCCACTGTGTTAGAGGAACAATGAAGTTCAAGACACACTACTCCAAAATATGATTCCTTGGCATGGTGGGTATTTTTAAGATAAATGGGTTTTAGAGAACAGTAGAAAGAGGAAGATCAGGGTGACCTTTTCCCCACCATTTTCCCTTGAAACATATCATAAGCCCTCATGTGAGATGTGCCCTCCATATATCTGGAAAAGAGGAACATGCTTATCTCTGACATCAAAGGGATGCTGAGAAGAATCTGAACAAACAGGCCTTACTAAGTTCCCCCTGTACTTACCTCATACTCTCTGAACTATCATATTCTCCTCAACTGTCTACTCTTCATCAAACCTAGTGTAAATATACTTAGGTTTAGCTATTTCTTCAGGCCTTTCTTTCCTTATAAAAGCTCCCAAGTCTCATCAAAATTATATTGAATACATTTGTATGATTTCCTTCGGTTAATCTGTCTTTGTCAGTTTAATTTTCAGACCCAGCCAGGGATCCTAAGAGGGTCGAGAAAAACTTTTTCCTCCCCTATAGGAACAGCAAGCACATTGTGTCTGGACCAAAGTGAGATAGGAAGACAGGAGTTGGAGATTGAGGTCAGAGTTGTAAACAAGTGCCAGGGAGGAGAGGATGAGAGAGGGAGAAAGCAGATAGTGATTATTTAAAAACTGACTTTGGCTTTTAGTTTGAGAAATATTGGAAGAATGTAAGTAGAGGAATAATATTATCTGATTTCCATTTTTCACAGGAGCCCTCTGACTGCTGTGTTAAGAACGGGCATGAGAGGTGAGGCTAGAAGCTGGTAGACCAGTTAGAAGGCATTTGCAATGGAGAAGAGTGGTAACAGTGGAGACTGAGAATGGTAACCCATATGCTAGAAAAATTTTGAAGCTAGAGTCCACAGGATTCACTGACATAATGGATGTGGGATGTGAGAAAAAAGAAACACACACACACACACACACACACACACACACACATGCATGCGCATCCGCGCTCACACATGCCTCCAAGGTTGTTAGCCTAAGAATAAACCTAAGAGATCATTCTATAAGAGAATGTGTACCATTGCCATATTTTTAAAACAATTGCATAGTATTCCCTTGTGTTGATATATCAAATGGACATTTTGTTATTATATAATATAGATACGTTGATGGACATTTTTGTTATTTGTAGTATTTTCTAATCATGGTATCCTTAAGCATGTATCAGTAGACATAGACGTAAGCACAACGGTAAAATAGAATCTTAAAGTGCAATTGTTAGGTAATGGCATGTGTGTTTTATATATCAACTAGAGGCCCAGTGCATGAATTTGTGCACCAGTTGGGTCCCTCGGCCTGGCCTGTGCCCTCTCACAATTCAGGACCCCCCAGGGGAAGTTGAACTGCCAGTTTCGACCCAATCCCCACAGGCTGGGGAGGGACCACAGGAGGGCTCCAGGACGTGTCCAGCCCAGTCCCAATCAGCCAGACCCCAGCAGCAAGCTAACCTATCGGTCAGAGCATCTGCGCCTTGGTGGTCAGTGCACATCATAGCGACTGGTCAAATGGTCAAATGAATGGTCAGACACTTAGTATATTAGGCTTTTATTATATAGGATAACTATTACAAAATTGCTAACCATTGAGGTTGTACTCCTATATTTTCTTAAGTGAGTAAATTAATACTGGCAGCCAGAATTAGCTATAATCCTAGGCCCCTTATAGAGATGAGTCAGGCAGGGTAGGGATGGCATGTAAAAATAATATTTCTCGAACATGCTGTGGCAGCTGAATAGTTTAAAACCTGTTTTAGAAGACTTCCTAACCTATGCCTTGTAATTTTATAGTCTTTTTTCATCTTTTAAGATTTTTTAAAATATTTTTATTGATTTTTAAAGAGAGAGAAACATTGAAGTGAGAGAAACATCGATCGGTTGCCTCCCGACTGGGGATGGAAGTCACAACCTGGGCATATGCCCGGACTGGGAATCAAAATAGGAACCTTTTGGTGCATAGGATGATGCTCAACCAACTGAGCCACAGCAGCCAGGGCTATTTTTCATCTTTAATTTTTTTTCATCTTTTAAATTTTTTCTGTCCTTCTCTGCCTTTCTAATCCTTTATACACACTACCACCAATCCTCTCACCTCCACCCACATAAAACGCATCTCCTATGGACACTTGCTAGAGGAAGATAAGCTATACTTCCCATAGAAAGATGAGGTATTATTAATAGAATACACACATGTGATAGTTTTGTTTGTTGTAATAAATTTATGCTGAGCTTTTGTTTTTCTTGGACCAACATTATATGTTTACAAAATGCTAGCTAGGTTGAGAATAGTATATTATTGACTATGAATGAGGTTTCTGCACATAAACCAAAATTACTAAATAGAAAAAGTAAGCCCAAATGGATTCCGGCATCAAGAGTATTAGTGGGGCCGTAGCCAGTTTGGCTCAGTGGATAGAGCATCAGCCTGCAGACTGAAGGGTCCTGGATTCAATTTTGGTCAAGGGCACATGCCCTGGTTGTGGGCTCCATCCCCAGTAGGGGGCGTGCAGGAGGCAGCCTATCAGTGATTCTCTTTCATCATTGATGTTTCTCTCTCTCTCTCCCTCATCCTTCCTCTCTGAAATCAATAAAAATATGTACTATAAAAAATACTTTTAAAAATTAAAAGAGTATTAGTGTGAAGTTTGAGAGTATTGCCCCAGGGTCTATATAGGTGTGCTCAGCATTAGTAATTCTACACTATATAATTCAACCATTTCCCCAATACATTCAAACTTGACATGTATATAGATGACGACAAGTTTAGATTTTTGAAGTATCAACTGTAAGATCACATGAATGGCCAGCGTGTCGCTCATGTTTGTCTTGGGAACAAGGTATAATGATGACTCAAGTAGAGAAAGCAGCAACATTGATCCCAGGCAGGAAATGGCTTCTGGACCTAATGGCTCTGTAGTCCTGCTAAAGGTGATTATTTCACTGTCTGAGTGTCACAAAAATAGTCTGATTTCTTAGCTCTGAGTATGTAGGAGAGGAAAAAGTAATCTTTCCTCTCCCCTCTTAGGTTCTATAGCTAGGCCCTGCAAATTGGGCTGACAAAAAGATTAATAGGAGGAACGTTTTTATTTTGTATGCACATGGGGGGGAAAAAAACCAAATATTCCAAAAAGCAGTTAGGCCTGGGAGCTTATATTATCATTTCACAAGGGCAATAAATTTGTGGGAAAGAGCTAAGACAAAGAAAAGCACTTTCCCACAAATTTATTGGGCTTCTAGGTGCAGTAAATTGTGAGAAGGTAAATATATGGGGGAAACAAAAGAAGAATTACCTTAGGGAGGTTTATTTGTGCAGACCCATTTAAGTGCCATCTTCCCCTTATTGTCTCCCGAGAATCAGTTGTTCTCTTCTTCCTGGTACGGCGAGGGGAAGGGGGACACCTTTACAAAGGGACATTCATGCCCTGATTTTAGGCAGACAGGGGGCGGTAGAGAGCTTTTCTTGCATCTGCTGTTTCTCAGTTGCCTTCAGCTCAATATGATCTTTATGCCAATGTGGCACGTTTTGAGTAGCATATTCTGATACCCTTCAAATGTACCACTCAGAAAACCTAAATCCATATACCAGAATCTATTATTCTCTGCACAAACATAACACCCTTTCGAGAATTAGTAAATGTCGCCCATGATTTAATTATTCCCTTTGTTCAAGGTATTGTGCTAGGTTTTGTAAGCATACTAAGATAAACGAAAATATTCACTCCTGCCCTGGCTGGTGTGGTTCAGTTGGAGCATTTTTCTGTACACCAAAAGGTAGTGGGTTCAATTCCAGGTCAGGGCACATTCCTGGGTTTTAGGTTTGATTCCTGGTCGGGGTGTGTACCGTAGGCAGCCAGTCCATGTTCTCTCTCTCCCCCACCACCACCCACATTTGTCTCTCTAAAAAAATTTAAAAATCAATAAAATGAAAAAAATGTTCACTCCTTTCAAGTAACTTAATATAATTAGAAAACAAAGTCAAGTGTATATATTGTTTCATGTGACCAACAGCACAAACTTTGAGATCTGGTTTTGGATCCTGACTATACTACTTACTTACTAATTCTGCCATTTACATGGTCATGGGCAAGTAACATAACTTCTGTAAATCTCATTCTTCTTATCTGTAAAATGAAGGGCCTACCTACCTTTTCAGGGTTGTTATGAGAATTCAGTGAATGCTACACAGAATTCATTTAGTCCATTGATTGTCCTTGGAAAGCATTCAATATAATTGATTGTTGATATTAACAACTACAGTGCAAGCAGATGGTGGTAAGAGCTCTATAAGAAGATTATACTTACTCAAGAATGCCCATGTCCCCATCTGGTCAGCAAAAGGGAGAAGGAGAGGAAAAAAGAAAAAAGAAAAAGAGAAAAATAATGTTTGAAGTAGGATTTGATCAGAATATGAAGGAATCAGAGGGACAATCTTTAAGAATCTTATCTCTTGATCAAACTGGCCAAATGACAACTTCAACAGATATTTACATTAATTAACTATGCTAGATGACTTTTACTTGTTATCCATTTAATTTCCCATTGATCCTGAGAGGTCATCATTACAGTGTCTCTTCTAGGTTTGGGGGGTTATTAGTGAGCCTGTATTCAAACTCTGTCTCTGATTGGTTTCCTGGAAGGCCTTACGGAGGAGCCAGATCCACAGAAGAACCACTGTAGATAAGTAACACCTTCCCCACTGATTGACCCTCCTTATCCCTTGGCAACCATGGGAAAAGCATGTCAGTGGTTTCTTAGGTTGTAGGCTTCTGAGGTTCATTAAAAGGTTAAATGTAAAATGAATCCACAAAAGCTCCCCTAATTTCAGTTTTTTAACTGTGAATAAGTGTAAGATCATTTGTGTCACCATAATATTGTAATTATAAAATAAAATAATTAATTGGAAAAAGCTATGAAACAAAAGTTCTAGGAGAGAAAATTAAAATTTATTGAAGACTTTATTTAAGAGTTAACCCACTGAAGTAAGACACTTTTCAGGAGCAAATAATCAATACATGTAATTTTAATACATATTATGTTTTTGACATTGTGCGAGGCAGTGTAAGAGGTACAGAAGCACTCTAAAACATTGACCCTGTTCTCAAAAATGGTAGGGTAGAAGGAAATTACTGATGTAAGTTGAAACAGCCAACCAACACATACAAATTTTTCTTTACTAAAAGTATTAGAACCATATGATACATTATCTCTGGGCAGTAAGTGGAAGAAAAGAAGGAAATTACTTATTGGGCTAAGTAATTTTACATGTGATGTCTTATTTAATCCTCTCAAGCATTCATTGAATTAAGGACTACTTTCTCCAATTTTTTAAATGAGGTTACCGAAACCGATATGCAAAATGACTTGTGTTGATAACATAAATATAAGAACAGGGGTCAAAACCCTAATATCAAATTCTAAATCTCTTACTGTTTTCACCATATTGAGGAAGTCTTTAAGATTGGTCACAAAAGTTCCAGATTTTTCTCCTTCCAGGCATATGGTAGGATTAAACTTCCCTGCCCACCTGAAGTCATGTATGGCCATGTGGCTTGTGAAATATGAGTGGATATGATTTGCATCTCTTCTGGGCAGAAGCCTCAAGAGCCAGTGCACAGGATTAACCTTGTTCTCTCTTTCCTTCTGCCACAATATAGAGCAACATTCACCATAGCAGCTTCAATCGCCTCGGTTATTGGAATGAAGAACATAGGCACTATCCAACCCTCAGTGGACACGTAAATGAGGAATAAATATTTTTACTTTAAGGGCTAAGTTTTTTGTTTTGTTTTTGTTTTTGTTTTTTTTAAATATATTTTATTGATTTTTTACAGAGAGGAAGGGAGAGGGATAGAGAGTTAGAAACATCGATAAGAGAGAAACATCAATCAGCTGCCTCCTGCACATCTCCTCCTGGGGATGTGCCCGCAACCCCGGTACATGCCCTTGACCGGAATCGAACTTGGGACCTTTCAGTCCGCAGGCCGAAGCTCTATCCACTGAGCCAAACCGGTTTCGGCTAAGGGCTAAGTTTTGAGGTTGTTCATTTTGGCAACCTAACCAGTCCTTACTCTGGTACTAAAACGAAGGTGCTGTTCCCATTAAATTCCTAAAATATGTAACTTTCGCTGAAGGACCAGTCAACAGATGATGAAGAAATTTAGTGGAAACCAAAAGTCTGGGACGATATGTTCTTATTTTTTCTACAATAACTTGAAAGTCAGATCAGCTGTCTAATGATCTTTTAGCTCTAGAAGTTGGAAAATAGAATGTCAGTAGCATGTATTGGTTACTTCATTTAAATGAATTTGACAAGGTACTACAAGAGATGACCATAACAAAGAACTGGCCAGTTTTCAATCAGGAATAGTAGGGGCAAGAACAAGTCTATAAGTTTGAAGACTTATGAGCTTGGAAGAGGCAACTTCATAGGAAAGCTTTTTTTTTTTTTTTTAATTCTTTAGTGTTTAAAGCAGTGGTTCTCAACCTGTGGGTCACGACTCCTTTGGCTGTCGAACGACCTTTTCACAGGGGTCGCCTAAGACCATCCTGCATATCAGATATTTACATTACGATTCATAACAGTAGCAACATTACAGTTATGAAGTAGCAACGAAAATAATTTTATGGTTGGGTCACAACATGAGGAACTGTATTCAAAGGGCCAGAAGGTTGAGAACCACTGGTTTAAAGTATTACATATGTCTCCTTTTTCCCCCATTGACCTCTCCCTGGCTGCTCCCAATCCCCAGCACATGCCTTCACTCCCATAGGAAAGCTTTTGATAAAGGCAGGCCAACTAGACCTTAGTTTTATGGCAAAGATCAAATCAAAGTATGGTAGTCATATTAGTTTTTAAAACCTCTCATGGATTAATGTATTACCCAGCAAATCCTTTCAGTTAGGAAAAAAAAAAAAAATGGCTTAGTATTTAGTTCTCCACCAAAGCTTAATAGGTTTAAAGTACTCACAGTTAAGTTGAGAAAGAGTTAAGTCTTGAAAGAAAGAATTATAAATGCATCTACCGACACATGGATAGTGTCGGCAATAGTAAAGTAGATAAGAAGCTAACTAAATTTTGAAACCATGAATGTGGGGTAAGAAAATTGTCACTGAAAAATGACTCCTGGATTCTTAATCTTCTGCAGGCAACGAGCCAAGTTATAAAACCTGCTCAGTAATCCAAAGCCATCTCCAGACATGGCCAAGAAGGATAAAGGGAAAAACAGAGCTCCCATAGGGGGCAGCCATAATCACAGAGAACATGAACTGGGAGTCCCTCCAAGGGAACAACATTGGGACCTAATTAAAGAAACTCCTCATCCCCTCGGTAAAAGACCTCTGGGCATTGGTTTAGAATGTCTCCCGAATAACATTTTTTTTTCTGGTTAAAAAAGTAAATAAGTAAGTAGATAACCAGGTGCCGAGGATACCTTATCCTTTATTTTAAATCATCTCTATTTCCCACACTTTGCAAATAGCTAATTGTTGGGGAGACCTACCAGCCCATCAGATCTTCTGTGAGTTTGTAACCTGTTCAGTTTCTGTAGCCCTCAGATTTCCTGTGCTGCTTGTCTTGAGTATCATAAAGAAGTCTGCACTCTGGGTCTCAGTTTCCTAATTTTTTCAGTTGAAGAGATCTTTCTAGGTGATTTCTAAAGAAACTTTTATTTTTTTAAAAAAACATTTTTTAATGATTTTCAGAGAGAGAGAAAGGAAAGAGAGAGAGAAACATCAATGAGAAAGAAACATAGATCTGCTGCCTCCTACCTACCCTCTACTGGGGATCAAGTTTGCAACTCAAGCATGTGGGTCAACGCTCAACCATTGAGCCATACATGCTGGGCAAACTTCTAATTTTTAAAAATTGTAATTCTCTTTTCTGCCAATAGAGGGCAGTTCTTGAACTTTATCCAGGATTCAGACAATGATCTTCATTGCATCTCCTGAAAACTGAGAAATAGTCCAGGGTTGGCTCTTCCTTAAGACCGCTAACATGAAAGGCTTACACTGATGAGGGACATTAGTCACAGGATAGATTCTTATGTATTCAGGATGATGACTTGGATCTGGGAAATTTTATGTGTACACTTCCCTTCAAAATAGAAGCACTATCACAAGATGCATAGAACAAATGCCTGACACAGAAAACAGGAAAACAACTTCAATTTCCAGAGGATGTATAAGCTATTTGCTCTGTCTGGAACAGTCCTCCCATACCTCACCGCTATCCCTATATCATTCCTGCTTATCCTTCAGCCTGCAGAGCAAGCATCACTTCTAGGAATCCTGACTTCAGCCCCGAGATTAGGTTAGGTTCCCATAACCCCTGCCCTTTGCTATATTCATTCTACTCATAGCTATACATTCGGTATTTACCTTCCTCACTAAGCTCCAAGCCCTTCAAGGGCAGAGAGTATAGTTATGTTCATCTTGTGCCTGGCATGGTACCTGGCATTCAGTCGGTGCCCAACAAATATGTTTCATGAAGGCCTCTCCAGTTGCCTTTCTAGTTCAGTGCTGTGGAATAATATTTCTCTCCCCTGCCACACCGCCCTGTAACTACACTTTATGATGGGAAAGAAGAAACCAAGAATTGCCCCAGTAGTTTTGCCAAAACCATAATCTGTTAAATAAATTGCTGAGGGGGGAAATAGTAGTAGAATACTTCAAACAGTAATTCTATTCAATGCAAATGATTAAAATATGCATGCTCTGAAAAAAAGTACATTGCATATAACTGCGAAGCAAATGCTATTGGATAGCTATTATTTAAGGAATATCTCATACTCACTTTCTGGATTTCTACAACAACCATTATAAGGTAAAAGATTCTTAAATTTGCACATGTAAAATTGAATATGCACAGGATATTTCTGAAAACACATACAAGAAACTGAGAACCATCGACACCCACACAGGCTGCATTTACTGTTCCACTGTCTTCATCAACAGGACTTTAATATTCCTGGAAACTCCTGCTCAGAAGATAAAAGTTGCAAATAATTGTATTGTTCATTTCAGAAACATCCAGAAAAACTATTTCAAACTGCTCAGCTTTTCAATAGACAGTTATCAAGTGATTATTCTCTAAGACTTTTCGAAACCCTCACCTTACTATGTCCACAAACTTAACCATGATTCTCACCCAGTCTTAATCAAACCCCTACACTGAAAGACACCCCCCCTTAAACCAGTCCCCAAAACTTCATAAATATCCTGACTTCGTCCTCCCCTCCCAGACATTATTACCAAGGCTCCTTCAATGCAGTGTCCTCCCTCACTACGGTTTGAATAAACCCTGCTTTATCCAGTGGGTGTTTGGGCAGTGTTTTCACAAAACTAATAGAAGTTACTTCTGAAGAGGAAATGGAAAGAAAAGATGTGAAAGATGTTCTTTTGTACCATTGAATCTTTACATTGGTATGTCTTATCTATTCCAACATAAATGATAAAACAAAACAAAATTTAAACACGTAAAAAAAAAATGCAGTAGACACCATTGTGTGCTCTCCTCTCTAACCTAAATGTGTCATTCCTTGCCTAGGTGTAAGCTGCGTCCATCTGAGCTCACTCTGGACTGGGGAAAGGGATGACAGGAGGGCCTCAATGACAGAGCAGAGTACCTAAATGGGAATGAAAATGTTAACTCCTGGAAAGAAATGCCCAGGATCTTGCCTCACAATAACAGGTAATATTCATGAAATACTTTCTAAATGCCAAATAATATTTTTAAATGTCTTTCTAAAATTAGTGTCATATTAACTATCCTCCCTCCTTCTAGATAAGTTTTATTATTTATTTATTATTTTTGTTTTTCCTTAATCCTCACCCAAGGATACTTCTCCATTGGTTTTTTTGGGAGAGTGGAAAAGAGAAGGAAAGACAGAGAGAAACATCGATGTGAGAGAAACACATTGATTGGTTGCCTCCTGCACGAGCCCTGACCAGGGCCCTGGGCCGGGGAAGAGCCTTCAACTAAGGTATGTACCCTTGATTGGAATCGAACCTGGGACCCTTCAGTCCATGGGCCAACACTCTATCCACTGAACCAAACCAGATAGAGATAGATAAGTTTTATTTTTTTATTTTAAAAAATGTATTCATTTGACAGAGAGAAAGGAACAGAGAGAGAGAGAGAGAAAGAGAGAACCCAAGCCAGGCCACAGCAGAACCTTGGCCCTCCGCACACCTATGGACCCCCGGCTAAGCCCGCAGCAGAGGGGCCTCTCCACGTGCCTGTGGACCCCCAGGCCAGCACAGGGGGGCAGGGATGCAAGCCTCACATCCCTAGACCCATTGCCGGGGTTGGGGACACAAGTCTCAAGTCCCCTGGCTGGCGCAGGCGGTGGGGACATAAGCCTCACATCCTGGGTCTGTTGCCAGGGGCAGGGATGCGAGCCTCATGCCTCTGGGCTGGTGTAGGGAGCGGGGACACAGCCTGCTTATCAGTGATGTTGTCCCAACCAATTTGCATATTAGAGGCCCTCTGCACCAAATTTGTGCACTGGGCGGGGGGGGGGGGGCATCTCTCAGCCTCGCCTGCCCCTTCTCATAGTCCGGGAGCCCTCAGGGGATGTCGCCTCTGCAGGAGGTGACCAGCCAATCAGGGGAAGGCACCACCCCCACCACCCCCTTGCTGCTGCTGCCTCTAGCCTCCCTCTGTGGGAGGCAACCCGGAGGTCAGGGGAAGGCAATGCCCCCATCATGCCTCTGCTGCTGCCACTGCCAGCCTCAAGGCTGCCTGAGCCTCGGCCATCACAGCTACTGCGACTTGCCTGAGCCTCATGTGGGCCTCATTGCCTGAGCCTCGGGCCTGTGCAGCGGCAGTGGCCATAGGCGTCTTGCTGGAGCCCCGGGCCGGCCCTGGGCAAGTGGCAGTGGCCATTGGCCACGAGCTTCCCTGTGCTTAGCCAATTGGGTGTGCTCATCCGGTGATGGGCAGACCGCGTCTTCCAGGGTTCTCTTGGCTGCAGGGGAGGGTACAGATCTCCCTCCAGCCCTGGGTCACTGGGTCCAGCTGCTAGAGGAAATTCCCTACATTGATTGCCCGGACACTTGGAGGCCTCCACCGATTCCCAACCCTGACCCGAGGGGTGTTGAGGGCGATATAGGCAGCCTGGGAGTTTTTTGTTGTTGTTGTTGTTTTTTAATACATTATTAAAATAATGTATTTTCATAAACACTGCCTTTATAATTAGTCAAAGTATGTATATACATTATTTTGAGACACCCAATATTTTGGCACACTGCATTTTAACTTAATTTGTTTATTTTTGCCCTCCACAGTTTGTGAGCTCCTTGAGGATAAAAACCTCATTTTATTTATCTTTGCATTGCCAGGCCTGATAAAGTACCTGGCATAAGTAAATGTATGTGTTGAGTACTTACTATAAGTACTATAATACCAAGTGTTCTTTAGAGTTATCTCTGTTCCCTTTCTGTAATACTGAGGGGTAAGTCAAGCTTTGGGGTGGCCTGCTTAGGTATGTCCCCCATCTCCTCTCACTTTGGGAACTCCTAGGAGGACCTGGGCAGAGTCTTGGGTGGAGGAGACAGGGAATGAATAGTCTATGAGGGCCTGGGCACAGGAAGATATCTCTACATCATGGACTTACTTTTCCCTGACTCTGTCATTCAGAGTGTATTATCTTCAAGAGCAATATTAGAGTGTGGATATCTAGGGTAAAGCGTGTAATTATTTAGAGAATCTTCTCTGTTTAAATATCACCCATATTTCCCCCATCCCTTTGCCTCCAAACCTGTTTCCAAAATAAAACCATTGCACCAAGGAAGAGCTTATACAATGATGGTTTCCCATGTGCGTTAGCACTGGGGGGTCATGCAGGGGAAAAGCAGAAATATCAATCACTGTATGCCCTACAGTGACAGCCACTACTGTATGCAGCTGCTTAACTAGGATTCTCTACTGTGACTCCTCCCTGAATCTTTAACATGATCCTTTGAGAAGTGTGGGTCAAAAGGATTTGGTTATAGTTTTTTGAAATATATTTTTACTAGAGGTCCAGCGCATGAATTTGTGCATAGTTGGGGTCTGGCTGGCCCGGCACTGATCAGGGCTCAATCAGGGCCAAGGGGAGGGGCCGTGGGCTATTGGCTGGTGGGCCCCACCCCCAACTGGGGTAGGACCAGCAATCGGGGGTGGGACCAGCCAGGGGGAAGGGCTATATGGGTGGTTGAGCAGCTTTCCCACCCTTGATGGGGTGGGAGAGGCCAATTGGGAGCAGGGCCACGGGAGGTTGGCTGGTCAGCCCCACCCAGATTGGGCCAGTTTGCTTGCCGAAGTGGGTGTCATAGCAACCGTTCATTCTGGTCGTTACAGTGCTCCATTCGCTGGCTTTTTATATATATAGATTGATTTCAGAGAGGAAGGGAAAGGGAGAGAGAGATAGAAACAACAATGATGAGAGAGAATCATTGATTGGCTGCCTCTGGCACACCCCCTCAACTGGGGATTAAGCCTGCAATCCAGGCATGTGCCCTAATGGGCAATCGAACTGTGACCCCCTGGTTTATAGGTCAATGCTCAACCACTGAGCCACACTGGCCTGGTCAAAAGGTTTAAAAAAGAAACCAAAATGTGAGTTTTGGTATCCACAGAAATATTCACAGAGACAAGTACACAGATTTTCTTTTCAAGAAAAGAAGATTTATTTATTTATTTAGTCTACTCCCAAAGCCCTAAATTACATCTTCCCTTAGATTTCACCTCTAGGAAGACATCCTTATCCTCCCTGTATCACTCTCTACCACCCTCTCCTCTCTGGAGCGTCCCCTAAATGGCTAAACCACATCTCCCCCAGCAATCTTTCCTCTGTGATTGCTACTTCATGTGACCATTCCTAGCCCTTCTCCCCCAACCCTTTATTTTGGTATCTAAGTATCTGTGAAGTAGTCAGAAGTAGCTGAGCTCCAGGCGGGCTCATCTGTTACCCACTCACTAGACAATCAGAGAAATCAAATTATCTGATGGAATGAGTTCTGCTTTAGGAGGCAGAAGAATGCTGTCCAATAATGTCACAGAGGATTGATGCAGTTTCTTCCCAACTTCTATCCTAGGGGGAAACAAAAACAAAAATGGAAGAACGTGTTATTCAGAAAGTCTTTACAGTTATAAAGGAGCTTTTCCCTATTTGAAAAGAAGAAAAACCTCACAAATGCACAAAAATATATAATGTAAACATAATTAGAAAAATTCATTCATTTTCAATCAGATAAAAACATGTTGTTTTTTTAAAAATCACATAGAACCCCTCATACAAATGGCATTATTAACTTTCTATGATGTGAACTATGGAGATTATTACTCCCTCTTCAAGAGTTTAGGACAAAAAAGAAAAGCCCACTTTCTATCAAAAATAAGCTTCCAAAAGACAATAACAGTAACCCAGAAGAAGGTCCCCTTAACTTCTGAATATTTCCACACTACCCCAAAACCCATTCTTCTCTCTTCCGGGCTTACCTCATTCACAGGGATCAGAATACTGAATTATTGCTTGTTCATCTGTGAAATGAAATGACATATTTTATTACATTGCAGGCTTCACACATTACAAAGAAAATATTTCATAAAAGCTATTGTTTTAGCCCTTCTCAAAGGATCCCTACAGGTTATATTCAGAATTACAGGAAAGTTCCAAACACTAATATTTGCACTCTTATGGTAAATTATTAATCACAGCAAGAATATTAACAGTTAGCCATTAGAGAACAATGGTCCACATTTTTCTTTTGGTCTGTTGACCACATCCTACAAAATATCTCTAATGCCAAAGACTTTTTTAAATGGCATATAATTAAATTAAAGTATCTTAAGAGATCAGATAATTTATCTATATAAAAGGCTAATATGCTAAGTGTCCTTCCCACTGTCCGACCAGTTGCTATTATGCACACTGACCACCAGGGGACAGACCCTCCGACCGGTAGGTTAGCTTGCTGCTGGGTCTGGCTGACCAGAATCGGGACTGGGCGAGATGGGCCGGACACACCCTGGAGCCCTCCCGCCGTCCCTCCCCAGCCCTGATCATGCACCGGTGGGGACCCTTGGCCTGGCCTGTGCCCTCTCACAATCCAGGATCCCTCAGGGGATGTTGGAGAGCCGGTTTCGGACCAATCCCTGCAGGCCAGGCCGAGGGACCCCACTGGTGCATGAATCCGTGCACCGGTCCTTTAGTACAGCGGTTCTCAACCTGTGGGTTGCGACCCCTTTGGTGGTCGAACGACCCTTTCACAGGGTCACCTAAGACCATCCTGCATATCAGATATTTACATTACGATTCATAACAGTAGCAACATTACAGTTATGAAGTAGCAACGAAAACAATTTTATGGTTGGGTCACAACATGAGGAACTGTATTTAAAGGGCCAGAAGGTTGAGAACCACTGCTTTAGTATAATTATATGATACTTGCCTTGGGAAGGAATATTTGTAAAATCAGAAGAGATATTTTATTCTATTAGTATTTTTTAAAATTCTCACCTGAGGATATGTTTTTATTCATTTTATAGGAAGAGGAAGGGAGAGAAGAGAGAGAAAAAAAATCATGGTGCAAGAGAGAAAATGATTGGCTACCTCCCGCACACACCCCAACTGGGATTGAACCTGCAACCCGGGCTTGTGCCTGACTTGGAAACCGTTTGTTCTCCAACCAATTGAGCCACACCAGCCAGGGCAGGAAAGATATTTTAAAGAATGAGGAGAATTCTGTTGGGAGATGCAGGTGAAGCTCAGCCCTCACCTGGTAGGTAGTAATCATAGACTCTGATCGTTGCTGGTTTCAGGTTGGTGACCAACACACCTTGGCTGATGGTGAAGGTATAGGTCTGAGTCTTCTTATTGAGCTACGGGAAGATGGACACCATGTTACATTAAAATTAAAATGGAAATAATCTATGTGATGTGGAGCTTAAAAGATTTTCTTCTTCACACAGATTTTCTGAAACTCTTCTATCTGTCCCTTCTGACCTACGCCAGGCTGAAAGGTACTGCCTCCTGCTGACTGTCTGGCTCTTTCTTCTCAGGATCTTACAGCTTCCTGGCCCTTCTGTAAAATGGTTCCCTCCATCCTCGGTCTACTTTAATCCATGACTCCTCCACTAAATTAACTGAAGTGGCCAAAGAAACAGACATTTCTCCAACAGCTCTCCCTACTGTTGTTGTTTCTTTATTCTTTCTTTCTTCTTTCTTTCTTTCTTTCTTTCTTCCTTCTTTCCTTCCTTCCTTCCTTCCTTCCTTCCTTCCTCCCTCCCTCCCTCCCTCCCTCCCTCCCTCCCTCCCTCCCTCCCTTCTTTCTTTCTTTCTTTCTTTCTTTCTTTCTTTCTTTCTTTCTTTCTTTCTTTCTTTCTTTCTTTCTTTCTTCTATTCATTCAGGTCTCTGATCAAATGACATCCTCAGGAGGCCTTTCCTGACTACCTTATTTTAAAATAGTCACATCCTGGTCTACTCCCACCATCACTCTATCCCTTTATCCTTCATAGCACTTACTATCGAAATTACTACTGAATGTGTGTGAACACATATATATGTATTTTTTAATTTGCATCATTTATCTCTCACTAGGATATTAACTCCATGAGGACAGGGATCATGTCTGTTATTTTTACTGCTGCATCCCCATCACATCAAAGAGTATCTGGCATAGATTGGTTGCTCAATAAATATTTGTTAAATACATGAATAAATGGAAAATTTAAGACAATTGTATAAATTAATCTAATATAATCAGAAAATAAGATTCATGTTGTACATTTAGATATGGAATTACAAATGCCTAATAGGAAGAGATTTCCAAAAGGAATTTTTTAAGGTACAGTGTCTCTCAAAACGTGGTCCAGGAAGTCTCAGGGAACCCCAAGACTGTATCTAGGGTTCTGCGAGATCAGGATTATTTTTGGAATAATGCTTTTATTCACTCTCATTCTCTTTGATGTGCATGTGCACAGGGGCTATTTGACGTGTGATAATGCAGCGGATTGACTACAGAATCAGATAGAACTTCACTCTCTTCAATGAAGCCAGATGGCAAAGCAAAAATGTAAAACAATCTGACATTATTCTTACTATTTTTTTGTTGTAGAAAATATAGTTGTTTCAGTTCTTGGCTACCTACCTCTTCCAAGTAAATGTTAAGTGTGTCAGTTCCAGATTCAATCTTCTTTACCAGTGGTTGCTGGAGAAGCTGAATAAGAAAGGAGAAAAAAGAGTTTAAGAGCCAGAGCCTTCCCTGTCCCCTGGGGGAAGCTTCCAAAGCTCTGTCATGGTCAAGGAAACAATGTATACGGTGGAAAATGTAAGAGAAGGAACAAAGACTATTACAGGTTCCATGTCATATATCTGATGCACCTTTGTAGCCATTTAGATATTACAATCATGAGTTGTGTGTGTGGAGATATATATATATATATATATATATATATATATATATATATTAGTAAAATGCCCATTTCACGAGCATTTTTTTTTAGAGAGAATGGAAGGGAGGGGGAGAGACACAGAGAGAGAAACATCGATGTGAGACAGACACATTGTGAGAGAGACTAGTTGACTCCCTCACGTACCCCAACCAGGGCCAGGGGTTGAGTGTGCAACCAAGGTGCATGTCCTTGACCAGAATCAAACCCACACCTCTTCAGTCTGCAGACCAATGCTCTAACTACTGAGCAAAACTGGCTAGGGCTCACCAGCTTTTTAAAAATATATATATTTTTATTGATTTCAGAGAAAGAGAGGGAGAGATAGAAACATTAATGATGAGAGAGAATCATTGATCAGCTGCCTCCTGCACGCTCCGTACTGGGGATTGAGCCTGCAATCCAGGCATGTGCCCTTGACCAGAATCGAACCCGGGACCCTTCAGTCCGCAGGGTGACACTTTATCCACTGAGCCAAACCAGCTAGGGCTCACCAGCTTTTTATGATAAAGTTAGGTCCCCTGGGGGCTAGTAAATGAAGAAAAGAGAAGTGACTTACTAACTGATCGGTGCCTTCCATGGGATTGAACCCAGAAAGCATCTTCACTTCCACAATGGCCATATTGGAAGAGCTGCGACTGCCCACATAACTGAGGGCAGAAAGAAGCAAGTGTGTGAGCCCATGATTTTCCCTCTCGGCATACTCTGTCCCCAATACATACACACACACACACACACACACACACACACACACAATCTCAACTCAGCTTCTATGATCCAGGTGCCCCCACCACAACTTCAGCCTTCCTCACCTTGTGTGGATAGTGAGAGTCAAGGATCGAGGTGAAGTTGGTTGATCACATCTAGCTTTTCCCATTTCCACACTAAGACTAAAGGTCTCCACATTTTTAGGAGGGAAAATATTGTATCTCAGCACTGTCTAGTATGAAGAAACAAGATATCCAAATTTGAGTTGAGAAGAACTTTAGATATTGCAGAGTTCAAATTATTTTCCTTACAAATAAGGTAGACAGATAGAGAGGGACTGTTCTACTGGAGGTGAAGATGCCCTCAGAGCCACCTTCCCAAGACACACTTGTTCTCACATGGATCACTGCTTACCTGCACATAGACACAGCCCTGGCCTGTGGCCTCCAAGGTGTACACCCCAGGGACTTTGGGCAGAGTCTCTTGCTGGAATACCAACCGGTTGGCAGCCTGAACACTGAAAGTGCGCTGGAAATTCTCAGTGGACTTTACAGCCAGGTTGACTTCCTCAGATGGCACGTAGGCAGTGGTGGCATATTTGGCCAGAGCTTGGAGAGCAACTACAGTATCCTGAGGAAAACAATCAAGCATACGCTTACCATTTTGTGAGGCGTTGGAATTAACCTCAAACAACCCTATAACCTGTACATCTGGTGGTGGTTTGCTAGTTTAGAAGATATATCTTCTATGTATCTAAGCACCACATTCACCTACACTGGGGAAGCTGACATAGAAATCGAAATATCTCACCTGTATATAAAGTCTCAATTAAGTTATTATTGAATATCCATAAGTCACTAGGCTAATCTCATATATTCATATTCAGCAATCAAACCTAGCTTCAGAACAGGCTACTGTTAGAAGCAAGTGGATAACAGTATATATTTTGCAGTTTCCTTATTTGAGGAAGAAACAACAGCAAGTTGATAGCCCTAGATAGTGCACATTTTTCAAGGTTATTTAACTATGTAATAATCTTCTATGGCACAGTTGGAGAGAGAGTATTGGGAAATCCCTCCTTGCAGGCCAAGGCTCTTAGCCATTATGCCATGTGACAATCCTCTTTTCTCATCTGGGAATAAGACAGATCATCTGTCACCAAGAGAACCTGGCATCATGTAGCTTGAACCTTTCCATTCTGAAAACATTTTCTCTTTATTTATATAAATTACAACTGCGAGGGGATGGGAGGCAAGGGAGAATCAAGTATTGTCCTCTCTTACTCTGTGTTATGAGAATTTCTACATTCTCAACACTTAATACAATAGCTATTACTGAATAAAGGAACCCACTTCCTCCTGTCCCAAATGAAAAACAAGTCATATTTAGACATTATACTGTCACATAAAAGAAGAAGACATGTCACCCTCCTGGGGAAGCTGTGAACAAGTCATACTTTTGCAGCCTGACAATTGACAAACAACTTTTTGTGAACTAGGACCAAGGAGGGCTTTATTGCTTGCACATGTGAAACAATTCAAGTAATGGGACCACACATTAGCTCAAAAACTGATGTGGGTGATACATGACTTCTTAGAATAGCCAAGGATTATAGTAAAAAAACTATTCTGGCATACATCTGTCACTGAGAATTCTAAAGATCTGATGCACTTCTTTTTAAAATTATATATTGTAATTATTTAGGGCTCAACAAGAAGAAGGAAGTCTTTCCTGATCTTTGGCCAAGAACTTCCCTGAAATAAGGAGGCAGTGTACCATATAATATTTTAAAATTCCAATTAAATTATTACCATACTCAAGCTCAGTGCACTTAACATCTTTACCAGACACTCTACCTGCTAAAATCTGTTCATTCTTCCATGCATAGTTTACATGTTATAACTTCAATGAAAATGGCCCTAATATCAAAAATAATATAATCTCTATGTGGACAAGAAATGTGTTTTCTTGTTTACTTTTGTATCTTCGGTAACCTGGACATGGTATGTTTTAATAACATTTGCAAAACAAATAAATTAATGATGACTCTCTTTGTGATCATCTGATCATTTTATGACATTATTTAAATTTATCATACCTTTTTCCCCAATTGCTACCCCACTAATTCAATTTCTCCTTACCCCAATCTAAATAAATGAAATAATCTCCTGATCTCTTCAAATCCAGTATTTCCCACCTCTAAATCATCCCATACACCAAGTAACAGATTAATCTTTCTGAAACAAAGTTAAAAAATTTAATAGCTCCTCCGAATTAGGCAAAATCTTGAGTCTAATATGTAAGGCTCTTCATACCAGTAATATGAACCTACCCTACCTTTCCAACCTATGTCCCATTGTGTTTCAGCCAAATCAGTTTTCCCCAACAACCACTCTATACTTTTGCAAATCCCTCTTCCTTTCAATAGCTGCCTACCAAAAGTTTATATATCCTTTTAGTTCTACCTCAAATGTAATTCCCCTGTGAAGACATTTCTTATCCCTCAAGCTGAGAGCTCCTTCTCCTTTTTGAAATTCAATATTTGTACCTTTTGTATCTTTCTTATGGTATATAACCAGACCCTGCTTTGTAATATATAGAACTTTTCCTAGCTTTCCTTCTAGGTCAGAGGTTCTCAACCTGTGGGTCGCGACCCCTTTGGGGGTTGAACGACCCTTCCACAGGGGTCGCCTAAGACCATCGGAAAACACATATAGCATATCAGATATTTACATTACAATTCATAACAATAGCAAAATTACAGTTATGAAGTAGCAACGAAAATAATTTTATAGTTGGGGGTCACCACAACATGAGGAACTGTATTAAAGGGTCACGGCATTAGGAAGGTTGAGAACCACTGAATCTCAACCTTAGAATCTAGGTTGTAAACTTTTTAGACTACATCTTACTAGGAAATAGTAGAAAGAGGTATGCCCATAAAATCTTGCTTTTATGCTTACAGCCCCCATAATTGGCTTTCTGATTTAATATATAAATTTATCCATACTTATACATGTCCTCTTTACATATAAAATATGAATCTCATGATGCTTCATACTCTGCAAAGAAAGAGCATTAAATGCAGATAGTACTATTTATGACTCACAAGACCCAATTTATGACTCCTTCTATATATTTTTTACATGCTTTTTCTCCCTCTCTATAGAATTATAAGTGCCTGGACCTAGAGGACAAGAGCAATAGTTTTTCCTCCATCTCCACATGGGATCTAATCCTGCCTGATAAGTGGCAGTGGAGAGCAGGCTATTTACCTGAGTGGAAGAGAAGCCCCCATATGCATTACGTTGCTTGGCCAACCAAGCCACTATACCAGTGGCTTTGGCTATTTCCTTTTGAGTCAGATTGGCTTTGCTAAGCCAAGCCAGCAATACATATGCCGTAAGTTCCACATCTACCGCCTCAAGCTTAGACCAAGGACTGGCATCCGATGACTGAGTAGGTTTTTGGCTCCAGTGAATGGACTCTCCTATGGGGAAAGAAGCATAATTAGGAAGATCTTGGGAGGAAATGACTTTCCCATATTCACTTCGTAAATGCTACACCTTAAAGCAGATAAAATACCAACAAAATTAATCATGAGTTACAAAAAATTATTTCTCAAGGTCTTCTGATTTATTGGCCCTAATATATATGCAGGTGTGTGTGTGTGTGTGTGTGTGTGCACTCACACATAATTCCCCAAAGTAAAGCTGGGAGCACCAGTAAATGCCTCTAGCAATTATATGAAAACAGCCCTATAAATTCTAATTCTAACAGAGCTACATAGGTAGAAACTTCCTAAAAGAATCTTACACGTTTGGGGCATGTTTTTGGCTAATAAAATTTTATTAATTTTCAGCATTTTTTTTTACTTAATCAGAGTGATCTTACACCAAAGAATTGTTTCATACCTGCAAAAGGGTAATGTTACAATGCCAGGAAGTTTTCTGACTAGCTCTGACCATCTATCTCCTCTTCCTGTTAAAAGTATAGCAATGCCTTTGAGGACTTACATGGGCTTTCCCACAAAACTCTCAACAATGATTTTATGACAATAAAATGAATCCTAGAATTGAATATAGGTGGGACTATGGAGACGAGGGGAAATTATAGATAACTCACAGCATATTTTCACAATTTCCAAAAATTCTTAACATGGCCAACACACCTGAGATGATAGCCTGCTGCTCTAACTGTTCCAGAAGAGTATCTCTGATGTCCATCTCCCCAGCCAGAGAGAAAGTATAAGCTAGTAGGGCCTGTGTGTAGAGGTTGGTGGTGGAGGAGACAGAATTCCTGAGACACTGCAGTCCCTGACTCACCATTGGGTCCTAAAAAGTGAAAGTGCAGAACTGAATTTATAAGGCATTTCTTGGAAAATGGGAAGGGATGAGGAAATCATCCTATCTTCTTTGAGTTTAAAAGGCTGAGTAGGGACAAAAAATAGGTGAATTTATCTAGAAATAGGTGAGATAAGAAGAATATAAAGAAGAAGAGCCAGAGAAACGCACATCTGTGGTCTTTCTCATCTCCAGCAATGCAGCTGTAATATATGCCGTCAAGGAGATCTCATCGTCAACACCACCCTAAAGGGAAACAGGGAGACAGTAAGTCAGAGGGGCAGCCGGCACATGCAAGAATTGTATATATAATAAATAAAGAAAAAAATTTTTTAAAGTGTCTACCTACCTGCCACTGCCCCCTCCCCCCATCTAAATGGATGAATTATTTAAAAAAAAAAAAAAAAAAGCCCTGGCTGGTGTGGCTCAGTTGATTGAGCGTTGTTCCATGCACCAATGGTCACCTGTTTGATTCCCAGTCAGGGCACATGCCTGGGTTATGGGCTTGATACCCAGTAGGGGGCATGCAGGAGGCAGCCCATCGACATTTTGCTATCACATAGATGTTTTTTTTTATCTCTTTCTCTCTCTAAAAATCAATAAAAATATATTTGAAAAAAGAAGAAAACAAAAGCACTCCTTTCCACAGGCTGACTCCAGGACACACAATGAGGGAGAACTGGGCGGAGTTCAACCACTGCACAGCCTTAAACAGTAGCCTGTGGGAGGTAACAGGAGGTCTTCAGCTCTGAGTGGGTATTGAGGAAACCCAAGAAACAAAGAGAGATTAAAAAAAGAGGGGGGTGGTAAAAGGAGACTTCTTATTCTCGGATTCTTCTGGAATCTGAGCCTCCTCAAATGGATGTCCCCTCAAGTAGCACAAAGCCCAGCCTCTTCTCCAGGGGAGAGGAAGTGACACCTTCCCTGTTTAATGTCTTTCACAGAAAGATTTAGCACATTTTAAAAAATATTTCATCTAAATAATTATTCTCATTTTGTAGATAAAAGGAAAAACACTTACAGAGATATTTAAATAGTTTGTTCAAGATTGCACAGCTGGTAAGCAGGACTGGTTTTTGAATCCAGGGAGTTTAACTCTGGAGCTCCTATGCAAACCACTAAAATTGACTACACATATGATAGTCAACAGACCAGTAGCTCTAATCAGAAAGGAGGACAAAAACCTCTGAGATCTTGTTCAATTTCCAGCATGTACTACTCCCAGGTATATGTTACGCAGGACATAAGAGAAGGAAGAGACTTGGGAAGTGCAGATAACATTCTGCATAAGGAATACTAACAAATCTTATACTGAGATTTTTTTCAATGCTCAAGATTTTTAATCCAGGTCCTTCAACAGCACTGTAAATAATTTCTTTAGGAAAATTCATGCAAATCTTTCTTTTACTGGCATGTTCTGAATTGAACAAGTTATCCTGCATATCAACACCTCCCCTGTGTTTGGGAGGGACAAACAATGGAGTAATGGGCAGGAGCAGTGTCTCTGGAGTCCAGTTGCTGGGTTCAAGTTAGTCCTACCACTCATTAGCATTCACCTTGAGCAATTTACTTAATCTCTGAACCTTAGTGTCTTCATCTGTAAAATGTGATTAATAGGACATACCAGTACCTAGCTCAATGATATGTTGTAAACATTAAAATATATCAAATAAATAAAGTACTTAAGAACAGTGCCCCGCAGAGAGTAAAACCCCTTACAAATGACTGGGCTGCCTAATAGTGCCCACCAAAGCAAATCCCTTTGCTTCAGATTTAGAGATATAATAAAAGGCTCAGAGATCTTCTAGTCCACTGGTTATCAAACATTAGCAAGTATCAAAATAGTCATGCGGATGTAAAGTACAGCTTAGGAAACACAGTCAATAATATCATAATGACTATATACGGTGTTGGGCGGGTACAAGACTTATGGGGGGAAGAGTTATATAAATGTCTAACCACTGTGCTACACACCTGAGACTAATACATTGAAAAATTAAAAACCATATTTTAGCCGAAACCGGTTTGGCTCAGTGGATAGAGCGTCGGCCTGCGGACTGAAGGGTCCCGGGTTCGATTCCGGTCAAGGGCATGTACCTGGGTTGCAGGCACGTCCCCGGTGGGAGATGTGCAGGAGGCGGCTGATCGATGTTTCTCTCTCATCGATGTTTCTAACTCTCTATCTCTCTCCCTTCCTCTCTGTAAAAAATCAATAAAATATATATTTTTAAAAAAAACATATTTTAAATAATAAAAATAATCAAACCTTTAGGAAAAAAAAAAGCTCAACACTGTAGCAAGTATCAGAGTCATGAGGGCTTCTCAAAACACAAATTGCTGGCCCATACCCCCAGGGTTTCTCAGAGTAGCTCTGGGGCCAGGGCTGGAATTTGTATTTCAAACAAGTTCTCAGGTGATGCTTATGCTATTGTTCTGGAACCATACTTTGAGAACCATGCTCTAGTTCATACTCTCATTTTATAGACACGGGAGCCGAGGCTCAGCCTGGTTAAGTATATTGACCAAGTCACCCAGAGACTGGACTGAGACCTGACAACACCAGTTCCCAGGCCAGTGCTCTTCTGATTCAGCTCAGTCAGAGGTACAAGTACCTCCCAGAAACAGTGTGGGGGCAGGGCCTGGGCAGATCTGTACCTTCATAGCTGTGTGCATGAGCTTTCCCACATTGGCATAGCAGCCGCTGGGGAGCTGATTTCCCGCCATCCACTTGAGAGCATCCTGGATGTTCTTGTCGTCAATGAAGATGAATTCCTGAGCTTGGCCAAAGCATTTGGTGACAAAGGCTGTCAGCCTATTGGGTAAAGAGGGAAGCATGGCATGAAGGGGGATTTCTAGGTGAGGGTGCCATAGTTCTATTGTTTATTATGGTGTATGGTTCCAGAGGGAAGTTGAGGAAATATAATGCCCTAGAAGGCCTGGAAAAGGGAGGCATTTATAGGCATTAATGAGGACAAGAACTGGGGAGGCATAAGGTCAGGGCGAAGACCATACAAGTGGCTGAAATAAACAGAATGAAAGAGGTAGAGGATAGAGTGCAAGAAGAAATGGCATTAAGGGGACAGGTAGAGGAATAGTTCCATATAGAGATTATGCTCCTAGGGTACAGAATCCTATATAATAAAAGGCTATTATGAAAATTGTCCCCTCCACCAGAGTTCAACCAGGAGTTTGACCAGGGAGCAGGGCTGGCCAGTCAACCACCGTGGCCCCTTCCCCCGCCAGCCCCTTCCCGAACAGCCCTCCCACCCCAATTGGGGGTGTGTCTGGCCAGCCAACTGCCCACGGCCCTTCCCCCTGGCTGGCCCTGCCCCTGACCAGCCCTCCCACCCTGATCAGGGGTGCCCAATCAGCCCCAATCAGGGCGGGCCAGCCGGGCCCCACCTGTGCATGAATTCGTGCACCGAGCATCTAGTGAATTGATCATTGGGACATATTACCATGTGTTTCCATTTCCATCCTTCTCCCCAAAGGCACTGTATGAGCCATTGCTGTGTTTGTACATTAGCTCCTTCTGGTACCCTGGGAAGCCAGATATAGTTTTAGATCACAGTGACAACTTCAGAAAACACCCCCTATGGCTTCCAAGGATGTGGGACATTTCAGCAGCTGAACTTCCCTGTATCTTATCAAGCTATCATCAGCCCTAGACAAGGTGACCAAGAAGAAATATTAAACCAACTCACCTATCTCCAGGAAACCTACTGCCCGGGACCTGATTTCCTTGGTCAGCAGCCCTGACTTCTCCAGGTACTGCAAGACATAGATGATGGGAGCAAACAACACCATGTTCTGCTCCCCACAGCCACTTGGCATCTGCACCAGATTGTCTAGGTTCTGCAGGGCTGTGCCCATAATGTCTCCTGGGATCCAAAGGAGAGAGAAAGAAGGTGATGGTAGAAGAAGGAACCCATAAAAGTTATTATCATTCACTTAACATTATTATCTATCATTTAGTGAGTATCTACTCAGTGATCTTGGAGATTACAGTAAGTCAAACATGTCTCTACCTCATAATCAGAGGGGCTCATAATCAGAGGGGCAAAAAATTACAATACATTGCAATTATAAATCATTGTAAACAATATAGTACAATATAGTAATATAATATAGTAGTACAATGTAATATAGTAGTCCAATGTATATAGTAGTACAATATTGGGAATGTACAAGGTACTGTAGTATATGGAGAGGTACATAGGCCACCTGAGGGAGTTTTGGGCTTTAAAAAAAAACACGTCACTGGAGATGTGAGTGATGTAACAAAACTGGCAATACTTAGACTCAATCTCTAAGTTCCTCCACTATATATATGTACACCACCCTCCAAATCACCATTTCCTTCCCAAATATACACAATCCTGATACTGCTTTCCAACTTATATCTATTGACCAATCCATATACTTCATAAGCCAGGAAGCCTGAACTAAATGACTCATGAACATCTATCTGCACTTCAGCCATGGAGTCCAATTCAAATACATAAATATGTACTGACTGTCAAGTATGTTGTAGGAAATGTACTAGGAACAGAAATAAAAAAAGACATGGCCCTGGTCCTCAAGGAGTTCACAATGCACTGTAGAAGACAGACAGTGAGCTGTAATTCAATTATAGCATTGTGAGTGCTATCCCGGAGATATGAATCAAATACAGTCAAAATGGGCAAATCTTAACCTGGAAGGGATCTTGAAAGGGGGTGAGAGTAAAGAAAGAACCTACCATTTTAGGGGTTTCTATTATAAGCTAGATATTATGCTGGGAACTTTGTGTTTAATCTACACCAATCCTGAGAGATAGGTTATTATCACTGCCTTCCAGAGAGAAAAGAAGGATCGGAATTGTTCACTAACTTATTCAAGGCCACGTGGCTGTTAAATGGCACAACTGAGATCCTAACTCAGTTTGATATGATTTTCCAAGATCATGCTTTTCTACTCACTCCCTCTCCTTGCCCGAATGAGTGAAGTGTCCTGCCTATGGAAATATGGTTGAACCTTTCCCAAACTATACTCAACTAGACCAAGTGCTCATTTTTAAAAAAATATATTTTATTGATTTTTTACAGAGAGGAAAGGAGAGAGATAGAGAGTTAGAAAGATCGATCAGCTGCCTCCTGCACATCTCCTACTGGGGATGTGCCCGCAACCCAGGTACTTGCCCTTGACCGGAATCGAACCTGGGACCTTTCAGTCCGCAGGCCGACGCTCTATCCACTGAGCCAAACCAGTTTTGGCAGAAGTGCTCATTTTTTAAATGGTTGCTGTAAACAGTTTGTCTCCCCTCCACCCAATTGATAGATCACCTAAACCTAAATACATATCAAGCTTCAAAGACCTTCAACTTCCTCCTGCCCAGATTCTTTTCTGTTTTTAACTAGAGTCTACGGCTGTTCAATCTAGCTGTACCTGTCCATATTCCCCACTATATAAAGTAAGTTCTTCTTCCTTCATCACTTCTAATCCACCACACCTTCCTTCAGGTAGGTTCACATGCCCCACCCGATTCCACACCTTGGCAGCCTCCTTTCTTTTTTGAGCCAAGAATCTCTAACTGCTTACCCAGAACGGCAACATAAGCCTTGGTTGAATCAGGAACAACATCCACAGGGAGTTCCAGGGAGATGGATTCTGCAGCCACGTTTCCTGTGAGAGACAACAAAAAGGTGAAACAACAGAAGGTAGAAGGTGGAAATGGTGGGGTTCTCAAGCCCAGATCATAGAAAAACTTTTCATAAGAGTTTCCTGGATCCAGGGCTTTCTGTTGGATGGAGACAGATTTTTAAACCTAATCAGTGAGCCTTGCTGAAAATATATTCCAAAGAGAGTCATGGTTGTGTTGTACATTTTCTCTTCCTCCTCCTGCCTCTCAGTTAATTGGCCTCTTTGAGGATGGCACCCCCTGGATGTTGCTATACCTTTTTGTCCTGTATATTCCTCCTTTTGCCTAAGAAAATCTCTTGCCTAAGGGAATCCTCACCACCAACCCCTCTCTGAGTTCACCCACCTTTGGGGCACAGCAATGAACTGTGTGTCTTCTCCACAAGGACTCCCTCAGGCTGACATAAAAAGAAACATAGATGAGTAAATACGATGAGGATGAATGTTAGGGCAGGTGGCACTGAAGGGAAATGGGGAGGAGAGGTCCTTCCTGTGCCCTCTGGGCTTCTATCAGAGCTGGAGCTACTCTTGGTAGCTCAGGAGGACTCCACTTCAACCCAGCGATGGGCATCTCAGTAAAATTCTTCCTGGGCAAGGACAAGAGCTAAGGACAAGTTTAGGAAACTTCTAAGAAGCAGAATTACATGGGGGTTCATGATAGGATAAAAAAAAAAGTAGCTAATCATAACTTTAGTGATTTTAATAGGAGAAACTAGCATTCATTGAGTGACTATGAAGTACCAGGCACTAATAAAGTGCATTAGACTTTTTCATAGACCATTGGTGTGGGTTAAGCAAATCATTAAAAGTAGAAAGGGACCAGGGAAGAAGAAAGGTGAGCTAACTGATTAGAGTTGGAATAAGGCTGCTGTGAGAGACTCACTGGTATGTTAGACACACACTGAACATCCCTGGGTTGGTGGCTATTTGTACCTCTGAAGCTAGGCCTGCAGAAAACGCACCTTGACCAGAACTGGTTTGATGAGTGTGTCGCTCCGGCCTTTTGCTGGAACAAACCCTTTCTGGCCCCCACAGAGTTCGTTGCTGTCCAGAATCTTAGTACTGATAGTAAAGTTTACATGACCTGAGAAGAAAGAAGGATAAAGGAAAGCATTATACCTATTGCCAGAGGTACCAATGAGGTCTCTTCCCCTCTAGACCAGTGCTCTTAAACCTAATGGCATACAAATCACCTGGGGATCTTGTTATGCTACAAACTTTGATTTAGTAGATCTGGGGTAGGGGCCTGTATTCTACATTCCCAACAAGCTTCCAGGTGACATCAATGATGCTGGCGCAGTGTGGTAGGCAGCCTCTAAGGGCCCCCAATGATCTGCGCATCCTCATATTTTTAAAAATATATTTTTATTGATTTCAGAGATGAAGGGAGAGAGATAGAAACATCAATGATGAGAGAGAGAGAGAGAGGGAGAGAGAGAGAGAGAGAATCATTGATCTGCTGCCTCCTGCACACCCCTCCTGGGGGATTGAGCCTGCAACCCAGGCATGTGCCCTTGACCAAAATCGAACCTGGGACCCCTCATTCCACAAGTTGATGCTTTATCCACTGAGCCAAACCAGCTAGGGCTGTACATCCTCATATTTACACTGTTGTGTAATGCTCTCTCATTACATGTGAGCTGGATTTAGTGACTCACTTCTAATTCAGAGACAGGGCAGAAGTAATGATATTCCATTTCTGAGATTCCATTTTTAAAAAGACTGCAGCTTCTGTTTTGGGTGTACCCTTTCTCTTGAACCCCTTGCTCTGGAGAAAACCAGCTGTCATGTCATGAGGCACCCAGTAGACAGATTCATGTGATGAGAAGCTGATGGAGACCACTAGCCAACAACTGAGGAGAGCACTGTACCCTTCAGTCTAGCAGCCTGTGAGGAACAGACTGTGGAATGAGCTTAGAAATGGATCACCTCCTAGTCAAGTCTTCAGATGAGAACACAGCCCTGACTGACAGCTTGACTGGCACTTCACAAGAGACCTTAAGCCACAGGCACCCGGCTAAGCTGCACCCAGATTACTGACCCACAGAAACCATGTAATAATGCTTGTTCTTTTAAGCCACAAAATTGGAGGGTGATTTGTTGAGCAGCAATAGATAACTAGTATTAGTTATTGGAAAACTATACTTTGAGTTGCAAGGATTTAATCCATGAGCAAAAGACATCACCTAGAATTAGTATGATGATTAAGTGACTTACCACATGTAGAGCAGTTGAATAGTGCCTGGTCCAGATTAGCGACATGACCATATATCCCTTGTCCTGGCATACATTTTTTTTTTGTAGCATAAATATTAAAAAGTTCCCCCTTTCACACTCAAAATAACCCCGTTTGGATAATTCTTTAGGTTATCTATCAAAGGGTACTTGCTTATTTATTTATAACAGAGACATAGGAAGGAGGAAAAAAAGAGGCTAGGAAAATGAAAAAAGAAGGAAAGAGGAAACAAAGCAAATGCAGTGGAGGAAAGGATGGTGTTCTCATCCTTCTCTTACCCAGTTTGATAGCTGTGATATTCCAGTGATAGGTTTTTGCTTCATCAGCACAGAGACAGCTGGAAGCATGAGAATCTGTCCAGGATTCCACCTGGTACTCCTCTGATTTGGCCAGGTGTGTCTGAACCTGAAGAGGATGTTTAAGAGATAAAGGGTCCAAGTAAAGGAGACAGAACACAGAGGCTTAGGAAAACATGGGGGCTGAGACACTGCCATCACATCTCTTTCCCAGGGAAAACTGGTACGCTTCCAATTTAGGGAAAACTTACAGTGGGGGCTGTGGTTCCCAGGCTGGCACCTGTTTCCTGTACCCCCCATTCTTTTTTTTAATATATTTTTTATTGATTTCAGAGAGGAAGGAAGAGGGAGAGAGAGATAGAAACATCCATGATGAGAGAGAATCATTGATCAGCTGCCTCCTGCAAGTCCCCCACTGGTGATCGAGCCCACAACCCGGGCATGTGCCCTTGACTGGAATCGAACCTGGGACCTTTCAGTTCGCAGCCTGACGCTCTACCCACTGAGCCAAACCGGCTAGGGCTGTCCCCCCGATTCTTACCGTGATGCAATCCTTTAGATAATTGAAGATGGTGGCAGTAAGACGAAAGGATTCCCCACGAACTACTGAGTAAGGGAGAGTCAGATCTACAAAGAACGGCTTGAATGCAGTCAGTCCAACAGTGGGTGAAAGACCAAAGCCCCTGGACTGGGAGGTACAAAAAGTCATGGCCTTCCACTCGGTGATGGTGTCAGGAACAGTGAGGTGGATAGCCTCCTTCCCCGAGTTACTGTGAGAAAACAAGAACCCAGATGAGGCAGACAGTAAATGAAAGAGAGCATTTGAGAATTAAGTTACAAGGCCAGCTGAGAAGTGAGTTTTCTGATGTTGTGCCTGGGTGGAGAAGCAAAGAGGCAACGGAATTGGGGGGCCACGTGAATCTCAGAGTGTGAATCCTCAGGTGAATGAAGATGTACAAATATGGGAGAAGCAGGATGCCTGAGTATGTTGGAGGTGGTATGTGTGGATGGACAAGTGTGTGCGCAAATGTATCTGAAAGAGAGGCCACTGAGCCTATGAAGGTACATGTTCTTATGGCTTGTCGAAATGAGCAGATAAGCAGTGAGCAAGAACTAAACTAATGCCAATATGTCCCTTTAAGATTTTGTGGATCTGAAGTGAGAATGCACTATCTGTACTGTGTAAATGTGAATTTCTTTTGAGTGATTGTATATAATTGTATAAGAATTCAGGAAAGAAATACATTCCCATATTCCCATTCAATTTTTCTTAGCTTTAGAGTTAGATTCATAAAAACTATTTTATCTTGAGTTTTCTGCTGAGTCCACACTGTATTATCTTGCTATACCATTGAGGCATCACTTACCCAATAGGAAGCAGATCCCAGAGCCACGTCTCTGGGAAGTACTGGCGAACCTGAGAACCCTCTGATGGAATTGATGGAGATGAGGACCCAAAAGCCAGTGGAGTATTACGATCACTTTCTAAGGAGACTAAGAATAGGGGAATGTTAGAAGACTTCTGTTGTGAGATAAATTTACCTGAAGGGACTACCAGTCACAAGGCCAGTGACAGACATGGACATTTGGCCAGGGAATAGATAGATAAGGCCTTCAGATTTCAAAAGCCTTCCCTAGACAGAGATAGCCTTGGGAGACTGCCTACATCTATGACTCACAACCATTATTGTGAGGCTAGAGGCTCAGGATAAGGACCAGAGGCAAAGAGGGAGCTTTCAGAGCTCCACGATTCCAAACATCTCAGTGACGGCACAAGTCACAAAGGTAGCTTACTTCCACCAGTTATTCTACCGTATTCTGGAGAATGGTGACTGCAATCAACTGGCTTCTTGACTTTGGCGTTGGACAGTATTTTCAGTCCCATGTTCTGATAGGCGCAAAAGAGAGGAGAGAATAAAATGTTAAGTCCTCTCCCTTAATACCAGGGCCGCTGCCTAGAAATTATACCCTCAAAGGGTTCAGCCAAGACATTTGTGTCCTATTAATGGTGAGACTGGTGCTGATTACCCAATACTTAGCCAAGATTGGTCCATTTCTGTTCCAGCCTAGGGTGAAAGGCTTTCAAGTAAACTTACTTCATTGTTAGATATGTTTAATGCTTCTTTCAAATATTAGTCAAAATATTATTATTTGATTTAGACTCTGAACTTTCATAGACCAGGGACCATATTAGCTCAATCAATTCAACAAACATACATTGAGCATTATGAAGGATCAGGCATTAGAGAGCATGCTTTAAAGATGAACAAGATATGGCTCCTGTCAGAGGCCTCCTGGTCAGACTTGAGCCATAGCATCCCAACTTCTGTTCATAAAATAGGTGCAATATTTTTTTTATAATAATAAAAAGACACTGCTGGTCTGCCTTTCCTCATTTTCCTTCTTGACTGATCCATGAAAATCAATCTTTGGGGACCACCAGTTGAGAAGACTAGGTGTTCAGACTCTCATGGTGGTTCTCTTCCAATGAAACAGGGCAACTTCTTCAAGCATAAGAACTAAGAGAGGCTGCCTTACATATCAGGAGGTTTTTTCAAGATTTTATCCCTGCCAGTGCACACATGATTCTCTCTGCTTTTTAAGATATGGACTTTCAGCCCGGCTGTTGTGGCTCGGTGGTTGAGGGTTGACCCATGAACCAGGAGGTTGCAGGTTCGATTCCCAGTCAGGGCACATGTCTAGGTTGTGGGCTTGATCCCCAGTAAAGGGTGTGCAGGAGGCAGCTGATCAATAATTCTCTATCATCATTGATGTTTCTATCCTTCTCTCCCTTTCCCTTCCTCTCTCTGAAATCAGTAAAAAAACATTTTTAAAAATATGGACTTTCCTTCCCCTCTCCCACTACCATTGTTTTATAAAAACAAAATAGATGAGACCATCTACCTGAAAAAACCTGAAAAGGTCCATGCCTCTAGAGAACCAATATCTCGGCATAATTGAACGCCTGCTCCACCGCTCTTCAGGCACGGGGACAACGAGGGGCTGAGGAAGGTCTGTTGGGCCAGACACTGGACACTCATCATATTCATCCACCTGATAGGGGTAGTAACCATACCAGAATGGGAACATCCCATAGACCTGAAATAAAGGGGGGAAAAGAAATAAAGTATTGACACAGTGTAATCAGTTGAGAAACTTCTCTCGGATTTTGGTGCCACAGCTCCCATATTATTTATCTTCATTACTCCAGAATTATTTCCTATATTTATTTCATCATAACCTCTTCCTTTACTTTTTAAATTTTAACCTCTATCTCACCTTTTTCATAATCTGTCACACTTATCTTCTATTTCATTTTCTTCCTTTCTTTTTTATTTATTTTAGAAAGACAGGAAGAGAGAGATAGAATCACCAATGAGAGAGAAACATCCATTGGCTACCTCTTGCATGCCTCCTACTGGGGATTGACTGATCTCACAACCTGGGCATGTGCCCTGACCGGGAATTGAACCTGCAACCTCCTAGTTCATGGGTCGACACTCAACCACTGAGCCATACCAGCTGGGCTCATCTTCTTTCTTTATCTCTATGTCCATATTAACCATGCTCTTCTCTTCCCATCATTTCCACCTTTATTTTCATACCCGCTTTTCTACTACCTTACAGTGGTGCACTATTTTCCTAAGACTTTCTTTCCCACTCCCTGAAATCTATCCTCTGTTCTAACAGAGCCAGATTGTCTTCCCCGTTAACTCCCTCTTCCCACCTTATTAGCCGACTACTCACAGAGTGGTTACTCAGCTCTCTCTCTGGCCTAAGTAGTAAGACACTCTCATCCACAGCTCGAATGGCACAAAGGGACCCTGGAGCTGCCTGCAGCTGTAGGTCCACATCTGATCCTGGAAGCTGCTGGGAAGGTGAGAAGCCAAGGGAAACCTGAAGAAGGACAAATATAACTTGGGAGTCAGGTAGGCCTGGAGAGGACAAGACAAATTGTCACTTGGATCATCAGCTTTAACTATGGTATCCAGCCCACTCTTTCACTTTTATACTGATTTTCCTTTGTAAAGTCTAGCCCTTGAGAACCAGTGTCTTACAATAGAGTTGAGAAAAGTGAGCAGCACAGCAGAATGATATAGATGTTTAAAAGAAAGCATATGGAATAGCTATACTTAGAATAGCTATATATGTGATTCCCAACATGATTTTTTAAAAAGAAGCAGGAAAGAAATAATTTCAATGAAATATTCTAAAGGTATAAATACAATATGACATCTTATTTTCTTATTTCCCAGCCCCTGCCTTATCCCAACCCTAGCATACACAAGATTTCTCTCTATTCCCAGATTTTTTTCTTCACCCTCCTCAACTGCCATTTTACCTTATTGTCAAAGCACATCTCTACTGAGAACTGAATTTTGTCAGCTATAACACCTCCACTGGGGAAAATGGCATAGACCACCAAAGAAGCATCAGGGGCAAGCCTGGAATTGATGGTCAGTGAGAGAGAGAAGGAGCCTTTCAGTCCTGAAAGAGAAGAGGACACACACAGGGATGAGAGTGTACTCACCTACCCATGACATCCAACCATATGTTTGCATTTCCCATTGGGCCAGCAGCAAGCCTTATGGTACAAGTAACTTCTCATTTTCCTATTCTTCTATGGTTATTATTACTGTTCTGTTCTCATTGCTTCTATGGGTAAGAACTGTTTCCTGGAAGTTTAAAATATTGTTTTCTCTTCCAAAAGAAGCATGGCCCTAACCAGTTTGGCTCAGTGGATACAGCGTTGGCCTGTGGACCAAAGGGTCCCAGGTCCAATTCTGGTCAAGGGCATGTTCCTTGGTTGCAGGCTCCTCCCCAGCCTGGGTCCTGGTAGAAGCATGTGCAGGCGGCAACCAATCAATGTGTTTCTCTCACATTGTCTCTGTCTTTACCTCTCTCTCCCACTCTCTCTAAAAATTCAATGGGAAAATATTCTTGGGTGAGGATTAACAAACAAAACAAGCATGAACACTCACCTTTCTTTTTAGAGTTCATGTGTTTCTGCCCCTCCATCTCCAAACGTCCTTTCCCTATTAACTACGAAAGAGAAAAAAAATCATCAATAACATAAATGTTATGGGAGATTAGTCTTGACCCTACTTCTGGAACATCCCTGCATCTCCCTATAAGGAGAGTCTCCTTTCATAGTTCCAGAGCCTGACTCAATACTTGTTATATTCTACCTAATCCTCCTTATTCTGTTGTGTCAGGATGATTGTTTTAGTTTAATGAAGCCATGGGGATGATAGAAGATACTAGGATGATTCAGTAGGGAGAAAGTCTCTCAGAGACTTTAAGGGGATGATAAGAGAATGAAGAGACTCTGTACCATCAAACCTGAGCTTTACAGGAATCTAATCCTCACTATCACCGAGATGACCAATAAAGCTACTTATCTTTATATATTTCTTTCAGGCTCCAAGTTGTGATTTTATTTCTCCAACAAGGTCATCAATGTTAATTTTAACCCTGTATCATCTATTGTAAAATATTGGTCAGTAAAACACAGAATGAATTTTATTCTGAGTCCCATCCTCTTCTCACCCTCCCTCCCACCCACGTACCCAGTTCCCTTCCATCCCTGGCCAGCAACATTTTCTTGTTCATTCCTCATCTTACTTCCCCACACAGTTTCCCTGGGATCCTGCTCACAATCTCTTCATTCCTCATTTCCCCCTTCCTTTACACCTACACTAATCATATAAAATACATTTAAAAAATTGAGTTTTGCATTTTCCATTTCTTGTTCTTTCCATTTCTTTTAGTGTGGCTTTTAAATTTTTTTTGAAATTACCTATGTTGCTTGCATTCTCTCTACTTGGATAGTCTATCCAATTTCTCCAGTTCACTCTCCCCATTCCCTTTCCTTCTTGACACATTTTCACCAACCCTCACTTCCCAGTCTCACATAGTAGGAGAAGGTGATTTCCTGGTCAGGGTTTGCATCAGCTGGATTAATGTCATACTCCACCAGCACTTCCTGGGGCTGCCCACATTGCAAGGTGCCATTTAGCCGGTTGATTCTGAGGAAGCTGTGTGTTGTATTGTAGAAGGGTTGCAGGTGCAGGTAGGCATCTTGATAGTATCGAGGCACCTGTTCTGGATTATATACTGAATCTTCCATTTGGAACCTGCCCTGAGAAAGAGAGGGAAAAGAAGCTCTTTTGGCATGTACCCTAACCATATTTAACCACAATCATTTGTTATGATTTTGAAATAGTTCTCTCTCAGATCTTCACTGTGTAAGAATGGCATGTAGATATTTCAGTATAAGTCCAGCCAAAGATGTTTGAGGAATCCATAATAGGGGCTATGTGCAGCAGCATTTTATTATGTAGGAGAGAGAAACAAGGACTGAATTATAATTGTCAAGTAATGGGAAATACTTTTACAGATAGATGCCTAGGGAATAGGTAAGCATGAGTAAGATTATAGAGAAATTAAAGACTATATCCCAGGGACATAAAAATGAGATATAGAGGATAATAGGATTGAAAATAATTATTTCTAAGTAGAGTGATCAAGTGATGCCTGAAAAAAAATAGTTCTATTAGCCACAGACAAATAGCATATGTTTGCTTAAGTAGTGTAGCTAAATGATTGCATTAATGGCTTTAATTTTTCATCTCTCCTTGCATCAACATCATTTACTATGCAATATTACAGTGGGCCCCCAGGTGACTTGTTGGAAATAGATGTTAGCATATGCAAGATAAGAAGAGGCTTGAAAAAACACTCGCATGTCCACTTTTGCTCTTGCATCTCATTGTTGACATGAGAATATACTTCGTGCTGCCTAACTTACTACCCCAGATGCACAAACAATACATGCTTTTTATTGTATAATGCTAAAATTTAAAGTTGTTTGTTAAGTAGCATTATGTCAGTTGATAATTGATAAAAGTAGTCTTCCTTATAAGTATCAAAATCTATAGTTCTCTTCTTTGCCATTTTTATGAGTAACTAGAGGCCCAGTGCATGAAATTCATGCACAGGTAGGGTCCCTAGTGGCTGCCGGCTGGAGAGACCCTTCTGCAGGCCACCTGCCACTGCTGCTGCCGCTGCCACCGGCCCCGCCCTCTGGTTGAACTCCCAGTCTAGGGGACAATTTGCATATTAGGCTTTTATTATATAGGTTCAGTAAGGGGACAGGAGGAAGAAGACAACTCTGGACCATTTTTACCTCCCTATTCAGGTTTCAAATTAGAATATGGGAATAAGTTACAAGATGAATTAGTATAAAGAGCAATTTTGATCTGAAGGGTCATTTATTTAATTAATATCAAAAGCAAACAGAAAAAGATTTGCCAAATGGGCAGCAGAATTGGCAAGTGATGGAATTACAAATGGGGTGGTAGAGGAAGAAAAGAAATAGAAAAATTTTGAAGTTTTTCCTTCAGGAAGTCTTCCTTGCTGGGAAGCTGGCCCACTCCAGTGCTTACCTGCAGAGAAATGTCTGTCCCATTCCAATGAACCGTATCCAGCTTGAAGGAAGCGAGGCCATCGTTGTCAGTAATTAAGGTATGGTTGATAGTTGCATTTATGCCCAAAATCATCAGAAACACTTCATGATTCTTGAGAAGGGACCCATCATGGCCCTTAACTCTTATCTGAGGGGCAAAGGTCATCAGAGTTAGGTTTGGAATAGGTTCAAGTATGAGGTAAAGTGACATGATAACAGAAACTCTTAAGAATACATTTCAGAAAAGAGTCTAGAAAAAGCTAAATGTATTCAAGCTTTGCAAACCAGGATCTACAAGGAACTGAGAAACAAACAGAAGCAGCTTAGCCTGGAGCAGGAGTATATTTGCCATGAAGCGTTAGGGCCCTTCATTAGCTACACAGGCTCTTCCTAAGGCTCTGTAGAATGTTTTGCTTTCCTTTTCTTTTTATTATTATTATTATTATTATTTTTTGCTTTCTTTTTCTTAATCTTTACAACAATCGTATGGGATAGACACTATTATTGGGCCTATTTTACAGATGATTTAACCTCTTCCACTCCCAAATTATATAACATTAGACTCTAAGAAAATCTGGATCTGCTCTTGATCTAGAGAAAAGATGACTAAGGAATAAATGGATCTAAAGATGTACATTATTGTGTTGACCAGTTGTTCTAGGAATGTAGAAGAATACGCTAGAGAGAGGGGTAGATTTTAGGTATTAGACAGAAGACATTAACAAAGAAAATTTTAAACTCTCTTTAAAAAATGCTTAAGGATCTATAAATGGCTTTCTATCAAGGAAAGTCTGATATTAACCTTGCCTAGATGCAGGAGTTCAGACTAGATGATTTCTCCAAATACCTTACAGCTCTAATATTCAAATATTTGAATATTACAATATGAGCCCTTGGCATTAGGAAGGGCACTGAAGTCACATTAATATTCAAGATATATCTCATGTGAGATTAAGGGCAGCACAACATAAGGAGTTCAGAGTATATATTCTGAACTCAGGCTGCCTAGTTTTTATCATAGTTACTACTTACTAGTTATATAACCTTGGAAAAATCACTTAACCTCTCTTGCTTCAGTCTCCTTATCTGTAAAATGGGACCAATAATAGTGTTTATCCCATAGGAATGGTGTAAAGATTGAATAAGTGAATAGCCATAGAGCACTTAGAACAATGCTGGTAGTTTTATTTTGATATGTCTACAGAAAGGAGGCAGTAGTTAAGCATTTATTTTTGTCTGTGCAGAGACAGGCTTCAACATACCTTCCCACTGAAGGGAAAATTGGGGTAATAATAATTATTGGTGTCTTCAAAGGTCATTGATCCTATTTGTGAAGAAATGTAGATTTCCTGAGTGCCATTGGCCTCCACGCCTGCAGAGGGAAACCAGATGTACATTAATCTAAATGCCTGAAATCCTCATTTTCATGTTTAATACAAAATCTCTGAAAGGATGGTGCCCCTGGAAGTATAAAGCTTAATACATTTCTAGCCAAAGACCCAAACCAACTCCTTCTCTCCAAATGTTTGGAGGAAATAGGTACTGGATGGCAGATTGGAATCTGGCATTTCCCTTCGTAAACCAGAAGTCACTCCCAAACACTAATGAATGTAGGTCTTGAGTCCTCTGAGTAGGTGTATCCCTGAAACAGTCCCTTTCCTTTCTTTTTTCTTAATGAACCAAGAAGTATCCACTTACCTGTCCCTTCCTCCACCACAGTAGTCACAATATTGATGCTGTGTCTGTACATATAGCCAGTGAGGTTGAAGGTGGACATGTTCACAGAAGCTGAGAAGCATCCTGCTTTGTCCGTCTAATGGGTCAATTAGAGAGAGGGAGGGAGAAATAGAAGATGAATAATCTGATCCCAACTTCCATTTCATAATGTACCATAGAAGGAAATAATTTCTTATCTTCATGCTTTAGTTTCTCCATCCTTAAGATAGAAAAACTCTCCTATAACATAGAGTATACACCTACACATATATAATCATGAAATGACTTTGAAGCTACAAAATAGGAGAAGATGAAAAGAGCCAACTGTAGAATGGGAAAACTTTATTTCCCAAGGGTTTAAGTTCATTTCTTGATTATAAGGCAGATTCTAAAAGACTTTATCTATTTTGGACAAAACGACCCCTTTGCTCTTTGGAACTTGGATAACAATTGTGTGAAATGTTTTCTACTCTGGGCTTTTAGCACTTTTTCTATATTGCTGCTTATTTACTCTTTAGGACATGTACATAAGGTGCCTTTTCTAAATACCATTTACTCACCTGTCCAGAGAGGTTCGTGCATTTGTCAGGTAGCTGTTTCCTTTCTGTCTCTCCAAACCAGTAAGTATGTGCCTTTTGACACACTGATACTTGCACTGCTCCTAGCATAGGTTTTCCATAGGTGTACCTAAACCAGAGAAGCATGCGGAGTCAGAGTTAGGAAATTCCACTTGAGGGCCAACCTTCATCCCCCAAAACACCACTTTCCTTCTTTCCCACACTCCAACCTCTGCAAGTACTCTGGCATTCACTTCCCTGCTTTATTCAAAGCCGTAGAGTGTTGCCATTACACAATAAGTACCATCCAAAGGACAGAATAGCGGCTTTCTTTTTCCTTACTCCCATTTCTCCATGAGATTCAACATTCCGTTCAGCACAAAGTAGATTCAAAATCCCTAATGCTGACCAAGTGAGCAGTGGAAAGTAAGAGCAGAAACACAATTAGAAAATGTGTTCTGCCGAAACCGGTTTGGCTCAGTGGATAGAGCGTCGGCCTGCGGACTGAGGGGTCCCAGGTTCGATTCCGGTCAGGGGCGTGTACCTGGGTTGCGGACACATCCCCAGTGGGGGATGTGCAGGGGGCAGCTGATCGATGTTTCTCTCTCATCAATGTTTCTGGCTCTCTCTCTCCCTTCCTCTCTGTAAAAAATCAATAAAATATATTTAAAAAAAAAAAAAAGAAAGAAAATGTGTTCTTGGAGAAGTCTTTACTCTAGACTACATAAAAAATCCCAAGTTTTAACCACCACCTCCATTTCTCCATAACACTCCTCAACATACTTCTCAATGTAGCTTTAATCTCCACCAGATCTAGAGTCATATTCTTACCTACAACAAATTTTTACTAAGAAAGATTCCTCCATGGTTGATAACTGCCTGGGCTCGACCACTTCCACCTTGAACTTAGGCAGCACTGGAGAGAGTGGAAAGAAAATGGAAACGGAATAGGAGAAGAACTTGACCATATAGGTAGTGAACAGTGGGGTACAAAAACAGTAATTAATTAATTGATTGATTAATTAACTAACTAATTAATTAATTAATTAATCAAGAGGGGGCTTTATTAAGGTGAAATACTCCTGAAGTTATTAGCTGGTTTAGCACTGATTCAAAAATGAATAAACACCCCTCCCGATGGCAAGTTTTTACTTTATTATTGCTGATTTTGTAACCAGATTACATCCAACACTATGAGCTCATCATTCTCCCACCTACCATATTCTTCCACACTGAAGGTGCCAAAGGTCTTGCCCTCAGCCACTGCCACTGTGTAGGTGCCCAGCGTTGCCTCTGGTGCCAGTTGGAAGGATAGCTGCACAATGCCTTGCTCGGGCACCACTTCCAGCCACTGTGCAATCCTGTTGCTATTTGGATCCTGTGTCCATGGAAAAGAAACCTCTTGATGTGCCTGTCTGTCTGGCTACCACTTTGCACTGCAACAAGCGGGTACAGGATTCTCCCCATGGCCTCCCCATGTCCAAACCGCACCTGGCTTATTTGTTATTCTCTTCATTACTGCATGAGATAGGCTCAGCCCCCACTTTTGGAAGAAAAGGGTCCTTCAAATAATCAGACTGAGTCTTCTAAGGTGTTATGACCAGTTTCAGAAAGTGGGATTTAGGATGTCCTTTACAAAGAATGTTTACTCTACTCTTGGTTTCTATTAAGGGACAACGCTGAAGGGATTGATTGTAAGATACATGAAAGATAGGTAATTTAACAGAGAAATGGAGGGGATGCTCTGGGGAATTCGCACTCCTAGGCCCTTTTCTCCTTAACACTTCTCACAGGCATTCATGTCATAGTCAACTGTCGAGTGTCTATGACAAGAGCTCATCACTGAAAACTAAGAGGAGTGCGGAACCAGGTGAATTGGTGCGGCACAAAGAAGTTACAGGAACCAGAGTGGAAGGGTTAGTCCCAGCAGAGGTTGGTGACTTTCCTTACAGAGGTTTAGGGCTGAGAGGACTGGGGCGGGCAGAGGCCAGAGAACAGGCACAGCGTAGATGGAATTGTGGGCACTCAGTGCTGGGCAGTCCCAGGCGCTGGGCCAAGATCTCAGAGTTCTGTCTGGCTTCCAAGTTTAGCACCAAACTCTCGCTTCTCCTTCTCCACCACTGACAGAAAAGCAAAAGAAACTTCTACTTACCTGCAGTTCCACCATAGAATACTGAAAAGGAAAACCAGATAATGTGGGTTAAAGCAGGATACACAACAAGGTTAGGTTTGTTGAAAGCAAGTTCACAAAGGCGCCTTTCTTTCCCCATTGCCCACTCTTTCCTTTCAGATGGCTCTGTGCTGCTCTGATTAGATTAACAATGGGACAAAAGCTTATTGGTTAGTGGAGGAGAGAGAAGGGATTTCCTCAGTGGGTTGCTGGTCTCCGAAATATTTAAAGAAATGGAGCTTCAGACACTTCAGCATCCCTCGGTGCTCTATGACTGAGCTCTTCTTGGAGCCAAGTATCTTCCACCCCCTCCTCTGCTATTTGAGTGCCACTGGGCGGGAACCTTATTTTCAAGCATTGCAAAACAATTTCTAAAAAAAAAAAAAAGTGTTTAAAAGTGTTCCATTGAAGGATCATGTATAGTTTCCTCAAGAAAATGGATGCTAAGACCATTAAGTTGTTGGGGAACAGGTCATTGTGCTAGGTGTATCACCCCAAAAGCGCTTGCCAGTTTCAATCGGAAAAAATACATAGCTTTCCATTGGGGAAATTAAGCTGTCACCACCTTCACCAGTAATCAAACTCATCATCACTAATCGTGGGAAAGAGACACCATGTGCTTCCTTCCTGAAGAGACACATTTGAGGTTCACTGCATTACCTACCAAGTATTGTTGCCAAGAATGTTTAGCTTAAACCTAATTAAGACCTCACACCTACTTCCAGAAGACAGAGGAACAAGTTAGATTACACAATAGGAGAAATAATCAGACAAATTAAGAATGTCAAATATTCTGTAAGACAAGTAGGCTTCCTTAAGATCAGTGTCATATTTCAAAATGAGGACATTTTAAAAGCTATTTAACCTGATCTCTTTCTCTCACAAAAAGGTCAATATAATAAAAAAAGAGAGATTATTTTATATTAAGAAAAATTTAAAACATAATAATTAAATGTAATACATGGATTTGTTTTTTTGGCTCCTAGTTTGAAAATTTGGAAAAAAAAAAAACAGATTTAGGGCTGCATACTAAATAATAATTATTAATTTTATTAGATGTGGTAATGACATTATGATTTTTAAAGACATTCTTTTTAGAAGATATATACTAAAGTATTTACAAGTAACATGTTATGATGTCTGAAGCTTACTTTTAAATTATTTAGCAAAAAAATAATATATTAAAACAAATGTAGCAAAATAAAAAACATTGAATCTTGGTGTTATGTTTGAAAATTCTAATAATTAAAAGTTGAAAACAAAATGACAGCTCAAGATAATTTTCTTATGAGAGAATTATCTTTTTACTGTATTGTTTTTGTTTGTGTGGGATGTTTTAATTCTTTAACTAATTTTTAGAATTTTACAAAATCATGGCCATGGAAATAGATAATTACAACATCTAGGCTGTGGGCTGTGAATATAATTAAAAATCTGGTTAGAGACTATACATTTGCTGGACTCAGGACTTTCCAGTTAGTATTACACACTTTTAAAAAATATGTATTGTTATTGATTTCAGAGAGGAAGAGAGAGATAGAAACATCAATGATGAGAGAGAATCATTGATTGGCTGCCTCCTGCATGCCCCACACTGGGGATTGAGCCCGCAACATGGGTATATGCCCTGACCACGGAATCAAACTGTGACCTCCTGGTTCATAGGTCAACACGCAACCATTGGGCCATGCCAGCTGGGCAATATTACACACTTTTAAAAGGACTTACAACTAAATGAGATTGAAAGCTGAATTTAGATATGGAGGTCTTAGAGAGGGTACAAAGTTTGGATCTCACTTGGAAGGGAGATGGAATGGAACCTAGTTGGTGCTTGCCTTTGATTCTTGCTCTAAGTACCATGAGATGTTGACCAGTGAAGAAGCAGCGTGTCATTAAATACAAACATCAGCCTTGATATCAAGGATAATGGCAATTCCTCAGTAAAGCCAGAAATGAGAGATAAAGATTGTAGGGGTGGAAAAATTTTCCCTTCTTCCCTTCTAGGCTCTTTGTCTAGTCTAATAATTAAATTGACCTAAGACAGGTTAATAGTGAAAAAAACAAATTTAATTACATCCATATAGGAGCACCACAAAGACAATGAGACTAAAAAGGAATCAGGCAACTGAGGCTGAGATGCCACCCTGAGCTAAGGAATGGAATAGGGGTCTGGGGCTCCCAAGCAGAGGAGGGCAATTCACAGGAAGAGAAGAAAAACAGATGTTTGGTAACCAGATGTTTGCCCTGCCGTGCAAGTAAGTCTTTCAGATGTAGACAAAGTCATCGCCGATAATAGCTCTCTCTGGTACAGGCTCCCCATCTAAACTCTTTCAGCCAGTTAAGGGAGAAATAAACTTTTTCTTGAGTCTGTAGTCTTTTGTTTTGTTTGTTAATTCTCACTTGAGGATACTTTTCCATTTATTTGTTTATTTGTTTATTTTTATTTTTATAGAAAGAGTAGAAGGGAGAGGAAGAGACAGAGAGAGAGGAACGTGGATGTGAGAGAGACACATCAATTGGTTGCCTCCCACACACACCCTGACCATGGTCGGGGATCAAACCTGCAACCAAGGTACGTGCCCTTGACTGAAATCAAACCAAGGACCCTAGAGTCCAAGGGCCAACGCTCTACCCAAACTGGCTAGGGCTGCAGAGTCTTAACTGCCTTCAGCTCAAAATAGCCCATATGATAAAGCAGCACATTTTGGGGTGGCCTATTCTGCTCTAGTTCCGGGTCAAAGAAGGACAGGATTTCCACAAACCAGGGCTACATAGGCGATAAGGAGGCAACTATCACTGAGATTATTATGGAATCCTATAAATTCCAGAAGAAGAACACTTCCTCAGATAACAAAGTATTTTTCTCACACAGGGAGTCAAGAGGGAGGGAGGACACCAGTTACCAGTTTGCTTTCCTCTCAAAGGAAACAAGTGTTCAACTAGGACAGTGGTCAGCCAAATATCAACAGTACAACGATTGAAATTTCTTTTGAGAGCCAAATTTTTTAAACTTAAACTATATAAGTAGGTACATTGTTATTAACTTAATTAAGGTACTCCTAAGCTGGCCTTTGTTAAAAACGTCCTTGCCCTGACTGGTTTGGCTCAGTGGATAGAGCATCAGCCTGCAGACTGAAAGGTCCCAGGTTCGATTCCAGTCAAGGGCATGTACCTTGGTTGCGGGCACAACCCCAATAGGGGTGTGCAGGAGGCAGCTGATCTATGTTTCTCTCTCATCGATGTTTCTAACTCTCCCTTCCTCTCTGTAAAAAAATCAATAAAATATAATTTTTTAAAAAGTCCTCAATCTGAGGGGTCGACCTTGGCGAACGTACCCCCACTTCTTCTAACTCCACTTCTTCAAAATAGACTCGCCCAGGCCGAAAACTGACTTCTGCACATGGGCCACGAAGTTTCAATCGCACTGTACGTGCACACCCGCATGTGATATTTTGTGGAAGAGCTACACTCAAGGGGCCAAAGAGCCGCATGTGGCTCGTGAGCCGTGGTTTGCCGACCACTGAACTAGGACGATAGCATTTCCAACTGGAAGCTGCCTGAGATTTCTGAATGAATGGATGTAGCAACCAAAGTAGTCAGGGTCAGTTCATCTCAAGTATATTTTAGTTGCCTGAGGCTAAAACACTGTGCTCTGTATACTCTCCGTTTCTTAGTAAAATTCCTTTGGGTAATTTCAGTGTTTCAAATTAAGCATTTCAAATTTTCAATGTTCAAACTGGAACTTGGGATGAGGGTGCTGGCTAGAGAAACGGAGTGGAGAGGAAGGAGTAATTTTACATCAGAAACAGCATCACTGTAGAAATCAGAGCACCTCTCAGGAAATGAACACAGGAAAGATAACAGGGGTGGTTAATGAGATCAACCTTGAAGGCAGTAGAGTCTGAGATAACTTTGGCTGTGGCTACACTTTCACCTTAGCATGTCCTCTTTTTAGCTCTGGAATCAACAGTTTGTTAAACAATAGCGATTCAATATTCTACCCAGATTTTTTAAAATATGTTTTTATTGATTTTAGAGAGGAAGGGAGACAGAGATAGAAACATCAATAATGAGAGAGAACCATTGATTGGGTGCCTCCTGCACGCCCCCTACTGGGGATCGAGCCCACAACCTGGGCACGTGCCTTTGACCAGAGTCGAACCTGGGACCCTTTTGTCCGCAGGCCAACACTCTATCCACTGAGCCAAACCAGCTAGGGCTCTACCAAACTTTTGATAAAAAAGGATACAGGTGATGGGAAGGAGAAACTAAAAAGAATTCTAAATTGGGAAAGAAAGCAGTGGTGGGGGAGGCTACTGATCATATGCCCATAGCCTCCTATACACAGGGAAAGGAAACAGAAGCTCTGAGAACATGGAGAGGGACATTAAAATAATGCTCTCCCTATAATTATCATTAAAAGTGTCCTTTGAATTCATGACCTGTGTCTGAAGGTGAAAGAAGACAGCAGGAGTGTGTTAGAGCAAAGTATTTCACAAGCATGTAGAAACAACACAAGCCCTGAATTGAGATCATACCCCTCATAAGGCTTATGATTCTAGCAGTTGAGCTGTTCAAGGAAAATTGAAGTATTCACCAAATGTTACCACATTTTTTTTACCTTTGGCACTTTTTAAATGTTGCCTTCAGAGAACTGTCTATTTTATAATTTGGTATTTTTAAATGTTGCCTTAAGAGAATTGTCTAAGTTATAAATTACCTTGCCTCATAGTAAAAAAAAAAAGGTGTGTGTGGGGGGGGGGGGGGTGAATATCCTCATTTCTTCCTTTTGTTAAACACACTCCTGAATTATGTCTTCAGATTTGAACTGCAAAGCATCTTGGTGTAATCCCTCGAAAGTCTTGAAGTTTGCAAAAACTATTTTTTAAAACAGCAGGGAATGTAACCCTCTCTCGGGAATGTTAACCTCCCTGATGTGCTCGGCTATTGGGCCTGAGAGCTAGACGCATCTGCTTGTTTTCAGGCAGACAGGGACTAGGAGGTCTTAGACTGGCATCTCAGTTCCCACCTGCACTCTGCACCTCAGAGGGCCTCGCCTCCTCACACCCTTGGAAAGAACCTCTTCTTTCCCCTGTTCTCTCAGTCTGTCCTCCCCCTTTCCCTTCCCTTCTTCCCAACTCAACTCTCACCTTGTCATTCACTGGAACAAAGTTGCTGTCCAGGGTGACGATGCGGAAGTGCACTGGAAGGAAACAGGCGTCATTAGCACAGGGGAGATTTCCTCTTTCAGATCTTTCTTCCTTCCACCCTTCTACTTCCTCACACATACTTCTGAGTCAGCACAACCCCATCGTTTTATTATTATTATTATTATTATTATTAATTATTATTTTTTAAATAAACCTCGTCCGAGAAAAAAGGAAGCCCTCAAACGAGTTCTCTTCACCACTGCAGACTCTGAAACCCCAGAGTGGAATGCCCCTCTAAGTAAGAGCAGCAAATACCAAGGACAGGAGCTCCAGCCAAACGTGTATTTGCATATTTCACACACAAGCAGCTTGCGGAAGGACCCAGCAATCCAATTATACTTACAGATTTTATTCCAGAAGAAACGTTCTCTCCTGTTTTAGAAACACACACACAGGAGCCACTCCACCCACGACCCTTTGGCTTGTGGAGCCCAGCATCCCCCCAGACCTTCCCCTCTTCTGCTCTCATTATTCCACAGGCCTGCCACCAAATCCCAAAGGCCCTGTTGCCTTTGGTCCGTCCCCGTATGTGTGCCTCTTACCTCGCTGCCCTGGCTTGTAGACGGGTTTGTCAGTTTGCACAAAGGTGCCATGCCCCTGCCTCTGAATTAAAACCGTTTTCTTTTCCTCAAAGCTGATGTTATTTCCAGTTCCTGACACCCGGACTGTAGCCACTTCTTCTGTGCCACCTGCAGGAGGTGGTACCTGGCCAAGAGAGGGGAGCTCTGAGGAGTAGGAGATGGAGGCACAGAATCTACTGGTTGCAAACCCAAGGATGGGAGGGTAAAAGGAAAGGGCTGAGTCAGATGGGAGTAGCAAGGGTAGAGCCACAAAACAGGTTGCCAGGGAAAAGGGGAACAATAGTCGGAGGTTAAGGTCAGGAACAAAAAGAAGAAATGCAAGGTCAGGGAAATTATGGATGAGTGGTGGCCAGGAATTGAAGTCAGGTTTAGGGGAGATAGGTTTAAGGGCCTTGACAAACGTAAGATAACAAAGTTAGATTATAGTGAGTATCTAGGGAGGAGAATAGGCAAGTATGGGATTCGAGTTGGGGCTAACTCTGTGCTTACCAAAAAGGACATGCAGTGTAAGTGCCTTTTCCTCATTCCACGGTGTTCTAGCAACTTCTGGGCCTTGTTCTTGGTCTCCAGAGTAACAGTGAATTTTACATCATAGTACCCAGGGCTCAGATCCAAACAAACCTTCTGAGTAGAGGGAAAGTGAAGCTGGGCTGGTAATGTCACCAGGTAGTTACTGTTAAAGAAGCAAAAGGGTTTGAGGACATAATGATTCATCCATTCAGTGGGAAATTAAGCCCTTTCACAAACACTCAGCATATAGCAGTGAATTAAACAGACTGAGCCCCTGCCTCCATAAACCTTATTTCCTATAAAGAAGAAGAAGACAAATAACTCAGTGCACAACCTTTACACCTCCCACAATAAGGAAACCATCACTGAGAGTACATGCTTAGTATACCAAGGAGGAAATCAGTTCTATGACAGAGAACAGAGTACAGGGAGCCTACTGTATTTTAATATTATCTTTTTTTTTTTTTAACTTCCTCTTAGGCCTCAACTTTTCTCTCTGGGTAAAGGAGAAATGCAACCAGAGAAGGGAAAAGATGAGAAAGAAATTACAATAAACCAAAGGTTATCTCCTCCCCCCATATTTAGGTTTGAGAAAGGTAGACAAAGAAGCTCTGACTTCAAGCACTTACGGAAGGAGTTGTTCTGCAATAGCTGGTGATAGAGCCAATATTCCCAGCAGGAGTTGAGCCCACATCGTTGTGGGTAACGCAGATGAGGCCTGCTCCCCGTCCGTCCGGAGCATATATTTTAACTCCCCAGGCTGGGAGTGGAGCTACCATTGAAGCTCCAGCCAATCACCTACTGGGGCCTCAGGTGAAGGTGGTAAATGAGGGTAAGGCTTCTATTCACTTCCTTAAGTTAATTTCTCCCTGAAACATTTGTACTGGCTCAGCCAGTCCATACCTGTTTTGGAAACGCCAGAGTTGAGAATTCACAGTGGTGATGTTCACAGAACAAATGTTGGACTCCGCCCTTTATTTCTGGTTTCATTCCAAATTCTCATACCCATTTGACCTTTCCACCTTTTTTATTATTCTATTAAGACATATTTGGGATCACAGGTATGGGAGCAGTACCCATAGGAAACCAGAATACCTCTTATCTAATTGGGAATTTTAAAAAATTAACACTACACAATATTGTGTCAATAAAAATGATCCAAAACTTTCTGAAGGTAATTTCACACTGAGCATCAAAAGCTTTTCAGATTTGCATATTCTTTGACCCAGCAACTCTTATGGAAATGCTTCTTCATGAGAAAAGAGAACATGAATACATGCAACAAAGAAAATGAATCTACATTGAGTTTCTTTGTAGTGCTCGTTACAATGTAAGACTTAAAAGCCACCTAGAGTATAAATCAGTGAGAATACTTTCTGGACCAATGACCAAACCACCTAAAACCAACATGAACAAAAAAGTGTTTTTAGTAACTGGGGTGGATAAGATATGAAGAAAGAACTGAAGGAAACAGAAATTCTGAAGACTTTATGGTCTAGAACTAGAGACTTGATGCTGTCAGAAAGAAGCGAGGAAAATTCCTTGGCACGAGGAAATTGAGACAGGTAGCTAAAGGGCTGAGTAATTTACAGCCAGATAATGTCACAAGATCTTATCTTCCTTAACTAAGGAACAAGCGTTTTACACATTCCACACTGTGCGGGGGAGCAGACCTGCCTCAATCCTGGTCCCTTTCCGGTAACATTATCTGCTTGTCTCTTACCGTTACCAGTAAGGGGACCAAGCCAGGAGCGGGAATGCCTAGGGCTGGCCAGTGGTGTGTGGGTTCTTGGCTTTGTGCAGGAAAGATTTCACAAGAGGAATCCAGGTGATTTTGAGAGTACGTTTATTAAAGCTGGAACGGTGAAACAGCGAAGGGCCTAGGATAGAAGACAATAGGAGAGAGACTGGGGAGGGCTGCTTTGGCTCTGTAGAAATGTTAGGTTATTAGAATGAGCAGCTTCTTCTTCAGGCTCGTAAGTAAACTTGACAGAGCTGAGGAAAAATCAGCCAATATCTATCTTAAAGACAGATCAATAAAAATGATCCAAACCAAAATAAGTGCGGAGAACCAAATGGCAGCATAGGTAAACGCCTATACTTACTGCCTCCCACAACCACATCAAAATTACAACTAAAATACAGAACAACTATCATCCATAACCACAAGAAAGCTGGCTGAGTGGAAGTACTACAACTAAGAGAGGTAAAGAAGAAAGCTCATTGAGACTGGTAGGAGGTGTGGAGGCACGGAACGGGCTGGTCTGGCACCCAGGTGTGCCCCTTTTTTAATTGGGAGGGAGATCGCCTCTGCAGAGGCCGCCTGGAGGAGCAGGGAGTCCCAGCCCCACACCAGACTCCCAGCCCAGGGTCCCAGAGCTGGGGAAGGAACGACAGGCCATAAGAACTATGGACTGTAAAAACCAGTGCGGATTAGGGCTGAGTGACACACAGGCTGCTGGAGACCTAGCTGCTCCTCTTAAAAGGATGGCACCATGAACTGAATTTACAAGCTCCCACTTTCTCTGAGCTCCAGTGCCAGCTGAGGCTCTGGGGGATCCAGACTCCTACAGGGAGAAACTGAATGGTCTGGCATTGGGGCAGGAATGCGGAGGCAGCTTTCTTCCAGAGGGAGGTGCTCCCAGAGGTCATTGTTCCTGTGCTGGGACTTCCCCAGTGCAGGGCTGACTGGTAGCCATTTATGTTTGCTCCGCCCTGGTGATTCTCTGAGACCCCGCCCTACCAATTTACAACCCCACCCAAGCTGTGCACAGCAGCTTTTGCATATGAATGGGCTGTCCATTCGCAGCCTAAAACTCTGTTAAACAAGCTGCAGCTGGGTCAGGGAGCCTCAAACCTGTCAATAAAAGGCCCCAAATCAGCACCAGCACCAGCCTGCCTTGCTTCACAGCTGGGCCTTGTCTGGGCACTTCCAAACCCAATACAAAGAGGAGGAATCTGCAGATCTCTCTGTAGCTCCTGCTGGGTGGCCCCAGGCAATGGCTGACTTTGCACCTCCCTGGCAACCCAAGAGCCAGTCTACCAGTGGTCAGTGTGAGACCATCCAGATTACAACTCTTCACATTCATAAGTGACACACTCAAGGGGCAGACTCAGTGAGCACCAAAGCCCCACTGAAGCAAGTCCTGCCCCATTAGGGTGTCTCCTGCACAGAAGCTCTCCCACTGTAGTCACAACTGGTCCCCACAGCCAATTGGCCTAGAAATCAATTCCTCCCAGTGACACCAACAGCAATCAAGGCTCAACTACAACAAAACTGTGCACACAGCCCACAAAGGGGTGCCCCTAGAGCAGGGGTGGGCAAACTTTTTGACTCGAGGGCCACAATGGGTTCTTAAACTGGACTGGAGGGCTGGAACAAAAGCATGGATGGAGTGTTTGTGTGAACTAATATAAATTCAAAGTAAACATCATTACATAAAAGGGTATGGTCTTTTTTTTTTTTTTTTTTTTTTTTTAGTTTTATTCATTTCAAACGGGCCGGATCCAGCCTGCGGGCCGTAGTTTGCCCACGGCTACCCTAGAGTGTCCATCTCAGGTGATTGGGGAGGCTGAGCCACTGGGCCCTATAGGACACCTACTACACAAGGCCACTCTATCAACTCAAGGAGACTTAGTAGCTACCCAATACATAGAAACAAACACAGGGAAGCAGCCAAAATGCGGAGACAAAGAGACATGTCACAAATGAAAGAAAGCAAACTACTGGATATAGAGTTCAAAACCATGGTTATAAGATTACTCAAGAATCTTCTAGAAACCTCCAAGGAATTTAGTGAGACTTCCAAAGATCTTAGTGAGAATGCCAAAAAATTGGAAAAGGATCAGTGAGAAATTAAGCATACACTGACTGAAATAAAGAATAATATACAGGGATTCAACAGTAGATTAGAGGGTCCTGAGAATCAAATCAATTATTTGAAATATGAGGAAGAAAAAAACACCCAACCAGAAGAGAAAAAAGAAAAAAGAATTAAAAAAATATGAAGACAGTGTAAGGAGCCTCTGGGACAACTTCAAACATACCAACATCCGAATTAGGAGGGTGCCAGAAGAAGAGAGCAAGATACTGAAAACCTATTTGAAGAAATAATGACAGAAAACTTCCCCTACCTGGTGAAAGAAATAGACCTACAAGTCCAGGAAGTACAGAGAATACCAAACAAGAGAAATCCAAAGAGGACCACACCAAGACACATCATAATTAAAATGCCAAGGGCAAAAGACAAAGAGAGAATCAAAATTAAAAGCAGCAAGAGAAAAACAGTTAGTTACCTACAAGCGAGTGCCCACACGACTGTCAGCTGATTTCTCAACAGAAACTATGCAGGTCAGAAAGAAGGGAGTGGCAAGAAATATTCAAAGTGATGAAAAGAAAGAACCTACAACCAAGAACACTCTACCCAGCAAAGCTATCATTTAGAATTGAAGGTCAGATAAAGTGCTTCACAGACAAGAAAAAGCTAAAGGAGTTCATCACCACCAAACCAGTATTATATGAAACTAGAGGCCTGGTGAATGAAATTCGTGCACAGGAAGGGCCCCTAGCACTGGCTGTCAATCAGGGCCGATCTGTGGAGCAACCAGCATGGCAATTGGGGGGTCCCGCTGGCACCCACCTTGGCTGGCCTGGGGCCTGCAGGCTGGGGACAGCTCCCTGCATTGAGCGTGCACATAATAGCGACCTGTCGTACCGCTGTCGTTCCACTGTTCAGTTAACTTGCATATTGGGCTTTTATTATATAGGATGCTGAAGGATATTCTTTAAGAAGAGGAAGAAGAAGAAAAAGGTAAAGATAAAAAATATGAACAACAAAGTGACAACAAATACATATCTATCAACAAAAATCTAAAAATCAAATGAATAAAAAATCTGATGAACAGAATAAACTGGTGAATGGAATAGAATCAGGGACATGGAAATGGAACAGACTGACGATTCTCAGAGGGAAGGGAGTGTTGGGGGGTGTGGGAAGAAATAGACAAAGATCTTATATGCATGTATTAGTATGCATTACCTATGGACACAGACAATAGAGTGGTGAGGGCCTGGGTACCGGTGGAGGGGAGCTATCGGAGGAAAAAAAAGGGACATCTGCAATAATCTCAATAATAAAGATTAGAAAAGAAAAGAAAAGAAATGATCCAAACTGAAACACAAAGACTGGGGGGAAAATGGACATCATCAAAAAGAGAAGAGATAACAAATCCAACAATCACAGAGAATTCCAAGCAAGAAAAAAATACCAAAATAAAGTACACCTAATAGCATCAGATTCAAACTGCTGAAAATCAGAGGAGGTCCTAAAGATAGCCAGAGAAAAAAGACACATTATATATAGAAGAACAAAGATGAGAATTATAGCGAATTCTCCAATGTTAGCCAGAAAACAATGGATTGACATCTTTAAAATAGTAAAAGAAAATCCAGCACTCTGTACCCAACAGAAATATCTTTCAATAGTGAAGGGGGAGCCCTGTCAGCATGGCTCTGGTGGTGAGCTTTGACCTAAGAACTAGGAGGTCGCCCTAACCAGTTTGGCTCAGTGGATAGAGCGTCAGCCTGTGGACTCAAGGGTCCTGGGTTCGATTCCGGTCAAGGGCATGTACCTTGGTTGCGGGCACATCCCCAGTAGGGGGCATGCAAGAGGCAGCTGATCCATGTTTCTCTCTCATCGATGTTTCTAACTCTCTATCCATCTCCCCTCCTCTCTGTAAAAAATCAATAAAATATATTAAAAAAAAAAAAAAAAGAGCTAAGAGGTCACTGTTTGATTCCCGTTCAGGGCATATGCCCGGGTTTCGGGCTCAATCCCCAGTGTGGGATGTGCAGGAGGCAGCCAATCAATAATTTTCTCTCATCATTGATGTTTCTAGCTCTCTGTCCCTTCTCCTCTGAAATCAATTAAAAAATATGCCTAAAAAATAATAATGAAGGGGGGGAAATACTTTTTCAGACAAACAAAAGCTAAGAGAATTTATTATCAGCAGATGTGTGTTATCAACAATATTAAAGAGAGTTCTTGCCTGGCCTGTGTGGCTTAGTGGTTGATCATTGACTCATGAACCAGGAGGTTGTAGTTCGATTCCAGGTCAGAGCACATTCCCGGGTTGTGGGCTCAATCCCCGTGCAGGAGGCAGCTGATTAATGATTCTCTCTCATCATTGATGTTCCTATCCCTCTCCTTTCCTCTCTCTTAAATCAACAAAAACATACTTTTTAAAAAAGTTTGCTGCCCTAGCCGATTTGGCTCAGTGGATAGAGCGTTGGCCTGCAGACTAAAGGGTCCAGGGTTCGATTCCGGTCAAGGGCATGTACCTGGGTTCCAGGCTCCTCCCCGGCCCGAGCTGTGGTTGGGCGTGTGCAGGAGTCAATCAATCAATGTGTTTCTCTCACAATGGATATTTCCCTGTGTCTTTCCCTCTCTCTTCCACTCTCTCTAAAAATCAATGGAAAAATATCCTCAGGTGAGGATTTGAAAGAAAAAAAAAAGTTTGCTGAATCCTGAAAAATGATAGGATCCTATACATACTATTAAAAAAACAAAGAATATTAAAGGGAGTTCTTAAGGAAAAAGATATGACTCAAGGTGACAAACTATGGCCTGCAGGTCAAATTCATCCTTCCCTAGGTTTTGAATGTAGAGATTTATTGGAGCACAGTAACACTCGTTTGTTTTTGTGCTACTATGGTAGACTTAAGGAATCACAAATTAAGATACCTGGAAATGCTATCAAATAAAATAAATATCAAAGACATTGAAAACCAACTTTAATCACTTTAAAAGATAAATGGCTGCCTAAAGCAAAAAAAAAAAAAAAAATAGTTCATTCTGAGTTATAATGCAGGAGTGAGGAATTTTTTTTACAAGTCAAGACAAAGGGAATTAAAAATAAAGAGACACTGTAGAATGTTAGCATAATTCCTTTAGCACATTTTCCTTATCTCCTATTTTTAATTTTCTAACTCTAAATTTTTCTCCCTTCTTTTTTTTTTAACTTGTTCAGGGCCACCATTACACATGTCTAGTTCTCTCAGCTTTTCTAAAATCCCAATAAAGATGTCTTTATTCTCTCCAGCCATGAATCTTCATTTACCCTTGCCCTTTCATTCCATCAGATAAGATTTGTTAACTTTGGGATTCTATTGAACAATTTCCAATCCTGTGGATCTACTAGTAAGAGAGAAGCTAGAATGGAGACCGGTATGGTTCTAGCTATGGGGATATCTGTATGTCCGGTAATATATTAGCCATTGCAATGGAACAACAGTAATGCCTGAGCTAGGGAGAGGTGCTTATTTACAGTAAATGTATTTAGCTTGTATTTCTAGGAAGTCAGCATTACTGCTGAGGGAGATTTAAAACAGCTATTTACTGCTCTGGCAACCAGATGACACTATTCTTACAGAAGAGAGATAATGGTAAAGGACTCTGTACAGGGAATGCCATTTATTAGCTATGTGACCCATGATAAGTTATTAACCTCTCTGTGCTTCTGTAAATTTTATATTATGTACTTTTTACCACAATTAAAATAACAATAAAGAAAGATCTTGAGGGCGGTAAAAATAGTACAAAGTCAATTAGTTCTCATATTTCTTACATTTTAAAAGCTTGTAACTTTCATTAAAAAGAGATTTATGGACAGATGTTTGCTTCTGTTAGGGTGCACTGAGGGTTCCACATGATCTGCAGATGGCACAGAGAAACACAGCAAAGCAGACAGAAAAACCCTGAAAGACATACATGTGCTCTGGTCCATGCCATCCATTCCCTTTACCTGGATTGCCATTTCTCCTTTTCTACCTGGAGAATTTCTCATTATCCTTCAGATGCAGCTAGCAACTCCATGAAGGCATTTCTAACTCAGCTCATATTCTCCACTGCTCCAGATAGAACTAATTCCTCTTTCTTCTGTGCCCCAAACTTCGGGACCTAGTGAACAAGACCACAGCGTTAGCCGTCTTGTCACTCTTTATTTGAATTCTTTTTTCCCACCCATACTGTGAAACTCTTCAGAGTGACAATTAAAAGTTATCCATCTTCTCCTGGCCTAGGTACTTCGTATGAATGCATAAGTGAGGAGCCAAGGGCAAAGATGATCCCACATCCCATCCATCTCTCTTTTTTTTTTTTTTTTGTAAAATATATTTTATTGATTTTTTACAGAGAAGAAGGGAGAGGGATAGAGAGCTAGAAACATCGATGAGAGAGAAACAACAACCAGCTGCCTTCTGCACGCCCCCTAGTGGGGATGCACTCGCAACCAAGGTACATGCCCTTGACTGGAATCGAACCCGGGACCTTTGAGTCCGCAGGCCGACGCTCTATCCACTGAGCCAAACCGGTTCGGCCCCATCCATCTCTTAACATTAATCCCCTCTGCTCCTGATCTAAACTCTGTCAGTGTTCCTTCCCTGTTTGAGGCTCTTGTTTGGCATGATTTTTATGATTAGTGGAATCATTAATTAATTATTCTTTTCTGCAGCTAACATCACAGACAGTCTCAATTGATTTATTAATAAGGAAGTCGTTTAAAAAAAATAAGGAAGACATGACCAAATGTTTGTCGAAACACATTTTGCTGGGCCCCTATCCCAGAGTTTTTGATTCCTTGATCTGTGGTGAGGCCTGAGAATTTGCATTTTGAACAAGTTCCCCAGTGATGCCAGTACTGCTGGCCCAGGGATCACACTTTGAGAACTGCTGCTGTAAGGCTGGATCTGAGAGCAGTTAATCAGAACACCTTCCTGGAGTGTGGAGCACGATTCTGATAATAAAGGTGCAGAATGTCAACCTCTCTTCTGCATTTCTCTCACCAATGTCCAATAGAAAGAGACCATGAAACTGTCTTCCTTTCTCTCTTCGTCCTTTCTCTTTTGCAGTCTGTTCCTCCCAGGACTTCTCTGAGCTTATTGTTAGCAATTTTAATTTGGCATTCCGCTACCAGGAGTAAAATGAAAATAGTAGCCATCTGGGGTAGAAGAAATAAGATGCCAACAATAATGAGCTCTCTGTGGAATGAATCCAGATGAACTGTCCCTTGATGAGTTGCTCAGAAAATATGAGAGGCTGCCTCTGTTTTATCATCTATAATTTTTTTTAAAAAAAATACTTCCATAGAAGCATTGGTGCATAAGGGAAACCATGAATGTAAAATTTAATCTCCACCCTGGAGTAGTTAGTTAGCATTCAAAGGCCCAGAATATAAGCTTCATTTTAGCCAAGTCTTGTCTCTACTTTGTCCTGCACTCTGTTTCTGCTCTCTGGATAAGGGGACTCACTCGGCTCCATGACACCAACTCCTCTGTTAGGAGGCTAACTGCTCTTCCGTCAGTCAAATTGGCCCACCAATTATTTTTATCTCTTCTGATCCACTTTAAAATCCATTTAATCTAGCTATCAGCCTGATAATCTGCCTGGAATTTGGTGGGGGGAATGTGCGGGATTTAATAACCTCCAAAATTTAGGCTGCATAAAACCTATTCCTGGCATATCATATGGCACATACAGATAAAATAGCCATGTTAGTGATTCTGTAAAGCGTTAGCTCATTGAGTTTTGTTCTGTGTATCAGAATCCTTACTTGTTCTGTGTATCAGAATCCTTCTTGCATGTGGACCTTTCTTGTAAACAATAAAAGTATTTCCGGAGTGAGAATTATACCAATTATATTTTAATTAAATATTATAATAGCTTATTTTATGCTATGTATTATCTTAGGCATAACTATATGTGTATGTATATAATAGTTATTCAGAAGTACTCATAAATTTCCAATTTATCTACACCAAAAAAATTAGTGATGAGAAGCACTCATCAGTATAGCTAAAAAAGAAAAAAAAAATGTTCTGGTATGTGTGGAGTTCTTTTTTATATAATTCCAGTTTCCCTGATCCTTTTTTTATATAATTTACTAGAGGCCCGGTGCACAAAAATTTGTGCACTGGGGGGGGGGGGGGCGTCCCTCAACCCAGCCTGTGCCCTCTCACAGTCTGGGACCCCTTGGGGGATAACCACCTGCTGGCTTAGGCCCACTCCCTGGGGGATCGGGCCTAAGCTGGCAGTCAGACATCCCTCTGGCAGCCCGGGAGCCCTCAGGGGATGTCCACTTGCCAGTGGGGAGCAGACCTAAGCTGCAGTCAGACATCCTTAGCGCTGCTGAGGAGGCGGGAGAGGCTCCCACCACCACTGCTGTACTGGCAGTCATCAGCCTGGCTTGTGGCTGAGCAGAGCTCCCCCTGTGGGAGCACACTGACCACCAGGGGGCAGCTCCTGCATTGAGTGTCTGCCCTCTGGTGGTCAGTGTGTGTCATAGTGACCAGTCATTCCCAGTGGTTCTGCTGTTAGGGTCAATTTGCATATTACCCTTTTATTATATAGGATAGAGGCCTGGTGCATGGGTGGGGGCCAGCTGGTTTGCCCTGAAGGGTATCCCGGATCAGGGTGGGGGGTCCCGCTGGGGTGCCTGGCCATCCTGGGTGAGGGGCTGATGGCTGTTTGCAGGCTGGCCACGGCCCCCAGCCATCCAAGTTCCCAGTGGAGGCTGGCTGGAAGCAGGTATCTGAGATTTATTTATCTTCTATAATTGAAACTTTGTTGTCTTGAGCGGAGCTCAAGGCTGGCAGGGCAGGCGGAAAGCTTGGCTTCCTCCATCACCAGGGCAACCAAACCTCCTGCTTGCTCCAGCTCCATTGCTGCCGGCCACCATCTTGGTTGGGTTAATTTGCATATAGTCGCTCTGATTGGCTGGTGGGCGTGGCTTGGAGCATAGCGGAGGTGCGGTCAATTTGCATGTTTCACTTTTATTAGATTAGCTATTTTAGTCGCATCATTCTACCCAAAGATGTTATTTTCTCATTTCTAGATTATTTCTCCTTTTTCACATACAGTTTTTGGTCTTCCATCTGCTAACATTTTCTTTTAATACTTTGCTCTCCAGAAGATACTTGACTTGGTAACTTCCTGGGAAATATCTCAGCACTATCCCCTAGGACAGTGATGGCGAACCTATGACACGTGTGTCAGAGGTGACACGTGAACTCATTTTTTGGGTTGATTTTTCTTTGTTAAATGGCATTTAAATATATAAAATAAATATCAAAAATATAAGTCTTTGTTTTGCTATGGTTGCAAATATCAAAAAATTTCTATATGTGACACGGCACCAGAGTTAAGTTAGGGTTTTTCAAAATGCTGACATGCCGAGCTCAAAAGGTTCGCCATCACTGCCCTAGGAGATGATATTCTCAACAAGTCAGCTTCCTGCTCTCCTCATACCAGAGGTCAGAAGAGAGGGGCCTGTTTCTGTCCCACTCCAGAATGGATGATCTGGGGCTCTACCTGAGTAGAGCAGGGGCTAATCAATGCAAATCATAGTTTTGGAGAAAAAGGAGGGAGGAACCAGTGTGATGACTCCAGCTGAAGCTAGGGCCACTCCTTGCTTGCCTCAGTGTTTCCTCCACCCTTCTCTACTAATTATAGGCTTCACTTTTCCAAATTCATTCCCGTGAACTATGCAATGTGTCAAAGTTCAGTGAAGTTGCCACCCAACCACACCCAAACCCAGATAGGAAATGAATAGGAAATGAATAATTTTGTTTCCAAAAGTACAAAATTAGTTTAAAGAAACAAAAACTAAAAGTTCACATTCAAAGAGGCAAAGGAGAATCATAGAGATCACATGCTCAGATTACACTTAGGGAGAAAGACTTTTTCAACAAATATTTATTGATCACTGTTATGGGCTGAATTGTGTCCCCTCAAAATTCATATATTGAAGTCCTAACTTTCCATGTCTGAGAATGTGTCTGTATTTGGAGATAGGGTCCAGTTGCCCCAACCTCCTCTATGATTTTGGACTTGACAGCCTCCTCAAATATGTGAGCCAATTATAAATCTCTCTATATATCTCTATCTCTATAATATATATTACTTTAAAATATTGGACACAATTGGAAATAGAGAATATATTTGAAGACCTTTTATTTAACTTCAAGGAAAATATTTCATAACATAAGATATTCCCATATGGCCTGGCTGGTGTGGCTCAGTGGTTAAGCAGCAACCTATGAACCAGGAGGTCACAGTTCGATTCCCTATTGGGGCACATGCCCGGGTTGTGGACTCGATCCCCAGTGTGGGGCGTGCAGGAGGCAGCCAATCAATGATTCTCTCTCATCATTGATGTTTCTCTCTCTCTCTCCCTCTCCCTTCCTCTCTGAAATCAATAAAAATGTATTTAAAAATATATATTTTCCCATATGAAAAGTGCAATAACAAACAAAAAATACTGAAGAAATGCCACAGAACAGCATACGATTTTGTACCGAAAGTGTGCTACTGATGATAAATATTATTCATAGAAGACAGATCTGTGGGCCGGGTTAGAGTTATAAGGAAAAATTCAATGGAGTATGGTATGTAACTGAGAAGCCTCAATGAACCTCTTGAATCTAGGTTTTCATTATGTTTTTACTCTTACGTTATAACTTTAAATTCTTCCAAATTAAAAAAAAAAAAAACTCCTTTGTGAAAGATAAGCCCTTCCCCCTCAGTCCCAATCATAGCATTCCCCGTACAAGATATTTGCTAATTACTATCAAACCACCCTTTCGGAATTTAACGGTTCTCTTTTGAGGCGAGGAAGTGGAAAACAGAAGTGCTTCCTGTGAAGTATAAACTTTCTTCTGAAAAAGGAGAGTATAAGGGGTGGATGGGAGAGGGGAACTAAGGTTTCCTAGAATCTCAGCAATGTTGGACACATAGGAAGCATTCAGTACATTTTCACTGGCTGCTTAAAAAAAACAAGTAGGTTAAAAAAAAACACAAAAAAACAAGTAGGTTAAATCTATAAATTCAACATAGCCAAAACCGGTTTGGCTCAGTGGATAGAGCGTCGGCCTGCGGACTGAAAGGTCCCAGGTTCGATTCCGGTCAAGGGCATGTACCTGGGTTGCGGGCACATCTCCAGTAGGAGATGTGCAGGAGGCAGCTGGTCGATGTTTCTCTCCCATCGATGTTTCTAACTATCTATCTCTCTCCCTTCCTCTCTATAAAAAATCAATAAAATATATTAAAAAAAAAAAATTCAACATAGGCCAAACTTTTCAGTATTAACTTAAGACATTGTTTTTGGTTTTTAGTTAAATGACTATAAAAATAGTAATCTTAAAAAATGAATATTATTACAAATAGCACTTTTTTTTCCTGCAAAGAGTAAAGCAAAACAAAAATTTGTTCTTGTTGACTTATCATTTTTCATAAAGAAATTTAAAATACATTTAATGAAATAGAGTTGCTTGGGGAATTGGTAGGTATAAAAGGAATGGTTTAACTTAAAGTAAGTATTTCCAAGGAACCAAAATACTTGCTTAGCTACATGAAAACAAATAAAAATATTCTATATAATAAAAGTATAATATGCAAATTGACCAAACAGAGGGGGGTGGTGCTGGCAAGCAGGCGGTGCCAAGCCAGCCAAGGCATGTGCCAGCAGGCAGAGGGGGGGAATGGTGATGGGGGGATGGGGAGGGACGCACAACCAGCGGCGGTGGAGGGGCGATGGGGGGGCGGTGTCGGCACCATCCCCTGATCGCCTTTCCAGTCACCTCCCGCAGAGGGAGGCTGGGTAGCGGCAGCGGCAGCGGTGGGGTGATGGGGGCGGTGCTGTCCCCTGATCGCTTGTCCGGTTGCCTCCTGCAGAGGGAAGCTGGGCGGCAATAGCAGGGTGATGGGAGTGGCACCATCCCCTGATCCCCTATCCTCGCCTCCCACAAACGGAGGCCAGGCGGCAATAGCAGGGTGATGGGGGTGGCACTGTCCACTGATCCCTGTCCTCACCTCCCACAGAGGCAGGCCAGACTGCGGCTTAGGCCCGCTCCCCATGGGGAGCAGACCTAAGCCATCAGTAGGACATCTCCTGAGGACTCCTGAACTGTGAGAGGGTGCAGGCTGGGCTGAGTGACCTCCCGCCAGTGCACCAGGCCTCTAGTTAATAATAAAACTCTTTTTAAAAAATATATTTTATTGACTTTTTACAGAGAGGAAGGGAGAGGGATAGAGAGTTAGAAACACCAATGAGAGAGAAACATCGATCAGCTGCCTCCTGCACACTCCCCACTGGGGATGTGCCCGCAACCAAGGTACATGCCCTTGACTGGAATCGAACCTGGGACTCTTCAGTCCACAGGCCGATGCTCTATCCACTGAGCCAAACCGGTTAGGGCAATAAAACTCTTTTAAAAAGGGGAAGAACAAGTAGGCTACAAACTCTTCATAGCAGATATTCGTTAATATTACATTATACCACAAACCACTATATTATTACTGTGGTTATATAACATGTGAGCCCAGAGAACATGCTGCATCCTCTCAGCCCATTTAAAACAGTATCTGGCAATGGTAGGTATTTAATAAATATAAATTAATGAAAAATGAGAGCAAAAGATCTCAGCAAAAAATCATACAGTAAAGACTTCCAAAAGTTTATCCCTTCGTAACAGAAAAACAAAAAGCCTGGCAAACAATGGTCCGGTGCTGGCTTGTGTGACTCATTTAGAGCACCAAAGGTTTCGGGTACCATTCCCAGTCAGGGCACATACTTAGGTTGCGGGTTCAATCCTCAGACCAGGCATGTAAGGGAGGCAACTAATTGATGTGTTCTCTTGATGTTTCTCTCTTTCTCCCTCCCGCCGTGCCAATGTGGCCCAGTAGTCAAGCATCGACCTATGAACCAATAGATCATGGTTTGAGTCCTGGTCAGGGCACATGCCTGGGTTGCAGGCTCAATCCCCAAAGAGGGGATGGCGGGGGGGGGGGGGTGCAGGAGGCAGCTGATCAATCATTCTATCTCATCATTAATGTTTCTCTTTCTCCCTCTCCCTTCCTCCATGAAATCAATAAAAAAGTATATTAAAATAATTAAAAATAATAAATAACAGATCCTTGGGTGAGGATTAAAAAATAAAAAACAAATGGTCAGAATCAGCTTTAGAACTCAAAATTAACCATATGCTTGCAACAACCAAGGGGACATTTAGTTAAGAAAAACAGCTGGATCTTGGTGAGAGCAGTGAGCTTTGTGGCATTTTAATTTACCTTAGTCTATCCCCCATTCCCCACTTCTACTGTAGCCTTGAGAAATAACAGCCTGCATTCCTAATCCTGGGGGAGCAGAGAGGATCTTATTTCCCAAGAAATGTCATTATTTGAACTGTCTGCTAGGTTTTAAACACCACAGCTGTCTGAGATGAGGACACAAACAGACTAACCAAAAAGCTTAAAATGAAAAGTTGCAGAATGAGATATCCATAGGGACTTTGAAAAACTCTGACATTAAAAAATTCTATGGAATTAGTCCAAAAGTCACTGAACACATAAGTTACTACAAGCAGCAAAATAGGCAGGAGAATCTGATTTCCAGAGATGTCACATTACTTGAAATATTTAGATTTCAACAAAAGAAATTACAAGAAACAAGTATGACCTGTGCACATAAAGAGAAATCAATAGAAACAGTCCCTGAAGAAGCCCAGATGTTGTATTTACTAGATAAAGACTTTAAATAATGAAACCATGTCTACAGAATAAAAGAGAGCATGAGAACAATGTTTAACCAAATAAAGCATATCAATAAAAAGGTAGAAATTTTTTAAATATATATTTTTATTGATTTCAGAAAGGGAGAGGGAGAAATAGAAACATCAATGATGAGAGAGAATCACTTATTAGCTGCTTCCTGCACACCCCACACTGGGGAATTGGCCGAAACCCAGGCGTATGCTCTGACCGGGAATTGAACAGTGACCTCCTAGTACCGGGAATTGAACAGTGACCTCCTAGTTCAGTGATGGTGAACCTATGACACGCGAACTCATTTTTTTGGTTGATTTTTGTTAAATGGCATTTAAATATCCTATCTAATAAAAGAGAAACATAGTAATTAGCCATACCTCTGCTACCCTTCCCATTGGCTAATCAGGGTGACATGCAAATTAACTGCCAGCCAAGATGGCGGCCAGCAGCCAGGCAGCTTGAAGCGAACATGAGGCTTGCTTGCTTCAGTGACGGAGGAAGCCAACGTTCCCCGCCTGCCACTGCCGGCCTCTGAGCTTGCAGTTTGAAACATTGTTACAAATATAGAAGCTAAACAAAACCCCAGAAACCTGCTTTCAGCCAGCCTGGATCTCAGAGCTGGAGTTGAAACAGTGTTTCGATTATAGAACCCAAACAAACCAGATACCTGCTTTCAGCCAGCCGGGATCTCAGAGCTGGAGTTGAAACAGTGTTTCAATTATAGAACCCAAACAAACCACATACCTGCTTTCAGCAGCCGAGGCCTCAGAGCTGGAGCTAAGCCTCAGAGCTAAAGCTGGCCCAGAATAAAAAAAAGAAAGAAAGAAAAGAGCGGTTGGGAGCTTCAGTCACCCGCCAGCCTGAAAACAGCCCTCAGCCCCTCACCCAGACTGGCCAGGCACCCCAGTGGGGACCCCCACCCTGAAGGGGGTGTGACCAGCTGCAAACAGCCATCAGCCCCTCACCAAGTATGGCCAGGCACCCAAGCGGGACCCCCACCCTTCAGGGCAAACCAGCCAGCCCCCACCCATGCACCAGGCCTCTATCCTATATAGTAAAAGGGTAATATGCCTCCCAGCACCGGGATCAGCAGAGCAACGAGGCCTCCCGGCACTGGGATCAGTGTGACAGGGTGCGGGGCCACAACCTCCCTATCAGCACTGCTCTGTTCATGACAGGGGAAGGCGCCCCAACCCCCTGATCAGCTTTGCTCTGTGCCTGATATGGGGGAGCTCCCCAACCCCCTGATCGCCCTGCGGCTCTGTGTGTGACGGGGTGGAGCCGCAACCTCCCCATCAGCCCTGCCCTTAGTGTGACAGGGGGGAGTGCCCCAACCCCCTGATCCGCCCTGCTCTGTGTGTGACAGGGTGTGGCACCCCAAACCCCCCCCCCCCCCCCACGGGCCCTGCTCTGTGTGTGACGGGGTAGATCCATAACCTCCCCATCGGCCCTGCCCTGAGTGTGACAGTGGCGGCGTCCTAACCCCTCTGATCGGCCCTGCTCTGTGCGTGACAGGGGGGAGCTCCCCAACCCCCTGATCGACCCTGCTCTGTGCGTGACAGGGTACGGAGCCCAACCCCCCTGATGGGCCCTGCTCTGTGACAGGGGGCAGTGCCCCGACCCCCTGATTGGCCCTGATCTGTGCGTGACAGGGGGTGGCGCCGCAACCTCCCCATCGGCCCTGCCTTGAGTGTGACAGGGGGCGGTGCCCCAACCCCCCAATCGGCCCTACCCTGAGCGTGACTGAGGGTGGCATCGCAACCTCCCAATCCGCCCTGCTCTGAACCCGACCAGGGGCTGCACCTAGGGATTGGGCCTGCCCTCTGCCACCCGGGAGCAGGCCTAAGCCAGCAGGTCGTTATCTCCCGAGGGGTCCCAGACTGTGAGAGGGCACAGGCCGGGCTGAGGGACCGCCCCCCTCCCCCCCAAGTGCACAAATTTTTGTGCACTGGGCCTCTAGTATAAAATAAATATCAAAAATATGTCTTTGTTTTACTATGGTTGCAAATATCAAAAAATTTCTATATGTGACAGGGCACCAGAATTAAGTTAGGGTTTTTCAAAATGCTGACAAGCCAAGCTCAAAAGGTTCGCCATCACTGTCCTAGTTCTTAGGTCAAAGCTCAACCACTGAGCCATGCGGGCTGAGCAAAAAAGGGCCGACATTTTTAAAAGGACTCAAATAGATTCTGGAGTTGAAAAGTAAAATAACTGAAATGGAAAATTCACTGAGTTCCCTACTTTTTGTCCCATGATATACTTAGTGTTTCCACTCTGGCTGGTGGGAATACAAACTATTCCTGTCCTTTTGTGAGCTCCAGGGACTTCCCACTGATAATTTCACGTTTTTTTTTTTTTTTTTTCTTTTTTCCTCTGCCCTTGGGCAGTTTCTTTATATGCAAGTGCTAATCAGTACTCACCCAAACACTCAGGGAGACCCTCTGCAGATCTCTGTATTCTCTGTGTGCCTCTCCTTCCTCTCTGGTACTCTGCTCTGAGAGTTCTAGCTATGCTGGCCCTCTAATTCTCAACTCCATTTCTTCAACTCACTGAGACCACTAGGTTCCTGTTAGATTGCCTTCTTCTGCACTGTGACCTCAAAATTCCCCTGGTAGTAACCTGGAGCAATCACAGGGTTCACCTTAGTTGTTGTCCACCTCTAAGAAATAAACCTTGTGCTAACTGATGTCCAATATTTTAAAACCATTGTTTCATAAATCATGTCCTACTTTTTCGTTGTTTCAGATGGCAGGATAAATTCAGTCTCTTCAGTTACTTCATCTTGGCCAGTAGCAGAAGTCCTCTTGCGGGTATTACTACAGAAGTCTCCCTGTTTCTCTGACTGTTCAGAGCATGTTATCAACAATATAGCTAAAATGATCCCTTTATTTCTTAAAATATATTTTATTTATTTTTTACAGAGAGGAAGGGAGAGGGATTGAGAGTTAGAGACATTGACGAGAGAGAAACATCAATCAGCTGCCTCCTGCACACTCCCTACTGGGTATGTGCCCGCAACCAAGGTACATGCCCTTGACCGGAATCGAACCTGGGACCCTTGAGTCCGCAGGCCGATGCTCTTATCCACTGAGCCAAACTGGTTAGGGCTAAAATGATCCCTTTAAAATGTTAAGTTAGATCATATTACTTCTCTGCTCGAAACTGTAAAATGCCTCTCAATTTCTTTCAAAATAGAACGTTTTTTTAAGGCAGTTATTTTAAGGCTCTGTTTGACCTGACCCTTCATTACCTCTCTGCTCTACTATTGCTCTCAATGTTCCACACATACTGGCCTCATTGCTGTTCCTCAAACATTCCAGGCACACTTCCAGCTTAATAACATTTATAATTTGCTGTCTGTTTCCCCTACTTACTGCAAAGTAAATGATGGCAAAGATTATGTTAATCGCTGATTTAACCCCAGCACCTAAAGTGTGCATGGACATAGTAGACCCTTAAAATACCTTTAAGTGAAAGTCTGAGTTCAATCACAGAGCATTTAGGATATAGGGAAGGTTACAAAAACAGGCACTCAGCCATAGGAGACAAAATAGAAATCGAATTACCAAAAATGGAGTATAGTATCAGAATCTTGCCAGTAACAAAAGTCATTTGATGCCAAGTGTTATTGTTGGACAAGAGATATTTGATGTGTTTTACCAAAGACCAGAATTTAACTTAGAGGTTGGGCTGAAATGGGGAGCAAGTGACTCAAACTGTGGGAAGCAGGACCTGATATTAAGCTCGGCCTGAAATGCCTCAAAAACATGATTTCAAAGGACAAAAATGTCTAATAACAGAACTTCAGGATTTTGGATATGCACTCGGAAAATATTATTCGTGTTAGAATTCCTATGAGAATTGCGATAGAATACCATCATTCTTTTTTAAAATTAATTTGTCAAGATTTTTAATGCTGATGAAAGATGTGATGAAATTGGCACCTTATAAACTAAATGGTAGAACTGTGTTACAAATGTTTAATTTTTAAAAAACTGTAGTAAAACTTACATAACAAAATTTCCCCTTTTAAGCATTTTTAAGTGTATAGTTCAGTGGCATTAAGGACATTCACACTGTTGTATAACCATTACCACTTTCCATCTCCAGAAATGTTTCAATACCATCATTCTTAATTAAAAGAAAACCAAGTAGTGACAATTTTTTCTACAAGTACTTGTCTGCCTACCAATGTAATTGAATTAAAAAAAAAAATCTCTTTCCTTTCACATTCAAGAGATTAGTTATACAGTGTAAGGAAAAACAGGAGAGAACACAAATGAATCCCAAAGGTCCTTCTAATTCCTTGTGTGTGCCTTCCACCACGTTTTCTATCTTTTCAATAGAAAAGGTTTAGAGCTTTCTTCGTTTAAGGAGAAAAATATATGTTCTTGACTCAACCATCTTCCATAATGTCAGATCTCCTTTTTTTTTTTTTCAAATATACCTCTTACTAGGAAGACTACCTGGCAGCTCCTCCGTAGCTCCTGGCAGTTCTCTGTAATGGGCCATTGCATTTTGAACCCGGCAGCTGTTGTGGGCTGAGAGCAGCATGTAGTACCCATGGAAGCTCTAAAACATGTGGTACATATCTATGCACCAAAAGAAGGAGTAATTGTTTTAGAATACATTGTGGAGAGATTAGTCTATCAAAAACCAAAGCAGTTTCATCTTTAAAAAGTGAAGAAAAGAATACTGAAAATGATACATGTGGAACTAGACTTCAAGTGTAGACATATGCACTGAAGTGAATGCATATTAGATGGAGTGGGTAGAAATAGCTGCCAAAAAAACAAATCGTACTCCATGCTACTTCATTTCCAGTTCTGGTGTTTTTATTTTGGAAAACACAATGAATCAACAGGTTAGAGCTATTGCTTCCTTGTACTGTATATTATCCTCCATTTAAAAAAAACACAGTTGAACGTATCTTCATCCATTCTGTGAATGAAGTAATAAGCAAAAAATACCACTGGTTACTTCAAAAGAACCTAGGGAGGAAAACACAGACAACTCACTTAAATTAGATTTAAACAGTCTTTGGATAAGAAAAACAAGTAAAGATAAAAAATTAACTAACACCACAATATTCAAATTGTTTAGATTACAAAAAAAAAATCACAACCCTTTTTTTTTTTATTACCACACTCTAGCTTGGTGACCTCAGCTGGAGAAGATATACTCTGATTCTGAGATGGAAGATATTTAATGTTCTTATCATTAAAAACTAAAAGCGTGCCCTGGCCAGTGTGGCTCCGTTTGTTGGAGTGTTGTCCCATACACCAAAAGATGGCAGGTTTGATTCCCTATCAGAGCACATACCCAGGTTGTGGGTTTGATCCTGTCAGGACGAATGCAGGAGGCAACTGATTGATGCTTCTCTCTCTTCCCCCTCCTCTTTAAATATATTAAAAATTTATCCATCAATTTTACTTAAAGCTGAAAACAGGGTTTACATATATTAATTAACTAGAGATAAATCCCTAATTTTATATAAAGCTCAATTTTTTTTCAAAGTAGAAGAAATTCATCCTAAGGCAAGGACCTATTGGCATTTATGATTACACATCACAGTGACTTATAACACCGGTACTGAAAATACATTCTTAATTGAAAATAACTTACCATTTAGAGCTGAATCTAGAAATCTCAGTCCAGTTTCCATTTTTTTGCCAATGTTACTTCACTTGGTATAACATGCTCTATCTCTTTTATGCAGATTTTGTCAGTAGCCATCAATCTGAAGAATTCCTTCTTCTGCTGCCACCTAACAGTTATTTCTCTACTGCAGCAGAAGGGTATACAGAAAAAGTTCTTGCTTATTATTCAGATTAAACAGAAAAATTTCTTTATTAAACATTTCATATTTTCACATGTGCACAAACTTCCTCATTGTTTCCCCCAAGACCTCCCCGCCAAAATCCAAGACAACAAAAAATCCCAATCACTGAAAATCAAACAATGTATGATCAATGTTCATTCATGCTAAGCTGGGAAAATAAAAATAAAACAATTAAAAAGGTGCAAAGATTTGGACACAACAGTTGCCGTCTCAAGGAGCTCTTTCTTTCCTCCTTCACCTATCCCTATAATTTTATGAATAAATGCATAACTTAACATTTTAACTAGTCTACAACTCCTGCAAATTTTTAGTTCAGAGACTACCAAAAGAATTGTGGAAGATGCAACAATAAAGGATTTTTTTAAAGTAATTCTAGAAACTAATGGTGTTAGGTGCTTTACCTGCTTGAGTTTTCAATGTTCTGGACTGCTTATTGCCCAATGGCTCTGAATACATTAAAACACGAACACATACGCCACCTACATTTAAAATAGGGTAGCATTTGTATGCCCATATAAGCATTGGGAATATTTTTTACAAGAGTAATAAATGCATTAAATCCTTTTAAAAGAACTGATCACAAGTGCACATTTCCTCAAACTGTATACATACATGAAAGAATTAGGGCAAAAAAAGCGTGACAGAATAACAAATGTAATAGCAGTTGTAGAACTGGAAATTAACACCACATTAATGTTTTCTGTTTGTTAAAATCCTGAAATTCATTTCTATTCCCATTCTCTTTGTCACTGTGGGTCTAGGTTTCAAATTTACTTTTGTATTAGCTACTAAAGAACAGTATTCAATAATGAACTAGTAATACTAGTAAAGGCTTGTTATTGTTCCAACCTCCCACTACCTTTACCCCAACATAAAAATATGTAGTTTTACTAACTTAAAAAATAAAACACTGACATAAGCACCAAAGGCTAGCCAACAGTAGCACTACCGTGACAGTTTCTACTTTCTATTCCTTCCCCCAGCTCAAACCCCACCCTTTTGACCTCTGTATATGGGATGAGCCTGAGCAGGAGAGTTGGTGATGTCAGGACTGCGCCGTTCCCACGGATGATCCTAGAGGCCTGCTGTGCTTCTGGGAACTGGGGCACAGGGATGTCTGTCTGACTGAAACCTAAAACAACAACAATTCACCCCACCCCTCATGTTCCCAAACCCCACAATAGCAGCCAGGCATATACGCTATATAAGGCCCACCTAATAAATGATTATGGTAAAATCTAAAAAGCAAGATCATTCTTATCAAGTCAGTGATCTTCATGGAGGCAGCAGAATGAAGGCTGCTAAATTCTACATGTCCCATGCAATCATATTCCACACATTCTAAAGCTGGCCATTCTTATTAACAAGAGAACAAGTTTCTCCTATACAAGCCTTTTTTAGCATACATCATAAATTTCTACAGGAGTGCTGCTGGGATTCTTTCGTTAGTAAACTTCTGTTCACAGGTAAGTATTTTTGTCTTAAAATGCTTATGAAAGTTTCTGTTCTTATTTTATATGAGTGAAATAAAGCACAACAGGTTAACGATTTATTTTACACCTTCAGCTGTAGAAACAGCATTATGAGCCATGATTTCCTACTCACTAACTAGTGATTTATTGGACAGTCTCTTTGAATAGGACATCTAAAGCCACAGGATAAAATTACGTAGAAGTGTATCTTGAAAAGGTCCTGACTACTGTCACTAAAGTTTCACCTATTAGAAAGAGGATTATCTCCCAAAATGGTAACTCGTATGTTGGATTAGGGTACACAGAGGAGGGGATAGTATATTAAAAAATAGAAAGGACAAGTTGTATTCCTATTCCTTCGACTAACTTTATGGCCTTTATCTGCTTAACAACCTTGTGCTTCAGAAATGTCCTCCAATCTGTTCAAACCTCTAATTTTTAAATGTTTGAACCATTAGTTTATGATAATCTCAAGTTACATCTATTTTTGTTAGCACTAGTGTCTGAAATGATAACTAGTTCTGAAATCATGCTGCTCTTACAACTCTTTCTGCTACCTTTGTCTCATCATTCCCTTTCATTTTTATGTCACAGAAAGAGAAGCACTAAAGTCAACTAAACGCTATGGTGAATTTTTACCATACATATAATCTAGAACCTAAGTTTACCTTTTCAAAACTCTAGTTTTCCATACCTGTCAACTCCTAATTGATGTCTTTATACTGTGAGCTCACTGTGTACTCGGAACACCAACCCCTGAAAAAGCTTAAGCCAGAGTAGCACAATGGAAGAAACAAACAAACCCAAAACAAAAAACAAAGCCAAAAAAGTCACACGCTGAAGTAATCATAGACATATATGCAAGGAATGGATTTAACTATACGATTTAAGCACACCCCCAATGAAAGTCCTGAGTTCATCCCAACCAATTCCAATTTTATCCCCAAATGTTCTTCTTTAATCAAATTATTTGCTAGATATAGTTACGCTTTTTTTTTTTTTTTAAATGAGAGCTATTACAAACCCATGGTTAGCTTGAAAGCACATAAAGAAATTTTTTAAAAGGAAAGTAGTTAGCCTTATGATGGAAAAGAAAGGATAAAGAGTCAAATTACCTGTAAGCAGGCTGGGGGTGTGCGCGAATCCAAACCGCTGCATTTAGCACTCATTATACAGCTGCATTATTGGGGGAAGGGGAGTTTAGAAGGGCACTGACCCCGAAAGTTCTCAATACTTCTCACTCATCATCAGGAAAGGGGAAGAAGGAAAGTTTTTTCTCTGGGTATATTTTTTGTTTGTTTGTTTTTGGTTTTTTTTGGCTCCTGAAAAGGCTGGCAAAGAACAGTAACAGTAAAAGCAGTTAGAATATTTCTTTAAAAACTATTTAAAAAATGCAAAACATTAAGGAATTTCAAACACCAAAATTTTCATTAATATAAAAAGAATTTTCACTAGAGTTAGGCAGCCACCCCAAAACATCATGGCTAAAGGGCACTGATATAAAGGAAATAAAATACCACACAGAAATTCAAAACAAAACTAAAAACTTCAAATTAAACCTGGAGGACTAGAAGATTCCAACAGCAGATTTCTGTCCACTACTGAAACATTCCAAAATCCAAGCTTCAAAGGTGCCTAAATGTATCTTAAATGAAACTTTGTTGTTTTTTTAATTAAAAGAAAGAAAGCAATAAACCTGGTTATAAATCCTGCGATATATTACATTTAAAAATATCCTAGTACAACAAAAACAAATTTTAAATGAAATTAAACAAACAAACAAACAAATAAAAACAGTAGCAGCAGAGGTTACCTGTCTGAGCACCTACATTTTCTTAGGAGGGGATCGTGTCTCACCAGCCATATAGCCCATTAACCTTCTCAAAAAGAGTGAGCCAGGAGAAAATAAGATTTGATTTCACAATGTCTCTAGGCTCCCAGACCCCAAACTGGGGACTCACTGAATGAAGATAATTTGTTTTTCCATTTTCTTCTTGAGAAAAAGAAGAGATGATTTTGAAAGTCAATTACTTCTTTCAATGCCTCCAATCATTTCTCAAAAGTCTGATAAAGTGCTTGATGAAAGCAAGTCTCTTGATGGATTTTTATGATGTCCCAGGATATTTTCTTATTGATAGCACATACAGAAAGGTTTTAAAGTTCAGTGGAGTAAAAGCCAGCAGAAATGACCAATTAATTTTAGGCACAAAAAAAAAAAAACTATTAAAATTTTAAATGGAATAGTTCATGTTTATATATGTGTATGTATATATATATATATATATATATATAGTCCAGTTTTCATCATGAGTAACATAAAAACAATATAAGAAAGAATTACTTTTAAAATACAATTCAGAATTACAATTTTAATAATATACAATTTTACAGTAATTCAAATTTTGGCATGATGATTATACATATTTAATAAATACATTTTTACCTCTCATAATAGCAATAAAGATTAGTAAACAAAAGTTATTAAACAATATGAAAATATATTTAACTTTCACTTAAATATCTGGGATGTTTTCATTTGGGTTCTTCCAGAATAATTTGTTCATATCTTTTACCTTAATTTTTGAAGAAATTCAAGAAAATATTCATGTTTTTAAAGTCTAAGATGACCATTTCTTCCCTTTTCATTCTAACATGAGAGTATGTGATCTAGAAATAGGTTGGTAAAGCTATGTTTTAATATAATGTGAATGCACAAAAGATGAATACTGAATAAAACCAAAGATGAAATAATCTGATATATCTTATACTTGGTTAATTTGGTAAAAATTTTTAAAAAGATACCTACATTTTTCCTGGTGCCTTATCCCACCCAACATAAACCTTGAGTTCTTCATCAAATAGAGAGGGTATTTGTGTTTTAAAATTAATTAATCTATATACATGTGATATGTAACTATTTAAAATATATGTAACATAATTTAGGTGGCAACCAGATGGTCTCTACACAAACATATGAATGATGATTAAACAGTTCTTTCTCCCTCATTTATTTCTTTATCCCAAATATGATACATCCTCCAAAGTATGGTCATTCAGTGAAAGAAGTACCAAGTATTTCTTTCTTTTAATGAGTCAGGGGTACTTATATATGTAAGTCCCAAAATAACCCTGTGCAAGTCAAATTCTTCTAGATGAGATGAGAATATCCTAAAATAAATTAGAAACTCCTCTTACGTATATATTTTTCAGGTGAAATGAAACACTGCACATAGTAGAAGTACTATTCTATTTGTCAACAATCAACCTTTCACTCAATTTCAATATTATTTAATTCTATGGAAAAATTTTTTTATTACATTCCTTTTTAAAATGGGGGAAAACTGTACAAGTAAGCATGATCAAACCTCTGTTAGATCATTAGAGCTGGTTAATACTGATCTTTATTATTGCCTCGAAGTCTCTCTAGTAGTGTCCAAGAAATTAAGTTTAAGGTCCATCTGAAGGAAAAAAAGCACTGGAGAGGCAAGAAAGAACTTGGGTGAAAGCTTCAGAGGATTGTAGGGAGATGGAACTTGCTGTTTAAAAAAAAATTACGTTGAGCTCTGGAGCACCTCCATTTCTTAACACTCCTTCAAAACCATCACTGGCATAGTTTTACCCAGGTTGTAAAGGCTCATATTATATGCAGTTTTGGGGCTTTTATAAATCCAGAAAGTAAAGGAATATAAACGGTGGAGAGTACTGAAGGTTTCAGAGTAGGGCTACAAGAGACTCAATACTGCTAAGTCCCCAAACAAAAACGCCCAGTCTACCCCACCCCAAAACCTATGTGTAAACAGGAGGAAACACACAGTCGGAAGCATTGAAGAAAAAAGCATGTAGCCTTGAATAAATCATACACTGAACAGTCCAGAAACAAAGAAAAACAAACAAACAAACAACATATACACAAAAAACCTAAGAAGCATCTATTTTCCTTATGTTTTTAGGTGAGTACCTCTACCCTAGTGGAGTACAGTTATGAAAACAGCTAATCTGCTTTTTAAAATGTTTTAAAAAAGTGTTTCCCATCATGCTCCATTTTCTAGAATCTATCCTTTTTGACTGGTTGGTGTAAACAAAAAGCAAAACACATACACATGCATGCGTGCACACACACACACATATACTCCCTCTTAAAATGTGAAAAATGCAATATAATGCTGAAAAATTAGAAATCACTTCAGCTTATGCTTAAGAATAGGCCTTTGATTTGCCACCCAAAATATTTTTCCTTGTCCTTATTCTTTAAATGCCCAACCACTAAAAGAAAAAAGGGGAACAAATATAAAAGGCTTTAAATGCGCATGTCTGAAGTCAGTGTCTTATTAACAAAAAAGGTAGCATTTTCTTCACTTTGGCCATTGTTAAAGATGCAGGTATAGATCAGGGAATGTTAGATTAGTGTGTTTTAAAAAATGCAACATTAACAGAGCATATATCTTTCAAAAAAGACTAAAACACTAACAAATACAAGTCAATGCACATATTTTAAACTAGTGTAATTTTATCTACATTGGAGTAAATGATATTTTGTGTACCAGACATTGCAATACTGTTCATTTCCCCTTTATCATGCAAACATGCCAATTTTGTCATTTAAAAAACCTTTATTGGGTCATATTCACATTGCCCTCCCACTCAAATTAAGGGAAAAACTAAAAACAGAAATAATAAATCCCAATAAGAGCCCCCTCAAGACATCATAAACTATGAATATAAAGCTGCTAGTTAATATGGTAAAGGCAGAATTTTCAGATTTGTATAAAAAAAATTCCTATAATTCAGATAGATGTTTTCCTAAAACCATTATAAATCTTTGCCACACAATGTAAAGTTATGCTACTCTGAAATTTATACCAACTGTACAAAAACAAAAGCAAGGAATCATGAAAAAATTTTGTATGTTCTTTATGGCCTGAGAACATGCACATTTTTGAGTAATTAAAAGGGTAACTATGAGAACCTGACATTTTTCTGTATCTCACCTCTTCTGCCTAGCCTATCTGTATCATCTGTAAATGCAAGACAGTAACATCTTACTAGCAGAGGTCTTGTCTATCTTCCTCTTTCTTCTCTTCTAACTAATCCTACTCAATTTTCTCTCATCTTCCTGAGCATATTCCATGAACAGCATTGCAAGTTGGTTAAAAAAATAAGAAGGAAAAAAGAAAAAGAAAGTTTTACAGGGTTTTGTTGGTTAACTATTTACCAGTGGAGTCACTCCACCAGGAGTTCAATTTCATTGGCTAGCAGCTGGTTCATGTTGAATAGGCCCCCTGGGAGCTTGGTGAGCAGTTCTCGCTCGGTGCTTTCAGGGTCGCTGTCAACAGAGCTGGAACTTGCGCTCATGTTGTCGACAGCAGTGCTGGCTGGGGGACCCAGCTCCGGCTCACTAGTCTCACTGGCCGTGGACACCACGGAGAGCAGGGACATACGCCGGGTGAGCCGGCCAGAGGGCAGAAGGGAGGCGGCATAGTCCGCTATGATACCAGCTACATCTAGATTACAAGCCTTATCAAAGGCGATGAAACCTACATTTGCATTGGCCTCGCAGACACAGAAGGAGCCGTCATCTTTCATCAACAGGTCAATGCCACACACATCCATCCCCAGGATATTAGACACCTGGATAGCGAGCTGCTTCCCTTGCTCACTCAATGAGCACATCATCCCCACACCACCTGCAAAAGAGAAAAAAAAATAGTAAGTTACCAAAATGATAAATTTCTGGAGTAAAATAAAGCTGGCCTCTAAGGCTAGCCCTTTCTTATAAATCAGTAGCGAAAACAAAGGTGCTATTCTCATGTAAAATTGGAACTTTGAAATCTAAGTTTCCTTCATTAGGGAATCCCTTTCCAACCCAGTCTCTCAGAGAATTCCTAATTTCATACTTTTTCAATATGCTATTTATTCTGAAGAAGACATTCAACTTTCACGGAAGCCTACCTTACTAGCAATAATATAGACCAAGTAGAACTCTTGCATAACTACAATTATGACAAAAATAACAGGGATGCATCATATGGATGGAGGATAGGATAAAATCTTATAACAAAGGGAACCTAAACATGGCACTCTTCTTCTGTAGTCCTAATTCCTCAGCCAAAAGGATTCCGGGGCATAAGGGAGCTGACTGAATATAGGTGAAGTCTTAAAGTTTGCTGGTATCTGAGAGAAAGGAATTAGAATTAGACTCTCTCATTTGGAGACTAGCTTCAGGAAGCTCTGACAAAAGGACTAGACAGCAAAGAATTTTGAGAAGAGGTTGGCTCAAATAGCTCTGTGTATCCACAGGAGGAAAACTGACATCAGCATTACATGAATATGCCTAATGTCTTTGATCCCAAAGAGGTCAAAAAGCAACTGCATAGGTGAGCTGAGACCTTCCTATCACTGAAGCTGAAAAAGTAGGGAGGGGAGTCCAGGAAACAGAAAGGCTTCTTTAAAGTACCTCAGTAGGAGCCTGGCACATTAGCCCATGAATTAAATGACTGCTTCTCCAAACAACCAGAGCAGAGCCATGATGAGACAACAACCAAAAAAATAACAAGCTATTACCCTGGCCAGTGTGGCTCGGTTGGTTGAGCATTGCCCCATGCACGGGAGAGGTCCCAGGTTCAATCCCTGGTGGGGGTGTGGGTAGGAGGCAACCAATCGATTTGTCTCTCTCATATCCATGTTTCTCTCTCTGTCCCTTCCCCTCTCTCTAAAAATCAATGGAAAAATATCCTTGGGTGAGGATTAACAATAAATAAATAAATCCTGAAAAAATCTGAGCTAAAAAGAAAAGACAAGACTTAGAAAGAATAAATGATTTACCAAAAAAAAAAAAAAGACAATTTGGCCATTCAACTGTAACAAGGTAACCTATAAAGCAGTAGAACTGAAAATTGACTCTTGCAACCTAAGAATCCAATCTCAAACAATAAAAAAAGAAAGACATAGAGGGGGTCTATCTATCACTCACACCCCCTACCAGGGAAAATAATCAAGAAATGATACTAACATAAGAAAATGACTAAGAAGAGAGACCTCAAGATATGGGAAGTTAAAGTTGGGGAGTAAACAGTGGTGAGTAATGATTCTTGCAATATAGGTACAATCAACTCTAAATGGTTGGTTTTTTTAAAAAAGACTACCTAGGAATAGATCATGTAAATACTATATAAGGATTCTGAAACATAAGAGAAATTCTAATATAGACTATGACTAAAACTATTAAATGTTTCAGCAAAACACTAGAACACAAAGCCTGTGAAAGCAGGGATTTTTATCTGTTTTGTTCATTGCTATATACAAAATGCTGCTACAACAGTTAATACTGAATATGAGAAAATATTCATCATAAAAAAGGCCTCTCTGGGGATAAAATAATAAGGGCACTCAATTCTGAAGAACAAGATAGAAGGGCTCTTGCTCTATCAGATACCCAGGCATAATACCAAGGGAATTACGATTGATATTCATTCATACAGGAAAAGAATAGCATCTGAAAAGAGGGTCCTTAAACAAACCAATACATATATGGAAATTTAATACATAAAATAGATGGCATTACAAATCAGTAATAAACAGACTATTTAATAAAGAGTTCCGGGACAACCAATTATTATTCATTCGGAAAAGAGAAAAAGGGAGAAGAGAGCGAACAAGGTGACTCTTAAGGACATTGGTATAAGCTGGAAAGGTAGAATTGCCATTAAGTGATAACTGGATATGGAACACGAGTAAGAGGGGGACTCAGATCAGTTCTGGACATGTTAAAATAAATGTCTATAATCTCTCTCTCCCAATTGTTTTGGAGGCAACCAAAATTTTTGGTGGCCTTGTTTCAACAAGGCTTAAAAATAAAATAAAATAAAATATCCATTAGACATCTACACAGAGATACTGAGTAGGCAGTTATTTATATGTGCCTGGAGTTCAAGGAGAAAGCCTAAAATAGAGATATAAACTTGAGAATATTAACACATAGATAGTATCTAAAGCCAGGAGTGAGATAAAATTACCAAGAAAGTGAAATAAACAGAGAAAAAAACCCGACTAAGTTCTGTGGCATTTCAACAATAAGAGATCTCAGAAAATACACATTTAGATAAATCAAAATCAGCAATCTTATTTGGAACAATGGAGTTAGGACACATCTATCTTAAAAGAATTCCAGTTATAAACAAAGTAAGTATATCAACAAAGAGGGTATCTTTAAATCTAATCACACATTTCATACTTGTATGCATTGAGTTACAAATTGAGCCTGAGTGAAAATAAATTCATGATTCAGAGAAATCCAATTTCATTGCTGAAAAAAAAGAACCACCTCAAAAGTATATGTAGTATAGTCATAGTCTATTAATCATATTTAGGTGTTAAAGATAATGTGTTTTTCAACTTATTAAGTAAAAATCTGTAGTTATATACAAATCTCATTGGACATGCTGTAATATCACTTTATATGCTAGAAAGACACCTTCATTTTTACCTAGTGAGCAGTTGCTTTGCATCCTCCCATCTGTTGAACAGCGTAACATGGTGCCAACCACACGGCCTCCCACAACAATGACACGTACATCCCGTCCATGAGACTCTTTAACATACTTCTGGAACAGGTATGGAGCTTCATGGCGAATAAGATGGCTTAGATCAGCCAAATGGTGCTTATCTCGAGCCAAGAAAACAGCTTTGCCTGTGATTGAAAAAGAATAAAAAATATGTGTAAGTCGTCAATCTGTGGGTAGGTTGATATCCACTGCCTCCATCTTCTTGTGTCCCAGTCTGTTCTTTTAGAACCAATTACTTTTTATTTATTTTTTTTAATTTTTTTTTAAATATATTTTATTGATTTTTCACAGAGAGGAAGGGAGAGAGACAGAGAGTTAGAAACATCGATGAGAGAGAAACATCGATCAGCCGCCTCCTGCACATCTCCCACTGGGGATGTGCCTGCAACCAAGGTACATGCCCTTGACCAGAATCGAACCCGGGACCCTTCAGTCTGCAGGCCGACGCTCTATCCACTGAGCCAAACCAGTCTCGGCCCAATTACTTTTTAACCAAAGTAATAGAGTTACAATTAGTAAGACAAAGCAAAAATTGTACATAAAAAAGTTAATAATCACCATCCATGAGTCTCTCAATCTCCATCCAAACTCTTACAGTAATCTAGAATTTATTTCAGTATATGTTGTGAGGTAGAGATATAAAATTTGTATCCCTCCAGGTTAGCCAATAATGCCACTCACTTATTAGCAAAACATTTCCCTCTAAGTTAAAACATGTCATTAATTTGTACAATATATTAATATACTTCACTTGTATACAGGTGTGTGCAAAAGTAGGCTAATAGTTGTTCGTATGGAAAAAGATAGGCAGGTTATGATTATTAAAATATCTTTATTAACTGTGTTTCATGTACTCAAACCTACTTTTGCTCACTTTGTATATTAAAACAGCAGTATGTCACTACATACCTAACTTTGGTATCTGAATTCTCTAGTCCATTCCATTGATTTGCAAATTTTTTAAAACATAGCTATAAATCATTTGACATTCTTCCCATCAAGAAGAGGGGGAATCTATGTCCCATCCCTCTGAATCTAGGAGGGCTTGTGATTGCTTCAACCAACAGAATTTAGCAGAAGCAATTCTAGATGACTTTTGAGGCCAGGTCATAAAAGCTCATGCCGCTTCTTTGGAGCATCCTCTGAAGGAGCCACAGATTTCTTGGCTGCCACATTGAATATTGCAGTCAAGAGTCCCAGCTGACCCCTACCCAGCTATCCCTGTCAAGGCACTCACCTTGTGAAGTACTTGGATTTTATGAATCATTTTATGCCGTAAGAAATCTTTTCTTAATCTAAAGCCATTAAGGTATTTTTATACACTGTCTTCTAAAGCTGTATATTTTTGCCTTACACATTTAAGTCTTCAAACTACATAAATTGGGAAGGAGAATGATTGAAAGTCCCTGAACTCTTGAATAAGACAAAGGTATTAACTTGGGACTCAATCTAATTAAGTATGTGTCTTAAATCCTCTAGGATAATCACTAAATGAATAGAAATAGCTTCAAGCCAAGCTGAACAACTCACAGTAGCCTTCTATAAGTTTGAGGTACCATGCACCTAATAATTTCCCTCTAATTTTTCTTCAGAAGCCCTGCTTCAAAAGCTACTACCTAGTCAATAACCATGAGCAAAGGCAAAGAAAATAATTGCTTAGATATAATTAAGAAAAAAATCTATTCTGTATAATCAATCACCCTTATTATCAAAAGTAAATGTCAAAATTATGTTGCCATAGCAACAACTCATACACACCTCTATGACCTCGTGTATTCTTCACTACCATTGGGAACTCCAGTACTTCTGCTTCATCAATCATCTTAGAAAAATTTTCATGACCACCTGATTTGAGCACAAAAAATTTTCAAAACAACATCAATAGAGGTAGAGTGTGACAAATTTTATCTACACTAATGTCAACACAAGGAAGGTAGAAGTTAAGAATCTCATGACTAAATTTTATTTTTCTTGGAGAAAGTAATAAAAGTTGAAAGTACAGTTAAATATCTGTTTAAAACAACCACACGTTTTAAAATGGGTAAGAGCTATCTTAAACTATAAATATTCTAATATCCAACCTAAAGAAATTAAGTATACTTTAGTTAAAACAATGTTTCCTAATTCTATATCATTTTTCATATTTTTTAAAATTATACTTTATTGATTTTTTACAGAGAGGAAGGGACAAACACTCAAATTAATTTTTCTTACCTCTTATTAATTAATCAGAGTTCTTTCTATACTAATTACTCAGTACCAATGTGCTAAGTCATGCTTCTTACTGTTCATATTGCCAAGGAACAAATGATACAGCAGCAAAATTAAAGCAAAAAAAAATGAATAGTTGTAAAAAAATAACATGATGATATAGAAAAACTAAAACAGAAAAAAGTTTATTAACTGCAATATCATAAATTAGCAGCTTAAAGAAAGATGACCCATGCCCAAATATGAAGCCTTCAACATCAGAGCATCGGTAATATTTCAGTTGGTTAACCATTTCCTTCTTTCCACTCTCTTAAAATCAGAATTATAGAGCCATGATATAAACATCAGGAAGACAGAATTCTCAAACTATTCATTTTGACTCTTCTCATGCAACTGCTAAAAACAGCAACTGTATCACATATCATACAGACTTGAAGAGTTTCCTTCTTTAAAGTATTAAAAATAAGAAGAGGACAGGGCTTTCTTTTTAAAGCCTCGTTAATTCTCCTACCATTCTACTGGACATTTATTTGGAGAAATAATTTTAATGAAAAACTATACTGATTTACCCTTTCCAAACTAGAAGAACAGGAAAGAAAGAAAATATATTAACAATATTGTTTATAACAGTGCTATTCACAGTGCGGTCTAGTAACCTGTGCCCAACTTCGACTTCTTTGCTATTATAGGTGACCAGATAAATACAAAAAGAGTAAGCACTAGAAGCTTTTATAGAAATTTGGCATTGCTGTGATATTTTTATTGTACTTTGTAAGGTTATTGATACACAGCAAACTGGTCTTTAAAAGAACAAAAAAGATCCTTTACCACGGATAGTTTCAGAAGCACTAGTTTAAAGCATGCCTGGTGTAGTGTCATTTTCTTAAGAAAAAAGAAAATATTTATGAAGAATTACCATGAAAATGGTAACTAAGAAACAGAAATTAAACAGAGATGTCATCAAAGTCTATTATCTTTTACCACAAAGGCTGGCAAACTAGAGCCTATGGGACAGATATGACCCACTGCCTTTTTTTATCATCAAGTTTTATTGGAACACAGCTACACGTTTGTTTAGGCATTTCCTATAGCAACTTTCACACTACGACAGCATTACTAAGGGTCACATATTGACTATCTGGCCCTTTCCAAGCAAAGTTTTCTGAATTTGTTTTACCCACATCATGAAACTAATTTGTAAAAACTTATATAAGTTCTTTCATGTTTACATATTTCCTTATATCACATAACCCTGTTAGTTTAATATGGCTTTCAAAACTATCAGTTCTCTAAAACTTAAGGCTATAAATTCTTATTAGTGAACTCACCATAAGAGAAAGTATCGGGCAGAGGAACACCATGGCCAGCCAACTCTTGAAAGGTCCAGAACTTATTAACACAGTTCAGGATGGCCTGAGGTCGGTTCATCAACCGGCATCCCATCTTCTCTAAATGGCGTAAAACAGTGATGTCACTATCACTTTGCACCCAAGGGGTTGGTACTCTCACTACCACCACCTGGGGATAGGCAGTAATTAGTTCTCCATTGATCCGCAAACCTGAAATATACAGGAACAGATCAAAACCGTGAAAATGAAATATACAATAAAATACAGGAACAGCTCGAGTCACAAAACTAAATGTACTATGTTGTTAATATATCATTGGGACAAAGAGACATCCCACCTTCAATTATATTTCTTTCTAAGAAAAAGAAAGTGTAATGAGAAAAACTTCACTGGTTAAATAAACAATTGCAGGTGTCAATACAAAGAAATATGCCCAAGCCAGGACTGAAGGGTCGCAGGTTCGATTCCAGTCAAAGGCACGTACCTCAGTTGCTGGCTCAATCCCCAGCCCTGGTTGGTGTGTGTGTGTGTGTGAGGCAACCAATCGATGTGTCTCTTACACTGATATTTCTCTCTCTGTCTCTCCCGCTCCCTTTCACTCTCTAAAAATCAATGGAAAAATATCCTTGGATGAGGATGAACAAAAAAATAAATAAATACAAACAAATACAACATAGCCATTAAAAACAATGTTATAATCATGTTCAAAAATAGAAAATTTCCAGATGCTGAACTTTTTTTAAAAAAAGCAAATCTGAGAATATAAGTTTTATCTGTGTTTGCATATGCATAGGAAATGTATGAAAGGATAAATGATATAAATGGCTATCTCTGCGTATGAGTGGATGGCAAGGCAGGAAGAGGAAGGTGAAATAGGGAACTTTAACATTTTGCTCCACGTAATTCTCTGTATAGTATTCTTTATGTTCTTTTTTAAGTGATGACATATCTATATATATAAAAATCTAAGTGTCTGTCTGACCAGTAGCTATGACATGCACTGACCACCTGGGGGCAGACGCTCAACGCAGGAGCTGCCATGACATGCACTGGCCATTTAAAAATAAACGGCACCACGGACCTGGCGCCGACAAACCAACACTCGGCTTCCCCTAAGTGGGACACAGGCCCCATAACCACCCCAGAGCGAAAGCCCACCAAATCACAGCCAATGCTGCCAAGGCCCCATGGTGCAAAATTCGGCCACAGCTCAGCCCAGCCTGAAACAATCACTGTAGGCACCGGGTAATGACGTCACATAGCAACGCCTGGCTTCCTCTCCCTAATGACTAGCCTCCTTGGAGTTTCTTCAGCACAGGAACCCGACTTGCTTTATAGCTAGGTGCAAACATTTCACAGCTTAATCAAATGTTTGTGAAGTGTTTTCCACACCTCATCTCATTTGATCCTCACAGAAGTCCTGGAGTAGGTAGATAGGAGACTCGGTAGAATCCTATTTTCTTTTCATTAGCAAGATGTGAATAGCAATATTAAAATATTTCTTCTAATTAATTTCCTTTTAATGTGCACAAATCCATGCACTGGAACACTAGTGCTTTTATATTGAGAAAAAAAATTTTAAAAAGAAGAATCTTGAATTTTATCCAATACCATATAATAAAACAAATGAGGTCCCAAATAATAAAACAAAATATTTAAGTTTCTTCTTAAAACCTATTTTCATTAAAAAAAAAACAAAAAAAAACAGCCCGGTCCATACACTCAGTGGTTGAGCATCAACCTATGAACCAAGAGGTCACTGGTTCAATTCCTGGTAAGGGCACATGTCCAGGTTGTGGGCTCAATCCCCAGTAGGGGGCATGCAGGAGGCAGCCGACTGATGTTTCTATCTCTCTATCCCTTCCTCTCTTTCTAATAACCAATAAAAATAAAATAATAATAATGATAATAACATTTAAAAAAACAGGGAAGGGCGGTCACTGAGGGGAAAAGGGGGACATGTAATACTTTCAACAATAAAGATAAATTAAAAAAAAACAGTACATATACTTATTTATAACGTTCAAATACAAAAATAATATATAAAATATTCATTTCCCATCCAACATTAGGTACTTAGTGGTAACAGTATGTATTTTATTTTCCCAACTGTTAATCTTAACACAGAATAATATATACATATTATTCATTTTTAGAAAAATGAAGTGTTTTGTATTACTTTATATCACTTTCTCTCATTACTTAAAATTATACATCTCTCTATGGCAGTGCATATATAGTTTTATCTGCTTCTTTTTTTAAGGGGACTGAATGGAATTATATTTTATAAATATGCCAGATGACCCAGCCCTTACTTATGGACACTCATTCATTCAATTAATACTAAGCAATGACCACGCATCAAATGCTTGTCTATAAGTTGGTAAAAGATTGGTAAATAAGGCAACAAGGTACTATCCTGTGGCGAAGAGACTGTTCCATAAACAAAATACCAACAAATCAAATACAATTCATCAAAAAAATAATACATCAAAACCAAGGGGAAGGGGGTCATTCCAGGGGTACAAGGATAGTTCAATCAATGTAATATACCACATTACCAAAAGGAAGGATAATATACCATATGATCTTATCAAAGACAGAAAAAGCATTTGATAAGATACAAAAATCAATATGCAAAAATCCAGTCTTCCTGTATACTAACAACAAAAATTTAGAAAAAGAGCCGAAACCGGTTTGGCTCAGTGGATAGAGCGTCAGCCTGCGGACTGGGGGGTCCCGGGTTCGATTCCGGTCAGGGGCGTGTGCCTGGGTTGCGGGCACATCCCCAGTGGGAGATGTGCAGGAGGCGGCTGATCGATGTTTCTCTCTCATCGATGTTTCTAACTCTCTATCTCTCTCCCTTCCTCTCTGTAAAAAATCAATAAAATATATAAAAAAAAAAAAAATTTAGAAAAAGAAAAGAAAAAATAAAATAATCAAAAGAATAAAATACCTGGGAATAAAATTATCAAAGGATATGAAAGACCTATAGACTAAAAACTACAAAGTATTATTAAAAGAGACTGTAAAGCCGAAACAGGTTTGGCTCAGCGGATAGAGCGTCGGCCTGTGGACTGAAGGGTCCAAGGTTCGATTCCGGTCAGGGGCATGTACCTGGGTTGCGGGCACATCCCCAGTGGGAGATGTGCAGGAGGCAGCTGATTGATGTTTCTCTCTCATCGATGTTTCTAACTCTCTATCTCTCTCCCTTCCTCCCTGTAAAAAATCAATAAAATATATTTAAAAAAATAAAAGATACTGAAAAAGAGAACCAAGATGGTGGCATAGGCAAACACTGGCTGCCTCCCACAACCACATCAAAATTACAACTAAAATACAGAACAACCACCATCAGAACCACCTCTAATCTGGCTGAATGGAAGTCCTACAACTACAACAGTAAAGACGAAAGCGTATTGAGACAGGTAGGAGGGGCAGAGGTGTGCCAAACGGGCTGGTCCAATACCCACATTTCTTTAATCAGGAGGGATATGTCCAAGGCCTCCCGTGAGAAGCAGGGGGTCCTGTCCCTACACCAGACCCCCCAAACCAGAGTTCCAGACTGGGAAGAGAAGTCCCCATAACTTCTAGCTATAAAAACCAATAGGGATTGTGGCTGAGCGAGACTGCTGGAGTCCCAGGTGTTCTTCTTAAAAGGCCCGCAGACGAAACTTACACAGTCTCCATTCCTTTGCAATCCAGTGCCAGGCAGTGGCTTTGGGGGAATCCAGGGACATACAGGGAAGAACTGGACTGTCTGGCATTGGGGCAGGAACTCGGGGGCAGCTTTCTCCCAGCCAAGGATGCTCACAGGAGTTATCATTCCTGTGCTGGACCTCTCCCATCGCCGAGCTGACTGGCAGGCACATCTGAGTTTCCATCAGTGTGCCCCACACTGTTCACTCTGCCCTGGTGATTCCCTGAGAACTCACCCCATCCAATTTGCAGCCCCACCAAAGCTGTTTGCAGCTGCTTTTCTTTATGAGTGGCTTTTCTTTAACTTTGCTAAAAAATCTCTTAAACAAGCAGTAGCTGGAGCCAGCATGCCCCAAACCGATCAATAAAAGGCCCAAGACCCTGCACTAGCACCAGCCTGCCTTGCCTCACAGCTGGGCCTCACCTGGGCACTTCCTAGCCCAATACAAATAGAAGCCATCTGTAGATCTCTCTGTAGCTCATATCCAGTGGCCCCAGGCAGTGGCTGATTTTGCACCTCCCTGGAGGCCCTAGGGGCATCCGGTGGACAGCTTCAGACCATACCAGATTACAACTCTATGCATCCGCAAGTGACACACTCAAGGGTCAGACTCTGAGCAAGTCCTGCTCCATAGGGGTGTCTCCTCCACTGTAGATGCAGCTGGTCCTCACAGCCAATTGGCCTAGAGGCCAATTCCTCCCAGTGATGCAAATTCCTCCCAGTGACGCCAATCAAGGCTCAACTACAACATTTTGCAGCCCGCAGCCCACAGCCCACACAGAGGTGCACCTAAAGTGCTCAACTCAGGTGACTGGGGAGGCTTAGCCACTAGGCTCTAAAGGACACCTATTACACAAGGCCACTCTACCAATTCCAGGCGACATACTAGTAACAGCTCTGACTAACACATAGAAACAAACACAGGGAAGCAGTCAAAATGCGGAGCCAAAAAAACATGTTACAAATGAAAGAAATGGGAGCAAGCAAACTACTGGATACAGAGTTCAAAACAATGGTTATAAGGTTACTCAAGGATCTTAATGAGAGCTTCAAGGGACTTGGTGAGACTTTCAAAGATGAGAATGTCAAAGACAAAAAAAGACCAGTCTGAAATTAAGCATACACTAACTGAAATAAAGAATAATTTACAGGGATTCAACAGAAGAGTAGAGGATTCCAAGAATCAAATTAAGGATTTGGAATATGAGGAAGCAAAAAACACCCAATTAGAAGAGCAAAAAAGAAAAATATGAAGATAGTGTAAGGAGCCCCTGGGACAAACAACTTCAAGCATACCAACATTTGTATTATGGGGGTGCCAGAAGGAGAAGAGAGAGTGCAACATATTGAAAACCTATTTGAAGAAATAATGACAAAAAGCTTCCCCTACCTGGTGAAATAATAGACTTACTAGTATAAGTCCAGGAAGCACAGAGAGTCCCAAACAAGAGGAACCCAAAGACACCCACACCAAGACACATCATAATTAAAATGCCAAGGGTTAAAGACAAAGAGAGAATCTCAAAAGCAGCAAGAGAAGAGCAGTTAGTTACCTAAAGGTAGCACCCATGCAACTGTCAGCTGATTTCTCAACACAAACTTTGCAGGCCAGAAGGAAGTGGCAAGAAATATTCAAAATGATGAATGGCAAGGACCTACAATCAAGATTACTCTACCCAGCAAAGCTATCATTTTGAATGGGAGGTCAGATAAAGAGCTTCACAGACAAGAAAAAGCTAAAGGAGTTCATCACCACCAAACCAGTACACTCAATCCCCAGTGGGAGCCCTGCAGGAGCCAGCCAATTGATGATGGTCCTCTCTCATTGATGTTTCTATCTATCCCTCTCTCTTCCTGCTCTCTAAAAACCAATAAAAATATTAAATAAAAAGTGAATCACACATGGATTTTAATTTACTACTACAAGGACCACCCCCCCCCCCCCCGCCCTTGGATTATAAGGTATTTTAAAACTAAAAGACAGTAATAACAGAAGGAAACTAGTAGGTTATCTTTAATTTCCCTCCCAACTATTTTCCTAAATAATACAATAAGGCATTTAATAAATACTGGTGTTTCCATTTCTTCCAGAACATACACTAGAGTTTAAGATTAGGTAATACTTAGTATGCGAAGGCTCTTAAATATGCCTCTGCCGTAATTATTTCTGAAACATGCAGTGTCACCATATTCCAAGTAAAAATCTAAAAAATTACTTAGTAAAGACTTACCCAGGTTTCCTTGCTCGATTGTCAGCACTACCTCATCCATCACCACGGCCCTAAAGTCCAGTTCCTCCTCACAACATTTGGCCTTTAATGCTCTTAAGATCTCTTTCTGGGGATAGTCTTCCCTGATTCGACGATCTGTCAAAAACCACAACTTGGCAGCCACGGAGCTACACATCTTGACCTGCTTATTCTTCCTTTTCCTGGATTATTTCTTCCTGGATGTAAACTCTTTCTAGATGGAAGAGAAAATAAACATACAAATCAAGAAGTCTACTTAATTTCTGGCTTCCACCCAATAAGTGCCGTGATTCATACTAACTACACAAGCGGGTTAATAGGGTAATATGACTTTTCCCCTTTCATTCAAATTAAAAATATTTGTACCACTAGAAATATGGAAACTGATAACCTCCCCTGAAATAAGATTTCTCCATTTCCCACTGGGGAAGCTAGCACTGCAATTTTATAATTACAACAGGTCACTTATCAGAAACTTTCAATGCCATTCCCTATCCTAATAAAAGAGTAATGTGCAAATTAACCATCACTCCACGACAAAGACGGCGGCGCCCATAGTGGCCAGGGTGGTGGGGAGAGACAGACACAAGGAGGGAGGGGTCTCTGGCCAGAGACCGGGGTGCAGGACGCTGGCGTCATTGCAGGCCGGGCTGAGGGACCGTCCCCCTCCCCCGTCCATGAATTTTGTGCACCAGGCCTCTAGTATTATATATTGTCTAGGATAGTGGTCAGCAAATTCATTAGTCAACAGAGCCAAATACCAACAGTACAATTGAAATTTCTTTTGAGAGCCAAATTTTTTAAACTTAAACTATATAGGTAGGTACATTGTTATTAACTTAATTAGGGTACTCCTAAGGCTTAGGAAGAGCCACACTCAAGGGGCCAAAGAGCCGCATGTGGCTCACGAGCCGCAGTTTGCCGACCACAGGTCTAGGATATACTCTAATCTGATCACCTACTGATTTATCCCCTCCCCCAAAATGCAAGTCCCTTCTTGATACAAAATAGAGACTGCAATTATCAATAATATATTCCCATAGCTCTCCCATCACTGTAAGTTCCTGTCATATATATTCATGTATCTGTAGTTTATTGAATTTTCTTTCCTTATTTGGTTATATGTATATTTTATTATAAACATTTTTATAGACATTTTTAAAAATGAGATAGTAGCACCAACATTACTGGATGAGCATCAACACTGAAGTACTTTACACAGCAACTTTAATCAAATAATTTGAGAATGTAGAAAAAAAAACTTTAAAAAACAAAATAAATGCCAAAGTCCATTCACTAAAATTTGTTTATTTCAATCAGGAAGCATGCTTTTACTCAGTGTTTTTATTCTTTCTTTAAATAGAATTCTTAAAAGTAAACACAGCTTGTTTACTAGAACACAAAAAAAGGACTTTCTTCTGCAAGTGGAGTTTTGCTTCTCAGAGTTTATATCATGAGCAAGACAGCAGTTGAAAATCATTTTCTGAGAAATGAAAACTTGTAAGCTTTACTAACAAACATAACAAAAGAAAACTCTTTTCCAGTACTATTCCAGATGATACAGCAAACCTAACACAGAAGGAAAGAACAAGGGCAAGGATTAGAGGAAACAATGGCCATACAAATGGATGGCCTCCAGCATCCCCGCAGCTGAAACTGGTTCCTCATGTACCATTCACACCCTCTCCAGGGTCTCAGCCAGAAGGGCCTACTCCACAGACGCGCACATGATTAGGACCAGAACATGGTGGGAAAGACACACACACACACACACACACACACACCCCTTGGCCTGCCATGCCTGCCCAATGACCTATGGCCTCAAAGGCATCAGTCCCTGGAAAGCAGGGAAGAAATAACATAATGTGGGAGATACACAGAAGAGAGAGGGCTTGGGCTTGTAGCTATGGAAACACAAGGGAGGGAGGAGCTCTCAGCTGTGGTGACACATCAGGCCAAGACCCAAGTAACCAGCAAAGAGGATGCCTCATGCCGAGCCTCTTGGCTCTCTGTACCCTTTTTCCATAGCTGTGATCAAGAACATACCCACTAGCGTCCTAGGTAAGATATGATAATAACTCAACTTACACACTGGGAAGACAGGATGTGGCCTTACAGAGTCTTCCAGGCCACTAGGAAGGGTCTCACTCAGGAGAAAAAGATCCACAAAAGTCACACCAGAGTACCCAATATAGAGATCCCAGTTGCCCTTGAGAGACAAACTATAAAAATGCCCTTAAAAAGTTTATATTGGGTAGTTTTTGAAACACCCTGTCCCTGACTTCCAAAACTCCAAAGCTATCTCTGTGCCTACCCTGACATTTAGTTCTTGAACATCATCTGTTCACCAATGATTGAATTTCATTGTATAAACTGCCCAGCCATTATGGCCCCAAGAGAAATCAGGATGGGATGTTACAGCCACGGGCAACTGGAAAGCAGGAACATTCTGCCGATACTTACAGGTCAGCTCTCAGAAAATGCCCAGGCTGCAACAGTAACACCCATGGTATTTTCAGTGATTCTACAGTCATACAGTAAAAGCACTCCAAGACTGCAACCTCACACTGCTGTGTAGCAATCCCAACAGATGATGCACATGAGCATCCCATCTTGTCTGACTTCATGGCCACATAAAGTTTGGGTGTTTCTATACTGGTATGCAACAAACAACTGCAGGTTCAGATTAGGCTATCTCCTTTCATTTTCTTTCTTTAAAATATCTTTTTATTGATTTCAGAGAGGAAGGGAGAGGGGGAGAGAAACATCAATGATGAGATAGAAACATCATTGTTCAGCTGCCTCCTGCATGCCCCCTACTGGGGGGTCAAGCCCACAATCCAAGCATGTGTGAAGTATGGTAGCAACCATCTCAGGTAGAAATTATAGTTTAACTTTAACCTTGCTGTTTGGCTTATGTACCTATTTGCTTTAACAATGGACAGGTTATTTTGATTTTCTGAATTATATAAATCATCCCATTCGATTAAATGCCTTATTGATTGTAATGTGAATATCCCATGGGTTGTGGTCATACTGGTCTTAGAAAGCACATTTTTCCTTTACCTGGGAAGGACAGCACAGTTATCCCAAGGTCAGAGGGCTCTAGACCCCAAACTGTAATTTAGATAACATGCCTAAGTTTAACCCAGGTTACCCAAGGGCTCTAGATAATGTATTTCCGCCAATTCAGTGACCCCGAGACCCAAATCTATAATTAACATGCTTAATTCTGCTTCTGTGAACTGCTTTTTTGCGAGCCAGGCAGGTTCCTCATTCCAAACCCTGGATGTAATCAATACCTTTGTGATTTTTTGCCTATATAACCCTGGAGCTTCGACCATCTTGTTACTATGAGATTTGGGAAATAACCCCTCATAGTCCCGGATTGCAATAAATGTGACTCTTTAATTCGACTTCTTGAGGCGTCCTTCTGTGTTTCACGGGGTACGTTACAATAGTGCCCTTGCCTGGAATCGAACCCAGAACCTTCCAGTCCACAGTACAATGCTCTCTCCACTGAGTCAAACCAGCTAGGGCTTTCATTTTCTTTTTAATGGGCTCAAAGTCTCTTGATCCTAGGGTTCAAACAAAGAAAATGATGTTCCCTCCCTGTCTTCGAGAAGTGAAGCAAAGCTGAAGGTATCATTTCACTTGCTACAACGGGAATACATCCTTTCAGAAGGGATGCCTGCACCCCAGAATCTGGAACTGAAAGGATGCTCTCTCTCCCTACAGAAAGAGACTCTGGAAAGAAGCAGAGGCTGTGATGAAGAGGTCTGACATCAATGTCAACGGCTGTGGTTTCTCAAAGCCTGCCTAAATGGTAGGCGAAAATGGCAGGAACTTGGAACTGAGGTATCTTTGGTCATGTGGAATACATTTTCTTTATCAGCTTCAAAAGATTCTTACGTTATACCTTAATTTTCATGTAAAGATTCATAGAGGTATGCAATAGTGTGTTCCAACTCTCTATTTCTGTACACCAAGTAGATGACATCCTCAGTCTGTAAAGGGCACAACTACTACTTAACAACCTTCAGCTTGCTAATTATCGTTTCATTGGTGCTGGTATCTTTAAGTGACACCTGTACAGATTTTTTAATCTACTCTAATTTTAGTGATCTCCTGAGACCAGTTTATTGGCAGGGAATGAAAGGGCACAACCTCTCCTCCACCCAATGGCCCACTCCTGTTTCCAGAAGATGAGAGGCTGGCCATCCTTGGCGCTCAGGGCTGCCTGCTGAGGAGGCTACTTGCCTTTTTAAGACTATTCCACTGTGATTCACATCTAACCAGACCTCAGAAATTCTCAGGTGAAGACTCTCCAGCCCCAATGGCAGAGGCTCATCATCCCCACCCCCACCCCCATGGCCTGGCAACAATGCCTTCCTGTGGCCCAGAAAGAGACCAATAGGTGGCACCTCCTCTGATGGCCTTCTCCTCCCCCTAACCCAGCGGTTCTCAACCTGTGGGTCGCCGAACCCTTTGGCAGTCGAACGACCCTTTCACAGGGGTCGCCTAAGACCATCCTGCATATCAGATATTTACATTACGATTCAAAACAGTAGCAAAATTACAGTGATGAAGTAGCAACAAAAATAATTTTATGGTTGGGGGTCACAACATCAGGAACTGTTTTAAACGGCCAGAAGGTTGAGAACCACTGCCCTAACCAGTATTTTAAAACATCTACTTTTCTATTTCCCATCCACTAAGATCAAGGAAAAAGAAAACACAAAAAAGCTTGTAAGAAGTGAAAAGCAGATTCTGCCATGTGAAGATACAAGGAGAAACTGACAGTCTGCAACCTGGAAGAGGATCCTGGCCAAAATCTGACCAGGCTGGCACCATGATCTTGGACTTCCAGATTTGAAAACTGTGAAATTAATTGCTGTTGCTTATATGCAAAAAAAAAGAATTAAGTCAAAAGCATAACAGTGAACAGTCCAGAAGCCCAAATCTATACAAACAAAAAATTATAGTCCCAAGTCTTTTTTTTTTTAAAGTTCAAATTATATCCACTATTTTTAAACACAGAAAAGAGTCTATAAAAAAAATAAAGTGGGGCCGAAACCGGTTTGGCTCACTGGATAGAGCGTCGGCCTGCGGACTGAAGGGTCCCAGGTTCGATTCCGGTCGGGGGCATGTGCCTGGGTTGCGGGCACATCCCCAGTGGGAGATGTGCAGGAGGCAGCTGGTCGATGTTCCTCTCTCATCGATGTTTCTAACTCTCTGTCTCTCTCCCTTCCTCTCTGTAAAAAATCAATAAAATATATTAAAAAAAATAAAAAATAAAAAATAAAGTGGGTTTTTTTTTCCCTCTGACATTTAAAGGAGTAAGTTTAGTGACCCAATAAGATATCTGTAAGAAAAGACTTTACTCTCCAACATTTGCAAATGTTCATATATACACAAGAATATAATCTCTCCTCTTAGAATATAAACTCGGATGAAATAGTTTCCATACTCTATTTCTTTATTTCTCTCAGAGTATCAAGAAAAACAATGTATATATCAATATCAAATAAATGCTACTAATAAACTAAAATAGTTTTGAAATAAAAAGAAATTCAAAGAGAATTTACTTTTATATTAGAGCCAGTATTCCCATGTAAACTTCTGATGGGCACACCATTTTTAACAAATCACTGTCATCTTCAAACAGTCTAGACCAGTGGTCGGCAAACTGCGGCTCGGCAAACCGCAGCTTGCAAGCCACATGCGGCTCTTTGGCCCCTTGAGTGTGGCTCTTCCATAAAACATCGACTTCAGCGCATGGGCCACGAAGTTTCAATCACACTGTATGTGTGCGCCCGCACATGGTATTTTGTGGAAGACCCACACTCAAGGGGCCAAAGAGCCGCATGTGGCTCACGAGCCGCGGTTTGCCAACCACAGGTCTAGACAAAGCTAATTAAATGGGAATCATAAATAAAGTGGTTAATTCATTTTTCTTGTGAGGTCCCTTCCCAACGGTAATTATTCTGGGAGGAAAAAAGCAAAATCACAATCTATCATTTGAACACATTAAAGCATCGCTTACTATTATTAGAAAAATTCTTTTTTTTTTTTTTGGAGTCCTTTTTTTTTTTTTATTAAATCTTTATTGTTCAGATTACATTTGTTCTCTTTCCCCCCGCCCCCATAACTCCCCTCCTCCCAGTTCCCGCCCCACCCTCCGCCCTCACTCCCCACCCACTGTCCTCATCCATAGGTGCATGATTTTTGTCCAGTCTCTTCCCGAATCTCCCATTCCCCTTTCCCCCCCAAGAATAGTCAGTCCATTCCCTTTCTATGTCCCTGATTCATTATAATCACCAGTTCATTCTGTACATCAGATTATTTATTCACTTGATTCTTAGATTCACTTGTTGATAGATGCATGTTTGTTGTTCACAATTTGTATCTTTACCTTTTTCTTCTTCCTCTTCTTAAAGGATACCGTTCAGCATTTCGTATAATACTGGTTTAGTGGTGATGAAGTCCTTTAGCTTTTCCTTATCTGTGAAGCTCTTTATCTGACCTTCAATTCTGAATGATAGCTTTGCTGGATAAAGTAATCTTGGTTGTAGGTTCTTGCTATTCATCACTTTGAATATTTCTTGCCACTCCCTTCTGTCCTGCAAAGTTTCTGTTGAGAAATCAGCTGACAGTCGTATGGGTATTCCCTTGTAGGTAATTGAGTCTCTTTCTCTTGCTGCTTTTAAGATTCTCTCTTTGTCTTTTGCTCTTGGCATTTTAATGATGATGTGTCTTGGTGTGGTCCTCTTTGGATTCCTTTTGTTTGGGGTTCTCTGCGCTTCTTGGACCTATAAGTCCATTTCTTTCACCAGGTGGGGGAAGTTTTCTGCCATTATTTCTTCAAATAGGTTTTCAATATCTTGCTGTCTCTCATCTTCTGGCACCCCTATAATTCTGATATTTGTACGCTTGAAGCTGTCCCAGAGGCTCCTTACACTATCTTCGTATTTTCGGATTCTTTTTCATTTTGCTTTTCCGGTTGGGTGTTTTTTGCTTCTTCGCATTTCAAATCTTTGACTTGATTCTTGCGCTCCTCTGGTCTGCTATTGGGTGTCTGTATAATATTCTTTATCTCAGTCAGTGTATGCCTAATTTCTAGTTGGTTATCACAGCATCGAGGGTCTCATTAGTTTTCGTGAGGCTCTCATCAAGTTTATTGGCAGCTTCTAGCACATTATTGCAAGCCCTCAAAATTGTGTTTTTTAGCTCTATATCCTCCATTTCTGTCATGTTTTTTTGTCTCCGCATTTTTTATGCTTTCTTGGTGCACCCCCTTGTGGTCTGTGTGCGCAGTCTTGTTCTAGTTAAGCCTTGATTGTTGTAGTTAATACTAGAGGGATTTGACCACCAGGCCGACTGGCTGTGAGAATCAGGTGTGGGAAAAATGTCCTCTGGAGAGGTGCTAATCTAGCCTTTGCCTGAGGTGGTCCGGCAAATGGCTCTGCGCAGGGCTTGGGCGGGGCGGGATCAACAGGGCGGGCGGAGGGAGCAGTTATGGCTGCTCTCAGTCCCGTTCCCAGAGGCTCTGCTTCTCAGAACCCTGGCAACCGCTGCAAACCACGGAGAGAAAGCTGCCTTCACGTTCCAACTGATGCTAGACAATCCTGCTTCTCCCGTTTGAGTCTGAGTCCCTAGAGACTCGCCCGGATCTGGAGCTCAGAGTCTGAGACTCCCTCCTGATTGAAAACGACAACCGCGCCCTCAGCCACCAGCCCGCTTTGTGCGCGCACGTCCACACCTTTATATTTTCCACACTGCGCCTCCTCTGAGCCTCGGCATGCTGTTGTCTTTCCTTCTAGTTGAAGAGTCTCTCCTCAGCCAGCCTTCCTGTAGTTCTGGGTGAAGTCCGTTCCGTCTTTTAGTTTTATTTTTGAAGTGGTTGTTTGCCGCAGCAGTCTCCGGTGTTTACCTATGCCGCCATCTTGGTGGTCTCTATTAGGAAAATTCTTTATTCTAGATAAGACATAGTATATGAACCCAGAATCAAAAGACTAAGAAAGAGTAAAATTAGAGAAGAAAAACATGAATTCTAATATACAAACTAAAATTTACTCCATTTGGCAATTACTACAGATGTGCTTTCAATGACATCATTCTGTCTTGGATTTGAAATTGGATCAGGTTATAGAGAAAAATAACAAATACTAGTATGTGTATCTTGAGTTGTAGGCACTTCTTCGTAGTCTCTTTTTCTGTGACCCTTTTTTCCTGACAGCTCTACTTTTGCAGTCCCCTCTGGGCTTCTTAAACTCTTCCCTCCTTTCTCTAGAAATGTCATCCTCAGCCAGGTTTCAACTATTACCACTGAAACTCAAATATATCATTGACGTATTAAATCTCTCTCTCCAACCAGGCAATGGTGTGCAATTATTTGGTCAAACAGTAGTCTACATGTTGCTGTCAAGGTATTTTGTAAATGTGATTAACATCTACAATCAGCTGACTCTGAGTAAAGGAGATTACAATCATAATGTGGGTAGGTCTCATCCAACCAGATGGAAGGACTGAAAAGCGAAACTGAGATTTCCCAGAGAAACTCTGCGTCAAGACTACAACCTTCCTGTTTACAGCCCTACAGGTTGTGAATTGGCCAGATCCACAATCACAGAGCCAGTTCCTTAAAATTAATATCTCTCTCTCTCTCTCTCTCTCTCTCTTTTTATGTCATGTTATTTAATAAAAGAATACCTTTTAATGCCAACTTTGTGATGTCTCGGGTTTTAACCAAAGATCTGTTGTTTATGAAGGCTTTTTCTCTCAATGAGTTTTAATGTCCCCAATTCTTTCAATCTGCTTCAAATAAAAAACAATTTAGAATATATATATATATATATATATATATATATATATATATATATATATTGTTACCCGCTTGCTCAACCAGTGTGGCACAGTGGTTGAACATCGCCCTATAAACCAGGAGGAGTCAGGGTACATGCTCGAGTTGCAGGCTCAATCCCTAGTAGGGAGGCAGTCAATCAATGATTTTTCTCTCATCATTGATGTTTGTCTCTCCCTCTCCATTCCTCTCTGAAATCAATAAAAATATATTTTAGAAATAATAAATTTCCTTCCCCTCCCCTCCCCTCCCCTCCCCTCCCCTCCCCTCCCCTCCCTTCCCTTCCTCCAATAGACCATCAGAAGTAGATCTGAATTGCTCATAGAAATGAGAAAGAATGGAAATAAAAACACAAACGCAAAAAAATAAATGGAACTCCCATTTGACCCAGTAATCCCACTTCTAGGAATATATCCCAAGAAATCAGAAACACCAATCAGAAAGAATATATGCACCCCTATGTTCATAGCAGCACAATTTACAAATAGCTAAGATTTGGAATCAGCCTAAGTGCCCATCAGCAGATGAGTGGATTAAAGACTGTGGTACTTCCACACAATGGGATACTAGGCTGCTGTAAAAAAGACAGAACTCTTACCATTTGTAAGAGCATTGATGGACCTGGAGAGAATTATGCTAAGCGAAATAAGCCAGTCAGAGAAAGATAAATATTACATGATCTCATTCATTTGTGGAATATAATTGTTATGCCCAGATTTCAGGATCCCCAAGAAACCAACAGGGAGCCAGCAGTCCGATGCAAAAGCATGAGTCTGTATTTCAAGCTAGCTTGAGCTCCCCTCCACCAGACTCACCGACACATCGGCTAGCCAAGTGGCCAAGAGACAGAACCCCGCCTAGAGACGGGTTTTAAAGAGGGTGTTGGAGTAAGGGGGGGAGAAAGGACTGTGCTCTGCTGATTGGCCAGGAGCAAGTCGATGTCTTGTTTCTGGGTGTGGCTAGCAGAGTCTTAGACTTCCGGGAAGAAGCTCCTTGCCAAGCACGTGGCCAAGGTAAGATGGAGGACGTAGCCCTTACCCTGGGGCAAGATGGAGGGCCTAGCCCTCGCCCTTTCATTCCCCCCTTTGTCTTGGAACTTCCGGCTCAATCATGAGACGGACTGCATTTCTATTCCACCGTTGCTAGAGGCCCGTACTGGGCATATCTTAACAAATGGTCTGGTAGAAGGGGAAGAAACCATTTTAGCTTTAACAACTTCTATTGAAATAGGATTTTTCTTAAAATTCCTCCATGGCTATCAAAAAGCCAAATCAAGATTCCTGATGTTTGCATAAACACAACAAGAATGGTAACTGACTACCTTTGCTGGAATCTCATGGTTGAATCTTAATATGCCCCGTAGGGCCAGGAAGCCATGCCACCCAGCTGCCATCAGGCCCGCCTGCAGTATCTGCTGAGTTCGGTGAATCCCTCACCTGTAGCAACTCCACCTGAGCCCACGCTCCAGGCTTTAAGGCCCATCTCAGTAGCCCTCCTACTTGTTGCGGCCCAGAGTGTGTGGGGGTTCCGCAGGGACGCAGAGGCATCCTTACTGCTCCCCTTCTACTCTTACCAACCGCCAGTGATGGTAGGGCATCGGCCTGACACTCCAGCGCCAGCCATCTTCAGGGCTTCCAAGCAGGATACCAGGCTTTCTTCCTGGCATTCTTACTGGCTTCAAGTCTTTAGAGCTCAGACAGGGCTCTTTAAAACATGATACTCCAGTCAAAGTTTTCCGTTAATAAAACCACTATTAGGAACCGGTCTTATTGAATCTATGCAAAGAAATGTATTGCCATGTTAGCATTGCCAAATTTCGGAGGAATTACATAAGAAGAAAGACATACTGATCTACTCTAAGATTTTCTGACTTTCCTTGCCAATTCCTTTTAATTGTTGGCATTAAACTTTCTTTCTATGCATAATCATGCCTTAGACCTTCTATTCTAAACAGGCTTTTTTCAGACTACCCCTGACATGGGCATGGTCACAAAGGCCTGCAAGCAGTACACACGCTGCCAACTGTTAGCTGTCTCTCAACAGAGACCAAAACCTGATGGGCACCGTTCCCTGCCCAGTTGGGCACCTGCCCTCTTGGCAGCTAGTCACCCTTTACTTTTGGAGGTCACCCCACATAGTTCCCTTCCAGGACAGCCAACATACATTCAAACCTGCAAAAGAATCAAAGGTCAATATAACATATCAATACAATGAAACATACTAAACATGTGATACTAAAGTCTATTCCTGATCTCCCTATGAATTGTCCTTGTCTTTTTGGAGCCATGTCCATGAAGATGCAGGCATTATCTAAGTCTATTCAATGTTACCAGCATCAGGCAGGTCGAGCACACCACCGTAGCTTGAGCTTGAGCGGGTTGTGTTGATCTCGATCAACGCTCCATTTGGTGACGAAGTCTTTCCGGATCGCGGATGGGTCTGCTGACCAGACGTGGGTGTGATGGACCCAGGTCGCAACGCTGTCTATCTATTTTGAGAGCGGTGGGGGTCTCAGCACCACGGTGTAGGGTGTAGGGATCCTTCCAACGTGGCTCCAGGGTCTCCAGGTGGTGCCTTTTGACGTAGACCCAATCTCCTGGTCTGTGCTGATGAGGAGTTGGGGTTGGGCCAGTCTCCTGGGTGGCGCCGAGGCGCAGCCAAATGTCCTCGTGCACCCTCTGGAGCCCTCTCAAGGAAAGAGACAATTCTTGCAGCAAGAAAGTCAGCTTTAAGGTTAGGAATGATAGGGGGTGGCCTGCTAAACATGATAGGAGAGCCACCCAGTCCCCGCCAGTTTCCATGGTTTGTTTCTACCAGTTCCCTTTGTGGCAGAACAGCAACCAGGCCTCTTTCAAGGGAGTACGCTAGGAGGGGATATCAGCCCCTCCTTTGCTAGACCAAACCCTTTCAGTACATTTGACCAGCTTCATTCCCACCTATCTTTACAGATTCTAAGGCCCATTTTTTTTTTCTTAATCAGTACTGGCCTGTATTATCTAATTCAGCACAGGCAGGGGGAAGGGCCCATTAAATCTTTGCCTTGAGGAACTGTGAGCCCCATCCTTAAATGTCCCAATCAGACTAGAAAAGCCACAAATACCTTTTAAATTTACCCCAGAATTCCAAAATCCCAACCCAGCACAGAATATCACATAGCAAATCAAAGTTCCCAGCAAACAAACAGAGATGCTTATAAACATCAAATAAACATTTACACTTACACCTTTTCAGTGAACAAGTATTTTTACAGTCTTGGGCTCTTGAGCAGATAACAGGGACACCACCCAAGTCCCCTGATGGGGGCCTGACAGGAACAGATGTGGAGGCCTTTCCCACATCCCAGGACAGGATTCTTGACCTGTCTCACTCAGATAGAAACGGTTTTCATCACAAACAAACAAACAAATCCAAAACCAGAAACCAAGAAAACCAAGGCCAGAAGTACCCTCTGATGTTTCAGGGGTACCAAGGAAGGAGAAGTTAGGCAGTGTCCTGCCCTTCTCACAATCCACCACCAGTGACCAGTTCCAGCTTACTGGCCTACCATCTATTCAAAATCTCTTTCCTCCCATCACACCAAAGCCATGCTTTTCAGTTAGTTAAAACTTTTAGCCTTAATTTTTAGGTGACATGTAAATAATTAACATTCCTCAGATTAACAATACATTCAAATTTAACAACAGGGATACATATTTAAGCAATAAGGACAGATCAATTTATAGAAGCAGAGACAGCATGCAATCCAAACCACAGCTGTGGGTAAACACATTATCTAGAGTCCTTGGGTAACCTAGGTTAAACTTAGGCATATCCTGGGTCTCTGAACACTGAGTTGATCAGCATGAAACCACAGTCTCTGACTTTAGAAATTGGATTACTGCTATCAGTCCCTTTTAAAGAGATTAGCTTAAAAAATAAATCCGAGAAGCAAGCATACTTCTGCCCCATAAAACTCCGCCTTAAAGCTCCACCCCTGACTAAATCAGAGGGGGGGGCCTTTGCTGTTTCAAGATGGCGGCCCCCAGGGGAGCGGCAAACCATGCGGCCAACATGGCGGCTGCCAAGTCATGCAGCCCCAAATGGTGGCTGTACCAATAAGCAAAGGCATTTAGTTACCACAATAACACAATTTTTCCCAATTCAATCAGAACATTTTTGTCAGGTTCATCTCTGCCATTTTTAAGGCCAAAACAGTCTCGGGTTTTTATTCTGTACACAGCAAAAGGTCAAGTTCAGCTCAAAACTATGCGCACTCGTTTTTAAACTGGCCTTTTCCCTTTACACGTGCACAGAAATCCCGGATGCATTTTCTTGGGAAGTGGGTGACCTGTTTTCACAGATCATTACTCAGATGCCCACTTGACCTAAGTCGTGGAGCCACACAAAGGAGGGGAGAAGGCAGGCCCCCTCCCTCCACACTCACACACTATCACCAGACATTCACTCAGAGTTTAAACAATAACAACTTCCCAACTCCTGAGGGAGCTCTACAGCCTCCCCCAATCTCCTTGAAATGATCAATCACAATACCCGAAGGAGCAGTCTGAGTCCGTCCCATAACATCCATCCAGTAAGTCCACAGAAAACAGAAACACACACACAGACAAACAGGGCCCCAAAGAACAGCCTTCCAACTCCATGGAAGCAACTAGACGATGGCATTACGCCAAACCAGCGGGAGCGACCCGCCTCGTCTCAAATCCGCGAGAGGAATACACATCTCTCATGAGGGGAATACACATCTCTCATGAGGGGAATACACATCCCTCAAATCCGTGAGGAGAATACACATTCCTCGTGGGGAGCAGAACGTCTTCTAACTCTCCCCCGCCTGTGGTCGTACACGGAGCGTCCGCCTAGACCCCTCAGGCAGAGATTCCAGAAGTGAGCTCACACAGGACAGATAAAGAACAAGTCCCCGAACAGAGGCAGTAGAAAACTACCTAGGAATGCTTCTCTTCTACCTTTTTTAAAAGATAGGCCAGATTCGAACCCTTAGCCAGTCCGAGTTTTGATGGTGAGTACCATCTAGAAGCCATTCCTCCAGATACAGGACAAGTCCCTTAGAGATAACATATATCACACAGAACAGAATACACAACACACAGACACTTACCGCAGCCAGTCAGACTCTTCAAACTGGGGGGTCTCTGGATGGTCTTGGGAACCACGGGCGAGCCCCCAAATGTTATGCCCAGATTTCAGGATCCCCAAGAAACCAACAGGGAGCCAGCAGTCCGATGCAAAAGCATGAGTCTGTATTTCAAGCTAGCTTGAGCTCCCCTCCACCAGACTCACCGACACATCGGCTAGCCAAGTGGCCAAGAGACAGAACCCCGCCTAGAGACGGGTTTTAAAGGGGGGGTTGGAGTAAGGGGAGGAGAAAGGACTGTGCTCTGCTGATTAGCCAGGAGCAAGTCGATGTCTTGTTTCTGGGTGTGGCTAGCAGAGTCTTAGACTTCCGGGAAGAAGCTCCTTGCCAAGCACGTGGCCAAGGTAAGATGGAGGACGTAGCCCTTACCCTGGGGCAAGATGGAGGGCGTAGCCTTTACCCTGGGGCAAGGTGGAGGGCCTAGCCCTCGCCCTTTCAATAATGAACAACATAAACTGATAAACAAAAACAGATCCAAAGACACAGAAACATCGAACACACCATCAAACCTCAGAGAGAAGGTAGGGGCGGGGTGGTGGGGGCAGTAAGAGATCAACCAAAGGAGTTGTATGCATGCATAAAAGCATAATCAATGGACACAGACAGTAGAGGGATGAGGGCCTGTGCTGGGGTGTGGAAGTGGGCAGGGAGAGGTCAATGGGGGAAAAAGGAGACATATATAATACTTTCAACAATAAAGAATTTTTTAAGAAAAAAGAATGGGGAAAAGGAGAACCACCCTGTTTGGGGAGGGGGATGGGTTTTTTTTTTTAAAGATATTAAAGGTACAGAAAATAAATAAATGATAAGATGAAAAGCTCAGAAGAGTCTCAGAAATACCTACCAAATAGTGTAAGTCCAGTTACCCCATTACTTACTAATAGTGTTCATCAATAAATGATCACAAAAGAATGTCCGCTTGAAACTAGGTATTTCCTACTAGTATATAATAGCATTCTTTTTTTTTTTTTTTTTTTTTAATATTTTATTGATCCCCTACAGAGAGGAAGGGAGAGAGATAGAGAGCCAGAAACATCGATGAGAGAGAAACATCGACCAGCTGCCTCCTGCACATCTCCCACTGGGGATGTGCCCGCAACCCAGGCACATGCCCTTGACCGGAATCGAACCTGGGACCTTTCAGTTCGCAGGCCAACGCTCTATCCACTGAGCCAAACCGGTTTCGGCTATAATAGCATTCTTTAGCTAAGATGCCACTTACCCTATTTAATAAAAAGCTAATTTGCAAATCAATGGAATGGCGGAATGACCAGTTGCTATGATGCGCACTGACCACCAGGGGGCAGACACTCAATGCAGGAGCTGCCCCCTGGTGGTCAGTGCGCTCCCACAGGGGGAGTGCCACTCAGCCAGAAGCCAGGCTCACAGCTGGCTAGAGCAGTGATGGTGGCGGTAGCCTCTCCCACCTCCACAGCAGCCTAAGCCATCAGTCGGACATACCCCAAGAGCTCCCGGACTGAGAGAGGGCACAGGCCAGGCTGAGGAACTCCCCACCCCCACCTCAGTGTACAAATTTCATGCACCGGGCCTCAAGTTATAAAATAACATCACTGGTTATGTGTTCTGAGTTCATAAAATGTCATATTCTTTACTACCTTAACTTGAAGGTAGACTGGAATGCTGTGAAAGTAGGACAGGAGACTAGATATTAATCAAAATTGACTTTACCAGTGACAGAAAAGGTATGACAGTCCCCATGATACCCCCCTTATACTCAAGAGTATTATCTCAAAAAGAGAACAAACATCTAATTTCCCAAAATTTATATGACACATTTTCTCATATTATCTCCTTCTTATAGCACTTTTACCCATGTATACATAATTATGGATTAAAAAAATGGGAGGATCATAATTTTCCTAACTAAACTCAATATTGTTCTTTATCACACGATTAAAGAAAAGTAATCGTAAAACCTGAATATTTACACAGAAACAAAAAAAGCACTGAAGGTACAGAAGGCAACACTTTGAACAATGTATATAAGTACCTATAAATTCCCTTTCTTCATACAAAAAAAATACGTGCAGGACAAAGGCAAAACAATACATACAGATAAGGTTGAATAGTCTCCATTTATGGTTCACAAAATACCTTCCACATATATTTCTCATTTAATCTCACATAATGCTGTGAGGAATACAGACATATATTATCCCATTTTTAAAAAAACTGGCCTGTCTACGATATAACAGTAGAGGCAGGACAAAGAGTCAGGTTTTCTGGTCTCTTTGTACTCTTTTCCACTATACCTAAAGATATCACAGGGAGTTTAGATAAGAAAATAAATTGACATTTTGAGTGAGTATATGCTCATACTCACCAGTCATACTGCGTGCATTAGGCAGTTTACTTGTATCTTCTCATTTAATTCTCACGATCATCCCTTTGACACTTCATTGTCTTCATTTGGCAAGTGAAGCTATTCTAGCAGAGATGTTAGTTAAGGTGTCTAAATTCACACAACTAGAAAGTGGTAGAGCCCAGAATGCTTCAAATTTCATATACTCTATGGCAGAGATTCCCACTTGCTTCCATTTTCTACTTTCCTTAGTAATAAGATATCTGATATGAAGCTGAGTACAATGCCATGTAACTAAAGACTGTATTCTGGCCGAAACCGGTTTGGCTCAGTGGATAGAGCGTCGGCCTGTGGACTGAAGGGTCCCAGGTTCGATTCCGGTCAAGGGCATGTACCTGGGTTGCGGGCACATCCCCAGTGGGAGATGTGCAGGAGGCAGCTGATCGATGTTTCTCTCTCATCGATGTTTCTGGCTCTCTATCTCTCTCCCTTCCTCTCTGTAAAAAAATCAATAAAATATATTTAAAAAAAAAAAAAAAAGACTGTATTCTGTAGGCTTTCCTGAAAGTAGATGTGGTCAGATCAGCTACATCTTCACCTATGTATACATGATTATGATTAAACAAAAGGAGAGCTAAGAGAAAAAAAAAAAAAATACTGCACTTAAGCTTCCAGAAAGCCTACTTAAGAGGAGTGCTCTTCCTTGGTCCTTGCTCCATCCTGCTACCCGGAATGTGGATGTTATGGCTACGAACCTAACAATCATCTGGACCATGAGGACAGGCGTCAACCTTGGAAAAGCACAACATGTTAGAAGAGCCTGAATCCCTAACTGTGTATGTCATGGCCTTGGACTGACTGACTACTTACTCTTTTGCATGAGAAATAAACTGCTATCCCTATTTATGTCATTGCTATTTGGGGATTCTTTATTATAGGCCACTAAACCTTACCTAACAAATATACTCTACCATACCTTGCTCAAAAGCTAAAGAAAATTATTACCTTGACATCAAAGCTTGCGTATGTCAGCAAGCAGTGGTACTGTTTCTCAGTGGAACTTTCTTTTTACACTTAATAAGATCATTTTACATTTGATCATTTTATTTTTTTAATATATTTTTATTGATTTCAGAGAGGAAGGGAGAGGGAGAGAGAGAGATAGAAACATCAATGATGAGAGAGAATCATTGATTGGCTGCCTCCTGCATGCTCCCTCACTGGGGATTGAGCCCGCAACCCGGCATGTGCCCTGACTGGGAATGGAAACCTGACCTCCTGGTTCATAGGTCAACATTCAACCACTGAGTCATGCCGGGTGGGCTCATTTTACTTTTATATTCCTTCTCACAACATTCCTAGAAGTATTTCTATACTTCTCCCCACACACACACACACACAAAAAAGTGTTCAAAGTCAAAAAGTAGTTGTAAACATATAAAACTAAGTATTCAATTAAGTAATACCTTCAATTAATATCTGAGTGCCCAGGCAGGAGAGGGTGGGAGGTAAGAGATCAACCAAAGGATTTGTATGCATGCATATAACCAATGGACACTGACAGTAGAGGGGTGTGGGCATGTGGTGGGGGGTGGGAGAGGCCAGGGAGAGGTCAATGGGGGAAAAAGGATACATATTTAATGCTTTAAACAATAAAGAATTTAAATTTTAAAAAAACATTTCAGTGCTTACAGTGCACTGTATCTAAAAATACCATGTTAAACAAAACAGAAATAGACCCAGCCCTCACACTAAAAATTATCTGATGTTACAACATCATGAGAAAGAAAAAATGCTCAACATCACTGAACATTAGGAAAATGCAAATCAAAACGATGAAACTACTTCACAGTAGTAGGATGGCCACTATCAAAAAACGAAACAAAACAGAAAATAAGTGTTGGGAAGGATATGGAGAAACTGGAAGCCTTACAAACTGTCCGTGGGAATGCAATAAAATGGTGCAGCTGCTATAGAAAACAGTACGGCAGTGTCTCAAAAAATTAAAAATAGAATTACCACATGATCCAGCAAATCCACTTTTAGGTATATACACAAAAGAACTGAAAGCAGAGTCTCAAAGAGGTATCTGTACACACATGTTCATAGCAGCTAAAAGGTGAAAGCAACCCAGGTGTCCATCAATAGATGAATAAATAAGCAAAATGCAATATATACATACTATGCCTCAAAAAGAAGTTAAGTTCTGATACATGCTACAACATGATGAACCCTGAGGACATTATGATCTGGTATCTAAAGTATTCAAATTCAGAGACAAAAAGTAGGGGCTGGGGGTTTGGGGGAGTAGGTAACTAATGTTTTACAGGTAGAGAGTTTCAGTTTTGCAAAGAAAAGAGTTCCAGAAATGGATATGGTGATGGTTGCACAACAATACAAATGTACTTAACCACTAACCTGTGAACTTTAAAAACTGTTAAGATGTTAAATTTTATCTTGCGTGTATTTTACCATAATAAAAGGAAAATTGGAAAAGGAAATAAAAATGATATGAGCACATTAACAAGCAGATTTTCACACATTTCCAACTAAAGGGTGAAAAAAGTATTACTTAAATTACCTGTACCTTAGTTACTAAAATTCCCAAAACAGTCTGTGGTATATAAAATCTATTAAACTTAAAAAAAAAGTAGTTTTCTCTGGAATGCAAATAAAATTTATAATGATTTCACTTAACAGAGGAATGTTATATCAAAGTATCTCTGGAACATGGCACAAGATTTGAAAAACATTCCTGAGACACAATGCACAGTGTAGCTTCAAGTTCATTACATTTGACGTGTTACATGTTGGGCCAAATTTTCTTTGAACATTTGGAAATTACTTTGAAAAAGGAGTTGGAAAGCTATGAATATATTCAAGCTGAAGGCTTTATAGATATGGCTAATAACTGATAACTCCAAAGCATCAGGGAATTCCAAAATTGCTATTTGGGCAAATCTGCATGAAGTTTTAACATGTAGTTTTCAAGACTTATCCAACATAGAACAGCAGATCAATAACAGAGAACTGGTCTCATCTTATATAGCAAATTCATATTCTATTTTGGAGATCTTATTACTAAGAACATGAAGCCAAGAGCAAGTATCAGAAGGGGATAGAGGAGAGGGAGAATGAAATATGTAAGGGGCTGAATAGATTAAAGACATTTAAGTAAGGAGAAGGTTTGTTTGTTTGCCTGGTTATTTGTTGCCACTTTCTAAATGAATCAGGCATATCCGTGTTTACAATTCAATTCACAAATTGGTACACATTTTACATAAGAATGTAGTAGACTCCTCCAGACATTGCTGGGGGAACTGAATGACAGATGAAAAGTACAGGGGCCGAACCGGTTTGGCTCAGTGGATAGAGCGTTGGACTGCGGACTGAAGGGTCCCGGGTTCGATTCCGGTCAAGGGCATGTATCTTGGTTGCGGGCACATCCCCAGTGGGAGGCATGCAGGAGGCAACTGATCGATCTCTCTCAACAATGTTTCTAATTCTCTATCCCTCTCCCTTCTTCTCTGTAAAAAATCAATAAAATATATATTTTTTAAAATATATATATATTTTTTAAAAGTACAGGAATCATGAAATTGGACTGTAATCTCCATAAATACAGAATTTCTGTCTTATTCTCTGCTATTATCCCCAGTGGGCAACACAGAACCTCATATACCAGGAGGTTAGGAGATATTTTAAAACTGTTTGCTAAACTGGATTATAAAGAGATCTCAAAAAACCAGGGGTATTTTCAATATTAAATACCATGCAAATATGTACCCCAACTGACGTTTCTCAAAACAAAGAAATGCAAGCCTAATGCTACTTTCCATCATCATTATACAACTGAAATAATTAGCACTGTTAACAATTAAAGTTTGGGGGGGGGGGGGTGGCAATTTCAGTAAGAGTAAGAAAAAAGATATAAGTAGATGGGTTCCATGCAGACCCAGGCTCTAAGGGAGGAGAACTGCGGAGCTCTGTGGCTTTTGTCCTCCAAGCCAATTTTAAAAGGACAAAAAACATTGAAAATAACACCATGGCATTAGTGCATTAGTTACTATGAAGCCAGAAAGTCATTACTTCTCTTTTGCAGACCTAACATGTTCACAGATGCATATGGCACATGAATCTAAAATACGTTATGTACAGATATTTTTGGAGGTACTTTATTATTTCTTAACAACCCTTAATAAGACAAACAGGAAAATTCCCAAGTAATGAAAGGCAACTGCCCCAACATCTGTACCTAATCTCCCCTATTCAACTTCTCTTGAAACAGCTGTACATGCCAGGACAGCTAGCATTTAAAAATAACACTTTTTTCATTGTTCCTATCACAATCTACTCACTCAGATTTTAAAATAATGTAACTATTAGTTTCTAAAGGCCCTTGTCTCATATACTTATAACTTAATCCCACCTTGTTGGGGTCCCAAAGGTGTGGACGGAGTCGGCGAAGAAGGAATGACACGGAGGCAGCGTTCAGTTGATCATCAGAGCCAGATTTCATCTTTATTGTCCTATTACATCTGAATTTATACCAGTTGATTTTAATCCTATCCATTCTATTCCAAAGGTTAGGGCGTTTCTTATCTCCATTCCAAGGTTACTCTCTATTGTTCTATCAAACTACAAGGAAGTAACTGAAGGAGATTATTCTAAGTAAAGACTATGTAGCTTAAGCGTGATTGTTCGTAGTTAAAGTGATTAACTACCCTCCTGGCACTTAGTTAAGGGGTTTTATTCCCTCCCTAACTCCAGAGAAAAATCCCCACCTAGGGAAACAACCTTTCTTGGAGAGGTGACCTTGGTTAAAACACATAGCTCCAAGAAGGTGAGCAAACATATTAAGAACAGTATGCCATACACGCCAGGTCCCTTGAAACATAAGCTGTGCTGATGTTTCTTCCCTTTAGCAACTGTGTCAAGCAGCAAGGATGGACCAGCTTCCGGCACCACCTGCAGAGAATACTCTTTTTATAAGTACCTCGCGCTAACCGATTGCGCCACTGGAGCCCTGCTGGGGTCCAATCCCAGCGGGTCCAGGGGTCCCCAAAGGTGTGGACGGAGTCGGCAAAGAAGGAATGACACGAAGACAGCCTTCAGTTGATCAGCAGCCTAGTCAGGACCTCTAGCCAGGATCTCCAGCCAAAGTTCTGGTCGGAGTTCTGGTTAGGAACTGATCAGGATCTGATGTTTATTGTCTTGTTACATCCGTATTTATACCAGCCGATTTTAATCCTGTCAATTTCTATTACAAAGGTTAGGGCCTTTCTTATCTCCATTCCAGGGAGTAAAGATTATGTAGCTTAATTACCCGCCTGGCACTTAATTAAGGGGTTGTATCCCCTCCCTAACCTCAGGGAAAGATCCCCACCTGGGGAAACAACCTTTCTCGGAGAGGTGACCTTGGTTAAAACACATGGCGTTTAAAGGGAGCAAACATATTAAGAACAATATGCTATATATGCCAGGTCCCTTGAAACATATGCTGTGCAGATGTTTCTTTCCTGCAGCGACTGTGTCAAGCAGCAAGGATGGACCGGCTCCCGGCAGAGCCCCGAATACTCTTTTTAAACAAACCTGCCGTAAGTTCTCTACAAGTCTACATCAGTAAAGTATCCCGCAAAACAGCAAGCAACATACAACAAAAACTCACCCTCCTTACTTTAGGTTTGGTTTTCTCTCACTCTTCACATGTTGTTCGTGGGTACAGAAGTTCTTCCTCCACCCATTTTCACTCAGTTTAGGTCTCTACGCCTGCTCCCCAAGGGACATGACAAAAGCTCCTTCCCGAAGAAGGGAGCAACTCACTCTGCTCTGTCCCCATCCATTGCCCTGGTGTTGGCCTCTCAGCTCACAGGATGGGCAGAGGAGGACTTAGGAGGTATTTTAAATAAGTTGGCTCATCCTGTGCCCCAACAAACTAATGCCTGAAGCGTCATTGGTATTCATTGGCCAAAGGAAAAAAAAAAGAGTGTTCACTTTAGTATGTTTCTTCACGACACAGCTGAAAAGGGTAGAGAATTTCTAAGATGTAGCTGGTAATCTCCCTGTGGAGAGGAAAAAGGAACCGAATGAGAAGAGAAAAGGGGAAAAAAAGGATAGCCTTGAGTTCACTGTCCCCTACCACCCCAGAGGCTATCATGTGGGGCTCCAAGGAAACATGAGAAAATCTGTTAAAGCTATCTCCACCGACACTAAGAAAAGTGGAATTTTAGCTGGGAGCCCAAAGCCTGAAGGTTAGATATGCAGCTCCTGGCCCCCTGCAGGGGGAAAGGTGGGAAGGAACGGAGGCCCCCGGACCAGGGGAGAACTGCATGTGGCTGTTCTCAGAATGGGACTGCCCCCCCTCCCTGATAAGCAGACAGACTCCAGCACCTGGCGGGGGTAAGAGAAGACAGAGGGGGAAAAGGGAGACAGAAAAAGATAAAAACATCAACAGCCACGTTGCCAAACTCACAACGAACCCTATGACATGAAAGAAGGAAATTAATAGCCATAACCTACATAAAAAACAATACACAGAAAGGTCACCATAAAGCAACATAGACCTCCTCCCCTTGGACACACCAACCAAGTCACAGCAACCATGAGAAAAAAATTTGACTATAACGTTAATTTTGGAAATTAGAGGTTTTCATGCTAAAAGTTGGGAAATTTCAGACGGTGTTTTATTCCAAATGAGTATCTCGTCATGTCTTTATTTTGACCATGAATTATTAAAAAAAAAAAAAAAAAAAAACAGGGAAAATTTACCCAATGTTGTAAAAGACTTAAAATGAGATTTAAACAGCATTTCAGTTTTAATGGTTACAGTTACTAAAAACACCCATAAATATAAGAAGAATGTCAAGCCCACACTCACAAAAAAAGAACTGCCTTCCATACTAAGATGCCCATATACTTCCCGCACAGATTTACAGTTTAACCCAACTCCACAGAGAGGTGGGCACAGTCTCATAATTAATGGGAAAATAACAGCACTGAGTTTACATCCAAGTTACATTCACCACGGTTAGCATAACCCCACGCACAGAATAGAATCAACGCCCCGTCTCTGTTCATATACAAATCTGCTAGCAGACACAGGAAAATGAATCTGAAATTATCGCGTTTTTGGCTTTTTTTGAAGGGATCAGGGGGAGGTAAGAATTGCATCACAGTAAAAAACAACAAAAAGCCACCCCAAAACACCAAAATAAAACCCCAACAACCAAGCAACTATTTTGCCACCCCATTCCTACACGAGGGCCCCCGAAGGAAAGAGTGACTGTCACCCTCCCTAAAACCCACACGAAAGGAAGAACATGGCACTAAGCACACGAGGCTGCAGGAGGAACCCCCCAACCTCCTCCTCCTCCTCCTCCTCGGGTCCCGGCGCAGGAGTCCCCTATGGCCGCAGGGGCCGGGCGGCGGCGCGTTCCCGGGGCTACCACACCCCCTCGCCACCGGGGACCCGCACTTCGCGCCGGAGGTCGCGCCTCGCACACAGCATCACGGACCCCCGCCCAGCACCCCAACCCCGGCTCCACCCAGCTCCCCACGCCTCAGGCTCGGGATCCGCCCCGGCCCCCATCCACCCCGGGCCCCCCGCGGGCGGGCGCGCACGGCCCCGTCCCCTCCCCGGGCTGACCCTCCCGCCCCCAGCTGGTCGCCGAGCCCATTCGGCCCCACTCGCCCACGGAGGCAGCCGGACGCGGGGCGGGCGCGCCTCCACCTCATCCCCATCCCCGACCCCGACCCCGACCGCGGGGAGAGGAGGGGAGGGGAGGGAAGCGCCGGGGCTGCTCACCTGGCTCGGCGGCTCCTCCCTGGATCCTGACCGGCGGAGCGGGGCTGGGCCTCTGAGGGGAAGCGCGGGCTGCCGGGCGGGCTGAAGGTCCGAGGGGAAGGGGGAGGGGGTCGGGAGCCGCCTCTTTTCTCCGCCGCCGCCGCCGCGGCTCCCGCAGCCAGGCCGGGCGCCCTCGCGCACTCGCCCACCCTCTCGCTGCCTCGCAGGTCGCGGCGGCCCGCCCTCACCCCCACTCCCACGCCCACGCGCTCCGGCCCGCCCCCACTCACTCACACTCACACACTCACACTCACACACACACACACGCACTCACACCCAGCCGCTCCCCTCGCCCTCACTCGCCCGGCGTGCGCGCGCGCGCGCGCGGCCCCGCTCACTCGGCGCGCACGACGCCGGCGAGGCCGCCCCGGACCGCGGAGCCGCGCAGAGCCCCCCGCGCGCGCCCGGGCCCCGCCCTCCTGGCGCGGCTGCGCGGCGCCGCGGCTGGCGGCCGCGGGGCAGGAGGCCAGGCCGGCGGGCCGAACCCGCCTCCGCCGGCCTCACACCTGCGCCGGGACCCGCCCTCGGGGCTCCCGGTCCCCAAGGGGCCACCATCGCCGGCCTCTGGGGGATGTGGAGAGGCGAGGGGGCGCGCGCCCTGAACCGGGAGCGCGCGCGCGAGAGCGGTTCGAGGACGCGCTTTCCCCACCCGCCCCAAACGGTCCTCACGGAGGAAGGGAAACGGGTGGGGGAGCGAGGTTTGTTCCCGGCTGGAAACCGCGAGATGAATCCCTTCCGTTGTACACCCTCCCCGCCTGCACGGTCCCTTCTCCGGCCGCGTCCATCCGCCCTGTGCACCCCAAGCCTCTCGGACGCAGGGTCCCCGCCTCCGCCTCCCCGCCCACCTCCCGCTCATCCTCTCCGCCGGCCTCCGCCTGGAATCCAGAGGCAAAGATTTGAGGACAAAGATCATCAATAGCCCTAATGTCCTTTGCCCTGGACGGAGTCGGGACAAGGCCTCTGCATATGGTGAGGCGAAGTTTTAACTACATCATCGTCTGCTCTCGGAGCTCGCACGATGCACGGTTTACAGATGCGGGCAGGGTCGTGTGGTACAGCCCGCTTAGACGCCTTGGGCAAATTTTAGCCACTTAACTTCCTCTGAGCCTCGAAAAGATGCGAGAATGAAACGAGATAACCTATGTAAGAGCATTGTGTAAATCCCCAAACTATATGAACATAAAAGGAGGCTAAGAGTATGAATATGTTCAAATACATTACCACATTTCTGGATCATAAAGAATAAAGTCAAAGGCAACCGAGGGCTGTCCTGCTTCACAGGGGATTCGTTTCCAAATAGCCCGTCTTCATTTATTACCGCCAGAGATCCCAGATATAGAAAGAACGCCCTAGCCATGTTGCCTTCTTGCAGGTCACACCTCCCTTCGCAGTCACCATAGCCAATGCATTCTCAGCGCTCCTTTCACCATCATTTGGGTCTGCTTTTTCTGATGATTTTCCTCGAGGGACCTCGGGTGAAACTTTTGGACTGCATCAGATGTCAAGTTCCACTTAACCCCTGTGATCTTCTGACGTAACTTCACTGAATCTTAACCTGCTCAACTGCAAAAGTTCACTATAAAAACACTTTATACAAATAGTTACCTGCTTCACTGAGTTGTTATAAGGGGTAAACGAGTTAGAGTATGTAACACTTCCTGCCTGGCACAAAGCAAGCACTACTGTGTGTTCACTGCCGCTATGTTATGCCATTGAGAGTAACCTAGGACGGTTGATGATTTGCACAAAGGACATGCTTAGAGGGGGCGGAATGCACTGTACAATATGCTATCTTCAGAAGAAAGTGGGGAAAGTAGACAAAACTAAATTGTTGCTATTTGCTTCCACCCTGATATTCAGTCTCCTGGAACATCAAGGCCAGCACCATATCTGAGATTACATCAACCTGGCTCACACTGTTCACCCCACCCTGGTGATTCCCTGAGGCCCTGCTCCCACGAAACTTGAGGGCTCACCCAAACTGTTTCCAGTGGTTTTTCCATACAAATGGGCCTGACTTGGCTCATGCTTCAGATTCTCCTAAAATTCCTCAAACAAGCAGCATCTGGCCTCAGCATGCCCCAAACCTCTCATACCTCTCACTAAGTGGCTCCAGGCCTGGGTACTAGCAACAGCCAGCTTTGGTTGACAGCTTGGGCATCCCCAAGCTTAGCACAAGTAGCCACCTTCTGCAGATCACTTTGTAGCTCATGATGGGTGGTCCCAGGCAGAACTCACGCAAAGGCTGACCTTGGCCTACACCTCCCGGGAGGCCTTAGAGCCAGCACACCCAGTGGACAACTTCAGACCATGTCAAAACATCATCACCTAACCACATCCACAAGCAACACACTCACAGGGCGGGCTCAACAGGCACTGCTGAAGTCCGTCTTGCTCTGTAGGGTGGGCCCCAGCACAACTGATCCTCCACAGTGGTCACAGCCAGTCCTTGCAGGTGATCCACCTGGGGGTAAATCCTTCCCATTGCCATGCCAACAGCAACCAAAGCTCAACTACAAGAGGAGGGTGTACACAGCTCACACAGGGCTGTAGGGGGTGCACCTTGAGTGCCCACGTGGGGTGATCAGGGAGGCTGTGCCACTCGACTGCACAGGACACCTACGATATTAGGCCACTCCACCAAGCCTAGGAGACGTAACAGCTCTACCTAATACATAGGAAAGACACAAGGAAGCTGCCAAAATGAAGAGACAAAGAAACATGTTCTAAGAATAGAACAAAACTCCAGAAAAAGAACTAAACAAAATGGAGACAAGTAATCTACTAGCTGCAGAGTTTAAAACACTGGTTATAAGGATGCTCAATGAACTCAGTGACAACTTCAGAAACATAAAAAATAACCAGTCAGAAATGAAGGATACACTAACTGAAATGAATAATTTACAGGAAATCAACAGTAGAGTAGATGAAGCTGAGAATCAAATCAGAACAGGAAAAAAAAAAAAAAAGTGAGGATAGTGTAAGGAGCCTCTGGGACAACTTCAATCATATCAACATTAGCATCATGGGAGTGCCAGAAGTAAAAGAGAAAGAGCAAGAAGTTGAAAATCTATTTGAAAACATAATGACAAAATTTTCCTAACTTGGTGAAGGAAATAAACATACAAGTCCAGGAAGCACAGAGTCTGGAACAATATGAACCCAAAGAGGCCCACACCAAGACACATCATAATTAAAATGCTAAAGGTAAAGCCCTGTAGTCTTTCCTGCTGATGCTGACTGTTGGAAAATACATGCTGGATATTTTTCCCCTCAAAAAAAAAAAAAAAAAAAAAAGTAAATAAATAAATAAAATGCCAAAGGTTAAAGACAAAGAGAGAATCTTAAAAACAGCAAGAGAAAGACAGTTAGTTATATATTGATTAACGATTGAGTCTAAAAAAAAAAACCAACAAAATAAACCAACAACCAGAACAAAAGCAGACTCATAGATGCAGAGAACATTTTGGGGGTTGCCCTATGGGAGAGGTGTTGGGGGATGGGCAAAAAAGGTGAAGAGATTAAGAAGTACAGATTAGCCCTAACCAGTTTGGCTTGGTGGATACAGCATTGGCCTGCGGACTGAAGGGTCCCAGGTTCAGTTCCCATCAAGGGCATGTACCTTGATTGTGGTCACATCCCCAGTAGGAGGTGTGCAGAAGGCAGCTGATTGATATTTCTCTCCCATCAATGTTTCTAACTCTCTATACCTCTCCCTTCCTCTCTGTAAAAAATCAATAAAATATATATTTTTTAAAAAAGAAGTACAGATTGGTTGTTATAGAATAGTCATGGGGTGTAAAGTACACCATTGGGAATATAGTCAATAATCTTCCTATATAATAAAAGCCTAATATGCAAATTGACCGAACATCAGAACAACTGGTCACTAAGACGCACACTGACCACCAGGGGGCAGACACGCAATGCAGGAGTTGCCGTGACCCACACAGAGTAACGTCACCAAGGACCTGGTGCTGACAAAGCAACACTCGGCTTCCCCCAAGTGGGACACAGGCCCCACCACCACCCTGGAGCAACAGCCCACCAAATCACAGCCAATGCTGCCAAGACCCCATGGTGCAAAATGCTGCCCACAGCCCAGCCATGCCCGCAAACGGTGTCTGTGGGCACTGGGTAATGACATCACGTTTTTGTTGACATTCTGAAGCCGAAATTGTCAACAGAATATGTCTGAAGAACAACTATTGGCACAAAGTACCTCTGAAACTGAAAGAGGTAGTCAGAATATGTCTGAAGAACAGTCATCGACAAGTACTACCAATACTGGTAGGAACTGTCTTCATAGCAAAAATGAGGTAAATGAAGATGCAATTATCAAACACAGTTGTGGTGGAATTACTGTTACATGGCAATTTTGCCTATCCCTAAATTTCTCCGATGGAAAACCATATGATGGAAAATTTACTCGATGTTGTAGCAAAGGCAAAGTTTGTCCAAATGATATAAATTTTCCAGAATACCCGGCATATTTTAAAAAATTAATGATAAACGAAAATTGTGACAGTAAAATTTTCATGGAAAAATGTTTGTTGTTATATCATGTTGTTATTGGTTTTTATTAGTCAATTTATATATTATTTTCATGTACATTTTACTAATTTTCATTCATCTCTGATACTTCTATTATAGAGAAAGGGCAAATATTAATTAAAATATTCCTTCTAATTAATTTCCTTTCAATGTGCACAAATTCGTGCATCAGGCCACTAGTATTCTAATAACTATGTATGATGTCAGATGGGTGCGAGATTTTTTGGAATGATCATTAGTGAGTTATATACTGTCTAATCTCTGTGGTATACACCTGACACTAATATAAAAATGTATGTCAACTGTAACTGAAAAATAAAAAATTATTTTTTAAAAAAATAGAAGCAGTATGTTAGAAAGAAGAGCAGTATTTCTATTCCAAATTCTATTGCCAGTAAGCTTCCCATTTGAAGGACATACAGCTTTGTAGAACCTCATCCCACTCAGCTCTAGTGATCCTCTAGCTAGTACTACCTTGAATACTTGCAGTCTTTGTTAGGATGAGCCCCTCAGGCTGCTGGCAGTTCAAACCCAGTTTGTTGGAACACTCTTCATATTAAATACAAGAAAATCCACAAGTGCTATGTTCATATCGACACACTTTTCAGTTTCATAAGCATTTAAGCCTCATTTTTATCCTCGTTTTAGGTACCTCGGGACATAAGTCAAGGCAGTATTTTTAAGCCGAGAGGAAAGGGAGGCTCAGATGGACAGAGGTCCACAATAAAGGTAGAGCTACATCTGGAATTCTGATCTCCTGATTGCAGGGCTCCATTCTTTGCCTTACACCAACTTTGTACAGCTAGAGGCACATTTTACAAACCTCCTGGGAAGAGCTGTCCCTGAATTTACCCTCTTTGAGCTCCTCCCTCATTCTTCAGAAAAAGTAGGATAGAGCACAGAGAAGAAATGGCCTCCTTACCAAGACTCCCACCAACAAACTACTCAACATATCAAGATGATGCAAAATGCTACAGAGAAAGTGAACTTTCTGCCTCCTTCCAGCTACAAGCTGAAAAGGATACTGAAAGTGCAAGAGGGGCTACAGGGGTGGGCAAACTTTTTGACTCGAGGGCCACAATGGGTTCTTAAACTGGACCGGAGGGCCAGAACAAAAGCATGGATGGAGTGTTTGTGCGAACTAATATAAATTCAAAGTAAACATCATTACATAAAAGGGTACGGTCTTTTTTTTTTAGTTTTATTCATTTCAAACTGGCCGTAGTTTGCCCACAGCTGGCTAACACCAACTGTTAGTGACACGGACTTACCCTGGTTGCCTAAATGTTGAAACTAGAAAGGATTTGGACTTTGAAGTATGATAAGTATGATATTGTCAACAGCTCTCTTGTGAACGATACCAAACACTGCGTCTTTACAGTAAGCCCAGCGTGACATGCGTGGAGCTAAAATCTCTGACTCTGAGTGAATTTTAAAGCTAAAAAAATCGATATATTGAAATTTAACTTAATCATGGGAACTTCTAGAGCTAGATAGATAAACATAGAGGCAGCATAACTTTGACCTTGGGTATGGGTGAAAGTTTTAGTCGAGAGCACCTCTGTTTTGCTGTGTTATCATAATACTACATATTTTTTAATATTTCAAATTGCAGCTGTTATGACATCTTTTTCAGCTTTTTGCTCACTTCATTTTTAAAAGTAAGTAATTAGAAATCACTAGAATTATTTTTTACAATAATTCATAGATGTCTTCTGCTTCATTTAGCCATCTTTTCCTCCTCCTATTTTTTTCTTTTTAATTTATTGGGATAACATTGGTTAATGAAGTTATATATAGATTTCAAGTGTATAATTCTATAATATATCATCTGTATATTGTTTTGTGTATTCACCAACCCAAGTTCTTTCCACTATTTTTTTAAACCTACCTTCCTTCTTTGTTATTTTTTTCCTCTCCACCATGTTTCCCAGGATTTGATTAAAACTCTCTTTCAGTTCTTTCCTCACCACGCTCTCCCTTGACAAAACAATTCTTTTTCAGGCTTGTTTTTCTCCTCATTCCTTTCTAGGGTGTCTTTGTCTCCAGCAGAGGGGGTCTGATGGTGATACGGAAGTAGGGAAGGAGGTCTGGGAGAAAGCTGGGAGGGAAGGAGGAGGAGACAGTGGTGCTTCAGCTGTTTCTGCAATCAGCCTATACAAGGCTGGCTTAAGTCTGCCTCTGGAAATTCCTCCTCCGTGTCTCTCTACTTCCCCACCTTAGATTTCATTGCCCCTACCCCCCACCCCATTTCTCAGTGACATCACTCTCAACCAGCTGTGACTGCCAAGGGACTGACCTACTTTGCCCTTTTCTATTAGGCGCTCAGCCTTTTTTTCTCTGCTAAACCCTTTTTGTCCAGCATGTCAGTGGATCCCTTTTAAAACCTCAATACGTTTCAGTCTCCCACAAGATAGTAGTTGAATTGTTAGTATCTGCAGTGTGAGAAAAAGCATAGAGATTTACAAAAACCCTTTTCTATGACTTTAGCAAATTCATTTAATGGATTTGTACCTTGTTGATTAAAATAGAATTTGTACATATTTGGAGAACACATATATTAGTAATAATTTTTTGTTGAATCTTTATAGGCATGCTTGGTTAATGAGCTCTTAGATCCTCCGTGACAAATTAAATATATCTGTACCATTATTTTTCAAATGTTTGTATATGATATTGTAGACATAAGCAAAAACAGCAGGCATCGATATCTAAACAAAACTTTACATAGTAAGAAGTGGGGGTGGGGGGAACTGCTGATAAAGAAGTGGTTAAGAGCATGTGTTGTGAGGCTTAGATTCAAGTCATGGTTTTGCCACTTGCTAGCTATGAATTTGGATAAGTCACTCAACCTCTCTGTGCCTCAGTTTGCTCATCTGTAAATAGAAGATACTCAAAACCAGTAGGGTTATTAGGAGTGTTAAACTGTTTAAATATGTAAAAGCTCTGAGCACATTCTATATTCTAAGAAGTGTTAGCTTTATTATAAGGTTGGGGGCAGATATATAACTAAATATGTTTCAAATATTTCGATGGCAATTTCCTCATTCACCATTTATTTACCAAGCAAGCCAGGATTGCAGAGCCTCTATCTTGGCCTAAATTGTCTGATCTAAGTTGTCCAGAAAAATTCTGGGAAACAGCCACGAAGGATAGAAACAAATATATTAGAAATTTGCCTAAGAATTCCAGTGTGTCACTCAACATAGATTTTCTTTTTCTTTACTGTCTCTTTTAATCTTGTATCAAGCTGTTAGGATGAACCCCAAACTGAAAAGTACTGAGGGAGAGATGAAAACTCAAGTAAAGAATTAGGAAAAAAGAAAAAAAGAGTTAGTTTGGGGAATTCGAGTAGAGTTGATTTAAAAAAGAAAAAGGGTAATAGGAAAAGGAAGGTTGATTTTTTAAAATATTCTAGCTCAATGACCAATATGGTTTTGAAAACCAACAGAGCAAAAATTATTTGGGAAAAAAAATAAGGAGTAAAGAATTGGAAAGGATAGAGGTAAATTGCACTGTTTCTTTTCACTGAAGATAACTAAATGGACTTGGGCTAATGAATAGTGCTGCCTAATCTAACTTCCCAACATGCAAAAGACAGCAGAGAGAACCAGGACAATCATATTGGTGCTTCCAGAATTCTTTGATGCATTCAGTCTGTAAAAGTTGTAATCATTCAGGGTGCTGCTAGTGACATAGATGTGTGACAAATCTGCACAGCCCTGGTGTGGTTTAAATATCATTTCTGTGGTTGAAATGTCTACCAATTCAGTCATGTTTCCATGCATGGAGTATGTGTGTGTGTGTGTGTGTGTGTGTGTGTGTGTGTCGGGGGGGGGGGGCTTGTTTTCTTTTTTCCCCTTATTACTAGATGGTTCCTTTGATCTTTAGAGAGAACTGCCTTTCCACATTTATTCCATTCTCTCTTCTTCCAGTCTTCAAAAGTTGATATACTTTTTTTTCTTAGTATATTTTTGAAAGGGAGAGAGAGAGAAAAACATCAATGATGAGAGAGGGTCACTGATAGGCTGCCTCCTGCACCTCCCCTGCGCCCCCCAATGGGGATTGAGCCAGCAACCCTGACATGTGCCCTTGACCAGAATCGAACCTGGAACCCTTCAGTCTACAGACTGATGCTCTATCCACTGGGCCAAACCGGCCAGGGCCCAAGGTATTCTAGTGGACCAAGAATCAGGAGACTAGGAAATCACCACCAATGATTTTATCTTACAGCATCAATTTTCTCTTCTGTCAGAGGGAACTAACGATATTTGCTCAACCTTAAAAGGTTGCTTGAGGCCAAAATGAGTTTATAAATTATGAGTACTTTAAATCAAGAATATTATACAAATGGTGATCTGCCTAAGACACTATTCTCTATAGCATAGGGAATATATTCAATAATCTATACTAATAAAAGGGTAATATGCTAATTAGATCAGGTTGACTGGACATCTTCTGGTCATCTGGTCCTCCTTCCGGACAAAGCCACAGTGGCAGGGGCCAAGGCAGAGGTGGTTAGGGGTGATCAGGCTAGCAGGTAGAGGGTTTAGGGGTGATCAGGCAGGCAGGTGAGCGGTCCTGGATTACGAGAGGGATGTCCAACTGCCGGTTTGGACATCCCCCAAACCTGCAGTCAGACATCCCCCAAGGGGTCCCAGATTGGAGAGGGTGCAGGCTGGGCTGAGGTACCCCCCTCTTGTGCATGTATTTTGTGCACTGGCCCTCTAATCTATCTATATAAAACCCTAATATGCAAATTGACCAAACAGTGGAATGACTGGCAGAACAACCAGTCGCTATGATGCACACTGACCACCAGGGGGGAAGGCGCTCAACGCAGGAGCTGCCCCCAGCCTGCAGGCCCCAACTGGTGGAGGCAGTGGGAGGCGGGGCCAGCAAGCAGGCGGCACCAGGCCAGCCAAGGTAGGTGCCAGTGGGGGCCCCCAATCGCTCCACCAGTAGCCCCACAAATCGGCCCTGATCACCAGCCAGGCCTAGGGACCCTACCTATTCACAAATTTTGTGTACCGGGCCTCTAGTATTTTAATAACTATGATGGTGCCAGATGGGTACTAGATTTATCAGGGAATCACTTTGTAAATTATTTAAGTGTCTAACCACTATGCTGTACACCTGAAACTAATATAATATTGTCAGCCGTAATTAAAAAAAATCAAAAAACATTTTTTAAAGACACTATTATTATACTTTCATGTACTTAAGAATTACTTGGTATGCTTATTAAAAATGCAAACTTACTATAAGAGGTTAATAGGGGAGAAAGAACTTGTGTGGTACTTACAACAATAAAGATTTTTAAAAATGCAGACTTATGGCTGATTCCATAAGCTTTGAGTTTGGCTCAAAAATGCAAATACAGACTGATTCAGAAGGTCAAGGATGAGGGCTAAGGAAGCTGCATTTTAAACTAGCATCCTAAGTTATTCCTTTGTAGTAGAGACAAAGAAATACTACTAACAACCAAATACAATTAAAGAAGAAAGAGTAAAACCTACATTGCTCCTCTCTCTTATTTTTTTTTCTTTACATAGTATTTTCCTTCTCTGATTCAGCCAATATACAGTCTTTCCTCCCTTTCCCTCGCCATCCCCCTTTGTGTCTGGCATGGGCATTTTCTTAGCAGAGTTAGAGAGGCGCTCAGTTTAATGTGCAGAAATGCAGTGGAGGAAAAGGAGGAGGGATGTGGGTGGAGAAAGGCTAGATCAGTGTTTAGCTATTCTAACTGTGAAGACTGTAGTTGTCGGGCTGGTTATAGCTGGCTGGCTCCGGGAGAGGAAGCAGTGAGGTGAGCTAGACGTACTGCAGCTGCCCATGCTGTCCCTTACTTGCTAGTGTAGGGTCTGTTAGAAGACACCCCCTACCTTTTCTCTAAATACCCCATAAAGAACATGATTTTAGGCACTGTTAACAATCCTGGGTTCATTCTTGTTTGAAATTCTTCTCTTTATACTTTTAGTTTTGATCAATTCCCAACTTGTTTTCTTGTCTTTAAACCCAGGAGGAAAAGATTTGCACCAGATGGTGTCTATGGGATACTTAAGAGATTTCTGCTTGACATGCAATCTAGATAATAGGTAAGTTATGCTTTTCTGGCTGATGTAGATATACACCAATGCAACACAAGTAGAGTCAGAGACACGGGGTTGATTGGACCTGGGGGTTTGTTTCTACCAAACCTTCGCTTGCCCCCTAGTATCTTCATATTGTCTAACAATATATATATTTTTAATTCTCCTTGCCCTGACCAGGTAGCTCAGTTGGTTGGAGAGTTGTCCCATACACCAAAAGGTTTCAGGTTCAATGCCCGGTCAGAGGCAACTGATTGATGTCTCTCTCTCTCTCTCTCTCTCTCTCTCTCTCAAAATCAGTAAGTACATATCCTAGGGTGAGGATTTTTTTTTTAATGTTTCTTGCTGCAAATCTAGCTATTATATTCTAACGAGTAATCTGATTGATTAAAGTGTCTAGATCACATGTACATTCCAAACAGTCATATAGAGTTAATGGTCTCACACTCATAGGGACATGCAGTAAATATTTATAACTCTTGGCACTATTACCACACATATCTAAACATTGACATTTGACTATTTTGATTATCAAATCTTATAATAGCCAATATTTATTGAGCACTTACTATGCAGTGTATTATATGTGAGTTACCACATTAATCCTTGTAACTTAGTGAAGTACTAAATCTCCACCTTGTTGTTGAGAACACAGGCTTATCGAGGTTGAGCAACAATACCATGCCACTAGAAAATAAAGCTGTGATTTCAAACCAGACTCATCTGACTTCAGAGATGCTAGGTTACTCATGTCTTCCCAAGAAATTCATCTGACCCCAACCCCCCTGAAAAAATTTAATTCATTAGTTAAAAAATGAGTGGTGCATGATTAAACCTCAACAAGCTACTTAAAATATCAACCATGAAAGCACAAAAACTATGATTGAATCTAAGAAAATGTACCTTGCTTTCCCATTTTGGAAATGCTAAAAATATTACTATTTGACTTTAAAAACTAGGCATATGTATTACTTTGGTAAAATGAAAGTTCTTTAAAAAAAAGAAATGCTAAAAATAATTTCTGCTTCATTACTTCATATAAAAATATGAAGTATAAATTTGATCATTATTCATGTAACCATCTATATATATAAAAAGCCTAAGCAACCAAATGACTGGTCGACCAGTTGCCATGATGTGTACTGACCACCAAGGGGCAGATGCTCAATGCAGAAACTGCTCCCTGATGGTCAGTGCGTTCCCACAGCCAACCTCCCGCGGCCCCGATCAGCCCCAATCGCCGGCCAGGCCGAGGGGCCCCACCTATGCATGAATTTGTTCACCCGGCCTTTAGTTATCTTATATAATCTGCTTAAGCAATATTATTGGCCTTGTTATTATTTTTTTCCCCATTAGCCTTGTTTTTTAAAAAAATGGTTATTTTTTTCTGAAAAGCGATGCTTTTGCATGCATTAAGAATCTTTAAGGATGTGTCTGGCACATAGTGACAGTGCATCGAATGGAATGGGAGCATTTTTTTTAAAGGCAAGTGGCCCAGCCCGTGTGTTAATAGTCTAGCACTCGCTATCCACAGTTTCACCAATACAATCTACTTTTTCCGATGTACAATTACCATGAATTGGACTCTTAACAGTGAGTGAGATTGAGGGATAGGTTAAGTATTATTGACCCTCTGCTGGGCGGGGTCATGATAGGGGGGACCTATAACCTTATAGATAGAGCACCTGAATTAATCTGAAAAATAATCATATTATTTTAAATCTTAGAACACATATACTTATGTGAATAGGGGGTTAAGTTTTTCTTAAAGTTTCCCTTTCAAGGCCTGTGCGAAGTTAATGAGGAGGTGACTTAGCTGTGAATCCAGCAAGCAGAACCAATAAGCATGGTCAGGCCGACCCACCAGGAGTCAAAACGTCATCTCATCGCCTGATGACTAATTACAATAGCTGGCGTCTGGGGACCCCCAGGCCTGCCCATAGCTGCATTTCTCACCCCAGCCCCTTCCTGTTTATAATCCTGTCCCCTGCACCTTGTTGGAAGGCAGGATCTGATGCTTGCAAGAGCCCTGTCTTCTTGGTTGGCTAGCCTTCTCAATAAATGCCTAATATGATTCAACACTGCCTTCCTTATTGGACACAGTGACAGGCAGCCCGAGTCCAACCGGGCGTTTCCGGGTAACAGTTATACAAACATGTCCCCCTGTCAATTTTCCTATGTATCTTTGCCAGATTCTCATAGTGTTAACATCTCTGTGAGCAAGCTTCCCTTGATTATATAATGCTTCTCTTTTTGTCTTTAGTTTGGATATATTGTACTTTATGTCCCAAGAGACTGAATACCAGAGTTGACGTAAATAGCAACATTTTAGTTCTGAGGGAGGAGGGCCTCTGGGTCTCTTGCCTTTCAAGCCACTGCCCCAGCGCTGGAGCTCAGAGGAAGTAAGAGTAAGCCCGTGTATGAGCCATTTGAGAGGAACTGCCTGGGATTCCAGCAGCCCTCCATCTCCCTCAGCCTAGATCCCCACTGGTTTTTACAACCAGGAATTAGGGAGACTTCTCTTCCCGGCACTGGAAAGAGAAGTCTGGGCTGACGGGCCTACTGTGGGGCGGGGACCCCTTGCTCCTCAGGGGAGACCTCTGCAGCCAAGATATCTCTCCCAATTTTTTTCTGCCACATGTGGCGTGGGACCAGCCGGGTCTGTGTCTCCATTCCTCCCACCAGTCTCAGTGTGGCTTCTTCTTTAATTCCCTGGGTGTAGGACTTCCATTCAGCCAGAAGTCATGTGGTTCTGAATGATGGCGGTTGTGTACTTTAGTTGTAATTCTGATGTGGTTGTGGGAGGAAGCAAGAGCCTCGCTTATCTACATCACCATCTTGACTGGAGGTCCCACAAAGTTAAACCTTCAAATCCAGGTGTAGTGTGGCCCCTGCTGAATTCTAAGAATCATCGTACTAACAATAAGTATCCTTGGAATGTGGATGGAGATAGAGTGTATTTCAACACCCTTGCTTTTGAAATATGTCATGCACTTCACATATCATTTTAATCACACAAAAATAATTCCCCAGTTCTGTTCAGTTAATCTCTGATCAAATCTGAATGTCTTTCCATTATGTTCATTAGCTCTCCTGTCTAACAATAGAAACCCTCCTTTTTCCTCATCTAAGAACTATTAAACGCTCCTTTCTGGATAATTGTTAAGTTTTTAAATATCCTTGGTATAACCAAAATATACTTGTAACATATTATGTCAACATAAACCATGTCTAAAAGAAATAAGGTAGACAAACTAGCAACTATCTTATCTCAAAGTATCAGAAGAAGTAGGGTATAGAGTGCCTATCTCTGGAAGAATGTTTCTGTTCTTTGCCTCCTCTCAAACGTGTTCCTTTTCTAAGGAAGGAATTTATATTGTTTATCTTCTGTTTTCTCATTCCCCCTTTTCCCAACTCTTCTGTTCCTTTTCTCCTGTCGCAACTGCTTCTCTCTTTATTTCCTTCCGACTTTATTGTGTCTTAGCTTAGTCAGCCAGACTTCACTAAACTTTCAGAGCTGGAATTGGAACAGCGCATTTGGCAAAAAAATCGGTCACACATACCACCCAACCACAAACAAGCACTGTGACTGCAAAATCCTTTCAAACAATACATTCCCGTTTCTTGCCGTCAGCAGTTCACACAGACCCATGATCTGAAATCAGCAACACGCACACTCACATACATTCCGCATGCACACGGCCTCTGCAGTCAGCTCACAAAGACACGGTATCTGCAGAAAGGTCTTGCAAGCAGCACACACAGACTGCATTCTCCACCCCTTTCATAAACTCTTCCTGACTGGCTCTTTCTCCCAGCAACCTCCTCCCCTCACGCTGCCTGGCAATGGCTCCCCTCCTTTTCCTGCAGTTCTTGAAGTAACTGCAGTGCCATCCATCACCCTCCCCACAGATCCTCGGGGAAAGCAATTGTTTCTTGAAGCTCTCTTTCCCCCTGACTGGCAAGTGGCTCTAGCCACAGGACTTTCGGAATAGAATCTCCTTCCGGAACAAAATATTGTATGTAGGCCGTTCCCTGGCGCCCTGACTTGATTCTACAGATGGTCATTTTGACATGGAAGGCTTGGGGAGAAGGCCGGGAGGAAGGAAAAGAGGAAGAGAAAAGGAGTGAAGAAAGGGGGAAAGAGAGAAAACCTTGGTTAAAAATTTCAATGGAGACAATGTGAACAAAAACAGAGAGAAACAGATCTCAGAAGGAAATACTGGAGAGCAGAGGAGGAGAGAGGAAATAGAGCAGTAGGTCTTAAAGTCAAATGAGAAACAAAGAAACAAACCTAAGAAGCGTTAGTTACACAACAGTTTCTTGAGGTTTTTGTTGCGCAGTAAGTTACTCCTGGTGACCCTAGAAGTAGGACAAAACATTCTTGGAAAAGGTGAATAGGAGAACCAGTGATAAAGAGAATATTCTTCTGATAGATTGTATATTTTGAAATTTCCTAAAAAAGACAAAATAGATAACTATCTTAACTATTTGCCACAAGGAAGATCTAAACTACTAATTTGTATTCATGATGCTTGGAGAGAAAATATATTTGATGATTTGTCCCAGATATTGCAGTATCTGAAATATGCTTACACTAAAAAAATGTATCTGTTGTTTATCTGAAATTCAAATTTATTTCGCCATTCTGTATTTCATCTCATGACACACACAAGCTAATTACTAAAATTCTGCGGCACACCAAAAAATATATTTTTGCCAATATGACAAAAAATAGGTATAATTTTGATTCATTCGAAGCAGATGACTATTGTTGTGTTGGCTGTTCTCATTTTTTTTGACAATCTAAGGGAAACGAGGTCAGTGCCCCTGACTAAATAATCAGGTATTGCATGTTTTAAAAATTCATACTGCACACTGGTTGAAAATCCACTGCCTTAGGCCAAAGCCTAATCCAGAGCAAGGTTCTAATTCTCTTAAATTCTATGAAAACTATGAGAGATTAGGGAGCTTTAGGAAAAAAGTGTAAGCCCAGCCAGTGTGGCTAAATGGATAGAGCATTGTCCCATGCACCAGGAGGTCACTGGTTTGATCCTCTGCTGGGGCACATGCCCAGGTTGCAGGCCCAATCTCCAGTGGAGCATGTGCAGGAGGCAGGTGGTCAATGTTTCTATCTCTCTCTCCCTCTCCCTTTCTCTCTGTTGGGGGGCACACGAGACTTGGTTGGAAAGTTTATAAGGAGGACATTCTGAGAAAAGGGAAGTGCGTGCAAGGCCACCTGCTCTGTTTATCAGAATTCCGACTTAGGGGAGTGCCGAAGGCGACGCCTCTACTTACTCCTTGACCTTTCCAAATGAGTCTGTGCCCATGCAGATCCCCGGGTGTTTACTGGACTCCTTATGCTTAATCTTTACGTGTCCTTGCTTAAAGGACACTGCAAACACAGTGTCCTCCCGAGATTACTTACCCTACTGATGGTATCTAAAAGATAAATTTTATCTCAAACTGCTGCTACAATGAAAGCCTATGGAGGCAGGCAATCCAGGCTGTCTGGTTCCTTTACCCTGGGAGTCCCTCAGCCCTCTCTTTCACATCAGAGTAATCATTCAACCATCACTCAGGGTCTGCTGGTCAGCCCCAGCACCTCTCTCTCTCTTTAAAAAAATCAACTTAAAAAAAAAACATGTTTTAAAAGTTTAAAGCTAGCAGAGTTTGGTACATAAAATTTAATAAAAGGAACCATCTCCATAACATAAAAGTGCAAGTTGAAGCACCAAGTGCTGATATAGATGCTTCGGCCAATGGTCCAGGAGATCTAGTTAAGATGATTAATGAAGGTGGCTACACTAAACAACAGATTTTTCAATGGTGAAACAGCCTTGTAGCAGAGAAGATGCCACCTAGGACTTGTATAGCTAGAGAGAAGTCAACAACATCCAGGTTCAAAGCATCAAAGAATAGACTGACTCTCTTGTTAGGGGCTAATGTAGCTGGTGACTTTAAGTTAAGCCAATGCTCATTCATCATTCTGAAAATTCTAGGGCCCTTAAGAATTATGCTACATATACTCTACCTATGCCCTATAAATAAAGCAACAGTGCCTGGATAGCAGTATATCTGTTTATGATGTGGTTTACTGACTCCTTTAGGCCCACTGTTGGGACATACTGCTCAGAAAAGAAGATTTCCTTGAAAACATTACTGAAAAAGAAGGATCTTGTACCCTTTGAGACAGCATGGAGGGACCTGGAGAGTATTATGCTTAAGGTAAATAAGCCAGTCAGAGAAAGACAAATATCACATGATCTCACTCATATGTGGAATCTAAGTAACAAAATAAACTGATGGCCAAAATAGATCCAGGCACATAGAAGCATGGATCAGACTGCAGAACCTCAGAGGGAAGGTGGGGGAGGGTGAATGGGTGGGAAGTGATCAACCAATGAATGTGTGTGTGAGTGCACGCGCGTGTGTATAATCCATGGACACAGACAATAGGGTGGTGAAGGCCTGGGGTGGGGGCGGGCTAGAAGAGGTAAATGGGGGGGGGGGGGGACATATGTAATACTTTTAACAATAAAGATTTAAAAATTAAAATAAAATAAAAAGAAATCCCCAAATAAGGAGCTCAATAATCCTTATCTGAAAGAGAAAAAAGAAAAAATATCTTTATTTGATATACATTGGATGATTTTGATGATCACTGACTTCCTTTTAATTCTTCCATGGAGCCCTCCATAAATCTGCATTTAACAGTGTCAAATTAGGGCAATTGGAAGGTCCATGATTTGAAATTTCCTGGACTCTGCCTTTTGCTCTCTTTCCTTGGCTGACTTTAATCTGTATCCTTTTATTATAATAAACTGTAGCAGTGAGTGTAACAGGAAAATAAAAGTTAAATCAATTAAAGGAAGGGGCATTAGAATGCAGTGGCTCTAATACCATGGTGGCTTATGTAAGCAAGCCAAAAATCTAGGCATTCAAATGCCTCAAGGTTAGGAAATCAAAAGCTAAGGAAAAGCCGTCACAAACAGCCACTAGTCTTAAGCTATAGCCAATCAATAATTTCCTTGCTTTAGCCTTTTCTCCATAAAAGTCTCTCAGAGCTCCTCTTTGGTGTTACCCAATCCTAATCTATTTTTGTTCAAATAAACTCTTAAAAAATTTAACACGCCTAAGTTTATCTTTTAACAGTCCTGGTATTAGAAGAAAGAACCAAAGGAGATTCCCCCAGTGACCTCCAGGAGCAAGAACCTACTGAGCCCATTGAGGTTCCTGCTTTCTTGCCACCTGGTGGTCATGGGTCAGCCCCTCTCGGTGTTATGAGTTATCTGACTTTATTTGAGCATTTCTTTTTTCCAGATTAGGGCCAGAAACCAGCCAGAGCTGGATAGCGTCCAACTTAGAAACCCAACTGGTTTAAAAAAAAAAAAAAAAAAACAACAGTAAAAAAGAAACCCAACTAGGTTGGAGGTCAGACAGGTCTGACTTAAACTGGATTGGGTCCAGGCTGAGGCCTCAGGTGGATAAAATTTTGTTTAAAGGGCTGAACAAAAGGAGCCTTGAATTACAGTGGCCACAGTAGGAAACTTTTAACCTGGATTCATTTTTGAGGTGCCTTAAAGAAAAAGGGGTCTCCACTAAGTCCTGACTATAAAAAATAGAAGGGAAATTATTTTTTCTCCTCTATAGTTTCTAGTGACAAAATAAGACCCACTAGGACACCCCATTTTCTTCAGAGCCTGCAAGTGGAACCCTGAGAAAATTGGCAGGATCTGGCAAAGGGTGAGAATTCTTCCCAAATTCATCTCTCTCAGCTCTCTATCTGTGGTGCCCCGTTGACAGAGGAAGGTAAAATTTCATGTTGTCCCTTCTGTAGGTGTTCAGAACAAGTCACAAATGTGCCTCTGTGGTATGTGGGCTGCAGAGAAACTTCTGTCCCCTCCCCCCCCCCTCCACCCACCCCCAACTACCTAGAAAAATTTAAATGAGGAGCCTTGCACGTAAGAGATTATCAGAGATAACTTTTTGGACTTATCTGTAGGCCAGGGCAAATAAACATCTGCTTTTCCTGCAATGACCTTCCTCCTCTCTGAAGCCCCAGGGCAACTCACCTCCTCCTACGTTTGAAATGCCACGTACATACTTCGTTTTACCTTTCTGTCCCTGAATCTCTCATGTATGGGGCGGGGGGAGGGGGGGTGTCTCTGTGGGGTTTCTATACATATGTATATAATTAAATTTGGTTATTTTCTCTTTTTAATTTGTCTCATGAAGATATAATTATTAGACCCACTGAAAGAACCTTGAAGGGTAGAGAAGAAAGTTTCTTCTTCCCATATCTCTGCCTGGTCAGTTGCCTGTACAAACAAGAATTGATCACCTGCAATGCCCCAAGCAGGCAGAAAGCCAAGCTAAGTTCCCAGGACAAAATAAGAAAAACAAGAAGGCAATAGGTATCCCTGAGATATAAAGAATCAGTAATCAATGGGTACTCCAATACCAAATTCACAAGAGTCTGAATTGGACAGAGGTGTGAACTGCACCACATTTATGACTAGATATGGCTGGACAACACGTGAGTTGCACTCCACTTACAACTGGAGTGCCACCAGCTATTGCCAGCTCTCGAGGGAATTGTCTAAGTCAGGAGTGGGCAAACTTTTTGACTCGAGGGCCACAATGGGTTCTTAAACTGAACCGGAGGGCCGGAACAAAAGCATGGATGGAGTGTTTATGTGAACTAATATAAATTCAAAGTAAACATCATTACATAAAAGGGTACAGTCTTTTTTTTTTTTAGTTTTATTCATTTCAAATGAGCCGGATCCGGTCCGCGGGCCGTAGTTTGCCCACGGCTGGTCTAAGTCTTCTTTTTGGCTGTTTTTGGGAGTGGCTCTTGATATTGGAAAACTAGTACTGTATTGTTGGCTGCAAAATGACAGCAGGTGTTAGACCTGTGGAGTCAGACGGGACCTCTGTTCAGCAACCTTGGTACTTGAGTTCTGGCTAAGAAAGAATTCAGAGCCAAGACTCCAACTATAAGAGAAAATTTATTTAGAAAGTCACAGAGGTAGAAGAAGTGAGCCATAGAACTAATGGGCTCAGGAAACAAGATACACAGGCACAAGAAGGGCCCTTGGAGCCTAGGAAAAAGAAGCAAGGAAACCGTGCCTGGGCGGGCAGGGACTGGGAAAGGCAAGGTGAAGAGAGAAAGCCATGCTGAAGCAGAGTCCTTCGTCCTAAGGGCTTCTAAGGGTTACTGTCAATGTGAAGTAGGGTAGCAACCATCTCAGGTAGAAATTATAGTTTAACTTTAACCCTGCTGTTTGGCTTATGTACCTATTTGCTTTGTTTAACAATGGACAGGTTATTTTGATTTTCTGAATTATATAAATCATCCCATTCAATTAAATGCCTTATTGATTGTAATGTGAATATCCCATGGGTTGTGGTCATACTAGTCTTAGATAGCACATTTTCCTTTACCTGGGAAGGACAGCACAGTTATCCCAAGGTCAGAGGGCTCTAGACCAGCCGTGGGCAAACTACGGCCCTCGGGCCAGATCCGGCTCGTTTGAAATGAATAAAACTAAAAAAAAAAAAAGACCGTACCCTTTTATGTAATGATGTTTACTTTGAATTTATATTAGTTCACACAAACACTCCATCCATGCTTTTGTTCCGGCCCTCCGGTCCAGTTTAAGAACCCACTGTGGCCCTCGAGTCAAAAAGTTTGCCCAGCCCTGCTCTAGACCCAAAGGCTCTAGACTCAAAACTGTAATTTAGATAACATGCCTAAGTTTAACCCAGGTTACCTAAGGGCTCTAGGTAACGTGCTATTTCTGCTTCCGTAAACTGCTTTTTTGCAAACTAGGTTCCTCATTCCAAACTCTGGGATGTAATCAATACCTTTGTGATTTTTTGCCTATATAACCCTGGAACTGCGACCATCTTGTTACTATGAGATTTGGGAATGACCCCTCATTGTCCTGGATTGCAATAAATGTGACTCTTAAATTCGACTTCTTGAGGTGTCCTTCTGTGATTCGCGGGGTACGTTACAACAAATGCAGCTGGCCCTGATGTCAGCCATGGTATGGCATTGCTGCTATTTTAGGCCTGGAACAGAAACATAACTGAGGCCTAGGTGTTATCCCTAGAGGTTAATGCTTAAGGGAGTGGCCATGCAAAGGTCCCCATGGCAGTCACATGAGGCCACAAGGAGGTCTACCACATGATTGTCAACATGCCAGGGGAGAAAAGGTCAGGAGAAGGTCGAACCACATGACCAGCGACCTGCTAGGAGAGGAAAGGCTACCTAGGATCAGGGTCCTTGTTTTCCCAGTTTTGTCCATTGCTAGGCACCCAGGGCTTTCAGCCCTCTTGACCCTCTGCACTGGGCCATGTCCTTGATGTGCTCATGCCTGTCTAACTGTCTACCACAATATCGTTTGCACCCTCTGGGCGACTCCTCTTTTGTCCATAAGGTTGTTCGATATTGGCAAGGAATAGTTACTGTTTCTACCAGCTCATATTGGAGAACAAATTTTTTTTTTTTAAATAGCTCCATGGTCAGAAGTTGTCCCAGTTGGAAGCTGATATTCAGAGCCTGATAGGAACTTTTTTAAGGCCTTCTCCTCTACCCACATTAAAATGAAACTATGTACCCAGAAGGAAAGAAAACATTCTGAAGCCATTGTGGAAATATTTATACAAACATTCCAACGACACAGAGATCTAAATCTAGAGTATAGAAATCTTGCCTTCTATTTTATTTGGAAATCTTCCTGATATAGAGAAGCAATGTTATGGGTTGGCTTAGCGAAATAGACCACCGACTCAGATTTTAAATTTAAGAGCCTTTATTAAGCTAGCCAGCTGACTACAGCCCGTACCATCCCCCTCTGGGAAGCCTCGAGGCACGTGGCAAAGAGCAAGTGTGCAGTATGATTTTTATAGCAAAATTACACAGTGTCAGAAAAACAAAAACTACAAAGCATTTCATTAGAAGTTCACAAAAAGTTCATGAGAACAGAGGGGAGGTAAACAGAGTCACACCTGGCTGGAGCGTATCATAACACATTGTTTTTCTAAGACAATCTAGCAATTTTTCTTCCATGCTCTCTGACCCTGACACAATCCTTCTACACAATCGCTCTCCATACGTCAGTCCCCCATTCAGTTTCTCATGTTTCCTTTCCTCTCCTTAGCACATTCTGTAACATTTTGTAACCCTTTCCATGGCTCAGTCCCACACCCTGTGACAGCAAATTGAAAATAATGTAGTTGGATGGGTGAGTCAGTCTCTCAGTATTTACAACCAGTTCTTGGAGGAACCAAAAACAATTGTATTTGCCTTATCAATCAAATATTTAAATGAACAGATATGCAGTTCTATAAGCAATATTAAGCCTACTTATCCTTTTCACCAATCCCAAAATGTCCCTATTTAAAAGGCTTGCAGATATTGTAAAAGATCTGTGTTTGGGAAACAAAAAAACCTTCTGGGAGAAACTTATATTCTTTATAGGTGGCTTTCAGATTTAAAAATCTACCTGGTCTTCTCTAAGAATGCAGATTTACCTCTTTGAAATGTAACATTCAGATATTTAATGTTAACTATAATTTTTAAAAATGAAATGCAAACTCAGGGAGGTAATTCTTTTTTGTTGTCTTGTTTTATCTTCACTAGAGGATATTTTCCTATTGCTTTTTAGGGAAAGTGGAAGAGAGAGGGAAAGACAGAGAGAAATATCAATGTGAGAGAAACACACTGATTGATTGCCTCTGCACGTGCCAGGGTGGGGAGGAGCCTGCAACGGAGGTACACGTCCTTGACTAGAATGGAATCCGGGACTGGCTCAGGCAGGGAGGTAATTTTATCAGAGGAGAAAAAAGGAAGCTGTTTAGAAATTAGGCAGATTTTTGAAATCTTAAAAGTCTTTCCCACAAATTTAAGTAAGCAGCTTAAGCCATCTGCCCTAGCCAGTTTGACTTAGTGGATAGAGTGTCGGCCTGCAGACTGAAGAGTTCTGGGTTCGATTTTGGTCAACGGCACATGCTTGGGTTGTGGCTCAATCCCCAGTGGGGGTTGTGCAGGAGGCAGTTGATCAATGATTCTCTCTTATCATTGATGTTTCTCTCTCTCCCTTCCTCTCTGAAATAAATAACAAATATATATTTTTAAAAAGATAAAAATTTAAAAAAACACACCTTAAGCCATCTGAACAGGTACTCTTAACTTATTCCATCAGCCAGAAACACAATTTTGATCCGACTGTTCTTTTATTAAACTAGTGAGTGGCATTAGTTTACCCGGCTTATGGCTAAAATTTTAAAACAAAGGTGTAAGATCTCTGTATCTGTCTGTATGTTTATGTATGTCAATATAAGTATGTTATAAATGTGTATTTAATTGCCTTTTAAAAATCGATGTTTACATAAATGAAGTATATTCTCAGAAATATAGACTTAACTACGTGTTTTTTAAAGTTCATGTGATCTAGCATAATATTTCGTAAAGAAAAGCAGTTTTAAGTTTGTTGTTTAATTAAAGCACTCATGTTGCCCTAGCCAGGTAGCTCAGTTGGTTGTCCTGATATGCCAAGGTTAAAGGTTCGGTCCCCGGTCAGGACACATACAAGAATCAACCAATTAATGCATAAATAAGTGCAACAACAAATTGGTGTCTTTCTTTCTTCCTTTCTTTCTTTCTTTCTTTCTTTCTTTCTTTCTTTCTTTCTTTCTTTCTTTCTTTCTTCCTTCCTTCCTTCCTTCCTTCCTTCCTTCCTTCCTTCCTTCCTTCCTTTCTTTCTTTCTTTCTTTCTTTCTTTCTTTCTTTCTTTCTTTCTTTCTTTCTTTCTTTCTTTCTTTCTTTCTTTCTCTCTTCCTTCCTTTCTCTTCCTTTTTTTCTGTGTTCCTTCCTCTCTCTCTCTCCCTCCCTTCATCCCTCTCTAAAATCAATAAATACATTTTAAAAAATAAAGCACACATGTAACCACGCAGACACTTCATTTCTTTAATATGACCTTTTTCATTTTTCCTTTTGATTCAGAATGGTATTGTCCAGCACCCTGACCACCTGCTTCCTTCTCTCTTGCATATCCACTCCCTCAATCATTAAGTCCTCAAGACAATGAAGCCTGGTCAGCATCAAACGATGTTGAAACAAAGTCTGGAGTCTAGTGACCACAGAGAAACATAACATCTAGACTTCAGTGTTTCAGCTCCAAACCCAGGAAAATGGAACCTCCTATTGATCAAATCCTTGCAAAACCAGACAGAATGATACCTTGGCTGACATCAGGACCAGATACAATGAACTATCCCCCACCCTAGCACCAGCCAATCCATAGACACCTTGACCCCAGTCACTACGATTAATGATTTTTCCCCTACATAACTCACTCCCTGGAAGCCAGACCTTTTTGTACTAATTCACCTGTGACTCTGGGTATGGTGCCACTTCCTCAACTAATAAATCCTTTCTTCCTTTCTTCCTTTGCAAGCTCCACTTTGTGTCTTACTGGGCTTTGATGCACACAGGCAAACAAGCTCCTTTAGTCCTGTAACAATCTATATATATAAAAGCCTATGCGACCTAACGACCGAACAACTGAATGACCGAACAACAGGTTGACCAGTTACTATGATGCGCACTGACCACCAGGGGGCAGATGCTCAACACAGGACCTTGCCCCCTGGTGGTCAGTGCGCTCTTACAGCCAACCTCCTGGGGTCCCTCCCCCAGCTGCTGGCCCTGATTGGCCCCGATCAGGACTGAGCAAGACAGCCCCAATCGTCCCCGATCCCTGGCTAGGCCAAGGGACCCCACCCATGCACGAATTTGTGCACCGGGCCTCTAGTGTCTTCATAGTTTTCAGCATTAAAAAATGCAGACCTACAACTTTTATTCTATTATCTGGATGTACTAATCATAAATCTATGTTATTAAAATTTGTCAACAAGAAAAATAACATAAGGTGATGTTTATGAAGAGTCTCATGAAATCTTCATGAGTAAGCTAAATATAATTGTTAAGAACAGGTAAATTAGATGTCAATAAGATAAAAGTTTATAAATAAACTTTTCAACAATAATTACATTTTATGGTATGTCTTCTTAAAGATGGTTTCCGAAATATTTTTGGTAACTTGAAACCTTAAAATTATACTGTTAAATGATAGATATTCATTGAATAGGTCATTTCAAATAAGATAAAATACTGAAACAATTACAGGATATAACTTTATCTTCCTTTGGCTTCTTATTACAAAGCAATTAAAGATATTTGGTCTATCAGTAAACATGTCTTGGTCACATTGAAAATTTACTAGGAGGAAAAATATGCATATGGAAATTATAAAATATGTTCAATTCACAGAATGCTAGTGTAACATCCCACAATTGCTTACGTCTTAGTTTTCACTAGAAACTAAAGTTTTTAAGGGTTAAGAATTATAATCAATATATGTAATTTAAACTGCTACAAATAATAAGGCTGGAAAAAATGTTTAGGAAATAGGTAAGGAAAGTAAAATGTGATGTGTGTGGTGTATATATGTGTGTGTTTAATAATGAAAAAAATGAAGGACATGTTTTTGTTAAGGGAAAAGAATCATTTGATCTAAAGTTGAATGACTGGCTATTTCAGAATGGAAAAGAGGAAAAGTATAGGACAAAAACTGAATGGATATTAAAAAGTTGTATAAGATTTATCAAATGGTCTCTAGCTAGTTTGGCTCAGTGGATAGAGCATCGGCTTATGGACTGAAGGGTCCTGGGTTCGATTCCAGTCAAGGGCACATGCCCGGGTGGCAGGCTTGATCCCCAGTAGGGGCATGCAGGAGGCAGCCAATTGATGATTCTCTCTCATTGATGTTTCTATCTCTCTCTCCCTTTCCCTTCTTCTCTGAAATCAATAAAAAAAACAAACAAAAAGACTGTACATTAAGCCAAAGTGGCAAACATTAAAAAGTTATATATCTATTCTTAAGTGTTAAAATGAAAAAAAATTTTTTAGGATTTATCAAATGGAATATTTTTTAAAAATTTTTATTGAATTTATTGGAGTGACATTGGTTACCAAAATTATATAGGTTTCAAGTGTACAATTCTATAATAAACTAGAGGCCCGGTGCACAAAAATTTGCACACTCAGGGGTGGTGCCTCAGCCCGGCCTGTGCCCTCTCCCAGTCTGGGACTCCTCGGCGGATAACCACCTGCTGGCTAAGGCCCACTCCCCAGGGGATTGGGCCTAAGTTGGCAATCAGACATCCCTCTGGCAGCCCGGCAGCCCTCGGGGGATGTCCACTTGCCAGCAGGGAGCAGGCCTAGCTGCAGTCAGACATCCTTAGCGCTGCTGAGGAGGCAGGAGAGGCTCCCACCACCACCGCTGTACTGGCAGTCATCAGCCTGGCTTGTGGCTGAGCAGAGCTCCCCCTGTGGGAGCGCACTGACCACCAGGGGGCAGCTCCTGCATTGAGCATCTGCCCCCTGGTGGTCAGTGTGTGTCATAGTGACCAGTCATTCCCAGTTGCTCTGCTGTTAGGGTCAATTTGCATATTACCCTTTTATTATAAAGGATAGAGGCCTGGTGCACAGGTGGGGGCTGGCTGGTTTGCCCTGAAGAGTGTCCCGGATCAAGGTTGGGGTCCCGCTGGGGTGCCTGGGCAGCCTGGGTGAGGGGCTGATGGCTGTTTGCAGGCTGGCCAAGCCCCCAGGGGGAACCCTCACTCCATGAGGGTGTGGCCAGCCTGGGTGAGGGGCTGATGGCTGTTTGCAGGCTGGCCACAGCCCCTTCAGTGTGGGGGTCCCCACTGGGATGCCTGCATAGCCTGGGTGAGGGGCTGAGGGCAGTTTTCAGGCTGGTCACAGCCCCTTCATGGTGGGGGTCCCCCCTGGGGTGCCTGGCCAGCCTGGGTGAGGGGCTGATGGCTGTTTGCAGGCTGGCCAAGCCCCCCAGTCACCCAAGCTTCCAGTGGAGGCTGGCTGGAAGCAGGAATCTAGGGTTTGTTTGTCTTCTATAATTGAAACTTTGTTGCCTTGAGTGGAGCTCAGAGCCTGCCAGGGCCTGGGGAAGCTTGGCTTCCTCCATCGCCGGGGCAACCAAGCCTCCTGCTTGCTTCAGCTCCGTGGCTGCCGGCCGCCATCTTGGTTGGGTTAATTTGCATATAGTCACTCTGATTGGCTGGTGGCCATGGCTTGGGGCATAGCGAAGTTATGGTCAATTATCATCTTTGTCTTTTATTAGTGTAGATGCAGCATCTGTATATTATATTATATGCTCAACATACAAAGTCAAGTCTTATCCCATCATTATTTATGTCCCTTTTACCCTCTCTTTCCTTCCCCTATCCTCCATTCCCTCTGGTAATCACCGTATTGTCATGTGTCTATTAGTTTTGTGTGGTGTTTTCTCCCCTTTTTTTTTCTTCTTAATCCTTTTACATTTTACCCAGCCCCCTAACTCCCTCCTCTCTAACAGCTGTCAGTCTGTTTTCTGTATCTATAAGTATGTTTCTATTTTGTTCATTAGATTTAGAAAAGAATTTTATGTGTTGTCAAACTGGCTAAAATTTGAATAAATTTAAGTTTTCAAAGAATGAGTCTTCAAATAAAAAATACACTAATAGCCCTGGCATGTGTGGCTTAGTTGGTTGGGCTTTGGCCCTTGCATGGAAAGGTTGCTGGTTTGATTCCTGGTCAGGGCACATGCCTAAATTTCAGGCTTGATCCCCAATAGGGGGCACGTAGGAGCAGCCAATTTCACTCTCACATTGATGTTTTTCCCTCTCTCCCTCTCCCTTCCTCTCTCTCTCTAAAAAGCAATAAAAAAAATCTTTTTTTAAAAGTACACTAATAAAAAATTAGATTTTGTCTTTTTGTTAAAAGGACAAGAAGTTTTTTTGGACTAAGAGATTTTGAAAGTAATCGTACCTTTAAAGTAATTTGGCTAGAGAGCAAAGATTTTGTTTCTTTTTAGGACTTTGATTATTTGGGAAACCTGAGTCTTCTCAATACTAAAAGAGCTAAGGTTTTTTTTCACAACTATATAAACCTTCTGTATGTCTTTAATATATTGTACTATCACTTTGTTTAAATAGATAATGAAGCATTATTTCATAATGACTTCCTCTTGTAATTAATCAAATGTTTAAACCTTTTTATGGTTTTGATAAATTCCCACAAACAAATTCTAAATGAAGTCAATTTGACCTAAAACTAACATTGAAATATCCCACAGGTTCCTTGGAATATCTCAAAAGATTTGTCTCTCACCTTGTGCAGGGGAGATGTTAAGTTAATTAGGTTTATTTGGTATGTGAATAAGTGGGAAGCATAGTCAAATAATATGATGATATACCTTCTTAGTTTACATATGTATGAGTATACATTACTAATATCGGTATTTCAGAAATTGTTTGAAGTTCATAGAAGTGTGTCAATGCTCTCATTGCCCTATTATTGTCTTAAATTGTTATATACCACAGAAATATCTACATTTTCCTATCAAATGAGTTCTCAACAGATGTTAACCATGGCCTTTTTGTTGTTGTTTTAGTCTGTCAGTTACAGACAGTTAATTGTTTTACTCTGATGCTTTTGTAAAAATAACTTTATATTCAGAGAGATTCATGGAAAGCACTCTGACAAGTACTTTAGAATGCAAATTTCTAATAACTTTAAGATCATATCGCTAACTGGGCAAGAATTTCTAGAACAAATGGAAAAACTGGATTCAAGAAGAACCTGAGTTAATAACGTAGGATTGAATGAACTAATGGGAATGATTATTATTTTTATAACTTTTTTTTCTTGGAAATATTGCTGGTTCCTTTATGGTTTATTTTCCAAAGTTAAGGAAACCTTTTTCCCCTCTTAAGCTACTTAGGACTTACACCAATTTTGTAATATATATCTTTGTGAACAGAATTGAAACATTTACTTTTACTGCCTGTCTAATCCCTCCAGAATTCAGAAACTTATTGAGTACAGATGCTCCGGAACTTATGGCCCCATAAACGAATCGCAAGTTAAAAACTTTGTATGTCAAAAATGCATTTTACTACACTGAACCTAAATGTATGTTTTTCCCCCCACATTGACCAGTTCTCAAATGCCAGCTCAGTGACATTATCTACCTGGAGTTAGTTACTGTCAGATCCCACAAGTTAAGGGTTCAATTCCATAAAACGGCTTCTATTTCAGATGCCAATTGTAAGTCCTACCTCCCATACTTCTGACCAGCTGGCTATAAATTTAGGGCTCTTATAACCCCCTCCTCGAGTTCAATAGTTTGCTAGAACAGCTCATAGAACTCAGGAGAACACTTTCTTCTTATTACCCTTTATTATAAAGTCTAGTCTACAACTCAGAAACAGCCAAATGAAAGAGAAGCATAGGGCAAGGTATGAAAAAGTCTAACACATACTGTTTTATGCCAACCATATATATATTCTGGAAAAAGACAAAACTAAAGGTCAGTTGTTATTAGGGCTTAGAGGGGAGGGCAGAACAGAGTATTTTTTAAGTCAGTGAAACAAGTATCCTATCTAATAAAGAGGAAATATGCTAATTGACTCTCATGCCATCACAAAAATGGTGGCGCCCACAGCCAATAAGGAGGGAATATGCTAATGGCTGTCACACCCTCAAAGATGACGGTGCCTACAGCCACAAGATGGCCAGCAGGGGAGGGCAGTTGTAGGCAATCAGGCTGGCAGAGGAGGGCAGTTGGGGGTGACTGGGCTGGCAGGGGAGCAGTTAGGCATCGATTAGGCTAGTAGGGGAGTGACTAGGAGGTGATCAGGCTGGCAGGCAGAAGCGGTTAGGGGCATTCAGGCAGGCAGGCAGGCAAGTGGTTGGGAGCCAGCAGTCCCGGATTGTGAGAGGGATGTCCAACTGCCCACAGGCTCGGGCCTAAACAGGCAGTCGGACATCCCCCAAGGGGTCCCAGATTAGAGAGTGTACAGGCTGGGCTGAGGGACACCCCCCCTCCCCAGTGCACAAATTTCATGCACCGGGCCTCTAGTGATACTATAATGGTGGATAAATGTTATTACACATTTGTCAAAAACCATAGAATGTACAACAGGATGTACCAGAAAGGTGCATTTATTATAACAGGTGAACTTACAATGACACATCATTACTACCCAAAGCCCAGAGTTTACAGTAGGGTTCACTTTACTGTTGAACATTGTGTGGAGGAGAATGTAGGAAGGTGGGGCAGAGAGTATTAGTATTTGGGGATTCTCTGTGCTTTCCACTCAGTTCTGCTATGAACATAAAACTGCTCTAAAAAATAAAGTCTATTTTAAATGAAAGGGGGGAAAAGCAATAGGCTTCAGAAGGAGCATGCTTCTCTGGCCATCCTAGAATTACCTGGGTTAGAATTTGCTGGTTTGGTGGTGATCGTGCTTTTCAAACATGTCAATCATTTAGGAGATCCTAAGTTTCTATTTTACTTGTACCCAACAGCTAACTAACCTCTCCTTTGTCTTAAGCAGCCATTGCTACTGATGAAAATGGGTTAAATCACTTGTTTCTCATTTGTCAGGGAATAAAGAAAATCCAGAGTCACTTTCCTTTCCCAATAAATTCTTGATTCCTTGCATGTAGAAATTGTTTCATCTTTTTAAAATTACCAATACATAGTGAAGTGCGTGGTGCTGAGAAAGCAACCGGAATATGAATGAAATACAGTTTTAAGTCATTAGAAATCTTCCATCCTGTCAGGTATAGCTCAAGAGTCGTTCTAGTTATGAAATACATAAACAACAGTCAGTTGAAATCGTAAATGGGATGTAGGAAAAAGCAAGTTAAATACAAAACTGTCCTAGAGAAGTTATTTGTTGCCCTCTTGTGTCCAGTTTTAGGAAATACAGCCTCTCCCCTCCACGCAACACATCTTTCTGATGCACAGTGTGTGAGTCTCTGTGCTTGCTTTGGGGTGTACAGCGGTAAACAAAGCATCAGTCCACAATAAGCCACACATCGCAGTGGAGACCCTGTGGAAAGTAATCCAAAGGGGATCTTACCTAAGATGGATTATAAAGGATGAGTAGAAATTAGGCAGCTGAACCATAAGGATTATGGGGAAATAAGAATTATGGTGGAGCCCTAACAGGTTTGGCTCAGTGGATAGAGCGCCGGCCTGCTGACTGAAGGGTCCCAGGTTCGATTCCGGTCAAGGGCATGTACCTTGGTTGTGGGCACATCCCCAGGAGGGGGTGTGCAGGAGGCAGCTGATCGATGTTTCTCTCTCATCGATGTTTCAAGATCTCTAGCCCTCTCCCTTCCTCTCTGTAAAAAATCAATAAAATATATATTTTTTTAAAAAAGAATTATGGTGGAGGTGTTGCAAATAAAATGTAACATGTTTAATGACTTAGAAGCAAAAAATAACTTAGAGCTTTTTCAGAACTGCAAATAATTCATCATGGCTGGAAACCAAAGTGTAAACGTATGGATGGACTGAAGAGTACTGGTGAAGAGGTAAAGATATTGTAAATAGCCATGTGTGCCATACAGAGGAGTTCCACCCATATCCTAACAGTAATTAGCCTTTAAGACTTTTAAGCCAGAGAATTATGTAATCATATTCATGCTAGAAATCTTACTCTGGCAATGGAAATAATGAAGAGAATGGACAGATTTGAAAGATAATGTGGTAAAATCAATAGGATTTTGATGACAAGGAGGTGTGTGTGTCTGTGTGTGTGTGTGGGGGGTGGTCTAAGGTGAGGGAAAAAGAGAAATTGAGGAAGCTGAATCCCATATTTCAGTGGGTAATTGGGTAAATAGTGGTACCATAGTCCGGGGCTGGGCGGGGGGTGGGGGTGGGGGGCTGTCCAGGGAACATGATGACTCAATTTTAGACATGCTAAGATATTATAATTTAACTTGCTCAACATTGATTCAGACTTCCTTCTTGTGTACCTTCCTGCATTACAGAGAGTGGAAAACTAAAAACGACATACCCTAGATTCTACTATAGCTGGAGTTTTCATGTGAATTAGGTTCCAGCAGCCATGAGCACTAGCATGAGACTTAATTCAAAATCAAATTAAGTGAGGAGAGAGGCAGGGAGTGAGGATCCATTTTGCTGGTTTGGATTATAGCAGAGCCAGGGTGGTTCTAGGCAGGGGTGGGCAAACTTTTTGACTCGAGGGCCACAATGGGTTCTTAAACTGGACCGGAGGGCCGGAACAAAAGCATGGATGGAGTATTTGTGTGAACTAATATAAATTCAAAGTAAACATCATTACATAAAAGGGTATGGTCCTTTTTTTTTTAGTTTTATTCATTTCAAACGGGCCAGATCCTGCCAGCGGGCCGTAGTTTGCCCACGGCTGTTCTAGAGCCTGGGTGGAGACATCTCAATTTGGAAGGTGTCTCCAGCTGGTAGGAGGAGCAATTTAGTCTCTTGAAAGCCACTTTTGGAAGCTCAGCCTAGAGGGTGTTCTTTTGTTATTGTTGTAGTTACTACACTTTTATTGATTTCAGAGAAGAAGGGAGAGGAAGAGAGAGAATCATTGATCGGCTGCCTCCTGCATACCCCCTACTGGGGATTGAGCCTACAACCTGGGCAAGTGCCTTTGACTGGAATCAAATCTGGGACCCTTAAGTCCCCAGGCCAATGCTCTATCCACTGAGCCAAACCAGCTAGGACTTAGAGGGTGTTCTTGAGCTTTCCCCTGTCTGCTTAAGGATTCTACTCTCTATAATTAAGGTTTGACTGACTCAAGGTGCCTATGGACATCCAAATAGAGACGTGTTCTTGTACATTCTGACAAGAGCTCAGGAGATCTTGGTACAGATCTTGGAGCATCTATATATACAAAAGCCTAATATGCAAATTGTCCCCTAGACCGGGAGACCGATTGCTCACTATGACATGCTCTGACCACCAGGGGGCGGCATGGAACAAAGGGAGGCCCCAGCCAGCAGCTGGAAGGCTCCAATTGGCCCTGATTGCCAGCCAGGCCTAGGGATCCTACCTGTGCATGAATTTCATGCTCCAGGCCTCTAATAAACCAATAAAAAGTAAATAAAGACATGGGAGTGGGTGTGATTAATAAGAATGAGAGGATAGCCTGGCTCAGTGGTTGAGTGTTGACCTATTCCTGGTCAGGGCACATGTCTGGGTTGTGGGCTCAATCCCCAGTAGGGGGCATGCAGGAGGCAGCCGATTAATGATTCTCTCTCATCATTGATGTTTCTATCCCTCTCTCCCTCTCCCTTCCTCTCTCTGAAATAAAAGAAAAAGAATACGAGTATAGTCAAAAGAGAGATGGCCAGCGCATGAACCTTGAAAATACCCACATTTAAGTGTAAACAAGAAAAAGAAATGTACAAGAACATTGAGTGACGCTAAGAGGAAAACAAGGGTTGTGATGTGATAGATCTCAAGGGAAGAGGACATTTCACAAAGGAGGCATTGATCAACAGTGCTTAATGCTGCAGAAAACAAGAAAATAAGACTGAAATTTATCTATAATATTGAACCTCAAAGAGGTCCTTGTGTGACCGCTTTTCTTAGAGTTGTCAAGAGAAGTGAATTAGGTTTCAGGGAAAGGGCAGGCTACAAATGCCCATGTTTGGTACTTATCTAGTCCACTGAAGATTCAGTTTAACTTCAGAGGCACTGTGGTGGATTTCTGAAGGCGATTCGTGGTGGCAACCTAGGTCTGTGCCCAGTCAAACCTGCTTTCCAATGTACATGCGTACAAGCCCATATTTAAGCCCCAACCCCCTTTCCGCTTGTGTCCTAGCTAGCCTTGCAAAACCTATTTCCCTGAATACTTATCTCAACAGGAGCTATAAACCATACACAGCCCCACAATGGGGTCTGACTGCCAGCGCCAGACAAGGTCTTGTTCACTATCTCACTTCCCCCCTAACAACCTTCACAGGGGCTGCAAAAGCCGCAAAAAGTCTGGTCCGTATTTGGGAGACAAAGAAACTAGGAGGATAAAAGGGAAAGCCCCGCCCCATTCGGTGCTCAGTTTTGGGAACTGATTCTCCTGAGTCACAGCACTAGTGCTCCTGGAATTAAAGTGCATTTTCTGAATCTTCCGAGTGCCTGTTGTGTGCCTTCCCGCCGCCTGGTAACTTCTGTAACAGATTAAGGGTGGCTACACACTTTTTGCCACTCCTCTCACCAAGAGGAGATGTCTTTGTCCTGTCTTTAAATTGGAACTGACTCTGTTGACTTATTTTGACCAATACAACCTGGCGGGAGTAATGCTGGGTAACTTCTGAGGCTGAATCTTAAAGAGATCTGCAGCTTCTTCCCTTGCTTCTTGGAATGCTCCCTCTTTCAAGCCACAGCCATGCTGTCAGAAGCCCATGTGAGTGAGGTCGAAATACTACACGGAGGAGAACTCTGGCCAGCAGTCCCATCAGAGACTCCTGATGGCGGGCAGCACCAACTAGCCATCCGAATGAGGCCATTGGGGATCTCTCAGCCAACACCGTGAAAAGCAGAATTTTTGCCTGACTAGCATACAAAATCATGGAAAATAAGAAATTCGTCTTTTAAATCACCCAGTTTTGGTGTGGTTTGTTAACACTATTAAGATAATTGGGAAGAGGCAAAAATATCAAAGGTACATGATAAACAAATGGTACGTATGTAGTGTTTGAAAAAGTAGCACCATCACCATCTTCAGGACAGCTCTATTAGCCTTATTCACTCATACCAGAAACTTTACACGGTGCAGGTGATCCAACTAAACAACAAGCAAATTCCAGTTTCCCTGTGATGAAATTCAGTTCCAACCTTTATTAATCATCTAATCCATCATTCTGTTTCTAGAAATATATCAATGCCAAGTCACTAGAGAAAAAGTCTATCTCCAAAGAACTAATTTCTGTAACTTTCCTTAGAAAATGTAAGCAATATAAAAGTGAAATGTTGTCTACTTTATTTCTGCTATATCCCAAGTGCTTATAATGGAAAGGCTAGAGTATAGAAAGTTTTACATGTTTGTTGAATGAATATATGAATTATTCATGGCTATTTATTCAGGAAGTCACTCCAATATATAATTTAAGCTCCAAAATAAATTTATTTATTTTTAAACCATTTTTTAAAAATTGTTTTCAATTACAATTGACCTACAATATTACATTAGTTTTAGGTATTCACCCCAGTGACTAGACATTATATAATTCACTGGGTGATAATCCTGATAAATCTCACACCCATCTAACACTTACATAGTTAGAATATTATTAATTATGCTGCACATATGCTGTGCTTTACTAAACTTATTTTATTCTGTCCTAATTTTTGCAGAAGCAGTAAATATTATTAAAGTTGGATTCATAGTGAATATTGAAGGATAATTCTATGGCTTCTATGAATTCTAGAACTCTCCCATTCTCTCTGTTTCTCCCTCCTTCTTTTTTTTATTCTTAGCGTCCAGGTCTGTCCCTTCTCTCTGTCCTTCTCCCTTATCTCTTCTTTCTTTTAACCTCTCTTTTTTTTTCTCTTTCTACTTTCCTCTGTATGTACTAATTCCAAAAGGAGCATAATCATACTTATGGTCAGGGCCTAGCATATTGATATTGTGTTTCATAAACATTAGTTAGTTGATATTACTAACTAGTATATAATAACTAACAATTAATTTATAGTCTTTCATATTAATATAATTATATCAGTATCATAACATTATTATATACTAGTTATAAATATATACATGTTATCCTATCTAATAACAGACAAAAGGGTAATTAACTGTACCTCCGCTATGCTTCCCATTGGCTAATCAGGGTGATATGCAAATTAACTGCCAACAAAGATGGCGGCCGGCAGCCATGCAGCTGAAGTGAGCAGGAGGCTTGCTTGCTCCAGTAATGGAGGAAGCCAAGGTTCCCAGCCTGCCGCAGCCCAGCTCTGAGCCCAAAAGCAACAATGTTTCAATTATAGAAGCTAAAAAAACCCCAGATACCTGCTTTCAGCCAGCCGCGGCCTCAGAGCTGGGAGCTCCAGTGACGGCAACAATGTTTCAATTATAGAAGGTAAATAAATCCCAGAAAAAAAAAGAAAAGAAAAAAGAAGAGGGTGGGAGCTTCAGGCACTGGCCAGCCTGAAAACGGCCCTCAGCCCCTCACCCAGACTGGCCAAGCACCCCAGTGGGGACCCCCACCCTGAAGGGGGTGCAGGCAGCCTGAAAACAGCCATCAGCCCCTCACCCAGGATGGCCAGGCACCCCACGGGACCCCCACCCTGATCCAGGACACACTTCAGGTCAAACTAGTTGGCCCCCACCAGTGCACCAGGCCTCTATCCTATATAGTAAAAGGGTAATATGCAAACTGACCCTAACAGCAGAAAGACTGGGCATGACTGGTCACTATGACACACACTGACCACCAGGGGGCAGACGCTCAATGCAGGAGCTGCCCCCTGGTGGTCAGTGAGCTCCCACAGGGGAAGCTCTGCTCAGCCACAAGCCAGGCTGATGGCTGCCAATACAGCGGTGGTGGTGGGAGCCTCTCCTGCCTCCTCAGCAGCGCTAAGGATGTCCGACTGCAGCTTAGGCCTGCTCCCTGCTGGCAAGTGGACATCCCTCAAGGGCTGCCGGGCTGCCAGAGGGATGTCTGATTGCCATCTTAGGCCCAATCCCCTGGGGAGCAGGCCTAAGCCAGCAGGTGGTTATCTCCCGAGGGGTCCCAGACCGCAAGAGGGACAGGCCGGGTTGAGGGACCCCCCACCCCCGAGTGCACAAATTTTTGTGCACTGGGCCTCTAGTATTTATATAATAGATACATAACTATGTGCAATATTATAGTTATAGGACATACTAGTCATCTATTTAGCAGCTTAAAAAAGCAAACACTTATTTTCCCAAAGTTTCTGTCAATTAGGAATCCAAGTACAGTTTAGCTGCATACCTCTGGCTCAGGTTATCTCATAAGGCAACATAGTCAAGATATTGGCTTGGAAAAACAAAATTTTTAATTGAATTTCTTGAGGTAACATTGGTTAATAAAATTGCTGGGAGCCAGTCCATCCCTGCTGCTAGACACAGTCGCTGCAGGAAAGAAACATCTGCACAGCATATGTTTCAAGGGACCTGGTATATATAGCATATTGTTCTTAATATGTTTGCTCTCTTTAGCGCCATGTGTTTTAACCAAGGTCACCTCTCCGGGAAAGGTTGTTTCCCCAGGTGGGGATTTTTCCTAACCAGAGCTCCGACCAGAACTTTGGCTGGAAATCCTGGCTATAGGTCCTGACTAGGCTGCTGATCAACTGAAGGCTGTCTTCGTGTCATTCCTTCTTCGCCGACTCCGTCCACACCTTTGGGGACCCCTGGACCTGCTGGGATTGGACCCCAGCATAAAATTATATAGGTTTCAGTCCTGGCTGTTGTTGCTCAGTGTTAGAGCATTGGCCCACACATCTCTCTCTCAATCCATCCCTTCCACTCTCTCTAAAAACCAATGAAAAGAATATCCTCAGGTGAGGATTAACAACAAAAACAAATTATATAGGATTCAGGTGTACAATTCTGTAATACATCATCTGTATATTGTATTGTGTGTTCACCACTCCAAGTCAAGTCTCCTTCCACCACCATTTATCCCCCCTTTACCCTCTTCTACTTCCACCCACCTCCTTTTCTTTCTGGTAATCACCAAACTGTTATCTGTCTCTGAGCTTGTTGTTGTTTTTTTTTCCTTAATCACTTCACCTTTTTCACTCAGCCGCCCAGCCTTCTTCTCAAGACCCAACAGAGAGTAACCACTTCCAAGTTCATTCACATGGCTTTTGATGGGCCTTAGGTGCCTTTGGTTTTATTCTTACCACATGGGCATTTCTATAGAGCAGCTCACATTGTGGCAGCTGCCTTTGTTCAGAACAAACAAGCAAGCCAGGGATCAGGAGAGAAGCCCAGAACTAGAAGCCAGTCTCTTTGTTACCTAATCTGGGAAGATACACCACATTGTCTCTGCTGCATTCTATTTGCTAGTGGTCCCTAAATTCATCCTGCACTCAGGGGGCGAGAATTACACAAGGGGGTAAAGAATAGGAGGTAGGGATCATTGTGTCCAGCACACATAATCTATACAAAATATAAATATGTACTAATCACATAAACGCACTAAATCGAATAATTATATTAGCTGCTATTATTATTTCTTAACCATTATTCAAAATTAATAATTGTGTAAACATAAACTTTCCTGGTGATTTCCCCCCCATATTTGCAAGTTCCAGGCTTTCTGTTTTCGTTTGTTTGTTTATGAGTTGCAAGGGAAGGTGGAAATTTTCTTCCTGTTAATGAATGTATAGTATTTGTCCTATTTTGTTTGTGTGTAGCCAGTTTTTCAAAACTTTTGTTGTGGGTTCTATTTCAGGAAGCTTAAACAGAATCCTTAACTTGGACCAAGCATTTTACATTTGCATGGTCAAGGGAGGGTGGGTGTAACAATGCAAGACCACCAGAAAATTTACACCACGCAGAATGAGACAAAAGCACTAATTATTGTAGATATAAGTTACATATGTTTCACATGCACTGATTTTCATTACAGCCTTCGTGTTACAATCCCTTTGTTAAAAAAGAAATAAGTAAAATCCCGTTGTCTCTGGAATAACTTGCTCACTTCCTCTGCCTCTTTCCCTTCCTTCTGTTCCCCTCCGATCACACTTCAATGCGTTGGCTAGCTGTTCCACTTGCTGTTGTGCTCTCAAACCACTTTCTTCTTTAGAACTTTATCCTCTACTTCTTTGCATTTGACTCAGTTTTTGAATGTTTCTCTCTCGAAATAGGAAGTTACTATTTCAAGTCTTCATCTCAACTCAGTTCAAATGTTGAAATTTTGAGTTGTTATGTACTGATCGTTCTGTCAGCTAGAGATGAGTAAAACCGAGCCTCTGCTATCAAGGAACTCTCAGTCTAATCCGAAATACGAATATGTAAAATAAATAATAACGCTGATGGCATAATTATAAAAACAAAGAGGCCCCTCAGTAGAGGGGAAGGTTAATCCTTCAGAAGCAAGGGGGTCAGGAAAGGTTTCTGGGGAGAGGCAGCACTGAGCTGGGTTGTCATGTACACATAAGCATTTAGATACTAGAGTTGGGCAAAGGATATCACAGAAAGGAAGGGACAGAAAGTGCCATGTACAGAGGCATGAAGAACAGTGTGCTATAACAGGTCTGGGGTGCTAAGAAGCAGCAAGTTCTCCTTTGCCCAAGTTTTCTGAGGACATACGTTGGCTGCCTCTAAATCCTGCGGTGAGTCCATCTTTTAGGTTTGGCTGTCTCTACTCTATTGCTTCATTCCTCTATGCACACTGCTTTCTCTTCCCTCCCTCCTCCTCCCCCACCTCACATAACCCTCCTCCCTTCTTTTTCTTCCTTTTATGGAATATTTTTGTGTGTCTGTTTGGGCCCTGGATTTAATTTAGTTGGATTGGACTGTAGTAATAACGTTTCTGTACATTTGCCCAGAGGCCTTCAACTAATGGGTGTATTCTTACAGGCCAATAAACAGATGAGTAAATCCAGTTTGCTGTCCTGTATCTTTGCCTCCCTTCTCTTCCTTTGCACTTTGCCCCATCTTCCATTGCTTGGAGACCTTTTTAGAAAACTAAGATTTTCCTAGGTAACGCAAACATTAGGTTGCCTTCATTAAGTCACTTGTGCACCTGCCACTCATTTCCATGGAGGACTTCCCTATCGCTGGAGAATGTGTTCTCTGCCCATTAGAGACCCAGCCTGTGTCTAGTGGGAGTTCTGCTGCCCAAAGGCCTCTTCCCCAGTGTCAGCGAGAACCCCAGAAAATTATAGGTTCACATCTGTGAATGACCGTTGCTCATTTTTGACCACTGATGCTGATTATCACGTAATTCCATGATAAACTGATAACGTGATAGAACAGAGGCTGACCAAATCACCTTGGACAAAGTAAATAGGAGGTTCTCCGAACCTGGGGATCCAAGCCTGGGCTCTAAAAACAAACGGGGAGCTGCCATGAAGGGGAAAAAAAAACTAACCAAACTACTCTAAAACCAACTGCACTTCTGCATGTTGATTAAGCCCAAGAATAGATGGTGGTTTCTGTTCTTCAGCCAGTTCTCGCCTTGCTTTCCTTTTCTCCCTGTCTGCCTTCGTCTGCCCTGCTCTAAACATTCTGTTCCATGTTCACTGACCTAACTTCAGACTCCCTCCCAGGACCCCAGGAGAGTGCCCCCTCCTACTGCCTGGGGAGGCTTCCCTGCACTTCAGTCTCTAGCTGGGCCAGCACATTGAGGTCATTGCTCTCCCTGCCAAACGATTGGCCTCAGTTCAGTTTCTCCATCTGTCTGAGCTTCATGGAAAACATGATTGTTGCTCTAGGCTCTTTATTATATGACCTGCCTCAGATTGTCTGCTTTGCATCTGCTTTTTTGTTTCCCCCCCGCCCCCGATCAACACCCCCTGCCTTTTCCCCCCCGTGACTCTCCCCAGACTAGAATCACATCTGTTTTCCAGCCTCTGTACTCTCACTGCAGAGCAGATGGAAGAAGAGCAAGTTCTGGGCCAAGCAGATGAGGACAGAGCTGGGTTTGTACTCAGATTTGTTCTAGGGACTCACCAGAATACATGGATCTCAAAAATGGCACACTGACAGCTCCTCCAAAGGAGCCAGAGGTGCTAGCCACTCATTTCTCATTATATCCAGTGCTCTCCCTTCCTTCCAGCCTGACAGCTCGTTATTTCTCTTCTTTCCTCCCTTGCTCCCTCCTCCCTTCCTTTACCCTCCTTTCCTTTAGTCTGTAATTTGTTAATACAATCTGCTCTGTGTCCATCTGTACTCTTCTCTAAGTTAGCTCATCAGAGAGATACACAATGTAGACTACAGGAGTTAACAGATGCCTTGACATTTGCAGTTCTAGTGCACATAAGATTCACCACTCCTCCTTTTTGAGATTCTATGATTCAAGTTGATTCTTTCTAAAGTGGAGATATTTTATGGTCTAACCACTAGGGTTTCTATGAATAAGAGAAAATACAAAAGGTTTTAATAAAACGCCTGGATCTGAGAAAGTGTTATCTGTGGGGAAGCAGGGGACTTGGTTGGAAGTCTATAAGGAGGATTCTCTGAAAAGTCGGGGGCCTCTGGGGAGAACTTGCCAAAGGCAGCAGCCCCTACCTTGACTTTTCCAAACAAGTCTGATCCCCCGGGGTGTTTTGCTAGAATCTCTATGTTTAGTCTCTAAAGACCTGACCTTGTAGAAGCATACACTTTCTCAAGGATACTTACCCTGCTGATTGCATCTAGAGGTTAATTTTAGTTCAAGCTGTTGTGACAATAAAGTCTAAGAAGGCAGGCGAACAGGACTGCTTTTTACTTCTAAAGTAAAACAGTACCTTAGCCCTCTCTTCCATAGAAACGTGTGTCAGAGCAATCTGTTCATCCGTCGCTCAGGGTCTGCTGGTCAGCCCCGGCAGTCATCTACATATTACATAATATGAGGGAAAGCACTGGTGGAAAGTAAGTCCAGCAGAACAAACATAAACTTGGCCCTCAGTTTTCTTTGGGCTTCTGATGGCATTTTGTCCTTAAGATTCCAGACACTAAGATTCTTAGCGTAAACTTAGACAAAGCCAAAGACAAAATACAGCTGGCATCTCCTCCCACAGAGCTGCTCCACAATCCAAAATGATTTAGAGGGCACTGTGTCCCTCAACTTTTTCAAACCCTAAGATAGACAGCCCTCCTCTTGGACAAAATTTATGTGGTGTCTGTTTTTGCTTAGATGTGGGAATAAATGGGATTTCTAGAGGAATAAAACAACAACAACAAGAGTCTGAATGAGTGGGTCAAAAAAGGCAAAGAAAGAAGATAAATATAGGGATACAAAGGAATTTGCTGGACTTGAAGAGATGAATGTCCAAAATGAACAAAACTGAGAAAGGAAGATGCAAAAATGATTCAAAGATGGAAGGTAGTCAGAGATAGGAACAGTTTCTGGTGATGTGCAGAAGCACATTCCAAGGATGAGGTAGAATCGATTAGGTAAGAAGGAACCCAGGGAATGGGGGTGGAGGGTGCCCAGGCCAGATTGCGAGAGGGAAAATAGGCTCGTGGAAGAAAGGCATATGTGGGCTTGGGCCAACCCTTCTAGGGAGCAGCAGTATCTATCACCAATGTGGTAATAACCTTTGGAATGAGGGTGTGAGTGACTGCAAATTCCCATCCCCCTTCTCATTTTATCCTCATTACACTCCTCTAGCCTGGCTCTCTCTCCCTCTCCCTCTCTTTCTCTCTCTCTCTCTTTCTCTCTCGCTCTACCTCATCTCATTGTTTCAGGAGGCCAAATTTGAAGTCCTTCCCAGGGAGTGGCCCTGTTCATCTTATTCTCCAGCCAAAGTGGGAATAGCGTGAGAAGGAGAGAGACACAGTCAGCAGCCAAAGGACTCGGTGGAGAGAGCAGAGGACCATAGACAGTGAGTTGTTTCATTGTATAAAACCCTAAATAAGCAGAAGGAGTGTGTATGTGTGTGTGTGCATATGTGTGTGTATGTGTGTATACATTGAAAGGCTGGAGGGGGGCAATTGGGAATCTCATTGAACAACTTAAAATTGAGCAGACACCTCAATTAGCCACAAAATTCAAATGAAAGAAGACACCAAGGTGAGCAGATGACATAAACAAGTCACAGATACCAAAAGAGAAGGAGATCAGACCCTAAGGGTGAAAGAGACCACAAGGCAGGGGCAAACATGGACCATTCAGAATATAAAATCTTCTCTGACCTGGTAGAAAAGAGCAAGGAGAGTGAGAATAATGGTAAGTGACCAAAGAATAGAATTCGAATTGAGAAATAAATGTCGGGTGAAAGATATGAAGAGGGAAAGGGTTTGAGTGATATGGGGGACCAGGAAAGGTCCTGGGAAGACAAAGAGATGTGGGCCACAGACAGCCTTCCCTGGAACTGAAATGCTGATGGGTCCCTGAGCGTTACAATCTCTACTCTCCCCACCATCCCTGTTAGATATGCTGCTCTTTGGACCCAAGGTGCTGCTGTTTCTCACTGCACTCATCATTCCCTCAGGTGAGTCCCTACCTTTATTCTTTTCTCCCTAAGATGCTAGCTCCTCAGCTATACACTTATCTGGAGGTGTGTTAGAGTGGATTAGAAGGAGGTTGAAGGGGAATTGGGAGAGAAATGCTAGCTCTTGAGTTCTAGAATTTCTATGAAAGAGAAGAAAGAAATAGATTTGTGTTTTTTAAAAAAGGCAGAGATATGGAAAGAGATGACCTCAGACTTAGGAAAAGGTATCCTGAGAGTTATGAAATTAAGGTGAAATACATACAAATGCATATTAACCAAAAGAGGCTCACACACATAAATACCCAAGTACACAAATACCAAGGGAAAAGGAAGCTGATACACACACATGTACAGACCACCTAATAAGAAAGTAGACCAAATTTAAATCCTGTAGAAAAACAGTAACACATACCAAACACTAGCACCAGCATACACACAAGTATGTTCACTTGCACAGCAAAAATATGTGCCAAATCTATGAACTAAATGATCTTCACAGATTTCACAGAAGCTGGCTAGAAGTTTAGTCATGAAAAATAAACTTTAGATTTTTTTTTAAAAACCTACTCTATTTTTCTCATTCTGCCACATACAGACTGTGAGAAAAGAATCTTTTTGGCTTGTACAGTAGTGTAGCTAGTGGGATGGCTGTGGGCATAGAAGGACAGGACAGGGTAGAATTGCTACTGGCTCTCTCTGTGGAACAGGACCCCATTCCTTCTGGCTGGGAATGAGGGCAACAGGGCATGCTGAGTCAGGGCAAAACAGAGCAGGGGTTTGTTCTCAGGAATTTGTTGTCTTGCTTAAGTGTTTCCACATTTGTGTGTAGCACTAATGATCTGAGTAATTTTGTATTGAACCATATAAAAATAAAACACAAAAAATAAAACACATAAAGATAATGTACAACCACTTCCCCATCATTTTCTGGTTCATTTGATTAAAGCTTTTTGGGGCCCTAGCTGGTTCGGCTCAGTGAATAAAGTGTTGGCCTGTGAACTAAAGGGTCCCGGGTTCGAAATCAATTAAAAAATATTTTTAATGCTTATTTTGGGGGGCGGGGGTTATATAGAGCTGGAGTCACTCACATCTCTTTTCTCATTCCTTTGTACAGACTGGACACCTCTAGGGGTCAGTGGTCAAGAAGGTAGGTGAACTTTTGGATCTGGGTTTTATTGAGGTTATGTAAATGAATGGTCAGAATTAAAGAATCTGTAATACAGCAGAGATGTGTTATCACAGTGTGGGAAATAGGATCTAATTCACCAGTTTCTCTAATCCTATTATCCCATTCATAAAATCTTATCTTTTTTATTTATCTACTGCAACACTTTTCTCAGGACCTCCTCTATACCCATCTCTTGCTTACACTCTCCTCTGTTCATCTCTTATCTCACTCAGAAAATGCCCACTAATCCTAACAGAAAGCTTTTTCCTATCCATGTGACAATGGAGAAACTAAAATGCAAAGACAGGATTAGTAATTATCTCAGTACTATAGGCAAGTTGTGGCACAACTGAACAGAACTCAAACATTTTGGCTTCCAAAGGACTACTTCCTTCACCTTAATGAAGGAAATTCCAAGACATTCAACAAAGTTATAATTTATCTCTTACTATTTCCAACCCTTGTGAGCACAGCAGTATGTAACTCATTAATGGATCATAAAATCAAATGAGTGGGTCACAACTAGTATTTTTTATAGAATTAGGGTAGACTAGATTCATTTCTTTGGACTGGGTAAGGCCCAGTCTTGGACCTTATCTAATAACTAGAGGCCTGGTGCACGAATTTGTGCACCGGTGGGGTCCCTCAGCCTGGCCTGCACCCTCTCACAATCTGGGACCCCTCAGGGGGTGTTGGATTGCTGGTTTCAGCCTGATCTCAGGCAGTCTAACATCCCCTGAGGGATGTGGTAGTGCACGAAGCAGCAGGCGGCCAGGGAGGAGCCCGAGGTCAGGTGTCTCGCTGCTGCCACTCATCCTGGCCCTGCTGCTCCTGCTGTGGGGGCGCACTGACCATCAAGGGGCAGCTCCTGCATTGAGTGTCTGCCCCCTGGTGGTCAGTGCGTGTCATAGTGACCAGTTGATTGGTTGACCGGTTGTACGGTTGACTGGTCGCTTAGGCTTTTATATAGATAGATAGATATCTATGACTTTGTGTTGCTTTTCTATCAGAAATATTACAATATAAGATGAAAATGTCTCCTTAAAGATTTCTTTTCAGAGAACATAAATTCTAGGTAAGTATTTATATGGTGATAGCTCATGGAAAAGGTGGGTGAATTGAGGAATATGCAGAGAAGCAGTATTCTGCCCTGAAATCCCGAGGCAGCTGGGATACACTCTCAACCCCCTTGCCCTCCCTGCTTCTCTTCTGTTTCTGTGAGTGGCTGGACTGGAATATGGCTAGAGAGAAAGGAAACAGGGCCAGATTGGGCTACACCCCAGAGGCTCCACTCCCCTCACAGTCTCCGGAATGATTTGGGTCAGTGGTTTTTCAAATATCCTGTAAGACTGAAAGAAACCTGGATCCCTCTTATCAAGAGTTGCTCTAAAAGAAGAAAGTTTATACTGAGCAATAAAGATAAAAATGCTCTATTGTCAGATCTGATTATTCTTCTGGAATTTTTTTTTTAATGAGGTAAGCAGTTAGCAGGGGAAATTTCTTCATAATGCTTTACTTGTGTTTTTCCTCTACTACAATGATCAATAACTCTGGTGTGCTTCATTAAAATGTTATTCTCACTACCTTTAAATCTGACATTTAGACTCTGAAGTTAAAAGAAGTCAAACCAAATTATGTGAATTTGCTGACCCCTAGTGGGTAAAATAGATTATGACTATAAGCTTTCTACAATGAAGGGTCATTCTAGCTGGGATATTTGCTATTGCTATTAAATATTAACACTGCTTTGTTATTTTTTTTTAATCAAAAAAGTTGTTATAGGAAGTGCTATTATTTTTGGTTTTAAATAGGTACAGTCTTCTTTATTTATTCCAATAGATTCCACCGTAAGACATGGACCATTTTTATTCCTCCTCCTGCCTGTACTTTTCAATGATCAACTACAAGGCATTGTCTACTAACACAGGCATTTTCCCTCCCCTCCCTTCACCTGGTTCTCACTGAGCATCATAAAATTACCAACATCACCTTTTGTAAACACTCTTTGTATATAAGCACATCAGCAGACTGATATCCAATCACATCAAAGTTATAAATAGCAAAATCAGTGTCTTTGGTAAAGATAATTTTCATTATGAGTAAGCATTGCAAAAAGGTCACCAATCCATTGTACTTATTAGCAAGCTCTATGACCTTGGGTAAATTATTTATCTGTAAAAACAGGGATTTAAACAGTGCCTGGCACATAATTAACTCAGATTAGCTAAATGTAGTATCATCTGTTAGGACAATAAAAATAATATAAATTATTCCTGAAGTCTAATGCTTAATCAAAGTCCAACTGAGATAGGGGTGTCTGTGGAAGATTATCTGATGGGCATGTAGTTTAACTTATTCATTCCTCTATAATACAGACAAAGGAAAGAAGACATTCTAGGGTCAAGGACTACAAAGGTATATTCATGGAAACAGGAAAGTGACATTTGGTTGGGTTAGAGGGGAAAGGACTTAGGCTGGGAAGCAAACAAGAAAAACAATTGTGGAATACTTACTCTGCTGGCCACTGTGCTCGACAATTCCACTTACTGGGAGGGGTAAAAAGAATGCTCAGAAAATGTTTTCTGATTTTTTATTTCTCTCTAGTGACTGCGAAACCCGAGGAAAACTCGACAGAAGATCCTAGTAAGTTTTTCTTTATTTCTTTGCTTTCATATTGGGGATAGAAGGATTGATGCTGCAGTCTATACAAAGAAAGCCTAAAAAAGAGGTTGGTGGGCACTCTGAACTCATGCAGAGCTCCATTGTCTATCTTAGATGCCACCGATGCTGCAAGCATGCCCAAGCTTCTTCTCCATTTCCTTCTGTGAAAGTCCCTTACATTCGCCCCCACAGTCCACATTCTTTCACCTCAATCTTTCCTGCCTCCTTTTAGATCATCATCCCATATCCTGCTTCCCTTTCTACTTTTCCTACTTGCATTTTTCATTCTCTGTGTTGTTTCCTTTGCAGATTTGGTAGTTGAAACCTCTACAGATGAAACAGGTAGCTTTTACTACAGTTCTTTAAAAATGGCATGATTCTCACAACATTTATTCCAGCTCTTGAGTTAATCCTATTTTTTTAATCTCTGGGAAAGGCATAGAGAGATTGTGGGCATGTTGTTTAGTGACAGTGAGATAAAAAGAAAGAGAGGGCCCCTAGTCCTCTAAAAAGAATAAACAAAGTGGATTAATAGTTAAAATAAGTCATGAATGATAAAGGCTCCCCCAAATTAGTTTAATGTCAATAGGACAAATATTCTTCAAAAATATTCACAATTACTTCAATTAATTCTATTTCATTGGACATAATACACAAACTCAGCCATAGCCTTGACCTTGACCTAATATTTCCATTCTCCTTTTTTTTTAATTGATTTTTTTTACAGAGAGGAAGGGAGAGGGATAGAGAGTTAGAAACATCGATGAGAGAGAAACATCGATTAGCTGCCTCCTGCACACCCCCCACTGGGGATGTGCCCGCAACCAATGTACATGCCCTTGACTGGAATCAAACCTGGGACCCTTCAGTCCACAGGCTGATGCCCTATCCTCTGAGCCAAACTGGTTAGGGCTCCATTCTCCCTTTTTAATTCTGCCTTCTCTCTTGCCAATTCAAAGCCCTCCTCACACCTACTGTTTTGTGCCTTTTCAGCTCTGGCCGATATTGTGCCTTCCACAGATGACCTGGGTGAGTTCAGATCTGGGAGCCCAGGGCCACCGGGGCCATTCTGGGCTTTCCCTAGAGCCTATTATGGAAGGCATGACAGCTGGTGAAGGGTCCTAAATATACAGGGTTACAGTTTATGTAGCACTTTCTTCCCACAGTTCAATTTAATGACTTTTTTTGATCCCCTAACAAGCATAACTATGCCAAGTGTTTGATGTACAAAATACCAACCCATGATCTTTTAACGTTTCTAATACATATGAGTAAAACAAAATATATAAACAAAGAAATGTATGGGGAGATAAAGAAAAACTTTCTAGAAGTAATGGTTAAGCTGAATCTTGAAAGAAGAATTGGTGCAAGCCAGGCAATTATGGAAGGGATGTGCATTCCAACCAAAGGAAATAGCTGTTCAAACATGTGAAAGCAAAATAGAGCTTGGCACACTGGAAAACCTGAGATTTTTTTAATGATTAGGGTCAAACCCACAAGGAATAAGTGGTAGGACATGAGAAAAGGAGATCACAACTACATTATTTTAAGCAAATATTTACTGAAAACCTGCTACGTAGGTGCCAGGGATATAAAGGTAAATAAAACTAATTTTCTTCTACTAGGTATTTTTTGTCTAATAGACAAGATAGACAAGTGAACAGATGAAAAAGAGCCCTTGACTATATTCAGTGGTGGGAGTTAGGAAAGGCTTTTCTGGAGAGCACATTGTCTAAAATGCTTCTTGGAAGACAAATAGAAGTGAATCAAGTGAATAGAAAGGGAAGAGCTTTAGGTAAAGAAAATAATGTGGGTAAAGGCTTGGGGTGGAAACAAAAACCAATCAGAGTATAGTTTATGCAAAGGAAGGTTCCAATCAGACTTATGAATTGGAAAACCAATGAGGATGACGTTGCGGCAGTCCCAATAAAAGGTGGTGGCCTGACCAGGTTGGCATGGCTTAGTGGTTAAGCTTCAACCTAGAAACCAGGAGGTCATGGTTGATTCCCAGTCAGGGCAACATGCCTGGGTTGCAGGTTCGACCCCCAGTAGGAGGCATGCATTTGATTTCAGAGAGGAAAGGAGAGGGGGAGATAGAGAGAGAAACATCAATGATGAGAGAGAATCATCGATCAGCTGCCACCTGCACACCCCGTACTGGGGACTGAGCCCACAACCTGGTCATGTGCTTTTGACTGGAATCCAACCCAGGACCTTTCAGTCCACAGGGCGACGCTTTATCCACCTAGCCAAACCGGCTGGGGCTGAAATCAGTAAAATATATATATATATTTTTTAAAAAAGATAGTGGCCTGAACTAAGGTAAACATAGTGAGAACTGAATGTGAGCTGCAAGGGGGAGGAGACTGTTGTGATGATGTTCAGCTTTCCATCAGGTAGATGGTGGCTATTGTGTGGATGATACTACTATTCACTGAAGAACAATTTGAATTGGAAAAAATAATTAAGTCAGTTTGGGATTGATGGATTTGAAAAATCCATTAAATCTTTTATAACATGGTAGCTAGATTTATAGGTCTGAAGCTTGAAGAGAGATCTGGGCTAAAAGTATGAATTTGAGAATTCTCAGAATATAAACTTGGAACTGAAACCATGGGATAGATGGGATCACCTAACACACTTCCTATAATATCCTATTAGCAACTCTGCCAATCACATTTTTACTGATAACTCCCATAGTTAGTTAATTCCCTCAAGATCCATCTTGCTCCTTAATTTGTTCTCCATTCTTCAAATTAGGCCCATATTTAACCAGCGCCTAGGTTAGATTAGGCCATGGCCATAACCCTTGCTATTCTTTATTGAATAAATTTTATCAAAGAACACATGATAGTGTATCTGACTTACAGAGAGGAAAATTTCTTTTTTGAAGAGCTTCTACAGCAAAAATATTTTCTCTTTTTAGCTCTAGGCTGAAACTCTTCTGAGCATGTGGCTCTTTGTTGTGTCCCTACTAAATTTGTTTATTGTCAATAACACAAAATCTTCTCAATATAATAAAATTTTCAACTCCCTAAGCAAAATCATATTTACCATTCTAACTTCTAAATCACTGCAATTGTGCGAATCAAAACAAACCATTATGGGTTTGTTTGTTCTTTAGAAGTTGCTAAAGAGTTATTAACTCGTTTGTTTCTTATCTACATGGGTGCCTCCACATGGGTCTCAAATGAGGTAACATGACAGTTATAGAGGTAGTAACTTCTAGAACTAATAATAACTGAATAAAATTTCTGCCTTCCAGCCTCGCCCAGTGATAAAAACACCACAGGTATGATTGTCTTTTTCCTAAGCTTTTTTGTCTTCTGGAGGATTCCTTACCTCTTTGTTCTTTGAAGGGTACATATCTTCTAGTTTACTTCCAATTTTTTCTCAAAGATTGTTTTTAGTGTCCTTAATTCTTCCTCCCGAAGCCCCACCCCTGCCTTCGTATATGAGCTTCTGTCCTAAAAGTCATGGTGAAAAGATTTGACCACCCCTTCGTGATCCCAAAACAATCCTTTGGACTTTATTTGGTTACAGGGTTGGGAACTGATTGCAAGTACTCAATAGTACTATAGACATCACGACTAAAATAGATGTCAATAGTACTATAGACATCACGACTAAAATTGCTTTCTCAAATACAGTGGTTCTCAACCTTTTTAATGCCTCGACCCTTTAATACAGTTCCTCATGTTGTGGTGACCCCCAATTTCATTGTTACAAATTGAACATAATTAAAGCACAGTAATTAATCACAAAAACAATATGTAATTATATATGTGTTTTCCGATGGTCTTAGGTGACTCCTGTGAAAGGGTCGTTCGACCCCCAATGGGGTTGCGACCCACAGGTTGAGAACCGCTGCTCTAATGCATTGATAATTCTGATGTGCAGCTATTGTTGACAACTACTGGGACAGGAAAATAGTTACCCGTCTTAGAAATTCTGTTTTTCAGAACGGGATTATCAGCATTTTTGTTTGCTATTTCACCTGTATAATGCTAGGAGAACTTTTTTCCTAGAAAACCCCGCAGAGATTATTTTAGCCACTTCTACTTCCAGGTAGGAAAGCACCTAAATTTCACTTTAGTCAATTTCCTATTACTCTGCTTTGGTGAGCAGGAAAGAGATGTCACAACTTACAAAGATCTTCTGTAGAGACTACCTTGTGTGCTTTTCCCACGTTTTCTTTCCTCCTCCATCCCCTTTTTAAAAAATGTTTATCTTTATTGTTGTATTACAGATGTCCCCCATTGTTTGTGTTTTTCCTCCTCTACCTCTTTAATCCTTTGTGTATACCTCTCATGTTTGTTACACCTCTCCCTATTTTTTTGTGTAAGCTTCTTCAGAGTGCCGGGATGAAAAATTTGCTTGCACAAGACTCTACTCTGTGCATCGGCCAGTCAAGCAATGCGTTCATCAGTTATGCTTTACCAGGTAAGGGGTCCCAGAATACCCAGAAAGCATCTTCCAAGATAGTTTTTTCATGTCAGCAACTATTTAATGACTCCCGCTATGGAATTTCAGTCTTTGGAGGAACAGAAGATTTTAGCATAATCCTCTTCAGTGGTTCTCAACCTGTGGGTTGAGAACAATGAAAATATAACCTGCATATCAGATATTTACATTACAATTCATAACAGTAGCAAAATTACAGTTATGAAGTAGCAACGAAAATAATTTTATGGTTGGGGGTCACCACAACATGAGGAACTGTATTAAAGGGTCGTGGCATTAGGAAGGTTGAGAACCACTGCTAGAGTCTAGCTGTTACTGAAAGTACCAAATAGAACCTGGAGTCTGGATTGAGGTATTCAGAGTACAGGCTGACTAACAAGTCCAGATGCTAGAGGGCAAATAAAAGTAAAGGCTGGAGGAAGGATAGTCACGAGGGAAACACAAGTACGTTGAATTTACTACCTCATAGAAAAAGGCTGAAGTTAGAAAATAGTGGGGAGGAGTTAGTATTAAGCTTGATTCTAGGGAGAGTATGCAAAGTGTCGCTAATAAGAGTAATACCATTTTCTGAAATACTTAAGGAAATTCAGATAAGAGTGGGGAAATACCTAAGGAAATTCAGATAAGAAGTTGAAAAGGCATCTTAGGCCTAGGTTAGTTCTCCCTCTCAACACTTCTTTCTGTCTCCTTATTTAACCATGACATTGGGACTATGGCAGTTTACGACGCATGTACATCATCAATAATGAGATTTGCTCCCGTCTTGTCTGTAAAGAACATGAAGCTATGAAAGGTAAGATGATGCCTGTGTTTGTAGTGGGGGAAGGGACAGTTATGAGGGAGGTAAAGAAGGACACAATGCTAATGGATCCAAGGTCTGGCTTTGGTGGAGGGCTTTAGGCCACCCTCTTAACTCACATCAGTCCCTTCTCCACCAAGTTACCCCAAGTAAGTAATCTAAGTAAAGCAGCATGCTTAATACATAAACATAACCCTACAAAAAGTACCCCCAGATCTCTTTCCAATTAGATAGTAACTCCAAATCTCTCCTGTATTTGGTCAGAGCTCTGGCTGCTTTGAAGATCATTCACTGAGGTTCTAGGTAAAAAGGCCAAGTCAATCATTACAAATAGAGATGCTACTAGTCTGCAGCCATGTTTATAACTTACAAAAAAACTGCACAAAACATTAATTTGGAGACAGTAATGTTTGGGTAGGCCTTTAATTAAATTAGAAATAGATTGGACATTTAGAAACTGGCTACCTTATAAACAGTCCACAGCTTGCAAGCACCCTTTATATTGCTCATTGTGAAATTTCTGAGGTAGAGGAAGGTAGAAAGACTTCGTAAAAACAATTAAATGGGTCGAAAGTGAGTGGCCATGTATGATGGGAACAAAGATTCTTCTCACCTTCCCCATCGGCCAGCCCCCAAAGGTGGCTGTGGTTGGTGAGGGCACCACAGACAAGCCACTTCTGACTAAGCAGCCCGCCTTGTGCTGAGTTCCTGACTAAAAGCTGTACTTAACTTCGGAGAAGGAAACTTGCTGCTTGTCCCCACTGGCTCTGTGCAAGCCACCTGCAAGGGAAGCACCTTGAGATTGAGGTTGAGTATTTGGGACTCTAGGCACTTTCAAGGGTCTCTGGGGACTTAGTCAAGTCAGCTATTTGCTCATAGTAAACACTTAGGTATATATTGAGTGATTGAAGCTTATTTTCTGGTTATTCAAAAGTCCATGATTAGAAAAAGTGGGAGCAAGGTGTAGAAAGGAAACTAACATTTACTGACCACCTGTGCTAGGTACTTTGCATACATTATTCCATCTTAATACAACTAAACTGTTGAGGCAGGTATTTTAATGCTTATTTTGTAGAAAGGATAGTGAAGTTCAGACAATTTAAGAAACTTTCTAGTAAGTCTCTAGTGGTAAATAAGTGGTAGAGCTGTGATTCTAACTCAGATATATTCCTCCCCAACCTTCTCACTCTACCACACTGGTCTTCTCTTTCCCTTAAAACATCAGCCCTTTGTTATCTTCCCGCATTCTAATCCCATCATGCTCTGCTTCTCTTCTAGATGAGATCTGCCGCCAGATGGCTGGTCTGCCCCCAAGGCGACTCCGGCGTTCCAACTACTTCCGACTTCCTCCCTGTGAAAATGTCAATTTGCAGAGACCCAATGGTCTGTGATCATCAAGGAAAAGGAAAAAAGAAAAAAAATGTATGGGTGGGATGAAGAGAATGCTTTAGGAAGAGGGAACTCCTTGTCTAACCATTATCAGCTAACCCACACATTAGTATTTCTTAGACAAAACCCTTTGCAAAGTTTAGCTTTTGCCCCTACTCCCTGATGTTTCACCCAGATTGAAACATTGATCTCATTTTTGGTACTTACAATACAAACTCTATATTATTGCATGGTTTTACTGCTTCCCGATATCATAGACATAGTAGATAAATGATGACCAGGCAGTTTAAATGCAATTTCAAGGGAAAATAAACTTAAGGTTAATAATATTTACTATTGAAGCTGTCTGAGATAGTTCTTAGGGTGGAAGAAATTATCATGGTCTATTTTGGCTAGCCATAGAACTTCATTTACTTTCCTTACAAGAGTTTCCTATATTAACTACCCTTTTTTCTATAAAATTATAGTCCTCTTTACTCTTATTTTAACTATTTTGCTGACTATCATAACATTTACTTGGCAGGTTCTCTTTATGAAAAAGGTCATGACAATTTTTGTAGCTCTAGAAAATTCTCCAGAGCCAATATTTATACAATCCTACTAACAATATACAGAGACCCCAAATGTTGCCTTCTGCTAAGCTCAGAGGCTGAGGCTAAAGAGAGGAGTATGCCAGGTATAGAACTTGGACCCATGGTTTCCTATTCAATTGTTGATGTGGTTGTCCAATGGCAAATAGGGGTAGAAAGTAAGTCTCATTTTCTTACTCATTTATGGTAGAATTGGGGTTAGTCCACATCCACAGGTACATTAGACAACTAATGTCAAACCATATCACTGGTCTGAGTTTTTGTGAGTTGTTGCTACTTCCATTCTCACCACTTACCAAAATCTGTAGCGATTATTATTCAAATTGATTCTGGAATAGCCTGATTTGGGGCCTAAGAAGGGCATTCAGACCTGAACTTTAATAGGCAGGCACAAAGTTTACCTAATGGTTTATAGAAAAAAGTAAAAGAAGCACAATATTTAGACAGCCCACACTCTTATCCTGGGTCTAGCAGTAACTAGGTAGCCTCAGATAAGTCAGGTTTCCTCATTAGGCCCTGGTTTAATTTCCCCACTTTTAACAGGAGAAGGTTTAATGTACATTAGTTTCTTTTAATTCTATGATTCTCAAAACTTAAATGTATTGTTAATATTTCTTGAAGCCTAGAGATGCAGTCTAACTCACAACAAACATGTCTGCTTTATAAGGCGGGGGGCGTAGGGGGGGATAGCCTGTATTAATTAAATGGACAATAGTCCACAATATAATAGAACAAAATTTCACTATGAGTGACAAATTATATATTATGGACCATCTATCTGAATAACTCAGTAACCTTCTTAAAAAGCCAATAGAATTCAAGTAGGAACTAGGGGAATCTGAGATAACCAGTTATATATGATAGAATACCACTTGTAGGGAGTGAATTTCTGTCATATTGCTGAGAAAACTACCCTGAGTCTTGGATTCTTGCTGTTAAGAAGCAATTTAGTTTAATGGGATTTGCACAATTTATTAAAGAAAAATCTTAGAAAAGGTCCCAAGGCATGCAGTTTCTGCTCCACAGCCTCTAGAAGTAAATGTACTGACACATAGACAAACATATTATATGCATATTATAGCCGCTGTAGAGAAATCTCATGGGCACAGAGTTCCCAAGAATCATGTCAAAATGTCTTCATGAACTTGACCCTCCTACTGCATATTGAACGAGAGGTAGCATTCACCACTGGAAAGCACCTCAATCCCAGTATTGTGTATATTGCAAATTAAACATTTTAAAATAATTGTTCCAAATTTTCTTCTCAGAAGAGAGAAGTGTGTGTGTCTGTTATTTCTTTTTCTATTTTATGTTTAAAAAGAAGACCTGAACTCATGCTTTTATTCCATTTTGAAAACTAATTAACAATATTGCTCAAATTTCTCTATTCCACTATCCTCTGTTGTATCCCTCTTCGCTCCATAACTTTACTGTTGGTCCTCCAACATTCCAAATTTATTTACTTTCCTCCCGATGCCCTTCCTCGGTTCACCGGAAAATTCTTTCTTTTCTGCCCCCTTTAGGACCAACTGTCTTGCAAGATGAAGTTCATGCTTTGTTTTCACTTCTCTTTTGCATGATCAAATTCCTGTGTTTTGCCATTTCTCATTTTTCTTATATTCTCTACCTGTTTTGCTCTTCTTGATATGTAAACCAACTTGTCTAACTCACTTCCCAGCCTCTTTCCTCATCATTATAAAATATTCTTCTCCCTTATAGCTTCCTCCTAAAAATGGTCCCAGGTCAAAGCTTCTGAGGAGAAGTACCACTTCTCAACCTCTGTACTCTCTTCTCCATGGGCACAATCCCATTCACCTCCTTTCTGTTTTTTGTTTGTTTGTAGGGTGTGTTTTCTGTGTTTTTTTTAAAGCCTTGACCCATTGTGAATCAGACCAATAACCCAAAACAAATGGAATAGAGAAACTGAGACACATAGTTAAACAGTAGTTTGAAGCCTCCTAGAAAATCTAGATGCCAAGCAGTTTGCAGCCATTTAGTAAATCCTATCTTCCCTAAACCAGGGACATTTTAAAAGTGAATGGTTTGTACTTCTCCCCAATCAAAGGGTAAATAGCCTAAATCACCCTATTCATGGAGACAGATAGCAAAAATCCAATTAGTGCCATTTTCCAACATCTGTCCATTACCCAAGGCCAGATGAAGAGAATAAACCTTATTTTAGTACATCAGCACAAAGCTGATGAATATTCTACTGAGATCTTCCTTTAAGAACTCTATCCTAGCTGGTTTGGCTCAGTGGATAAAGAGTCGGCCTGCAGACTGAAGGGTCCCATGTTCAATTCCTGTCAAGGGCACATGCCCACCCAGGTTGCAGGCTCAGTCCTCAGTAGGGGGTGTGCAGAAGGAAGCCAATCAATGATTCTCTCTCCTCATTGATGTTTCTAGCTCTCTCTCCCTCTCCCTTCCTCTCTGAAATCAATAAAAATATACTTTAGCCCTAACCGGTTTGGCTCAGTGGATAGAGCGTCAGCCTGCGGACTGAAGGGTCCCAGGTTCGATTCCGGTCAAGGGCATGTACCTTGGTTGTGGGCATATCCCCAGTAGGGGGTGTGCAGGAGGCAGCTGATCGATGTTTCTAACTCTCTATCCCTCTCCCTTCCTCTCTGTAAAAAACCAATAAAATATATTAAAATATATATATATATATATATACTTTAAAAGAAAGAACTACTTTAAATGCACAGCCTTTAAAACCCCTCAAAACAAAGGTCCAGAGTGCACTCCCCCTCCCAGGAGCATGCCCATGCCTCTTCCCACAGGGGTGCATCTCCTAAACTCTAAGGGACCCCACGAGGCCGGCAACCAGGGCAATGGACAATGACAGTTCATCCCAGGAAAACCCCCTGAACCTGTCCCCAAAGTCCCTTTATCTCTGGTGTTTTTTTTTAATATTTTTAAATTTATTTCAGATAAGAAGGAAGAGAGAGACAGAAACATCAATAATGAGAATCATTGATTGGCTGCCTCCTGCATGCCCCCCACTGGGACTCAAGCCCAAAACCCGGGCATGTGCCCTGACCAGGAATCGAACCAGGACTTCCTGGTTCATATGTCAACAACTACCACTGAGCCAACCAGCCGGGCTTCTCTGATTTCTTAGTGAGCCAAAGCAGACCAGTCTAGACCAATGGTTGGCAAACTGTTGCTTGCGAGCTACATGCGGCTCTTTGGCCCCATGGCATGGGCCACGAAGTTTCAATCGCACTGTACGTGCGTGCCCGCACGTGGTATTTTGTGGAAGAGCCACACTCAAGGGGCCAGTTTTCCGACCACTGGTCTAGACTCATTTCTCCAACCCTTTCTTATTTTGTGCCTCAAAAGTTTTACCTGGACTCCTGTTGTGAAATTTGTTCTGCAGGAAGTCAAGAACACACACCCTGGGAACCTACCAGCTGGCCCCAGGCAGACCCTCTCAGGGCCAGGTTCCATTTCCAGTAACAATTGCAGGTCCCTACTGGTCTAGTTTTTTTCCCTTGTTCCTCCCACAAAAAGATTTGAAAACCTTTTACTCTTTAAGGTATTAATGTTATCCTTTTTTTCTTATCAATGCAAATGACAGCCTTCTTAAGCAAGGAACTTAAAATTTGATGAGAAAGAATTACGTGAACCAAAACAATGGATTTTAAATGTTGGAATTAAAGGGTTAGGTTAAAAGTTAGGCAATTTGAATGCCTTCCCGATACCTTGAAGAGATAGCAGGCTTATCTGCCTACTATAAGATTCACCCTTATGTTCTCTTCAAAAATTGAATCGATCCTGCTCTGAGCCTAACTTTTTCCATAGTTCATGCTTATAATAGAAGAAAGTTCTCCTTGAATGAACAAGTAAGTTCTGGAAATTCAAGTGTGCTCTGCACTCTATATATAGTTCCATGCACACTTTCTCTGAGTATCCTTTTGACTTACAGGCAGATGGTGCAAACCCCAGCTGGTCTCCTACTTCTGGACCTTATTTATGATGACATCAAGCACTATATGTTGCTAGCCACAAGCTCCACCCTCCTCTGCTTTACGTGCTGTGGCAAAAGTTGACTATTTGACCAAATACTTTACACCTGGTCAGAAGGTGCAAGCAATTTGCAACCTCTAAGGTTCTCCCTTCCTTCAGTACTGCTGTAACACAGTGAAGAAAGAAATCAAAGAAGCAGAAAAGAAGATAGCAGAGCGCTAAATAAGAGGGTTAAGGAGATGGGAGAGTGATGACAGGTGGCCATCAGGGCAGGGGAACCAGGAGGCTAGAAGTTGTGAATTCACAAATCTGTGTGGGAGAAGGGAACTTGGAAAGTGTGGTGAAGGGATCTGAGAGGTATGGAACCTTACTGGGTAGAATGGGAGGATATTGGGAGCACAGCAGAAGAGAGGTGGGGCTGTCCTTAGAGTTCTGTCAACTCAGGGAGGCAAAGATTTGGTTAAAAAATGCAACATCCCCCCCCAAAATTGAAAATCCTTGTATCCTTTAGTGTTTCACCAACCAAACATCAGTGAAAGTGACTTGTTGAATTTCTCTGTGGTGGAGAAACAGGTGGCCACTGTGTGTGTGTTTTTTTTCTAAAGCCAGTCAAGCAAAGCCAGGAGCGTCAGTCAAATGACAACTTCTGGGCAGAACCTAAGTTGAAAAAACAAATGTTTATATAAATAGAGGTGCAAAGCTCCTATTTTCCTGTTGACAAATCAAGCTTCACTTCACTTCAAACCATCAAATTTTTTTAAAAATAGCTGATAATGGCTTTTTTTTTTCAATTTGTCCAATCACTCAGTAAGGTTCTAGTATTTTCCTAACCCAGGGGTCCTGCAGTTTTTTCTCCGTTTCTTTCTCTAGTGTTTTTCTCTTTCCTTTCCCTTTCCCTTTTCCTTTGTTTTGTTTGTTTACTTAGCCATACGTCTATGCTGTGTAGTGAGTACTTTATTAAATTTACAAAATAATTCATGAAGATTGAATTCAGAATGATCTCAAATTTGTGGGAGATTCACCTCCCCCAATAATCTACACTAATAAAAGAGAAACATGGTAATTAGCATACGACCACTACCCTTCCCATTGGCTAATCAGCATATCCTTATGCAAATTAACTGTCAGTCAAGATGGCAGCTGGCAGCCAGGCAGCTGGAAGCGAACATGAGGCTTGCTTGCTCCAGTGACTGCAGACTCCAACGTTTCCCGCCTGACTTGCCGGCCTCTGAGCTGAACAAAACCCCAGAAACCAGCTTTCAGCCGGCCGGGATCTCAGAGCTGGAGTTATACATTGTTTCGATTATAGAACGCAAACAAACCAGATACCTGCTTTCAGCAGCGGAAGCCTCAGAGCTAGAGCCAGAGCTAAAGCAGGCCCAGAATAAAAAAAAGAAAAAAAGGAGTGGTTGGGAGCTTCAGTCAACTGCCAGCCTGAAAGCAGCCCTCAGCTCCTCACCCAGACTGGCCAGGCACCCCAGTGGGGACCCCCATCCTGAAGGGTGTGTGACCAGCTGCAAACAGCCATCATCACCTCATCCAGGCTGGCCAGGCACCCCAGTGGGGACCCCCACCCTGATCCAGGACACCCTTTAGGGCAAACCAGCCGGCCCCCAGGCCTCTATCCTATATAGTAAAAGGGTAATATGCCTCCCAGCACTGGGATCAGCGGAGCCGCGAGGCCTCCTGGCACCAAATCAGCGTGACAGGGGGCAGCTCCCAAACCCCCTGATCGCCCTGCGGCTCTGTGTGTGACAGGGTGCGGCGCCCCAACCCCCTGCCCACAGGCCTTGCTCTGTGTGTGACAGGGTAGAGCCATAACCTCCCCATCAGCCCTGCCCTGAGTGTGAGAGTGGCGGAGCCCCAACCCCCTGATCGGCCCTTCTCTGTGGGTGACAGGGGGGAGCTCCTCAACCCCCTGATCAGCCCTGCTCTGTGCGTGATGGGGGGAGCTCCCCAACCCCCTGATGGGCCCTGCTCTGTGCGTGACAGGAGGGAGCTCCTCAACCCCCTGATCGGCCCTGCTCTGTGCATGACAGGGGGGAGCTCCCCAACCCCCTGATTGGCCCTGCTCTGTGCGTGACAGGGGGCAGCGCTCCAACCCCCTGATTGGCCCTGCTCTGTGCGTCACAGGGAGTGGCGCCGCAACCTCCCCATCGACCCTGCCTTGAGTGTGATAGGGGGTGGTGCCCCAACCCCCCAATCAGCCCTACCCTGAGCATGACTGAGGGTGGCATTGCAACCTCCCATTCCGCCCTGCTCTGTGCATGACAGGGGGCGGCGCCCCAACTCCCCAATCAGCCCTGCTCTGAGCCCGACCAGGGGCTGCACCTAGGGATTGGGCCTGCCCTCTGCCACCCAGGAGCAGGCCTAAGCCAGCAGGTCATTATCTCCCGAGGGGTCCCAGACTGCGAGAGGGCACAGGCCGGGCTGAGAGACCCCCCCCCCCCCCCGAGTGCACAAATTTTTGTGCACCGGGCCTCTAGTTCCTTAATAAAAGATAATGATGAGCTTTGAGCAAATATATGGAAATATTATAATGGAAACAACCTGAATTGTATTTAAGGGATTGATGGCCATTGAGGTATCACCCTACATCATTGTCATTATATACTGTTCCCTATGTTGTTCTGGTCAAGCACAGGAGTTACAATGAAGGGTAAATAAGAACTGCACAGGAAAACATTGCAACCATTTGTATAAAATTACATCCATATATGTATCCATCCACTCTTGAAAATAGATGAGATTTTTGGGGAGAAGGGAGATAAAGTAATATTAATACAAATAGACTTATGAAATGTGTAATATTAGCATCAAAGTCAATAGTTATTGAAAACAGGAATTACTACAAAAATGTTCAGATAAAATTATGAATGACAGCTGCTTAATTGGTTTAGAGAAACCAATTTATTTGTTGAAAAGTAATCTCTAATTTCATTAAGGTTAAACCACTATGCTCTTTTATGTTGCCATTATCTTAGAGAAACTGAGATAGGTCTGACATCCTATATAATAAAAGCCCAGTGACTGAACGATGGAATGACTAGAACGACCACTCGACCAGACTCTATGATGCACACTGACCACCAGGGGGCAGATGCTCAATATAGGAGTTGCCCCCAGGTGGTCAGTGTGCTCCCACAGTGGGAGCACTGCTCAGCTGACCTTAATGAGTGGCTGCTCCCGCAGCGGGTCAATCCCTGCAGGCCACACCCTCCCACCAGTGCATAAATCCCATGCACCAGGCCTCTATTAGTATAATAATTGATCATTAAGATATAATAATGCTGGAAGCTGGTCCACAGCAAAAGAAACTTTCATTTAGCAGAAACTCACTTATTTCGTCAAATGGAAAGACTTACTTACAGGAGCCTGGAAGGGACCTGATGTACTTTTAACCTGGAGGAGAGGAGATGCTTGTATATTTCCACAGGATGCAGACTCACCTGTGTGGACTCCAGACCGTCTAATCCGACCTTATATCATACCACCCTCCATCTCCTCCTCATCCTCCTCCTCCTGGTATCATCCATATCGGCCAACCCAGAGGACACAGCTGACTCCGCCCTGATGGACCCTTTGATGCAGCCCTTCAACTCGCTGACGCTTCGGGAAGCCTGTCGCCAATGACGCTGCCTGCTAGCCAGATCAACAAGGACAACCAAACCACCGACTTGAGGACAGCTGAAATCCCTTGACTGAAGAGACCAGTAACCTTCTACAGAAACAAGGCTCCTTGTGCGCTTCATCCACTATGTTCATAGCTATGCTTATTGTCATTGCTTGCCAGTCTTCTTCCGAGTCTTAAACAGCCCAATCTGAGAGGTGGCCACTGATTTGCATGCGCTATCATTTAAAAAATAAAAAAGGGGGAATTTGCCGGAAGCCGGTCCATCCTTGCTGCTTGACACAGTCGCTGCAGGAAAGAAACATCTGCACAGCATATGTTTCAAGGGACCTGGCATATATAGCATATTGTTCTTAATATGTTTGCTCCCCTTAGCACTATGTGTTTTAACCAAGGTCACCTCTCCGAGAAAGGTTGTTTCCCCAGGTAGGGATTTTTCCCTGAAGTTAGGGAGGAGATAAAACCCCTTAACTAAGTGCCAGGTGGGTAGTTAATCATGCTTAAGCTACATAATCTTTACTCCCTGGAATGGAGATAAGAAACACCCTAACCTTTGGAATAGAAGTTGATAGGATTAAAATCAACTGGTATAAATACAGATGTAACAAGACAACAAAACACAGAACCCAGAGACAGAGAACCTAGAGAGAGAACCAAGAGACAGGACTTGGCTGGAGATCCTAGACAGAACCTAGAGACAGAACCTAGCGAGAGAACATGGCAAAAGATCCTGGACAGAACCTGGCTACAGATCTTGGCTGGAGAACCTAGACAGAACATGGCGACCGAACCTGGCTAGAACCTGGCTGGAGAACCTGGCTGGAGAAGCTGGATGGAGAACCTAGCAAGAGAACATGGCTACAGAACCTGGCTGGAGATCCTGACCAGAACTTGGCTGGATCCTAACCAGAACTTCGCTGGAGACCAGAACTCGGCTGGAGTTCCTGGCTTGAGATCCTGGAGGGAGAACCTCACTATGCTGATCAACTGAACGCTGACCCTGTGCCATTCCTTCTTCGCCGACTCCATCCACACCTTTGGGGACCCCTGGACCTGCTGGGATTGGACCCCAGCATAATAATTCATAAATTCAATTATAAATTAAATCATAAAGCATAATTCATAAGAATTACTATATGTTCTAATGACATAGAGCAGGGATAATTTCTCTCTTGCCACATAGAAACTAAAAAATATTATATAATTTATGCAAAGAACATCTAGACCTCAAATCAACATAGCTCTAGGATAACAAAACATATTTATATCATTCTGTTCATCTTAATATAAAAGAATTGGTCCCCTGGCAGGGTAGCTTAGTTGGTTAGAGCATTTTCCCCATATGCCAGGGTTGCAGGTTTGTTTCTCGGTCAGAGCACATACAAGAATTAATGAATGTATAAATAAGTGGAACAACAAATTGACCTCTCTCTCTCTCTAATAAATTTTAAAAGGATTTCTGTTCGTTTCAGGGCCAATCCTGTCATAGCACTCACAAATTATGTGATATTAAGTGAATAACTTCTCTATTGTAAATTGCTGGCAACACATCTGTGATTCTGAGAATTAACAAGATCAGGTTTTCAAAGATTACACACCTGTAATATTATCTTAACTAATAAAAGAGAAACATGCAAATTGACCGTAACTTCACTATACTCACAAGCCATGCCCACCAGCCAATCAGAGCAGCTATATGCAAATTAACCCAACCAAGATGGCGGCCAGCAGCCACGGAGCTGGAGCGAGCAGGAGGCTTGGTTGCCCCGGCGATGGAGGAAGCCAAGCTTCCCCAGGCCCTGGCTGGCTGTCGGCTCCGCTCAAGGCAACAAAGTTTCCATTATAGAAGATAAATAAACCCCAGATACCTGCTTCCAGCCAGCCTCCACTGGGAGCTTGGGTGGCTGTGGGCTGTGGCCAGCCTGCAAACAGCCATCAGCCCCTTACCCAGGAGGTCCACACCCTCATGGGATGAGGGTCCCCATTGAGGGGCTTGGCCAGCCTGCAAACAGCCATCAGCCCCTCACCCAGGATGGCCAGGCACCCCAGCAGGATCCCCCTCCCTGAAGAGGGTGTGGCCAGCCTGAAAATGGTCCTCAGCCCCTCACCCAGGCTGCCCAGGCACCCCAGGGGGACCCCCACCCTGATCTGGGACACTCTTCAGGGCAAACCAGCTGGCCCCCACCCATGCACCAGGCCTCTATCCTATATAATAAAAGGGTAATATGCAAATTGACCCTAACAGCAGAAAGACTGGGAATGACTGGTCACTATGACACACACTGACCACCAGGAGGCAGATGCTCAATGCAGGAGCTGCCCCCTGGTGGTCAGTGCACTCCCACAGGGGGAGCTCTGCTCAGCCACAAGCCAGGCTGATGGCTGCCAGTACAGCGGTGGTGGTGGGAACCTCTCTCTCCTCCTCAGCAGCACTAAGGATGTCTGACTACAGCTTAGGCCTGCTCCCCGCTGGCAAGTGGACATCCCCCGAGGGCTCCTGGGCTGCCAGAGGGATGTCTGACTGCCAGCTTAGGCCCAATCCCCCGGGAGCGGGCCTAAGCCAGCAGGTGGTCATCCCCTGAGGGGTCCCAGACTGCAAGAGGGCACAGGGCAGGCTGAGGGACCTCACCAAGTGCACAAATTTTTGTGTACTGGGCCTCTAGTACAGTTAATAAAACTATAGGACATTTTTTTCTACTTAGGCTGACTGGTTTCTCTCTAACTGTTCTTGAATAGGTTGACTCTTCTATTTTTTCTCTTATAACAAAACAGTGAGTACACAGGTTTGCTTCTCCCACCTCTGCTGCAGCACTAAGGATGTCCGACTGATGGTGGGAGTACACAGGGGTGACAATACTAGTTTCTCTACAGTTCAAGGTTTCTAATTAAATTTTTTCAGCATCCAGAAACTTTTTAATAACAGGCAGAATCTGGATTTAGTTTTTGTAGGTGCAGTTAGCCTGTCAGCCTCTGGCACACTTGAACTTGTGGCCCTTGGATGTCTGACAGATTTCAGTCCCTTGAAGTCTCTGACTAATCAGGAATTCTTTTTTAATTGAGGTGAAATTCACATAATATAAATTAACCATACATTGTTGTATAACTACCACTTCCAAAACTTTATCACCTCCAAAGAAAACCCCTATCCATTAATGTATTCTCCCCTCCCTCCAGTCCCTGAGCAACCATCAATCTACTTTCTACCTCTCTAGATTTAGCAATTCTGGCTATTTCATATAGAAGAAATCATATACTATGTGGCCTTTTGCCATAATCAAGATTTTTAAGATTATTTGTATGGGGCATAAATTACTAACTACAGAGCATACCTTGGGTAATTGTCTCAATAGGGTGAACTTTGACTTACTTTTTTGGTGCTATAGCCATACCTCCTTTAAGGAACCTGGGGATGTAGGTCTAAAGTTACAAGGATGCATGGGAGGCAGGGTGATCCTATATAATAAAAGGCTAATATGCAAATCGACTGAACGGCAGAACGTCCGGTTGCTATGACATGCACTGACCACCAGGGGGCAAATGCTCAACAGGAGTTGTCCCCTGGTGGTCAGTGCGCTGCTCTGCCAGAAACCGGGCTCACGGCTGGTGAGTGCAGCTGCATTGGCGGGAGCCTCTCCCACCTCTGCAGCAGCACTAAGGATGTCAATTGATGGTGGGAGCAGACCTGAGCCATCAGTTGCACATCCCCCAAGGCTCCCAGACTGCAAGAGGGCACAGGCTGGGCTGAGGCACCCCCCACCTCCAAGTGCAAGAGTTTTGTGCACCAGCCTCTAGTGTTGAATATATTAGCCAAAGTGCTGAGTGTACTGAGCGGGCTAGTGGTGTTTTGTGTAATAGTGCTGAGGTAGTTGATACTTCCTGTCAACTTCTGGTAACAAAGTGAGGAGATCCTTATTGGTATTTTTAGCCAATGTGTATGGATGGATGCAGGGGGAAATAAATGGGCATCGAAGGACAGGAGGAGGAAACCCAGCTTAATTATGTATTAAAGAAATTGGGGCTGCTGATACAGTCAGGCACTTCCTGACAATGGGGACTCATTCTGAGAAAAGTGTTGTTAGATGATTTCATAGCCTGTACAGCATGTCACTATACAAAACAGTGCGAGATTAAATCAAGCACAAGAGAAAATGATGCAATTAAGAAATTCTGTAAACAGGAGACTGTATGAGCCTGCTAACGGTATAACATGGCATGCTGTTTACAGCAAACTTTTTTCATAAGTAGAAAAAGTACACTCTAAAATAACAGTAGCCCAGCCAGTGTGGCTCAGTGGTTGAGCATCGACCAATGAACCAAGAGGTCACCAGCTGATTCCTGGTCAGGGTACATGCCCAGGTTGTGGGCTCGATCCCCAATAGGAGGCGTGCAGGGGGCAGCTTATCAATGTTTCTATCTCTCTATCCTTCTCCCTTCCTCTCTCTCTAAAATCAATAAAAACATATAAAAAATAAGATAATGATAAAAGGTGTAGTATAGTAAATACAACCGACAACATAATCATTACCAAGAGAACCTAGGAGGAAGAATTTGCCAATATGATGCCAGGACATCCTACAGCAGGGGGTGATCTGATTCCAATGACTGTTAGGGACTGTTTAGACAGAAATATAGTGTGAGAACCTGAAAACTACTCACTCACAGTTTACTAATCAGAAAACTTTGAACCATGCGAACAGATAACTTGTTGGTGATCATAATTTATGTTTTAATGCCTGGTCTTCTAAATATAAGAGTTATTATAAGAGAACAAGAGGCCCGGTGCACGAATTCGTGCACGGGTGGGGTCCAGCCAGCCTGCCCCGATCGGGCCAATCAGGCTGGGCCAGCAGGGGGTACGGGCCGCAGGTGGTTGGCTGGCTGGCCCCGGCCTCTGGTTCAACTCCTGGTTGGAACTCCTGATCCGGGGGACAATTTGCATGTTAGCCTTTTATTATACAGCACACTTTGTGAAAACAGTTGTTTTTTATGGAATACCTTCCATGCACTAGTAAACATTTTGAGTCACTTGTTTGCATTACTTTTAACAATCCTGCAAGATAATTGTCTCAACTCTGAGCCTCAGTGCCTGAAAATTAGGATAATAATCCCTACCTGTTGGACGTAAAAGAGATAATAATACTCAATATGCTTAGCACAGAACCTGGCATAGTAAAGGTTAGCTGTGCCCTAACTGGTTTGGCTCAGTGGATGGAGCATCGGCCTGCGGACTGAAGGGTCCCAGGTTTGATTTCGGTCAAGGGCATGTACCTTGGTTTCGGGCATGTCACAAGTCGGGGGGTGCAGGAGGCAGCTGATCGATGTTTCTCTCTCATCGATGTTTCTAACTCTCTATCCCTCTCCCTTCTTCTCTGTGGAAAATCAATGAAATATATATTTTTTTTTAGAAAAAAGGTTAGCTGTGATTACATTTATTTGTTCACATTTTACACATGGTAAAAATAAAACCTACGCTATTAGGCAACACAGTCAAAGACACTGCGGTCGAGATAAAACTCAAGGGTTAATGTGCTTGATTACAAAACCGAACTTTTCCCACTACCCTCTACTACATCTTGTATGTGCATGATAAATGAAACCTCTTTAGTTAATTTTCTCATCAAAAATAACTCTCTTTCTTTAGCCCTTTGCCCATGCTAGGCTTTTTATGAATGCTTGCTTAGTTGCTCTCTTAACCTCAATAAGTCCTAGGCAGCTGCATAGCAGAAGTTGAGTGAGTAATTCCTGTATATGATTAAAGGCCTGTCCCTCAACTTCTTCATACCCCAGTAATGTGGCTGGCAGTAAACTGAGAAAAACAAAAATCAGGAAAAGCAGAAGTTGAAGCACTCCAAAAATCAGACTTTCACCCACGCAGACTCTTTTTTGGGACTCTTTCAAAAACAACAAAGTATCATATTGAACAATCTACCTGGTGTCCAAAAATAGTGGGCTGGGGAGTCAATATCTGAGCATCTTGGCTTTCAGACACAGGAATGTACACCCTGGAGGAGTCCCAGGGGGCCCTTCTGGACTCACAAACTGGCCATAGTGAAACCTCACCTTGTGTTTCTCGTGGTGAAAGTTAGCAGTGGTGAAGTCCAGATGTCCAAGGCTTACCTCAGCCACCAGAGGCACAATTTCCAAGTCAGGTGGCTTTTGCTAAAAATAAACTAACCAGGTTGTCCTGGGGTTTTTCAAGAGAAATTGGTAAGGGGAGAGGGTAGTTAGTGAGAAAAGTAACTTTTAAAAATAGCTGAGTGAAACCCTATAAAATTGTTTATTTCAAATACCCAGGAATGCAAAATGTTATTATAATTATAAAAGATGTACTTCTTTCCTTTAAAAGAAGAAAAGTGAACAAGGGAATACAACTTTTGGAGAAATAAAAGTTATTTTCTTATGTTGGACAAGTTTTTTCTTTTTTAAATATATTTTTATTGATTTCAGAGAGGAAGGGAGAGGGAGAGATAGAAACATCAGTGATGAGAGAATCATTGATCGGCTGCCTCCTGCACGCCCCCTACAGGGGATTGAGCCCACAACCCGGGCGTGTACCCTGACCAGGAATCAAACTGTGACCTCTTGGTTCATAGGTTGACACTCAACCACTGAGCCAAATATTTTTTATAATAAAAAATACTGTTTTCTCCTAATCTTTGGACAATTTATGTTTTAGGATAGCATGAGACGTTTACCCTGGTTTTGACTAACTCCCAGATATGTTGCCAGGCATATGTCCGTCTCCAGACATGTATATCCTATTTAAAGAAGAACAGGGCTAACTAAATAAACGCTAAGGTTCCTTCAACTTTGAGATGCTGTGATTTTATGATTTTCAGATTTGTCTTTTACTAACATTTAATTCTTTTATATTGTCATTTAAGTATTGTCTATTTTTGTTGTTGTTATTCCTCACCTGAGGATATTTTCCATTGAATTTTAGAGAGAATAGAAGGGAGAGGGAGAGACAGAGAGAAACATCATCGATGTGAGAAGGACACATCAATTGGTTACCTCCTGCATGCACCCTGACCGGGGGTGGAGTTCAAGCCAGCATCTGAAGTAGGTGCCCTTGACCAGAATCAAACCCACAAAACTTCAGTCTTTGGGCTGATGCTCTATCCACTGAGCTAAACCGGTTAGGGTAATATTGTCTATTTTTAAGACTTTTAACAAAATTATAAATTCCTTGAAGAACTATAATGTACAGCATTGTCCCCCTTCAAAGCTTAGCCTTACACTTTCTCATAATAGGTCATCAATGAATAGTAAACGAATGAATTTCAGTTTTCAAAGATGGTGTTTATTAATCACTTATAAAAACACTTTCTGAATTGCCCCCAATGGGGTATAACATCAAAATAAACACAACAGAACTTTTTGCTTTCCAGAACCTTCATTTTCAAACACCAAATATCTAAAACATATATGTTGGAATCTTCTTTATGTAGTCTATGCAGTAAAAGGTAAGATTTTCAAAAAAGAAGGTATTATACAAGAATGTATATTGAATATTTTGTGTGTGTTTATTAGATTTTTCCAACACCTTATAAAATCTACTTTATAAAATGGGATAAATAAATATCCACAGATAATTCTGCTTCAGAAACCAATTTGGAGAAATTAACTCAGTAACCACCTTTCTAATATTCTCTCCCATACTGCCTGGTCTTATGCTTCCCAATATGCACCATTTTATTTCCCTTTGAATGAGGTTCATGAGATTCATCATTGAACTGAAAGATGAAGAAAACATTCCAGCTAAAGATGTGGCCAAAAGATACTTTTAATGTTTTTTAAATTGATTTTTAGATAGAGAAGAAGGGAGAGGGAGAGATGGAAACATCAATGAGAGAGAAATATTGATTGGCTGCCTCCTGCATGCCCCCTACTGGGGATCAAGCGCACAACCCAGGCACGTGCCCTGACTGGGAATTGAACCAATGACCTCTTGGTGCATGGGACGACGCTCAATCCACTGAGCCATACCAACAGGGCCAGATGCTCTTTTGATAAAACAAAGAGCTTAAAGTCCATGTTTCTATTAGATTTAGATTTAATTACTTGTTTGACCAATTTCTAAATTTTTTGTGCGAGGAAAGTTAGATCTTGCATAAGCCATTCATTGAGTTTGCCTGATATATGCAGCCAATGTTTTGAAAGGTTTACTCTGATTGCTCTGTTGAAAATAGATAGTAACTGAAGAAGGATGGAAGAAGGAAGACCAGTTGGGAGGCTAAATGCAATAATTCAGGTTGCTTGGACCTGGAGATGGTGAAAAGTGGCCCACTTTGTAAGCAGAGTTGTTAACAAGATTTGCTAATAGATTGGGCATAGGATTTAAAAGGAATAGAGCAATCAAGCAAGACTGCCAGCCCTGGCTGGGTACCTCAGTTGGTTTAGAGCATCAGAGATTAGTGGTTTGGGAGGCAAAAATTTCTATGTCCTAAGTCCTACATAACTGAGTGAGCTTACTTAGTCACAAACCAGAACTATTAGTGGACTTCTCTATTGATTCAGAGACATTGTGTAACTAAATGAGGAAATAGATGATTTCAGCTCACAGAGCACAAGATGCTATTTAAATGAACATTACTAGTATTATGCTTTCTAAATTAAAGATATTATTCATTACCATAATTATAACTTACTAAGTGTCTACTGCTACTGTCTCCTGATCTGTTACCTGTGGAGCATGGACTGGGTTTTTAGAGAGGCAGACCAAAAGAAACCAACACATTAAGCAGAATGGCCCTCAATCATTTTACCCATGTGACTCTGCCTACGTCAGCCCCACCCATCTTCACTGGACCCAAACAGGAGGAAGGCCTTTGGGGTACCTGGTGGTGATGCTGTGGAGGGAGGAGCCCAAAATGGTAAGCTCAAATTTGAATGTGTAGGGCCAATGCATTGTCAGTCAGTGAAGCAACCGTGCTTGAGGCAAGCTTTCCTCGGCCTAAGACATTTGGGGAGCCAAGAAAGACACTCTGGAATCCACTATGGACAGGTAAAAGGACAGTGCCTTTGGGGTAGCTTCATTGGCTTTTCTGCTAGAGCAAATCTGAGTAATGAGATTGGTACCTATCCTTTTCCTATCACTATCTGCTTTACAAGATCTGCCTGGTCAACATGCAGATTTATTTCTCTGGTCCTGTCTCATCTTCTGTTCAGATCTCTCTCTCTCTCTTCCATATTCAAAAGAACTTTTATGACCATGTGTTGACTTGTCCTGAGATTTTACTGCAGTTATAACTAGTTTGTGGTAATTATGTCAACATAGTAAATGGTTATAGACTCAAATCATGAAAAGAAAATAGCAATACTACATTAAAACAGTAGTGGCAATTGTAGTAATAATTTTATAAGTATTCAACTATAAAAATTGCTTGAAGATAAACTTTCCTAGGGAGATTCTACTGAATAACTTAGTTACCTGGTGAGGAAATTGTTTTTTTAATGCCAATATTCAAAATTAATTACTTAAAAGTCACTATGAGTGTGTATATAATAAGGAGGAAAATTCAGTCAAGTAAATTATTTAATGTTGTATGTCCAATTGTTAGGCAGTTAATGGCATTTTTACTACCTAGTCTTTCAATCTCTTTAGATGTGGCTGAACTTACTTCTTCTATGTGTATTCTGTAAGATTTTTCACAATGTTTTCGCATCCAGTTTATGTCAGTTAAGTTACTATCACAGAACTTAGTCTATTCCCGCTTTTATGATTACTACAAATGTTATGAGGATGATACCTAATCTATATACTTTATCTCAATTTACCTCTATTACAAAAAATGTACACAACACAATTAACATTTTTGAGTGCAGAGTAAGTGTTCTTCAGAAAATTTTCTTTCTTTTTTTTAACTCTCATCCAAGGATATTTTTTTCATTGATTTCCAGAGAAAGTGGAAGGGAGAGAGGAGGGGAGGAGAGACAGAGAGAGAGAAACATTGATGTGAAAGAGACACATTAGTTGCTTCTTGCATGCACCCCTACTGGGGCTGAGGAACCTGCAACTGAGGTATGTGCCCTGGCATTGAGGGAACCAGCCTGGGCAGAAAATTTTCTTGAGAGCAAAATTGTTGAATGAATGTCTGCTCAGTTTCAGTGAAATTTTGAAAACTGATCCAAGGTACAGGTCAGAGGTAAAGGACTTAGTAGAGATACTTGTGTATAATGAAATGCAAAACAGTGGTAAAATCAGTAGTAGAAATTCAAAGAAAGACAAATAAAAAGGGAGAAAAAAATCAATTCAACAGGAAGAAAAGGGAAATATGTAATTATCATCCAGGAAAATAATATCTGCAGAGCCCATTAGTGACGGTACAGGGCAGGAGAGGAGGGCTTTGTCACGATTATTTTTAACCCGTCCGCCTCCAGGTTTGCACTGCTGGGGATGCAGCTAGTGTTCTGCCTGAGGGAGCACAGCTGTTCAAACAGCTGTCAATCTGGAGGCCTAAAAAACTGCCTCTGCAAAGTCCTTTGTGCCCTGAAAAGAAACCAAGAGAACAAGGTGCTGGAAACAGGCTCCTAGCTACAGCTGAAGGGAAGTGATGGATCAAGAGAGTTAAATAGGTCATGATCATGCAATTCACTTCATTGTGACAGGTAACTTCTGACAGAAACAGTGAAGAGCTATTGCATTTTCCTGTGGAGTGGGAAGTGAAAGTCCATCTGAATTCCTTTACCTCTGTCATGTCATTTTCTATAACTTTCAGAACACTTTGTCCGCATGGTAACGGGTCCCTGCCACACTGCCTTCAGTGCATGAGATAGTTACCATACCCCTCCTCCTGCCCCACTGCAGCCTTTCTCCTCCACGAAGCCCAGAAGGGTAGGGTTAAATGTAAAAGGAACTTATTAGTAAGAGATGATGCTTTATCTATTTAAAACTGATTGGGCCTCAAAGAGAGGATTTTTTTTTCTTTCTCTTCAGTATTTATTAAGCACTTATTATGTATTCAACTTATATATGCTATGGGTTATTATGTGATAAGTATGTAACAACAGTAATAGTAATGATTATCGTAATAAATCACTTTCATTTTAAATAAATCCAATTATTATCAGATCTTTGTTACCATCCATTTCAGATCCCTGCCAAATATGCCTTTTTAAGTCTTAAATAATATAACTGCCTGATTTTTCTATTGTTTGCCATACATAATGTGTATATTGGCGATAAATCTAGTTCTCTGCCTCGGGATTTAAAGAGTATTCCAATAAGCTCCATGTGTATGAATGAAGACATTTAAATTGTGACAGCTATAAAAAGCTCCTGTCTTTGTTTATTAACTTAATAAGATTGACAATTGAGTACTTAACTTTTAAAATCAGGGTCTACCCCAGCACACATGAATTACTTCATTAAAGTAAATATTCTCAACACATGTCCACACAAAGACTGGTATATGAATGTTTGCAGAAGCTTTATGCACAATAGCCCCAATGTAGAAACAATCCACAGGCCCATCAACAGGTGAATGAACCAACAAAATGTGCTATCTCCCTGTGATGGAATACTATCCACTGGCAAGGAGCAAACTACTGATCCATGTAATATCATGAATAAATCTCAAAGTCATTAAGCCAAATGAAAGAAATCAGACACAAAGGAAGGGACAATGTATGCATCATATGAAATTCTGGAAAATGGAAAGTAATTTATAGTTACAGAAATCGGATTATCGGTTGCCTGTGGGAGAAGGGAAGAACCGATGGGAAAAAGAGAATGAGGAAACATTGGGGGAGGGGTACCCTAGCAATGTTCTGGATCTTGGTTGTGGTAGCAGCTTGGGGTATTTACATCTACCAGTATTCATAGAACTGTACATTTTAAATGGGTGAAATATGTAAATTATACTTCAATGTAAAAAAAAAAAAAGGAAAAAAAAGTTTCAATTCTCTTGCCAGCAAACGGTATTCAAATCCCTGACTGGTGTTTATTTTTACAAATTTTTGCACTTCTGCTTAATGCCATTAGGTGGCAGCATTATTTTCACAAATTGGATAAATACATTTCTGAAAAAGACTAGGACAAAAACCAGACACTATTAGTGCTTTGGGATCAACCACACTGTATTGCGTGTGTTATGTTCATAACTGCAAAGAATTTTGAGTTAGCAGAGAGTATTTCTACACATTCAATTCAATATAGTGCTTATGATATGCAAGACACTGTCCTAGGAACTAGGTAACAGAAAAAGGACTGGTCCCTGTGTGTGAACACAGCATAATATTTAGATCACATTGCCAAGTTAAAAAAGCAGCAGAATACAAAATTACACATGAAATCAGTCTCATCAAGATCATGTATATGTGATCTTACAAAAGACCAGAAGGAGAAACATAATTTTAACAGTAATTGTCATTAGACACTGATATTCCACATTGTAAAATTCTTTAATATTTTAAATTTTATAACTTTCTACTTTTTTGTAGTATTCAAGGTGACAACTATCAAATATTGCTCTTATACTTTTAACTATACATATATATGTGTGTATGTGTGTGTGTGTGTGTGTGTATTTTACTCATAAAGTGACACTTTCAAAACAGAGTCTAGCCTGGCTGGTGTGTCTCGGTGGTTGAGCATTGACCCATGAACCAGGAGTTCCAGGTTCGATTCCTGGTCAGGACACATGCCCAGGTTTCGGGCTCAATAACCAGTAGGGGGCATGCAATAAGCAGTGGATCAATGATTCTCTCTCATCATTGATGTTTCTATCTCTCTCTCCCTTCCTCTCTCTGAAATCAATAAAAACTATTTAAAAAAACAGAATCTAATTGGAGAGACAGATATCAGCAAGCAATTGATAACAAAGGAGGAATGCTTTGATAGCAACAAGGTGGGGAACAATGGGGAACTGCAGAAGGGTTTCTTGTTATCATTTGATTTTTGCCTAGTAATCTTGGGATAGTGGTGGTAAGAAAGATTTTACTAGAACAGTTGAATCTGTGGCTTTGAAGGACATGTAGGTTTTGCCCAACAGAAAAGGGTATGGAAGCTCTTAGTCAGAGGAAGTGCCATCAGCATGATGTCTAGAAATAAAGAGGAAAGGAGATTAGTGCCAAGGGTCCTGCTGCACAAGGGGGCCTAACGTGGCGGGGAAAGGGGGAAAATACTAGGAAAGGAGGCCAGAAATGTAGATTAATGTCCAGTGTAAAAACTGGCCTATCACATTAAAGAGTGTGGAGTTTATCCTGTGTGCCAAACAGAATCTGTGGTTAGGGTTATTTCAGCATGGGAATGACATGGCCACACCTGGGCTTTGGTGAGATCACTCTGGTACAGCCTGGAAAATGTTCCTGTGGAAGGACTTGGAGGCAGAGAGGCCAGTTAAGAGGCCAGGGTAACAGATCAAGTGAAAGAAGATGAGGGGTTAAACTGATGTAGAGAACAGAGAATAGAGCAGGTACAAATTTAAGAAATATCTGGAGGTTTGAATCAATATATTTAGATCATTAAATATGAGGAGTGAAGAAGCAAAGATGATCCCAGTATTATCTGAGATGGGGAAGTCAGAGGAGAGGCGGGACATGCAGGAAGAGGACTGGTTAGGAATATTATTTTGACCATTTTGAGTTTGAATTTTAGGTTAAGATTGCAAAGGAAACCTGAAAATATAATTATGGGACTGAGGAACAAGTCTGTCATTCCAAGTTATCAGCATCTAGAAGACAGTGGTGGGAGGAGATGGTCCTGTGAGCTCGAATGGCTTTGGGGTTCTTGCGCGCTCTCTCTCTCTCTCTCTCTCAACGGGTCTTACATATAAGCATGAGAAGGAGTTTATGATGGATTCCAAGCTCAGTAGGCCTCAGGCTTCCAGTAAATGAAACAAGAGCATCTTCTCTGCTTTGGCCCAAGTAATTGAGGATCTTAAAACAGCTGAAGGAAAGCCTTGAGTGACCAGAGAATGAGCTGTACTCCTGCATTCTCCTCCCTCTTCTCTCCCACAGCCTCCTGATGAAGCAGAGGAAGTTCCTTTACCACTTCAAAAACGTCCGTTGGGCAAAGGGTCGCCATGAGACCTACTTGTGCTATGTGGTGAAGAGGCGAGACAGTGCCACCTCCTTTTCATTGGACTTCGGTCACCTTCGAAACAAGGTATCAATTAACATTTGCTTCCCAGACAGTTAAAAGCTAACACTTTTAATTAGTGTGAGCACTTTTAGAGCCACCTAACCTGCTGACGGTACTACTTCTAGTCTGTTTTGCATTTGTCCCCACTAGATTCCTCAAATCTTTTTTTGTTTTCTTTTTTACATGTCCCTGTAACCATAATAGTTATGCCCCCAAAGATGTCATTTCATGATCTCTTCATCATGTCCAGCACATTAATGCCACACCTTCTTTCAATGCCAAGAATAACTGCCCCCAAATGTTCCTCCCCTAACCCCAGCATCCAAATTGCCTTTGAGATTAAGGAAGAAATCAAAGGTAAGAGCCTTTTGATCTGAGGGGATATTATCAGCTCATTCAAGCTAAATTTTAAATGTGAAAAACAAATGGTGTCTCAAATTTTTTAAAATTAAGGGAGAAAATGTTACGAAAAATTATTGAGGACCAATTCTGTTTTCCAAATGATTTCTATTCTCTCCTGCTCACACGGAGCGTAGGCCAGTGAGGACGTTGAGCATGGCACACCCCAGAAACAGGGAAGCCTCAATTGGTTGATTAAATCAATCTCTCAACATCTAGAACATTTGAGAATTACACTTCCAAGGAAACTTCTTCACCCCAATCCCAAAGGGTTTACATAATCTTCTACTAATGAATACTTCCTCCCTCGTAACAGCTGGTCTTGTTGGAGTCCCAGAGAAGAACCCATGGGTGGAATGGCACTGATTAGCACTTACTTTACTATTTAATTCTCTTTCCTCCCTTGATTATGTAAATTATCTCATCACAATTGTTTTACATTCTAATCTCTTCTATTTGGTGATATGACTAACTATAGAAGGCTTTGTTGATACCAATCCTTTACTTCTCTCTCCTGTAATCCTTATAACACCAGCCCGGCCTATTTTATTTACTTTTTAAAATTACAATTTACTTACTTTATTTTAAACAATTTTATTTTTAATCTTTATTATTGAAAGCATTACGTATGTCCCCATTTTTTTCCCCTTTGACCCCTTCTAGCTGCACACACCTGCCCCCCAGCCCTTCACCAGGCTATTGTCTGTGTCCCTGGCTTATGCATATGTGCATACAAGTTTGTTGGTTAATCTTTTCTCACCAGCCCAGCCTATTTTACTGATAAGATTAGAAGATCCAAGAATTGGGTAACTTGTCTTAGTCACATGAGGGGTAATGGAACCAGGGTCTTCAGATTCTGAGATTTACGACTTCTCTGCAATACTAAGTGGACTTGCTATGTCTCACTATTGTGGATATTATTACAATCACAGGGCTCATACAACGAGCAAACATATTATTTAATTTGCTCTTGCAACACTCACTGTCTGCCTCACCATAATCTATCTTACCTTTTCCAATCGTTCAGCTCATATATTTCCCACCAAGTGGTCCTATGTATTTCATGTGTGTGTATGTGTGTACACTTCATGTGTGTGTTTGTAACATCACTAGACACTTACAAGCTATTTTCCTTCTCCTCAAAGGCACAACACGAACTTCACAAACACAAATTAAATCTCTACTGAGATGGTGGGTTGCTACTCCATTCAAACTCAACTCATTTGGTCCTCCCCGCGCGACAGAAAACCCACAGCCTTTCCCCTTCTCTGCAGGGCCAAGCTCACCCCTGTGCTTTTTCGGGCAGTTGTGTAACCTCTCTGTGACCTAAGGACAAAACTGTAGACGCTCCAAAAAAGATCACCGTGGGAGGGAGGTGAGTTAATGCTTGCAAAGCTATCAGCTCAGTAAACATGAGCCGAGACCTCCGCTCTCTCTCCCCAGAACGGTTGCCACGTGGAATTGCTCTTCCTGCGCTACATCTCCGACTGGGACCTGGACCCTGGCCGGTGCTATCGCGTCACCTGGTTCACCTCTTGGAGTCCCTGCTACGACTGTGCCCGGCACGTGGCTGACTTCCTGAGGGGGAACCCCAACCTCAGTCTTCGCATCTTCACCGCACGCCTCTACTTCTGCGAGGATTACAAGGCCGAGCCCGAGGGTCTGCGGAGGCTGCACCGCGCCGGGGCCCAAATCGCCATCATGACCTTCAAAGGTAGGAGGGGACCCTTCTGCCCGGCTCAGGGCAGCAGCTGTGATCCAGGATGGCAATTCAGACTCAGATGAGTGAGGGGGAAACTCGAGGGACGGAAAATTGTACCAGGATTCTAGTTCACTTTAGGAGCCCAAAATTATCAGCTAGAATTGGAGGGAAAGAATGGATGGCTTGGACACAAGGATGAGAATTAAAAGGAGGCTGGGGATTTCTTGATTTTCTTTTGATTTGGGATCTGAGTATATTGGCCCCCCTCCTCCTTCCTTTTACAGATTACTTTTATTGCTGGAATACTTTTGTGGAAAATCGAGAAAGAACTTTCAGAGCCTGGGAGGGGCTGCATGAAAACTCAGTGCGTCTGTCCAGGCAGCTTCGACGCATCCTTCTGGTAAGGGGCTCCTTCGTTTCTCGTTTTCTTTCTTTCTCAGTCATCTTTTCCTGGAGCCATTTTCTTTGCTTCTGTTTCTTACATTTTCATGTGTGTGTATGTACACTTCATGTGGGTGTTTGTACATTTATCATTCTCTCCTTATTTTTCTTCCTATGAAAACCTTATTTTCTCTGTGTGTTTTTTTAATTATTGTTGTCATTTCTCCTACCATTGAGTCTGCTCTTCTGTTTTACAATTCAGAGCCCTCTGCTAAGATGCCTTGCCCTTCCCTTCACTTTCCTCATGTGTCTTTGTTCTGTTAGACTCTCCTCAGCATTTATTTCCCTCCAGGCAAAAGTCCTTCCTCTCCTCTTCCTGGCTCCTCTTCCTCCTTCCTCCCAACTCAGTTTCTTCCAAAATGTCACAAAGTCATCCACTCAGTTTATTTCTCTCTTTCTCTACAGCCCCTATATGAGGTTGATGACTTACGAGACGCATTTCGTACTTTGGGACTTTGATACCAGACTCCGAGAATGTCAAGTACAATGAGATATCCCTGAAGATAGTGGGCAAAAGAACAGTCCTTCGAGAATTCTCTTTCTTCAACTCTTAATGTTTTAGAGTTTAGAGACATAATATTCATATATCTGACTTTAAAAAAATATATGTCTTGAAAATAGAGAAGGAATACAGGCCCAGCCGAGCAATGCTGCAACTGGTGCTGTTTCTAATGCAACTGTGTCCCCTACTGGGAAATGACAGAACTGCAGAGTCTGGGAGCACCTACCGTGTCAATATTCTATGACATGTTAGGCAAGGAGAGAGCAGAAGATAAATCCTTAAAAGCATGGTGAGAGGATAAAGGTTTTCAGAATCAATATCCTTTTTTATTTGATTCGTTCTGGGTTTTCAATGATACAGATTTTTCCACTCTTTTCCTTTGGGGGGCACTTTCAAGTGAACAAGCTATTAGGCCATGATCTACAGAACCTCTTAATGAGAAGCTCTGGGTGATTGTAACTCCAGGCCATCTCCTTAAAGAATTAATACTCAAGCATGTGCTGTATGTTTTAATTGTCTGAGGCATATTTTTTATGTTTGCTTATAAGAGGATTTTTTCTTGGTATGGAATATCATGGTCACCTTCAGGCTATCCTCCTATATAATAAAAGACTAATATGCAAATCAACTGAACTGTGGAAGGACCGGTCACTATGACGCACACTGACCACCAGGGGGCAGATGCTCAACTCAGGAGCTGCCCCCTGGTGGTCAATGCACTCCCACAGGGGGAGCGCTGTTCAGCCAGGCTCACAGCTGGCGAGTGCAGGGGCAATGGCAGGAGCCTCTCCCACCTCTGTGGCAGCACTAAGGACCCCTCGGGGGATGTCCGACTGCCAGCTTCTTAAAAAGACGGCAGTCGGACATCCCCCAAGGGGTCCCAGACTGTGAGAGGGCGCAGGCCAAGTTGAGAGACCCCCCACCCCAGTGCATGAATGTCATGCACCGGCCTCTAGTTATATAATAAAGGACCTTAAGATGAATAAAAAATTTAGGAACCAAAACATGATAATTAATGAATGCTTATAAGGGAGTGGCTTGAATACTGAGAAGAGAAAAATCTATTTTCTGCTATGGGTCTTTAACCCCAGCAATGTCAACCAGGTCATGGTTTTCTGCTTTTTATATGTATATGATGCTTCTCTCAAAGAAATGTTCACTATGTAAGAGACTATAACAGAAGAGAATAATATTTGAGAGGGCAGAGAATATCAAATGCACAATTATGTTGTTTTATTCTTATTGTATATAAGTTTTTCATGTATCTATTCATATTGTATATTATGCTATATTGTGTCTAATATTTTTGTTATAATTTTCTTTTTAGATATATTGAAATTGATTCCTTAATGTCTCATAAATTTATACCTTTAGAAATGAGTCTAATAAATTATATAATTATAACACATCTACCATGTCATAATGTTGCTATAAAACCGTTTTCTTGATTTTTAGTAATTTTTTCCAAAGCAAATTTGATTCTGGTTCATTTCAATCAACTGAATAAATGACAAAAAATTTTGGAAGCTTTGGAGATAAAATGTTTCATAAAATAATTCTATAAGTGATTTATAAAGTTAAACTTAAAAGTCAGTATGATGACATAGACTTCAGAGTGCAGAAATTAGTCCATTCATCTATGATCAACTGATTTCTGTCAAGGGTGTCAGGACCATTTAATGGGAGAAAAGAAGAGTCCTTTCAGCAAATGGTGCTGGGACAACTAGCTATCTGTATGCAAAAAATGAATTTGGGCCCTAGCTGGTTTGGCTCAGTGGATAGAGCGTCGGCCTATGGACTGAAGGGTCCCAGGTTTGCACATGCCTGGGTTATGGGCTTAATCCCCAGTAGGGGGCGTGCAGGAGGCAGCCAATCAATGATTCCCTCATCATTGATGTTTCTATCTCTCTTTCCCTCTCCCTTCCTCTCTAAAATCAATAAAAATATATTTTAAAAAAATGAATTTGGGCCTCTACCACATGCCATATAAAAACATTAACTCAATATTTAGGTATTTTATCAAATACCTAAATGTCAGAACTAAAACCATAAAACTCTTAGAAAGAAATATAGGTTGAAGTTTTCATGACTTTTTTTTTTTTTTAAATATATTTTATTGATTTTCCACAGAGAGGAAGGGAGAGAGATAGAGAGTTAGAAACATCGATCAGCTGCCCCCTGCACATCTCCCACTGGGGATGTGCCCCCAACCCAGGCACATGCCCTTGACCGGAATCGAACTCGGGACCCCTGAGTCCGCAGGCCAATGCTCTATCCACTGAGCCAAACCGGCCTTGGCAAGTTTTCATGACTTTGGAATGAGTCTTAAATGAACCCAAAAGCACAAGCAACAAAAGAAAAAAACAGAGAAATCAAACTTCATCAAAAAGTTTTGTGCATCCAAGGACAATAGTATGAAAGTGAAATGACCAGCCCGGCTGGCATGACTCAGTGGTTGAGTGTCTTCCTATAAATCAGGAGGTCATGGTTCGATTCCCAGTCAGGGCACATGCCTGGATTGTGGGCTCAATCCCCAATGTGGGGCCTGAAGCTGCCAGGCTGCCAATCAATGATTGTCTCTCATCACTGAGGTTTCTATCTCTCTATCCCTCTCCCTTCCTCTCTGAAATCAATAAAAATATATACAGGTTTTTAAATGGTAAGGAATTCAACAGTAGTGACTGTGCTAAAAATCACATAATTGTGTATTTTAAAATAGTAAAAATTCACATAGATGTAAATTTTATCTCAATATTTTATTTATTTTTTTATTTTTTTACATGTCAATAGTGGAACGATCCACCCCTTTTTACTTGCAAAGGGTGAACAGAAAGCTACTATATTTCTCTAGGACACTTACAAGGAGTTTTCTTCACCTTAAGAAGAAACTGAATAAAAGTAAATGTCCACTATGTTTATAGCTATGCTTATTGTCATTGCTTGCCAGTCTTCTTCCAAGTCTTAAACAGCCCAATCTGAGAGGTGGCCACTGATTTGCATGCGCTATCATTTAAAAAATAAAAAAGGGGGAATTTGCCGGGAGCCAGTCCATCCTTGCTGCTTGACACAGTCGCTGCAGGAAAGAAACATCTGCACAGCATATGTTTCAAGGGACCTGGCATATATAGCATATTGTTCTTAATATGTTTGCTCTCTTTAGCGCCATGTGTTTTAACCAAGGTCACCTCTCCGAGAAAGGTTGTTTCCCCAGGTGGGGATCTTTCCCTGAGGTTAGGGAGGGGATACAACCCCTTAATTAAGTGCCAGGCGGGTAGTTAAGCTACATAATCTTTACTCCCTGGAATGGAGATAAGAAACGCCCTAACCTTTGTAATAGAAATTGACAGGATTAAAATCGGCTGGTATAAATACGGATGTAACAAGACAATAAACATCAGATCCTCATCAGTTCCTAACCAGAACTCCGACCAGAACTTTGGCTGGAGATCCTGGCTAGAGGTCCTGACTAGGCTGCTGATCAACTGAAGGCTGTCTTCGTGTCATTCCTTCTTCGCCGACTCCGTCCACACCTTTGGGGACCCCTGGACCCGCTGGGATTGGACCCCAGCACTCAATATTTTAAAAAGTCAATATAACTTTGGAGTCCGACCATCCTGTATTTAATTTCTGGTTCCATACAACAGTTGGGCCTCTATAAAGCCTTCATTTCCCACTTGAAATATGGGTATGATAATGTTATCTTTCCATATACAGATGGTCCCCAAGTGATGACAGTTTGACTTAGGATTTTTCACTTTCAATACGCATTCAGTAGAAACCATACTTCAAATTCTGAATTTTCACCTTTTCCCAGGCTAGCAATGTGCACTATGAAACTCATGAAGCTGAGGAACTCTCAGTCAGCCACACGATCATGAGGGTAAACAACCAATCCTCTGTAGTGAACTGTGTTGCCAGCATTTAAAAAATATCATTCTGAGCACATTTAAGGTAGGTTAGGCTAAGCTATGATGTGTGATAGGTTAGGTGTACTGAACGCATTTCTGACTGACGATAGTATTTTCAACTTTCAATGGGTTTATCGAGATGTAGCCCCATTATAAGTTGAGAAGCATCTGCATTTTTGGTATTAAATTGGAAGATAACACAAAGCTGGTACTATTTTAGTGAACAGCATTGCCATCCTCTCTGTTTACAAGACAGAAACCTAGAAATTACCCTTGGCATCACTCCTCCCCCTCCCCTCCCTATCCAGTCTTGTAGATATTGCGTGCAGGATGTTTTCTTGGATTTATTTACTTTTCTCTAAATTCTCTACTAGCACTTGAGCGGGGAGAGAGGGAGAAGCAGCCCCTGATAGTCAAAAGCTGGCCTGACAATCATAACAAAGCCATATTAGTTTCCACTTGGACATACACAATCTCATAGACTACCAACCTCAGACAAGATTACTCTGAACCCATAATAAAATGAGAGAGAGTAAAGGTACTTCATACGTTGTCTTGAGCCACCATAAAATACCAAATACCCGTCCCCTTGTCTAAAATGAATAACTACCACTTCTTAGATTTTTTACATACCCAATCATAGAATTGCCCCCACTGCCTCACAATATCTAATCTAAAGCAAATCCCCGTTTTCTTAAATGCTCCCCGCAACTCACCAACACAAAGCCCAAATTCTATAATTGAATGTATAGTCATGAAGTGTCTTAGTAAGAGAAACACCCTCTCACTGAGACAGTTCATGACTGATTGTTCCCTAGGTATTCTCCCTCACTGCAAGAGTAATAAACCCACCCAGCCAGCATGGCTCAATGGTTGAGCATCGAACGATGTTTCTATCTCTCCCTCTCCCTTCCTCTCTGAAATCAATAAAAATCTATTTAAAAAATAAAAATATATTTTAAAAGAGTAATAAATCTAACTTGTTCAACTACAGGGGTATTCTTCCAGGTCTTTGGCTAGAGATCACACCTTAATTGGAGCTCTTTATATCTCTTGCTAAGTCTACTCCAATAGTTATGGTGTTCACTAATTCTTATTACATTTTACAGAGAATTATTCTGTGGTGGTGATAATAATTGTTTTCAAGAAAATTTCATAAGCAACAAATACCTCATCTGTTCATTCATTGTTCCTAATATTTACTAGGTACATAGCATTGTGACTCACAAGCCTAGACTTTATAGAGCTGTATTTATTCTACTTAAAATGATAGAATTTAATATCTAACATGGACTGGGAATTCAGGACAATAGTGCAGTTGCTTATCCATCAGAGATTGCATACCAGAACACAGAATCTGAGTACTGCATAGTTCCAGCACTGTACCCATGGGCCCTTTTATTTTATTTTTTTTAAAAGCACTGGGAAACAAACCCACAACCATGATGCTTCAACCAGCAGAGCCACCCACCAGGGTTCCATGGGCCCTTTGATAAGGTTGATTTCTCAACAAGAGATTCCCAACTATCCTCAACAACTAAATTTTTTTTTTTTAAGTTTAAAATGTTTAATGAAAAAGACCAAGAGCAAAGCATTATTTACACATAGGTAAGAAAAGAAGACTGAATCCTGGTCATATTGCGAGGTACCACTACCGACTTGTTTTCCCCTTTGCAAGAACTTTGTGTGCCTTCCTACATCCTTCTCCCCATGAGCTGCAGGTATTGCCACACCCTGACAATGTGGTCAGAGGGGTCAAGGTTCAATTCCCATGTGTGCTGTAACCTCCTTAAACAGAAACTGCTCTGAGAGAAACCAAGATGGCGGCATAGGTAAACACCGGAAATTGCTGCCTCACACAACCACTTTAAAAATACAACTAAAAGACAAAACGGACATCATCCAGAACCACAGGAAGGCTGGCTGAGTGGAAATTCTACAACTAGAAGGAAAGAGAAAAGCACACTGAGACTCAAGAGGAGGTGCAGAAGTAAAGTGCAGAGGTACAGAGACGCACGTAGAAAGGGCTGGCAACTGAGGACACGGTTGTCTTTTTCAATCCGGAGGGAGTCTCAAGCTCCCGACTGCTCTGAACTACAGTTCCGGGTGAGTCTCTGGGGACCCAGACTCATACGGGGAGAAACTGGACTGTCTGGCATCGGTCGGAACTTGAGGGTGGCTTTCTCTCAGAGGTGCTTGCAGCGATTACCAGTACAGAGACTCGGGCCTCTTAGGGTAGGACTGAGGATCAGCCATAGCTGCTTGCTCTGTCCTGTTGATTCCCTGAGACCCCGCCCAACCCAAGCTGTGCGCAGAGGCTTTTGCATATGAAAGGCCGGGCCGTTTGCAATCTGAAAATTACCTAACAAACTGCAGCTGGGTCAGAGACCCAGAACTTCCCAAAGAACTTCCCACAGCAGTTTGCATTGCCTCATATCTGGGCACCTCCAAACCCCAAACAAAGAAGAGGAATCTGTAGATCTCTCTGTAGCTCCTGCTGGGTAGCCTCAGGAAGAGGCTAAATTACCACCTCCTTAGAGATCCAAGAGCCAGTGTAACCAGTGGTCAGAGTGGGACCATCCAGATTACAACTCCTCAGATCCATAAGGGACACACTCAGGGGACAGACTCAGTGAGCACCAAAGCCCCACTGAACACTACGGTGTCGGGTGAATTTCCCGCCAAAATATAAGATGGCGCGGGCAATTATTTAGGTTTCCCGCGCAAAATCAGAGTTAGTTTAAGATACCTATTACCCCAATGGGTATGAAACGGTTTGCATACGCAGGTAGGTATCTTTGTGAACGGCAAACAAACAAATATTTGGTAATACGCAGTTACAATCGGCCCGAGTTTACACGTTTCCCGCACTCCACCGCAAATCTATATGAACCGAGTTAAGACGGCTCCCACGGAGTACGCACAATTCACGCGAGCCGACTTAACTCGTTTCCCGCAATCCAAGTGTGAAGCAAGTCTTGCCCCAGAAGGGTGTCTCCAGCACAGAAGTTCTCCCACTGTAGACACAGCTGATTCTTACAGTCAATTGGCCTGGAGGTCAATTCCTCACAGTGATACCTACAACAATCAAGGCTTAACTACAACAAGACTGTACACAAAGCCCACAGAGGGGTGCACCAAGAGTGTCCACCTCAGGTAATTGGGGAGACTGAGCCACTAGGCCCTATAGGACACCTAGCACAGAAAGCCACTCTACCAACACAGGGAAGCATAAAAAATGCAGAGACAAAGAAACAGGTCACAAATGACAGAAATGGAGGAAAGCAAACTACTGGATATAGAGTTCAAAACCAAATGTATAAGGTTTTTCAAGAATTTTTCTAGAAACTGCCAAAAAATTTAGTGAGACCCTCAAGAAATCTAGTAAGACCCTTGAGGATATGAACAAGGACCAACTAGAAATTAAGCATAGACTGACTGAAATAAAGAATATTATACAGAGTTCCAACAGCAGACTAGAGGATTGCAAGAATCAAGTCAAAGATTTGAAATACGAAGAAGCAAAAATCACCCAACTGGAAAAGCAAAAAGAAAAAAGAATCCAAAAATATGAAGATAGTGTAAGGAGCCTCTGGGACAGCTTCAAGCGTACCAACATCCGAATTATAGGGGTGCCAGAAGAAGAGAGACAGCAAGATATTGAAAACCTATTTGAAGAAATAATGACAGAAAACTTCCCCTACCTGGTGAAAGAAATAGACTTACAAGTCCAGGAAGCGCAGAGAACCCCAAACAAAAGGAATCCAAAGAGGACCACACCAAGACACATCATAATTAAAATGCCAAGAGCAAAAGACAAAGAGAGAATCTTAAAAGCAGCAAGAGAAAAAAAGTCAGTTACCTACAAGGGAGTACCCATATGACTGTCAGCTGATTTCTCAACAGAAACTATGCAGGCCAGAAGCGAGTGGCAAGAAATATTCAAAGTGATGAATAGCAAGAACCTACAACCAAGATTACTTTATCCAGCAAAGCTATCATTCAGAAGTGAAGGTCAGATAAAGAGCTTCACAGATAAGGAAAAGCTAAAGGAGTTCATCACCACCAAACCAGTATTATATGAAATGCTGAAAGGTATCCTTTAAGAAGAGGAAGAAGAAGAAAAAGGTAAAGATACAAATTATGAACAACAAATACACATCTATCAACAAGTGAATCTAAAAATCAAGTGAATAAATAATCTGATGAACAGAATAAACTGGTGAATATAATAGAATCTTGGGCATAGAAAGGGAGTGGACTGACTATTCTGGCTGGGGTTGGGGGAAGGGGTGTGGGGGTGCAGGAAGAGACTGGAAAAAAATCGTACACCTATGAATGGGGGGCGGTGGGTAAGGGCAGAGGGTGGGGTGGGAACCTGGTGGAGGGGAGCTATAGGGGGGGAAAAAGGAACAACTTTAATAATCTGAATAAAGATTTATTTAAAAAAAAAACACACACAGAAATTGCTCTGGACAGTCCTGAGGGGACACAGAGCCGACCAACTCGTCCCCAGCGCAGCAGACGCCTCACATCAGATCGGCAACGTTCATGGGCATCTCGTCGATCTGCGTGGCGTAGTACTGCTCAATGTCCCGCAGGATGCGGATGTCATCGTCCTTCACGAAGTTGATGGCCACGCCCTTCCGGCCATACCGCCCCGACCGCCCGATCCTGTGGATGTAGAGCTCCCGGCTGTTGGGCAGGTCGTAGTTGATGACCAGGGACACCTGAGGGACGTCCAAGCCCCGGGCCCAGACGTCGGTGGAGATGAGCACCCGGCTGGCGCCGGAGCGGAACTCCTTCATGATGGACTCCCGCTCCTTCTGCGGCATGTCCCCGTGCATCGACGACACCGTGAAGTTGGCTTCTCTCATTTTCTCCGCCAGCCAGTCCACCTTCCTCTTGGTGTTGCAGAAGATGACGGCTTGCGTGATGGTCAGCGTGTCGTAGAGGTCACACAGCGTGTCAAATTTCCACTCTTCTCTTTCCACCGCCACGAAAAACTGCTTGATGCCTTCCAGCGTCAGCTCATCACGCTTCACCAGGATGCGGATGGGGTCCGTCATGAACTTGCTGGTCATCTCCAGGATCTCGTGGGGCAGCGTGGCGCTGAGGAGCACCACCTGCGTGGCCGGGGGCAGGTACCGGTACACGTCGTAAATCTGCTCTTTGAAACCTTGATTCAGCATCTCATCGGCCTCATCCAAAACCAACATCTTGATCGCACGTGTCCTCAGACTCCTGCGCCGAATCATATCGAAGACACGCCCCGGCGTGCCGGCCACCACGTGCTGCCCGTGGTCCAGCCTCCGGATGTCCTCCCCGACGTGGGTGCCCCCGATGCAGGCGTGACACTGCACCTTCATGTAGTCGCCCAGCGCGAGCAGGCCCTTCTGGATCTGCACGGCCAGTTCTCTCGTCGGGGCCAAGATCAGAGCCTGGGTCTCACGGACCTGGCTGTCCAGACACTGCAGGACGGAAATGCTCAAGGTGGCGGTCTTGCCAGTGCCAGACTGAGCCTGCGCGATGACGTCTCTCCCTCTAATGATCTGCCGGATGGCGCGCTGCTGGATGGCGGACGGCTTTTCAAACCCGTAGGCGTAGATGCCGCGCAGCAGGTCCTCCCGCAGGTCCATGCTGTCGAACGTGGGCGTCACGTCCACTTCCTCGCTGGTCTCAAATTCCACTTTGGTCATGTCTGCCTCTCTGAGCAGCCGCTTCCGCGCCGTCCTGTAGTTCGCCATGGTGGAGGTGGCCGCCAGGATCCTGGGTCCAACAACTAAATTTTAGTTACCAGATGTGGATAGATGAAATTCAGCACTCCCTACCAAGTTGCAACTAACTTACTGATTGGATTTAACTAATTGCCTCACTGATTGATTTGATGGCGGATTCTTTCCATAGTCTTTTTTTTTTTTTTTTTTTTTTTTTTTTTAAATATATTTTATTGATTTTTTACAGAGAGGAAGGGAGAGAGATAGAGAGCTAGAAACATCGATGAGAGAGAAACATCGATCAGCTGCCTCCCGCACATCTCCCACTGGGGATGTGTCCACAACCCAGGTACATGCCCCTGGCCGGAATCGAACCCGGGACCCCTCAGTCCGCAGGCCGACGCTCCATCCACTGAGCCAAACCGGTTTCGGCCTTTCCATAGTCTTGACTACAATAGAGTAGTCATTCTAAAGTCTGGAAGTTGTGAGATTAATAATGGCGGTGGAGGAAGTGCTATAGATAGACCTTTTTTAAACATAAACAGTCATATACATTTATGCTTAGCAAAAGGGCTAAAGAGACCAAGTCCAGATTACTAGCAGTTGCTATCTCCAGAAAGAAAATTGGCTAGGAGGAGGAAGCTGAAGAAAAAGAAACTTTCACTTTTTACTTCATATACTTCTGCAAAGAAATATAGCTTATAATTTTTTAATAATTAAAAAAAAGAAAATTTAGATTATGTAACCACGGGCGCTCCTCTTCGTTACTGTTTCTACAAGATGAAGCCACTGAAAGGGCGAGGGCTAGGCCCTCCACCTTGCCCCAGGGTAAAGGCTACACCCTCCATCTTGCCCCAGGGTAAGGGCTACGTCCTCCATCTTACCTTGGCCACGTGCTTGGCAAGAAGGTTCTTCCCGGAAGTCTAAGACTCTGCTAGCCACACCCAGGAACAAGACATCGACTTGCGCCTGGCCAATCGACAGAGCACAGTCCTTTCTCCTCCCCTTACTCCAACCCCCCTTTAAAACCCATCTCTAGGCGGGGTTCTGTCTCTTGGCCACTTGGCTAGCCCATGTGTCCGTGAGTCTGGTGGATGGGGAGCTCAAGCTAGCTTGAAATACAGATTCTTATGCTTTTGCATGGGATTGGCTGGCTCCCTGATGTGGTTTCTTGGGAATCTTGAAAGCTGGGCATAACAGCCACTTGTTCCCAACGAGCTTCCGAAAACACAAGTTTCTAAAACACTGTTTCCATCTCCCACGAAGCCCTTGTTCCCAGAAGACCCCCCTCGAGAGCTACCCTTCGGGGGAGCTGTTCCTCCTGTGATACCACCACCGAGCAGGGCCCCTGCCTCTGCCCTGGGCCCCGGAGCCCCAGACAAAGGGGCAGAGAGCCCCGCCAGGGCCGGAGGAGCAGGGCCACGTGCGGGGCTGCCTGCGGGGCTGCGGGGCGCCTTCTCCACACAAGAAGGTGCCCTTCTCGCCGCCACTGCACACTCTGCAGGGACAGCCATGCGCATCTGAGCCAAGCCGGACCGAGCCCCTGACCCAACCGTCTTTGGGGGGAAAAGCCCATAAAAGGCGTCCAGGAAGCCGGGCGGGTGGGCGGGTTCAGCAGCCCTCCCCACAGCGCGACGCGGGGAGCTCACTCCCGGGCTCGGGACTCCAGGTTGCAGGGACCGAGAACTCTAGCTGCCCGACGCCGCCGCGAAGCACCCCCACCCTCCCCACCCACGGGCACCCTCCCCACCCGCGGCCCCGCGTCGGAACCGCGCGCTTTCGAGAGACCGAAGCTGGGCCGGAGCCAGGCCAGTGGCGACGCGTGCGGGTCCCTAAGCGCTGAGCGCTGAGCGCACCTCCCTGGGCTGCGCCCCGCTTCCCAGCCGCCCCCTCCCCCGCCCCCACTCCCACCACCATGGCGGGCCGGTAGTTTCCTGCACGGGGAGGTCAGGTCCCATTGCAAACTTGCGAAAAACTACAAAAAGAAAATTTAAGGACTTAGAACTTAATAGGAATTCATTATTTTACATTCTCCAGTGTTCCCTTACTAATATATAGAATATCCCTCAGCTTTAAGGAGTCGATAAATTTTCAGTAAAATAAGTCTAGCAGAGGGAATGCCACGGATCTCTCTGTGACATCTAGAAACTTACATCCTAAGTTGGGGAAAATGACAAATCTTTTCTCCGACTACCAATGAGACACTCTGAGGCTTGGGCAATTTGCAGGAGAGTCTATCCGTCAGGGTCCCACCAGAGTCAGAAAAACCAGTAGGAGGTACATTTTAAGAAATCGGCTTACTTGAGTGCAGGAGCTAGCAGAGCAAGTCCAGAATCTGCAGGACGGGCTGTCAGGAAGAGCAGCTGGAACACGAGGGCAGGAGTCCTGAGGTGAAACTGTTCTGTGGAGAGCCTCAGTTCTGCCTTAAATACTTGAAACTAATCGGATTAGACCCGCCCATATTAAGTAGAATAGTTATAGTCAATTGGATTTAGACAGAACTACAAAATACCCCTGAGCAACGCCCAGATTAATCAATGGATTAAATAACTGGGGCCTACCCAAGATGACACACACAACATGTATTGAAGTATGGTAGCAATCATCTCAGGTAGAAACTATAGTTTAACTTTAACCCTGTTGTTTGGTTTCTGTACTTATTTGCTTGCTAAAATAATAGAAAAGTTATTTTGATTTTCTGAATTATATAAATCACCCATTCGATTAAATACCCTATTGATTGTAATGTGAATATCCCATTGGTTGTGGTCATACTGGTCTCCAGAAGTCCCAGAGATGGTGAATACCATCTAGAAGCCATTCCTCCAGATACAGGACAAGTCCCTTAGAGATCCTTGATAATCTACATCAGTAATCCATTCATACAATCCCCCAAAAGTTAAAGAGGAAGGAAAGAACCATTCAATGTCCTTCAAGAGGATTTCAGCGAAGCAACAAGATCGACAGACTAAACACATTGGACTCACAAATACATTGGACTCACAAACCAAAACCAAAACCAAAAAGGCTCACAAACAAACAAACAAATCCAAAACCAAAAACCAAGAAAACCAAGGCCAGAAGTACCCTCTGACGTTTCAAGGGTACCAAGGAAGGAGAAGTTAGGCCGAATCCAGCCCTTCTTACAATCCGCTACCAGTGACCAGTCCCAGCTCACTGGCCTATCATCCATTCAACATTTCTCTTTCCTCCCATCACACCAAAGCCATGCTTTCCAGTTAGTTAGAACTCTTAGCCTTAATTTTTAGGTGACATGTAAATAATTAACATTCCTCAGATTAGCAATACATTCAAATTTTTTAAGAGACACAGAAATTTCACTAGTTAAACAATTTTTAACAACAAAGATACATATTTAAGCAATAAAGACAGATCAATTTACAGAAGGAGAGACAGCATGCAATCCAAACCACAGCTTTGGGTAAACACATTATCTAGAGTCCTTGGGTAACATAGGTTAAACTTAGGCATGTCCTGGGTCTCCAGAACACTGAACTGGAGCCCTCCGACCCTGGAACAGCTGCGCTGTCCCTACCAGGCAAAGGAAAAATGTGCCCTCTAAGACCAGTATGAAACCAGTTACTTTAGAAATTGGATTACTGCTATTAGTCCCTTTTAAAGACTTTGACATCCTATCTAATAAAAGAGAAACATGGTAATTAGCTGTACATCTGCTACTCTTCCCATTGGCTAATCAGGGAGATATGCAAATTAACTGCCAGCCAAGATGGCAGCCAGCAGCCATGCACTGAAGCGAACAGGGAGGCTTGCTTGCTCCAGTGACTGGGGACTCCAACGTTCCGTGCCTGACTTGCCGGCCTCTCAGCTGCAACTCTAAGCAACTATGTTGCAAATATAGAAACTAATCAAAATCCCAGAAACCTGCTTTATTCAGCCGGGCTTCAGCCAGCTGGACCGCAACATTGTATCAAATACATAAGGTAAACAAAGGCCAGAAACTTGCTTTCAGCAGCCGAGGCCTCAGAGCTAAAGCTGGCCCAGAATTAAAAAAGAAAGAAAGAAAGAAAGGAGTGGTTGGAAGCTTCAGTCACCCACCAGCCTGAAAATGGCCCTCAGCCCCTCACCCAGGCTGGCCAGGCACCCCAGTTGGGACCCTCACCCTGATCCAGGACACCCTTCAGGGCAAACCAGCCAGCCCCCACCCGTGCACCAGGCCTCTATTCTATATAATAAAAGGGTAATATGCCTCCTGGCACCAAGATCAGAGTGACAGGGGCAGCGCCCAACCCCCTGATTGCCCTGCAGCTCTGTGTGTGACAGGGGGCGGAGCCACAACCTCCCTATCCACCCTGCTCTGTTCGTGACAGGGGAAGGCACCCCAACCCCCTGATCGGCCCTGCTCTGTGCCTGATAGGGGGAGCTCTCCAAACCCCTGATCGCACTGCGGCTCTGTGTGTGACAGGGTGCAGCGCCCCAACCCCCTGATCCGCCCTGCTCTGTGTGTGACAGGAGGTGGTGCCCCAACTCCCCTATGGGCCCTACTCTGTGAGTGACAGGGGGGAGCTCCCCAACCCCCTGATGGGCCCTGCTCTGTGCGTGACAGGGGGGAGGTCCTCAACCCCCTGATCGGCCCTGCTCTGTGTGACAGGGTATGGAGCCCCAACACCCTGATCCGCCCTGCTGTGTTTGACAGGGGGCGGTGCCCCAACTCCCCTATTGGCCCTACTCTGTGAGTGACAGGGGGGAGCTCCTCAACCCCTGATTGGCCCTGCTGTGTGTGACAGGGGGGAGCTCCTCAAACCCCTGATTGGCCCTGCTCTGTGTGTGACAGGGTGCGGAGCCCCAACCCCCCTGATGGGCTCTGCTCTGTGCATGACAGGGGGTGGCGCCACAACTTCCCTATCGACCCTGCCTTGAGTGTGACAGGGGGCAGCGTTCCAACCCCCCAATCAGCTGTACCCTGAGCGTGACTAGGGGTGGCATCGCAACCTCCAGATCCGCCCTGCTCTGTGCATGACAGGGGGCAGCACCCCAACTCCCCAATCAGCCCTGCTCTGAGCCCAACCAGCGGCAGCACCTAGTGCTTGGGCCTGCCCTCTGCCACCCGGGAGCAGGCCTAAGCCAGCAGGTTATTATCTCCCGAGGGGTCCCAGACTGCGAGAGGGCACAGGCGGGGCTGAGGGACCCACCTTCCCCGCCGAGTGCACAAATTTTTATGCACCAGGCCTCTAGTATTAAATAAATCCGGAGGGAAGCACACTTTCTGCCCCATAAAATGCTGGCGTCCAACCCCAGCAGGTCCAGGGGTCTCCAAAGGTGTGGACGGAGTCAGGGAAGAAGGAATGACACTGAGACAGCGTTCAGTTGATCAGCAGTCTAGCCAGGTTCTCTAGTCAGGTTCTATGTCTATGCCACTCCTTTGATTTCCTTTTATTTTCTTCTCCTCTTTTCCTCTGGGTGTGCCTTCTGACACTCATTGGTAGGTTCTTCTATTCCTTCCTGCACCCTCTGTCTGTGCTTCTCAGTTCTCTCATTCTCACTCAATATACTTTCCTCCTTTGGGAACTCATATACATGCATGTATTCGTTTAATAATACTGATGCATGTATCAGTGAGTTGAATATACCAAACCCACTTTTTCCAACTCAGACGTCTATATACAGGAGTTGGCAAAAGTAAGTTTACAGTTATGAGTACATGAAATACAATTCTTATATTAATTAATTATTATATTATTTCTTTGTATTACAACTATAACCTTACTTTTGCCTACCCACTGTACAACCATGTACATGCTTTAATAGGTCCCAAGATTAACTCCTTGTCTTTATTGCCTTATTCTTTCCTTCCTCTATTTTCTCTCTTGGTAATGGGATTACCATCAGGTTATTCTTCAAAATGGAAACCTCAACAAATTTGAGTTATCCTCAACTACATTCTGTTCCATGACTAATTAGCTAGTTCCTGGTATCACTAGCTCCTTCCCTTATTTATGACTCCAGTCCTGCCTTAAAGCCTCCAACCCTTTTATTCCGGAATAACTGCAATAGTGTAGGAAACATCCTAGTCTCAAATTGATTCTCTAATTTATCCTCCATGCTGTGGCCAGAATGTATATAAGCTGAAAATTGGATCAAGTTATTCTCCCTTTAAAAAAAAAATCCTTTCAGATAGTCTCCATAGCCTTCAGCTTAAAAACTAAACTCCTCCACTTAATGATGTAATGTACCCCGCGAATCACACAAGGACACCTTGAAAGGGCAAGGTCTATGCCTTCCATCTTGCCCCGAATCCTCCATTTTGGGGCAGAGCCATGTGCTCAGCAAAGAGCTCCTTTCCAGAAGAAGCCCAAGCCTCTGCTAGCCACACCTAGGATTTCTTTAAACTAACCAATGATAATCAAGGGAAGTGCGCACCATAGATATGACCACGTCCTGTGTAACGAGGCACCGACTTGCGCCTGACCAATCGGAAGGGCCCACAGTCCTCTCTCCTCCCCTTCCTATAAAACCCCTCTCCCCACAGGGCTGGGTCTCTCTCTGCCACTTGCTGCTGTGTCAGTAAGGAGGGTAGGGGAGCCAAGCCCGGGTTTGAATAAAAGACTCTTTGCTTTTGCATTGGACATGGCTGGCTCCCTGATGTGGTCTCATGGGGATCCTGAAATCTGGACACAACATTTGGGGGCTCGTCCGGGATCCCCAAGACCATCGAGGGACCCCAATCCGAGAGTCTGACTAACCGCGGTAGGTGTCTGTGTCGTTGTGTGTTCTGTTCTGTGCGAGCTCACTTCTGAAATCTGAAGTGCCCGAAACGGTCTAGATGGATGCACTGGGGGATCACAGGCGGGAGGAGTTGGGGGACACCCCGATCCTCCATCTGGAGGGGCGAAGTTTTGCTTCCGCAGAGCCTGAAGGTCTGTAGAAACCCCTCAATCTGAGACGAGGCGGGTAGCTCCCGCCAGTTGGCGCATGGCCATCGTCTAATCTGTATTTGTCTGTGTTTGTGTGTTTTTTTTCTGTTTTCTGTGGATTTACTGGACGGCTAGGTGCTAACCTGTGACAAGTGTCCGGCAGGAACCTATGTATCTAAGCACTGTACCAACACAAGCCTGTGTGTCTGCAGCAGTTGCCCTGTGGGGACCTTTACCAGGCATGAGAATGGCATAGAGAAATGCCATGACTGTAGTCAGCCATGCCCATGGCCAATGATTGAGAAATTACCTTGTACTGCCTTGACTGACCGAGAATGCATTTGCCCACCTGGCATGTTTCAGTTTAATGCTACCTGCGCTCCCCATACGGTGTGTCCTGTGGGCTGGGGTGTGTGGAAGAAAGGGACAGAGACCGAGGATGTGCAGTGTAAGCAGTGTGCTCGGGGTACCTTCTCTAATGTGCCTTCTAGTGTGATGAAATGCAAAGCATACACAGACTGTCTGGCTCAGAACCTGCAGGTCCAGGGGTCCCCAAAGGTGTGGACGGAGTCGGCAAAGAAGGAAGGAGACAGAGGCTGCATTCAGTTGATCAGCATAGCGAGGTTCTCTCGCCAGGTTCTATCCAGGATCTCCAGTCAGGTTCTGTAGCCAGGTTCTCCAGCCAAGTCCTGTCACTAAGTTCTCCAGTCAGGTTCTGTCTCTAGGTTCTCCAGCCAAGATCTGTAGCCAGGTTCTGTCCAGGATCTTTTGCCATGTTCTGTCTCTAGGTTCTGTGTCTAGGTTCTATCTCTCTCTAGGTTCTGTCCCTAGGTTCTGTAATGAAATTCTGGTGCCAGGTTCTGGCCAGGATCTTTTGCCATGTTCTCTCCCTAGGATCTGTCTCTAGGTTCTATGTCTAGGTTCTTTAGCCAGGTCCTGTCTCTAGGTTCTGTGTCTAGGTTCTGTCTCTTGTTGTCTTGTTACATCTGTATTTATACCAGTTGATTTTAATCCTGTCAATTTCTATTCCAAAGGTTAAGGCATTGTTTCTTATCTCCATTCCAGGGAGTAAAGATTATGTAGCTTAAGCATGATTGTTCTTAGTTAAAGTGATTAACTATCCGCCTGGCACTTAAGGGGTTTAAAACCAAGGGGTTTTATTCCCTCCCTAACTTCAGGGAAAAATTCCTACCTGGGGAAACAACCTTTCTCAGAGAGGTGACCTTGGTTAAAACACATAGGGCCAAGAAGGGGAGCAAACATAAGAACAGTATGCCATATACGCCAGGTCCCTTGAAACATGCTGTGCAGATGTTTCTTCTCTGCAGCGACTGTGTCAAGCAGCAAGGATGGACCGGTTCCCAGCAAGAACCTGGTGGTGATCAAGCCAGGCACCAAGGTGGCAGACAACATCTGTGGCACACCCCCGACCTTCTCCAGTACAACCTCACCTTCCCCTGGCACAGCCATCTTTTCACACCTTGAGCACATGCAATCTCATGAAGTCCCTTCCTCCACGTATGTTTCCCAAGGCATGAACTCAACAGAATTCAACTCCTCTGCATCTGTTAGACCAAAAGAAGTGAGTGGCATCCACGAAGAGACGGTCCCCAGCAACACAAGGTGGGAGGAAGGTGTGAACAAGACCCTCCCATACCTCCAGGTAGTGGACCACCATCAAGGCTCCCACCACAGACACATCCTGAAGCTGCTGCCACGCATGGAGGCCACTTGGGGCGAGAAGTCCAGTACGCCCATCAAAGGCATCAAGAGAGGTCATCTCAGACAGAACACGCACAAGCATTTTGACATCAATGAGCATCTGCCCTGGATGATTGTGCTTTTCCTGCTGCTGGTGCTTGTGGTGATAGTGGTGTGTAGTATCCGGAAAAGCCCAAGGACTCTAAAAAAGGGGCCCCGGCAGGATCCCAGCGCCATTGCGGAAAAGGCGGGGCTGAAGAAATCCATTGCCCCAACCCAGAACCAGGAGAAGTGGATCTACTGCTGCAATGGCCACGGTATTGACATCCTGAAGCTGGTGGCAGCCCAAGTGGGAAGCCAGTGGAAGGACATCTATCAGTTCCTGTGCAATGCCAGCGAGAGGGAGGTGGCCGCTTTCTCCAACGGGTACGCGGCGGACCATGAGCGGGCCTACGCGGCCCTGCAGCACTGGACCAACCGCGGCTCCGAGGCCAGCCTCGCGCAGCTCATCAGTGCCCTGCGCCAGTATCGGCGCAACGACGTGGTAGAGAAGATCCGTGGACTCATGGAAGATACCACCCAGCTGGACGCCGACAAACTGGCTCTCCCAATGAGCCCCAGCCCACTTAGCCCGAGCCCTACCCCCAGCCCCAACCCGAAACTTGAGAATTCCACCCTCCTGACCGTGGAGCCCTCCCCGCTGGAGAAGAGCAAGGGCTTTTTTGTGGACGAGTCCGAGCCCCTTCTTCGCTACGTTTCCACATCCAGTGGCTGCTCTGCACTGAGCAGGACGGGCTCCTTTATTACCAAAGAAAAGAAGGACACGGTTTTGCGGCAGGTACGCCTGGACCCCTGTGACTTGCAGCCTATTTTCGATGACATGCTCCACATTCTGAATCCTGAGGAGCTGCGTGTGATTGAAGAGATTCCTCGGGCTGAGGACAAGCTGGACCGGCTATTTGAGATTATTGGCGTCAAGAGCCAGGAAGCCAGCCTGACCCTCCTAGACTCTGTTTATAGCCATCTTCCCGACCTGTTGTAGGACGCAGGGAAGACTGCACTCTGGAAGTTACTCATCTTAGTGTCAGGGTGGTTGGTTTTCTTGTTGTTGATTTTGGTATGTGTATGTTTGTGTGTGTGTGTGTGTGTGTGTGTGTGCCCAAGCGTGTGTAACAGAGTAAGTAAATGGCCAGTCTTTTGAGTTCTTTCCTTTTTTTGTTTTTTTCCCCCCTTCTGGGAAGTTAGTTTATAAACCTTTTCAAGATATGACTGTTGCAAAATACCCACCACTAAAGTTTTTTAGGTTCCATATTTCCTCTGTTTTGCCTTCTTATGTATTTTTCAAGTCGTTCTGCGCACTTTACGTTCACTTCATGTAGCACAAATGCATTGTGACTGCTCCAGCGCACTGGACCGTGAGCCTCTTCAGCAGTGTGATGGCGCCCTGTGAATTCTGTCAGCAGTCTGCGTGTCTCAACATCCACATCTATGTTTTTTTTCTTACCATTTTTTATGATTGTCACTTGCGAGTTTTCTTAAGGGTGAAGGACATGTAAGACCCTGTCGAGTTACTGTAATTCAATGAGATGTTGCGTAGTCTTTTTCATATGCCTTGTTGTGCTGTTCATACTCACGGCCGAAACTTGACCACACCGTTGCCAATTGTCTGGTTTTCACCTGGACACCACGTAGAATGCTTGACTACTTGTCCTCCTCTAATGTACTCTGGGCTGGAGACATGAAATCCTCAAGCCACCAGGACCTGCTATTTAAGTGGCTTAACAATTGGACCACCAAAGAACTTGAACTTCATCTTTTAGGGGTCAAGCTGTTCGGGAACATATTGTTGCACTTTGGAAGGTCACAACTGAGTGTCAGGGCACCTTTTCCATAGGGAATTTGCCCCGCTTTGCTTTCAACGTGTGTTTTGTTTTTTTTTATCCACACGTAGTTGACAGGTCCAGTTTGCCCTGGATCAAGACCTTGGTCTCGGTGGGATTCCTGCATCATTCAATAACGTCAAAAGTGGCTGCAGCTGTAAGAGCTCTTGTCTGATATATTTGCACCTCTGCTTCCATTTATAAACATACTCTCTAATGCTCAGTTGTCAGATCCTAAATCAAAGGTGATGTGGACTCCCTTTGTGTGGGAGGGGTTTGTTGATAGTGGTGAGGGACTGATATCAGAAAAATGCCTTCAAGTGTACTAATTTATTAATAAATATTAGGTGTTTGTTAAAAAAAAAAAATTTAAACTGGTCCTTGCATCAAAAATCTTCAGTTGAGGTCACAAAACCAATCCTCCCTTCTCAATCAGACCAATAAGCAAAGGCATTTAGTTATTACAATTACATAATTTTTCCCAATTCAATCCGAACCTTAAACTTTTAGCTGGCAAGTTAAATATTCAGCATTTCTCAATACTCAACCAACAGATTTAATTCTGTTCTCTAGATTTTTCATGAAGCAAATAAGAGTAAACTTTGCTTTTTACTTTCAAGCGGCTCTGGAAAACCACATTTGAGCCTTGCAAAACAGGTTCTGGCCTACCTGGTCTTTTCAGATGTAAATTGACCACATTCTTCCTTGGGAAGCCAGCCTTAACACCCTTTGTTAGCATTTAAAAACTGTTCTTTATTATGGAAATGCGAGTCCTTCTGCTAGAATCTAGCTAGCATCTTTTTTCTTTGGGTAAATCATCAGTCTTGGGCTCCATCCTGCACATTTGCAAAGAGATTCCAGCTCAAAACTCTATCTAAAATCGGACTATGCGCGCATTAGTTTTAAGCCAGCTTTTCTCTTTACACGTGCACAGAAATCCCAGACGCATTTACTTGGGGAGGGGGTGACCTGTTTTCACAGATCCTCACTCAGATGTCCGCCCGACCGAAGTCGTGGAGCCACACAAAGGAAGGGAGAGGGCAGGCCTCCTCCCTCCACACTCGCACACTTTCACCAGACATTCATTCAGAGTTTAAACAATAACAACTTCCCAACTCCTGAGGGAGCTCTACAGCCTCCCCCAATCTCCTTGAAATGATCAACCACAATACCCAAAGGAGCAGTCTGAGTCTGTCCCATAATGTCCGTCCAGTAAATCCACAGAAAACAGAAAAAAACACACAAACACAGACAAATACAGATTAGACGATGGCCATGCGCCAACTGGCGGGAGCTACCCGCCTCGTCTCAGATTGAGAGGTTTCTACAGACCTTCAGACTCTGCGGAAGCAAAACTACACCCCTCCAGATGGAGGATCGGGGTGTCCCCCAACTCCTCCCGCCTGTGATCCCCCAGTGCATCCATCTAGACCGTTTCGGGCACTTCAGATTTCAGAAGCGAGCTCGCACAGAACAGAACACACAACGACACAGACACCTACCGCGGTTAGTCAGACTCTCGGATTGGGGTCCCTCGATGGTCTTGGGGATCCCAGACGAGCCCCCAAATGTTATGTCCAGATTTCAGGATCCCCATGAGACCACATCAGGGAGCCAGGCATGTCCGATGCAAAAGCAAAGAGTCTTTTATTCAAACCCGGGCTTGGCTCCCCTACCCTCCTTACTGACACAGCAGCAAGTGGCAGAGAGAGATCCAGCCCTGTGGGGAGAGGGGTTTTATAGGAAGGGGAGAGAGAGGACTGTGGGCCCTTCCGATTGGCCAGGCGCAAGTCGGTGCCTCGTTACACAGGATGTGGTCGTATCTATGGTGCGCACTTCCCTTGATTATCATTGGTTAGTTTAAAGAAATCCTAGGTGTGGCTAGCAGAGGCTTGGGCTTCTTCTGGAAAGGAGCTCTTTGCTGAGCACATGGCTCTGCCCCAAAATGGAGGATTCGGGGCAAGATGGAGGGCATAGCCTCTCCCTCTCCCTCTCCCTCTCCCTCTCCCTCTCCCTCTCCCTCTCCCTCTCCCTCTCCCTCTCCTTCAATATTTTTATTGATTTCAGAGAGGAAGGGAGAGGGAGAGAGAGATAGAAACATCAGTGATGAGAAAGAAACATGGGATTGGCTGCCTCCTGCAAGCCCCATGCTGGGGATTGAGTGCACAACCCAGACATGAACCGTGACTTCCTGGTTCATGGGTCAATGTTAAACCACTGAGCCACACCAGCTGGGCTGGTTTGCTTCTTGTTATCTCTCTTATCTCCAACCCAAACTGGAAGCCTGCCCTCCCTCTTTTTTTTTAAGCTACTTAAGGTGATAGAGTTAATAAACCCTTTAGATTCTCAACTTTAAGAACCGCCCTCTCTTTAGATGTACCCTTCCTGGATCTTCTAGGTCACAAACCAGCATCCAGCCCGAATAGAAATAAAAAGTCAATGTCTGAGGAAGTGCTGGCTGGTCTTCCTCTGATTCCTTGCCATGTCTAATGCTTGATACAGTGGGAAGGGTATCTGACCCAAAGACAGGTTCTGGGTACTTGCACTCCATAGTTGGGCGCACAACAGTTGTATCTAGGTTCTATTTCATACAGGTGTCCAAGCTTCATTCCTGGTTCTGTAGACCATAACAACTCACTGATACATGCATCACCTGCTGATCCACAAAGACAACCACTAAATATTGTCAATGACTCAAAAATATAGGAAATAGAATGTATTTCCTATTGATCTCATAAAAACATTCAGAATCCTGGCAAGAACAGATGGCACAATTGAACTATTCACAAGGGTTTAAGGAACCAAAAAGAGATAGTGACATGTTCTGGGGTTAGTAACAGCTCAGAAGCTGTCCTATTTCTTGGCCAAGAGACCAGGGGCAGCTGTGAATTTCCAGGACCTGGCACAGATTGGGACAGAGCTTGTCTGAAGTCACACATCACTGGGGAGGCAGACACAAAGCCTGGTTAGCTTGATGCATAGCAAGCTGTTCTAATCTTTGAACCATGAAGTCTGCACAGCACAAACAACCGCCTCTGAGTGTTAATCAAATAAAATCTGCCCTTAGGGTTTTAAAGCTGCTGTGGCCCATAAAAATTGGTTCTTTCTTCCTTCTAATTTACATCCTATGGTGGCTTCATGTGCTCTTTATTATAGACAAGATCTAAATTCAAAATTAAGCCAAGAGAGATCAAATATATTAAAATCAGTGAGCCACAGAAGTTTGTGAAGGCCTGCATAAAGACTGGTGAAGTTGAACTAGAGTCTTAAAAACACCAAATCAGTACATGATAGAATGATAAAATTAGAAGGAACCTATGCTGATCATCTACTTGGAATACAAACTTACACACTTTTTTGTCTTAAGAAGTTTTCAATGGCTATGTATTCCTAATGCAATGTGGGTTTTTATGGTTGTTGTTTTTTAATCCTCACCCGAGGATGTTTTTATTGATTTTTAGGGGAGGGAAGGGAGAGTGGGGGGAGAGAGAGATGTGAGAGAGAAGCATTGCTCAGTTGCCTTTCATACATTCACCACCCACACACACCCCGAATCAAACCAACAACCTAGGTATGTGCCCTGACCAGGGAAATCAAACCTGCCATCTTTTGGTGTAGGGGACGACACTCCAATCAATGGAACTACCCGGCCAGGGCTAATGCTATGTCTTCACATTGGTTTATACAAAGAGGCGATTTCATAGTACATACTACAAAGTGAATATGGCAATAATTTATATAGCAATGGAAACTTGAGCTCAGAATTCTATCCTGTGTTCCAGGATGGCTCAGCTGTCTCATAATTTTAATTTCTTCAAGTTATTGTGAATTTTTCTTTGGCACAGGGCCTGGTGGTTTCATTCAGGCTTCTCTTAACATTGGTTATTCTCAGTTATAAAACAATTATTCAAGATGATCCAATGGAGTCTTGCATGAAAGATTGTGATTTTCCCTGATAATTTAAGAACCATGGTTTGATAAACACTGTCTTGGCATTTCAAAGGATGCCAATTCTCAGTAAGTTTAGGATCTCACTGAAGTGCAGTGACTATTTTTAGCTCTAGACACACAAATAGCATCCTTCTTATTAGATTGCGGACAGGTCAAAATTCATCATCCAGGCCTGTAGACTGGTAGACACATCTGTGTTTTCACTGCTCTGAGTTTTGGGACAAGGAGTTTGTTAACTCAAGTTTGTTTGTTCCTCTGTCTCCAACTTTGTCTCTGACTCCCATGGTGCTTATTTACTCTTTGGTGACAATTTCACTAGGCAATAAAGCAAGGCTGTCCAAGCACACAGAAAACTCATTTTAATTTAAAGTGAAAAATATATCTTTCATGATGAAAGATCAGATGTTTTCAAATATGAGATGAGAAAACAAGCCAGCATTAGGGGATTGATTCCAAGTATAAGGAAAGGACGATTGTCACATTAAATACTAGAATGAGGGTCCACAGCTTGCTTCCTCCAGATGCGGCGGTTCTCAATCTGTGGGTCGCGAACAATGAAAATACATCCTGCATATCAGATATTTACATTATGATTCATAACAGTAGCAGAATTACAGTTATGAAGTAGCAACGAAAATAATTTTATGGTGGGGGGTCACCACAACATGAGGAACTGTATTAAAGGGTCGCGCATTAGGAAGGCTGAGAACCGCTGCTCCAGAGGATATTTCCCAAATTGTAAAATATGGAGAGGAATAGAGATCTAATATGTAAAGAAAATTTTAAGAAATGCTCCTTTTTCCCTGGCCAGGTAACTCGGTTGGTTAGAGCATTGTCCCAATACACCAAGGTTGTGGGTTCAGCCCCCTGTTATGGCACATACAAGAATCATCCAATAAATGCATAAATAAGTGGAACAATAAATTGATGTTTCTCCTTCCCTTTCTCTCTGTCTTTAAATCAATAAATAAGTAAATCATTTCTTTAAAATGCTCTTTTTGTTACAAACTAATGCTTTTTTGGGGGGGTGAGACGGTACAGTGGTGTGACACGAAGCTTCAACTCTGGAGACAAAATGGTTTAAAACTTGTAGCTATATGGCTTTGCTCAAATCACTTGAACCTTCTGTGCCTCAGTTTTCTTATTTATAAAGTGAGGATAATGATAGTATTCACTTGGTGGAGCAGTTAAGATGAAATTGATTCACACATATGAACCACCTCTAACAGAGTACATAATGAGTCATATCATATATGTTTCCTGTTTTTATTCTTTTTCCCCATCAAACCCAGTACATATAAAATTTAATTGTCCCTATTTGTTTACAAGGCTGCTCCTCCCAATTATACTGAACCTTGTAGGTTTCCCAAGAGCCTATGGTATATTTGGAGGAAAAACCACTTAATCTATAACTTTGGAAAGAAAAAGGAATCAGGACTAGAGACAAAGCTGTGGGATAGTGAATAATAATAGCTATCATTTATTGAATGCTTAGCATATTCTATCCAAGTTGTTTTAAATACTTTATATGTATTATCTCATTTGATTCTCCTAACAACCCTATGCTAAAGTACTTAATTGTCCATTTTATAGAGAAGGGAACAGAAGCACAAACACATGAAGTAACTCGCCCAGGTCACAGAGCAGAAAGTAAAGAATTTGAACAGTCTGGAGGTTTCAGTCTGTTCTCTTCACCACCAGAAATCATATCACAATATGCATACAGTATAGGTTGGGCTGGTATCCAGTACAATTGAGTGCAGCCAGACTGGTTATATGATCAGTTGATGCCCTTTTCTGATTTTGTTGGTGCTTGGGTAATAGCAGTTGTTGGTGACAATCACTCCTGATTACAGGTGGTAGTTGAAGCCATGGAAATGGATGAGATCTCCTGGGGAGTGTGTTTATACAGTATGAAAATGCTGGTATTTAAGCACCATGAAAGCAGAGATAGGCTCTGTTTTATCCATTGCTCTGTTTTATCCATATCCCCAGATTGGTTTTATCCAGTCTCTTGAACAAATAAGTGACTGAAAGGTGATAATCTTGCAAAACACTGATATTTTAGGAGTAGAAAGAGTAAGAAAAACCTAAGAAGAAAACTGAGAAGAAGGAATCCAGAAGACAATGTGTCATCGATGTCAAAGAGTTCCAAGAATAATGTGGTCAAATACATAAATACTACAAGTGGGTAAAGGAAGATAAAGATTGAAGAGACCCCATCAGTGTCTTTAAAAGTTTTCCAAAGAGCCGAGGAGCAGAAGATAAGGAAGTAGAATAATGAGTACACACTCTTATTATAAAAACCTTAGCTGGAAAGAAATGAACACACAAGAGAAAGAGATAATTGGAGAGAAAAGGGAGGGTTACCTTTCTTGTCTGGCATATAGAGTTTCATTAATGACATTTTGAAAGTTCTGATAGATATTTAGAAACTCCACAAAATTATTCTAAAGTTCATCTAGAAGAAGAAACATATGAGAATACCAAGAAAATTCTTAAAAACAAGACAAATAAAGGGGCTTACCTCTTAGTTCCTTAGCTTCCTCCTTTCTACTTTTCTTTTCTAACTCAGCTACAGACTCTTGGTGATGTTATCAATTAAAGCTATTTTGCTTTCAAAATAATTAATCCATTCTGATTCTGACTGTAACATACTATTCTTCAAGCTCGATTGTTTGAATATACCACTGCACCTATTTAATGATCTTAAGATTTCCAGCTCATTGCCTTTCAGACTTTTCCCAATCCAACAGCCCTCTCCTTTTTTTTATTTTTTAAAAAAATCCATCTCAGAGGCATACTTATCTGAAGCTTCCTCCCCCCACCCCCACCCCATTCTTTTTATTGCTACCCTCTGCCAAAGTCCTAAACCTGGCTAACCCTAACCATCAGCATTCTCCATGCCTGCACCTTATCATCTCAGTGCAACTGAAGAATGACACACAAGAGGGCAAATTAACGACTATAAATGCATGACCACTATAAATTCATAACCACTGTTGCAAATAGGCCCATATAACCATAGGGAATCTACTCAATTTCTCTTGTCACCTCACTCTCCCCACCTTGAGTGTGAGGAGATGGAGATTGGTGAATATATTTATACTCTGGTAGAGAGAAAAATCTAAGCATTGTCAAAGACAAAAATAAGACAATTTAGTTACAACTTTGATGTCCTTTATTTGGGGGCGGGGGAGCGGGACAATTTATGGACTGGGGAGTACAGTGCCTTACAATCAGCGGAGCACCTTTCCTGAAGGATGTTTTATAGAATATTAGAAGCAACAAAATGAAAACAGGGCACAATTGGCTAAAAGGTCTGGGATTTCTTAGAGAGCTAGGAGGTCCCATTTTCTAGGTATGTGCACGAGGCCAACACTCTAACCACTGACCAACACAGGCCAAGGCTGGCTCAAATACATTTTATGTTTTAAGCTTTTTTGTTTGTTTGTTTTTTAGAGAGAGTGGAGGAGAGGAGGAAAGACACAGAGAGAGAAACATCAATGTGAGAGAGACACATCGATTGGTTGCCTCCAAGGTATGTGCCCTTGACCAGAATTGAACCTGGGACCCTTCAGTCTGCAGGCAATGCTATTCCACTGAGCCAATAAGCTATGGCTAAAATACATGATTATAAAAATTCAAAAATATTTTTTAAATCAAAATAAATAAAAATCAAAACTGACGACTACAATAAATAAAATGAAAAATACACAAAAGAAATCAAAGGCAAAAGAACAGATCAGTGACATCGAAGATAAGGCAATAGAAACTACCCAACTGAAACAGCAAAAAAGAAAAAAGAATTTTAAAAAATGAGAAGATATTAACAGACCTTGGGGACAACATCAAGTACACTAACATTTGCACTACAGGAATCCTAGAAGAGAGAGAGAGAGAAAAAAAAGACAGAAAAAAGCCCATGGTTACATCTCAGAGAATACCATCATTTAAGGGACAAGAAGAGGAAGAGGAAGCTCAAAGAAACCAAGGAAAAACAGAAAGTTAAGTATGCACTTCCTCTAGCTACGCATGCTGCTCTTCCAACAAGAAACTAATGTTGCTCAACTGGTATGGCTCCGTGGTTGAGCACTGACCTATGAGTCCAGTCAGGGGACATGCCTGGGTTGCAGGCTCGATCCCCAAATGGGGGCATGCGGGAGGCAGCCAATCAATGATTCTCTCTCATCATTGATGTTTCTATCTCTTTTTCCCTCTGAAATCAATTTAAAAATATTTTTTTAAAAATCTTAGTGCGCTGTAACTGGTTTGGCTCAGTGGATAGAGCGTCGGCCTGTGGACTGAAGGGTCCCAGGTTCGATTCCAGTCAAGGGCATGTACCTGGGTTGCAGGCACATCCCCAGTGGGGGGTGTGCGGGAGGCAGCTGATCGATGTTTCTCTCTCATCGATGTTTCTAACTCTCTCTCTCTCTCCCTTCTTCTCTGTAAAAAATCAATAAAATATATATTTTAAAAAAAAATCTTAGTGCTTTCTTAAAAAAAAATAAACCAATGTTACGTATTATTTTTTTAAGACATGAGTATATTCTCTTAGAGAGATTTCATGAATACTTAAGAAAATATCTAACGTCTATATTGCAATTAGCTGTTATGTTATGATGACAACCTATGAAGAGGCCCACATGGCAAGGAATTGGGTCCACTGGCCAACAGCCATGTGAGTGAGCCATCTTGGAAGCAGATCCTCTGGCCCCAGTTCAACCCTCAGATGAGCACAGACCCTCTTGGGACTGAAACCAATGAGAGATCCAGAGCAACCACCCAGCGAAGCCACTCCCAAATTCCCAACACAGAAACTATGAGAGAATAAATGTGTCTTGACTCAGCCACTAAATTTGGGGGTAATTTGTCATACTATAATAGATAACTCATACCATAGAGAAAAATAGAAGTTTCTGGCTCCAAATTTCCGATTCCATAAACCATATCATTTTTATCTTTTCCTGTGGGGAGCCGATATAGGATTAAGCCTTGGAATGACCTGTTGACAAAGTCACAAACAAGTCCCAGCTTAGAGGGCACAGTCCTCTTAAGCATGATTAGGCTTGACCTTATGATGCTCCCCAGATCTTATCTGGGAAGCTAATGGGCTGAGGGAAGTGCAGGAAGTGGTCAAAACAAGTGAAACTCACAAGAACAGTGTAATTATGGTAACCACTACCTTGTTTACCTCTGACTATAAAATAAAGGCTCAGTTTGCCTCGGGATCTTTTTCTGTGGCCTCAGCCAGGCACAGGAAGATCCACGGAGACTAAAGAGAGCTAGAGAGTTCTGAATGCTATCTCCGTGTAAAACATTCTTCACCAGCTCCGTCCACACCTTTGGGAACCCCTGGACCGCTGGGCCTGGACCCCGGCACCCCAGTATTTCCAAATTATCTCTTGTCTCTTCTCTTTCATTTGTGTGCGGCTCCTCTTCCAGATCCTGAACCCTGAATCACATGGGACATGGAAGGAAACATTTACAACATTTTCTCTTTCCTTAAGCCATAGTCATCAAAATTTTGATGATAGATGAGTAAATTAAGGCCTAGACAAGTTAACATACTTGTCCAAGGTTACAGTGTTTAGGTGACAGAATGTTGAATATATTTAGGTTTTCTGACATATAGACAGTGCTCCTTATATTCCCTCATGGTATTTTTAATAATTCTAAATAATTTATTTTTCATAAATCAAGCAAATCCTATAATAGCCACTCACTTAAGCTCTGATGATATAAAGATGAATGAGGCAAATCAAGTAGAAAGCAGAACTATTTAATGTTATCTATTTATTTAAAATTCCTATAGTATTTCATAACTTTATCACATAGTTTTTAATTGCTACCATTAAAAATTTTTAAGTCTTATCCATACTAACTTCTCAAATCATACAATTATTCAAATTAACAAAAACCTTTAAACAAGAATAAAATGACTGGAGGTAAGTAAGTGGGATGTGGAGTATGGAGAAAAATGTTCAGTATATAAGACAAAGCTGTCAGCTTCCTAAAAACTGAAACAAATGAGACTTTTAAAAACATGAATGATTTCCACTATTTTTCTTGTAAAATAAAGTAAAAAAGTATTATAAGTTCATATGAGAAACTGTCTCCTATCTTTAAGAGTTTTTTCTAATATAAACATTTTTGTAAGAACAACTTTTACAAGAGTTTTAAAAAGGCACAAATACTCTTCATATAGACATCTAATAAATCCCCAGCCTGTATTTATGCCCCAGAAAGAGACTGCCTTATCCCTATGCTAACCCAGGAAGGCAAGCCAGGCAAATGACTGGGCGAGTCTGACTCCATGAAAGTCAGTGATGCATTGATTACTGATATATCCTGAATACCCCGGAAAAAAAAAGACTCTTATTTTTAGTTCCACCTCTGCCCTGACATTCCCTACTGACCCTGGTCAAGTAGCATAATGTCTCGTGTCCTAGTTTCCTCATTGTGACAGGCACTTTATGTGTTCATCAAAGCCCATTTTCATTTCTTCTTGGGCACAGGACTGGACTGAATTTCTCAGCCTCCCTTACAGTTAGGTAGGGCCACATAACTGATTTTTGATTAGTGAATGGGTGCAGGGTTGATGTTTTCCATAGCCAGTCAATCCTTAATTCTAAAAAAGCATTCTTTCATACTACTTAATGCCTTCTCTCTCTTTCCCTCCCTTCTCCTCTCTCTTCTTCTTCCTCTTTTCCTCCTCCTCTTCCTCCTCCTTCTCCTCTCTCTCTCTCTCTCTCTCTCTCTCTCCTCTGGGTGCTGGATAAATGAAATGTAGAGAATTCAGTAGAGGACTCCAAGGCCATAGGAAAGATGGAGTCATCAGATGAAAAGAATTGGAGTCCCTCAATGACATTCCCACCCAACTTGCATTAGACTGCAGTGTAAGCAAAATAATAACCTGTGTGTGTGTGTGTGTGTGTATAGCTACTCAATTACAACAATAAATCATTCTATAAATTCTGAATAATAAACCATCAATTAAATCTTATGATGTTCTGATTCAGAAACAAATAAATATAGAAGCTACTTTATTCTTTGTTTCCCTTTAGCTTCTTCTTAGAAATTGGCTTCATATCATTATTTTTCCTGAAAAACACAGTGGAAGCTCCTACATGTAAAACCCAAGATGGCCTCCAACGATTGCCACCTTCTGGGATCCAAGTCCTTGTGTAGTCCCCTCCCACATGGAATCATGGCTGGATGGGGTGTGACCAATAGAATACGGCAGAATAAATAATGTGTAATTCCAAAACCTAGTCATTAAAGACATGGCAAGTTGCACCTTGCTTTCTCTTAGACCATTTGCTCCGTAAGAAACTAGTTGCAAAGTCGTGAAAATATTCAGCAGCCCCCGGGAGAGTACTACATGGCAAGACACTGAGACCTCCCCCGACTTGCCGGCCATGTGATGTGCCATCTGCGAAGCACATTCTGGAGCTTCAGTCAAGCCTTGAGAGGACTGCAGCCCTTGCTGATAGTTTGCACACGAAGTTGCTCCTGAATTCCTGACCCAGATAAACTGTGACATAATCAATATTGTTGTTTTAATCCACAAAGTGTTGGGGTGATTTGCGAAACAGCAGTAGAAAACACAATCCATGATCCTGGGTGGTATGAGTTCATTACATATTTTAGATATTTGCCCTGTTTCAGATATATGGTTTACAAATATTTTCTCTCATTTCATAGGTTGCCTTTTCATTTTGTTGACTGTTTCTTTTTCTGTGCAGAAGCTTTTTAGTTTGCTATAGTCCCACTTGTTTATTTTTGCTTTTGTTGCTTTCACTTTGGGTATAATATCCATAAAATTATTGCAAGACTAAGGTCAAGGGGATTTTCCCCATGTTTTCATCTAGGAGTTTTATGGTTTCAAGCCTTACAGTTAAGTCTTTAAACCATTTTAAAATCATGTCTGTGAGGGGTGTAATATAGAAGTCCCATTTCATCCTTTTGTATGTGACTATCATTTACTGAAGGAACTACCTTTTCCCCATTGTGTTCCTGATTTCCTTGCCAAATGTTAATCAACCACATTTATATGTGTCTATTTCTGGGCTCTCTATTCTGTTCCACTGGTCTATGTTTTTGTGCCAATACCATACTCTTTTGATTATGATAGATATGTAATATAGTTTGAAATCAGGACTTGTAATGCCTCCAGCTTTGTTCTTCTTTTTCAGGACTGCTTTGGCTATTCAGGTCTTTTATGGTTCCATATGAATTTTAGAATTGTATTTTTTTTTTATGTGAAAAAATTCTATTGGAATCTTGATAGAGTTGCATTGAATCTATAGATGGTTTTCGGTAGTATGAATGTTTTTTTTTTTTTTAAAATATATTTTATTGATTTTTTACAGAGAGGAAGGGAGAGGGACAGAGAGTTAGAAACATCGATGAGAGAGAAACATCGACCAGCTGCCTCCTGCACATCTCCCACTGGGGATGTGCCCGCAACCCAGGTACATGCCCTTGACCGGAATCGAACCTGGGACCTTTCAGTCCGCAGGCCGACGCTCTATCCACTGAGCCAAACCGGTTTTGGCAGTATGGATGTTTTTATAATATTAGTTATTTGAATCCATGAACATGGGATATCCTTCCATTTATTTGTGTCTTCTTCAATTTCTTTCATCAATATCTTATAGTTTTCAGTCTTTACCTCCTTAGTTAAATTTATTCCTATGTATTTTTATGCTATTGTAAATGGGATAGTCCTTTATTTTTCAGATAATTTATAGTTTGTAAATTTATAGTAACAGAAACAAAAAATTTCTAGATTCTAACTAATGACATTCAATCATTAGTGAATCATCATTGCCTGCAAAGAATCATTCTATTCATCTCCAAGTCACAGGAAGTTATATCCACGCTGTAGCTAAAAGGATATGGTGTGGAATCTGTTGGTAATGGCAATTTTGGAGATTAAGCCTGTACCATGTAAGCTGTTTCTGACATCTTCTTGAAATCATTAAACAGGGAGGAAGACTCTGAAATAAAATAAAATAAAATAAAATGGTAAGCTAATATTTTTCTTAATTCTACTATTACCACAAACATTTTATAGCACCAGTTAAAAGACCATTGAACTATTCTCAAGAGAGTACAAATGGAACACATTTCTTCAATAGAATGATACACACCAATATGGTAAAGGAGAATATCTGCAATTCTGTAAAGCCAGTATGTGTTGTAGTAACAATAGTATCTAATTAATAGGGAGTCCACATATATCTTAGACCAGTTCATCCATGTCCCTTTCCTACTTATTTTCCACAAAGAGATTGTCTTACATTTTCTTAAAATAGGTCAAGAAGTTAAAAAACTAATATAAATGACAAAATGATAAGGAGAGTACATGTCAAAATTATCCAGAAAGAAGTTTGAAGGAGGATGCTATTCTTTTTTTGCATAAGAATCTTTGTCTCTTAAAATAACTTACTAAAATTATGCAGTGGAGTTCCAGTGCATATAGCTTCATCCACAGAGGGGGATACATTGGGCAGTGAGTGTCTTTCCCAGGTGGGTAGTTGACAAAATTCCTCCAGCAGTAATCATACTCTAAGGAAACACAAATCATTCAACAAATACCAAAAAAAGTTACTTAAAGAAAGCTGAACTTAAATACCGAGTGTCTCCAAACATGTATACACACTTTCAATAATTATTAATTCCAATGGGTTAAATCTGAAAAGAAAGAAACATCAATTGAGGAGACCGTTTTGAAGTAGTGGCTGCATCAACATGTCCCGTGGTTCCAGCGCTGGTTTTGACTGCCACATTACCATTTTTCACCCAAGGGCTGGCTTTACCAAAGTAGAATATGCTTTTAAGGCTATTAACCAGGATGGCCTTACATCAGTAGCTGTCAGAGGGAAAGACTGTGCAGTAATTGTCACACAGAAGAAAGTATCTGACAAAGTATTGGATTCCAGCACAGTGACTCACTTATTCAAGATAACTGAAAACATTGGCTGTATGATGACAGAAATGACAGCTGACAGCAGATCCCAGGTACAGAGGGCACGCTATGAGGCAGCTAATTGGAAACACAAGTATGGCTATTGAGATTCCTGTGGACATGCTGTGTAAAAGAATTGCTGATATTTCTCAGGTCTACACACAGAATGCTGAAATGAGGCCCCTTGGTTGTTGTATGATTTTAATTGGTATAGATGAAGAACAAGGCCCTCAGGTGTACAAGTGTGATCTGGCAGGTTACTACTGTGGGTCTAAAGCCACTGCAGCAAGCGTTAAACAAACTGAGTCAACCAGCTTTCTTGAAAAAAAAAAGTGAAGAAGAAATTTGATTGGACATTTGAACAGACAGTGGAAACTGTGATTACCTGCCTGTCTACTGTTCTATCAATTGATTTCAAAACTTCAGAAATAGAAGTTGGAGTAGTTACAGTTGAAAATCCTAAATTCAGGATTCTTACAGAAGCAGAGATTGATGCTCATCTTGCTGCTCTCGCAGAGAGAGACTAAACATTGTAGTCAGTTTGCCAAATCCATTGCGCCACTTGCCTGTGTGTTTGGTAACAACTGATGAACATTATGGAGGTCCTTGGATTGAAAAAGGAACCTCTCCCACTCCTCCTGCCACTGAAGCAGTTAGGGCTCTATATAAATAAAAACAGTGCTTTTGGAAAAAAAAAGAAAAGAAACATCAATTGAGCAGCTGTTAAGTGTGTATACATTGGGGGGGGGTCACTATATATTCTATATAATAAAAGGCTAATATGCAAATAGACCGAACAGTGGAACAACTGAACAATAGGTTACTATGACGTGCGCTGACCACCAGGGGGTGTGCGTGGAACATGGCGGGAGTCGGCTGTGGCGGTATGGTGGAGCAGGTGAGCGGGGGCACCAGACCAAGGTGGGGTGCCAGTCGCTGTCATCAGGCAAGCCTCTGGTGGTTACTAAAAATTCTTTGCTACCATGTGCTGCAGTCCCGCCCGGTGCTTGCACCTGCTGCCAGTGCTGGCCCTGCTCATACCTGCTGCTGGTGCCAGAGCCGCTGCTGGTGCCTGGAGCTGGTCTCAATTGCTTGGCACCATCAGTGGGTGCAAGGGGTCGCTGCTGGCCGTGATCACCCCAGAAGGCTTCTCCACCTTCCTGAGGGCAATACGGGCAGCAGCCACCACTCGCACCTGCGGCTGGCACCAGCCCCAATTGTTCCACGCCATAGGGAGGCACAATTAGCGCATGGGAGCAGGGGCGGAGGGAGCGGGGCTGCCAGCAGACAGGGGACCAGGGGCCATGGCAGGAGTGGCTGGGCGGGGGAGCAGAGGATGGGCCGAGACCCGCCTCTGTGCCTACTGCAGCCTTGCATCCCACAGTTCCTTTCAAGGTGCACAAATTCGTGCACCGGACCCCTAGTATATATAACATATCTAAAGCCCTCTGGCCCATTTGCTACTTCAGATGGACTAGACTCTCCCTGAATCCCTGAAAAGAACAAAACAGTTCATTCAAAGATGGCTGAGAGGCCATAATGGCAAAGTAGAAAACAGATTCGTATTCTTTTGATACTTTCCCTGCTATGGATTTCAGACCTGGTGCTTTCTATATTATTTTGAACTTTAACTTTTGAGACTTCTACTCTGGGATAATCAATCTCCTGGCTGCCACCACAGTCTCTCATAAACACTTAAGTTCTTGGTTTATTGTTTTTACCTGGGGTTGTCATGATCTGGAGAGTCACACCACTCTTAATGAGGTCCCTGAGTCCTTGTCGGTTTTGTTCATCCATGTGGTGATAAAGCCGTGCCACATAAATAACTAAAGTCACACCAGGTCGTTGACGCAAAAATTCTGTAATAGCCTTGGAGCATTCCCAGCATGGACTCCAGGATAAGAACCAGATGATGGAGCAGCTGGTGGATGAGCAAAATTGTCTTTCTGAAGTAATTTTTTCTATAAAATTGACTTCAACATGCCTGGTGGTGTTTTTGCCTGAGTGACGCCAGATCTTGTGACACGTGCCCCACTTGATTTCATAGAGCAGACAGGCCTCTTTACGGAGTTCTCTGGGGTCAAAGATTGCTTCAAAGTCCCAGGGTTCGATTCTTCTCCTAAAATATTGTCATGCAATTTTTAGAGGAAATTTAAAAATCATTTAATGCTCCCTTTTTCTATAAGGAAAATCTAAAACATGAATCTTGGGATACTTTTTTTTTCTCTATATCTAAAAGTTATTTGGGGAGGTCTGCTTGAATTATCAGAGTTTCTGTCACAAACACAGTAAAGATATTTTTTCCCAACTCTTGTTATTTGGTTACCACTCCCTCTATACCATTGCTTATTAGTCTTTTTTTTTTTTTTTAAATATATTTTATTGACTTTTTACAGAGAGGAAGGGAGAGAGATAGAGAGTTAGAAACATCAATGAGAGAGAAACATCGATCAGCCGCCTCCTGCACATCCCCCACTGGGAATGTGCCCTCAACCCAGGCACATGCCCTTGACCGGAATCGAACCCGGGACCCAGGCCGACGCTCTATCCACTGAGCCAAACCGGCTTTGGCGTGCTTATTAGTCTTGAATTCAGGTATAAATGTGTCCTTTTTCTCCTTATATCCTAATCTTTCTGTTTCACTCTTAGAGGTGCCATGTTCCAATTGTCAATATTTACTATTCCTTGATGAACTCCAACTAGATTTTCTCAGGCGTAGAAGCCTCAAATCTATACTAACAAAAGGGTAATATGCTAATTAGACCAGACGTCCTTCTGGACAAAGCCATGGTGGCAGAGCCAAGGCAGAGGCAGTTAGGAATTATCAGGCCGGCAGGGGAAAGTAGTTAGGGGGATCAGGCCAGTGGGGGAGGGCAGTTAGGGGGATCAGGCTGGGAGGGGAGAGCAGTTAGTGGGATCAGGCCAGCAGGGGAGAGCAGTTAGGGGGATCAGGCTGGGAGGCAGGTGAGTGGTCAGGAGCCAGCGGTCCCGGATTGCAAGAGAGATGTCCAACTGCCAGTTTAGGCCCCATAGGAATCAACTTATGAATTTTGTCATAGGGATGGGTAGTTGGAGAATTTTTGTGTCTATTTTTGTTAACCCATTGGGATTAACAAAGAATTTTTAGTAACTGCCAGTAACCCATAGGGATTGGGCCTAAATCGGCAGTTGGACATCCCCCAAGGGGTCCTGGATTAGAGAGGGTACAGGCCAGGCTGAGGGACACCCCCCCCCTCCTGTGCACAAATTTCATGCACCAAGCCTCTAGTCAATAATAAAATTCTATTGCCAAGCCTAAGAGGAGAGTAATTTAGCCTCAGGATTCCTTCATATTAAATTCTATACACTAATACCTCATAAAAAAGAAATTCAACTTGTTGTCAATGGCGTCTCCTTGTGTCCAAGCTGTGACTTAGGAAACTCAGGATTGTGCTGAGGACTCTCCTTTCCAATAAGCTTGTTACACTCTAATAATTTCTCATTCACCCCTAAAGTATCACATTCATTTATTACATAAGTAAGTCCTTCCACCATCATAAGATAATATATTCCTTGACCATAAGTCCCCTGTTATAATGATATGTCTGGAAAATGGGCATATAATATAAAACAGGAATTGAAATGAAAGTGACAAATCCGTTCCTTGGACCTTTCACTAATGGCTATAAAAACATGTGATCTAAAGAGAAAAGAGAATTAGTAAGGCAATAACAGAACAAAGCTGGAAGGTCATTTATTTCAACAGAAACCAAAAGACAGGAACAAACACAAAGAAAGCAATAATCATAGAGAATAAAGTTGGAAAAGGGGAAAAAAAGAATGGGAACATGGTAAAAGAGGAAAGGAACAATAAGGTTAACTATAGTCTTCCAGCTCTTAATACCCACTTATTCTTGGTTGAATTAAATGCACAATATGACAGTATTATTCTTTTTAAATTTTTAAATTAATTTTTAGAGAGAGAGATTTTTTGTTCCACTTATTTATGCATTAATTGACTGATCCTTGTATGTGCCCTGACAGGGGAGCAAACCCATAACCTGGCATATTGGGGCAATGCTCTAACTAACAGCTACTGGGCCAGACTGACAGTATTATTCTTACCTCAAGGTGGGATCACCAGCTGAAGAACCTGTTGACCAAGAGATGAGTATGTCAAGTAACATACACAAATGGAGTAGCACTTTTAAAATATATTTTTATTGATTTCAGAGAGGAAGGGAGAGGGAGAGAGATAGAAACATCAATGATATAGAAGCATCAAACAGACTGTCCAACCTATGAGGCAAAGCAGGGGGGTGGGGGTAAGAGATCAACCAAATGCACGAATATGAGCATAACCAATGGACACAGACAGTAGGGGGGTTAGGGCATGTGCTGGGGGGTGGGAGCGGCTGGGGGAGGTCAATGGGAGGGGGAAGGAGACTCATGTAATACTTTAAACAATAAAGAATTTAAATCTAAAAAAAAGAGAAACATCAATGATGACAGAGAATCATTGATCAGCTGCCTCCAGCAAGCCCCACACTGGGGATCAAGCCCGCAACTCGGGCATGTGCATCCGCCAGAATATGAATCATGAACTTGCAGTTTACAGGCCAATGCTCAGTCACTGAGCCATAATGGCGGGGCTTTAGTTGCACTTTAAAATGACAAAGTTTTAGAAGTAAGGACAGATAAATAGTTATCAAGGATTAAGAACAGCGGTGAAGCAGGAAGGAGGAGGATTTGGCTATAAAAGGGCAATAAAACAGATCTGTACTGTGGGAACTGTTTAACTCTGACTGTGGTGGCAGATACACAAACCTATACAGGTGACAAAATTGCATAAAGCTAAACACACACACAAATGACTACAAGTGAAACTGGGGAAATCTGAATGAAATTGATGGACCGTGTCAATGTTAACATCCTGGTTGTGATATTATTCTACAGTTTTGCAAAATGTAACTATTGGTGGAAACTAAGCAAAATGTACAGGGAGTCTGTATTATTTCGTAAAGCTTTATGTTTTAAGTTACGATGATCTCAATTACGATTATAGCTTACAGAAAGAGTCATTGGCAGTGTGGAGAGAAGCTGGAACACCATTGGTTTAATGTTCACAAATATTTTTGAACCACAATTCAAGAGAAAGGAGAAAAGACATCTGCATAAGTGATGAGTTTAAAAAGGGGGGGCAGGCAGCATTGTCAAAGAGCATGTAGAAAAATATTATTGAACTAGTGAAAGAGAACCAGATTTCAATTGGAGCCCAGTGGTTACTGAGGCATTGACAGCAAAATCCTGCTGCATAGATGATCTCAAGGGTGGCAAAATTCTCCCAAAACTGATATCTGTATTATTTCCAATCACATCATGCCCACACTCTTGCAACAGTCTCCTAACTGGTCTCCTTGTTTCCAGTCTTTTCTGCTTCCAGTCCAGAAGGCATCAAAGGCCAGGTAAAAGTGTTTAGAGCTTTATTTCAATCATGTCGATGCTATTGGCAAGTTCTCCGGAGATTTTCTTTTACCAAAAGGTCGACCTCAATTTCCTTAGCCTGGCATTGAAAGCCCTCACTATAGCAGCACTTCAAATTTGCCTTCTAATTTCACTGTAGATTATTTCCACAAACTCTTCTCTAACCTCACCAGTGCACTTAGTATATTCCAAACACAACCTTTGTAAATTCTCTCAAAGTCTTTGTGTCAACCAACCTGGAAATGCCTTCCCTTTGCCAACCTAAATTCTACCTCTTTAGAATCCACACTCAAATTCCACCTCATCTGAAAATCATTTCCTTCTACAGCCTGAAGTGTTCTACCTCTCCCATGAATTTTTCTAAAGTTAACTAACTAAACCTTAAATAATTAGCATGTCCTTGTGGTACCACTTCTGATGTTATTTTAAATTATTATTTAACAGTTGTATATTTAATTTTTTCATCGTAGTGAAACAAGCATTGATTTAGTGTCATTTGTTTAAAATTATTTGTGTATGTCAATAGTTAATATTAATAATTATAACAAATCTTATTTAACCAAGCACAGCCAGTCACCATTCAGCAGATTAATCTCCTTTAAAAAAAATAATGTCTACAGGGAGGCAGACAATTTTCAAATAAAGTGAAATTATATATTTTTAAAAATAGCATTAATGTAGTAATAAATAGGAAAGTTGGAAAATACCCAAGAACACAAGTAAGACACACACATACACACACAGAGTTTCTACACTTTTCAAGACTATGAAGCTTACAGGACCTCGATCCATTTTACCTGCGACAGAAGCCATGGCGCTGTGTGCCACTGATTTTCTCCCCTGGAGCTATATATTGTGCTGATTGCTCCTGTCAACAACATGCCTTAAGATTGTTTCTTCGGGAGTGACTGCTGTCACCTGATTGAGCAGAGAATGACTCATTCCTGAGTCTCAGGCACTTACTGGGTGTCTAGACTGTACAAACAGGTAGCAGATTAAGAGAGAATTTGGTGTGAGGTTAGCATCAATGGGTTGACAAGAAAGCTTTTGGTGCAAATGATAAATGCTGTAGAGTAAATCCCTTAGGATATCTGAATTACAAAGTTCTTCCCTAATATTATATGAATTTTTTAAACTTTCCCTTTCCTTTAAATTAAGGTTAAGGCAAGACTGACACATCATTCTTTCTTGGAGAGAACAGAGAAAGAACAACTAGAAGAGAGAATTTATTTATAACTTCCTCTTACTTTGCTCTTTGCCCCAAATCTTGTTGGAAAGGGGAGGGGCACTGACAGATGCAAAGTCAGAAGGACTTTGACTTCTGACTCAGGTAATTAGGTGACAAGTCTTAACTGATCTCTCTTCCTTCTTGAAACCAGAGCTAAATGTAAGGCCAAGTCCACTTATGTTTTTTTTTATCCTCCCCTAAAAAGTGAATACTGCCCTAGCTGGTTTGGCTCAATGGCTAGGCAGGGATCCTCAAACTTTTTAAACAGGGGGCCAGTTCACTGTCCCTCAGACCATTGGAGGGCCGGACTATAGTTTAAAAAAAACTATGAACAAATTCCTATGCACACTGCACATATCTTATTTTGAAGTAAAAAAACAAAACAGGAACAAATACAATACTTGTATTTGCATGTGGCCCGCGGGCCGTAGTTTTAGGACCCCTGGGCTAGAGTGTCAGCCTGCGAACTGAAGGATCCCAGGTTCAATTCTGGTCAAGGACACATGCCCAGGTTGTGGGCTCGATCCCCGGTGGGGGGCGTGCAGGAGGCAGCCAATCAATGATTCTCTCTCATCATTGATGTTTCTATCTCTCTCTTCAACTCCCTTCCTCTCTGAAATCAATAAAAAATATAATAAAAAAAAGTGAATACTATACTTATTCCCTATTGCCATTGTCCCCTGTTGTCCAAAACCTGGGTCAAGCTCTCTGAGTTTTAGCATACACTCCCAGAACTGGGGTCACTCTCCTCTCGAGACCTAAAGCTCCCTCTAGGTTCTCAAATCTACAGCCCCTGAACTTTGAATCTCAAATCCTATGGAGACAACACCCGAGCCCTAAATATACGACTTTCCTGAACTATGAAAGTCAAACTGGAGCTTCCACAAGATGAAGCAGTTGTTTCAAGTGGCAGGTGAGTGTTGAAGAAGGAGCAGAAGTGCCACATCATAAATGAAGGTCATTTAGAAGCCAAGGATTTCATGATAGGTAGAATAATGACCCCCCCATCCCCTCCACACACAGACATACAGATGTTCACCTCCTAATCCCTGGAACCAGTAAGTATAAAGGCAAAAGTAACTTTGAAGAGGTAATTAGAGTAAGGATCTTGAGGTAGGAAGATAATCTGGGATTGTCTGGGTAGTCCCAGTCCAATCACATAGGCCCTTAAAAGAGGGAGGCAAAAGAGAAGGACATGTGAAGATGGAAGTAGAGATGTGAATGATGTAATTACTGGCTGGAAGGGGACCATGATTCAAGGATCAAGGACAGCATTTAGAAGCTGGAAAAAGCGAGGAAATGGATTGTTCCCTAGAGCCTTGTGAAGCAATGCTGCCTTGTTGACATCTTGAGTTTAGCCCAGTGAGATGCTGTTTTGTACTCCTGACCACCAGAGTTGTAAGATAATTTATGTTGTTTTACACCAAGTTCATGGAAATTTCTTACAGCAGCTATAGGAAACTAATACAGTAAAACACAGTCATAGGGGGCACATAGGCAATAGTGAAGATGGTATATAATTTAAATTTGTGTCTACTAGAATTCCTATTGAATGTTTGACCCATCTTCTATTCTGTTTTAGAAAACTCAGAACTGCTCGGCTGGCATGGCTCAGTGATTGAGCACTGACCTATGAATCAAGAGGTCACAGTTTGATTTCCCATCAGGGCACATGCCTGGATTTCAGGCTCAACCCCCAGTAGGGAGCATGCAGGAAGCAGCCAATCAATGATTCTCTCATCATTGATGTTTTTATCTCTCTCTCTTCCTCTCTGAAATCAAAATATTATATATATATATATATATATATATATATATATATATATATATAAAAGGATTTGCCCTCTAATCTCTATAGCCTCTTCATTCTCTTTATAAGTTGCCCATATACACTGCTGCCCTACACTGAAATCCTATCTAAACAAATAGATTGTTAAGAGTTTTGTGTCCAGCCCTAACCGGTTTGGCTCAGTGGATAGAGCGTCTGCCTGCGGACCCAAGGGTTCCAGGTTGGATTCTGGTCAAGGGCATGTACCTTGGTTGCGGGCACATCCCCAGTAGGGAGTGTGAAGGAGGCAGCTAATCCATGTTTCTCTCTCATCGATGTTTCTAACTCTCTATCCCTCTCCCTTCCTCTCTGTAAAAAATCAATAAAATATTTTTTTTAAAGTTTTGTGTCCATTTTATGGAATGATTCTAGCAGTTTGAATGTCCTCAGTGTCCAATAACAGAATAATGAATAAATCAATTGTATAATACGTTTGTAGTGGGTTATTATTCAGCATTTTAAAAAATCAATTATATCCATACTTGTATCAACCTGTAATAATCCTATCTAATAATAGACAAACATGGTAATTGACTGTACCTTCACTATGCCTCCCATTGGCTAATCAGCGTGATATGCAAATTAACCGCTAACAAATATGGTGGCTAATTTGCATACTGCAGGCAGGGCGGGACAGCACCATCCTGCCTGCCCTGCTGCCATCCGGGCCTGCTATCTGCGACCTGGGGCAGTGGGTGTCCATGTGCAACCCAACCCGGGGTGGTGCCCCAACCTCTGGATCGGCCCTGCCATGTGCACGACCCGGGGAGGTGGGGCAGGCACCAAGGGATCGGGTCTGCCATCTGCCACCCAAGGAGCGAGCCTAAGCCAGCAGATGGCTATCTCCAGAGGGGTCCCAGACTGTGAGAGGGCACAAGTAGGGCTGAGGAACACCCCCTATCTCCCTCCCCCACCAGTGCACAAATTTTTGTGCACCAGGCCTCTAGTCTCTGAAATAATAAACTGAGAGAAAAATAAACCCCAATATTGTTTCTATAAAGTTTTTTTTTTAATTAAATCTTTATTGTTCAGATTACATTTGTTCCTCTTCCCCCCCCCATAACTCCCCTCCTTCCAGTTCCCGCCCCACCCTCCGCCCTCACTCCCCACCCACTGTCCTCATCCATAGGTGCACAATTTTTGTCCAGTCTCTTCCCAAATCTCCCATTCCCCTTTCCCCCCCAAGAATAGTCAGTCCATTCCCTTTCTATGTCCCTGATTCATTATAATCACCAGTTCATTCTGTACATCAGATTATTTATTCACTTGATTCTTAGATTCACTTGTTGATAGATGCATGTTTGTTGTTCACAATTTGTATCTTTACCTTTTTCTTCTTCCTCTTCTTAAAGGACACCTTTCAGCATTTCGTATAATACTGGTTTAGTGGTGATGAACTCCTTTAGCTTTTCCTTATCTGTGAAGCTCTTTATCTGACCTTCAATTCTGAATGATAGCTTTGCTGGATAAAGTAATCTTGGTTGTAGGTTCTTGCTATTCATCACTTTGAATATTTCTTGCCATTCCCTTCTGGCCTGCAAAGTTTCTGTTGAGAAATCAGCTGACAGTCGTATGGGTATTCCCTTGTAGGTAGTTGACTTTCTTTCTCTTGCTGCTTTTAAGATTCTCTCTTTGTCTTTTGCTCTTGGCATTTTAATTATGATGTGTCTTGGTGTAGTCCTCTTTGGATTCCTTTTGTTTGGGGTTCTCTGCGCTTCTAGGACCTCTAAGTCCATTTCTTTCACCAGGTGGGGGAAGTTTTCTGCCATTATTTCTTCAAATAGGTTTTCAATATCTTGCTGTCTCTCATCTTCTGGCACTCCTATAATTCTGATATTAGTGCGCTTGAAGCTGTCCCAGAGGCTCCTTACACTATCTTCACACTTTCGGATTCTTTTTTCATTTTGCTTTTCCGGTTGGGTGTTTTTTGCTTCTTCGCATTTCAATTCTTTGGCTTGATTCTTGCGCTCCTCTGGTCTGCTATTGGGTATAACATTCTTTATTTCAGTCCGTGTATGCTTAATTTCTAGTTTCTTTATCGTAGCATCAAGGGTCTCAATAGTTTTCGTGAGGCTCTGCTCAAGTTTATTGCAAGCCCTCAAAATTGCGTTTTTTAGCTCCATATCCTCCATTTCTGTCATGTGTTTTTGTCTCCGCATCTTTTATGCTTTCTTGGTGCACCCCCTTGTGGTCTTTGTGCGCAGTCTTGTTCTAGTTAAGCCTTGATTGTTGTAGTTAATGCTAGAGGGATTTGACCACCAGGCCGACTGGCTGTGAGAATCAGCTGTGTGGAAAACTTCTGTCCTCTGGGGAGGTGCTAATCTAGTCTTTGCCTGAGGCGATCCGGCAAATGGCTCTGCGCAGGGCTTGGGCGGGGCAGGCTCAACAGGGCGGGCGGGGGGGAGCAGTTATGGCTGCTCTCAGTCCGTCCCAAGGGGCTCTGCCTCTCTGTCCCAGCAACCGCTGCAAACCTCGGAGGGACTGTAGCCAAACAGTCCCGCTTCTCCCGTTTGAGTCTGGGTCCCTAGAGACTCGCCCGGATCTGGAGCTCAGAGTCTGTGACTCCCTTTTCACAGGCTTTTTTCTGTGATTGAAAACGACAACCGCGCCCTCAGCCACCAGCCCGCTTTGCGCGCGCACCCCCGTACCTTTAAATTTTCCACACTGCGCCTCCTCTGAGCCTCCTAATGCTGTTGTCTTTGCTTCTAGTTGAAGAGTCTCTCCTCAGCGAGCCTTCCTGTGGTTCTGGTTGATGTCCGTTCCATCTTTTAGTTGTATTTTTGAAGTGGTTGTTTGCGGCAGCAGTCTCCGGTGTTTACCTATGCCGCCATCTTCGATTCTCCTGTTTCTATAAAGTTTACATATTTGTGAAGCAATGCTTTATACTGTTAATGGATCCCAAGCACATGTAGTAAAATTATAAAGAAATGAATGGGAAAGATGGATACCAAATTCAGGATGGTGATTTCACTAGAAGGATGAGAAAAGGGACTGGGAGGGTTATGCAGGCATCTTTACATATATTTGTAATACAGTTAAATTATAATAATCTACATTTTAAAAAGTAGTGTTGGAGAGAGAGAGACAGAAAAGGAGAGAGAAACATTGATGTGAGAAACATCGACCAGGAAAAGTCCCTTCCGCATGGGAAGATGACGGTCCAGTCAGTAGAGCCAGCTGGCCTGGCTCTGTCCTGGTCTCCTGCCTCCAGACCCTGACACTCTCCTGAGACCTCAGGCCTCTGGCTTCTGCCTTTCAGCCTCAGCTCCTAATAAGTACCTTCTGTGTCCCCCTGGCACACCAGGCCCCGAGGCCTGGGGTGAGAGACAGGCCCTCCTGGTGAACCTGGGGTGGCTGGCCCTGGCTAGGAATGGCTGGGACTCCAGCAGGCTTTTTTCTCCTGGGGGTGCCCTGTGGCTCCTTGAGCCTCTAAAGTCCTGTCTGGGGTGCTGCCTGCCTACCTGTCTCTCTCAGGGAGCCACAGCCCTTCACTGGGCCCGGGGATGCCGGATGGATTGTCTGCACTGACTCAGGCAGCCCAGCCAGGGGCCACCCCTCCTGTTCCACCCAGCCCCTGGTATCCACCCTCTGACTGAGCTTTGCATGTTCCACTAACCCGGGCAGGTGCCAGGTGGAGTCACCAGGCTTTCAGGCACCTCCTGACAGAACACTAACCTGACCATGGGCAGGCCTGCAGCTCCCACCCCAATAAAAGCAATTCCATCCTAAAAAAAAACAAACAAAAAAACACAAACAGAAAAAAGAAACATTGACCGGCTGCCTCCATTATGCATCCTAGTTGGGTATGTGTCTTCACCGGAAAATGAAGTCGTAACCTTGTGGCGTACAAGCGACACTCCAACCAATGGAGCCACCCAGCCAAGGCATAATCTACATTTTTTAAAGCCCAAAAATAAAAACAAAAGATCAGACTAAAAGTAGTAGCAATAATCCAGGGGGAATGGTGAGATTGATTTAAGGTAGTAACAAACTTTCCCACTTTAGTTCTCCTAACAAGGGAGGTAAGTAACCTCTTACTTCCTGATATAACCCAAAGTATCCTACTATCTGTAAAGTTCTATATTTGAAGTCCATGTGAATTTTGCATTTTACCCCATAATATATGCATATCACGCATATCAATATATTTTATACTAATTATAGAAGAGTCGAGTTATACTTTTAACTGAAAATTTTCAAAGATATGAACAATGATACCACTATTCCACCATGAAAATTGCAAACACAATGCCCAATGACAAACATTTTCTTAAGTAAAATAGGAATCTAAATAATTATATCTCTTGCAGCCATTAAATTAACTGTAGATATTGGTGATTTTTTAAAAATTCCTATAGCCCTGGTTGAGTAGCTTAGTTGATTACAGCATTGTCCTGATATGCCAAGGTTGCTGATTCAATCTCCAGTCAGGGCACATACAGGAAGCAACCAATGAATGCATAAATAAGTGGAACAAATCTCCTCTCTCTCTCTTTCTCTCCCTTCCTCTGAATCTCTCTGAAAACAATATCAATTACAAAATTCCTATGGTGCTTGCTTCGGCAGCACATATACTAAAATTGGAACAATACAGAGAAGATTAGTATGGCCCATGCGCAAGGATGACACAAAAATTTGTGAAGCATTCCATATTTTTAAATAAAATAAAATAAAATAAATAAAAGATTCCTATGTGCTGGGAGCCGGTCCATCCTTGCTGCTTGACACAGTCGCTGCAGGAAAGAAACATCTGCACAGCATATGTTTCAAGGGACCTGGCATATATAGCATATTGTTCTTAATATGTTTGCTCTCCTTAGCGCCATGTGTTTTAACCAAGGTCACCTCTCCGAGAAAGGTTGTTTCCCCAGTTGGGGATTTTTACCTGAGGTTAGGGAGGGGATACAACCCCTTAACTAAGTGCCAGGTGGGTAGTTAATCACTTTAACTACAAACAATCATGCTTAAGCTACATAATCTTTACTCCCTGGAATGGAGATAAGAAATGCCCTAACCTTTGGAATAGAAATTGATAGGATTGGAATCAACTGGTATAAATACAGATGTAACAAGACAACAGACGACAGAACCTAGACACAGGACTTGGCTGGAGATCCTAGACAGAACCTAGAAACAGAACCTAGCTGGAGAACCTAGACACAGAACCTAGAGACAGAACCTAGACACAGAACCTAGAGACAGAACCTAGGGAGAGAACATGGCAAAAGATCCTGGACAGAACCTGGCTACAGAACTTGGCTGGAGAACCTAGACAGAACATAGCAAGAGAACCTGGACAGAGACTGGCTAGAGAACTTAGCAAGAGAACCTGTACACAGAACTTGGCTGGAGATCCTGGAGGGAGAACCTCGCTATGCTGATGAACTGAACCCAGTCTCCATGTCATTCCTTCTTCGCCGACTCCGTCCACACCTTTGGGGATCCCTGGACCCGTTGGGGTTGGACCCCAACACCTATGCCCTAGCCAGTTTGGCTCAGTGGATAGAGCATTGGCCCGAAGGCTGTGTGTGAGTGAGTGTGTGTGTGTGTGTGTGTGTGTGTGTCATTTGGGACATCATCAATCATGATGGATTTTCCAGAAAGACAAATTATAAACATATTGATATTTCATATCCAACAGCTCATAAACCAGGTAGGTAGTTTTATTAAAAGCTTTACCCTAAGAACACTCCTTAGATTCCTATTTCGGACAGCCTACCCACAGCCACATTCATCAACTACCATGTCTTCATAATGACGTAGAATGACATTGTCATCATTGTCCTGGTAAAGCATGGAAATGGGAGACAGCTTGGTGGGAATACAGACAGCCTGGGGAATCGCCGGGTCAACCGCATGCATCAGTGCTTGCATGAACGCGTAATTGGAGCTGTTGAGGGAAGTGGTCAATGAGAAAGGACAGTCTCCATGGCAGTAATTTGCCATGAACCCCTTGGGAGCAATGATCCACTTGTGCCAACCCAGGTCCCGGAAGTTGATGAATAGCTGGTGACGATGGCAGAGGTTCTTGCAAGAAACTTTAGGGGCAGGGATGGCTGCCCTCCTTTTTCGGGAAGAAGAGTGGCACTGCTTAGGGTTGAGGGTCACAACTAGCAGGGAAGCATGAAGAGAACATCTCAGTCTGGCACAGGTGTCCTCAAGCTGAAAATTCACCCCAGAGTCTCTCTGTCCTTTGACCAGTATCTCTAGGAACAAGCCTAAGTTCTTCTGAGGGTTATTACTCCAATCCTTAGTCACCTCCAACAGGTTGAAGTGAAGGACACCTTGAGGCCATGGTACTGACTGCAATACAAACATTTTACCCGGCTTAGGAATGGACCGGTCCCACACATGAGGCTCCTGGACCAGGGACAGAACCAATTCCAAATCTGGCCCCAGGCGATAGTAAGTGTTGGGCCCCAAGTCCAGGCCCAGCTGGGCCATCGTTAACCGCTCCTCGTCTTTAACTGCAGACAGGTTGAAGTAGAGGAGCTTCTGTAGGCAAGGGGAGGCCTGAGGAAGATTCTTGGAGTAAAGAAAGAAACCTAGATAAGAACAGAGAGATGTGAGGGTCACTGTAATATGTTTTACTTTATATCCACCTAAATGTTCAATGTTAAATGTATATCACATATACAAAGTAAGGGCAGGAAATAATCCGTTGAACTCAAAAGGAGGATTTATTTATTTCACTCCTCATTTTTTAATATATTTTTAAAATATTGACATACAATATTATATTAGTCTCAGGTGCACAACATAGCAATTAGACACTTGTATACCTTATGAAGTGATCAGAAGGCAACCAATTGATGTATCTCTCTCACATCAAAGTTTCTCTCTCTCTCTCTCTCTCTCTCTCTCTCTCTCTCTCCCCCTCCCTCTCCCTCTCTCTGAAAATCAATGGGGAAAAATATTCTTGGCCCTAGCTCAGCCGTGGGCAAACTACGGCCCGCGGGCCAGATCCAGCCCCTTTGAAATGAATAAAACTAAAAAAAAAAAAAAAAGACCGTACCCTTTTATGTAATGATGTTTACTTTGGATTTATATTAGTTCACACAAACACTCCATCCATGCTTTTGTTCCGGCCCTCTGGTCCAGTTTAAGAACCCATTGTGGCCCTCGAATCAAAAAGTTTGCCCACCCCTGCCCTAGCTGGTTTGGCTCAGTGGATAGTGTTGGCCTGCAAATTGAAGGGTCCCAGGTTTCATTCTAGTCAAGGGCTCATGCCCGGGTTGAGGGCTCGATCCCTGTGGGGGGCATGCAGGAGGTAGCTGATCAATGGTTCTCTCTCATCATTGATGTTTCTATCCCTCTCTCCCCCTCCCTTCCTCTCTGATATCAATAAAAATATCTTTTTAAAAATACCCTTGGCTAAGAACTAACAAACATTTTTTTTTTTTTTTTTTTAAATAATTTTTATTTCTTAAAGTATTACAAAGAGTATTACATATGTCTCCTTTTTCCCCCCCATGACATTCCCCCGGCCCCTACCCCCCGCCCCCCCCCGCCCCGTGTCTTGTGTCCATTGGTTAATCTTATATGCATGCATATAAGTCCTTCAGTTGGTCTCTTAATCCCCCCCCCCCCCCAACCCTCCCCAGGCTCCCCATTGTAGTTTAACATTCTGTTCAATGTTGCTCTGCTTCTGTATCTACACCTGTTCATCAGTCCATACTGGTCCCCTTTATTTGTCCCAACCTCACTGGAGTAGTCTCAACCTCACCAGGGCCGTCTGAGCCTCACCAGGGCCATTTCAACCTCACCGGGGTCGTCCCTACCTCTCGGGGGCCGTTTCAACCTCACCGGGGTCGTCCCTACCACACCAGGGCCGTTTCAACCTGACTGGGGTTGTCTCTACCACACCGGGGCTGTTTCAACCTCACCGGGGTTGTCCCTACCACGCCGGGGCCGTTTCGACCTGCCTGGGGTCGTCCCTACCTCACGGGGGCTGTTTCAACCTCACCGGGGTCGTCCCTACCTCACGGGGGCCGTTTCAACCTGACCGGGGTTGTCCCTACCACGCCGGGGCCGTTTCGACCTGACTGGGGTCGTCCCTACCTCACGGGGGCCGATTCAACCTCACCGGGGTTGTCCCTACCACACCGGGGCTGTTTCAACCTGACCAGAGTTGTCCCTACCACACCGGGGCCGTTTCGACCTGACTGGGGTCGTCCCTACCTCACGGGGGCCGTTTCAACCTCACCGGGGTTGTCCCTACCACGCCGGGGCCGTTTCGACCTCACCGGGGTCGTCCCTACCTCACGGGGGCCGTTTCAACCTGACCGGGGTTGTCCCTACCACGCCGGGGCCGTTTCGACCTGACTGGGGTCGTCCCTACCTCACGGGGGCTGTTTCAACCTCACCGGGGTCGTCCCTACCTCACGGGGGCCGTTTCAACCTGACCGGGGTTGTCCCTACCACGCCGGGGCCGTTTCGACCTGACTGGGGTCGTCCCTACCTCACGGGGGCTGTTTCAACCTCACCGGGGTCGTCCCTACCACACCGGGGCCGTTTGGACCTGACTGGGGTCGTCCCTACCTCACGGGGGCCGTTTCAACCTCACTGGGGTCGTCCCTACCTCACGGGGGCCGTTTCAACCTCACTGGGGTCGTCCCTACCACACCGGGGCCGTTTCGACCTGACTGGGGTCGTCCCTACCTCACGGGGGCTGTTTCAACCTCTCCGGGGTCGTCCCTACCACACCGGGGCCGTTTCGACCTGGCTGGGGTCGTCCCTACCTCACGGGGGCCGTTCCAACCTCACCGGGGTTGTCCCTACCACACCGGGGCCGTTTCAACCTGACCGGGGTTGTCCCTACCACGCCGGGGCCGTTTCGACCTGACTGGGGTCGTCCCTACCTCACGGGGGCTGTTTCAACCTCACCGGGGTCGTCCCTACCACACCGGGGCCGTTTCGACCTGACTGGGGAACAAACATTTTTTTAAAAATTAAAAAATAGCCCTAGCAAGTTTGGTTTAGTGGATAGAGCATCAGCCTGCAGAACGTGGGTCTCAGGTTCAGTTCCGGTCAAGGGCACATGCCTGGGTTGCGGTTCAATCCAATGTGCAGGAGGCAGCCAGTCAATGATTCTTTCTCATCATTGATGCTTCTATCTCTTTCTTCCTCTCCCTTCCTCTCAGAAATCAATAAAAATATTTTTTTAATATTAATAAATAAAAAAAAATGCATTTAAAATTACCCACTTTTCTCTTCAAGCCCAATGTATCATCTCTCCCTTTCTTCTCATTGACCATCTTTTTAAAAGATCAGTCTACATTTGCTATCTCTACTTATTACTTACTAGAGGCCTGGTGCATGCATTCGTGCATGGGTGGGGTCCAGCTGGCCCGCCCCAATTGGGGCCAATCTGGTCAGGCTGACTGGGGAGAGTGGCCATGGGTGGTTGGCAGTCCAGCCCCGCCCCTTGGTTGAACTCCCGGTCAAGGAGATAATTTGCATATTGGCCTTTTATTATATAGGATAGCCTCCTGCTATTTTCCTACTCTTTTACTTTACTACTCCACTGAAACACCTTTCTTAAAGGTTGTTAACTGTCAGATGCAGGGGTGTAGTCACAGTACTTATCCTTCTCAACCTCTCTGAACAGTTGATCTCCCTTATTTTGGGGTCTAATTCTAGTATATTGGCCTCCCTTTTTATTCATATCACTAAATCACATTCCTTAGGCATGTGAAGACAAAAGCCAGAATGGACAGATTTGAAAAGATTAAAATACAAAACTACTATATGCATGCAGGAGGCAGCCAACCAATCTCTCTCTCTCTCTCTCTCCCTCCTGTCTCCCCATTCCTCTCTCTGAAGTCAATAATTAATTAATTAGTTAATTAATTAAAAAGGCATTATTCCACCTTATTAAAAAATTAAAATTAAAACAATGACATTGTGTTTTGCTCCCAGGTTAACAAAAATTAAAAGCTAAAAGTGTACCTACTGGGCATCCAATGTAGCATAGATAAGTACATTGTCATATGTTATTAGAATGAAATACTATATCTTAATGGAATGAACTACAAATAAATGCAGCATGGATAAATCTCATAAATATAATGTTGAGTGAAAGAAACAAGACACAAAAAAAGGATATATTCCACATTTACATGAAGTTCAAAAAAAGGCAAAACTAAAATGCAATGTTAGATATCAGAATAGAAGTTACCCCTGTAGAGGAGTAGTGATTAATCAGAGGGAGCATGAAGGATCTTCTGGGGTGCTGGCCATATTGTTTCTTGATCTGGGTGCTGGTTTTCTGTGAAAAGTCATTAAGCTGTTCTCTATGATATAAGCACTTTTCTGAATGTATGTTACACTTCAATAAGTTCCTATTTTTATTTCTTTTTAGTTGTGTGTGTGTGTGTGTGTGTGTGTGTGTGTGTGTAAGAGAAATTAAGCCCACAACCTGGGCTTGTGACCTGACTGGGAATCGAACTGGCAATCTTTCCATGAATAGGACAACACTCAACCAACTGAGACATACTGGCCAGGGCAATAAGTTCCTATTTTTAAAAGGATTGCTGTCAATTGTGGGGAAGTGAGGGGGTGGAGGGTAAAAGGGAGGGAGGAGGACATACATAATACTTTCAACAATATTTAGATTTTTAAAATAATAAACTAATAAAAATATTTTAAAATGTAAAAATAATTGTGGGAAAGTGAGAATTTTCTTATACTCATGGTGGGGTATAAATTTTGGAGGACATTTGCTATATACTGTAAGTATAAATGTGCCTGCTCTGAGATGCAACAATCCCCTTCTAAGAATTTATCCTAAGGAAATAATAGAAAAAGTGTACGCACACAAAAAAGTGGATGTAAAGATGTAAAACTATGTTATTTATTACATATCCATGCCCATCAACAGGGCATCAGTTACACAAATTATAGCATATCTATACAATGGAATATCATGCAACCATTAAAATGGAAATAAGTTGACAACTTGTTTTGACTTATGTGAGATGTTCCTAATATAAAGGAATGAATGTACAGTATGACCCCATTTTTTTTTTTTTTTAGATTACAAGTTTCCATTATTAGTATTATGTATGCAAAAAAGAAAAGTCTGAAAGAATATACAACTGCTAATGCTGGTTTTCTCTAGGGGAAGAGTTAGGGGGAGATGATAGTGAGATTATGTTGTGTCCCCCCACACACACACACCATTATTTGATATGATTTATTATCACAAAAACCAAAGTTTAATTTCCATTGAGGAAGGAAGTAACTTCAGCTGTTTTCTACTCTCTCAAAGAAAAACCCTTCAAACAAGCTCCTCTTACCTCTTAACCCTTCAGAAATTTTCCCTGAACCCACACCCCCAAGGCCCTAAGCCTCTAATGTAATACTTAATACAAATGTATTTATGGAAGTCGTTTGTCTGCCTTCCTTTTATAAGCTAATAGAGCAAATTTTATCTTTAATCTCCGTATTCTCGTGGCCATACACTGTTCCCGGTACACAGCTGTGTGGACAAATAAATATTCAAATCTCAATCTTTAGTTGCTGTACTACTAACTATTAGGCCTCTCATGGCCGCCTTTGAACCACTTGGGAGGCCATATAGAAATGCAGATTACAACACTCATTTCTGACTTTGAATAAGAATTGGGTGGAAGAGTGAAGGGCAAGAACTGGGCAGGATAATAAACTTTTAACAGCCGATCTGGGTCATTTTGCTGGTTGGTTAGTTTGGCAAATTATTAAATGGCACTCAATCAGATCCTTATATAGAGTATGAGAATGGCATATGCTATTGCTCTGTATTCATAAGCCAAAAATAGCCTTTTTCATCCAACAAAAGTAGTGGGAGGTATGAGAAGAGAAGCTAGGCGCATGGGCAAACTGAGCTCAACATTTTAGTCCCCTGCCTGCCATACCAAAGACACCAAGATGTCTAAATTGTGGGCTAAAGAGTGGAAGGCTGAATCCTAATTGCACCCTCACCCCTCCCAGCTAAACTGCAGCACAAAGCTGTTGATTCAGAAAAACAAAACTTATTTTAAATCCTCACTTTCCTTCCACATTGGCTGTATGATCTTGAATAGGTTACAGGTTCTACTATCTGAGCCTACCTTTCAGGATTTTTGTTGGGATTAAATGAGATAAAGTCCATAAAATACCAGCTCACAACTTTCTATGAACCCCTCAGTAACTGTTACATCTTCTTTCCTTTCTTCACGCCATCCCCTGCCCACGCCCACCCCACCCCCCAAAAAGCCAGATTTTTCCTCTAGGAAACACTCCAATATCCTTACCTTGATCTGGGAGAAGTCGAAGTATGTTCCCCTGGACTCCCAGCTCCTTTACGTAGCATAGATCTCGTGAGATCCCAATGGTGGCTGCTGTCTCTTGATCGTGGAAAATTTTCTTCAAGATATAAGGCACGGGTTGGAATTTCTGAGGTGAAGGCACTTTGTCCAGACCCAGAAATTGGAGAAAGGCATGTTCTTGAAATTGGAATGTCTGGCCCAAGGCCAGAGTTAAGGAGAGGCTGAGAGCCAAGACTGGCAGGGAAGGAGGCATGGCCTTTGAGCTGAGACAAAGCTGGCTAGTGAGGCTGAAGAGAGCTCTAGCTCCTGACTTCCCAACAATTCAGGTGCTGCTAATTTATCTGATGTAAGATAATCAAGTGTGAATTGCTCTCTTCCCAGCTCCTCAGAGGCAATTGGATGTAAAAAGACACAATTTTTTTTTCTCTTCCCTAGCTCCACTGTTCCAGAAAATGAGTACACAAAGCAAAGATTACCAGTGTGTGGGCCTAACTCTACAACAATCTGAGGTTTGTCAGCAGTAGACAGAGTGGAATGGAGACACGAATTTATCCATTTCACAAGCATTTATTAAGCATCTATTATGTGCAAGGTGCTGAGACAGGTGCTAGCAACAAAGTAATAAGTAATTCAAAGTCTTGTCATTCATCGTCTAATTAGACAAATATATAGATAGATGTGTGAGAAGTTAATTCAGGGAGCACGGAATCCTCCCAAGGAAGTTGGTCTACACACTTTGTCAGTTGTCAGCTCTAAGAGGGGCTGAAGTTTGTTCATCTACCTTTGTTCTCCTCATTGAAAGTCAAAAGTCAGGCTAACTGGGTTCATTCTGGTTCCATTACTTATTAGCTATCAGACATTGGGCATGTCCCTTAACCTTCCTAAAAATATGTTTTTTTCTCAACTGGAAATAAAAACTGACCTTCTAATTTGCCATAGGAATCTGCTAACATGATGTGTTTAATGTGTTCTGCACAGTGCCTGCCAAATGGTAAGTACACCTGAAATGTTCTCAGAGGAGAAAGTTTCAAAGTTTAAGTCGACATTTTTCAGTAAGACAATCAGGCATCCAGGACTGAAGGAATTACATGTGAAAAGACATGGGGTTATTGAAAAGCTTAGTAGGGCAGCATATATAAATTTTTGTTTTGTTTTATTTTGACAAAGTACTGTGAGATTTTCAAATACTGGATCTTTTCTTCTGACTCTGCTGTTGAGGAAGCTGACATTCAATAAATATGAATAGTGCAATAAATAAGTGAATGTATGAATTGGTGTATTTTCCAGTTAGCTTGTTTGTTGCCAAAATAATTTTCAAGCTTTTTGAGAAGAGAGACTTTATTATTTTACATTATGTTATACCACCTATTATAAAAACTTGTTTTTCCCAAAGGAAAAATGTTGTATCTTATACATAGTCATTTCCCATCATCTACAGGATAAATCTAATGACGCCTTAGCTTGTCTTTTAAGGACTTTCTTGGTTTGGCACTCATCTTCCTAGCCAGCCTCATTTCCTACCTTCCACCATCATCAGTGTTCATGCTCTAATGATAATGACATATCTGTAGTTCTCCTATGAGCTCATTTCATCTCAGAGCCTTTGCACAGACCAAGTTCAAAGGTATTTCTATGGCAATGACTTACCCGACTCTCTAAAATAGATTTAGATAGCCCTAACTGGTTTGGCTCAGTGGATAGAGCGTCCGCCTGCGGACTGAAGGGTCCCAGGTTTGATTCCGGTCAAGGGCATGCGCCTTGGTTGCGGGCACATCCCCAGTGAGGGGTGTGCAGGAGGCAGCTGGTTGATGTTTCTCTCTCATCGATGTTTCTGGCTCTCTATCCCTCTCCCTTCCTCTCTGTAAAAAATCAATAAAATATATATATATTTTTTTAAAAGATTTAGTTGCTTCTTCTTTCTCCCACTGAGGCTTGAGTAGGCATCCATTATGGCACTTACCACAGTGCATTTCACTGTGTTTTGCCCATTTCCCTCCCAGACCATAAAGTCACTGGGAACTGAAATCATATTTTTTCCCCTGAAAATCTCCACTGGATCTTTTCCTCTGACTGACTCCATTGCCCAGGAAAGTGTCTGGCAGGTAGAAGACATTCAATAATATATGTGCAATAACCTGGCTGGTATGGCTCATTGGTTAAGTGCCAACCCATGAACCAGATCATAGTTTGATTCCCGGTCAGGGTACATGCCCGAGTTGCAGGCTCGATCCCCAGTGTGGGGTGTGCAGGATGCAGCCAAACAATGACTCCCTCTCATCATTGATGTTTCTATCTCTCTATCCCTCTCCCTTCCTCTTTCTGAAATTAATAAAAGCATATGAAAAATAAATAAATATATGTGCAATAAATAAGTGAAAAAGTGAATTGGTACTATTTCTAGAGGTCTTACTCTTCCAGATAGCCAAGTTTTCTCCATTCCCATTTCTCCTATCTCCTCCTACTTGCATCCTAGTTGACACTTTATATATATATATATATATATATATATATATATACCTTTTAATTATTATTAATTTCAGAGATAAAGGGAGAGGGAGAGATAGAAACATCAATGATGAGAGAGAACCATCATTCAGCTGCATCCTGCATGCCCCCTACTGGGGATTGAGCCTGCAACCCAGGCATGTGTCCTGACTCAGAATCAAACTGTGACCTCCTGGTTAGTGGGTTGACACTCAACCACTGAGCCACACCTGCTGGGCTTAGCTAACACTTTTAACCTATAATCCCCACCTGTTTTCAACAGTCAGTATAGGTTGCATTTTATTTAACTTACCTGACTTAAAATAAAAAATCAGACTAACTGGTTTAAATTCTGGTTCCACCACTTAGCAGCTGTAAGACCATGGACAAGTCACTCAACTGTAAAGTGAGAACAAAGCTTTCTTTGCTAAGGTACTAAGGGGATTTGATGAGCATATGCAAGGCTCAGGACAATGTCTGCCAAAGAGTAACCACTTGATAAAAGTTTAGCTGATATTAATTATTATTATTTATTAAAGTGGAGCTTGATCAAGGGAAAGAAAGCAATAATTGAGAGTGTGCAGTCACCTAATACAGCAGAAAAAACACCAAATCAGGAGTCAGGGAATCTGAGTTAATTAGGCTCCTCCAATAACCATGTAATCTTGAGCAATTCACTCAGTCTTTTATGATATACTAGAGTCCTGGTGCATGAAATTCATGCATGGGTAGGGTCCCTAGGCCTAGCCAATGATCAGGGTTGATCTGTGGGGCAACTGGCAGGGTGATCAGGGGCCCCCACTGGCACCTGCCTTGGCTGGCTTGGGGCCTGCAAGCTGGGGGCAGCTCCTGTGTTGAGCGTCTGCCCCCTGGTGGTCAGTGTGCATCATAGCGAACAGTCATTCCACCATTTGGGCAATTTGCATATTAGGCTTTTATTATATAGGCTACTCAGGCATGGAAATTTTATATTTTGTTTTAACTAATTTATTTCTTCTATTTATTTGAGAGAGAGAGAGAGAGAGAGAGAGAGAGAGAGATTGATTTGTTGTTCCACTTATTTATGCATTCATTAGTTGATTCTTGTATGTGCCCTGACCAGGTATCAAACCCAAAATCTCACACACAAAAAAACAAAACAAAAAACACCAAAATCTCATCATGTTAAGACGATACTCTAACCAACTTAGCCACCCAGACAGGCCTGGAATTATTATTTTTTTAAATTATTTTTTAACAGAAGGATATGAATGATCTGAGATGTCATAAGAGGCTAACCTATTTGGGCCTCCCTTTCTTTACCTAAAATCACAGGGTTAAATTAGATATTCATTTAGGGTTCTACAAACAAAATCATGTAATTTTGGACTCTCAGCCCAAATTAGAAAGTCAAAAGCAAGGCAAAATGGCTAATATAGAACTACTTATAGAAAGATTTGCACTTGTTTTATAAATACTGTATAATGCTTATATTTTGAAATATATTTTAAAATGCTCTTCTAAGTTGTACAATGGCCTTAGCCAGTTTGGCTCAGTGAATAGAATGTTGGCCTGTGGACTAAAGAGTCCCAGTTCAATTCCAGTCAAGGGCATATGCCCAGGTTGTGGGCTTAATCCCCTGTTGGGGGTGTGCAGGAGGCAGCCAATCAATGATTCTCTCTCATCATTGATGTATCTATCTATCTATCTATCTATCTATCATCTATCTATCTATCTATCATCTATCTATATCTCCCTTCCTATCTGAAATCAATAAAAATATATTATAAATAAATAAATAAATAAAAAGTTGTACAATGCCCTGACCACTGTGGCTCAGTTGGTTGAGTGTTATCTTGTGTACCAAATGGTTGCTGGTTTGATTCCTGGTCAGGGCACATGCCCAGGTTTCTGGTTCAGTCCCCAGTCTGGTTGTGTACCAGAGGCAACTGACCAACGTTTCTCTCTCACATTGCTGTGTCTCTCTCTCTCCATCTCCCTTCCTTTCTCTAAAGTCAATAAAAACATATATGAAAATAAATAAATAAATTGTACAGTTTACATCCTGTGGTGTGGGATATTAACTTGACGCAACAGTAGCCTCCAGTCATGCTATCCAAGACGTCACAGGACAGAAAGGCTCACAAACCAAATTAAGATGTTCAAACCACATTTATCAAATCAATTGGAAGCATAGTGAGAATCAAGGTAAAAGAGATGGAGCCACTTAAAAGACTTTAAGTCGGGTGAAAAGTAGGGTGGAAGGACCACACTACTTGAAGCCTAGGTTACTCAATGTTGATATGTCTTGTCTCTCACTCTCGCTCCCAGCCACATCAGCTTTTCCACTGATGGTGAGGACCACAGTTGAGCTTTGAGCAAGGAGACTTAGCAGATGCCTGGAGCCAACATATACTTGAACTGTCAGCTATCACTTAGCCTGCTGGGGCAGAGCCCCAGAGGGAACAGAGTGGAACCATAATGGTTGTCATCAGTGGGTTACCAATTTGAGGATGACATAGCTGTCAACCTCGAGTTATCATGATTTCTGTGTATACTTGGTCTTTCCATCCCCTTCAAAAATAAGTGTAAAAAATTTCCAGCCTTGACTGGTTAGCTCAGTTAGTTAGAGTATAAGAGTGTAACTTACAAACACTTTTGTTTGTTCCATCATATATTCCATTTATTCTATCACCTTTAATATGCCTTACAGGTTGCTTAGCTGGCATGGCTCAGTGGTTGAGCGTCGACCTATGAACCAGGAGATTACAGTTCAATTCCCAGTCAGGTGACATGGTGGGTTGTGGGCTCAATCCCCAATATGGGGTGTGTAAGAGGCAGCTTATCAATGATTCTCTCTCATCTTTGGTGTTTCTATCTCTCTTCCTCTGAAATAAATTTTAAAATTTTTTTTAATATGTTCTACAGGTTAACTTACTTAATATTTGCACATCTAATGAATTCTACCTATGTCTCACAAGTCTCTTGTTTATTATGTATAGTAATACTTCCTGGGAGTCTTGTCCATATCTGATATGCCATTATGTCATATACACATATACTTAAGATATATACTGTAAGCTATTTATAAGTTGCTATATAGTCATAGGGTTCAAGACACATTCCCCTAGCCCGGCCCATGTCAGGGCACATATCTGGGTTTGGGACTCAATACCCAGTACGGGGCTTGCAGGATGCAGCCAATTGATGATTCTCCCTCATCATTGATATTTCTATCCCTCTCCCTTCCTTTCTCTGAAATCAATAAAAACATATTTTAAAAAAGGACACACTCCCCAAAATATAGCAATTTAGCAGGTTGAATATTTTAAGTAAAAGGAATTTGAGAAAAAAATGGCAGAAGCAGGATGGTCACTCTGACCTTCCCCCAACCTCCTCCCAAAACAGGTCATAAAACCCTCATGAGAGAGAAGCCCTCCCTATATCAGGAGGAAATGAGCACCCTTATCTCCAATGACAAAGGAACACCAAGAAGAATCTGAACAAACAGGCCTTTCTAAATGTTCCCTGGTTAACTACACGTTCCTCATGCACCTTAACCATCATCCTATCTAATAATAGACAAACATGGTAATTAACCGTACCTCCAACACGCTCCCCATTGGCTAATCAGGGCGATATGCAAATTAACTGCCAACCAAGATGGCGGTTAATTTGCAACATAGGCGCAATCCTGGGAGGCGAAAGGGATCGGAAACCCAGGCGGCAGGCAAGAGGTGGGGGGGCGAGCAAAGGCGGCCGGTGATCGGTGATCGCATTGTGGATCAGAGGGAGAGAGAGCCCGGGCACAGGCCAGCTGGCACCCCCGGACCCCTTGTGGCTGGGGGTGCTGGCTGGCCTGCTTCCCCATGATTGCCATGGCACCCCCAGCACCTCAGCACCTGAGATGCAAAGGTTGGGGATGAAATGACTTTTCCCAACCACATCTGCAAATATCCTGGGGAAGGCATCACGAAGAGTTCACAACAACTGTCTTACTTGGCAAGGAAGAAAACAGTTGGCAACGGAAACAATCCCCTACATCAAAGTTAAGGTCCTCTGAGTAAAAAGAATGTTTCCAAAGTAAAGGAGGGAGCAGGCAAAAATAATAGGTTCTCATGACTTCCACTGAAGTTTGAGCATATGACAGAGTCAAAACGAACATACAGATTAAAACAGACAGTGGACATTCAAATGACCCGAATCAACTGTCACTGTTTGTTCCAATAGCAGCAATGCTTATGTGATAATATAGTTTAACAAACATACAAAACAAGTCACATGATAAGAGAGGTTCGGCTTCTAAAGTAAATTGAATATGTTCTTTAAAAATTCTCATGTCCTCCCCTCTGACTATAATACTTAATTTTCCAATCAGAAAATTACCCAGGTGATCCAGTAACATGTAGAACTTCAGTAACCTAACTTATTTAAAAACCAACAAACATCCCAACCATTTTTAAAATATTTAAATTGGTATTTTAGGTTATAAATTATAGAAGATATTTAGATCCAAATATATTTTCTGAATAGAAAATATTTCAGTTTTTGATTTAAAAAAAATAAACATAAAAAAATATATGTGACACATTTTCCCAAGGAACTCTGAATTAGTACCTTTCCCTCTAACTTTCTTCAAATTAAGAGAATCTATGGAGTTCCCTATACTGCACAAGTTTTAATGAAAGAAAATAAGACTTTCTAAGAACATCAAATACATGTTTTGTTATTTACAAACATATACACTCCTCTCTATCTCTCTCTCTCTCTCTCTCTCTCTCAAATATATTCTTACTGATTCAGAGAGGAAGGGAGAGGGAGAGAGATAGAAACATCAATGATGAGCCCTGGCTGGTTTGGCTCAGTGGATGGAGCGTCGGCCTGTGGACTGAAGGGTCCCAGGTTTGATTCCGGTCAAGGGCATGTACCTTGGTTGCGGGCACATCCCCAGTAGGAGGCATGCAGGAGGCAGCTGATTGATGTTTCTCTCTCATCGATGTTTCTAACTCTCTATCCCTCTCCCTTCCTCTCTGTAAAAAAAACAATAAAATATATTTTTTTTAAAAAAGAAACATCAATGATGACAGAGAATCATTAATGGGCTGCCTCCTACACTCCCCGTACTGGGGATCAAGCCCACAATCCGGGCATGTGGCCTGACCTGGAATCAAACTGTGACTTCCTGGTTCATAGGTCAATGCTAAACCACTGAGTCACACTGGCCGGGCTCAATTCTAATTTATAAATTCATTCCAAGGACATATACAGCTTGAAAAGCTTTGGAAGTAGTTTCAAAAAAACTAGCTTTTAAGTAACAAGAAAACAGTTATAGAAGAAAGTTTAAATTTAAAAAAATTGTTTTGATTTATTCAAGAGTGGGAACATCCTCCATGAAAATGTGTACCTTGACTGTGGATGGCTGGGAGGCCTTATCACACCTTAGGAATTAAAATGCTTTTTACAATGAAAAGAAAGAGAGTTTCATCTCATTTCTCTACCAGGGTAGATGTCTGTCAATAGAAGGTGGACATCAATAAAAGGAGGGGCTTGCACAAGCAATCCAGAAAGTCAGCAATCTATGAATAATCCAGAACCAAGTATTTATCTCCTCTGCCACACACCCCCTCCCAGCCAGTGAGCAAGATAATTACTCTCAAGTCAAGCTAAGTGCCCCCCAGTCACAGTGGCCCAATGCTGACATACAAAGCATACAAATAATTCTCACTCTGGCATAAAAATGACAACTTTCTTGGAAGAAAAGCAGATACTATAAATTTCTCAAAGTCTTCTTGAAACATTTTTTAAAGTAATTTTTACTTCTTTAGAAAAAATGCCATGGGAAACCATCTGTAATAAAATGCCCAGTCTATAAAATAATTCATCTATACTAATAAAAGGGTAATATGCTAATTAGACTGGGAGACCTTCCAGATGTTCTTCTGGACAAAGCCATGGTGGCGGGGCTGAGGTAGAGGCGGTTAGAGGCCAAGAGGGAAGGGCAGTTGTGAGTGATCAGGCTGATGGGGGGCAGAGCCATTGGGGGTAAGCAGACCAGCAGGGGGGCCAGTTGGGGACAAGCAGGCCATCAGTGGGGGTCAGTTGAAGGTGATCAGGACAGCGGGGGGGGGGCAGTTTGGAGTGAGCAGGCCAGCAGGGGGACAGTTGGGGATGAGCAGGCCAGTGGGGAGGGAAGGTAGGGGCGAGCAGGCCAGCAGGGGAGGCAGTTTGGGGTGATCAGGTTGGCGGGGGGGGGGGGCATTTGGGGGCAAGCAGACCGGCAGGCAGAGTGGTTAGAAGCAATCAGGCAGGCAGGCAGGCAGGTGAGTGGTTAGGAGCCAGCAGTCCTGGATTGCGAGAGGGATGTCCAACTGCCAGTTTAGGCCCAATCCCTGTAAACTGGTAGTAGGACATCCTTCGAGGGGTCCCAAATTGGAAAGGGTGCAGGCCAGGCTGAGGAACATACCCTCCCCCGTACATGAATTTCGTGCACCGGGCCACTAGTCCTATATAATAAAAGAGAAACATGCAAATTAACAGTCCCTCCACTATGCTCAAGCCACACCCACCCGTCACGCCCACCATCCAATGAGAAGTGGGTATGCAAATTAACCCTACAAAGATGGCGGGTAATTTGCACACACAGAGCAGAGTGGGAGAGCCGGCAGCTTGGGGGGGACATGGCTCCCTCGGTCACCGGACGGAGAGCAGAGCAGGAGAGCCAGAGGCTTGGGGGGACGTGGCTCCCTCTGCCAAGGAAAACCCAGAGTGTGGAGAGCACCAGGAATGCTAGGAATCGTAGTTCTGATGGCAGCCCCAGGATGAGAAATGGAAACCCAGAGCGCAGGGAGCACCAGGAATGCTGGGAATTGTAGTTCTGATGGCAGATGAATCTAGACCTCGGTTCTCAACCTGTGGGTCGTGACTCCTTTGGGGGTTGAACGACCCTTTCACAGGGGTCACCTAAGACCACAGGAAAACACATATATAATTACATATTGTTTTTGTGATTAATCACTATGCTTTAATTATGTTCAATTTGTAACAATGAAATTGGGGGTCACCACAACATGAGGAACTGTATTAAAGGGTCGCAGCATTAGGAAGATTGAGAACCACTGCACTAGAGCAAAGTGAGCCTGGAGCAAGTTACTGTTGCAGTGGGGGATGGAGGGAAAGCAAAGGTGGGAGACATAAGTAAAATCAGAGTGTCTAGGAAAAATTAAAGGGAAGATATCCTAAAACTTCCAGGAAATCTCCACCAATGGAGCAAAGAAAAAAATGCCTCTATTATTCTGTGAGCAACAAACCAAACTGGGTTGGGGGGTCTCAAACAATTCGCTCATAGGATTGCAAAGACAGACAGAAACTCCTGGATTGGAGAGGGCTCCCCTGAGGGCTCCCAGATTGGAGAGGGTGCAGGTTGGGCTGAGGGACCCCCCCCCCTCTACCCTCCCCACACCCACCCCACCCTCAGTGCATGAATCTTCATGCACCGGGCCCCTAGTACTAGTATATCTGCCATCCACTTTAGCATAAAAATACTGCAGCCTGTTTCTTCAGGTCTTCATTTCCTTATGAAGGCTCCCATGTCATGTAAAACATATTAAATACATTTGTATGCTTTTCTCCTGTTAATTTGTCTGTTTAAAACATCACCCAAATTCTTTAAAAATATCAGTGAATACATTCACTCATCTCAAAACCCTCCACTGGCTCTTTGTTTCACTCAGAGGACAAGTCAATGCCTACTCACTCTGCTCCAGACACACTGATTTTGCTGCTACTGCAATTCTCATGTACTAGCTGCTCCCTCTGCTGAGAAGACTCTGGCTAGATGTCCCCATGTCTGACTTCCTGACCTGCCTCACCCTCTCCTTAAAGCTTATCCTTGCCATTCTAATTTCCAACTTGTACCTCTCTCCCACGATCTGCATTCTTTCCCCCCTGTTATATTTTGTTCATAGCATGTATCTTCCAATATACTAATAATTTTACTCATCCACTCAACAAATATTTGTGCCAGGCATTATTTTAAGAGGTTGGGATGTGAGGCCCTAGCCCTGTAGCTCAGTTGGTTAGAGCATTGTCCCAATATGCCAAGGTTGCAGGTTCAAACCCCCATCAAGGTATGTACAAGAAGCAACAATTGAGCCCTAACCGGTTTGGCTCAGTGGCTAGAGTGTCGGCCTGCGGACTCAAGGGTCCCAGGTAAGATTCCAATCAAGGGCATGTACCTGGGTTGCGGGCACATCCCCAGTGGGAGGTATGCAGGAGGCAGCTGATCGATGTTTCTCTCTCATTGATGTTTCTAACTCTCTAGCCTTCTCCCTTCCTCTCTGTAAAAAATCAATAAAATATATTTTTTTAAAAAGCAACAATGAATGCATAAGTGGAACAAACAACAAATCAATGTCTCTCTATCCCTTCCGCTCTTTAAAATCAATAAGTAAAAATTAAGAGCATTTAATCTTATCAAAGAAGTTCCTACCTTTCATCTATAAATTCATATACTGTGAATATTTTCATACTCAGAATAACACACCTCAAAGTATTAGACATCTATATATATAAAAGCCTAAGTGATCAGCTGACTGGCTGGAGCTCATGCAGGAGCTGCCCCCTGGTGGTCAGTGCACTCCCACAGCAGGAGCAGCGCTCAGCTAACAGATGGGCATCAAACACCGGGCTCACGACTGGCGAGTGCAGCTGGGGCAGTGTGAGTCTCTCCTTGGGATACTCCCCCTGGGTGCCAGAGTGGTGGCAGCGGCAGGTGCAGCTGGGCTGGGATGAACGGGAGAGACATGGACAATGGGCTAGAGCCCGACGAGCTGGCGGGTAAGGCCAGGCTGCGGCGTGCGGAAGTCCACTGATCCCTGTGGGCAAGGCTGAGGGACCCCAATGGTGCACGAATCCATGCACTGGGCCTATAGTATATAAATACTAATTCAGGAATAAAAATAAGTATAAGCATATAGCAATAGAATTACTCTAGACAAGGTAAATAAAATTAAAAAACAAAAAATACTGAACACAGAGTACAATAACTGTAAATTAAAATTAGGTGAAAAATAAAATAATATTACGTTATAAAATTTTATATTTAATGTTTTGTAAATTATGATTAAGAAACAGGTTCTTCAATGGCAAATTACATCTTAAATAAATGTTTGTAAACAATTTCTCTTCTGAATAACAGACTTTTGAGTCTTTTTGGTCTCCAAAGGCAAGAATAATACCATATTAATACTTAAATGTCTAAATTGTCCTCTTAGCTATAAGACTACCCTTAATATTTGGGCCTAGAGCAAAGAAAACAAAGAAATAGTCCTCCTTTCTTCCAAAAGCATAAATTTGCAATTGATAAGTGCCGGAAGATAAGTGCTGCTTGACACAGTCGTTGCAGGGAAGAAACATCTGCACAGCATGTTTCAAGGGACCTGGCATATATGGCATACTGTTCTTAATATGTTTGCTCACCTTCTTGGAGCTATGTGTTTTAACCTCTCTGAGAAAGGTTGTTTCCCCAGGTAGGGATTTTTCCCTGAAGTTAGGGAGGGAATAAAACCCCTTAACTAGAGACCAAGATGGCGGCGTAGGTAAACACCGGAGACCGCTGCCGCAAACAACCATTTCAAAAATACAACTAAAAGACTGAACGGACATCACCCAGAACCACAGGAAGGCTGGCTGAAGAGAGACTCTACAACTAGAAGGAAAGAGAACAGCAAATCGAGGCTCAGAGGCGGCGCAGTGTGGAAAATACAAAGGTACCGAGGTGCGCGCGCAAAGCGGGCTGGTGGCTGAGGGCGCGGTTGTCGTTTTCTGCCGGGAGTGAGTCTCAGACTCTGGGCTCCAGATCCGGGCGAGTCTCTAGGGACCCAGACTCAAACGGGAGAAGCGGGATTATCCGGCATCAGTTGGGACCTGAGGGCAGCTTTCTCTCCGAGGTTTGCAGCGGCTGCCGGGGTTCTGAGAAGCAGAGCCTCTGGGAACGGGACTGAGCGTGGCCATAACTGCTCCCTCTGCCCGCCCTGTTGAGCCCGCCCCGCCCAAAGCCTGCGCACAGCCATTTGCCGATCGCCTCAGGCAAAGGCTGGATTAGCACCTCCCCAGAAGGCAGACGTTTTCCACACAGCTGATTTCCACAGCCAGCCGGCCTGGTGGTCAAACCCCTCTAGTGTTAACTACAACAATTAAGGCTTGGCTAGAACAAGACTGCGCACAGAGACCACAAGGGGGTGCACCAAGAAAGCATAAAAGATGCGGAGACAAAAAAACATGACAGAAATGGAGGATATGGAGCTAAGAATCGCAATTTTGAGGGCTTGCCATAAATTTGTGCAGAGCCTCACGAAAACTAATGAGACCCTCGATGCTACGATAAAGAAATTAGAAAGTAAGCATACACGGACTGAAATAAAGAATATTATACCCAATAGCAGACCAGAGGAGTACAATAATCAAACCAAAGATTCGACAAAAAACACCCAATTGGAAAAGCAAAATGAAAAAAGAATCCGAAAGTGTGAAGATAGTGTAAGGAGCCTCTGGGACAGCTTTAAGCGGTCTAATATCAGAGTCATTGGAGTGCCAGAAGATGAGAGACAGCAAGATATTGAAAACCTATTTCAAGAAATAATGGCAGAAAACTTCCCCCACCTGGTGAAAGAAATGGACTTACAGGTCCAAGAAGCGCAGAGAACCCCAAACAAAAGGAATCCAAAGAGGACCACACCAAGACACATCATCATTAAAATGCCAAGAGCAAAAGACAAAGAGAAAATCTTAAAAGCAGCAAGAGAAAGAGGCTCAATTACCTACAAGGGAATACCCATACGACTGTCAGCTGATTTCTCAACAGAAACTTTGCAGGCCAGAAGGGAATGGCAAGAAATATTCAAAGTGCTGAATACCAAGAACCTACAACCAAGATTACTTTATCCAGCAAAGCTATCATTCAGAATTGAAGGTCAGATAAAGAGCTTCACAGATAAGGAAAAGCTAAAGGAGTTCATCACCGCCAAACCAGTATTATATGAAATGCTGAAAGGTATCCTTTAAGAAGAGGAAGAAGAAGAAAAAGGTAAAGATACAAATTATGAACAACAAACATGCATCTATCAACAAATGAATCTAAGAATCAAGTGAATAAATAACCTGATGTACAGAATGAACTGGTGATTATAATAGAATCAGGGACATAGAAAGGGAATAGACTGACTATTCTTGGGGGAAAAAGGGGTGTGGGAGATGCGGGAAGTGACTGGACAAAAATCATGCACCTATGGATGAACACAGTGGGTGGGGAGTGAGGGTGGAGGGTGGGGCGGGAGCTGGAAGGAGGGGAGTTATGGGGGGGAAAAAGAGGAACAAATGTAATAATCTGAACAATAAAGATTTAATTTAAAAAAAAAAAAAAAAAAAACCCCTTAACTAAATGCCACTTTAACTATGAACAATCACCCTTAAGCTACATAATCTTTACTCCCTGGAATGGAGATAAGAAAAGCCCTAACCTTTGGAATAGAAATTGACAGGATTAATATCAACTGGTATAAATACAGATGTAGCAAGACAATAAATTACAGAACTTGGTTTATTTGTTGCCGGAGCCACAGAAAACACGGCAGCATCATGGTCGAGGAGGTACAGAAGCATTCTGTGCATACACTTGTGTTCAGGTCATTGAAGAGGACCCATGACATATTTGTAGCTGATAATGGAAAACCTGTGCCTTTGGAGAAAGAGAGTCACAAACGAAAAATGGCAATCAAGTTACGGAATGAGTATGGTCCTGTGTTGCACATGCCTACTTTGAAAGAAAATTCTAAAGAGAACGGTCCTCAGAATGCATCAGATTCATATGGTCATAAACAATATCCTGCAAATCAAGGACAAGGAGTTGAATATTTGGTGACCGGTACACATCCCTATCCACCAGGACCTGGGGTTGCTTTAACAGCAGATACTAAGATCCAAAGAATACCAAGTGGATCAGCTGCACAGTCCTTAGCTGTAGCATTACCTTCTTTTCAGGCCAGGGTTAATGCAAATCGTGCTGCACCTGCTGGAGGCTCTGACTGCTCACAGCCTGCAGGGATGACTTTGGCTGTTATGGAGGGTGGCAATGCCAAGAACTCTGCACTCATGGCAAAGAAGGCCCCGACAATGCCAAAACCCCAGTGGCACCCGCCATGGAAACTCTACAGGGTCATCAGTGGGCATCTTGGCTGGGTTCGATGTATTGCTGTGGAACCTGGAAATCAGTGGTTTGTTACTGGATCTGCTGACAGAACTATAAAGATCTGGGACTTGGCTAGTGGCAAATTGAAACTGTCATTAACTGGGCACATTAATACAGTTCGTGCTGTCATAGTAAGCACGAGGAGCCCATACCTATTTTCCTGTGGAGAAGACAAACAGGTCAAATGCTGGGATCTTGAATATAATAAGGTTATAAGGCACTATCATGGACATCTGAGTGCAGTGTATGGTTTGGATCTGCACCCGACAATTGATGTGCTGGTAACCTGTAGTCGTGATTCAACTGCACGGATTTGGGATGTGAGAACTAAAGCCAGTGTACATACATTATCCGGACATACAAATGCAGTTGCTACAGTGAGGTGTCAAGCTGCAGAACCACAAATTATTACTGGAAGCCACGACACTACAATACGATTATGGGATTTGGTGGCTGGAAAAACCAGAGTCACATTAACAAATCACAAAAAGTCAGTGAGAGCTGTGGTGTTACATCCAAGACATTACACATTTGCATCTGGTTCTCCAGATAACATAAAACAGTGGAAATTCCCTGATGGAAGTTTCATTCAAAATCTTTCTGGTCATAATGCTATTATTAACACATTGACAGTAAATTCTGATGGAGTGCTCGTATCTGGAGCTGACAATGGAACCATGCATCTTTGGGATTGGAGAACTGGCTACAATTTCCAGAGAGTTCATGCAGCTGTGCAGCCTGGGTCTTTGGACAGTGAATCAGGATTATTTGCTTGTGCTTTTGATCAGTCTGAAAGTCGGTTACTAACAGCTGAAGCTGATAAAACCATTAAAGTGTACAGAGAGGATGATACAGCGACAGAAGAAACTCATCCAGTCAGCTGGAAACCAGAAATTATCAAGAGAAAGAGATTTTAATGTGACTTTGTCTTCATGGCGTTTTGTTTTTTGTTTTTTATTCGCTTGGTGGATATCCAGTCATTCTGTGCTCTGGCTAGGAGAAACTCACATGTTCGAATCATTGCTGCTTCATATTTTACAATAAAATGTACTGTCTTCCAAAAAAAAATAAAAAATAAAAAAATATATAAAATACAGAACTTGGCTGGAGATCCTGGCTAGAGATCCTGGCTAGGCTGCTGATCAACTGAACGCTGTCTCCGTGTCTTCGCCGACTCCGTCCATACCTTTGGGGACCCCTGGACCTGCTGGGGTTGGACCCCAACAAATTCAAAGAACAAGAATACACGTGTCTCAGATATGCCTCAAGTTTATATAAAGATGCCCTATACACACATTTGCTACTAAAAATTGAAATAGAGAGCGGCGCACCCGCGCACCCGAGTGCTCAGTTTCCCACGGCGCCCTTGGCTCGGGCTTCTGGGCGGAGCGTGCAGTAACGCGAAGCCTCCGTTTCGGAGCACGGGGCTGCGCAATGGCGGAGCAACTTTCCCCGGGAAAGGCGACGGATCAGGTGTGCACCTTCCTGTTCAAAAAGCCTGGGCGAAAGGGGCCTGAAGGCCGCAGGAAGCGCCCGATCTGCGACCCAGAGCCCTGAGACAGCAGCAGCAACAGCGACAACGCAGGCTGCACTGTGGTCCGCCGGGAAAAGAAGCGGGCGACCCACAATCCGATGATACGGAAGACCCGTGGCAGTGGTAAACAGAAGGTGGTTTACTGTGAATTGAGTAGTGAGGAGGAGGAGGGGGATGGGAAGGGGAAGGAGGCTGTACTGGCTTCCAGTAATAATTTGTGGTTCTACAAGTCCACCCGCTCGGCGAAACCCGTGGGGCCAGAGGATATGGGGGCGACTGCTGTCTACGAGCTAGACACAGAAACGGAGCGTGACCCACAAAGCCATCTTTGAGCGCAGCCTGAAGATCCAGGAGGTGCTGAGAGGCAAGGAAGATGACAAGATCTATCGGGGAATCAATAACTATCAGAAATACATGAAACCCAAGGATACATCTATGGGCAATGCTTCCTCCGGAATGGTGCCGAAGGGCCCCATCCGAGCTCCCGAGCATCTACGTGCCACCGTGCGCTGGGATTACCAGCCCCACATTTGTAAGGACTCTAAGGAGACTGGCTTTTGCGGCTTCGGAGACAGCTGCAAATTATTGCCTCCATGACCGATCAGATTACAAGCATGGGTGGCAGATGGAACGTGAGCTTGATGAGGGTCGCTATGGTGTCTATGAAGATGAAAATTATGAAGTGGGAAGCGATTGCGAGGAAATACCATTCAAGTGTTTCATCTGTCGCCAGTCCTTCCAAAACCCAGTCGTCACCAAGTGCAGGCATTATTTCTGCGAGAGCTGTGCACTGCAGCATTTCCGCACGGCCCGGCGCTGCTACGTCTGTGACCAGCAGACCAATGGTGTCTTCAATCCAGCGAAAGAATTGATTGCTAAACTGGATAAGCATCAGGATGCAGAAGAGGATGGGAACTTGACTGAGGAAAAGGCAGGTGATGAAGTAGGTTCCTGGATAGATGGCTTGTGAAAGCATCAAGATGTCTTGCAGAAATCATTAAGCAGAAAGGACCACCTGGCGTTAAGAAGACCCTGGACAGGATGCCACCACGAACTAAAATGAGATTAAAGCTTCTTGTGCTGAAGCTTGCACAAGAACTGACCAATGAACAACGCAGCCCACAACCCTGAACCTTTTACTCGTGCTTACTCATGATATTTTGCCTTTAAAACTCCCCATTTTTAAGCCATCAGTGATCTGGGTTTTTAAGTGATAGCTTCCACTTCTTCTTGTGTGGTGCCCTGCAATAAAGCTACCCAAATTCCTCCACTACAAAAAATAAAAAAATAAAAAAAAAATTGAAATACATCAAAAAAAGTGTTACAACTTAAATGAGTACAAGAACACGGTGTATGCCTAAAATGACTTCATGTCATAATTCTCAGCAACACCAGACGAAGGACCTGGATGTAATAAGCAGTGACTACAGCCACATTGAAATACAGGTTCATTCTGGGGAAAAAAAAAAAAAAAAAAAGGATTGTGTTATCAGTAATGAAATGATCAAATGCTCCCTCAAATCTAAATAGCATTTGGCCCTCGCTGGTTTGGCTCTGTGGACAGAGCATGGGCCTGCGGATTGAAAGGTCCCAGGTTCGATTCCAGTCAAGGACACATGCCTGGGTTGCAGGCTCGATCCCCAGTAGGGGGCGTGTAGGAGGCAGCTGATCAATGATTCTCTCTCATCATTGATGTTTCTATCTCTCTTTCCCTCTCCTTTCCTTGCTGGGGTCCAATCCCAGCAGGTCCAGGGGTCCCCAAAGGTGTGGACGGAGTCGGCGAAGAAGGAATGACACGAAGACAGCCTTCAGTTGATCAGCAGCCTAGTCAGGACCTATAGCCAGGATCTCCAGCCAAAGTTCTGGTCGGAGTTCTGGTTAGGAACTGATGAGGATCTGATGTTTATTGTCTTGTTACATCCGTATTTATACCAGCCGATTTTAATCCTGTCAATTTCTATTACAAAGGTTAGGGCGTTTCTTATCTCCATTCCAGGGAGTAAAGATTATGTAGCTTAACTACCCGCCTGGCACTTAATTAAGGGGTTGTATCCCCTCCCTAACCTCAGGGAAAGATCCCCACCTGGGGAAACAACCTTTCTCGGAGAGGTGACCTTGGTCAAAACACATGGCGCTTAAAGGGAGCAAACATATTAAGAACAATATGCCATATATGCCAGGTCCATTGAAACATATGCTGTGCAGATGTTTCTTTCCTGTAGCGACTGTGTCAAGCAGCAAGGATGGACCAGCTTCCGGCAGTAACAGCTGCTGGTTGTCAACCAGGGGTTTGTCCATTACCACCCAGTATTATTGGCATGAGCATCTGGTTTCTGACAGCATATAGACAAGTAAACATACACCAAGAGAGTGAACTTTAATGTAAACTATAGACTTTAGTTGACAATAATGCCTCCATGTAGATTCATCACCTAAAGCACTGGCACTCTGGTGTGGGCTGCTGATAGTGGAAGAGGCTATGAGCGTGTGGGGTCAGAAGGTACATGGGAATTCTGCATTTTCTGCTCAATTTTGCTGTGAGCCTAAAATGGCTCTAAAAAGACAATATTTACATTATGAGCATCCCCACCCTCCCTCCCTTGGGAGAACTGGAGGCCCAGATCACATAAACTCACCCTTTTCTTCTTGCGGTTTTGAATAGCCTCATTCCTCCTCCTCAGCCATGTTGGAAACAGTCCTTTGAGGTCTCTTTTAAGACTTGCCATTGTCCTCACTCCACGTCTCCTCCTGTAGACCAGGCCATAACTCACCCCCACTACATACTCGGGCATTTCTTCTTCTCTGTCCTGCTGTTGGGGTGAATGGTTTTGTGGAAGGGAAGAGAATTGGATACTATGGTTGAGACTCAACTTACTAAGGTTTTTTGCTAGTGCTTCTGAGACAGCTTGAGTGTCAGCTGAAAGAAAAGAAATTTAAGATCCGTTACCCCCAAGTCACTAGTCTGGTCTCAGGGTCAAACTAGGCCTGCCCTTAAACAGGTGATCATGGACAGTGGGAGGTTTCCCAGGTGGAGGATTCCTTCTACCCACTGCGTTACCTACTGTGCTAGTCCAGAACACTGCACAGTGGAGGGCATACATTGAGAACGTGCTTTAAAATCCACTATTATGGGAAACATTGCCTTCAAACCTTTCTCTTTCCTGTTTTTGTTAGTTCTGAATGTTATATTTTTTCATGACGTCAAAAGTAGCTAAGTACATAATTCCAAGTGGAAGATTATGGGACAGAAAGTAGGTACTGGCAGTTATTCCATTGTCATTTGTGTAAATGTTTAATATAAATGAGGAAACTGGGCATGTTATTTATTTTTAATTAAGATCTGGTCTGTTAGTTGCAATAGCATGGATGGACCCAGAGGTGTGGGGGTTCAGAACCAGCCACACAAGATATGCCTCAGTGGTATATAGATTACTTTGAGCTAAAGGCAATGTTAGCTTCAGCCTCAAGTGAAACTTCTGCCCTTCTCTGTAATGACTGGAAGAACTTGAATCAGAGGCCTTGTCCATAATAAGAAAGTATCAGAGATAACCTCTTTTGGCCTATCTATAGGGCAGGAAAAACTCCTATTTACTAAAGGTCTGCTTTTCTTATCCACAATGACCCTTTGAAGCCCCCAAGATGTGTTATCTCACCCCCAGTTCAGAATGCTTCTATATACTAGTATCTTGATCCCCTTTCTGTCTCTGAACCTCTCCTGCATGTGAGTCTCTGACTCTCTTATGTATACAGTGTTCCCATGCATACGTATGTATTAAATTTGTTTATTTTCTATTGCTAATCTCTCTCATGTCTACTTGATTTACTAGACCAGCCAGAAGAACCTTCTCTTACAGAGAAAAGTTTGTCTCTCCTCCCCAAGGGTATTATGCTAAGTGAAATAAATCAGACAGAGAAAAAGACAAATACCATATGAGTTCACTTATTTTTTATTTTTATGTTTTTTAATCCTCCCCTGTGAATATTTTTTTCATTGATTTTTTAGAGGGGGGCATGCAGAAGGCAACCAATGGATGTGTCTCTCTCACATCAGTGTTTCTCTCTGTCTCTCCCTCTCCCTCTCCCTTCCACTCCTTTCATTGATTTTTTTGCACAGTGGAGGGCATACATTGAGAACATTTAGAGCCTGCAATGTAGGTACATGCCCTTGACTGGAATCGAACTTGGGACCCTTCAGTCCTCAGGCTGACTGGGCCATATAAGTTCACTTATATGTGGAATCTAAAGGACAAAATAAATGAACAAACAAAACCAAAACAAACTCATAGATACAAAGAACTAACAGGATTGTCAGATAGGAGGAGAGTTGGGGAAAAAGGTGAAGAGATTAAGAAATACAAATTGGTAGTTACAAAATAGTCACTGGGATATAAAGTACAACATAGGAAATAGTCACTAATCCTATTTATTAAATGCCCAGCTAACAAATGGCAGAATGACCAGTTGCTATGATGTGCACTGACCACCAAGGGACAGTTCTTGCATTGAGCGTCTGTCCCCTGGTGGTCAGTGCACTCCCACAGTGGGAGTACTGCTCTGCTGACCAGGATGAGTGGCGCTCCCACAGCGGGCCACTCCCTGCAGGCCAAGCCCCCACACCAGTGCACGAATCTGCGCACTGGGCCTCTAGTGTTATAACTGGGTGGGACCAAGTGGGTACTAGATTTTCTGGAGATCACTTTGTAAATTATATAAATGTCTAACCACTATGCATACACCTAAAACTAATTATATATATATATATATATATATATATATATATATATATATATATATGGCTAGTATGCAAAGTGTCCCCTCAGGAGTTCAACCAGGAGACCAGGATTTCGATTGCTTGCTATGATGTGTGCTGAACACCAGGGGGTGGCACAGAACATGGCGGGTGACCAGTGGCAGTGGGGTGCTGAGGGAGCAAGGGAAGGAGGAGGCAGGGAGGCGGGGAGGCAGGGAACCTGATCGGCCTTGATCGCCAACCAGGCCTAGGGACCCTACCCGTGCACCAGGTAGTATAAAATAATATTGAATGTCAATTGTAGTTTAAAAAAACCACTCTCTGGGAGCAACTTTGAGTCTCTATTCTGTGCATTAGATCTTCAGAATTTATTTATCTGCTAGTTGCACATGATTTGCTCTTAGTGCCTTAATGCTTATTGATTTCAGAGAGGAAGGGAAAGACAGAAACATCGATGTGAGAAACACATCCATTGGTTGCCTCTGGTCAGAGAGGAACTTGCAACTGCAGTACATATTCTATTCAGAATCGAACCCGGGATCTTTGTCCGCAGGCTGATGCTCTATCCACTAGGCCAGTGATGGCGAACCTATGACACGCGTGTCAGAGGTGACACGCGAACTCATTTTTTTGGTTGATTTTTCTTTGTTAAATGGCATTTAAATATAAAAAATAAAATCAAAAGTATAAATCTTTGTTTTACTATGGCTGCAAAGATAAAAAAATTTCTATATGTGACACGGCACCAGAGTTAAGTTGGGGTTTTTCAAAATGCTGACACGCTGAGACATGCCGAGCTCAAAAGGTTCGCCATCACTGCACTAGGGCATGAAATTAAAATTTTTTAACCAAAAGCAGTTTATGGCAGGTAGTCACATCCTAGGCTAGAATCTGCCCTGACAAAAGTCAATCTTTACCTTAACTAAGCCTTTCTGTTGTCTTTTGCATCTACAATAGCCTTCCTTTGGAATGTCAGGTCAACTCCTTTTTCCAAACCCCTTAGGGCCATGCCCCAGGGCCCAGACCACTAATCCTCTCATTGTTACTGTTATCACGCTAATTGTTGACTGTTAACCATCCAGTACCCACCCACGCCTGTCATTTTAGTTTTCATCCAATCCTAGAGGTTTCCCCTCTTTGCTTTCTCCCATCTTCCTAATCTATCACCAATGCAATATATAAAATAAGGTTTATAACGGCCATTCTCTTTGAGATTTTGCTTTCCTGTCTAGTTGACAACAGTTTGGCTCAAATAAACCCAACAATTCTTTACAGGTTTTGAACCTTTCTTACAAAGGGAGATCCAGATTATTTGTATTAATCCAGCCCTTGAAGGAGGAATATATTGAAGCAAAAACTCCTCAAACCAGAAGAGAAAGGACCGTAGCTGCCCCCAGTGACAAAACAGGAAGGCAAAAAGGGAAATCTCTAAGTGTGAAAACTGTCAACTGCGCACAGAAGGTGGCGCCCCAAGACTCATTTCGGGGACCCGGGAGTCAGAATCCACTTGGGATAGACTGGACTAGGAGCCTGCACTGGTTTCCTATCAGCGTTTTCCCATAAAAAACAACAACAGATAAGATCATGTTTTGTTAAGTCTTAGATAGCAAATTTTTAAAAGTATTCTCCTTTAAGCAGTCAGAAGACAATAGAAAAGATGTTGCTCATGACCTTTACTCTTGGGATTAACCTCTGACCTCTTCAGATTTAGGATCTCTAAATTTTTCTGCTATTTCAAAAATATCGGCAGGAAGAAAAAATAGTGGCAGGATTTACAAGTTTAAGGGAGAGGAAAAAGAAAACAAAACTAAAATAATCTTGGAAGCAAATGGACGTATTCATTCTTTCTGAATACTTGTGACTTTTCACGTATGAGTATAAAATATACATGCCCAAGTGGCAACAAAAGCACTTCTTTACATTGATGGTTTGTTCTCTTGGGGATCATATGCACCCCCAGCCTATTCCAGCTTCTAAATGCTGTCCTCATTCCTGGCTCCAGGCTCCCCTCACTTTACCTTTTCTGTCTCTCCTTCTGTTGTCACACAGTCTTTTCCGTCTGCCTCTCCAACTCCCTCTATAAGGAGCTTTGTGGTTACCTGGTTAATCCAGGATAATCCTCTGATCTCAAATCTGTTGATGTAAAGACTTTCAAACCTGTAGACCATTTTTATAAAAATTTATTTGAGCCAAACAGAGGATATGCCTGGAAGTGTTAACGTAAAAAAAAAAAAAACATTGAAACCTGTAGAGAATTTTTGTGAGTTTATTTGAGCCAAACTGTCGACATATGCCGGGAAGCAGAATCTCAACGAATTGAGATAGTGCTCCGAAGAATGGGGGGGTTACCATTGTATTTATACATTGCAATCAAAGGAGGGACATAGGTGAGTTACATGAAATTCAGTGGTAATAGATTAAGAAGGAGGGATAAAGCAAAGCGGGGAAACCCCTGGGATAGGACAAAAAGTAAAATGATGGACACATTACTTAGGTGGGTGCAGGAACAATTAACATGATAAATGAAAGAATCTTCGGCCTCTGTCCTGGGCCCAGCACACCTGGCCGTGCCCCAGGGGCTCCATAAAAAGGGAAGTCACAAGTTACCCAGACATCCCAAGGATGTGTTATCTTAGATGCAGAAAGGCAGATAGGCTCAGTTACGGTAAAGGTTGACCTTATCAGTGAAGATATCGGCTTAGGACGTAGCTGCCCACCATAACTGCTTTTAGTTAAGGTTTAATTTCAGACCATCCTTTGTGGTTTCTTTAGGTCTGCAAAACTGCCAAGCAGGCCTCTCCTGAGCTTGTCAGGTCAGCATATGGCCCCTTTCGTCCACAGAAGTAAGATTTCAATGGACTGAGAAAAATGTTCCTGAGAATAGTAGTTTGCAGAATCTTTTATGCATTTGAAATTAAGGAAGCAACATAAGGAAGATTACATGGAGGCAGGAAAAAGCAAAGTGGGGATTGGATTACAGGATACTTAAGATTAGGTGCTCTCTTAAGGGTTAATACACCCTTTGAGGTGTATTATTTCTGGTACTTCACAGGTATCTTTTTTAAATTTATTATTATTTTTTAATGTTTTTATTGAGTCTAGAGACAGGAAGGGAGGGGAGATAGAAACATCAATGATCAGAGAGAATTATTGATCATCTACCTCCTGCATGCCCCCCACTGGGGATCGAGCCCGAAACCCAGGCATGTGCCCTGACTAGGAATCAAACTGGGACCTCCTGGTTCCTAGGTCAATACTCAACCACTGAGCAACACTGGCTGGGAAAAAATGCTTTAATAAATTAATTTTAAATAGTAAAAAAAGAAAGAAGTTTATTTGAGCCAAACTGACAACATATGCTTGGGAGCAAGATTTCAAATGCTCCAGAGAATAACAGTTTCCCAGCTTCTTTTACGTATTAAACGGAGGGAACATAATTAAGGAGGGAACGTAAGAAAGATTGCTTGTAGGTGGGGAAAAAGCAAGGTGAGGACTGGATTACAGGATAGTTTACAAGACTTTGTTCTCTCTTGAGGGTTAATACCCGCTTCGAGGGAGATTAGTTTTGGTGTTTCTAAGGTGTGTTAACCTAGACTCGGAAGAGTAATGGACAGGGCTAGCTTAAACCCTTTCACTAAAAAAGTTACATGCGGGGGTGCGTGGCTCTCCACCATGGCCTGCCCAGTTAGGAATGTACGATCAGCCTGTGACATTACTTTCCATAGAACTATGGTGGGCAGTTAGACAGACATGGGCAGAACAAGGACTATGGGCCAGTCACAGAAGGTCTCCAGGACAGAATGCCCCGAACACCTAGCAATGGAAAAAACTGGCAGAGCAAGTATTGGAGATAAGTATTGTTCATCAGGACCTCGCCCCTAAGGCCCTCCTCTCCACCCTCTCTTCCCATCACACAGGTGGGAGTCTCCTGACCTTTTCTCCCCTGGCACGTGGTGAAACCATGTGATAGACCCTTCCCCCACCCCTAAAGACAAGGGGGCTGGAGGAAAGCCCCATCTCACTCCCACACAAGAACAGAAGATGCCTGGACAGACCCCGATATGTCCGTTTGAAGGAGAAAGCCGTTACCCTCTTCCCTCTGAGGGGTTAAAAGGAGCCCTTAGCCCTCTCTCCAGGGCAGCTCTTGGAGCCGCCCGCTGGACATTAATCTCCCAGTGTACTTTCTATTTACTTGCCTAATAAGTCTCTAGCGACGTTGAGTCGTGGCCCTGAATTTTTTTCTTAGCCAGAACCCCAGTACTGAGATTGCTGACCCCAGGTCTGGTCTGACACCAGCGCCTATAACAGAACCCCTGTTTTGTTTTCTGTCCACAGGCTAACCAGCCATGGGCAAACTACGGCCTGCTGGCCGGATCCGGCCCCTTTGAAATGAATAAAACAAACAAACAAAAAAAGACCGTACCCTTTTATGTAATGATGTTTACTTCGAATTTATATTAGTTCACACAAACACTCCATCCATGCTTTTGTTCCGGCCCTCCGGTCCAGTTTAAGAACCCATTGTGGCCCTCGAGTCAAAAAGTTTGCCCACCCCTGGATAAACTGTAGATTCTCCAAAAGCGAAGGCAGGGCAGTAAGTGAGGGAAACAGGCTCCCGGCTTTCCTCTCATCTCTGCACTGGATCCCCAGAGCCACTTGGTGCCCCAGCAGCATTGCTGCGGGTTCCGTGGCACCCCATAACTAGAGGAAGAAACCAGTCTTTCCTGAAATCTCATCCTACACCACACTGCGCATGCTGACAGTATTTGCTGTTCTGATAAACCTCACTGACTAGTTAACCAGTTAATCTATGACTCCAGCTAGCTCTACTCACACCGAAAACTGAGAAATCTGTCCCTCACACTGCCCTCTGCCCATGAACCCTGACCTGCACGCTGCTCTCCAGCGGGCTGTCATATTGCAGAGTCATTCCATGTTTTCCACTAGGACATTAAGTCATTCCAATAGAGGCAAGATTCCACCCCTGGGAATATTGAGTCTTCATTGTGGAATTTCAAGAACTAGGGTGGATCCCCACAAAGGAAGGCAACTTTAGGCGGGGGGGGGGGGGGGGGGGGGGGCGGGGACGGGGGGGGAGGGGCGGGGACGGGGGGGGGGCAGGGGGTGGAGAGGGAGGGAGTCAGTGCTGCCCACCCACCTTGCCTGTCGGGCTTCGCGGGCGGCAATGAGGACAGAAGGTCCTGGAAGCCTGGGGAGCCTCCTGCTGGGACAGCTCCAGGCGCCAGCGGGCAGCCAGCGCGAAGGGCATCCAAGGGCAGGGGGGCCCGCAGGGGCGGAGGGTCCCAGGCCCCCTGGGGCCGCCCCGCCAGACGCGGTCAGAGAGCAGTGGAGGGTACGCCTCATGTGACTCATTAACCCGGGGTCTGGACAATGTTCCAAAACAAGGGCCTCCTGTCTCCCTTCCCAGGCTTTCCCTCTCTTTGGAATACTTTTCACTAACAGACCCTATATTTTGGATCTATGGTTTGTTGTCTTCTGTTCCCACCAGAATGCATGCTCGTTGAGATCAAAACTTGGATTTTTGCCTGCGACTCTCTCCCCAGACCTGAAGCCAGCCAGGTACCTGGGGTGAAAAGATTTCTAATCTAAAAAAGACACCTGGAGAGCATTCAATAAATACTTGTTAAATGAAGAAAGAAAGAAAGAAAAGACACCTGGAGAGAAAAGGTGGGGTCAGCAGATAAGAAAGTGCAGCCAAGATTCCTGAGGTCCTAGATTACAACTGGCAGGTTAGAATATTAAAGGTACATTCTCTGGTTTAAAGCCTCAGGCAGATGAAGCCGTTTCACTGTTTAACATTCCTGGAGGGGAAATTTGCTAGAAAGTCCTCAGAGGTTAGTGAAAAGTTACGACGTTTAGCTTCAAAACTTCCTTGTCTTCTGTTATTTTTTCCAGCCCTGACATTTTTTTTTTTTTTTTTAATGGGAAAACGCTGATAGGAAACCAGTGCAGACTCCTAGTCCAGTCTATCCCAAATGGATTCTGACTCCCGGGTCCCCGAGATGAGTCTTGGGGCTCCACCTTCTGTGCGCAGTTGACAGTTTTCACACTTAGAGATTTCCCTTTTTGCCTTCCTGTTTTGTCACTGGGGGCAGCTACGGTCCTTTCTCTTCTGGTTTGAGGAGTTTTTGCTTCAATATATTCCTCCTTCAAGGGCTGGATTAATACAAATAATCTGGATCTCCCTTTGTAAGAAAGGTTCAAAACCTGTAAAGAATTGTTGGGTTTATTTGAGCCAAACTGTTGTCGACTAGACAGGGAAGCAAAATCTCAAAGAGACTGGCCGTTATAAACCTTATTTTATATATTGCATTGGTGATAGATTAGGAAGATGGGAGAAAGCAAAGAGGGGAAACCTCTAGGATTGGATGAAAACTAAAATGACAGACGTGGGTGGGTACTGGATGGTTAACAGTCAACAATCAGCGTGATAACAATAACAATGAGAGGATTAGTGGTCTGGGCCCTGGGGCATGGCCCTAAGGGGTTTGGAAAAAGGAGTTGACCTGACATTCCAAAGGAAGGCTATTGTAGATGCAAAAGACAACAGAAAGGTTTAGTTAAGGTAAAGATTGACTTTTGTCAGGGCAGATTCTAGCCTAGGATGTGACTACCTGCCATAAACTGCTTTTGGTTAAAAAATTTTAATTTCATGCCCTAGTGCAGTGATGGCGAACCTTTTGAGCTTGGCATGTCTCGGCGTGTCAGCATTTTGAAAAACCCCCAACTTAACTCTGGTGCCGTGTCACATATAGAATTTTTTTATCTTTGCAGCCATAGTAAAACAAAGATTTATACTTTTGATTTTATTTTATATATTTAAATGCCATTTAACAAAGAAAAATCAACCAAAAAAATGAGTTCGCGTGTCACCTCTGACACGCGTGTCATAGGTTCGCCATCACTGGCCTAGTGGATAGAGCATCAGCCTGTGGACAAAGGTCCCAGGTTCGATTCCAAATAGAACATGTACTGCAGTTGCAAGTTCCTCTCTGACCAGAGGCAACCAATGGATGTGTTTCTCATATCGATGTTTCTGTCTTTCCCTTCCTCTCTGAAATCAATAAGCATGAAGGCACTAAGAGCAAATCATGTGCAACTAGTAGATAAATAAACTCTGAAGATCTAATGCACAGAATAGAGACTCAAAGTTGCTCCCAGAGTGTTTTTTTTTTCAACTACAGGCGACATTCAATATTATTTTATACTACCTGGTGCACGGGTAGGGTCCCTAGGCCTGGCTGGCGATCAAGGCCAATCAGGTTCCCCGCCTCCCTGCCTCCTCCTTCCCTTGCTCCCTCAGCACCCCACTGCCACTGGTCACCCGCCATGTTCTGTGCCACCCCCTGGTGTTCAGCACACATCATAGAAAGCAATCGAAATCCTGGTCTCCTGGTTGAACTCCTGAGGGGACACTTTGCATACTAGCCAAGTGTCCTGTATAATAAAAGAGATATAAATACAGATATATATATATTATATTATATATTATAGAGGCCTGGTGCACAAAAATTTGTGCATTGGCGGCGGGGAGGGGGGTGTCCCTCAGCCCCACTTGTACCCTCTCACAGTCTGGGACCCCTTGGGAGATAATGACCTGCTGGCTTAGGCCCGCTCCTGGGTGGCAGAGGGCAGGCTCAATCCCTAGGTGCAGCCCCTGGTCGGGCTCAGAGCAGGGCCGATTGGGGAGTTGGGGCGCCACCCCCTGTCATGTACAGAGCAGGGCGGATTGGGAGGTTGCGATGCCACCCCCAGTCACGCTCAGGGTAGGGCCGATTGGGGGGTTGGAGCACCGCCCCCTGTCACATTCAAGGCAGGGTCGATGGGGAGGTTGTGACACCACCCCCTGTCACGCACAGAGCAGGGCCGATCAGGGGGTTGGGGCACCGCCCGCTGTCACCCACAGAGCAGGGCCGATCAAGGGGTTGGGGCACTCCCCCCTGTCACACTCAGGGCAGGGCCGATGGGGAGGTTGTGGTTCCACCCCATCACACACAGAGCAGGGCCCATGGGGGGGTTGGGACGCCGCACCCTGTCACACACAGAGCAGGGCCAATCAGGGAGTTGGGGCACCTTCCCCTGTCATGAACAGAGCAGGGCGGATAGAGAGGTTGTGGCCCCGCCCCCTGTCACACACAGAGCTGCAGGGCGATCAGGAGGTTTGGGCGCTGCCCCCTGTCACGCTGCTCCAGGGGCCAGGAGGCCTCGTGGCTCCGCTGATCCCAGTGCTAGGAGGCCTCGCTGCTCTGCTGATTCCGGTGCTGGGAGGCCTTGCAGCTCCGCTTGACACAGGGGCAGTGAAGCCTCGCTGCTTCGCTGATCCTGGTGCCGGGAGGCATCACTGATCCTCTGAACCCGGGTTCGGGAGGCCTCACAGTTCTGCTGATCCCGGTTCGGGAGGCCTTGCAGCTCCACTGATTCCGGGTTTGGGAGGCCTCGAGGCTCTGCTGATCCTGGGTTCGGGAGGCCTCGTGGCTCTGCTGATCCCAGTGCTGGAAGGCATATTACCCTTTTACTATATTATAGAGGCCTGGTGCACGGGTGGGGGCCAGCTGGTTTGCCCTGAAGGGTGTCCCGGATCAGGGTGGGGGTCCCACTTGGGTGCCTGGCCAGCCTGGATGAGGGGATGATGGCTGTTTGCAGCTGGTCACACCCCCTTCAGGGTGGGGGTCCCCACTGGGGTGCCTGGCCAGTCTGGTTGAGGGGTTGAGGGCCGTTTTCAGGCTGGTGGGTGACTGAAGCTCCCAACCTCTCCTTTTTTTCTTTTTTTTTAATCTGGGATTTATTTACCTTCTATGGCTGTCACTGGAGCTGAGAGCTGGCTTTAGCTCTGAGGCTATGCTCCAGCTCTGAGACCTCGGCTGCTGAAAGCAGGTTTCTGGGCTTTGTTTACCTTCTGTATTTGAAGCTTTGTTGCGACTCCAGCTCTGAGCCCGGCGGGCTTGTTTAGCTTCTATATTTGCAACATAGTTGCTTAGACTGCAGCTCAGAGGCCAGCAGCGGCAGGCGGAGAACCTTGGCTTCCTCCGTTACTGAAGCAAGCAAGCCTCCTGTTCGCTTCAGCTGCCTGGCTGCCGGCCGCCATCTTGGTTGGCAGTTAATTTGCATATCTCGATGATTAGCCAATGGGAAGGGTAGCGTAGTTACGGTTAATTACCATGTTTGCCTATTACTAGATAGGAGGATTTCTTGCTTAGGATAGGAAACCCCTATGACAGCTAACAAAGTACAATATTTCTACAATAATAATTATTATGATGATGTTGAAAATTGCAAGTGCCTGCTTTGTGACAGCCAGAGTTCTTGTAAACATTGTAAAAATAGCAATTTATTTTAGTGGATAGTATTACTGAAGGTTGGGTACTTGGCTTCCTTCCCCTAATCCTCCCGACCCTGGTGATTCTGGGGAGGTAGGCCATGTTTATAAAGAAATAATTTACTTTGATGATGATAAAGGTTCTGAACCATGAGCTACCCTCATCAAAGAATGGTAATGGTCACCCAACAAGAAAGGTACCTTTATTTACCTGTTATCTTTTGCCATCTTAATGTGCAATGATAAAGAGTTTTGTTTTCCCTTTACTTAGATGAAGTTGAAAGACAGGCTAGGCCAGTGGTCGGCAAACTCATTAGTCAACAGAGCCAAATATCAACAGTACAACGATTGAAATTTCTTTTGAGAGCCAAATTTTTTAAAGTTAAACTATATAGGTAGGTACATTGTTATTAACTTAATTAGGGTACTCCTAAGCTGGCCTTTACTAAAAACATCCTCATTTTATAATAATAAAGCCACCAACACAAAATAATTACAATTCTTACATTGATGACAAAAATACCTGTAGGATTTGCAGCTGGTTGGAAAAATACAGGTAACTTTATGCTTCAAGTAGGTACTTTTGTCACCTGGGAGCGATTTGCAGACTGACTAGCACTAACCACTGCACAATGAGACTGCTGACTGACTGGCTCACTCAACTCCTGCATGAATCGCGTGCACCTCCCCCGCGCTGCCTATCCCACTGCCCGCCTGTTGCCGCGTCTCCCGTCGCCCGACCAACCAACACCCCCCGCTTCTTCTAAGGCCACTTCTTCAAAATAGACTCGCCCAGGCCGAAAACCGACTTCTGCGCATGGGCCACGAAGTTTCAATCGCACGATACGTGCGCACCTGCATGTGGTATTTTGTGGAAGAGCCACACTCAAGGGGTCAAAGAGCCGCATGTGGCTCGTGAGCCCGAGCTGCGGTTTGCCGACCACTGGCCTAGGCCATCTTAGTCTTATCCTCTCCCCTCACCCCCACCCCCAAACTCTCATATAGTAATTAACAAAGGACAAATGGGTTTTTCAGATTTAAGTCTTTCTTTTCTTTTTTTTGCTTGAAAGATGGCCACTTTTTCTCTTCCCTTCAGAATGTTGCCATTTTATTCAACGCATTCCCCAAGCCTCCTTCTCCCAGCTCAAATCTTGTGCTGGAGCAGAGTTAAAGCCACGCCACATGACCAGTAAGAGCGGTGGCTTAAGAAAGGGGTTCCCCTAAGTCAGCTGCCAAGAGCTCAAAGGCCAGTCCCACTGCCTATTCCCTCCGCTGGGAGGGCCCACCACTCTAGGCCTTGAAAAGCTATTTACAGTGGGGGGACACTTACAAGTGTCGCGACTAATGAGTTTTTCAAGATATGAGCCGTCTGTCTCCCCGCCGATTTTTTGCTTTGAGTTGCGAGCTAAAATTCGGGTTACGAGCCAGCTTCAGATACCCCACCGCTAGTTGGTGCAGCGAACGTCACAGTGAACGCCACAACATCAGCCCAGCATCCCCTGTCTCACTCGTTCACAATTGATTTGACATACGAGTAATTTGAGTTATGAGCTCCGTCACGGAACGAATTAAACTCGTAAGTCAAGGCCCCACTGTATTTCCAAAGCTACACATTTCCATTCCACCACAACAAAGCTTTCTCAGAGCACGCAACACAGCGCCCTCTTCCCCAGTCCCTAGAAAAACAGCACCACCAGGCCAGCGGCTCTTCCCCAAGCGTGCCTGCCGCAACCCTGGTCCCCTCTGGGGACCCCAACCGGGGAAGTCAGGCAAAGGGAGGCTGAACCCAGGGCAATATTCTAAAGCCCGGGAGAGTGCAGACTGCCCGTAAGCGGAACTTCGCCCACTCACCACCCAAGTCCTGTAACACCACAGCCAGGCCGGCCACCCGAAGGGGTTGCAAGTTTCAATGCTCCCTGCAAAAGTCTATCGGGGCAGCTGGGAACGAAAGGCAACCCCCAGTCCTCTGGCAACGCTGTCCCTCCTGAATTAGACATACACACCCTGGGATATCTGTTTCCTGTGCGGAGAGAGGGAGAAATGAAGGATGGGGGGGGGGGGGGGCCTAGGGACTGTGAGGGAGTAGAGTGTGGCGATCTGTGAGGGAGTAGAGTGTGGCGATCTGTGAGGGAGTAGAGTGTGGCGATTTGTGGAGGGAATGACTAAGGGCCTGGTAAAGTCAGCTCTTTGCCGGGGACAGAGCTGGGTTTAGGGGCGGCGGGCCTGCCCAACGATTTGTTGTCAGTATCCTGGTCGCTGGCCCGCAAACACCCACCTCCCCCAAATCATCGCAACCGGCCAAGAGGCCCCTAACAGCCCCAACCCCTTGGCAGAAGGAAGAAACTTGTCCACGGGCCTCCAGCGCCAGGGGCTGCGGTTTGCCTCTGGGGACCACTTTAAAGGCCAGAATAATAATGATCATAAATAAAAGAATTAATAGTGTTTTGTTTCCTTCCAAGTCTTTGGGAAAATGAAATTCAGGTTTTCGACTGATCCGCTAACATTTATAGTCGCCTGTGGCGAAGCAGGGTGTGTGTGTGTCTGGGAGGAGGGGGGGCTGGGGGGGTTGGATTGGTGCTCAAGGTGGGGAGCCTGAGGAAGGTGCAGAGGCGCACTTCAGGGAGGGGGCAGTCAGGGGACCCGGGTCCCCAACGCCATTTGTGGGGCTGTAGTGCCCACCCGCCCACCTTACCTGTGGATGCAGTTTCAATGACAAGGGTCAGTGGTCAGGCAGGATTCAAGCCCAGCTCCAGGGGCGCCACTTCCCGGGCTCCCAGCAGGCCCCCACGCCCAGCCCCTGGCCGGGCTCTCCCCCTGCGGCGCCAGCCTCACCCCTTTGGTGTCACCGCTTCATCCTCCCCTTCCTCCTGATCCCGGCACCAAAAATGAAAACCAGACAGAGGCCGAAATCCAGACTACAGGCTTTGTTAGAGGAGAAGCACCTGCCAGGCTGTCTAGCAAGGGAGGACAGCAACTGGTGCAGGGGTGGGCACGCCTTTTGAGGAGCGGAATGGGAAGGGGTGGGGGCTTAGTGTACTCGGCGCACACTGATTGGTGCCTTCCTGTATGGTCCATATAGGAACAAGGGCTGAGGGTATTTGGCAGGTGTGGATTGGTGGTCCAATGTATAGTCCATATAAGGTACAGGGTTAGTCACTCAGGTATTTCTGGGCTGCAGGTTACCTCATACTCCGCTCACCAGTTGGGGGAAGGGAGGATCTATCACCTCCTGGTCCCCAAACCACTGGGACCTGGGGCCGGCCAGTGGCAGCAGCTCTTCTTGGGGATTGGGTGGCATGACCATGGCTGGCATCCCCAGGCATGGTGATGGCGACTGGGGGGATGGAGGTGTGGTGGCCGGACTGGCTGGTGCTCCCTGCTGCTGCCCCTCCCTCCCTGCCAGGACTTGGGGCTTGGGAGACTGCTGTGTATTCTATTCGCTGCCTCCACCACTCTGAAGCTCCTCCTTCTGTTGGGGGCCAATTGGGCCTGGCTGGCTGGGAGAAGATGGGGATGAGGGGCTGGGAGGTAGGGGGCTGGAGGGATGAAAGGGGAGGGGCGAGGGGGTGGGAGGTGGGGATGGGGGACTAGAGGTGATAGGGGGTGGGGGGTAGGGGGGGAGTAGGGGTAGTGGTGGGGGGCAATCAGAGCCTGGATCAGGCTGGTTGGCTGCCGCAGTGGGTGTCATAGCCACCAGTTGTCCCAGTCATTCTGGTCGCTCTGCCATCATGGTTGCTGGGCTTTTATATACATAGGTAAAATGTGGGCCCTCCGTAGACCAGGAGGAGTCCATCTCAGCAGATAAATTCCTTCTCGGTACTCACATAAAATGAATCTATTCTCTTGGGATCCACACTCTTTTATTTTTTTAAATATATTTTATTGATTTTTTACAGAGAGGAAGGGAGAGGGATAAAGTAAAACATCGATGAGAGAGAAACATCAATCAGCTGCCTCCTGCACACCCCCTACTGGGGATGTGCCTGCAACCCAGGTACATGCCCTTGACTGGAATCAAACCTGGGACCTTTCAGTCCACAGGCCAACGTTCCACCCACGGAGCCAAACCAGTCAGGGCGGGATCCACACTCTTATGCTCCTTTCCCCAGCTCTATTATATAATCCTAGCTACTACTGCTTCCTATGGAAAGATAATTCATTTTATTTTAATTTTCAAGAATACAAAATATAAATGGTCTCCACCAGAAATTGAGGGTTGGTGCTGTGGAGGCTGTGTGCATCGTTCACCATCACAGAACACTTTTGGTTCTATTTCTTCCTTCAGGTCCTTCAGTGCATCACAGTCAGGTGGAGAAACCAGTGAGAAATGGAGAGAGTCTCCCTTAAGTAGCCTGAAACTGGAATAGTGCATAGTAAGGAACTTCCTTCCATGAAAGGAGTTACCTATGGAATCCATGATGGCATGTGGACTGTATCTGCCCTAGAAATGTAAATAAAATGTATGTTTGTTCACCAGGCCAGTTGGCAAACTACAGCTGAAACCAGGCTTATTTCCCCGGCAGTTTTCTTCTTCTTTTTTTTTATAAATATGTTTTATTGGTTTTCTACAGAGAGGAAGGGAGAGGGATAGAAAGTTAGAAATATCAATGAGGTAGAAACACCGATCAGCAGCCTCCTGCACGCCCCCGACTAGGGATTGCTGGGGTCCAATCCCAGCGGGTCCAGGGGTCCCCAAAGGTGTGGACGGAGTCGGCGAAGAAGGAATGACACGAAGACAGCCTTCAGTTGATCAGCAGCCTAGTCAGGACCTATAGCCAGGATTTCCAGCCAAAGTTCTGGTCGGAGCTCTGGTTAGGAACTGATGAGGGTCTGATGAGGATCTGATGTTTATTGTCTTGTTACATGCGTATTTATACCAGCCGATTTTAATCCTGTCAATTTCTATTACAAAGGTTAGGGCGTTTCTTATCTCCATTCCAGGGAGTAAAGATTATGTAGCTTAAGCATGATTAACTACCCACCTGGCACTTAGTTAAGGGGTTTTATCTCCTCCCTAACTTCAGGGAAAAATCCCTACCTGGGGAAACAACCTTTCTCGGAGAGGTGACCTTGGTTAAAACACATAGCGCTAAGGGGAGCAAACATATCAAGAACAGTATGCCACATACACCAGGTCCCCCGAAACATACGCTGTGCAGATGTTTCTTCTCTGCAGCGATTGTGTCAAGCGGCAAGGATGGACCGGCTCCCGGCAAGGGATGTGCCCGCAACCAAGGTACATGTCCTTGACCGGAATCGAACCTGGGACCCTTCAGTCCGCAGGCCGACGCTCTATCCACTGAGCCAAACCGGTTCTGGCGCCCCAGCAGTTTTCAGTGTGTTTGGAACCTTGTACTTTCTGTCTGGGGTGTCCCCTTCCTCAAACTTCAATTGTGGTTTTCATAACCACCTCATCAAAGGGGAAGGATGAAGCAACAAAGAGACAAGGGGCCCCTGTCTCATATGAACGCTGTATGGGTAAGAAAAACATGTTCCTTGACCATGTGAAGGTCTCTGGCAGGGTCTGAAAATTAAACCGACAAAGACAATTATCAGGAGAGAAACATACAAATTTACTTAATGTAAGCTTCATATGACAGGAGTCTTCATAAGGAAATGAAGACCTGAAAGGCATGATTAAACCTGAGTGTTTTTCTGCTAGGTGTTATGAATGAAGAGTTGTGGGAAGGATATAATAAAACAAAGAGTATGCACTAAGTATAGAAAACTGGGAAACTGAGCAAGTCCTGTTCATTTGGCTTCTTAGTGTCCCTCTGTCTTGAAGATAAGGAGGCTGCTATCCTTCAGGTATGGGGAGGGCCTCCTAACCTGAGGATTTTATGACCTGCCTCAGGAGAGATGGTCAGACGAAGGGAGACTTTCTTGCTTCTGCTGTTTTCTCAAACACCTTAAAATAATTCAATTGTGCCAAGTTACTGTAACAGGACAACCAATGGGTCCAGGCTGCCTGCCTTATTGGAGCCAATAAAGCAGAGGCAGGGTTGAATCATATATGAGCATTTATTACTGTTACAGAAGACTGGAGAAAAACCAAGTTATGCTTAGAGAAAGGGAGTTACATTTTATTATTACATTCTGCTCAGGCCCAGAGAAAAATGTGTCTTTCGCATTCTGGGCTCCCCCCTCCCCACACACACACGGAGGAAACTCTCTCTATTTATACTTTTTCTAGTCCTTTGCCTCCCAAATTTGGAATGAGACTTCAGGGCCTTCTGAGAAAGAAGGCCTGTGTGCTGGGAAGGGGTCATGAGACCATGTCTCAAGGCCTGGCCTGGTGCCAGCACTGACAACTCTGTCTGGGGCATAGTTTATGGCCTCGCTGGATTGGGAGAAGTCTTATTTTCCTTATTATTTTAGCAAGCAAGTGTTTACAGAAGCCAAAATAACAGGGTTAAAATTTGAAACAGCAGTTTTTATATAAGATGGATGCCTCATTACAATACTGCCAGCAGTATGGGAAAGCAGCAGGTCATCCACAAAAATCTGCTCTCCAGCCCTCATAAGCCAGCTGCATATATTGGGTAGGACAAAGATTATATGGGGGATCAGGCAGTACGTTTTATTGTAAAATATGAAGCAGCAATGATTCAAACATGTGAGTTTCTCTTAGCCAGAGCACAAAATGACTGGATATCCACCAAGCTAATAAAAAACAAAAAACAAACGCCATGAAGACAAAGTCACATTAAAATCTCTTTCTCTTGATAAGTTCTGGTTTCCAGCTGACTGGATGAGTTTCTTCTGTCACTGTATCATCCTCTCTGTACACTTTAATGGTTTTATCAGCTTCAGCCGTTAGTAACCGACTTTCAGACTGATCAAAAGCACAAGCAAATATTCCTGATTCACTGTCCAAAGACCCAGGCTGCACAGCTGCATGAACTCTCTGGAAATTGTAGCCAGTTCTCCAATCCCAAAGATGCATGGTTCCATTGTCAGCTCCAGATACGAGCACTCCATCAGAATTTACTGTCAATGTGTTAATAATAGCGTTATGACCAGAAAGATTTTGAATGAAACTTCCATGAGGAAATTTCCACTGTTTTATATTATCTGGAGAACCAGATGCAAATGTGTAATGTCTTGGATGTAACACCACAGCTCTCACTGACTTTTTGTGATTTGTTAATGTGACTCTGGTTTTTCCAGCCACCAAATCCCATAATCGTATTGTAGTGTCGTGGCTTCCAGTAATAATTTGTGGTTCTGCTCCTTGACACCTCACTGTAGCAACTGCATTTGTATGTCCAGATAATGTATGTACACTGGCTTTAGTTCTCAGATCCCAAATCCGTGCAGTTGAATCACGACTACAGGTTACCAGCACATCAATTGTCGGGTGCAGATCCAAACCATACACTGCACTCAGATGTCCATGATAGTGCCTTATAACCTTATTATACTCAAGATCCCAGCATTTGACCTGTTTGTCTTCTCCACAGGAAAATAGGTATGGGCTCCTCGTGCTTACTATCACACCACGAACTGTACTAATGTGCCCAGTTAATGACAGTTTCAATTTGCCACTAGCCAAGTCCCAGATCTTTATAGTTCTGTCAGCAGATCCAGTAACAAACCACTGATTTCCAGGTTCCACAGCAATACATCGAACCCAGCCAAGATGCCCACTGATCACCCTGTAGAGTTTCCATGGCGGGTGCCACTGGGGTTTTGGCATTGTCGGGGCCTTCTTTGCCAGGAGTGCAGAGTTCTTGGCATTGCCACCCTCCATAACAGCCAAAGTCATCCCTGCAGGCTGTGAGCGGTCAGAGCCTCCAGCAGGTGCAGCACGATTTGCATCAACCCTGGCCTGAGAAGAAGGTAATGCTACAGCTAAGGACTGTGCAGCTGACTCACTTGGCATTCTTTGGATCTTAGTATCTGCTGTTAAAGCAACCCCAGGTCCCGGTGGATAGGGATGTGTACCGGTCACCAAATATTCAACTCCTTGTCCTTGATTTGCAGGATATTGTTTATGACCATAGGAATCTGATACATTCTGAGGACCTTTCTCTTTAGAATTTTCTTTCAAAGTAGGCATGTGCAACACAGGACCATACTCATTCCGTAGCTTGATTGCCATTTTTCGTTTGTGACTCTCTTCATCCAAAGGCACAGGTTTTCCATCATCAGCTACAAACCTGTCATGGGTCCTCTTCAATGACCTGAACACAAGTGTATGCACAGAATGCTTCTGTACCTCCTCCACTATGATGCTGCCGTGTTTTCTGTGCCTCCAGCAGCAAATAAACCAAGTTCTGTGTTTTACCGTCTTGCTGCATCTGTATTTATACCAGTTGATTTTAATCCTGTCAATTTCTATTCCAAAGGTTAGGGCGTTTCTAATCTCCATTCCAGGGAGTCAAGATTATGTAGCTGAAGGGTGATTGTTTGTAGTTAAAGTGATTAACTACCCGCCTGGCATTTAGTTAAGGGGTTTTATTCCCTCCCTAACCTCAGGGAAAAATCGCTGCCTGGGGAAACAACCTTTCTGGGAGAGCTGACCTTGGTTAAAACACATAGCTCCAAGAAGGTGAGCAAACATATTAAGAACAGTATGCCATATATGCCAGGTCCCTTGAAACATATGCTGTGCAGATGTTTCTTCCCTGCAGCGACTGTGTCAAGCAGCAAGGATGGACCGGCTCCCAGGGAATTCCCCCCCTTTTTTTAAATGATAGCCCATGTAAATCCATGGCCACCTCTAGGACTGGGTTGTTTAAGACTTGGAAGAAGACTGACAAGCAACGATAGCGAGCATATCTATAAACATAGCGGATGGAGTGCCTAGGGCTGTTGTCGGTAATTCTTAAACACAGATGGACCACATTCCAAGGTTAACTACCAGTCCAAGGTTGACTTCTGGGGGCAAGGTTGATTCCAGGTCCTGGAGAGGGGTAGGGTGTACAAGTCCCAGCCAGGTTAGAATGTGCTTTCTTTAATCAGAACAAATGATCACAGTTAACAGAGAATGATTTCTTATAACTAATAGCTAGTCTCCAATATTCTATTTCTGCCCCTACTCCTATATAATAAAAGGGTAATATGCAAATTCACCCTAAGTGCAGAACAAACAGTTGCTATGATGCACACTGACCACCAGGGGGCAGATGCTCAATGCAGGAGCTGCCCCCTGGGAGTCGGTGCACTTCCACAGGGGGAGTGCTGCTCAACCAAAAGCCGGCTCATGGCTGGCCAGTGCAGCGGTGATGATGGGAGGTGCTCCTGCTTCTGTGGCAGTGCTAAGGATGTCCGACTAAAGGCTTAGGCCCTCTCCCTGCGGGGAAGCAGGCCTAAGCCAGCAGGTGGACATACCCCGAAGGGTCCCGGACTGTGAGAGGGTGCAGAATGAGCTGAGGGACCGCCCCCGTCCTCCCCCCGAGTGCATGAATTATCATGCACCAGGCCTCTAGTAGTACCATAATTTAGGTTAGGGTGTCTTGAACCCTATCAACTTATCTCTTAATTTGGGAAGTGAAATCCTTCCACCTAGCTTGTTTCTTATTCTTAAAAACAAAATTCAACTTCCTAAATTTAAAAGATCTGATTTGATTTATTTGATGATTCATGAATTTGGGCAGCATCCAATTTAGCAGAAGGAGCTGTGAAGAGCTATATAAGGAGAGATTCTATAGGAAGAAAGGGCCCTGCAACCAAGGTTTGTGCCAGATGCTCTATTCACTGAGTCAAACCTGTTAGGGCAGTCCTAAGGGTTTTTTGTTGGTTTGTTTTTTAATATATTTTATTGATTTTTTAAATTGATTTTTTACAGAAAGGAGGGGAGAGGGGTAGAGAATTAGAAACATCGATGAGAGAGAAACACCAATCAGCTGCCTCCTGCACACTCCCCACTGGGGATGTTTTCGAAACCAAGGTACATGCCCTTGACTGGAATCGAACCTGGAATCCTTCAGTCCACAAGCCGATTCTCTATCCACTGAACCAAGCCTGCAAAGGCAGTCCTAAGGGTTTTAAGGGTGGAGATTTTAGTGGAGGTTCAAGGGGAAAATCTCAATAGACTATTCAGCAGTTTTACAGCTGTGTCCTTTCAGGGTTGTGGTCTCCACTGATTCGTGGGCCCCAGGGCAAAGGATCCCTATTCAATGAAGCTGGTCTGGAGATCAGCTGTGGCTGGTTTTGTTTCTCTTCTGGGTCTGGAGCTGAAATGCAACTGAGACCTAGATGATATCTCTAGGGAGGAAAGGTCAGGGGGTCCATACCTCCAGGGGAGAAAAGGTCATCCTGGGAAAAGGTCCCACCCTGCATTTTGTCCTTTGCTTGGCACCGGGTCTTTGTGTGTTGATGACTGGTACATGGCCATCTTCCTTGCTCTGCTCATGTGTGCCTACCACAAAAGGAATGTATGCAGGTGGTGACATTTTTAAGAAAGTGAGCATCTAAAAATGTTTCATCCTTGCTCGGTAGTATGGCTGAGTACAGAATTCTAGGTGAGAAGTCATCTTCCTTCAGAAATTGGAAAGAATTTCTTCATTATCCTCTTGTTAGTAACTAGTGTGGTTAAGGAATTTGAAACCATTGTATTTCCTCATCTTAGATTCTCATTTTCTTATATTTTCTCTCCTACTTTTACATCTGTGTGTGATTTTGCCTTACTTATTAAGAAAATATCTTTGACTTTATTTTCAAACCCTTTTTTGTTGTTTCTAATATAAGCTTCTAATTTCTAGGTACCGTTTTATGTCCTTTTTTGAACTATAAAGGAAAAAGATTAACTAGAGAGCTGTTATAAATTTTAAAGATTTTGTTATCTGATCTTTTAAAGCATATTTTAGGGATTGTCTTTCTGAACAACCCTCTTCATATATTTACCTTCTGTTGCTTCTGCCTCAGTTTCTGTCAGGTTGAAGTAAACTGAACCTCCTCCATCTATCCCCCCAACACCTTCCTATAGATGTGCTTCTCTCACCTTTTCCTTAAACCCGGATTTCTTTTTTCTTTTTTTAATGTATTTTTTATTGATTTCAGAGAGGAATGGAGAGAGAGAGAGAGAGAGAGAGAGAGAAATATTAATGATGAGAAAGAATCATTGTTCAGCTGCACCCTGCAAGCCCTACACTGGGGATCAAGCCAGCAAGGCAGGCATGTGGCCTGACCTGGAATTGACCTCCTGGTTTATAGGTTGAAGCTCACCCACTGGGCAACGCCAGCTGGGCAAACTTGGATTTCTTGAGTGAAAGTGTATGTCAGCCCTTTTCACTGTCTCACCTCTATATGTTAAATCTCCTGCAATCTGATTTTTACTCTCACTTCTCCCCTGGAAGTCTCTGAGACCCTTGTAGGAGGGGGGCTCAGGGCAAAAAGGAGAACAGCAAAGAGATGAACAATAGGAGGAGAAAGTTAAGAGAGCCATAAAGCCGTGCTTCTTAAGCTTTAGCATGCATTTGAGTCACCAGGGAACTTTAAAATGATGGATGAGAACCCCAGTCTTTGGTTCAGTAGGTTCAGGTTGAAGTTAATTATATCTAATCATATCTAACAAATTACCAGGGGCTGTTGAGACTGCCTGTCTGGAGGCCATGCTTTCAAGAACCACTTGAATAAAGTGCTGTGACACAGCATGTTTATGGCTATTCTTTATCCCCTACAAAAGTATTTCTTTTGTTTTGTTTTGTTAATTTTCACCCAAGGATATTTTTCCATTGATGTTTAGAGAGAGTGTAAGGAGGAGGGAGGGGGGAGAGAGAGAGAGAGAGAGAGAAAGTGAGAAACATGGATATGAGAGACACACACATAAATTGGTTCCCCCCAACACCAACCCCACCAGGCACAGGGATCAAACTTGGAACCCAGGTACTTGCTCTTGACCAGCAATCCAACCTGAGACCCATCGGTCCTCAGGTTGATGCTCTAACCACTGGTCCCAGCCAGCCAGGGCCCCTACAAAAATATTTCTTGATCATAATGTCATCTCTTTTTACTAAAAACAAGCAAGATTGCTTTTGAGTATTTTCTCATAGTTTCCAGCTGAAAAGGGGATGGAGAAGGTTGTACATTGAAGAGGAGTGAGAAAAAGAAGATGGGGGCAGCTGGGGATTTGTTCTACTTCCTGTAGAAAATCAGCAGTTAATGTTGGTGCTCTTCGCTGGAATTCAGTACAAGTACTGGGGTGAAGGGCAGCAATTATAAATTTAATTAATCTCAGTTGCTTAGCAATGTTAGCTGCATTAAAAGGTGTAGCTTATAAAATGAAATTATAGATCTAAAATAACACACCCATAAAATATCAAGCTAATCAGCTGTTTATAACAGACACTTACTTCCTCTTAGAACAGTGGTTCTCAAACTTGGTTGCACATTAGAATCACCTGGGAATCTTTTTAAAATCTTGATTTCTGGGCCTCATCCTCTGGAAATTCTGTTTCTTTGTTATGGGGTGGGGCCACAACATTAATAACAAAGAAACAGAAATTCTGGAGGATGAGGCCCAGAAATCAGGATTTTAAAAAGATTCACAAAGGAAAAAAAAAAAGATTCCCAGGTGATTCTAATGTGCAGCCAAGGTTGAGAACCACTGCCTTAGAAGCATCAAAGATTTAGGATGAGCCAGGCAAGGAAAACTTTAAGGAAACTTTCTCAGTCAACGTAATTGGGAGTTGATCCAAAAATGGGGGAAACTGCCCTTTTCTGCTCTGCTCTAGAATGAGCCAAGTCTGGCTCACAAACCAGTAGTCATCTCTGGAAGTAGAATTTGAAAAAAAAAACCCAACACAAAAAACAAAACACTAAATTTTAAGGATACACCCATCGAGGCTCCTGATAAATTTCCCAGCCTAAGGGCCAGAGGGCATGCTTATCTCTTGGAAAGCAGCTGCAGAGTTTTCTAATTAGCCCACTAACAGGAATACTCCACCTTAAACTCTTTAGTCATCAGTAATTTGCTTTCAAATAGGCTTGTTGATTGGTTTACCGGCATTGTTTAGTTTAGCGCTTTCCCCACATTTCAGTGCTGTTCTTTCCAGGCTGCTTTGTAGCAACTTGTGAGTTTTGAGCATCACCTTCAGCTTGAAATCTTTGCAGACGGGTTCTAGGAGGAACTTCAGGCTGTGACTAGACTTGCAATGGATTCACCAACAAAGCTTAATGCCCCCTCCACTGGGTCATTTCCTCAGATGTCCAATGAAAGCTATTCAGGTAAGACAGATGCTGCCCTTTTTGACTACAGGGGTTGGGGAAGTGAGGAGCCTCCCCTCCGTCCTTAGGGGGATGCCTTCAGTGATTTAAAGAAGAATACAGCTAAGTAGGCCCCTCCCGTGGGGGAAAAAGCACAGGGGACAAAGAGGAAACACAAGAAACTTAATTTCATTTTAAAGCAAAGTTTATATAATTTTTTATTATGGATTTCAGAGAGGAAGGGAGGGGGACAGAGAGAGAAATACTCATGCTGAGAGAGAAGCATTGATTGTCTGCCTCCTGCACATGGCCCACTGGGGGTCAACCACGAAACCAGGGCATATGCTCTGATGGGGAATCCAACCATGGCCTCCTGTTTCATAGGTCTATGCTCAACCACTGAGCCATGCCAACCCCGCAACATTTTTTAATCTTGCCAAAATTTTCAGTATTAGCTTTCTAGCTAAATCTACCCTTTAGCAGTGGTTCTCAACCTTCTGGCCCTTTAAATACAGTTCCTCATGTTGTGACCCAACCATAAAATTATTTTCGTTGCTACTTCATAACTGTAATGTTGCTACTGTTATGAATCGTAATGTAAATATCTGATATGCAGGATGGTCTTAGGCGACCCCTTTGAAAGGGTCGTTCAACCGCCAAAGGGGTCATGACCCACAGGTTGAGAACCACTGCTTTAGGGGATATTGATAAACAGGAAAAAGGTGGCTTTCAGGTAACAGAAGAAAGGGACCAGTGAATGTGCACCAGGTCCTACACCATCACCCACACTACTCAGCCACCATTGCTCAGGATAATGTTTCAAAGGAGTGAGCCTGGGAGTGGGTGAGGCTCCCAGAAAAACTAGGCCACAGAAAGGAAGCAGGAAGGTGGGGACCTACTTAGCAGTATCCTGGAACACTGCTTCTAAGAAAGTCCTAATTTATATTGTAAGCCCCTTCACAGCTTTATTATCTGGCATGCATATGTGTGAGATATGCTGAATGGTTTGTGAGGGAAGAGCAAGAGTTAAAGTGGTTGGCTTCCCATAATATCGGATTTGAGTAGAAAGATTTACTACCATGAAAAATCTGGGAGTACCTGGAGAGGGTAATAGCCATTTCAACTTACTTCCTACTCTGCTTAATGCTGGGGAGAGACTGTTTTAAGTGAGGTTTCTTGGCTTTTTCACTAGAGTGGTTCTTTTTCCAGAAAAATTTAGTAGAGTTACAGTTACAAAGTTGAACTGTGGAAAGATTTTGACTCTTATTAATGCTTTACGTCCCCTCATTCATATTAAACATTTACACAAATGACAATGGAATAACTGCCAGTACCTACTTTCTGTCCCATAATCTTCCACTTGGAATGATGTACTTAGCTACTTTTGACGTCATGAAAAAATATAACATTCAGAACTAACAAAAGCAGGAAAGAGAAAGGTTTGAAGGCAATGTTTCCCATAATAGTGGATTTTAAAGCACGTTCTCAGTGTATGCCCTCCACTGTGCAGAGTTCTGGACTAGCACAGTAGGTAATGCAGTGGGTAGAAGGAATCCTCCACCTGGGAAACCTCCCACTGTCCATGATCACCTTTTAAGGGCAGGCCTAGTTTGAGCCTGAGACCAGACTAGTGACTTGGGGGTAACAGATCTTAAATTTCTTTTCTTTCAGCTGACACTCAAGCTGTCTCAGAAGCACTAGCAAAAAACCTTAGCAAGTTGAGTCTCAACCATAGTATCCAATTCTCTTCCCTTCCACAAAACCATTCACCCCAACAGCAGGACAGAGAAGAAGAAATGTCCGAGTATGTAGTGGGGGTGAGTTATGGCCTGGTCTACAGGAGGAGACGTGGAGTGAGGACAATGGCAAGTCTTAAAAGAGACCTCAAAGGACTGTTTCCAACATGGCTGAGGAGGAGGAATGAGGCTATTCAAAACCGCAAGAAGAAAAGGGTGAGTTTATGTGACCTGGGCCTCCAGTTCTCCCAAGGGAGGGAGGGTGGGGATGCTCATAATGTAAATATTGTCTTTTTAGAGCCATTTTAGGCTCACAGCAAAATTGAGCAGAAAATGCAGAATTCCCATGTACCTTCTGACCCCACACGCTCATAGCCTCCTCCACGGTCAGCAGCCCACACCAGAGTGCCAGTGCTTTAGGTGATGAATCTACATGGAGGCATTATTATCACCTAAATATAATTTACATTAAGGTTCACTCTCTTGGTGTATGTTTACTTGTCTATATGCTGTCAGAAACCAGATGCTCATGCCAATAATACTGGGTGGTAATGGACAAACCCCTGATTGACAACCAGCAGCTGTTACAAAATGGCCCACGTGCTAGCATTCCTTGGTCTTGCTTTTTTACCTTTTAGTGTACACTATTCCAAATGCTATTTTTTTAAATATATTTTTATTGATTTCAGAGAGGAAGGGAGAGGGAAAGAGAGATAGAAACATCAATGATGAGAGAGAATCATTGATCAGCTGCCTCCTGCACGCCCCCTACTGGGGATCGAGCCTGCAACCCAGGCATGTGCCCTTGACTGGAATGGAACCTGGGACCTTTCAGTCTGCAGGCCCATGCTCTGTCCACAGAGCCAAACAAGCGAGGGCCAAATGCTATTTAGATTTGAGGGAGCATTTGATCATTTCATTACTCATAACACAATCCTTTTTTTTTTTCCCCCCAGAATGAACCTGTATTTCAATGTGGCTGTAGTCATTGCCTATTACATCCAGGTCCTTCGTCTGGTGTTGCTGAGAATTATGACATGAAGTCATTTTAGGCATACACCGTATTCTTGTACTCATTTAAGTTGTAACACATTTTTTGATGTATTTCAATTTTTAGTAGCAAATGTGTGTATAGGGCATCTTTAATAAACTTGAGGCATATCTGTCTGAGACATGTGTATTTTTGTTCTTTGAATTTATTGGGGTGACATTGTTTATGAAATTATAGTTTTCTGGTGTTCAGTTGTATAATACATCACTGGTATACTATATTGTGTATTTGATACGAAGCTATGAAAATTCCAGGACAAGTGGAATAGGGAATCTTAGACCTATAGTTGGGGAACCACCTAGTACGTCCCATCTTCCCTAAACCAAGGACACTTAAGGGTAAATTGTTTACATTTCTCCTCCCCAGCCAGAGGTTAAATAGCTTAAATCATCCTAAGTCAGGGGAGGGGGGGGGGGGGGGCGGTGCAGATAATAGAAATCCAGTTAAGAGAATAAATCTCATTTTGGTGCATCAGCATAATCTACCCATAAGCTCTCCCAAAACACCCACCCTTTCAAACCTCTGAAGCTCCTAGAGACCATGCCCATGCCATTCTCTTCCCTCTCTATTCACCGCACCCCTGGGGACATATCCCCTAATCTCTAAGGGACCCCAGGAGACTTGCAACCAGGGGAGCAACGGACAGCAGCACCTCATCCTGGGCCAACTCCTGGACCTGTCTCCAAGGTTCCCCTTTTCCCCCTTTTCTCTGACTTTCCGGAAAGCCAAAGCAGCCCAGCCTAGGCTCTCCTGCTGGTTCTTTATGCCCTTCCTTGTGTCACTGCCCTAAGTAGGTTTTTGGTGAGGTCAATAAATTCTGTTTGGTTTTTTTTTTTTAAGATCTTTTTAAACAACAGTACTTTATTGAATACATTTTATTCACAGAAAAATAAGCTTTAATCTGTGACATCCAGATTATGCAGTGGAAAGTAATTTTCTTAGTTTTCCATACTGATGGAAAGGTTTATCCTATATGGGAAAGAAGCCATAAAATTACACTCACAAATATACTCTATCTCAAAACATTTCACACGGTTGAGGTCAAATTCTTGCCTGCTTTTCTTCACTTTGTCACTTGATGGAAATGTTTCCCTCAAGAAAATAAGAACGTAGGTTTTCTCTCCCAGTAACATGTTCACCACCTTGTTCTTAGTCATTATTTTATACTTGATTTTGTTAGCAATGAACTAACCGGCTAGGGCTAGGCTCCCTATTGTTTTAAATATTTTTTAGCCCTAGCCGATTTGGCTCAGTGGATAGAGTGTCAGTCTGAGGAATGAAGGGGCCCTGGTTCAATTCCTGTCCAGGGCAGGTACCTCGATTTCAGGCTCCTCTCTGGCCAGGGCCCTGGTCAGGGGGTATGTAAGAGGCAACCATTTCATGTGTTTCTGTCACATGGATGTTTCTCTCTGTCTTTCCCTCTCTCTAAAAATTAATGGGAAAATATTCTAGGGTGAGGATTAAAAACTAACAAAACATAGGGAGCCCAGCCAGTTTGGGTTGAAGTTGGACCTAGGAACCAGGAGGTCATGGTTCAATTCCCTTTCAGGGCAAATGCCCATGTTGTGGGCTTGACTCCCAGTACAAGGCTTGCAGGAAGCAGCCTATCAATGATTCTCATCATTAACATTTCTATTTCTCCCTCTCTATTCCTCTCTGAAATCAATTAAAAAAATGTAAAAAAAAAAATAATGGAAGAGTTAGCGGTAGAAGGAAAGTAGAGGGTTTTGACAGGAGGAAATGAGATATGATAGTGGTATAGTAAGAGAAGGCTGCCGTCCAATGGTATTTTACTTAGGTTATTTTCCTTTTTCATGACTCATCATCTACAGATGTGAATTTCTTTGGGAAACAAAATGTACATAAAATCTGTCATCTACCCTCCCATCTTCATATGCTTGAACGTTTTCATTGGTTTTTAAAGAGAGAGAATGGGAGAGGAATAGAGAGACTTTGATGAGAAACGTCATTGAACATCTGCCTCCTGCACTCCCTCCACTGGGGATCCAGCCTGAGACCTGGGCATGTGCCCTAACCTGGAATCCCACCAGTGTCCTCTTGGTTCATGGCTCCATGTTCAACCACTGAGCCACACTAGGCAGGCAAAACTTGCATTTTAAAATATGGCTCAGATAAGCTTTTTAAAAGAAGACTAGGTATTTGACTCTAAAAGGTACAGGGAAAGAAATGCAAGCTTCTCCTAGAACCGTGGTCAGCAAACTGTGGCTCTCGAGCCACATGCGGCTCTTTGGCCCCTTGAGTGTGGCTCCTCACAGAGTTCCCAGCCCTCAGGGAATGTCACCGCCTGAGCAGCCTTTCCTGAAGCTGAGAGGAGAGGGGTAAGGCAGCAGCGGCATCTGCACCACTAGAGTGAGCCATGGGTAGTCAAACATCTAAAACCAGCCCTGACCGGTTTGGCTCAATGGCTAGAGCGCCAGCCTTCGAACTGAAGGGTTCCAGGTTCGATTCCGGTCAAGGGCATGTACCTTGGTTGTGGGCACATCCCCAGTAGGAGGTGTGCAGGAGGCAGATAATCAATGTTTCTCTCTCATTGATGTTTCTCTCTATCCCTCTCCCTTCCTCTCTGTAAAATATCAATAAAATATATTTTTTAAAAAAAGATCTACAACCTGACTACTTGGATGGAGCTTAGAGCAGCCTGCCACCTTCTCCTAAGGAGATGATAAGGACTTCTGACTTGCCACCAAGGTCTTTTTTGACCACACATAACCTAGCTAACTGTTGTCCAAACACCATTATTTGAGGCCAACCTTCTATCATAGTTAAACTTTTGACAAGGGAACAAATTACAAACTAAAGTGTTGGTCATGTAGCTGGCTATAGAGCTTGCAACTAACTAGCAATAGCTGTCCAATGCCATGTGAAGTAACAAACTGAATTTTGGGGGTTTTTTCCCCCCTCCTTCAGTTTTAATGTTATGTAATGTATTTAAACCCTTATTTAAAGAAAACTTGTTTTCAGAAAAAAAAAGAAAATCAGCAGTTAATGTTGGTGCTCTTTGCTAGAATTCAATACAACTATTGGGGGGAAGGCCAGTAATTAAAAATTTTCATTTCAGTTGCTTGAAAATGTTAAATGCATTTAAAGGTGTAGCTTCTAAAACAAAACATTTATAAGTCTAAACTACACATCCATAAAATATCAAGCTAATCAGCTGTTTATAATGAAACTTCTCTACTTTCCCTCACTAGCAGACTTCCCCTGAGAAGCATCAAAGATTTAGGGTGAGCCAGGCAAGGAAAACTTTAAGGAAACTTTGTCAGTCAACGTAATTGGGAGTTTATCCGAAAATGGGGGGAAACGGCCCTTTTCTGCTCTGCTCTAGAATGAGCCAAGTCTGGCTCACAAACCAGTAGTCATCTCTGGAAGTAGAATTTGAAAAAACAAACAAACAAAAAAAACACACTAAATTTTAAGGATACACCCATCGAGGCTCCTGATAAATTTTCCAGCCTAAGGGCCAGAGGGCATGATTATCTCTTGGAGAGGAGATGCAGAACTAAGAACTACTCCCACCCACCTTAATCTCTTTAGTCATCAGCATTTACATAAAAAATAGGCTTGTGGATTGGTTGACCAGCATTATTTAGCTTAGCACTTTCCCCACATTTCACTCCTGTTCTTTCCAGGCTACGTTGTAGCAACCTGAGATTTTTGAGCATCACCTTATGCTTGATCCTGCCTTCAGATTCTAGGAGGAACTGCAGCCTGTGACGACTTGCAATGGATTCATCAACAGAGCTCAAGGCCCCCTCCACTGAGTCGCTTTCTCAGATGTCCGATGAAGAAGATTCAGGTAAGACAGATGCTGTCCTTTTGGGGGCCGTGAAAAGCCTGCCCTCCTTTCTTAGGGGGATGCCTTCAGTGTTTAAAGGAATAGGCTAAGCAGGCCCCTCCAGTGGGGGAAAAGCACAGGGGACAAAGAGGAAAAAGAGAAGAGTATTAAACTGCCTAGCTTGCTTCCTATGCTTAGGACCATTTCAATCTTTTCAGTTCACTTTCTGGGGAAAAGCAACCAAAATTTTGCTAGAATGGCTCATAGGGTCTTGAAATCAGTACTTCCATCAGTAATACAGGTCAGGAATAGTGAAAAGGAACAAAACATAAGGAACTTAACTTCCATTTATTTTTTCTTTTCTTTTTTCTTTATTGATTAAGGTATTACATATATGTCCTTATACCCCTATCCTTCACCGCTGTCCTGACTGCAGCCACTGCTTTGGCCAGAGCTCTGCCCTCTACCAGCATCAGCGGGTCCATAGCGGCGAGACCCCCTTCCCTTGCCCAGACTGTGGCCGTGGTTTTGCCCACGGCTGCCATAGACCACGGTTTGCAAACCCCAATTACCACAGGAGCCCGACAGGTCATGTAAAGGAGAGGAAAACACCAGGTGGAGCGAGCCTGCCTGGAAGAGACGTGGGCAAGCCATGAGCGCCAGCCGATGCTGGTCGGGAGCTGATGAGGGTGGCGAGCATGCCGAACCGGAGCACAGGTCCGGCTCCATCCAAAGGGAACAGCGGCCCCCGGCTCCTGCCAGTTGTGGTTTTGTGGGAGTTTAGGTAGAGTTGCCAAATCTTTGGATTTCTCAAGAGAAGTCAGAAACCTGGATTTTGTGTGAAATCTTAACCAATAATTTGTAACATTTTAAAAATCTGACTAGGCCAAAAAACAAAAGAGCTGCAGGCCAGATTCAGTGCATGGCCACCAGTTTTTAACTTATGCAGTGAAAAGGCAAACGGGTAAAACAAGGCTCTCTTCCATCTCAATCCTCTTCACATCTGAGAAACGGCCTTTTCTTCCCACAGCGGAGGTCAACGGCGGTCTTACCTCAGTCCTAACTCAGCAAAGGGGGCTTGTAGGCTAGGCCAGCAGAGACTGAGGTGTCCCCTGTCAAGCTGGAGAGGGCCTGAAATATGATGGCGCTCGTCCCCCCAGGTCCAGTTCTTACAAGGAATTCTACGACCTCCCTGGCGCCCCCAGAGGTTCAGTACTGATTCCAGCTTGGGCCTCAGGAAATGTTTAGATCCTCACCCTTTGTCTTCTCACCTTTGAGGCCATCACCCACACTCCTGGAATATCTCTGGGTAGTGCTGGAAGCCCACAGGTGGGTCCAGGTCCCCTTGGCCAGGGGTCAGGGGCACAGGCAACCCACTGGCACCCTGGCCCTTTCGTCCCCTGGCACCAGGCCTATGGACCCCCTGGTGCTTGGCCATGGCCGACTTCTGGCCAAAGCACCTACCGCACTGAGGACCGGGGTAGGGGCGCTCCCCGCTGTGGGTTCGCCGGTGGGCTGCCATTTCGGAGCTCTGCCGGAAGCAGCGCCCACAGTCTGGACACGAGTAGGGCTTCTCGCCTGTATGGGCGCGCACGTGGCGCCCAAGGCCTGAGGCGTGGGCAAAAGCACGGCCACGGTCTGGGCAAGGGAAGGGGGTCTCGCCGCTGTGGACCCGCTGATGCTGGTAGAGGGCAGAGCTCCGGCTGAAGCCGTGGCCGCAGTCAGCACAGCGGTCGGGCTTCTCACCCGTGTGGACCTGCAGGTGGGTGGTGAGGGCAGAGCGCTGGGTGAGGGCCCGGCCACAGTCCGGGCAGCGGTGGGGCCGCTCCCCACAGTGGATGGCGCGGTGCTTGCTCAGAGAGGAGGCCTGGCCGAAGCCTTTGCCACAGTCAGGGCAAGAGAAGGGCTTCTCACCGTGCGGGTATGCAGATGCTCCACCAGAGTGGAACGCCAGGCGAAACTCTTCCCACAGAGGGAGCAACCTTGACGCTGGGCTGCCCTTGGGACGGGGGGATGGGCAAAGAGTGGGGGGCGACCCCGGCGAGGCACCGTGGATGGCTGCTCCAAACTGTAAGCGAGACCAGCAGAAGGGGGTATGGGGGCCTTCAGCCTAAGAGGCTGAGCAGCCATAGGAAGGATCTTCTCCAGCGCCCTGGTGCCTTCTCTCAGTCCTTTCTCTTCCTTGGTTCTGGAACCTGCTCACCCGTGTCTTCTTCTGCCAGACACGCTCCCAACTCCGGATCGCGGGCGTCTGGCCCCCCCAGTTCAGCCTCTTCCTCCACCCAGGCGATGAAGGCCGGCTTGGTGCCTCGGAACCCGAGCGCGCCCAGGTGGCCGTGATCTCCGCATCACGTCCCGGGACAGGGCCCTCTGCGCGGGCCGCAGGCAGCCCCACTCCTCCGGGGAGAAGGACACGGCCACATCCGCGAAGCTCACGGGCTGGGGGCTCCTCCCCGCGCGCATGGCGCGCGGCCGCCCCGGGTTCCTGCGCCGGGAGCTGGGGGCCGAGGCGGCACCAAGCGAAGTGCCGGCCCCTGGTCCGAGGCCCCACGTGCTCCCGGGGCGGCCTCTGCGGGGACCACGTGGCGGCGGAAGCTACAGAGAAAAGAATGGGGCCAGGCTCCTTCCTAAGAAATGGCGGCCGGGGGTAATGGGTCTTAAATTTCTTTTCTTTCAGCTGACACTCAAGCTGTCTCAGAAGCACTAGCAAAAAACCTTAGCAAGTTGACTCTCACCCCTAATTCCCTTCCCTTCCAGGAAATCCTTCACCCCAACAGAAGGACAAAGAAGAAGAATTAGAAGGGTATGAACTGACGCTGAGTTATGGCCTGGTCTACAGGAGGAGACGTGGAGTGAGGACAATGGCAAGTCTTAAAAGAGACCTCAAAGCACTGTTTCCAACATGGCTGAGGAGGAGGAATGAGGCTATTCAAAACCGCCAGAAGAATAGGGTGAGTTTATGTGATCTGGGCCTCCAGTTCTCCCAAGGGAGGGAGGGTGGGGATGCTCATAATGTAAATATTATCTTTTTTCTTTTAATATTATCTTTTTAGAGCCATTTTAGGCTCACAGCAAAATTGAGCAGAAAATGCAGAATTCCCATGTACCTTCTGACCCCACACGCTCATAGCCTCCTGCACTGTCAGCAGCCCACACCAGAGTGCCAGTGCCTTAGGTGATGAATCTACATGGAGGCATTATTGTCAACTAAAGTCTATAGTTTGCATTAAGGTTCACTCTTGGTGTATGTTTACTTGTCTATATGCTGTCAGAAACCGGATGCTCATGCCAATACTGGGTGGTAATGGACAAACTTCTGATTGACAACCAGCAGCTGTTACCGTTACAAAATGGCCCAAGCTCTGGTATTCGTTGGTACTCATGCATTTCAATTCTGCCTCCTCCCCACTACCACCACCACAAAGGTTTTGCTTTTTACCTTTTAGTGTACCTTATTTCAAAGGCTATTTAGATTTGAGGGAGCATTTGATCATTTCATTTAATCCATTTCTTTCTTCTTTTTTTCCCCCCAGAAAAAACCAGTACTTGATTGTGACTGTTGTGATTGCCTATCAGATCCAGGTCCTTCTGGTAATGTTAAGAATTATGACATGCTTTTGGCTGGCTTGCCTCAGTGTGAAGAGCGTCAGCCTGCGGACTGATGGGCCCCGGGTGCAATTCCAGTCAAGGGCACATGCCTGGAGCATACAGGAGGCAGCTGATCAATGATTCTCTCTCATCATTGATGTGTCTATCTCTCTCTCCCTCTCCCTGCCTCTCTGAAATAAATAATATATATATATAATAATACTCACACCTTTAAAAAAAAGAATTAATGACATGATGTACACTGTATTCTTGTACTTATTTGAGTTGTAACACATTTTTTGATATACTCTTTCAATTTTTACTAGCAAATGTGTGTATAGGGCATCTTTAATAAATGAGGCATATCTGAGACATGTTTACTCTTCTTTGATTGAATTTATTGGGGTGACATTATGAAATTGTATAGCTTTCTGGTGAGCAGTTGTATAATAGATGTATACTATATTGTAATCTGTATACTATATTGTGTTTCATAAGAAGCTATGAAGGCCCTGGCCGGGTAGCTCAGTTGGTTAGAGTGCTGACCCATATGCCAAGGTTGTGGGTTCGATTTCTGGTCAGGGCACATACAAAAATCAACCAATGAATGCATCGATCTCTATCTATCAAAAATGAATAAATAATTTTTTTAAAAAAAGAAGCCATGAAAATTCCTGGACACATGGAATAATGAATCTCACCTATAGTTAAAGAACAGTTTCCAGCTACCTAGTAAGTCCCATCTTCCCTAAACCAAGGACACTTAAGGGTAAATTGTTTACACTTCTCCTCCCCAACCAGAGGGTAAATAGCTTAAATCATCCTAAGGCAGGGGAGGGGGGAGGGCAGATAATAGAAATCCAATTAAGAGAATAAATCTCATTTTGGTGCATCAGCATAAAGCTAGTGGATATTCTACTTCCACCCATAAGCTCTCCCCAAAACACTCACCCTTTCAAACCTCTGAAAATGAAGCCCCCAGGGACCTTACCCATGCCATTCTCTTCCCCCTCTATTCACCGCACCCCTGGGGACATATCCCCTAACCTCTAAGGGACCCCAGGAGACTTGCAACCAGGGGAGCAATGGGCAGCAGCACCTCATCCTGGACCTGTCTCCAAGGTTCCCCTTTCCCCCCTTTTCTCTGACTTCCCAGAAAGCCAAAGCAGCCCAGCCTAGGCTCTCCTGCTGGTTCTTTATGCCCTTCCTTGTGTCACTGCCCCAAGAAGGTTTTGTGGTGAGGTCAATAAATTCTTTTTTTTTTTTTAACAGTACTTTTTTGAATACATTTTATTCACAGAAAAATAAGCTTTAATCTGTGACATCCAGATTATGCAGTGGAAAGTAATTTTCTTAGTTTTCCATACTGATGGAAAGGTTTATCCTATATGGGAAAGAAGCCATAAAATTATGCTCACATATATAGTACTCTATCTCAAAACATTTCACACGATTGAGGTCAATAAATTCTTGCCTGCTTTTCTCCACTTTGTCACTTGATGGAAATCTTTCGCTCAAGGAAACAAGAACCTAGGTTTCCTCTCCTAGTAATATGTTCGCCACCTCGCTCTTAGTCTTATTTATACTTGATTTTGCTAGCAATGAATAAACTGGCTAGGGCTGGGCTCCCTTTTGTTTTAAAAATATTTTTTAGGCCTACCCAGTTTGCCTCAGTGGATAGAGCATCAGTCTGCAGACTGAAGGGTCCCTGGTTCAATTCCTATCCAGGGCAGGTATCTTGGTTTGAGGGTCCTCTCTGGCCAGGCCCCTGGTCAGGAGGTGTGCAGAAAGCAGCCTATCAATGATTCTCATCATTGATGTTTCTATCTCTCTCTCCCTCTCCATTCCTCTCTGAAATCGATAAAAATATGTTAATAATAATAATAATAAAAGAGTTAGAGGTAGAATGGAAGTAGTGGATTTTGACAGGAGGAAATGAGATATGATAGTGGTATAGTAAGAGACGGCTGCCGTCCAATGGTATTTTACTTAGGTTATTTTCCTTTTTCATGACTCATCATCTACAGATGTAAATTTCTTTGGGAAACAAAATGTACATAAAATCTGTCATCTACCCTCCCATCTTCATATGTTTGAACATTTTCATTGGTTTTTAAAGAGAGAGGATGGGAGAGGAATAGAGAGACTTTGATGAGAAACGTCATTGAACATCTGCCTCCTGCACTCCCTCCACTGGGGATCCAGCCTGAGACCTGGGCATGTGCCCTAACCTGGAATCCCACCAGTGACCTCTTGGTTCATGGCTCCATGTTCAACCACTGAGCCACACTAGGCAGGCAAAGCTTGCATTTTAAAATATGACTCAGATAAGATTTTTTAAAATATATTTTTATTGATTTCAGAAAAGAAGGGAGAGATAGACACATCAATGAGAGTATCATTGATTGTTTGCCTCTTTCACACCCCCTTCTGGGAGCGAGCATATGACTTGGGCATATGCTCTTGACTGGAATCAAACCTGGAACCCTTCAGCCAGCAGGCCCAGGATCTAGCCACTGAGCCAAACCAGCTAGGGCTCAGATAAGATTTTTAAAAGAATACCAGGTATTTATATCTGAATGGTACAGGGAAAGAAATGCCAGTTTACCCTAGAAGGATGTTGGTTTCATAAAGCCAATTATAAGTATTTTGAGCTGAAGAGGGAGGGTTTATAGAAGGTAAAGGAATTTAGTGGGCTTTGTTGTTCTAGAGCAGCCGTGGGCAAACTATGGCCCGCGGGCCAGATCCAGCCCCTTTGAAATGAATAAAACTAAAAAAAAAAAAAAAAAAAAGACCGTACCCTTTTATGTAATGATGTTTACTTTGAATTTATATTAGTTCACACAAACACTCCATCCATGCTTTTGTTCCGGCCCTCCGGTCCAGTTTAAGAACCCATTGTGGCCCTCGAGTCAAAAAGTTTGCCCACCCCTGTCTAGAGCCACACCTCTGGCCCTATAAAGACTTTACCTATAGGTGCTCTTACTCCTGGGAGCATACCCCTGCCTTTCCCTTTCCTTCCCCCTCCCTGCCCCAGGCACCTTACCATTAGCTTCCTCATTCCCAAGATTCAAGGGAGCTTCCTTTACTAAACCATGTCTTCTGGCGATTCCTTTTTTTTTTTTTTTTTTGCGATTACTTTTTCTACCTCTGTGATTTACCAAGTAAATGTTCTCTTGCAAAAATATATGCATAAGCCCTAGCCGGTTTGACTCAGTTGATAGACCACCATGGGCCAGAGGACTGAAGGGTCCTAGGTTCGATTCTGGTGAAGGGCATGTACTTTTGTTGCAGGCTCCATCCCTCACCCTGGCCCCAGGCCTACCTGGCCTGGGAGGCAACCAGTTGAGGTGCCTCTCTCAAATCCAAATTTATCTCTCTCTCTCTCCCCCCTCCCTTCCACTCTCTTTAATCCTCAGGTAAGGATTAATAAATAAATAAATAAATAAATAAATAAATAAAAATATATGCATAAGCCAGGGACACAGGCAATAGGTTGGTGATGGCCTGGGGCCTGGGGCCTGTGTTTGGGGGCAGGGGTGCCACAGGGAGTCAATGGGAGAAAAAAGGGGACATATGTAATATTTTCAACAATAAAGATTAAAAACAAATCCTGGGTCATAATTTCACCTCTGGCTTCTTAATAAAAACAAACAAGATTGGTTGCGGGCACATCCCCAGTGGGAGATGTGCAGGAGGCAGCTGATCGATGTTTCTCTCTCATCGATGTTTCTAACTCTCTATCTCTCTCCCTTCCTCTCTGTAAAAAATCAATAAAATATATTAAAAAAAAAAAAAAGGACTCAGTTTAAAAAAAACAAAACAAGATTGCTTTTGAGTATTTTCTCATAGTTTCCAGCTGAAAAGGGGATGGGGAAGGCTGTACATGGAATAATGAAAGATCAGACAGAGGCCGAAAACCAGGACTATAGGCTTTATTAGAGAAGGACCTGCTGGGCTGTCTCACAAGCAGAGGACAACATGTACAGGGTGGGCACGCCTTTTGAGGGGCGGAATGGGAAGGGGTGGGGGGCTTAGTGTACTCGGTGCACACTGATTGGTGGCTTACTGCAATGTCCATATAGGACAACGGCTGAGGGTATTTGGCAGGTGTGGATTGGTGGTCCAATGTATAGTCCATATAAGGTACAGGGTTAGTCACTCAGGTGTTTCTGGGATGCAGGTTACGTCATACTCCGTCCACCAGTTGGGGGAAGGGAGGATCTATCAAATAGGAGATGAGAAAAAGAAGATGGGGGCAGCTGGGGATTTGTTCTACTTCCTGTAGAAAATCAGCAGTTAATGTTGGTGCTCTTTGCTAGAATTCAGTACAAGTATTGGGGTGAAGGGCAGCAATTATAAATTTAATTAACCTCAGTTGCTTAACAATGTTAGCTGCATTGAAAGGTGTAGCTTATAAAATGAAATTGTAAATCTACAATACACATCCGTAAAATATCAAGCTAATCAGCTGTTTATGACACTTCTCCTCTACTTTCCCTCACCAGCAGACTTCCCCTTAGAACAGCATTTCTCAACCTGTGAGTCGCGACCCCTTCGGCGGTCGAACGACCCTTTCACAGGGGTCGCCTAAGACCATCCTGCATATCAGATATTTACATTACGATTCATAACAGTAGCAACATTACAGTTATGAAGTAGCAATGAAAACAATTTTATGGTTGGGTCACAACGTTAGGAACTGTATTTAAAGGGCCAGAAGGTTGAGAACCACTGCCTTAGAAGCATCAAAGATTTAGGATGAGCCAGACAAGGAAACTTTCTCAGTTAATGTAATTGGGGTTTAATCTGAAAATGGGGGGAAACTGCCCTTATCTGCTCTGCTCTAGAATGGGCCAAGTCTGGTTTACAAGCCAGTAGTCATCTCAGGAAGCGGAATTTGAAAAGAAAAAAAAAACAACGCTAAATTGTAAGGCAACCTTAGTGAGACACACCCATAGAGGCTCCTGATAAATTTGCCAGCCAATGGCCAAGAGGGCTTGATTATTTTAATGGAGAACAGATGGCCCAATTATCTATTAGTCCACTAACAGGACTACTCTCACTCACCTGAGTCCCTGTAATCACCGCCATTTACATTCCAATAGGCTGTTTGATTGGCTAACCTGCATTATTTAGGTTAGCTCTTTCCCCACATTTTGATCCTGCTCTTTCTGGGCTACTTCGTATCCATTTGAGAGTTTTGAGCTTCACCTTCTGCTTGAGCTCTTTTCAGCCGGAATCTAGGAAGAACTTGGGGCTGTGACTCGACTTCCAATGGACTCACCAATGAAGCCTAACACACCCTGGACCCAGGAGTTTTCTCAGACGCCTGGTGAAGGATATGCAGGTATGATGGATGCTGCCCTTTTTGACTATAGGGGTCGGGGAAGTAAAGAGCCTACCGTCCTTACTGAGGATGATTTCAGTGTTTTAAAGAATACAGGACTTTCCAGTGGGGGTGGGGGGGGAGCACAGTTTTTTAATCTTGGGGAGAGGAAAAAAAGGGAAGAGTATTAAACTGCCTTGCTTGCCTACAATGCGTAGGAAGACTTCAATGTTTTCAGTCCACTTTCTGGGGAAGAGCAACCAAAATTCTGAGAGAATCTCACAATCAGTATTTCCATCAGCAGTACATGTCGGGAATGGTGGAAAGGAACAAAACACAAGAAACTTAACTTCAATTTAACCTACAGTTTTTATATATTTTTTTGTTATTAATTTCAGAGAGGAAGGAAGAGTGAGAAAGATAGAAATATCCATGTTGAGAGAGAATCATTGATTCGCTAACTCCTGCACACCTTCCCACCGGGAATCAACCCGAAACCAAGACATGTGCTCTGACCGAGAATCCAACCATAACCTCCTGTTTCATAGGTCTCAACCCCTAGGCCAAGTTGGCCGGGCAAGATTTCTGAATCTTGCCAACATTTTCAGGCTCGTCTTTCTAGCTAAATCTTCCCAACATTTTTGGGATTGTCTTTCTAGCTAAATCTTCCCTTTAGGGGATGTTAATAAACAAGAAAATGGCTTTTCAGGAAACGCAGGGAAGGGTTGGGTTTATAAACACCAGTGAATGTGCTCTGGGTCCTACATCATCACCCACACTATTCAGCCACCAGGATAATGTTTCAAAGGAGTGAGCCTGGGGGTGGGTGAGGCTCCCAGAAAAATTAGGCCACAGAAAGGAGGCAGGAAAATGGGGACCTACTTAGCAGAATTCTGGAGCACTGCTTCTAAGAAAGTCCTAATTTATATCATAAGCCCATTCACAGCCTTATTATTGTATGGCATGAATGTGTATGAGATATCCATAGTGGTTTGCATGGGAAGAGGCACAAGTTAAGTGGTTGACTTTCCATAATATCGGGTTTGAGTAGAAAGATTTACTACCATGAAAAATCTGAGTGTAACTGTGAGAAGCCATTTAAACTTCCTAGCTCTGCTTAAGGCTGGGGAGAGACTGTTGTAAGTGGGTTTTCTTTAACTATTTCACTGGAGTGGTTCTTTTCTAGAAAAATTTAGTGGATTTACAGTTACAAGGTTGAACTGCTGAAACATTTTGATTTATTAATGCTTTATGTTCTCTTATTTATATTAAGCATTCACACAAATGAAAATGAAATAACTTCCATTACCTAGTTTCTGTCCCATAGTTTTCCTCTTGGAATTATATACTTAGCTCCTTTTTAAAAATATATATTTTATTAATTTTTTTTTTTTTTTTTTTTTTTTTACAGAGAAGGGAGAGGGATAGAGAGTTAGAAACATCAATGAGAAACATTGATCAGCTGCCTCCTGCACGCCCCCTACTGGGGATGTGCCCACAACCAAGGTACATACCCTTGACCGGAATCGAACCTGGGACCTTTCAGTCCACAGGCCGACGCTCTATCCACTGAGCCAAACCAGTTAGGGCAACTTAGCTACTTTTGATGTCATGAAAAAATAGAACATTCAGAACTAACAAAAATGGGAAAAAGAAAGGTTTGAAGGCAATGCTTCCCATAATAGTGGATTTTAAAGCACGTTCTCAATGTATGCCCTCCACTGTGCATTCTCGACTAGCACAGTAGGTAATGCAGGGGGTAGAAGGAATCCTCCACCTGAGAAATCTCCATTGTCCATGTTCACCTGTTTAAGAGCAGGCCTAGTTTGAGCCTGCAACCAGTGACTTGGGGTAATTCAGTTTACCCTAATGGATCTTTTTTTTTTTTTTTCTTTCAGCTGACCCTCAAGCTGTCTCAGGACTAGCACGGAACCTTAGTAACTTGACTCTCAACCCTAGTACCGAATCCCCTTCCCTTCCACCAAAACCTTCACCCCAACAGGAGGACATAGGAAACGACTTGAAGGAGTCTGGACTGGGGCTGAATCAAGGCATGCTGTACACGAGGAGACGCGGAGCGAGGACGGTGGCCAGTGTTCAGAAAGAAATGAAGGAAATGAGAGAGAGGATTCGACTGATGATGATAAGAAGGGCGGATGCTATTAAATATCGCACCTTGTATCTGGTGAGTTTAGTGATCTGGGCCTACAGTTCTCCCAGGGGAGGGTGGGGATGCTCATAATGTAAATTTTTTTTTCTTTAGAGCTGTTTTAGGCTCACAGAAAAATTGAGCAGAAAATGCAGAATTTCCATGTACCTTCTGACCCCACACGCTCATAGCCTCCTGCACTGCCAGCAGCTCACACCAGAGTGCCAGTGCTTTAGGTGATGAATCTACATGGAGGCATTATCATCTCCTAAATATAGTTTTTTTTTAATATATTTTATTGATTTTTTACAGAGAGGAAGGGAGAGAGATAGAGAGTTAGAAATATCGATGAGAGAGAAACATCGATCAGCTGCCTCTTGCACATCCCCCACCAGGGATGTGCCCGCAACCCAGGTACATGCCCTTGACCGGAATCGAACCCGGGACCCTTCAGTCCGCAGGCCGACGCTCTATCCACTGAGCCAAACCGGTTTCGGCGCCTAAATATAGTTTACATTAAGGTTCACTCTTTTGGTGTATGTTTACTTTTCCATATGTTGTCACAAACTGGATGCTCATGCCAGTACTGTGTGGTATTGGACAAACCCCTAATTGACAACCAGCAGCTGTTACCATTACAAAATGGCCCAAGCTCTGATATTCTTTGGTACTCGTGCATTTCAATTCTGCCTCCTCCCCCCCTACTACCCCTACAAAGGTTAATTGTTTTTCTTTTTTTTTAGTGTACCCTATTTCAAATGCTATTTAGATTTGAGGGTACAATTGGTCTTTTCATTATTCATAACACAATCCATTTCTTTTTCTTTTCAGAATAAACCAGGATTTAAATGTGGCTGTAGTCATTGCCTATTACATCGAGATCCTCTTGATTGTATTATTGGCAACCATTGCATGGAGCCATTTTAGATGTACACCTTATTCTGTACTTATTGGAGTTATAACATTTGTTTGATGTCCTATTTCAATTTTTAGTAGCAAATGTGTGTATAGGGCATCTCTAATAAACTTGAGGCATATCTGAGACATGTTTATTCTTGTTCTTGTTCATTGATTGAATTTATTGGGGTGACATTATGAAATTATATAGCTTTCTGGTGAGCAGTTGTATAATACATCATTTGTATACTATATTGTGTGTTTGATAAGAAGCAATAAAAATTTCAGGACACATGGATTAAGGAAACTTAGAACTATAGTTAAAGAGCAGTTTGCAGCTACCTAGTAAGTCCCATCTTCCCTAAACCAAGGACACTTCAGGGTAAATGGTTTGCACTTCTCCCCAACCAGAGGGCAAATAGCTTAAATCACCCTAAGTCAGGGGGGTAAATAAGATAATATAAATCCAATTAAGAGAATAAATCTCATTTTGGTGCATCAGCATAAAGCTAGTGAATATTCTATTTCTACCCATAAGCTCTCCCCTAAATACCCACCCTTCCAAATCCCTGAAAATGAAGCCACCAGAGACCTTGCCCATACCATTCTCTTCCCCCTCTATTCACCGCACCCCTGGGGACATATCCCCTAACCTCTTAAGGACCCCAGGAGACTTGCAACCAGGGAAGCAATGGGCAGCAGCACCTCATCCTGAGCCAAATCCCTGACCCTTTCTCCAAGGTCCCCCTTTCCCCCCATTTCTCTGACTTCACAGAAAGCCAAAGTAGCCCAGGCTAGGCTCTCCTGCTGGTTTTTTATGCCCTTCCTTGTTTCATTGCCCTAAGTAGGTTTTTGGTGAGGTCAGTAAATTCTTGCTTGCTTTTCTATACTTTTGTCATTTAATGGAAATCTTTCCCTCAAGAAAACAAGAACCGAGGTCTCCTCTCCAAGTAACATGTTCATCCCCTTGTTCATAGTCTTTATTTTATACCTGACTAGAGGCCTGGTGCACGGGGGGTGGGGGGAGGGGTTGTTGTCCCTCAGCCCAGCCTGCACCCTCTCATAGTCTGGGAGCCCTTGGGGAATGTCCAACTGACAGCTTAGGCCCACTCCCCTAAGCCACAGTCTGGCCTCCCTCTACAGGAGGCAACCAGTGGGCCGATTAGAGTATGGTGCTGGCTGGCCCTGCCCCCCATCGCCCCGCCACAGTGGCCTTCCTCTACAGTGGGTGACTGGCGGGCCAATTGGGGGATGGCACTGGCTGGCAAGCGGCTGGCCCTGCCCCCCATCACCGCCCCACCACCACCGGTCACCACCCTCCGATTGCCATCCCCTCCCTCTGCCCACTGGCACCCACCTTGGCTGGCCTGGTGCCACCTTCTCACCAGCTCCACCCCCCCCCCCCCCCCCCCGCCAACCTGTCGTTCCGCCATTTGGTTTATTTGCATATTAGGCTTCTATTATATAGGATTTTTTTTTTGGTTTGGTGAAAATATAGGATTTTGCTAGCAATGAATAATCATTCTTATCTTCATCACATTCCTATGATGTCAATATCTGGGATTCTAATATTTTGTGATATTTTCCTACTGAATAGGAAGTTTACACATTCTCTCGCCATGGCAGGAGAAAATATCTTAAAAGGCTGGAGGGAAAGAAAACATTCATGGTAACTCATTTCATATGGTTGGATTTTTATTTTATTATTTATTTTTACTTTATATTTTTCAAACTTTCTACAATGAAATAAAATATATTTACTTAAAGGGGCATGCAAACTTTACATTAAAGGAATTTGATTACATGCTGACTTATTTATTTATTTTATATATTTCATTGATTTTTTACAGAGAGGAAGGGAGATAGATAGAGAGTTAGAAACATCGATGAGAGAGAAACATCGATCAGCTGCCTCCTGCACACCTCCCACTGGAGATATGCTCGGTACATGCCTTTGACCGGAATTGAACCTGGGACCTTTCAGTCCGCAGGCTGACGCTCTATCCACTGAGCCAAACCTGTTAGGGCCTTATTTATTTTTAAATAATAGTTTATAGAGCCCAGCTGGCATCGCTCAGTGGTTGAACATTGACCTATGAACCAGGAAGTCACGGTTTGATTTCAGGTCAGGGCATATGCCACTTTCCTACCCGTTGCAAGAGGGAACCCCTGAGCATGATTGTCTAGAAGTCCTAATGGAGGTTTACTCCAGCCAGCCAGATCTAACAGATAGGTCTTTACAGAATCCAGACAGAGTATTGTTCACGGATGGCAGTAGCTTCCTAGATGAAGGAAAAAGACAAGTCAGGTAAGCAGTGGTATCAAACTTGGAGGTAATAGAGGCAGAGGCCCTACCTGAAGGATGGTCAGTGCAGAGGGCAGAACTTTGGGCCCTAGTCAGAGCCTTAAATCTCAGTAAGGCTAAGCATGCCAACATCTACACTGACTCATGCTATGCCTTTGCCACCCTGCATGTCCATGGGGCCATATACAAGGAAAGGGGGCTCCTGATGGCCAGAGGAAAAGGAATCAAAAATCAGAATGAGCCGAAACCAGTTTGGCTCAGTGGATAGAGCATCGGCCTGCAGACTGAAAGATTCCGGATTCGATTCCGGACAAAGGCATGTACCTGGGTTTCAGGCACATCCCCAGTAGGAGATGTGCAGGAGGCAGCTGATCGATGTTTCTCTCTCATCAATGTTTCTAACTCTCTATCTCTCTCCCTTCCTCTCTGTAAAAAATCAATAAAATATATTTTTTTAAAAATCAGAATGAGATATTGAAGTTACTAGAAGCAGTCTGGGAGCCCAAGGAAGTAGCCGTCATCCCTTGTAGAGGACACCAAAAAGGAAAAGACTCAGTGTCAGAAGGGAACTGTCACGCAGACGCAGCAGCAAGGCTAACTGCTGAGGGGCAGGGTATACAATCCACAACAGTTAGCTCATAGAGTAGTACCCATTATCGAGGAGCATGCTGGTTCCTGAATTACCTGAACCTCCGAAATACACCCCTCAAGAAGAAGAATGGGCCCAACGAGAAGGGGGTAAAAGGACAATGGAAGGTTGGTGGATATTCCTAGATCACAGGGTATACAATCCACAACAGTTAGCTCATAGAGTAGTACCCATTTCTGGAAGATGGCTCTAACAGATACTATCTAATTGCCCGTCTCCCCTCCTTATGTGCCTCAGTCTCTCAGAGCTTCCTCCTCTGTGCACAGAACAATGCAAGGCAGGCTCCTGTAGGACCGGTAGAAATTCAGTGCTGTGGGTAGGCTCCCTTTGAAGATCTAGAGGTAAACTTTACAGAATAGGGCCTAGTAGAGGAGATAAATATATTTTAGTTTTTGTCTGCACCTTTTCAGGCTAGGTTGAGGCATATCCTACCCACACAAAGAAGGCGAGAGAAGTCACTAAGGTGTTACAGAAGGACATAACTCCGTGGTATGGAATGCCATTAACCATCAGGTCAGATAATGGCCCAGCCTTTGTAGCTGAGGTAGTAGAGCAGGTAGCTAAGACCTTAGGAATTAAGTGGAACTTACATACAGCCTATAGGCCCCAGAGTTCAGGGAAAGTAGAACACATGAACCGGACTCTCAAACAGACTATGGCTAAGCTATGTGCTAGGAGACCAACTTACACTGGACAGATATCTTATTCTCCTCTGTTATCTTCCTAGCCATCATCTATCCTGAGGTTGGTTTGTTTGTTAGTTTGTTTTTATCATCTGGTCATCACTATTCCTGAATATATCTTCCTTATTGTATACTTAGGTTTTAGGATAGTATATGTAACTATTAGTTTGTTTTGTTTTGTTTTTGTGTGTGTTCTTTTAAAAATATTTTTATTGATTTCAGAGAGGAAGGAAGAGAGAGAGATAGAAACATCAATGAGAGAGAACCATTGATTGACTGCCTCTTACACACCCACACAGGGGATCGAACCCATAATCCAGGCATGTACCCTTGACAGGAAACAAACCTGGGACCCTTCAGTCCCCAAGCTGTTGCTCTATCCACTGAGCCAAACCGCCTAGGGCAGTGGTCGGCAAACTGCGGCTCACGAGCCACATGAGGCTCTTTGGCCCCTTGAATGTGGCTCTTCCACAAAATACCACAAGTGGGCATGCATGTACAGTGCAATTGAAACTTCGTGGCCCATGCGCAGAAGTCGATATTTTGTGGAAGAGCCACACTTAAGGGGCCAAAGAGCCGCATGTGGCTCGCGAGCTGCAGTTTGCTGACCACTGGTAGAGCAACCATTCATTTTGTTTGGTTCTTCAGCTTCTCATTCTTCAATCTTAAAAAATATGTTGGTGTGTGTGCTCCCAGACCATGTGTGTGCACACCCTTCTGAAGGACTAAGATATTTGCCTTGCTGCCTGGCTCCCAACTGTGCTTTCTGTTCTACCAGGACCACTGATTTTGGGCGCTTGCATTATTTCTAACAATACTATTTGGGACAATTAATACTTTTCAGACTTTGGAGAGGGCTTTATATTCTAGTGCTGGGTTGTCGGACAAAAAGCACATTGCAAAGCATCTTTTTTTAAAAAAAATCTTTATTGATTTCAGAGAGGAAGGGAGAGGGAGTGAGATAGAAACATCAATGATGAGAGGGAATCATTGAGTGGCTGCCTCCTGCACGCCCCACACTGGGGATCGGGCTGCAACCCAGGCATGTGCCCTGACTGGGGATCCAACCATGATCTCCTGGTTCATAGGTCAATGCTCAATCACTTAGCCATGCTGCCAGGGCTCAAAGCATCTTTTATGACAGTTTAAGAGAAATCACACTGGAAACAGAACTGAAGTCTTCTGTTTATATATGAGCAAAAGTGCACTTATGCATTTGTCTTCACTTTCCCTTCCCAATAAAAAAAAAACAGCACTCAAAAAAAAAAAATGTCTACATGTCGGCCCAGTGACTGAAGGGTCCTGGGTTCGATTCAGGTCAAGGGTACATACCTTGGTTGCAGCCTGGATGTTGGACCTGGTCCAGGCATGTGGTGGAGGCAACCAGTTGATGTGTCTCTGTCTCTCCCAGTCCCTTTCACTCTTTCTAAAAAAATCATTGGAAAAATATCCTCGGGTGAGGATTAACAATAACAACAAATAAAAGCAGTGTTTCCAAGTCTGCTTTGAATAATTTTAAAAAAGAGAAATATGTATGTCTCTAGAAGTCAGGACTAGATCTGGTCTAGCCAATGCTAATGCCATGTAAGATATCAAGAAGGTTTGTTTTCTCCTGGAAGTCTTCTTTCTTTAAAGAGATCATACCAATAGTCAACACATAGGAAAGGGAAAGGTCTGTCCACTACATTGGTTCTAAAATTTAGCTACACATTGGTGTCACTGACAGGAACTTTAAAAAATATTAAACCCTGGGCTCCACCCCCAGAGATTCTGATTTTGTTGATATGGGCCGTGCCCTGGACATCAGGATGTGGTTTTTTTTAAAACTCCTCCAGTGAATCTAGTTGTTGAGAGCCACTTGTCTAGTCCAGTGGTTTTCAAACTTGTATAATGTAGTCAGGGATCTCGTTAAAATGCAAATGCTGATTCAGGTAAGTGTTGGGTGGGACCCAATTTTGAGATTGAGTCTCATATGAATACAATTACATCAAGAATTTCAATTCTCTCATTTTCTAGAGCCAACTGGGAGATATTTTAAGAATAGATGAAGTCATTTTCATGGCCTACTATCAGATGTCCTCAGATGGCTCTAGAATTCTGCAGGAACAGCCTGTTTGTATGCTCACGGGGAAGATCAAGTGCTGCAGGAATAGTGAGAGTGCAATAGAGGGAGCAGCAAGAATTCCAGAAACATGCCCTTGAGCAGTTCAAAAGGATAAGATCAAGTACAAAGCAGGAAGTATTGACCTTAGAAAGGAGTCTGGACCTTTCAGGCAAGGACAGTTCACAAGGCAGAACTCTACCAACCTTATTTTGTAATTTCAAGGGAGGAAATTTCTCCTAATATTTCCAAGATTCTCTTTACTAACAAAACAGCTTTTGTGATGTGGGCCTGCTTCTCAAAGCTGAACACAGGAAAAGAAGCAGTTCTGAGCAGCTCAAAACTAGCAATATGAAACTATTAAAATAAAAAAAGAGGTGTTTTTTTTTAACAATTGAAATTGAGAAAGAAAATTTTAGTCTTCCAACTGATAAGTGGGCAAATGGTGGTTCTGCATTTTGCACTGAATGCTGAGGAGACTGATAGATAATTGCTTGAAAAAGAAGCTAAGATCCTGCAGCTCTGTGAACAAAACTCTCCAGGACACTGTGGGTGTCTCTTTGCAGGAGATCAAACCCTGCTGCTTGGAACTGATAAGCACCCACAGATCCACAGATCAATCTGCTTACAGTTTGCTTCTCAAATACATTACTTATTATTTCCATTAATAGCATTTCTGGGAAGACAGCTATAAATGGACATGTCCTAAATTTAATCCAGGTTGATTAACAAAAAAATGACATTTAAAAAAATATTTTTTTTATTGATTTCAGAGAGGAAGGGAGAGGGAGAAAGAGAAAGAAACATCAATGATGAGAGAGAATCATGGATTGGCTGCCTCCTGCACGCCCCCCACTGGGGACCGAGCCCGCAACCTGGGCACGTGCCCTTGACCGGAATCGAACCTGGGACCCTTCAGTCTGCAGGCCGACACTCTATCCACTGAGCCAAACCAGGTAGGGCAAAAACATGATATTTTTATGACTATGACAAATAAAACAGCAGTAGTCAATTATAATTTGTGCTCAGTGGAGAAGCTGTATGTATTAACTCCTTACTGAAAGTATATAAACCTTCTCATTTCTCCAGTCACTGTAAGTAAGTGCACTCTCTCCTTGCTCTTCATGAAGGTTCCTCATGAAGGAGTAAATAAACTTTGACAGGTGCTCAAGTGCAATATGTCTGAGAAAATTTGCATTGGAAAGATTATGAGCCCTGGCCGGTTTGGCTCAGTGAATAGAGCATTGGCCTGCAACCTGAAGGATCCCAGGTTCGATTCCAGGCAAGGGCATGTACCTTGGTTGTGGGCACATCCCCAGCAGGGGATGTGTAGGAGGCAGCTGATTGATGTTTCTAACTCTCTATCCCTCTCCCTTCCTCTCTGTAAAAAATCAATAAAATATATTAAAAAGAAAAGAGATTATGAGGCATGAAATAATCTGCTGGCGTGTCTTACCTGGTCAGAAAAAATAAGCCAAAGAGGATGTTTTTGTGTATAATCAACATATATACAGAGGTTTTGTTAAGTTTTGCACAATTTTTGATCAAATGAATGGGTGCATGTGTACACAAAGCATAACTATAAGTTTTAATATTTTTATACTAAATAAAATTATATATTCTGAATAGTAAATATATCTAAAGTAATAAATAAAAATGGCATTGAAATAATGCAATTAATGTTTAATAAGTATCTCTTTTACATAATGTTTTTTATGTAAGATTGGCCTTCATAGATAGAAATTAAGGGAATATGGTCTTATTTCAGACTTTGTCGAGATTTCAAATTATGGTGGATTAGAGGAACTGGGGGAGGGTTGAAGGGGGATTAGGTCAGTGTAGGATCTGGACTGTGACCGTGAATTCTGTGACTTCAAAGCTGGGAAAGGCAGGACATATAGTCCCCAGGTCCCTTTTTATAGTAAAAGATAGAGGAGAGTGTTGATCAAAGGGGAATCTATCAAAATCGACTCATCACCAGGAGCTTAGTCACTGGGAGGAGCAGATGATAGGACTGGCCCTGTCTGGGAGCTAACGAAGTCCGGTGCACAAGCCCCACTAAGTCCTTGTCCCTGTGATGCACAGCTCGGAGCCAGTCATGTCTGCAGGGACCACTAGAGAGATGGGGAGACGGTCAGAGATGTGTGAAACAAGCTGTGCCCCAGAATGGGAGTGGGTGCAGGCAAGCACAGAAGAGGAGCCCCACAGGGCAGCGCTAAACTCTGTCCCTAGACCCCCTAAGAGCAAGGCCAAGGTATCCTGGCCTACTGACCTGGGAGCAAGGGGGGTCAGCAGCCCTTCCCCATTTTGACAGTCAAAAAAATCTAAAGGTATATCTATACAACATCCTCAGGTAGTGGTGTTCTTTTCTTCAAAAAAAAAGGTCTAATTAGACATGCAAAATAAGAACATCTAGTAGTACCTGCCTCTAACAAATTACTAAGCATCAATTAAATTTCCGGGAATCCCGTTAGGTTGTTTCTATACTGGCAAATCCCCAGGCAGGGAGAAAATAATTTCTGATCCTAATCAGGTCCTCAAAGGAAAAGAAATGTTCAGACCTACTGAATTTTGGCAAGAGCATATCTTACACTTCTGCTCATTTTATAATACTCTATTCACAAGAAAACACCAAAAAGTGTTTCTTTTTCATATTGATAGAGCAGATACCATAGAATATAATTTAGAAGATTGAAGCCTTTTATAGCTGTAATATATTTTATAACATAAAAGATCCTCAGCTAATTATATATGAAGTAAAACCTCTGGGATGGGCAAAAAAAAAGCCCCTGAAGATTATTGTTATAGGTGTTGGGTGATGCCAAAATATAATGTAAACATCAAAAGGCAAATGAACCTGGCCAGTGTGACTCAATGGTTGAACATCAACCTATGAACCAAGAGGTCACAGTTTATTCCTAATCAGGGCACATGCCCAAGTGGTGGGCTCCATCTCCAGTGGGGTGTGTGCAGGAGGCAGCCGATCAGTGATTTTGTCTCATCATTGATGTTTCTCTCTCTCTCTCTTTCTTTTTCCTTTCCTCTCTGAAATCAATAAAAATATATTTTTTAAAAAGGCAAATGAAGCCCTAACTGGTTTGGCTCAGTGGATAGAGCGTCGGCCTGCGGACTGAGGGGTCCCAGGTTCGATTCCAGTCAAGGGCATGTACCTTGGTTGCGGGCACATCCCCAGTGGGAGGTGTGCAGGAGGTAGCTAATCGATGTCTCTCATCGATGTTTCTAACTCTCTATCCCTCTCCCTTCCTCTCGGTAAAAAATCAATAAAAATCTATTTTAAAAAAAGGCAAATGAAATTTCTTTTATGAATTGATTCTCAAGGCCCTTAGAACATGTTATAAAATGTAAACCTACAAAATTTGTTTCATTTTAAATCTAGTGCAAAGTGTTAAAGTTTGGGTTGGTTTTTTTTTTAATCTTCACCTGAGGATATTTGTTCCATGGCTTTGACAGAACAAAGAAAAGCGCTCATTAGAAAGGAATCTAAGCAATGGTTGGGCTTGTGCAGTAAATTAGTAAAGGTTTACAGGCCTGTTTATATACCATTTGACTTTGGATTCTTTTAGTTCTTGTGATAAGGTTGTCTCTCGGCCCTTAGGAGCAGGAAGTGCCTATCAGATGGAGACTTATCTCCTGCTTTTAGGGAGACATGTAGGTCAGCATTTTCTTCTTGGGGGCAGTTTCTTACTAGTAAGTTACTTCCATTCAAAGTAATCAGTATGTCTTTGTGGGATATCTTTGGGCAGCCTCCCTGGGTCCTGAGAGCCAGTCACACCAAATCTGAAAACCAGGTTACGATGTATTACCAAAGGCCCATGAAATTGTTTGCTCCCGAACCACAGCCTTCATCAAATTACAATGCAAGGAAGCAGGGATATCATCTCATACTGTAGAGCTCTTACATGCCATTTTTACTCTTTTTCAGGGACAAGTTCCACACAAAGTGCCCCCATTTCTAACCTACCAGGACTGGTCAAGACCTTTCTATAAATGAACTGCAGGATCCTCACTGCTTGGGCCAGTGTTCACTACAGTTCACACTACTTGAACTGTGAACTGCCAGGAATGACAATCTGGACAAGAAAAACACTACTGAAAAGTCCTGGTACCATAGATAATATTCTTGATGTAATATATGCAAACTGGTTTAAGGATACAAAAGATTTTAAATGAGATATTACTAAGCAGAACTAACTTTGCCCCACTCCTCTTCTCCATTGCACATAGATCAAAGACCATTTGGATATGGAGAAGCAGTTTAGAGTCTAAGTAACAGAGTGTAGATAAGGAGATAGGTTTCCTCAACTCTCTTAGGGTCCTTGGATGGCTCTGAAAATCAAACTGGCAAAAACAAATTAACCAGAGAAAAGTATCCAAATTTATTTAACATAAGTTTTCTGTGACACGGGAGATTTCATAAGTAAATGAAGACCCAAAGAAACCGACCAGTGTGTTTTTAGGCTAGGTTAAATGAAGAGTGTACAGTTGTGGAAGAATATTATGGGTTAAGGAGTATGAAGTACATGCAGTTAACTTGGGAAAACTGAGCAAGACCTGTTTATTCAGATTCTTTTTGGCATCCCCTTGTCTTCAGAGATAAGCATGGTCCTTTCCTCCAGGTATAGGGAGGGTGCCTGTCACAGGACAGTTTATAACCTGTTTCAAGAAAGAAAGGAGAGGGTAGGCCCTTTCAGTTTCTGTTTATTTTCTCAAACTCTTTCAGTTTAAAATATTTAATATGCCAAGGTACCATATATGGGGGTAGCATGTCCCGAACCCCATCAAGAGCATAATGTGAATGAAGGAGACTTTGTATCTTAAGACTACGTCAGATAAAGTCCCAGATTTGGGAATATGGAATAAATACCCTCTTTTAAGCGATATGAGAGTATAGAGAATCCCACTTTCTAAGTAAGTTCTTAGATATGGCAAGCCATTAACTAGAATGGGGTCTATTTAGTGTCTCTACATGAGGGCTAAAATAGTTGCTGGAAGATCACAATAGATACTGCAAATAAATTCATAAAAGATAATATTCATACTCCAGACTGCTTGATGCTCCCTCTCTGCTGGAAGCCAGTCCATCCTTGCTGCTTGACACAGTTGCTGCAGGGAAGAAACATCTTCACAGCATACGTTTCAAGGGACCTGGCGTATATGGCATATCTTTGCTCCCCCTCTTAGCGCTATGAGTTTTAACCAGGGTCACCTCTCCGAGAAAGGTTGTTTCCCCAGGTGGGGATTTTTCCCTGGAATTAGGGATTAACAGGACTAAGGAAGGGAATAAATCAGTAAAACCCTTCACTAAGTGCCAGGCGGGTAGTTACTCACCTTAACTACGAACAATCACGCTTAAGCTACATAATCTTTACTTAGGATAATCTTCTTCAGTTACTTCCTTGTAGCTTAACAGAACAGTAGAGTAGTGACCTTGGAATGGAGATAACAAACACCCTAACCTTTGGAATAGAAAGGATTACAATCAAATGGTATAAATACAGATGTCACAGGAGAATAAAGAGAGAACCTGGCTGGAGAACCTGGCTAGAGAACCTCACTATTCTGATCAACTGAATGCTGTCTCCGTGTCATTCCTTCTTCGCCAACTCCGTCCACACCTTTGGGAACCCCTGGACCTGCTGGGGCAGGACCTCAACACCTCTCAACACAAGGTCAGGGAAAAATAAATATTTGTTTGTTGGACACCTCAGTTTTGTGAGGTAACTATGCTATTGGAATACCTAGGAGTTCCAAAAGTCTCTAGCCAACTTTCACACTTCAATCACAATAGTTCAGTTTTTGTCAAGTTTTCATGGGGGAGAGGGGTTGGTGGGACAATGTTTTGACTTGAAAATATAATTTTAAGAAAATAACAGTCTAGGGCAGTGATGGCAAACCTTTTGAGCTCGGCGTGTCAGCATTTTGTAAAACCCTAACTTAACTCTGGTGCCGTGTCACATATAGAAATTTTTTGATATTTGCAACCATAGTAAAACAAAGATTTATATTTTTGATATTTGTTTTATATATTTAAATGCCATTTAACAAAGAAAAATCAACCAAAAATATGAGTTCGCGTGTCATAGGTTCGCCACCACTGGTCTACGGGGAAGATTTAAAAAAAGAAAAAAAAAGAAAAGAAAGTAATACATTGGCCACAGGTCAAGGTGGAAATAGTGATGATTCAACCTTTTCCATCCTGAAGGAACTCCAAAACTGCAGAATTTCTGTTGGCTTTACATGTTTGTCAATCTCAGCTTAATTAATAAAGTTAAAATATGTAGAGTTAGTTGATCCCTTAATCTTACTATGCAGTACAGGTGGCTGATACTAAGATTGCAGAGATATGAGCAGATTTGAAGCAGGGAATGGTGCCTAAATGTGCTGTCTACTTGTATTCCCAAGGATGTTGGACCTCAAAGTTCAGACTTTTAAGGAATTTTCCATTTAAATCCGTGTCTTATTAAGATTGTCAAGAGGATTCTTTGTCTAAGGTTTAACATGTTATACAAGCAATAGACTGGTCAGCCATGGAGAGAAATTCCTTTTATAATCAAAAGAAATTTCAAAAATATCACAGGAAATGCATTACAAAATTATGAGAGCCCTGGTGCTGCCCCCTTCTGACAGGGTCTGGCTCAGGGAGATGATAGGCAGATTAAAGAAAAAGGACAAAGCCCTACATTACCGCCCCTGTCAAATTGTCTGCTTTACCTACCCTGATCAGCTTGCTACTGAAGCCACTACCAGTAAGACCTTCCATCCACACTTCACTACCATGGACAGCTCCCTATTGTCTCCCATTGTCTAGAGTGAGTTAGGTGCTAGTCTCTGTGTATTCTCAAACACAAAAGTCAAACTCTATACGTGATTCTAGAAACTCTCTGCACTTGGCTGAGATTGACAAAGTGGCAACATTTTCTCCCACCAGAGTGAAGCTGGTGTGTGCAACAGAGAAAGAAGGGCGAGCCCACCATCAACCTCTCTTTAAAGAAATTCTATTACCTTTCTTGATCACTCTCCTTGCCACTTATAGACACTTTATTTTTTTAAATATATTTCATTGATTTTTTTTTAAAGAGAGGAAGGGAGAGGGATAGAGAGTTAGAAACATCAATGAGAGAGAAACATCGATCAGCTGCCTCCTGCACACCCCCTACTGGGGAATGTGCCCACAACCAAGGTACATGCCCTTGACCAGAATCGAACCTGGGACCCTTTAGACTGCAGGCTGATGCTCTATCTACTGAGCTAAACCAGTTATGCATTAGACACTTTAGGTGGGTGGTAAGCTATTAATAACAAAATCTGTTTCATAACTCTTTTTTTTTTAATATATTTTATTGATTTTTTACAGAGAGGAAGGGAGCGAGATAGAGATTTAGAAACATCAATCAGCTGCCTCCTGCACATCACCCACTGGGGACGTGCCCGCAACCAAGGTACATGCCCTTGACAGGAATCGAACCTGGGACCTTTCGGTCCGCAGGCCGACGCTCTATCCACTGAGCCAAACCGGTTTTAGCTGTTTCATAACTCTTTCTCTCTCTCTTGCGAATCGTCACCTGAGGATATTTTTTTCCCATTGATTTTTAGAGAGAGTGGAAAGGAGGGAAGGATGGAGAGAGAGAGAGAGAGAGAGAGAGAGAGAGAGAGAGAGAGAGAGAAGTGAGAGGGACACATTGATTGGTTGCTGGGGATCCAACCTGCAATTTAGGTACATGCTCTTGACTGGGAATTGAAACCGATACCCTTCAGTGCTCAGGCCAACATTCTAATCACTGAGAAACACTGGCTAGGGCTCATAATCTCTTAACATGTCTTACTAGAGCATCTGTCCCCTCCTGTTCAGAGTTTTGTACCTGAAGACGGTCCATCCTTGCTGCTTGACACAGTCGCTGCAGGGAAGAAACATCTGCACAGCATATGTTTCAAGGGACCTGGCATACTGTTCTTAATATGTTTGCTTCCCTTCTTAGTGCTATGTGTTTTAACCAGGGTCACCTCCCCGAGAAAGGTTGTTTCCCCAGGTGGGAATGTTTCCCTGGAGTTAGGGATTAACAGGACTAAAGAAGGGAATAAATCAGTAAAACCCCTTCACTAAATGCCAGGCGGGTAGTTAATCACCTTAACTACAAACAATCACGCTTAAGCTACATAATCTTTTTTTTAAAATATATTTTATTGATTTTCCACAGAGAGGAAGGGAGAGGGACAGAGAGCTAGAAACATTGATGAGAGAGAAAGATCGGCCAGCTGCCTCCTGCACACCCCCCACTGGGGATGTGCCCCCAACCAAGGTACATGCCCTTGACCGGAATCGAACCCGGGACCCTTCAGTCCGCAGGCCGATGCTCTATCCACTGAGCCAAACCGGTTTGGCAAGCTACATAATCTTTACTTAGGATAATCTCCTTCAGTTACTTCCTTGTAACTTAGAACAGTAGAGTAGTGACCTTGGAATGGAGATAACACCTTTGGAATAGAATGGATAGGATTAAAATCAACAGAACTAGATGGAGATAGGATTTTTGGCAAAGGTCAGATAAGAAACTATGGACATGAAACAAGGAACTGTAGAAGATCAAGGGAGGACCCAAAATATACCATGATGTGACTATAGAGGCATGCTTATAGGATCAAATGGTATAAATACAGATGTAACAGGAGAATAAAGAGAGAACCTGGCTATGCTGATCATCTGAACGCTGTCTCCATGTCCTTCATTCTTCGCAGACTCTGTCCACACCTTGAGAACCCCTGGACCGCTGGGGCTGGACCCCAGCAGTTTTGGAGGCCTCTGATAAAACACCAAAACAAATATAAAAGGTAAATTTGCATTTGATTACATATTTAGAATTATACCTTTAAACATGCCACCTGAACATGTTCTCATAAAATCTACCCCACATTCCACAAGTTTGAATTCCCTCTAATTACACTGTGCAAATGAGTATATAGAATTAACATTAAACACCAAAAAATGCATACATAATACAAATCTGCACCAGTTCCAATGTAGTTTTTCCCCCCTCATCAAGCAATTGTCTGACACCAGCTGGGTGTCCTACAACTCAATTATGACACTATCAATCTAAAAATAGCATCAGATCCCTAGCTGGTTTCGCTCAGTGCATAGAGTGTCGGCCTGCAGACTGAGGGGTCCCGGGTTAATTTCTGGCCAAGGGCACATGCCCAGGTTGCAGGTTCAATCCCCAGTAGGGGGCATGCAGGAGGCAGCTGATCAATGATACTCTCTCATCATTGATGTTTCTATCTCCTCTGAAATCAATAAAAATATATTTGAAAAAATAAAAATAGCATCAGATTCCACAAGTTAAGGCTTAATTTCTACAAGACTGATCACTAATTCAGACGCCAATCACACATCACACATCCTGTGCTTCTGACGAACCATCTACAAATCAGAGGTTTCCATGACCCCCTTCTTGAGTTTGATTAATTTGTTAGAGTGCCTCACAGGACTCAGGAAATTCATTTACTTACTAGTTTATTTACAAGGCTATTAAAGAATATGAGTCAACAGCAGATGAAGTCAACATAGAAAGAGGTCCAGAACAAAGAAGCTTCTGTGGTTGAGGGCCCTGCACAGAGGCACATGGATACTTCTGGTTCCCTAACCTGGAAACTCTAAATATCATCCTTTTGGGTTTTTATGGAGGCATGACTCACAGGCATAATTGATTAGATCATTGGCTATTGGTGATTGAACTCAATCTTCAGTCCCTCTCCCCTACTGGAGGTCAGTCAGAGGTTGGGACTGAAAGTTCCAACCCTCTAATCAGAAGGTTGGTTTCCCTAGCAACCAGTCCACATTCAGATTACCTAAAAACATTCCAATCACCTCAGTAACATAACAAAAGAAAGGTGCCTTAACATTCTTATTAGAAAATTCCATGGATTTTAGGAGCTCTGGGCCAGGAATGAAATACAAACCAAGTATATATTTCTTATTATAAATCACATAGTTTTCTGTAATACCAGAGCAAAAGTAGTAAAGGTGTGTGGCTCCCTGGAACAGAAGCAAACGAAAGCCCCATTTACGTGGTCTGCTTGAGTAAGAGGCAGAGTTGTGCCAGCGGGCCCTCTCAGAAGATTGGCGACTGACATACTATTTAATTTGGCTCATAGTTTGTCTCTTCAATATTTTTAGGAGTGACAGAAAGAAATACATTTTGGAAATCTAATGGCCTTTTCTACCTCTCTGCTCTTTAAGCAATTTTGCCATCTACATGGTAAGTGGTCAATATTTTATTGAATTGATTAATTTATTTATAAAAGTTGCATCATACTGCAAATAGTATTTTATATCAGTAGAGATACATCTCATTTAAGATTTAGCTTTTCATCTTGATTAAAATTGATATTAATCAGTTTTCAAATGCCTTTTGGAAATAAGTTATTTCTGTGAACTTAATCTTTATACTGTTTGCCCACTTTACCACTGGGTGCTATTTCTTTGGCTCATTGACATCCAAGATATAGATGACATTTACCTTAGTTCTTGACACCATCATCTCTATAATTTCCACTACCAAGGGATAATTGGTCTGTCTCTAAATCTCTTTAATCCAATTTGTTCTCTACTCTATAGTTTATCTCATCACTTAAACCCTTCAAGTATCAGTACTTAAATTTGGTCATTTAATAGTCTTAAATATCTATATAAATAAAAGCCTAAGCGACCATTATGGCCGGTGGAGGCTATGACACGCACTGAGTACCAGGGGGCAGACACTTAACACAGGGGTTGCCCCCTGGTGGTCAGTGCACTCCCACAGTGGGAGTGCCCACCAGCTGGGCAGCTGCCACTCCCTCCCTCAGTAGTTCTGCAGGTCCAATCTCCAGAGAATGGGCCAGGCACCGACAGACCAGTGCCACTGGCACAATTCTGCCAGCGCTACTGGCCTCCTAGAAGTTGGCTTCAGGCACCGGGGCTGCTTCCCCTCCCTAGATGCTCCACAAGGAAGAAAGGATATAAAAGCGGCCACCAGGTGGCTCCCAACAACCTGCGTGAATGTCAGTGGGACGATCCAGATCCTGGGCCAGCAAGGGTACCCCTCCCAGAGGGCCCATCATGTCCCAGCCTCACCCACCCCTCTTGGGACCCCACCTATGCACATATTTGTGCACTGGGCCTCTAGTCTACACTAATAAAAGAGAAACATGGTAATTGGCGTACGACCGCTACCCTTCCCATTGGCTAATCAGTGAGTATATGCAAATTAACTGTCAGCCAAGATGGCGGTTGGCAGCCAGGCAGCTGGAACCGAGCAGGGAGGCTTGCTTGCTGCGAACTCCAACGTTCCCCCGCCTCACTAGCCGGCCTCTGAGCTACAACTCTAAGAAACTATGTACTATGTTGCAAATAAGAAGATAAACAAAACACCAGAAACCGGCTTTCATTCAGCCGGGCTTTAGCAACATTGTATCGATGTTTTCAGCAGCCAGGCCTCAGAGCTAAAGCTGGCCCAGAATAAAAAAAAAAAAAGAAAACAAGGAGCGGTTGGGAGCTTTAGTCACTTGCCACCTGGAAAACAGCCCTCAGCCCCTCAGCCAGCCTGGCCAGGCACCCCAGTGGGGACCCCCACCCTGATCCAGGACACCCTTCAGGGCAAACCAGCCAGCCCCTACCCATGCACCAGGCCTCTATCCTATATAGTAAAAGGGTAATATGCCTCCCGGCACCGGGATCAGTGGAGCAGCGAGGCTCCCGGCACCGGGATCAGCGTGACAGGGGGCAGCGCCCAAAACCCCTGATTGCCCTGCGGCTCTGTGTGTGACAGGGGGCGGGGCCACAACCTCCCTATCCGCCCTGCTCTGTTCATGACAGGGTGCGGCACCCCAACCCCCCCCCCCCCCCCCACGGGCCCTGCTCTGTGCCTGATAGGGGGGAGCTCCCCAATCCCCTGATCGGTCCTGCTCTGTGTGTGACAGGGTGCGGTGCCCCAACCCCCCTCTCCCCCGCCGCACCCATGGGCCCTGCTCTGTGAGTGACAGGGTAGAGCCATAACCTCTCCATCAGCCCTGCACCGAGTGTGACAGCGGTGGCGGCCCATCCCCCTGATCGGCCCTGCTCTGTGGGTGATAGAGGGTGGCGCCCCAACCCCCCTCCATGGGCCTTGCTCTGTGTGTGACAGGGTAGAGCCATAACCTCCCCATTGGCCCTGCCCTGAGTGTGACAGGGTGCAGCGCCCCAACCCCCTGATCCGCCCTGCTCTGTGTGTGACAGGGGGCGGTGCCCCAACTCCCCTATCGGCCCTACTCTGTGAGTGACAGGGAGGAGCTCCCCAACCCCCTGATGGGCCCTGCTCTGTGAGTGACAGGGGGCAGCGCCCCAACCCCCTGATTGGCCCTGCTCTGTGAGTGACAGGGGCAGTGCCCCAACCCCCTGATTGGCCCTGCTCTGTGCATCACAGGGGGTGGCGCCGCAACCTCCCCATTGACCCTGCCTTGAGTGTGATAGGGGGCAGTGCCCCAACCCCCCAGTCAGCCCTGCTCTGAGCCCGACCAGGGGCTGCACCTAGGGATTGGGCCTGCCCTCTGCCACCCAGGAGCAGGCCTAAGCCAGCAGGTCGTTATCTCCCGAGGGGTCCCAGACTGGGAGAGGGCACAGGCCGAGCTGAGGGACCTCTCCTCCCCCCCCCCCCCCCGAGTGCACAAATTTTTGTGCACCAGGCCTCTAGTTTAGTATAAAACCCTTAGCTTGAGTTGGAAAAGATTTCAGCCTTCTGACTGGTCTCCAGCTTAGAACAGCTCTAATCAATTCTCCAGTTTACTTTTCTTTCTTTCTTTTTTTTAAACCCTCACCCGAGGATTTTTAAAAAATATATATTTTATTGATTTTTTTACAGAGAGGAAGGGAAAGGGATAGAGAGTTAGAAACATCGATGAGAGAGAAACATCGATTCAGCTGCCTCCTGCACGCCCCCCTCCTGGGGATGTGCCCACAACCAAGGTACATGCCCTTGCCTGGAATCGAACCTGGGACCCTTCAGTCTGCAGGCTGATGCTCTATCCACTGAGCCAAACCAGCTAGGGCACACAAGGATATTTTTAAGATTTTTTTTTTAATTTGGAAATTTGAATTTTGATGTTGAGTCTCATGGTTTTTTAAAAATATTTTTGTATTTATTTCAGAGAGGAAGGGAGAGGGAGAGAGGATAGAAACATCAATGATGAGAGAAAATCATTGATCGGATGCTTCCTGCACGTCCCACACTGGGGATCCAGCCCACAACCCTGTCATGTGCCCTGACCGGCAATCAAACAGTGACCTCCTGGTTCATAGGTTGATGCTCAACCACTGAGCCACACGAGCCAGGCTTAATTTCATGATTTTTAAATGTTGGTCGTACTTCCAAAAAATTTTTTGCCCTGGGTGGTGTGGCTTAGTTGGTTGAGCGTAGTCCTGTGCACCAAAAGGTTGCTGATTCAATTTCCAGTCAGAGCACAAGCCCAAGTTGCAGGTTCAGTCCCCCGTAGGAGGCAATCAGATGATGTTTCTCTCACATTATAGTCTCTCTCTCTGAAAGAAAATCAAATATATTCTCACACTGAAGAATGTTGACTATGATCTGAAAGTCAAATTTAACTGCCGTTTGATTTCCCCCCACAGATCTTGCTATACAGAAACAACCAGTTATGCCCTGTGATAAAAATCCAGAGCAATCCAATAGGAATCATAGTAAAGATGAAAGAAGGAAAAATAAAAAATGGAGAGAAGGAGAAGGAGAAATGGAAGAAGAAATGGAAAAGGATGGTAAAAAGAAACTGGAAGAGGAACAGGAGGAAGAGAAAAAAGAAGAAAAAATGGAATGTGAGGAAGAATATCCGGAGAAAAGATTAGTCAGCAAGCCCCTCATGGACACTCTCTGGGCAACGTTTAAGTTAAACAAATGCCCCACAAAAGGACATAGTCTATCGCTTGCATTTGAATTTAACATGACAGAAAAACAGGTAGGACAACATATTTCTTTTTTAAAAAAATTTTAATTGATTTCAGAGAGGAAGGGAGAGAGAGAGAGAGAGAAACATCAATGATGAAAAAGAATCATTGATCGGCTGCCTCCTGCACGCCCCGCACTGGGGATCGAGCCCACAACCCTGGCATGTGCCTTTGACTGGAATCGAACCCGGGACCCTTGAGTCCACAAGTCGAGGCTCTATCCACTGAGCCAAACCAGCTAGGGTCAACATATTTCTTTATTCACAGATTCACTTATATAGTACTATTACCTATATAAGCCAATACCCTTATTTTTGGATTAATCACCTCCTCTCTCTCTCTCTCTCTCTCTCTCTCTCTCTCTCTCTCTCTGCAGGTAAATCAATGGTTTTTTAAAAAGAGAAAGAAATTCAAACAAGAAATGTATAAGCGAAAATACAAGAGAAAGCTCAAGAGGTAAGAACATTAAGTTGTAAGAAAGTGAAAATGGAATACAGGGTTTGGCAAAACTAGGTTACAGTTGTTTGTGTGAAAGATAATACAATAGTTACTAAATAATAATATAAGAATAAATTGTGTTTTTCGTACTCACAATTGTAAACCTGCTTTTACCATACTGTGCATATTGACTTTGGGGGATAGATTGTATTCACATAGTTATTGGCTATCCCATAAACATTTTCATGTTTCTAGCCAGTGGCAAAGAGCCATTTACTGCTCTGTTTTTCACTCTACTCAACACACAAAAATGCAGAGGTACATGATCATTCCACTATTTACCATGTAGACATATTAGCAAATATACAACTGTAGCCATTATATATTTTTAAAGCATTTTATTTTTACAATTTATTTATTTATTTATTTTTTAATTAAATCTTTATTGTTCAGATTATTACAGTTGTTCCTCTTTTTCCCCTCCATAGCTCCCCTCCACCCGGTTTCCACCCCATCCTCTGCCCTTACCCTGGGTACACTGGCTCTTGGATCTCTAAGGAGGTGCTAATTTAGCCTCTTCCTGAGGCTTCCCATAGGTGTGCGATTTTTGTCCAGTCTCTTCCCGCACCCCCCAAACCCCTTCGCCCCTGAGAATTGTCAGTCCACTTCCTTTCTATGCCCCTGATTCTATTATATTCACCAGTTTATTCTGTTCATCAAATTATTTATTCACTTGATTCTCAGATTCACTTGTTGATAGATGCGTATTTGTTGTTCATAATTTGTATCTTTACCTTTTTCTTCTTCTTCCTCTTCTTAAAGGATACCTTTCAGCATTTCATATAATACTGGTTTGGTGGTGATGAACTCCTTTAGCTTTTCCTTATCTGTGAAGCTCTTTCTCTGACCTTCAATTCTGAATGATAGCTTTGCTGGATAAAGTAATCTTGGTTGTAGGTTCTTGCTATTCATCACTTTGAATATTTCTTGCCACTCCCTTCTGGCCTGCATAGTTTCTGTTGAGAATCAGCTGACAGTCGTATGGGTACTCCCTTCTAGGTAACTGATTGTTTTTTCTCTTGCTGCTTTTAAGAGTCTCTCTTTGTCTTTTGCTCTTGGCATTTTAATTATGATGTGTCTTGGTGTGGTCCTCTTTGGATTCCTTTTGTTTGGGGTTCTTTGAGCATCCTGGACTTGTAAGTCTATTTCTTTCACCGGGTAGGGGAAATTTTCTGTAATTATTTCTCCAAATAGGTTTTCAATATCTTGCTCTCTCTCTTCTTCTGGCACCCCTATAATTCGGATGTTGGTATGCTTGAAGTTGTCCCAGAGGCTCCTTACACTATCTACATATTTTTGGATTCTTTTTTCTTTTTGTTTTTCCGGTTGGGTGTTTTTTGCTTCTTCATATTTCAAATCTTTGATTTGATTCTTGGGATCCTTTAGTCTGCTGTTGGAACTCTGTATAATATTCTTTATTTCAGTCAGTGTATGCTTAATTTCTAGTTGGTTCTTTTTCATATCCTCGAGGGTCTCACTAAATTTATCAGCGGTTTCTAGAAAATTCTTGAAAAACCTTATAACTGTGGTTGTGAACTCTATATCCAGTCGTTTGCTTTCCTCCATTTCTGTCATTTGTGACCTGTTTCTTTGTCTCCACATTTTGGCTGCTTCCCTGTGTTGGTAGAGTGGCTTTGTGTGCTAAGTGTCCTATAGGGCCCAGTGACTCGGCCTCCCCAATTACCTGAGGTGGACAATCTTGGTACACCCCTTTGTGGGCTTTGTGCACAGTCTTGTTGTAGGTAAGCCTTGATTGTTGTTGGTATCACTGGGAGGAATTGACCTCCAGGCCAATTGGCTGTGAGAATCAGCTGTGTGTGCAGTGGGAGAACTTCTGTGCTGGAGACACCCTTCTGGGGCAAGACTTGCTTCAGTGGGGCTTTGGTGCTCACTGAGTCTGCCCCCTGAGTGTGTCCCTTATGGATCTGAGGAGTTGTAATCTGGATGGTCCACTCTGACCACTGGGTACACTGGCTCTTGGATCTCTAAGGAGGTGCTAATTTAGCCTCTTCCTGAGGCTACCCAGCAGGAGCTATGGAGAGATCTTCAGATTCCTCTTCTTTGTTTGGAGTTTGGAGCTGCCCAGATGAGGCCCAGCTGTGAAGCAATGCAAGCTGCTGTGGGGCCTTGGGCCTTCTTTTGGATGTTCTGGGTATCTCTGACCCAGTTGCAGTTAGTTAGGTAATTTTAGATTGCAAAAGACCAAGGAATTCATATGCAAAAGCCTTTGCGCACAGCTTGGGTGGGGCAGGGTCTCAGGGAATCAACAGGGAGGAGCAAACAGCTATGGCTGATCCTCAGCCCTGCCCTAAGAGATCCCGGGTCTTACTGTTCCATGGTAATTGCTGCAAGCACCTCTGAGAGAAAGCCGCCCTCGTGTTCTGCCTGATGCCAGACAGTCCAGTTTCTCCCCGTATGAGTCTGGGTCCCCAGAGACTCACCCGGAACTGGAGTTCAGAGCAGTTGGGAGCTTGTGTCTCCCTCCTGATTGAAAAAGACAGCCACGTCCTCAGTTGCCAGCCCTTTCCACGTGCGTCTTCGTACCTCTGCACTTTACTTCCACACCGCACCTCCTCTGCGTCTCAGTGTGCTTTTCTCTTTCCTTCTAGTTGTAGAATTTCCACTCGGCCAGCCTTCCTGTGGTTCTGGATGATGTCCGTTTTGTCTTTTAGTTGTATTTTTGAATTGGTTGTGCGATGCAGCAATTTCCGGTGTTTACCTTTGCGGCCATCTTGGTTTCTCTTTATATTTATTATTATTATCATTATTTTAATCCTCACCTGAGGATATTTTTTCATTGATTTTTAGAAAGAGTGGAAGAGAAAGGGAAAGACAGAGAGAAATATTGATGTGGGAGAAACACATCACTTGGTTGCCTCCTGCACGCTTCCTGACCAGGGCCCGGGCTGAGGTGGAGCTTGCAACCAAGGTACGTGTCCTTGACTGGGATTGAACCCGGAGCCCTTCAGTCCACAGGCCAATGTTCTATCCACTGAGCAAAACTGTCCAGGGCCATTATTTTTTGTTGTTGATTGCAGTATATAATTAATAATTTTATCTTTTTCATTCTGTAGATACTGAATATATTTTGATATTTGTCTTTCCTTTCTATTGGCAGAAAGAAACGTGATTGAAAGAAATTAAGAAGAGAACATCTGTATTTTTAATAGCACTGGGCGGTATATAGAATTTTTATATATTATTATTTATGTATGTTTATATACATATATCCATTTATTGACTCACTTGATTATCATTCTAAACCACAAATGAGGAAACTGAATTTCTGGGAAATAATGTGATTTCATCAAGTACCAGTACCTAAATTTCTAAGCTTGAATTTGTACTTTGTTCCCTCAGGCATTTTCATTTAGGCTATGTCAATTTGTGTTTCATATGTAATGTTTATGTGCTCCTAATTTTCTCTATTAAAATTCTAATGTGGCCCTGGCTGATGTGGCTCAGTTGATTGGGCGTCATCCCATGCACCAAGAGTTTGCTGGTTTGATTCCTGGTCAGGACATATGCCTGGGTTTTGGGCTCCATCCCCAGTAGGGGGCATGCAGGAGGCAGCTGATGAATGTTTCTCCCTCTCCCTTCCTCACTCTAAAGTCAATAAAAACATTCTTTAAAAGAATTCTAGCCCTAACCGGTTTGGCTCAGTGGATAGAGCATTGGCCTGCAGACTGAAGGGTCCCAGGTTCAATTCAATGGCATGTACCTTGATTGTGGGCACATCCCCAGTAGGGGGTGTGCAGGAGACAGCTGATTGATGTTTCTCTGTCCCTCTCCCTTCCTCTCTTTAAAAAAAAAAATCAATAAATTTTTTTTTTAATATTCTAATGTGGAAATATTTCAAATTTTTTGTACTTTCTCCACCTCTATAATGTCTTTACCTCTTTGACTTTTAAAAATATATATATTTTATTGATTTTTTTACAGAGAGGAAGGGAGAGGGATAGAGAATTAGAAACATGGATGAGAGAGAAACATCCATCATCTGCCTCCTGCACACCCCCTACTGGGGATGTGCCCGAAACCAAGGTACATGCCCTTGACCTGAATCGAACCTGGGACCCTTCAGTCCACAGGCCAATGCTCTAGCCACTGAGCCAAACTGGTCAGGGCCTCTTTGACATTTTTAAATGTGTTTTAGGAAGATCCCCCTGTTCTTCAGTGGGGGTAGTTTTCCAAATTTAACATTTTGATATATGTTAAGTACATGGGCTGTGCTGTTGAACATTTTATATAACACGACCCTCATATATAAATGGAGTTCTGGAGGATAAACAAGACTATATTAGCAATTGTTTACTTCTGCAGAGAACCGAATGGAGTGCAAAGAAGTTTCTAAACATTCTGTTTTTACACTACTGTGAATTTTAAACGTTATAATGTCAGTTCATTGATTTTATTTAAGAAAAAAAATCAATGAAGAAATTATTAAGTTCTGTAGAAATGTTCAGAGACTGAAAGTGAAATCTACTATAGAATCAAATGGGTTAGTACATCCTGCAATCTGTCCGTATATCTCTCACTGGCCTTTCTGCCTTTTGCCTACAAAACTGCTCATGAAGGGTGGTTTTGTCTGTGTCTGTAACTTAATGAGAAGACCCCCACCTTCTCCCCTCTTTCAATGGTACATGTTTCATCCCAGGTAGAGGGCGTTTCAACAGGTCCGGTTTACAGCAGGACAATGGACAATGGGATCCCTGTAGAGACTGAATAGCTCCTTCTCACCCAAAGGTACAAGCTAACCCATCCATTTTCATGGGATGTACCATTGCAAATCCCGGTAGATGATGCCTTTCCCAGGATGGGTCATGCTGATCCACGGTGGCATTTGCGGCAACGGCTGCTTCCCTCGACTTCCACACCTCTATGGAAGGTGCCATGGTAGGGGTCCCCAATCTAGCATATGGACAGCGGGCCATACTTGTTGGTCATTCAAATGTATAAAGCCTGAGACAGTGCTTTAGTCGTCCTGGCCGAAGTCGTTTTACCTGTTAGTAATTTGATCTGCTGCCTAATATTCCGTTTTTCCCCCTCTCTACCATCCCCCTGCTGCTTGTGGGTTATAGGAGAGATAGACCCTCCATTCAGTGTCATGTTCTTTTGCTCAGTTTTGCATGTCATGACTTTGGAAATGTGACCACTGATCACTGCTTCTTCAGCAAGGGAATATGCACCTGGTACTGAGGTTATCTAATCCCCTGATGATGGCAGCCTGGTTTGCACGGTGACGGGGAAAGCTTGGTTTAGGCCAGATGAAGTGTTAACACAAACCAGCGCATATTTATTTATTTATTTTTAAAATATATTTTATTGATTTTTTTTTTTTTTTACAGAGAGGAAGGGAGAGGGATAGAGAGTTAGAAACATCTATGAGAGAGAAACATCAATCAGCTGCCTCCTGCACACTCCCCACTGGGGATGTTCCCACAACCAAGGTACATGCCCTTGACCGGAATCGAACCCGGGACCCTTGAGTCCACAGGCCGATGCTCTATCCACTGAGCCAAACCGGTTAGGGCGAACCAGGGCATATTTAGAGCCCTCGCTCGGAGAGTGGGAGCCAATAAAATCAATTTGTCAATCCCTCACCAGTTTGGAACCCCATGGATGAGCCCAGGCTTTTTTGACAGCTGCCTTGGGCATTGTTTACAACACTCAGGACATGCTGATACTGCACTAGTCAATTCACTGTATTTCAAGAGCAATCTGGCATCCTTGGCAATATGCCCTCCCACTCAGGCAGTGCAGCAGCCTCTTCCTCTGCACCCAACCTGCTGTATCCACTGAAGGGTCGGTCATTAGGGATCATATCTGAGCTAGGGCATCAGCTTCCAATTGCTAGAGGGTGTCCGTGCCTTATGAGCCGGGATGTGAAAAACAGTGAGGGGTACCTCAGGCTCTTGCAGGTGAACCCAAATGTCCCTCCACACCTCCTGACCACACAAGGGCTTACTCATGATCATCCACCCCTGCGCTTTTCACTGTCTAAGCCAGTGGTTCTCAACCTTCCTAATGCCGAGACCCTTTAATACAGTTCCTCATGTTGTGGTGACCCCCAACCATAAAATTATTTTCGTTGCTACTTCATAACTGTAATTTTGCTAGTTATGAATCGTAATGTAAATATCTGATATGCAGGATGTATTTTCATTGTTACAAATTGAACATAATTAAAGCATAGTGATTAATCACAAAAACAATATGTAATTATATATGTGTTTTCCGATGGTCTTAGGCGACCCCTGTGAAAGGGTCGTTCGACCCCCAAAGGGGTCGCGACCCACAGGTTGAGAACCGCTGAAATAGAGTCAATCCCTTTAGAACAGCCCAAACTGTGAGTGCAAAGTTTAATTCCCAGGGCTCATGACTGATCTCCAACCCAACAGCCCTGAGTTCAGCCCACTGGCTGCTGTGGTTGATTACTGCTTCCATCCAGATGGTGTCAGTGTTGGGCTGAAGAGTGACTACAGTCCTTGTGGATGGATTGCCCCAGCTACACCCATCTACATACCAGGCATCAGTGGGGTTTTTCCTCCTCTCTCTACAGGCTGCAGGAGCTGCCTCAGGAATAGAGGTGAGGACATCTGGAGGATCTACAACTCTACAGGACCTAAGATCACTCACATTTTTAGAGACAGTGGCTGTCAGACAGGGTACTTCTCTGCGCAAAGAGGCATGCCATTTAGTCAAAGTTCCAGCCATGGCAGAGATGGGCCCGATAAAACATATTCTGAACCCACCCCTTGATAGGAAGGGAGGTTCTTATCATGATATGCTGTTCCTCCGTGAGAGGCTCCACCTGGAGGAGCTCTGTGTACGCTGCTAGGAGCTGTTGCTCTGTCGGATACGCTTTGGGCTTCTGTCCCCTCCCCAGAGCTGGGACCAAAATCCTAGGGGCACTCTCTCCTTCTGTTGTCTCTCTGACATCAATGTTTCTCTCTCTCCCTTCCTTACACTCTCTCTAAAAATCAATAGAAAAAAATATCCTCGGGTGAAGATTAACAAAGAAACAAAAACAAATATGGGAAAATATAATCTCAGGAGGAGAAAAGTTTCTCAAACAAGACTTAAAAACATTATTGAAAAGATTGATAAATTAAACTACATTATTATCTCCGTTTAGGAAAAGATAAAAGAAACTAATACACACCAATAAAATGTCAAACAATGTAACAGGAAAAATGGGCAAAAGACCTAAGCAGACCTTTTCACAAAAGAAATGCAAATACCCAAATTTATGGGCCATCAAAGAAATACCAATTAGAAACACAATGAAATACCATCATATACTCACTCATTAGAATAACTAAAATTAAAAAGATTGATGGTGCCAAGTATAGACAAGGATACGGTAACTGCCTCATATGAATTGTTAACAAGACTATAAATTGGCAAAATCATTCAAAAAAGAAAAACAGCTAAAAATACACATGCCCTCTAAACCCACCATTCCACTACTCAGTATTTGTCTTTAGAAATATTATTTACACCAGAAAAAATGTACAAGAATGTCACAGCATTGTTAGTAATAACCCTAAGCTAAAAACAATCCAATATCCATCAACAGTAGAATGCATAAGTAGACTATTGCACATTCATAAGATAAGATAGTATGCAGCAATGCAAATAAGCTACAGCTTCCACACAACAAAGATAAATCTGAGGTAAAATGGTGAAAAGAGAAGTCAGACACATCAAAATGCATATCATGCAATACATTAATATGTTTTTATAAAAAATATATATTTTTAAATATATTTTATTGATTTTTTTACAGAGAGGAAGGGAGAGGGATAGAGAGCTAGAAACATCGATGACAGAGAAACATCGATCAGCCACCTCCTGCACACCTCCTACTGGGGATGTGCCTGCAACCAAGGTACATACCCCTGGCCGGAATCGAACCTGGGACCCTTCAGTCCAAAGGCCGATGCTCTATCCACTGAGCCAAACCGGTTAGAGCTTAAAATATATTTTATTGATTTTTTTTTTTTTTTTTTTTTACAGAGAGGAAGGGAGAGGGTAGAGAGTTAGAAACATCGATGAGAGAGAAACATCGCCTCCTGCACACCTCCTACTGGGGATATGCCCGCAACCCAGGTACATGCCCTTGACCGGAATTAAACCTGGGACTTTTCAGTCCGCAGGCCAACGCTCCATCCACTGAGCCAAACAGCTAGGGCAGTGGTCGGCAAACTCATTAGTCAACAGAGCCAAATATCAATAGTACAACGATTGAAATTTCTTTTGAGAGCCACATTTTTTAAACTTAAACTATAAAGGTAGGTACATTGTTATTAACTTAATCAGGTTACTCCTAAGCTGGCCTTTGCTAAAAACGTCCTCAATCTGATTGAGGTACATTCGCTGAGGTTGACCCCTTCCAACTCTCCCATCCACACTCGTCTTGTACACTTGTTTCAGATTCAGATAGACAAGTGTGGATGGGAGAGTTGGAAGGGGTAGACCTCAGCAAACGTACCTCAAAGCAATGTACCTCCCCCGAGCTGCGTATCCCGCGGCCCGCCTGTTGCCCCGACCTACCGACACCCCCACTTCTTCTACGCCACTTCTTCAAAATAGACTCGCCCAGGCCAAAAACCGACTTCTGTGCATGGGCCACAAAGTTTCAATCGCACTGTATGTGCATGCCCACACGTGGTATTTTGTGGAAGAGCCACACTCAAGGGGCCAAAGAGCCGCATGTGGCTCACGAGCCGCGGTTTGCTGACCACTGGGCTAGGGCATTAATATGTGTTTTTTTTAAGTGAAATTGAACTATAGGCATGCTTAATTCAGTGGTGAAGTTATAAAGAAAAGCAAGGAGTTAAAAAACTATAATAGCCGAACTGGTTTGGCTCAGTGGATAGAGCGTCAGCCTGCGGACTCAAGGGTCCCAGGTTCGATTCTGGTCAAGGGCATGTACCTTGGTTGCGGGCACATCCCCACTGGGGGTCGTGCAGGAGGCAGCTGATCAATGTTTCTCTCTCATCCATGTTTCTAACTCTCTATCCCTCTCCCTTTCTCTCTGTCAAAAATCAATAAAATATAGTAAACAAACAAACAAAAAACCATAATAGAATAACCTATTTTTTGTTATTGCAAAACGGAGGGGATTGTAATGTAAAAACCACCTAAGGGTTTCTAGTATTTATTTTATAACTGGGATTTTGTACTTCACATTACCCTGCACCTTTTCACCCATCCTCCCACCCCTCTAGCAACCATCAGGTCGTTCTTTTTTTTCTTTTGGTCCTGATTTTTAATTTAATGGCTATGCAGGTTCTGGCCTCTTATTTCTGCCGCTCTAAGGGCCCATTGCTCTGGGTCAGGGTTTTCTGCTCAAAAGCATGGAGCTCTTCTGCCAGGCACAGATTCACCAGCCGGTGTCGCTGAAGCAGCGGTTTGTCCTCGAACTAGCGACACCGCCAGGACTCGGTAGCTGGAGGCCCACGGATTGGGAGTTGTGTCCTCCACTTCTGAGTGCTCTGACTCTGGGTCTTGCTACAGCAAGCATGTCAAACCCAAGGCCTGCGGGCCGCATGTAGCCCACAAGGAATATTTTTGCGGCCCAGCCAATATAACAGTATGTACGAAACTTTTTTTAAAAATATATTTTATTGATTTTTTACAGAGAGGAAGGGAGAGAGATAGTTAGAAACATTGACCAGCTGCCTCCTGCACACCCCCCACTGGGGATGTGCCTGCAACCAAGGTACATGCCCTTGACCGGAATCGAACCTGGGACCCTTGAGTCCACAGGCTGACGCTCTATCCACCGAGCCAAACCAGCCAGGGCTGTAAGAAACATTTTAATAAAAAGTTCCTAACTTAATTTTTACAATATCTTGTTATACATAATTATTAATTGCTGGGGTCCAACCCCAGCAGGTCCAGGGGTCCCCAAAGGTGTGGACAGAGTCAGCGAAGAAGGAATGACATGGAGACAGCCTTCAGTTGATCAGCAGCCTAGTCAGGACCTCTAGCCAGGATCTCCAGCCAAAGTTCTGGTCGGGATCTCCAGCGAAGTTCTGGTTAGGATCTGATGAGGATCTGCTGTTTATTGTCTTGTTACATCTGTATTTATACCAGTTGATTTTAATCCTGTCAATTTCTATTGCAAAGGTTAGGGCGTTTCTTATCTCCATTCCAGGGAGTAAAGATTATGTAGCTTAAGCGTGATTGTTTGTAGTTAAAGTGATTAACTACCCGCCTGGCACTTAGTTAAGGGGTTGTATCCCCTCCCTAACCTCAGGGAAAAACCCCCACCTGGGGAAACAACCTTTCTCGGAGAGGTGACCTTGGTTAAAACACATGGCGCTAAGGAGAGCAAACATATTAAGAACAATATGCTATATATGCCAGGTCCCTTGAAACATATGCTGTGCAGATGTTTCTTTCCTGCAGCGACTGTGTCAAGCAGCAAGGATGGACCGGCTTCCGGCAATTAATAACGAACTACAATGTTCAATAATGACTGAGTACTATAAATCGTGCTGCACTCATTTTCCTTACAGGCCTTACGCACAGGCGCACCATTTCTCTCCACTAATACTAGCAGCAAATATTGTAGCAGCCGATTGCTACATCATTAGTCTTGTGCTGACTTGTTTGGTGTGCACAACAGGAAATATTTTGCTTTCAGAGAACAAGAGAAATAGGTTTATTTGCGTTATGCTTATTAATTTGTGCAGTTATTCAGTGTCTGGTAAGTTAATGTTCAAGAAAAAATATTAATTTTTACTAAAATGTTCTATTATTTTATGCTAACGGTTACACATTTATTTCAGCCCTTTGTATCCAGCATGTCTCTATCAAAATAAACCTACGCTTCTATGAAAATTGAAGCTTGTGTTGTTGTTTTTTTTGCAGTCCACATAAACTTAAACCTTGTTTATTTGGCCCGTGTTAGCCCTTGAGTTTGACATGCTTTTCCCAGAGGTACTGAGTGCTGAGGTCCATGGCCGCAGCCTTGGGGGCGGCAGCCCAGCTGGGGCAGAACCCCAGATCCACGCAGGCGCAGTTTGTCCTTTATATCTCTGAGTGTTTCTGCTTTATTTGCTTGTGTATGTTGTTTTCTTTTTTGGTTCCACCAATAAGTGATATTATGCAATATTTGTCTTTCTCTGACTGACTTATCTCACTTAACATAATGCCTTTGAGGTCCATCCATGTTGTCACAAATGGTAAGATTTAGGTTTGTTTGTTTTTTTTTAATGGCTGAATGTGTGTGTGTGTGTGTGTGTGTGTGTGCACGCCACATTTTCTTTATCCATTCATTCACCACTGACATTTAAGGTTGCTTCCTTATCTTTGCTATTGTAAATAATGCAATTAACATAGAGGTGCATATATCTTTTTGAGTTTGTGTTTTCAATTTCTTCAGTTACATACCTAGAAGTGGAATTGCTGAATGTTATGGTAGTTCTAGTTTTAATTTTTTGAGAAACCTCCATACTGTTTTCCATAGTGGCTACACCAATTTATATTTCCGCCTATAGGGTACAAAGGCTCCTTTTTCCCTACATCTTTGCATTTGTTATCTCTTATCTTTTTTATAATAGCCACTTTAACAAGTGTGTGAGGTGATTGTGATTTTGATTTGCATTTCCTTGCTAATGAATGATGTTGATCATCTTTTCATGTACCTGTTGGCCATCTGTATGTCTTTCAGATTGTTTTTCGTCTATTGAGCTGTATGAATTTTTCATTTATTTTGTATATTAAGCCCTTATTAGATATAGATTTGCAAATATGTTCTTCCATTCAGTAGTTTGCTTTTTCATTTTGTTAAGGGTTTCCTTTGCTGTGTAGAAGTTTTTAGTGTGGTGTATTTCCACTTGTTTATTTTTTGTTTTTGTTGCCTTTCCCTGTGGAGTAAAAAAAAAAAAAATTATCGCCAACACCAATGTCAAGGAGCTTACTGCCCATGTTTTTTCCAAGAGTTTTATCATTTCAGATCTTACATTCAAGTGTTTCATCCAGTTTGAATTCATTTTTATATGTGGTATAAGATAGTGGTCCAGTTTCATTCTTTCACATGTGACTCTCCAGTTTTTCCAACACCATTCATTGAAGCATCAAATGTATATTCTTGGCTCCTTGATCACAAATGAATTGGCTAACATGCATGGGCTTATTTCTGGGTTATCTATTCTGTTCCATTGATCTCTGTGTCCATTTTTATGTAAATACTATACTGTTTCGACTGCTATAATCTTGAATTTACATCAACTTAATAGTTTCTTTTTCTGTCATTATTATATTTTTTCTATGTATATGATATATGCATCCTTGTAGATTCCTCAAATCTAATGTGAAAAATCCTATATAATAAAAGCCTAACATGCTAAGTGTCCGGTCGTCTGATCAACCAATCAAAGTGTAATATGCTAATGATATGCTAAGGCCGCTCAACTGCTCACTATGACATGCACTGACCACTGGTAGACCAGTCAACCAGTTGCTATGACATGAACTGGCCACCAGAGGGCAGACGTACCAACTGGTAGGTTAGCCTGCTTCTGGGGTCTGGCCAATCGGGACTGAGTGAGATGGGTCGAACATGCCCTGGAGCCCTCCCGCGGTCCCTCCCTGGCTGGCCAACCTCTGGCTCCCCTCCTCAGCCCAGATCGTGCGCCAGTGGAGTCCCTCGGCCTGGCCTTGCATCCTCTTGCAATCCAGGACCCCTTAGGGAATGTAGGAGAGCTGGTTTTGGCCCGATCCTGCAGGCTAATCTAGACTAGCCAAATAGATACATAAAAGTAACCATCATGGCCCATCTCTTGTCAACTTGGCACCTCTAGACATCTCCTTAAATCATATTTAATCTTCAAATAAAGAAAATAGCAGTCAGCTCTGCTGGCATGGCTCAGTTTGAGCACCGACCTATGAACTAGGAGATTGCAGTTCTATTCCCCATAAGGGTATTTGCCTGGGATGTGGGCTGGATCCCCAGTGTGGGGTGTGCCAGGAGGCAGCCGATCAATGATTCTCTCTCACCATTGATGTGTCTATCTCTCTCTCCCTCTCCCTCTCTGAAATCAATAAAAATATATTTTTTTTAAAAAAAGAAAATAACAAAGACATGCTTCTGTCTGCCCTGTGTACAATAAAAAATGTGCTCTTTTCCAATAAGATGATACAAAGTCTTTGTTTTCCTGCATTCCTGGACTTGTAAATCCGGGCTATGGGAGAAACAACATCATGTATTGAATGTTGATTTAGAGCATGCACAACCACCTGCAGGACAATCCCCCAGCCCTGAAAGGTAGTGCCACCTAGATGGCTCTGTTAATGGGCCTTCCAAAGGCCATTCCACCATTCTAGCCAACTACTTCAAGATGATGGGAAACATTGTGAGACCGGTGAAATCCATAAGTATGAGTGCATCTGTGACACTTCATTTTCAATAAAGTGAACTCATCAATCAGAATGCTGTGTGAAATACCATGAAGTTAGATTACGCATTCTGTAAATGCACAAATAGTAACTTTGGCAGAAGCATTCATGCAGGAAAGGCAAATCTGTATCCAGAATAAATGTTTATTCCAATAAGAACAAAGTACTGCTGAGAGGCGCCAATATAATCAGGTCAGAGAGGTCAAGGAACAAACGGCATCAAAGTGTTACCAGAGTGTTACATTTAACAAGCACCAGGGCAATCAGGAAGGTTAGGAGGGGGAGATGGAACAATCAACTTTTATGGGACACAGCTGCAGCCAGGGAGGTTACGGAGATGGCTGCAGCCCGGGAGTAAACTGAAAAGCAAGCAACCTGATAAGAAAGTGGACAGGCATTAATTCACAACGGCGCCAAGATTCCCAGAAGAGTGACCCCTTTGCTTCCCCCGTTTGCTCCCCCCCGTTAGCTAGAAAAAGTATATAACCTATGCCTGAACCCTTAGTCGGGGCTCACGGCCGCTGCTCTGCCGCGTTCAGAGTGAGTTGTTGTGGGCCCCAACATGTTGGAAGCTAAATAAACCCCTTGCGTTTGCATAGAAAGCGTCTCTTGGTTCTTTGTGACAGCGGCTTGCACCCCGGACTTTACATTTGGAGGTCCCACCGAGATACCGGCGGGGGTGAGAGGGACCCCTTATTTAGGGCTGGAGGCTCTCCCCCTGCGGGGAGGAGAGGGACCCCCTATTTAAGGCAGGAGGCTCTCCCCCACTTGTCGCCGGGCACGCAGCGAGGTATTTGTTGCAGCCGCCTCTGGGTTCCAACAGACGCTTCTTGGGGTAAGTGACGGCGCCTTTCTGAATAGCGATCGCTTAGATATTGGAAACACAAATTTAGTTAGAGCTGGCAAATCTGTTTGGTCGGGTGGCTGTCGGGGAGGGGCGTGAGCCTCCCCCGACTGCGACAGACAGACGTGTCGGGAGGTCGCAGGCCACAACCCCGGGGGACGCCCTGGTGGAGTCTGGAGAGGACCAGGGACGCCTGGTGGACTCCTGTCTGTTCCGTCAGTTAGGTACGGATTCTGATTCTGGTTCTGTAGTTCTGTTGCCAGCTAGGTCAATTGGTTCTGTAAAACCTTCTTTTTGGATCCTTCGATTTTTGTCTCAACGCGTTGTGTCTGTCTTTGTCTTTTGTTCTTTGTTTCTTGTCGTTGGTGTGTTGGTGTGTTGGTGTGTGTGTGTTCTCTCCTCCACCCTCTGCTCCCTCCCTCCACCCTCTGCTCCTCCTGGATGGACGCTGTGGAATGGACTCAGACTGCTCCTTTGGGTATTGTGATTGATCAGTTCAAGGAGATTGCGGGAGGCTTTAGAGCTCCCTCAGAAATTGGGAAGTTGTTAAGAATTGAATGGATTGTTTAAACTCTGAATGAATGTCGGGTGAAAGTATGTGAGTGTAAAGACGGGGAGGGAGGGGGGAGGGGGCAAGTGTGCTGGAGCGCGGTGCGCGGTGACCGCAGCCCTCGCCCCGGAGCCTGGCCGCGCCACGGGCCCAGGCAGCTGGGCTGCAGCGGCTGAGGCCCGGTCGGCGGCGGGTGCTGGGCCGGAGCTGGAGCCCGAGCTGCGCAGCCTGGAAGAGGCCGGAGGCCGGGAGAGGCGGCGGCAGCCCAGGCAGCCCGAGCCCCGCAGCTTGGGCCTGCGCTCGCTCAGCGCCATAGGCGGCGGCGCGCCTTCGGGGGGCGGCGCTGGGGGGCTCGGGCCGGGCGCGGACTCGTTCGCGGAGCCTGGCGGCGGCGGCTGCGGCCGGCGGTGGCCGGCGTTGGCCCCGGGCTTGTGTGGAGCGCGGGGGGGCGGGGCCGGCGAGTCGCTTGCAAGAGGCCGGAGCAGCGAGGCCCCCGGCGGCGTCGGGTCCGGGGGAAGGTCTGGGAAAGGTCCCGCGCGGAGCCCACGGGCCGGACAGCTGGGGGCGGCGCGGCTACTCTGGACGGGAGCAGGGCTCTTCCCATGGAGATCGCGCCAGCTAGATGACAAAAAGTCCTTCTTGTAATTGAAAAGTTTTAAAATGTGTCTGGTATTTCTGTTCACATGTAAAGAGAAAAGCTGGTTTAAAACTAATGCGCGCAATTGTCCTGTTTTTGGACATTTAGATAGAGTTTTGAACTAGAGTCTCTTCACACATGTACAGAATAAAACCCAAGACTGATTATTTCCTAAGGAAAATAGCTAATTTTACCCAGGGAAGCAATGCAGGCTTGTTCTAGCAACAAGCCTCCAAAAGAAAATTCAGTAAGATTGCCTCTGTTACAAAATTTGCCAAAGTACATGCCTTAATAATAATAATTGGATTTGAATCTCAAGAAATTATGTAGCTACAAATTTGCCTCTTGACTTTCCCGAGAGAAAAATGGTGGTTTTAAAGTCAAGGGCTGGGCCAGGCCTGTTTGCCAGCCTCAGGTGTGGTTTTCCATAGCTGCTGGAAACTTGAGACCTTAAAATTTACTGAGTCAAACAATAAAAAAAAAAAAAAAAAAAAAATGTTCATCTAGGTATTATTAATCTGAATGTGCCTCATACGAAATCTAAGGGTAGAATTGAATCTATTGGTTAATTGTGCCTTATATTTTTGAAGTTTACGAGAAGTCGCTGACCACAGAGAGACAGACAGCTATCCCAAGATGACGTCAACAAGGCCTGTATACTCACAAACTGATAATTGCTAGCTGTGGTGATTCAAAGTTTTAATGGGGAATGTTATCTGTCTTTATTGTTTAAGTATATGTCTTTGTTGTTTAAAATTGTTTAGCTAGTGAAATTTTTGTTTGTATCTCCAAAAAAAAAATGATGAATGTATTGCTAATCTGAGGAATGTTAATTACTTACATGTCACCTTAAAAATTAATTAAGGCTCAGAGTTCTAACTAACTGGAATGTACAGCTTTGATGTGATGGAGGAAGGTAAAGAAATACTTAATGGAAGGTCTGAGGCATGGTTATGCATTTTTGAAGGACATAGAAAGAAGGTTTGAAGGCTAACCTAAAAGAATGAAATTTGTAAAGATTGTGTATGTAATAAAAAGAAAAAGATAAATGTTAAAAGAAAGATGAATGCATGATAGACCAGTAAGCTGGGACAAGTAGAATAGGGAAACTAAACAAAAATCCTGTTTTCCCTAAACCAAAGACATTTGGAGTAAATGCTTTGCATTTGCCTCCCTAAACAAAGGTTAAATCGTTTATGTCAATCTGATTAGTGTCATTTGTTGTCCATGCCCAGGGACAAATGAAGTTAGAAAATAAGCCTTATTTTGATTAGTTCTTTCATTCAGGAGGAGCTAACCCGGTCCCTCCCTGCAACATGAATGATAAAATGTATGTTAAGAAATTTTAAAATTGCTCAAAACTCGCTGCCTTGGGTCCAGTTCTGCATGTATAAGAAGGGACAGAGTAAGGTTTAGTAGCAGGAGTGGAGAGGCAGGCAGGGCAGGAGCAGGCCAAAAGAAGCTGGCGAGGCCATCCAAACCACCCAGCCGCTATTGGCCAGAGCCGCCTGAGGCAGACCTCCTCGGACTGGCAACAGCTGACTCTGACTAGGACAGGCTGGGCTCTTTCCAACTGGGCCCCCATGAACCGATGGTCGAAATGAAAATCGGGGGCCAGACTGTGAACTTTATGGTTGGTACAGCGGCAGAGCACTCGGTAGTTACTCAGAAGGTAGCTCCCCTCTCAGGACAGGAAGTCACCATTATTGGAGCTACCGGGACCACAGCTGCAGACTGTTCTGCCGCCCCCGCCGATGTCAGTTAGGCGGCCATCAGGTGGTTCATGAATTCCTGTATTTGCCAAATTGCCTGGTCCCTCTAATGGGCAGAGACCTTTTAGCCAAAATGAAAGCAGAAACCACTTTTGCCCCAGATGGTTCAGCACAGCCCTGCCTAGGTGAAGAGACCTCTTCAATGATCCTGCCCTTAGCAGTGCCGAGGGAGGAAGAATGGAGACTTTATACCCCCCCAGCCAAAGGCCCCCACATCTGTTCCTGTCAGGCCCCCATCAGGGGACTTGGATGATGTTCCTGTTATCTGCTCAAGAGCCCAAGACTGTAAAGATACTTGTTCACTAAAAAGATAATTGTCTCTTTTCTTGAGAGGGCTCCAGAGGGCGCACGAGGACATTTGGCTGCGCCTTGGCGCCACCCAGGCAAAAGGCACCTCCTGGAGCCTCAATGGAAAGGTCCCTACACCCAACTCCGTGGTGCTGACGACCCCCACCGCTCTCAAGATAGATGGCGTCGTAACCTGAGTCCATCACACCCACGTCCGGTCAGCGGACCCATCCATGATCCGGAAAGACTTCGTCAAGCTACAGCGTGCTCGACCTGCCTGATGCTGGTAACATTGAATAGACTTAGATAATGCCTGCATCTTCATGGACATGGCTCCAAAGAGACAAGGACAATTTATAGAATCACATGTTTAGTAGCAGAAGATGTGGCTGCCTAAAGCGGCCATGATGCCTATATTATGTTTCATTGTCACATTAACCTTTAATTCTCTTGCAGGTTTAAATGTATGTTGACTATCCTGGAAGGGTACTATGTGGGGTGAGCCCCAAAAAGTAAAGGGTGCCTAGCTGCCAAGAGGGCAGGTGCCCACCTGGGCAGGGAACAGTGCCCATCAGGTTTTGGTCTCTGTTGAGAGACAGCTAATAGTTGGCAGCCTGTGTACTGCTTGCAGGCCTTTATGACCATGCCCATGTCAGGGGTAGTCTGAAAAGAGAAAAAAAAAAAAAAAAGCCTGTTTAGAGTAAAAAGTCTGAAGCATAGTTATACATAAAAAGAAAGTTTAATGCCAACAACTAAAAGGAATTGGCAAGGAAAGTCAGAAAATCTTAGAGTAGATCAGTATGTCTTTCTTCTTATGTAATTCCTCCGAAATTTGGCGATGCTAACATGGCAATACATTTCTTTGCATAGATTCAATAAGACCGGTTCCTAATAGTGGTTTTATTAACGAAAAACTTTGACTGGAGTATCATGTTTTAAAGAGCCCTGTCTAAGCTCTAAAGACTTGAAGCCAGTAAAAATGCCACGAAGGAAGCCTGGTATTCTGCTTGGAAGCCCTGAAGATGGCTGGCGCTGGAGTGTCAGGCCGATGCCCTACCATCACTGGCGGTTGGTAAGAGTAAAAGGGGAGCAGTAGGGATGCCTCTACGTTCCTGCGGAGCCCCCACACGCTCTGGGCCGCAACAAGTAGGAGGGCTACTGAGATGGGCTTAAAGCCTGGAGCGTGGGCTCAGGTGGAATTGCTACAGGTGAAGAATTCACCTAACTCAGCAGATACTGCAGGCGGGCCTGATGGCAGCTGGGTGGCATGGCTTCCTAGCCCTACGGGGCACATTAAAATTCAACCATGAAATTCCAGCAAAGGTAGTCAGTTACCATTCTTGTTGTGTTTATACAAACATCAGGACAGTAGATAAATTAATCTTAATTTGGCTTTTTAATAGCCATGGAGAAATTTTAAGAAGAAAAATCCTATTTCAATAGAAGTTGCTAAAGCTAAAATAGTTTCTTTCCTTATCATCAGGCAACAGTACTCAGCCTTAGCTGAGCCTGAGGGTCTCTAAGATTAGAAACCGTCCACAGAAAAAGGGGGGAATGAGAGGCGCCAATATAATCAGGTCAGAGAGGTCAAGGAACAAACGGCATCAAAGTGTTACCAGAGTGTTACATTTAACAAGCACCAGGGCAATCAGGAAGGTTAGGAGGGGGAGATGGAACAATCAACTTTTATGGGACACAGCTGCAGCCAGGGAGGTTACGGAGATGGCTGCAGCCCGGGAGTAAACTGAAAAGCAAGCAACCTGATAAGAAAGTGGACAGGCATTAATTCACAACGGCGCCAAGATTCCCAGAAGAGTGACCCCTTTGCTTCCCCCGTTTGCTCCCCCCCGTTAGCTAGAAAAAGTATATAACCTATGCCTGAACCCTTAGTCGGGGCTCACGGCCGCTGCTCTGCCGCGTTCAGAGTGAGTTGTTGTGGGCCCCAACATGTTGGAAGCTAAATAAACCCCTTGCGTTTGCATAGAAAGCGTCTCTTGGTTCTTTGTGACAGCGGCTTGCACCCCGGACTTTACACTGCCCTGACCGGTTTGGCTCAGTGGATAGAGTGTCAGCCGGCGGACTGAAGGATCCCGGGTTTGGTTCGGTCAAGGGCATGTACCTTGGTTTTGGGCACATCCCCAATGTGTCTGTGTGTGTGTGGGGGGGGGGGGGGGTGCAGGAGGCAGCTGATCAATGTTTCTCTCTCATTGATGTTTCTAAGTCTCTATCCCTCTCCTTTCCTATCTGTAAAAAATCAATAAAATATATATATTTTTAAAAAGAACAAAGTACTGCTTCTTCCAAGATGAAAGTGGTCCTAAGAATGAACTTGCCACGACATAGATGGCTAATCACCCCCCTGGGGGAATGGTGCTATGTTGGAGACATACTATTGATCTTTGTTGTTAGCAGATGGGGCACATACAAGAATCAACCAATAAATGGATGCAGAAATAAGTAGAACAACGAATCAATGTTTCTCTCTCTTTCAAATTGATAAAGAAAATTTTTTTTAAAATACATACATACTCCTGGGAGACAGGAACCTCTAGCTCCTTCTTTCTCTAATCCTTTTATAACATTAGAATACTCTGACATCCTGAAATATTTTAAGTACGATATTTAGATGCATTATTATTAGTATTAACAGCTTTATTTCATTCCACTACCAGCAAATTAGAGCAACTATGGTGCTAGAGTTTCTCCTTTTTTCTCACCACAACCACCATCACTTCACCTTACTCAACTCCCACAACCACCTACTTTTCTTTCTTTTTTTCTCTTCTTTTTTTAAAAATATATTTTATTGATTTTTTACAGAGAGGAAGGAAGAGGGATAGAGAGTCAGAAACATTGATGAGAGAGAAACATTTATCAGCTGCCTCCTGCACCGCCCCCACTGGGGATGTGCCTGCAACCAAGGTACATGCCCTTGACCGGAATCTAACCTGGGACCTTTCAGTCTGCAGGCCAACGCTCTATCCACTGAGCCAAACCGGTTACGGCAACCACCTACTTTTCTAAGTTCCTCTTCCTCATTTTCTAACACCTACTGAGAAACTGAGAAGCCTGTTCACTTCTAGGCCGATAGATAATATCACATCTTTTCCAGAGCAATGTTAAAGGTTGACTCAGCTTTGGTAGACTTTTCCAGATGTCTTCCCCTTTCCTGGGGACTAGATCTAAGAGTAGGAAAAGAAATCCTTTCTTACATGGGGTCAAAGATGCCCTGAGGGTAGGGTGGGAAAGGGGGAGTGAAGCCCTGCTTTCTGTAGTGTTGCTCAGGGTCGACTGACAATTCAGTTTGATGGTTCCACCCTTCAGACCTCTCCACTAGGAGAACTTAGCATTTGGTACACATAATTTACTCCTTAAATATTATAAACCTTTAGTTGGAGTAAGATCTGACAACTCTAAAACTGAACCACAAGGAAACAATGTCTGGTTTTGAGAGTTCTTGTAATTCTCCAATATTGTGACTATCAGTGTTTTGACCACTGAAGCTGTATTTTCCCTATTGCCTAGCACTGTATTCCAGAGCAGTGCTTCTTAAAATTTAGGGTGCACAAGAATTAGAGATTTTTTTTTTTTTTTTTGAGAATACGTTTATTACAGCTGGAGACAGTGAAACAAGGAAGGGCTTAGCATAAAAGAAGCGACAGGACAGAGCCTAGGCAGGGCTGCTTTGGCCCACTTAGAAAGTCAGAGAAGAAAAGACAGGCTCAGGGGGTTAGCCCAGGATGAGCTGCCACTGCCCATTGCTCCCCTGGTTGCAAATCTCTCAGGGAGACCTTAGAGTTTATGATATGCATGCCTGAGAGAAGAGGAGGGGGAGAGAGAGAGAAAAAGGAAGAGATAGAGAAACATCATTCGGCTGCCTCTTGCACATATCCCACCCAGAGCTGGGGATGGAACCCAAAACCTAGGTATGAGCCTTGACTGGAAATCAAACCCAAGACCTTTTGCTGCATGGTACAACGCTCCAACCAACTGAGCCTCACTGGCCAGGCCATGTTCAGCTTTTAGCTTATCTAAGACCCAGGCATACTTGAAGGAGCCCCTTCCCTATCTCAGCAGCCTCCTTCTCAAATGTTTTGTCAATCGCACCACATTTGTAGGTCAGATGGCCAGTAGTGGTAGACGATGGCCAGTATGTGTCCAAGATGATGATGTTAGTATGAGTCTTTTCCTTTCTCATTTTGGGTTTGATTTAGTGGTGGTTTTTACACTTGTGTTCTGGCAGCAAAACTGTTGCAAAAAAGCAAGCATTAGTAAATCTTAAAAGATAAGACTCCTGGGTCCCACTCCCAACTGAAAGAGCTAGAACAAGCCTTGGCCAGGTAGCTCAGTTGGTTAGAATGTCATCCCCATATGCCAAAGTTGTGAGTTTGATCTCCTGTCAGGGCACATATAAGAATCAACCAATGAATGCATAAATAAGTGGAACAACAAATCATTCTCTTTCTCTCTCTCTCTCTTATTTTGGCCAATAGGTTGAGACTAGATTACAGGAAGGCAAGGGTGCAAAGAAGGAGAGCAGTTGGAAGGCTATTGGAACAATTTAAGCAGTATATGGCACTTTGGATAGTGTAGTAATCTTCTAGATAGTAAGGGATTAAGTACAGCTTGTGCTGGAACTTGCCAATGTGAGCTTACTCTTTTGCCAGAGGACCCAGGTAATTTCAAGCCCCAGCTCTTCTGTAATGCAGGCAGTAACAAAACAAGTACATTTATTTAAAAGATAAACAAACAGCCCTAGCCAGTCTGGCTCAGTGGATAGAGTGTCGGCCTGTGAACTGAAACGTCCCAGGTTCGATTCCAGTCAAGGGCACATGCCTGGGTTGTGGGCTCGATCCCCAGTGGGGGACTTGCAGGAGGCAGCAGGTCCATGATCGTCTCTCATCATGGATGTTTCTATCTCTCTCTCCCTCTTCCTTCCTCTCTGAAATCAATAAAAATATATACTTTAAAAATAAATAAATAAAAGATGAACAAACAAATAAATAAATAAATTGCCCAACCTATGAACCAGAAGGTCATGGTTTGATTCCTGATCAGGGACATACCCGGGTTGCAGGCTCAATACCCAGTAGGGGGCATGCAGGCATTGGCTGATCAATGATTCTCATTGATGTTTCTCTCCTTTCTCCCTTCCTCTCTGAAATCAATAAAAATATATTAAATAAAAAAGAAACATCTGAATTCTAGATATATTTTGATGGCCTAGTAAACAAAGTTGGTTTTATGGTTTTGGCCTGACCAACTAGACAGATGGAATTGTCATACACTGATGGAGAAGGCTATAGGAAGAACTTGTGTAGGGGAGGAATATTGGAAGTTTGGTTTGGAAATATTAATTTTGTGCTGCTTATTAGAAATTCAAGTGAAGATGTTAAGTTGAGGAGGAAACTGGTCTTGCAAGGCGTGTCAGGCCATAAAAACTGTGAACAATGCACTGCCCTGGAGGGGGCGGGGGGGGGGGGGCGGAAAGTCACTCCTGGCCCCAGGACAGATCATTGGATATGGCCTGGGGACCCCCAACACCTGGGGACCTTCCTGTAAGCCCACAAAAGGGGGTGGAACCATATCTGCAAGACAAGACCCCAGAAGGTTATAAAAAGTGAAGCCCTCTGCGTGTTACTTCACTCTGATTTGGAAATTATTCCCAGAGTCCACTAGTGTTAATAAACAGGGTCCCTCCCTTTCTCTAGGAAGCGTGCTTGGTATTTCTTTGGTCTTCTGCAACAGTTAAACATCACAAAATTCCTAGATACTATCCTACTGAAGAGGTATCTCTAAAGCTGTTGAGCCAAGAAACACTTCGGTCAGCATGTGAGAAAACCTCCGGCCGGTATCACTCCCGGGACCATGCTGATCATCCTCACTGGGCTCCACAGAGGCTACAGGGTGGTTTTTCTGAGGCAGCTGAGCAGTGGCCAGCTACTTGTCACTACTCCTCTGTCTCTTAGTTGAGTTCCTCTGCGTGGAACACACCAGAAATTTGTCATTGTCACCTCCACCGAAATTGGTATCAGTGGTGTTAAAGTCCCCAAACATCTCACTGATGCTTACTTCAGGAAGAAGTCGCTTCCTAGCTGGTTTTGCTCAGTGGTTAAAGCATTGGCCCACAGAGTGAACGGTCTTGGGTTCAATTCCAGTCAAGGGCCCATATAGGGAATTTAATGAACAAACTGAACTATCAAGTGAAATAGAGACAGACTCATAGGTAGAGAGCAGGCAGACAGCTTTGGAGGTGGGTGGGAAGGGAGGGGTTAAGCAAAAAACAGAGAGAGAGAGAGAGAGAACTCATGGACATGGACAACAGTGTGGTGTGGTGGGGGGCTGTGTGGAAGAGGGCATAGAAGGGATAAATTGTGATGAAGAAAATTAAATTAAAAAAATATTACTCATATTTTTTTTACAGATGAGGAAACTGAGTCACAGAATTAGGTTGGTATAAATGCAGATACCAAGCGGGCAGATAGGTCTAGCGTACAGGTGCTACAAACTCTTAAACTGAAGATACATATTTGGAAATAGCCTAGAAGTATGGAGATGTTAGTTAAAAAGAAGGGCGAAGTCCTAGCTAGTTTGGCTCAGTGGATAGAGTGTCAGCCTGCAGACTGAAGGGTCCCAGGTTCGATTCTGGTCAAGGGCACATGCCCAGGTTGCTAGATCCTCAGTAGAGGGCATGTGGGAGGCAGCCTATCAATGATTCTCTCTCATCATTGATGTTTCTGTCTCTCTCTCCCTCTCCCTTCCTATCTGAAATCAATAAAATATTTAAAAAATAAAATAAAATAAAAACAAGGGCAAAGCAAGAGGACAGAGAACAGAACAGGGCTGATGACAGAATCTGGGGAATACCACCGTTCATGATTACCAGAGGAAGAAAAACCCTTAAACATCTTCAAGGTAAAAATCAGAGAGACATTCATAGGCCAAGGAACAAAAGATTATGTGTTTTTTAAAAGGATCTAGAGTAGTGGTTCTCAACCTTCCTAATGCCGCGACCCTTTAATACAGTTCCTCATGTTGTGATGACCCCCAATTTCATTGTTACAAACTGAACATAATTAAAGCATAGTGATTAATCACAAAAACAATATGTAATTATATATGTGTTTTCCGATGGTCTTAGGCGACCCCTGTGAAAGGGTCGTTTGACCCCCAAAGGGGTAGTGACCCACAGATTGAGAACCACTGATATAGAGCAATATAAATACAGCATTCTGACATGGAGAGAAATCCATATAAAAGTATAGCTAAGACCAGGGGTTCTGGAGTCAGCTCTTCTTAGGTGTGTGTTTTTTGGGAAGTCATGACTCTTGCTCTAACTGTCAGCATCTATAATAGGGTAACAGTATCTCACCTTGTTTAATGAGAGTGCATTTATAGCAATTATCACAGTATGGTCACATAGTTGTTATAAATGTTAGTTTAGAGTCAAGTAAGATAATATTTAAGGTTACTGACTTAAACCATTTGCCCAGCCATTGACCTACCTGTGAACCAAGAAATCAACAGTTCAATTCCCAGTTGCAGATTCGATACCCAGTGTGGTGTGTAGGAGGCAGCCAATCAATGATTCTCATCACTGATGTTTCCATCTCTCTCTTCCTCTCTGAAATCAATAAAAAAAATATATGTTTTTTAAAATGTATAATTTTAACTAGCATCTCCATACCTCTAGGCTGACTATTCACAAATATGTATCTATAGTTTAAGAGTTTGCAGCACCTGTACTCTAGACATGTCTGCCCACTTGGTATCTGCATTTACTAGTATACCAACCTCATTCTGCAATTCAGTTTCCTCATCTGTAAAATAAATATGAGTAATAATTTTTTTAATTAAAAAATATACATTTCCAAAAAAAGAATGGAACCATTTATGTTATCTCTAAGAAGATAGGCAGTATCCCTCATCTCAACACCAAGAAAAACAAGTATTTCTTTTAATAAACTAATGAAGGATGAATGTAAGGTGATTTTAAAATTTTAGCTTTATTACAATGGCTTGTTAAGGACAGAAAATGGATTGCAGTGGATTGAAGATAGAGCAGGTTTTTTAAAAAATATGTATTTTTATTATTTTCAGAGAGGAAGGAAGAGAGAGAGAGAAATATCAATGATGACAGAGAATCATTGATCAGCTGCCTCTTGCACTCCCCACACCAGGGATAGAGCCTGAAACAGGGAATCCAACCGTGACTTCCTGGTTCACAGGTCGACACTCAACCACTGAGCCATGTGGGCCAGGCTAGAGCAGTTTCTTAATGGAGCTGGGTTATAGTCAACTTGGACTGAAGAGAAGATCACATAACATTGGATGTGTTATTTAAACTTCCCCAGGGAGGGATGGGCTGAAAAAACCTCCAAAACTTCCTGAGCTTTGGTTTCTTTACCTATAAATGATAGTTAATCTCAGAATGTAGCTTAAGGATCATGAGAAATAAAATTTACATTTTTTCATGCAAGAGAGTGCTGTATAAATGTAAAGGTGTTTTGTTTGTTTTTTAATCCTCACTCAGCGAGGGAGAGAAAGGCGAGGGAAAGGGAATGAGAGAAACATCGATGTGAGAGAGAAACATTGATTGGTTGTCTCCCTCACACACCTTGACCAGAGATTGAAACCACAATTTAGCGATGCGCCCTGATCCGGAACTGAACCGGCAACCTTTTGGTGTATGAAATGATGCTCCTGGCCAGGGCTGTAAAGTTCTCTTATAAGATTTTTTCCCCAAGTTGAAACTGACTTTATTTTTCACTGTTCTTTTGGAAGATGCAAGTGGCATAAGGAAAGAGTCATTGGCAAAGTTAAGAATGAATCATACTTCTCTAATCCTGATGAAGACTGATATAGCAGATATTTTTTAAAAACATTTTTTAATTGATTTCATAGAGCAAAGTAGAGGGAGAGAGAAACATCAATGATGAGAGAGAATCACTAATTGGCTGCCTTCTGCATGCCCTCTATTGGGGATCAAGCCCCAGCCCAGGCATGTGCCCTTGACTGGGATCGAATCCAGGACCCTTCAGTCTGCAGGCCGACTCTCTGTCCACTGAGCAAATTGTCTAGGGATGTAGCAGATATTTAAACAAGGAATTTTTCTTCATAGCAGCACTCGAAATCCATAACTCTTTAATTGGACATCCGTTGGTGACACCCATTCCAGCCACACAGGTATTCTGACCAACCAGTGAAAATAAATTCCATAGCTGCTCATCAAGCTAAGGACAGCTACTTTTGTGGCCAAAAGTACTTGCCCTCAGTGTTTCGAATAATACAAGCCTGTGTGGTTGTGTCCAGCTACCTTCCTTCTGCAGAACCCTGGCCCTACTTCAACCTCAAGTTCTGGTCCTCAGTCCTTGTACTTAGTTCTTGTCACCACACAAGTCAAAGAGATGGGTCATCAGAACATTGCAACCCTTTTTTCCCCACTTGCACCCTATCGTAAGTGCATTAGTATGACCCATTGCATGCCCCACGCTTCATGCCCTGTGCTTAATTAATTTGCTTCTCGCATCTCAGTTTGACCTGTGAGGTGTGTGTGTGTGAGAGAGAGAGAGAGAGAGAGAGAGATCTTTTGTTCGATAGCTTGTCTGGTAGTGTACATGGAGGTAGTGCTATCTTTAAAGTTATTTTCCAGGTATTTAACCTTCTAAAATTCTCAAGGACACTTCCTTCTAGGACCACAGAGTTGGTAACAACCACCCAGATACCAGGAATCCTTTAAGAAGAGACTGACCACCAGCTGCTGCTTCTTTTTAGTCAGGTTACACTTCCACCTCACCCCGAGGAACCTATTCAAATGCCTACATTTCGGTGTCCTTAGTCAACCAACTTCCTGTCCCGGAAGCTTTTGTCTGCCCCAACTGGCTTCTTTATTTAACAAATTCCCTTTATCTCCCGCTTGAGGCAAAGCTCACTTGGCCCTGGGAGCAGGAAAAGCCCTCCCCCACTTCCCTACCTCTGTCTGGCAGTTGTCTGCCTTTACCTTGGGTTTGCAGTCACAGCCCTACTTTTTCCTGTAGACACCAACCTTTTCCCTGTAGACACCAACTTTTCTGAAGAATAGCACGATTATTCCGAACAGAATTAAACGTGTCCTTAACCAGGAGAATTGGGTGCTTGAAATTCACTAGCAAACTATTTATTCTTCCCACTTCTGAGCTTCGAATCCAAACTATGAAAGTCAGAAGACGCCGCAAGGCAACTCAATCCAGTGTGCTTGTTTCCTTCAAGTACAAACTGAAATGGAAATGCAAGCTGAAAATCAAGACCCAGTGATTTTTAAAAGCTAAAATACAGGGTGGGACAAAAGTAGGTTTACAATTGTTTGTATGGAAAATAATACAATAAGTAAGAATAAACTCTGTTTTAAGTAGTCACAACTGTAAATCTACTTTTGCCCCACCTTGTATAATAAGGTGGCTAAAATAAGACATTGGAAGTAACAACCTTTTGGGAGGAGCCTGGAGAGAGCAAGATTTTGAAGAGAAAAGATGGGAGAGGATGGCAAGTGAATTTAGAATTAATTTTATTTTTACCTTGTGTCCTATTGTACTAGTTTATATTCTGATAAGTCTGTGACCAAAAGAGAGAAGCTGAAAAGCTTTGTACTTCTCCTAATTCATTTTGGCAGCCTCTTCCAGCTTTTGTGGTGGCCTACTTACCCAGATGGTGAATTTGGCTCTAATATCTATTAGCTTAATTCTCCAAGAGCAACCTTCTCAGATATTAACTATAAATGTTTAAGTTTTTAAAAACAAAAAGACTAAAACTTGTGTTTTTAATTACTATTACCTCATAGTGCTTTAATAAATTAGCTAGTTAACAGAATAAAGTGCCAATCCAAAAATAGTGTGCAATTTCAAGTATGAATTTCAATTTCTATTAGTTATGAAAACATTTTTTCCATATTTTAAAACATCTGTCTACATGTTTAAAATGACAAAATGTTAGTAGCAACATAATTTTTGGTGGCAAGTAACCAAAACAGAAACAACTTAAGTTGTGTTACATCCGTGATATAATATACTCTTTTTAAAAAATATATATATTTTATTGATTTTTTACAGAGAGGAAGGGAGAGAGATAGAGAGTCATAAACACCGATGAGAGAGAAACATCGATCAGCTGTCTTCTGCACATCTCCTACTGGGGATGTGCCCGCAACCAAGGTACATGCCCTTGACCGGAATCGAACCCGGGACCTTTCAGTCCACAGGCCGTCGCTCTATCCACTGAGCCAAACCGGTTTCGGCATATGATATACTCTTTATACAAATTAATTTTAAATTTTTAAATTGATTTTAGAGAGTGAGAGGAAGACAGAGAAATGTTGATTTGTTGTTCCACTTATTTATGCATTCATTGGTTAATTCTTGTATGTGCCCTGCCACAACTTTGGCAAATCAGGATGATGCTCTTACCAACCGAGCTACCTGGCCAAGGCTGTACTATGATATATTCTTATGTAGAAAAAGCAGACTGTAGAACAAAATGCATGATATAATTCCATATTTGAATAGGGCGAAGTGTGCTGTAATTCTGTTTATGTCATGTGCATGCATGAAAGTGTCTGGAAAGACATCAATGTTAACATGATGCTAACAAAGTTAACCACAATGATTTTGTTTTAATATTTTATTAATGGTTGTCGGGTATTTTTTTTTTTTTTTTTAAGGGAATGACTAAGTCACACTGAGATGTTAGGAAGAACCAAAACTTAAAATCTTTCTCTTCTTTAGCTACCTGAATTCCATTCATTTCTTCATACCAGAAATGCTTTGGTAGAGAATATTCGAGGAAGAAACCATCTCAACCTTGGCTAATACATTTAGGGAAAATAGGGAATCTTGTTATTTTATAATGTAATTACCAATAGTTAGATTCTTTCAAACAAATATATTTCTAAATTCTAATATGCAAAGAAGTTGAAGATGTGATGCTAAAACAAAAAGTTTTGAAAAGAGTGTAAGGCCTGGGCACACAGTGTACTAACTAGTGTGTGACTCAGTTGATTGATCATCTTCTCATCCACCAAAAAGGTCACAGGTTCCATCAATGTCTCTCTCGCTCACATCAATGTTTCTCTCTCCCTCTCTTTTCTCTGAAATCAGTAAAGAAAAGAGACACAGAGAGAGAATATATGGTATAATCCTGTTATAATATATCCATTAAAATTCACATGTAAAACCACCCATATACAAAATAGCTGCAGGAAATGTTCATCACTGAATAGCTATTTTCACTAGAATCTCTTTATTATGTATTTTCCCTGTTGCTTAAATTGTTTTTAACAGCAGATTTTAGTGTTGCGATCAGAATGCCTGATTTTATAAAAAATAAATCAAAATGTTCTTTGATGATTATGGATTTTACTATCCTCTGCCTTGTTTTTTCCATCTTTACTCTATATGTACCTTTTGGGTATAAGAAACAATAAATGAATGGCACTTCCATAAATGGCACTTCCACGACGTGGCTCAATGGTTGAGTGTTGACCTATGAAACAAGAGGTCATGTTTTGATTCTGGATCCCCACTGTGGAGGTGTTCGAGAGGCAGCCAATCAATGATTCTCTCATCATTGATGTTTCTATTTCCCCCTCTTTTCCTCTCTGAAGTCAATAACAATATATTTAAAAACACACACAAACCAAAGTGTTAGAGCCCAGTACTAAAACATGCCATGGTACAATTTTTCACACACACACACACACACACACACACACTGGACAATTGGGGACACCACGAGGAAAATGACCATATAGAGTAAAGATTGAAAGGAAAAGTGGGCAAAAGACTGATTTCTGATGTTAATAGTTTGCTTTTGGAAATTAGCCATTTATGGAAGTGCCATTCATTTATTGTTTCTTATACCCAAAAGGTACATATAGAGTAAAGATGGAAAAAACAAGAATCAAATCTCCTTGAATTATAAGACTAAAAAGGGGTGACTTAGAAAATGGCATTTTCATTGTTCAATGAATGCTTTCTGTTTCAATTATCTTCTGGGTTCATAATATAGTCCATGGCACACAACTCAAAAATAAGACAGCTTATAGGAATAGCATGTTGTCCTTAGATAGACAGAAGTTAATTATCCCTGCCTTCTTCTTCTGGGAATTGTCTAGATAATTGGGTTGGGTGAGATTATAGAGGAACACTGGACAATTGGGGACACCACGAGGAAAATGACCAAGAAAACTGCTCTGGCTATTCTCTGCATCTCTGATGCTCCAGAGAGGTGGAGCTTTCTATGGAGCAAAAGGCAGAGTAGTGAATGAAAGTGCCCCCAACCCAATGAATTTGGGGCAAGCCTGGATGGGGAAAGGACAGTAAAAAGGGGATTATTAGCATACTTTATAAAGGGCTGCTTAGATCCTGAGAACATAGTTTACCTGAAAAAAGAAAAGTCTATTTCAAATTAGCCCTAGAATTTACTTATGTATTGGTCTCTGATCCTTTTCTCTTCAGTGTTAACATCAATACACTTATAGAGCCATACATAAAAATGACACATTAAATTGTGCCTAAACCCTAGTCGGGTAGTTGGTCTACAAATTGTCAAAAATAAAAGTATTTTGCCCTAACTGATTTGGCTCAATGGTTAGAGCGTCAGCAGATGGACTAAAGGGCGCAGTCAAGGGCACTTACCTCATACCTGGCAACCTATGGATGTTTCTATCTCTCCCCTTCAGCTCTCTCTAGGAATCAATGGAGAGGGTATCCTCAGGTGAGGATTAACCAAAAATAAATAAACAAACAAATAAAAGCACATTATTTTTTAAATGTTTAAAAATAAGCTTATGCCTGGCAGGTGTGGCTCAGTGGTTGAGTGTCGACCTATGAACCAAGAGGTCATGGTTCGATCCCCTGTCAGGGCACATGCCCTGGTTGCAGGATCAATCCCTAGTGTGGGTATGCAGGAGGCAGCTGATCAATGCTTCTCTCATTATTGATATCTCTATTTCTCTTTCCTCTCTGATATGAATAAAAATATTTATTTTTAAAAATAAGCTTCTTGCCCTGACTGGTTTGGCTCAATGGATAGAGCATCGGCCTGCGGACCAAAAGGTCCTGGGTTTGATTCTGGTCAAGGGCATATACCTTGGTTGTGGGCACATCCCCAGTAGCGGTTGTACAGGAGGCAGCTGATGGATGTTTCTCGCTCATCGATGTTTCTAACTCTCTATCCCTCTCCCTTCCTCTCTGTAAAAAAATCAATAAAATATATTTTTTTTTAAAAATAAGCTTCTTTCTGGCAGGGTATAATTACACTGAAGAGCAATCACAGAACTACTCATACGTTTCAAGTTGACATTCTAGTATCTGCCTCTCCCCTCTGCTGCCCTTCATTCAGCCCCTTCACAGACCCAGGAGCTCTGCTTATGACGTTCCAGATCTTCCAGATGTGTCACTCTTCTTACAACTGAAAACGACCACAAATTAGTTTCACACACAAGGAGGGAGTGTTTGTTCAGGTCTAATTAATCAGTCCTAGCATCATATCCTGGTGACCTTTCCTTTGCTCATTTCGAAGATAGCAATCTCCCCAAAGGCTAAAGAAGATTTCAGTTAAACTCCCCCTCCCCCCCCCCAATAAAAAATCCAATAAATACCCATGCTTAGCAAATTTTTACTTATTATTAGACCACTGGGTGAAATCAGGGTAGAGCCAACTAATGGTAAAATAGACGTTTTATTTATTTGTATGTAAACTTATAAACCAACCAGCCAAACTGGTACTATTGTCATGACAGCAAAATACAAAAAAACATCTTCTACAAATACTTGAGTAATAAACAAATTAAAGGTTGTAGTAAAACAGCAAAAAGGGCAGAGGAAATCAGTGAAGCATATTATAGCTTAACCATTCACCTGAACTGAGGATTTTAACAAGACTTCCAATCCCAGAAAACTTGAGTAATCCTTTATCACACACCTTTGTTCTTTTACTTTCTATTTTTGAAGTTAAGATTCTAGATCTAGAGTTATCCAAATACTAGATCTAGCATTATATCTAATTATCTATAGCCAGAGGCATCTTTTATCATTTTTCTAACAGCAGCAAGACTACAGAAGCTTTTTTACTTAGACTCCAATCATACCCAACCCCCACCCTCCGAATTGGCCCAGTAGGCATAATGAGAAGCAGCATATCAAGGCAGAGATACATAGAAAAATCCTAGGAGAGGTAATACAGCCACTACCCAAACTGAGATTGAGTAATATACCCATCATCACACTATGTTCATGGCTATATGTTCGTAAACTCAGGCTATATGCTCATGGAATAATCTGGGAATAAATCCGTGGGTTGCTGGGAACCATAATACTTAGGGGTTTGCAGAATTGCATCATAGGTTTCCCCAGCAATTTCCAAGGAGGCCTCCAAATCACTGACAGGATTTTGCTGGAACTGGATCTGGGGCTGCACGGCTTCCTCTCCATAACTGAGGAATTGGTTGTTCCAGGCCTGGTTGTTCCAAGCCTGATTATTCCAGGCTTGGGGACACCAGGTCTGACCATTCCAGGCAGGGTAGTTCCAAGATGGGCTGGTCCAGGAATGGTTGCTCCACATGGAAAGGTTTCCAGAAGCGTTCACCAGGCATCCCTGGTGACAGGAGGAGAGGCCCAGGTAGTCTGTAGTTGCTGAGCTCATCTGAAAGAGAAGGAGAGGTTAACTGAAAGGGTGCAGGAACATCAGAATCGTCTGCGGCTGGGGTTTTATGCTTCAGCAATAGACAAAACCAGAAAGCCACTGTTACCTGGGTCACACGGTGGCTGTTCTTTGGCCAGTTGTATTTCTGCCACCTCTTACATTTCATTCTCTGGTTCTGGAACCAGGTCTTAATCTGTAGAAAAGCGTAAAATAATAGTAATGCAGATATGCTAGGGATCAAAGAATATTGTTAACATTTTTCCCCCCTGACAATTAATTACAACTATCTAAAGCTCAGGAATAAAATTTGGATTTCTAGTGTCTTTTTAAAAATCATGAACCACTATTCTATGAATGAATTGCCAAGCCCCTCAAATCATTTGGCTGCTTTTTGTATTATAAACCTAAAGTGCAATGCACATGTAAGTGTCTATTCATCTCCCTTTGGCTTACCCATGACATTGGTTACAGTTAATGGTAATCTGTTTGTAATAAAAAGTGCCCCCATATGAGCACATTACATATTTCATGATAATAGTGATATTTTAATTCAGAATTATGAAACATACAATTATTTAGAAAATATCACATTGTATTGCAGCACACAATAAACTAAAATTTCCATGTTGTTTATAAACTTCAGTTAGAAAATGAGATCACAGAGGGACAAGAATATATATACCTGTTTTAAAATCATGGAATAGAGAACTTTCTAAGTATAGCACCAATGATTAAAAAAAAACAAAACACCATAAAATATTTCACTGAATATAATACCAATAAATGTATGAAAAATGATTAACCTCACTAGTAATCAAATGCACAGAGATGAAAAACAAAAGATGCAATTTTTACTTTAATAAGAACCAGTGTTGGTTAGGGACTTCCTAACCTGATTAAGGCAAAATTGGAAACATTCTCACAATTTTGGTTTGTGCAACAGGGAACAATGTTAAATAAATTGAGACACAGTCATACAGTAGACTGTTTAGTGAAAGATGGTTATGAAATATGTTACAAAAAATCCCATTTTCATGTTAAATTATTGGGGGCGGGAGTTTGCATAGAAACAGAGTGCATAGAAAGATGTTAGCAATGCTTATCTGCAAATTAGTTTTCTTTTTTTTTAATTTCTTATTGCAAAGACAACAACAAAACAGCCTCACCTGTTTGTAGCTAAGGTTCAGGATGCTAGAAAGTTCTTGCATCTGCTGGAGGCTGAGATACTTCTGTCTTTGAAATCTCTCATTGAGTACACAGAGCTGGGTCTGTGAGAAGACGGTTCGGATCTTCTGTTTCTTGACCTGGGCTTTCTCCTCCTTCCCTGTCCCGTTCTCTACAGAAGTGGGTGGTGTTGCGCTGGGACTGCTGGGACTGGGACTGGTGGAAGAATCAGGGCTGTTCTGAATAAGCTGGTCCATGGAGGAAGGAAGAGGAGAGACTGCTGGGAATAAAAATGACACTTTCCTCTAAAGCTTTTTAAATATTAAACTTGCAAATTTATTATTTTCTTTTTTTTTTTAAATTTCAGAGAGGAAGGGAGAGGGAGAGAGAAGTAGAAACAGCAATGATGAGAGAATCATCAATCGACTGCCTCCTGCACACCCCCATACCGGGGGATCAAGCCCACAACCCGGGCATGTGCCCCACCAGGGAATCGAACCGTGACCTCCAGGTTCATAGATCAATGTTCAACCACTGAGCAACACTGGCTGAGCACAAATTTATTATTTTCAAAGCACTTTTAAAATCCTCACAACCTCAGAGCTAAGTAGTAACAATTCCTAAGCAACCCGAATAATAACTTGCCAACCTTTGTACAATCCAGTACGTGTACCAGCGTCACCACTTTATATACCATGGACATGGCTAATAATAGTGGATATGGCCAACACAAAGGACATGGCTAATATTGCTGGGGAACAGAGTGGGACTCAAACCTCTTTGACATCACCCTGGCTATTCAAAAAAGTCAAAACAGATTAATTGACACCCACCTACAGTGTCCCCTGGTAACTTCTTTTTGTAATTTTAATTATTATCTACATAATTTTTAAAACTGATCATCAGCTCTTTCAAGCCAGCACTGAGCCATGGACATCTCAGGATAACCCGCACAGGCACCCCAAGACAGGGGGGCAAGAGGAAGCCCCACCAGGAAAAGTGAAAATAGGAGCTGAGACACCCTCTGCCAACACTAAGATTGCCCCCTCTCATGCCCCCCCCCCCCCCATAAACACACCATCCCTCTTTTGGGGAGGCAGCAAGAGCTGCGCCTTGAGGCTGGACATGGGCAACTTCTCCTGGGACTCAGGGTGTTGTACTCGGAAAAACAAAGATTACTGATGTTGTCCACAACACATCCCAACAACGAACTGGTACCCACCAAGACCTTAGTAAAGAAATGCATGGTGCTCATTACAGCACATCACACCGACAGTGGTATGGGTACCACTAGGTACCCGCCCCTGGGCCAAGTTAAGGAGGAAAATTAAAAAACAACAACAGCAAAACCGATCAGAGAGCCCTCTTCCTTGGCGCTGCCCACGGAGGTGGCAGCCATCTCCTGCTCGGCACCAAGGCTGCCCTCAGACCCCTCGTGAAACCCAAGATTGTCAAAAAGAGGACCAAGAAGTTCATCGAGGCACCAGTCAGAACGATATGTCAAAATGAAGCGAAAATGGCGGAAACCCAGAGGCATTGACAATAGGGTGCATAGAAGATGCAAGGGCCAGATCTTGATGCCCAACATTGGTTATGGGAGCAACAAGAAAACAAAGCACATGCTGCCCAGTGTCTTCCGGAAGTTTCTGGTCCGTAACATCAAGGAGCTTGAAGTGCTGCTGATGTGCAACAGATCTTACTGTGCTGAGACTGCTCACAACGTCTCCTCAAAGAACCGCAAAGCCACTGTGGAAAGAGCAGCCCAGCTGGCCATCAGAGTCCCCAATCCCAATGCCAGGCTGCACAGCGAAGAAAAGGAATAGATAGGTTGTGTACACATTGTATTTGCATTAACGAAATCACAAAATTCTGCCGGAAAAAACACACACAAAAAAAAACCCGATCAGAGAAAACTCAGAAGAAATATGGTAAAGGAGAAAGAATGCCAGAATCATCCGTCTTCTAGAGAGCAGTTCCAGCAGGCAAGCTCCTGTGCGGCTGCGCAGAAGGCTCTGTGCTGGAGGGCCAGGAGCTGGAGTGCCCGCTGAGGAAAAGCAAGGCCCAGGAAGGCAAATAAAGCCTTCCTCCTGTCTTAGCTCATGGAATCCAGGTGTTTATTTTAAAAAATATAAAATAAAAATATAAACCAATGATCCGACTCTGGAAATCCTAAAGTCAACAGTTTACTCACCATTTCTAAATACCAGGACTAACAGGACACGTGAGTTTCAAGGCTTCCATTTTGACCCCCAGACTTTGTCCTTTTTTAAAATGTATCTTTATTGTTGAAAGTATTACAGATGTCCTCTTTGTTTTTTCCCCCTCATTTACCCTCTCCACCCGACTTAGTCTTTATTACCTCTGAAACCTCATTTCCAAAATTATTCCTCCCTCACTCAGTTTATAGCTTTTAAATTATTATTTTTTAAATCCTCACTCAAAGACTCTTTTTCCTTCAGTGATGAGAGAGGGAGAGAGGGAGAGAGAGAAAGAGAGAGAGAGAGAGAGAGAGAGAGAGAGAGATGGATCAGTTGCCTCCTCGGGTACCCCAACCGGGGATCGAACCCGAGGTCCACCAGTACAGGGACGACGGTCTAACCACTGAACACACAAGGCAGGGCTAAGCTATTGTTTTGTACTATGTTAAAAGTGGCACTCTTGGGTAAAAGTTGGTTTAACTTTTTCATTTTTAACAAACTGATCTCTAAAAAAAAAATGGTACCGGCTTTAAGTATCCCCAGCATTCCCCATACAGGTTTTGAAGCCAAACTGGGTATCACTTACAAACTCTAGCCACTTTGACTATCAGCAGATTAAATTATCCACCATAAAGTGGAATGAACACTTCTTTGGGATTGAGGAGATGTGAGCATCGCACATGCTCACAGAGCTGTAGAAAGGGAAAAACATCTCAACAAGGTGGCATTTGTATAATTAGCCATGCCATTCCTGGCATTCCAGGAAGAGACGGACCTGGAAGGTGATGCTCACCACCAGACACCCTGCCCCCCACCCCAAGCTGTGCTGTTCCCACTTCTGATTTAGTAGTATTTACTGTTAATGTGTGTTCAGACTTAAGCATCAGTTTATTTACCACAACGTATTTGTTTTCACTGTGTCTGCGCACAGAAGTTCTGAAACATGCAGCATACAGTTGATCTGAGTTCCACGTCCCCAGTCTCAGCCCACAACCCGACACCTGGCACGCAGGTGAAAGGGCATGCGCCACTAAATTATAATGGAAGGAGAGGTGTTGCCAGGATTAATAGATAATGACACCTGCTTCTATAAATGGGCTGTAATTGCTCAAGAGGGAAAATGATGAGCCTTACCCACCACCCCCTTTCTTTCTTCCCTTCTCCCTTCAGGAACTCAGACTTTTGAGGATTCCGTTTTTTCTTACCAGCCTCTGTGTGGAGTGTCTCAGCAGATGACATTTGCAAGGATGCATAGTTTTCTTCAGGCTCATAAATCTCAGGCACTGGTGAAGGCTCCCTAGAATTGGATGATTCGGAGCAGGGCAGGCTTTGGGGATAAGCCGAATCCACACTCATGTTGCTGAGTTGAAGGAAAGAGGAAAAAACACCAAAGAGCTAGATTGTAAGAAAGACCCAGGCTTCCGTATGTAGCGAGAAGAGCTTAGAGAAATATGAAAATCTTCAGATGTAAAAGTATCAAAAAGATGGGAGGAGATGGGTCAGCTTTGCAGGGACAGGACCCGACCAGCCAATTTTGCAAGAAGATAAAAAATTTGGAGGCTCCCGATTTATAAAGGAGGCTCAACCAAATTTAGGCCCGCCCTCTTCTGGCAGCCCCACACCCACACACACCCTTGCGAATTCTCAGTTAATCCTGTCTGCCAGGCTCACCAAGGCCATTGTAATGCAAAAGGTAGCTGCAGAATAACCCAGACTGGGAGGGGAAGGAGAAAGCTGGGGCCACCGGTGCAATGAACCCAGCAATCATATATTTCTGGATTCATCACGTTTCCACCTTTTAAAATCAAAGATGCACCTCCAGTTCCTGAGGCTATCTCAGGTGAATGAAACTCCCACCAGGAGAATTAATTCCTTGATCTTTAGACGCCTAGAAATTGGGCTAGATATGCAGAAGCTTCAACTGGCTCCAGTTTCCTCTTTGACTCACCCTGAGGTCACAATAAAACACACATTGTGTGTTAAATGGATGGCAAAAATAGTACTTTGTTTTCAACTTCCACTGAAGTTGCTTCTTGTTTTTTAGCTTTCAGAAAGACGAGTTAGTCCTTCCAAATGGAGTGTTGTCTGGTTCTCACCGAAAGCCAGAGGAGAGAAGCTGCAAACGGCTAAGACTCTTTGGTGACCTGTTAGTAATTATGCGCGTACTATTACCAGGGAAGATTTTACCTTTGTGTACACGCGTTACTGGATAGAATCCTGGTTCAGCCACTTTAAAAAGGCTCAGTTTCCTCATCCATCAGTAGAGACAAAAGTACCTTCTCTGTGTTGCTGTAAGAATTAAAGAAAAGTGCTAAACGGTGGCTGCTAATAGAAATTGCAACAGGATCTTGTGCCCATGACCTTCAAGATTGAAATTACCTTTTGTAGTGATTTTTATTTAAATCCAGTGGCAAGGTGATAGAATGAAAGCACCACCTTTTAATTTTGCCCGGGGAATTACTCGGTGTAAAATAATGAAATGTATTGACCACCCCAATTGGAAGGAGTTAAAGAAGGACAGTCTGTAGGCAAATGATATTCCTATCGTGGACTTGCTGAAGTGTTTGTGATAGGTTCCTTTTAGAATCAATGGTTGCCCTCCTGTCTACCCCTTTCCCCCAAACAGTCATCATTTTCGGGTTTTCCCTCCCCTCCGCTGGCTCTTTCTTTAATCAGCTTTTTCTCCTCTGGCCTGGCAATCGGGTCATGTCCTTCAACCCACACTCCTTCCCCACACGGTGCTTTTTGATATGCCTTCCGAAGGGACAGTGTTTAGAGTTGGGTTCCAGCACTAGTATATTTATGACAACAATAATAACAGTCTACAGCAGAGGTTCTCAACCTGTGGGTCGCGACCCCTTCGGCGGTCGAGCAACCTTTTCACAGGGGTCGCCTAAGACCAACCTGCATATCAGATATTTACATTACGATTCATAACAGTAGCAACATTACAGTTATGAAGTAGCAACAAAAATACTTTTATGGTTGGGCCACAACATGAGGAACTGTATTTAAAGGGCCAGAAGGTTGAGAACCACTGGTCTACAGCGTTCAATTTTCCTCCCCATTTCCAAACTCAACATCCAAGAAATTTAAGATTTCTCCCCCTTTTCCAATCTCCCACCCCTACAATAAACCCTTAGCAAATCGCAAGCATATATTTCCCTAAAATACAACTCTTGACTAATTGTCCCATGCACTCTGCTACTTGGGTCTCCACCTACAGCTGCTGGCTCTGCGCCTGTGCAAGCCGGGTGGGTGTTGTTTTTTTTTTCACAATTCAAAGTTGCTAACTTGCGAACCTAAGACTATTGCCGGGTCCAAGCAAGGGGGCGGAAATTCTATGTAACCTTTTCTTTGTCTTCACAGACCACCATTCTGGAGCAGGAGGGTCTGGCATAGGGGAGTCAAGTACAGGGTGGGTAGAAAGACATGGTGCTTCAGGCAGATAGCCTCTGTCTCATTAGAAAAAGGATAGGATTTCTTTAAAAGAGAGAATGCGAGGTAATGGATGTTAACTAAACTTATTGTGGTAAATCATTTCGTGACATGTACATATATCAAATTATTATGTGGTAAGCCTTAAACTAATTCAATGTTATATGTCAGTTTACATCTCAATAAAACTGAGGGGAAAAAATAAATAAAGAGGAGCACCTGACTTCCTGGCTCTCAATTAGCAGTTTGGCAAATGAGAGCGATCAAGGCCACCAGGCTGAGTTTTCCCGCAGCTCTCTAAACTGCGGGTACCAGCAGCTTTAAAGTTCTTTGCTGATGGGGGTCTCTGCATGAAAGCCCGGGACAAATTCACCCCACCCCCCGGACCCGTGTTCCATTGTATCTAGTGGAAGAGCCTCCGGAATGAAAAACACAAAGGGAGGGGGTGGTAGCTAGAAGGCAGACTTACTACATTCTTTGCCCAGGAAAGCAATTTGAATAAAGCCGAGAATGCTTCAGAAGCTGTCGGAGACCTTGGTTTTGTTTGGGTAGACTGTATGGGTGGGGGAAGGGTGTGTTATAATGTGCTAGAGTCCAGGGCTGCAAATGTAAGTGATTCAATGAAACCCTTATTTTAGGTTTTATAGGCACACGTCGCAAATAATGTGGGTTCCATTCCAGACCACCACAATGAAACAAATGCCGCAATAACACGAGTTACACACATTTTTTGGTTTCTCAGTGCACATAAATGTTACATTTACTCGACTGTCACCTATTAAGTGTGCAATAATGTTACGTGTAAAATACAGTGTACATACATTAATTTAAAAATACATTTTGCTAACAATGTTAACCATCATCTGAGTGTTCAGCGAGTCATAATCTATTTTTTTAATTCTTTTAAAATTTTTTTTTTTTTTATTGAAGTAACATTGTTTACAACATTATACACGTTTCAGGTTTTCAACATTATAATTGAACATCTGTGTGTTCTACATCATGCTCACTATCAAAAGTCTAGTTTCCAGGCATCACCATACAATTGAGCCTCTTTATCCTATTTCTATCTTGTTTACATTATTTCACTCCACCTACTAAGCTCATTCAATATGTGACTAACAGTTCCTGGTTGATATGTATATATATATATATATATATATATATATATATATATATATATTGTAATCTAACAAACATCTATTGGCCAGGAAATATTTATTTATTTATTGCTCATTTTTTGAAATTACTAATATAGTAGAGAGACCAAGAAGAAGTGACCAGGAGTAAAAAAATACCCAGGAGTATAGTAGAGAGACCAAGAAGAAGTGACCAGAAGTAAGTCTTTAGTTGAATCTCCTCTTGTAATTATTTTGCACTGTTCTGATGTTCCTCCTACTAACCTGGTGGTTCTCTCTCATTTTCCTTTCTGGTTCTTCCTTATCCCCAGTATACTGGAAAGCTTATTTCTCAAACCTCTTTTCTATTTACATACACTACATTGGTGATCTCATTCTGCCATAGAACTTTAAATGCTTTTGACTTTCTATATGCTTCTGACTTTAAATGCTTTTGATTTTCTATATGGTTTGACATCTATATGCTTTTGACTTTCAAATGTGTATCTTTATCACAGAACTATTCCCCTATCTCAAGTTTCATACATCCAACTTCTTACTTTGTTGCAGAAGACCAAAGAAATACCAAGCATGCTTCCTAGAGAAAGGGAGGGACCCCGTTTATTAACACTAGTGGACTCTGGGAATGATTTCCAAATCAGAGTGAAGTAACAGGCAGAGGGCTTCACTTTTTATAACCTTCTGGGGGCTTTGTCTTGCAGATATGGTTCCACCCCCTTTTGTGGGCTTACAGGAAGGCCCCCAGGTGTTGGGGGTCCCCAGGCCATAACCAATGATCTGTCCTGCGGCCAGTGATAATGACCCCCCCCCCCCCCCGCCAGTGCATTGTTCACAGTTTTTATGGCCTAACAGGCCATGCAAGACCAGTTCCCTCCTCATTCCCCCCCACCCCCCACCCCCACCTTGTCCCATAAGCTTCTTTTAGCCTTGTGGAGCAAAGACCACGGGATGTTATGGTGAACAGGGGTGATGACCGCTCTTAGCTACTTCCTGCTGGAAAGGGACAATGATGAAGGGGTTAGCATCCTGCTTCTTCCTCTCAGAGGGGTTTGTAGGGAGTTCTTCTGGTTTCAGGCAGGCAGAGGTAAGCAGTGGTCTCAAACGCCTAGAATGTTCCTGCAGGAGGAATCAGGGGTAGGTGGTGTTTTCAGCCTTGGGGGTATAGTTGCATAGTTCATCTGGAAGGTAACCTGTTGGATGTTGGCCCTGCATACTGCTGAAACAAATAAGAGCAACATTAGTTAGCTGCACATTGGCTGTGACAGGTACTATCCAATTCAATACCCGACACCCCCCACACCACGTGCATTTGGTAGTAGAGTCATAACATGCCACAGGCTGATAAGTATAGCTAACAAAAATCTGGCTTGATTGGGTTTTCTCGTGGACTACTTGGTCTAGCATATTTGGGTAGCGAGTTTCTAAGCAAGGAGCAAAGGATGGCATGACAAGGTGTAGTCCAACAATTTATGATAAGGCCTTTGTTTCCTTGCTGTGTGGAGAGCAGTAATTTTATGGTGCTTTTTGTTATGCCCAGATTTCAAGATCCCCAATAGACCACCAGGGAGCCAGCCAAGTCCGATGCAAAAGCAGAGAGTCTTTTATTATTATTACAGACCCGGGACTGGCTCCCAGCCTCTACCGACGCAACAGCAAGACGAGAGTGACTGCCCGTGGGAAAAAAGGGGTTTTTAATAGGGGGTGGAGTGAGGGGAGGAGAGGTGACTGTGGTCCCTGCCGATTGGCCAGGTGCAAGTTGGGTCTTGTTACACAGGATGTGGTCATATCTATGGCGCGCATATCCTTTGATTGTTATTGGTTAGTTTAAAGAAATCCTGGGCATGGCTAGCAGAGGCTTGGACTTCCGGGAAGAAGGTGCTTTCCTGAGCACATGGCTGCCCAAAAAATGGAGGACACAGGGTAAGGTGGAGGGCGTAGTCCTCGCCCTTTCATTCCCCCCTTTGTCTTGGAACTTCCGGCTCAATCATGAGATGGACTGCATTTCTATTTCACCGTTGCTAGAGGCCCGTACTGGGTACACAGAACTATCAACTGAATCCATTTTTAGCTTTAATAACTTCTATTGAAATAGGATTTTTCTTCTTAAACTTCCTCCATGGCTATCAAAAAGCCAAATCAAGATTAATTTATCTATTGTCCTGATGTTTGCATAAACATAACAAGAATGGCAACTGACTACCTTTGCTGGAATTTCATAGTTGAATTTTAGCAACTCCACCTGAGCCCACGCTCTAGCTCTAAGTCTTTAGAGCTCAGACAGGGCTCCTTAAAACATGATATTCCAGTCAAAGTTTTTCGTTAATAAAACCACTATTAAGAACCAGTCTTATTGAATCTATGCAAAGAAATGTATTGCCATGATTTATTTAGCATTGCCAGATTTTGGAGGAATTACATAAGGAGAAAAACATACTGATCTGCCTTGTTAATTTCTTTTTATGGATTTATAACAAAACAGTAACTGTTGGCATAAAAACCTTTTTTTATACATAACCATGCCTCAGACCTTTTATTCTAAACAGGTTTTTTCCAGCTTTACTACCCCTGACATGGACATGGTTACACAGGCCTGCAAGACAGTATGCAGGCTGCCAACCGTTAACTGTCTCTCAACAGAGACCAAAACCTGATGGGCACCCTTCCCTACTGAGTTGGGCACCTGCCCTCTTGGCAGCTAGACATCTTTTACTTTTGGGGTTCACCCCACACAGTCCCCTTCCAGGATAGCTAACATACGTAGCTATAACAATATCCCTCAGTGTGGGAGACTGGACACTTGCCAGTTATTCCCAAAGACTACTAAGGACTGTAGACCATCATCGGTCCACAGCTACAGCTACATCTAAACCTGTAAGAGAATTGAAGGTTAATACAACATATCAATACAATGAAACATAATATTGGCATCATGGCCGCTTCAGGCAGCCAAATATTCTGCTACTAAATATGTGATACTAAAGTCTATTCCTGGGAGAAACCAAGATGGTGGCATAGGTAAACACTGGAGTTTGCTGCCTTGCACAACCACTTCAAAAATACAACTAAAAGATGGAACGGACATCACCCAGAACCACAGGAAGGCTGGCTGAGGGGAAATTCTTCAACTAGAAGGAAAGAGAACAGCATACCGAGGCTCAGAGGAGGCACAGTGCGGAAAATAAAAAGGTGCGGAGGTGCGCGCGGAGTGGGCTGGTGGCTGAGGGCGCGGTTGTCGTTTTCAATCGGGAGGGAGTCTCAGATTCTGAGCTTCAGTTCTGGGCGAGTCTCTAGGGACCCAGACTCAAACGGGAGAAGCGGGACTGTCTGGCATTGGTCGGAACGCGAGGGCAGCTTTCTCTTCGAGGTTTGCAGTGGTTGCTGGGACTCTGAGAGGCAGGTCCTCCAGGGACAGGACTGAGAGCAGCCATAACTGCTCCCTCCACCCGCCCTGTTGATCCCGTGCGACCCGCCCTGCCCAAGCCCCGAGAAGAGCCATTTGCCGGATAGCCTCAGGCAAAGGCTAGATTAGCACCTCCCCAGAGGACAGAAGTTTTCCCACTGCAGACACATCTGATTCGCACAGCCAGTTGGCCTGGAAGTCAAATCCCCCTAGTAGTTAAACAACCAAGGTTTAACTACAACAAGACTGCGCACAAAGACCACTAGGGGGTGCATCAAGAAAGCATAAAAATGCGGAGACAAAGAAACAGGAAAAAATTGTCAATGGAGGATATTGAGTTCAGAACCACACTTTTAAGGTCCCTCAAGAACTGTCTAGAAGCCACCGATAAACTTATTGAGATCTACAAGAAATCTAATGAGACCCTCGATGTTGTGATAAAGAACCAACTAGAAATTAAGCATACATGGACTGAAATAAAGAATATTATACAGACTCCCAACAGCAGACCAGAGGAGTGCAAGAATGAAGTCAAAGATTTGAAATGCAGCCGAAACCGGTTTGGCTCAGTGGATGGAGCATCGGCCTGTGGACTGAAGGGTCCCGGGTTCGATTCCGGTCAGGGGCATGTACCTGGGTTGCGGGCACATCCCCAGTGGGAGATGTGCAGGAGGCGGCTGATCGATGTTTCTCTCCCATCGATGTTTCTGGCTATCTATCTCTCTCCCTTCCTCTCTGTAAAAAATCAATAAAAAAATATATATATATAAAAAAAAGATTTGAAATGCAAAGAAGCAAAAAAACACCCAACCAGAAAAGCAAAATGAAAAAAGAATCTGAAAATATGAAGATAGTGTAAGGAGCCTCTGGGACAGCTTCAAGCGTACCAACATCCGAATTATAGGGGTGCCAGAAGATGAGAGTGAGCAAGATATTGAAAACTTATTTGAAGAAATAATAACAGAAAACTTCCCCTTCCTGGTGAAAGAAATAGACTTACAACTCCAGGATGCTCAAAGAACCCCAAACAAAAGGAATTCAAAGAGGACCACACCAAGACACATCATAATTAAAATGCCAAGAGCAAAAGACAAAAAGAGAATCTTAAAAGCAGCAAGAGAAAGAAACTCAGTTACCTACAAGGGAATACCCATACGACTGTCAGCTGATTTCTCAACAGAAACTTTGCAGGTCAGAAGGGAGTGGCAAGAAATATTCAGAGTGATGAATGCCAAGAACCTATAACCAAGATTACTTTATCCAGCAAAGCTATCATTCAGAATTGAAGGTCAGATAAAGAGCTTCATAGATAAGGAAAAGCTAAAGGAGTTCATCACCACCAAACCAGTGTTATATGAAATGCTGAAAGGTATCCTTTAAGAAGAGGAAGAAGAAGAAAAAGGTAAAGATACAAATTATGAACAACAAATATGCATCTATCAACAAGTGAATCTAAGAATCAAGTGAATAAATAATCTGAGGAACAGAATGAACTGGTGATTATAATAGAATCAGGGACATAGAAAGAGGATGGACTGACTATTCTTGGGGAGGAAAAGGGTGTGGGAGATGCGGGAAGAGACTGGACAAAAATCATGCACCTATGGATGAAAACAGTGGGTGGGGAGTGAGGGCGGAGGGTGAGGTGGGAACTGGAAGGAAGGGAGTTATGGGGGGGAAAAAAGAGGAACAAATATAATAATCTGAACAATAAAGATTTAATTTAATTAAAAAATAAAATAAAGTCTATTCCTGACCTTTCTATGAATTGTTCTCATCTTTTTGGAGCCATGTCCATGAAGATGCAGGCATTATCTAAGTCTATTCAATGTTACCAGCATCAGGCAGGTCAAGCATGCTGTAACTTGAGCTTGAGAGGGTTGCGTTGATCTCGATCGATGCTCCATTTGGTGATGACGTCTTTCCGGATCATGGATGGGTCCGCTGACTGGACGTGAGTGTGATGGACCCAGGTCACGACGCAGTCTACCTTGAGAGTGGTAGGGGTCATCAGCACTACAGTGTAGGGACCCTTCCAACATGGCTCAAGGGTCTCTTGGTGGCTGGAGACTCATCTCTTTCTTGCTGAACATTCCTCACCTTGGCCAAATTAGTTGGCTTCCTAGCAGCCATTCGGAGACCCCCCATTAGAGTCTGGCGGTAGACCAAAAGCCTCTCCTTACCTTCTGCCGTGTTGAAATCCCATTCAGGCCTAGTTAAGCGAAAAGAGACATCTATCTGGGCCTGGTTTGTGGATGGGTTTCCGTCTACACCAGGAACCATCTTCCGGGCCTCATTGAGGATCCTTTCTCTCTCTTCCGTCGTGAACAGAACCTGTAAAAGCTGTTGACAGTCTTCCCATGTGGACTGATGGGTGAAAAGAACAGAATCTAGCAAGTCAATAAGTCTACCCGGCTTCTCGGAGAACTTAGGGTTCTGTGCCTTCCAGTTATAGAGGTCGCTGGTTGCGAAAGGCCAATAGTAATGGGGCTGGTTGCCATCTGCATCCGGGGGTCCAGCGGCCCGTAAGGGCAGGGTCTTGATAGTGGAGTCGGGTGCTGCGGCAGACAGTTCCCACTGAGCTCTCTGCCGGGTGAGAGGCGGGCCTCCTACCGGAACCACGGCCACTCCCAGAACTCCGCCCCCAGGCATTCCCGGAACTCCGCCCCCAGCCATTCCCGGAACTGTGTCAGCTTCCCGCAACGGGGCAGGATCGAATCTCTCCAGCATACTGTGGAAATGATACAGGGGAGGAAAAATTAATTCTTCTCCAGTTCCCCCCTGCAAAACCGGGTAGGGGGTAGCTGGAGCTGACAGCAGGGTGGCTTTCTTCTCCTCCTTCTTCTCTGCTTCCTGCAAGGCAAGAATGGGTTCTGGCTCTGGAGGTCATGGAGGTAGGAAGGGCCTAAGCCAAGATGGTGGGTTTTCCACGAGGTCCTGCCAAGTAACAATGTAAGAGAGTTGACCAGGATGTCCCTCTTTGGGTTGGGAGATGACGTCCCTAACCCGGTGGATGGTGGGGAGATCAAAGTCCCCTCTGGCGGCCACCCGACATTAAAAGTCAGCCACTCCCTGGAACAAAAAGTCTGCCACTGGTCCTTCCGGACCTCCGCACTGAGGTAGCTGGCTCTTCCCTTTACCTCTTTAAAATGATTGACCATAATGCTTAAAGGAGTAGTTTGAGTCTGTCCCATAATGACCGTCCTGTAAGTCCACAAAATAAAACTGAAAAAACACAAACACAAACAACTAAGGGGCCCGAGAATACAGTGTTCCAACTCCATGGAAGCGAAACCAAAACAATCTTCCAACTCCATGGAAGCAAAAACCGAAATCTAGACGATGGCTGTGAGCCAACCAGCGGGAGCAACCCGCCTGTCTCAGATTGAGGGGTTTCTACAGACCTTCCGACTCCGCAGAAGCAAAGCTACACCCCTTCAGATGGAAGAACAGGGCGTCCCCTGACTCCTCCCGCCCGTGATCTCCCAGTGCGTCCACTTAGACCGTTGCGGGCGATTACAGATTTCAGAAGTGAGCTCACACAGGACAGATACAAAACACACAACGACACAGACACCTACAGCGATCAGTCAGACTCTTCGGATCGGGGATCCCTCGATGGTCTTGGGGATCCCGGATGAGCCCCCAAATGTTATGCCCAGATTTCAAGATCCCCAATAGACCACCAGGGAGCCAGCCAAGTCCGATGCAAAAGCAGAGAGTCTTATTATTATTACAGACCCGGGACTGGCTCCCAGCCTCTACCGACGCAACAGCGAGACTAGAGTGACCGCCCGTGGGAAAAAAGGGGTTTTTAATAGGGGGTGGAGTGAGGGGAGGAGAGGTGACTGTGGGCCCTGCCGATTGGCCAGGTGCAAGTTGGGTCTTGTTACACAGGATGTGGTCATATCTATGGCATGCACGTCCTGGGCATGGCTAGCAGAGGCTTGGGTTTCCGGGAAGAAGGTGCTTTCCTGAGCACATGGCTGCCCAAAAAATGGAGGACACAGGGTAAGATGGAGGGCGTAGTCCTTGCCCTTTCACTTTTGTGTCCCAGCAAGAGCAGATGAGTTCTCCTCCTGGTACTAGCCTTGGAATTTACTGGCACTCATAAAAAGACAAAATAAGAATTATTAGATAAAACCAGTGATTATCCAGAAATACTAGAGCATGTTACATTAGGAGATAAGAAAGAAAGATTAGTGTTATGGAGAATTCAGCAGGGTGTTATCTGAATTCCTTGGAGCAGGTTGCTTGGCCAGGTCTGCTGTCTTCTTGAGGGTGATCTCCAGGGGGTGTTTCTGGTCAGAGGTCACCTTCCACTCAGACTGAATGTCACTCGGCTGGTGGGCTGCCTTCACCCGGGAGTGGTGGATCCAGGTGTTTAGTCCTGCAACCTTAAGAGCTGAGGGGGTGGTTAATATGACTCGATAGGGTCCCTTCCAGGTAGGTTTGAGGGGCTCCTTTTCACAATCCTTTACCCAAACCTGGTCTCCAGGTTTATAAGGATGTACAGCTGTTCCTAGAGAGATGAGTAGTCAGTCAATAACCCACCTGTGGACCTCAAAGACAGTTTTTCCAAGTCCTGTAGTTGTTTCTGGATTTCTAAGTTCTCTATTTCCCCCAAATATCCCTTTGGAAGAATTAAGGGAGGGGGTCTACCATATAGAATTTCAAAGGGAGAGAAACCTACCCTGGCCCTTGGTGCACAGCATACCCGCAGGAGTACAAGAGGCAAGATATCTGTCCAGGGAAAGGTTGTCTCTTGGCATAGCTTAGCCATAGGCTGCTTTAGAGTCCAGTTCATGCACTCACCTTCCCTGAGGCCTGTAAGCTGTATATAGATTCCATTTAATTCCTAAAGCCTTGGCTACCTGTTGTACTATTTCTGCTAAAAAGGCGGGGCCATTATCGGACCCTGTGGTCAGAGGCATTCCATACCGTGGAATTATATCCTTCAGCAATGCCTTAGTAAATTCTCTCACCTTTTCAGTGCAAGTGGGATATGCCTCGACCATCCTGAAAAGGTGCAAGCACAGACTAGCAGGTATTTACTCCCTCTGCTAGGGCCTATTTCTGTAAAATCTACTTCTAAGTCCTCAAAAGGAGCTTTCCCACAGCACTGAATTCCTATCAGTCCCACAGGACTCTGTTTAGCATTGTTCTGAGTACAGAGGAGGCAACACTGAGAGACTGAAGTACACAAGGAGGGTAGATGGGCAATTAGGTAGTACCTGCCTAACAAAGCTTCTAGGGCAGCATTTCCTAAATGAGTGAGTTCATGCTGCTGGAGGACTACCTGATGGGCTAACTGTTCTGGGATATAGACCCTATGCTCTGGGAGTATCCACCAGCCTTCCATTGTTCTCTTGCTCCCTTCTTTCTGGGCCCATTTCTCTTCCTGAGGAGTGTATTTTGGGGGTTCAGTTAATTCGGGGGCCAAGATGATCCATGCCGGTGCTGCTTGTTCTTTAGCAGCCAGCTTGGCTGCACCGTCAAACATGCTGGTTTCCTTCTGATACTGAGTCTTTCCCTTCCTGGTGTTTTTATGGCCCCAAGAAGAAACTTTGAGCCCTGGCAGGTAGCTTATTTGGTTAGAGTGTTTGCCGGAAGCTGGTCCGTCCTGTTACACCAAGGTTTCGGGTTTGATCTCCCCTCAGGGCACATACAAAAAGCAACCAATGAATGCATAAAGAAGTGGAACAACAAGTCAATGTTTCTTTCTTTCTCTCTCTCTCTCTCTCTCCCTCAAGTAAATAAATAAAAAAAAGAAAAAAAACTTTTTACCCATTAGAAATCACTCCCTATCCTCAGCTCCTTCCTAATTTCCTCCCTTAGTTTCTGGGCCACCACTAAGCTACCTTCTTTCTCTCTAGAATTGCCTGTTCTGGAAATTTCATGTAAATGGAGTCATATAATATGTGGTCTATTGTGACTAGCTTCATATTCTTATGTTTTAAAGGTTCATCCACAGTATGTATCAGTACTTCATTCCTTTTTATGGCCAAATAATATTGCATTTATGGATGTGCCACTTTTGTCTATTCATTCATCTGTAATTGCTATAAGGGTTCCAATCTGGGGTTATTGTGAATAATGCTGCTATGAACATTTGTGAACAAGTTTTTGTGTGGACATATGTTTTTATTTTTCTTGAATAATAGACCTAGGAGTGGGGTTGCTGTGTCATATGGTAACTATAATAATAAAAGCACAATATGCTAATTAGACCTGATGTCCTTCTAGACAAAGCTGGACAAAGCCGGGGTTGTGAGGGAAGCCCGGGTCTCGGGTGCTGGCCGGCAGTCGGAGGTAAGGTTCCGGGTGCCAGAGGGAAGCTGATGCCGGCAGCCAGGGGAAGGAAGGCCTACTCTTGCACGAATTTCATGCATTGGGCCTCTAGTTTTATTTATAAACTCCTTTATTTTGTCTTGTTTCTTGTCCAAGACATATTCTTTTCAAAATATTCCTCACCTGATTTATACAAATGGTTCACAGATAAGTATAAATAGCTCCTAGCCATGTGAAAAAACTCAATCTCAATTTAAAAAAAAATGCAAACGTAAAGTACAGGATCCCTTTCTCACTTCAGATTGATAAGGATTGAATGTCTGATAATAAAACATTTTGGTATTTTGGTAAAAGTGTGTCTAAACTGGCACCCTTGTAGCTTGTTGGCTACTTAACTTTATTCCAGTCCTTGAGCGTTCAGCTAAAGACAAAGGTGCCAGTTCCAGATGAGAGAGAGAGAGAGAGAGAGAGATTTGAATTTAAGAATTTAATCTCTGAAATCTATCTTACCAATGAAGTCACAAAGCTGAGAGCAATTCAGGAAGGGAAAATTCACTTCGGAATAAAAATGGCAGGAACTACCTGCATTTGAAGGTTTGCTCCGTTCCAAATAAATCCTCGGTCAGAGCCAGAAATGGTTTTGGTGTCATGATCTTGAACAAAACAGGATGACAGGTTCTTGGGCCACTCACGCCTGCGCAGTGAGGGCGGTTCGGCTTGCGGGAGACGCAGCCTGGCAGAGCCCGGCTCGGTGCGGGGCTGTGGATGCACCGGTACCCTGCGCGGCCTCCGAGACCGCAGGGCCGGGGAGCGGGGAGGTCGCGCGCCTCGGGTTGCCCAGCGCGCTGTGTTCTCTGGCGGCCGCAGCCCTGGCTGGGACTGTGAAACCGCAGGACCACGACAGCGACACGCTTGGCAGGACTCGTATTTAGCGGTGCCACTGCAACCATGGTCCGCGTCAAGGGCACAGGTTTGTTGTTAGATGATTAGTTGGTGCTACTCTTTGGAAACGGACACCAAGAGGTTCTCCGTGGCGATAGGGGACGGTGCAAGGTCGTCGCGCAGCTCTGTGGCTCCAGGATGAGGCTGCCCTTCGCCTTTTTCTTGGGCAGAACGAGCTCTGGGCAGACCCGCTGGCTCAACCTCACCTGGAGCTATGCAGGTGGAACCTTGGCCAAATTTCTGCAGCAAACACTTGTGGTTTAAAAAAAAAAACACAAAACAAACGAGGGGCGGGGGGCACGTTTCAATTGGAATTTTATTTCAAGTCCAGTGGCTTTGGGAGGTGTGGAAGGAGGAAATCCTTTCAACCAAGGACCACATCTTCAGCCAGCCACCTAACAATTATTGTGCCAGGTATCTGTTGCCTCTCAGCTCCAAATTTACCCTTCAGTGGCGCTTGGTGGTAATGGATATAATTCCTTTAAATCATTTCTTTTTTAGAATGTTAAGCACAATGAAGAGTTCTCAGTGGATGGTACTGGACATCGTAGGAAGAAGGGATGTCTCCTGCTGGTTCACAGGTGAAGATGACAGAACCTTGGGTGGTGCCCTGCCCCAGCCATGCACCCCAGCAAGCTCCCTCACACACCTCACACAGGTGATGGGCCCAGGTCTCCCACCCATATTGGTGACCTGACTCCCTCTTAACACTCACATATTTGACTACCAGCTGTGGCTCACCTGAAGCGTTGCCTTCTGCTTGCCTGGGGAATGAATGCTCACCAGCTCTGGTTCGTGCAAGCCAGCCCATTTCTCTGCTCTCTAGTGGGATTGCCACTATGCCTTTTCTGTTAAGACCTGAACCTCTGCACTTGGGAGGTGGCCTCCCTCTGGTGGTCCTTATTTGGATACTCTTCCCAGCTCTTGGATGCTATATTGAGTTCACAGAGAGGAAGGGAGAGGGTGGGAGGGAGGGAGGGAGGAATAGAAACATCCATGATGACAATCATTGATAGGCTGCCTCCTGCATGCCCCCTACTGGGGATAGAGCCTGCAACCTGGGCATGTGCCCGGACTAGGAGTTGAACTGTAACCACTGAGCTACACTGGCTGGGCACATCTTTTATATTTTACTTACTCTTATTATAGCTTGATTTTTTTATAGTAAACATTCCATGTTTAAATCAATGTGTGATTCTGTTTTCAGATAGGAGTCAGACTGATACACTTAATAAACATCAATTATATGTCAGGCATGAACATGTAATGTTCTAGGCATGAACAATACAGATACTTGCTTTTATGGAACTTACATTCCACAGAGGTAGTGTTAACTAAGACCTAACTCACAAGGTAGACAGCCATGCAAAATCTTGAGGCAGAATATTTCAAGCAAAAAAGGACAAGTGTAAAGACCTAAGTGATAATGAACTTGATATGTATGAGAACTAGAAAGACCAATGGATCTAGACTTCAGTGAACAAGGAGAGCAACAAGAAATGAGGTTGACACAGCAAACCTTGTAAGTAGGTAACCACATCTTGTTGTCAGGCAGTTTTGAGAATGAATGAAAGGAATATACTAAAAGTTACACTAGGGTAATAGGAGCAAACTGGGACTTATATAGTCATCCAATATATAGGCCACAGTAGAGGAGTCTGGATACTATTTTTTAAAAAAATATATTATTATCAATTTCAGAGAGGAAGGAAAAGAGAGAGAAACATCAATGATGAGAGAGAATCATGGATCAGCTGCCTCCTGTATGCCCCACACTGAGGATCAAGCCCACAACCTGGGCACGTGCCCCAACCGGGAATTGAACCCGAGATCCTTCAGTCCACAGGTCGACGCTCTATCCATTGAGCCAAACCGGCCAGGGCTGGATACTATTTTAAGTGTGACAAGATGTAATTGGAAGGCTTTAGGCAGGGAGTGACATGATCTGATTTTTTATTATTTAAAAAAAAATATTTTTATCGATTTCAGAGAGGAAGGAAGAGGGAGAGATAGAAACATCAATGATGAGAGAAAAATCATTGATTGGCTGCCTCCTACATGCCCCCTACTGGGGACCGAGCCTGCAACCCCGGGCATGTGCCCTTGACCAGAATCAAACTTGGGACCCTCTGGTCTGCAGGCTGATGCTCTATCCACTGAGCCAAACTGGTTAGGGCATGATCTGATTTTTAAAAGCTCTCTCTAGTTACCTGGAGAATGAACTATAAGGAAGCAAAGGTGGGAAAAGGGAGTGAAGACAACAGTTATGAAGAATACTAGAGGCCCGGTGCACAAAATTTATGCACTCGGGGGAGGGGGGGTGTCCCTCAGCCTGGCCTGTGCCCTCTTGCAGTCCGGGAGCCCTTGGGGGATGTTGGACTGCCGTGAAAGTGGGAGAGGCTCCCGCCACCACTGCTGCACTCGCCAGCCATGAGCCTGGCTTCTGGTGCACTGACCACCAGGAGGCAGCTCCTGCATTGAGCATCTGCCCCCTGGTGGTCAGTGTGCATCACAGTGATTGGTCGTTCTGTCATTTGGTCAATTTGCATATTAGCCTTTTATTATATAGGACTAGAGGCCTGGTGCACAAAAATTTATGCACTCGGGGGGGTCCCTCAGCCTGGCCTGTGCCCTCTTGCAGTCTGGGACCCCTTAGGGGATGACCACCTGCTGGCTTAGGCCCACTCCCTGGGTAATTGGGCCTAAGCTGTCAGTCCGACATCACTCTGGCAGCCTGGGAACCCTCGAGGGATGTCCACTTGCCAGCGGGGAGCAGGCCTAAGCTGCAGTTGGACATCCTTAGTGCTGCTGAGGAGGCAGGAGAGGCTCCCACCACCACTGCTGTACTGGCAGCCATCAGCCTGGCTTGTGGCTGAGCAGAGCTCCCCCTGTGGGAACGCACTGACCACCAGGGGGCAGCTCCTGCATTGAGCATCTGCCCCCTGGTGGTCAGTGTGTGTCATAGTGACCAGTCATTCCCAGTCTTTCTGCTGTTAGGGTCAGTTTTCATATTACCCTTTTATTATATAGGATAGAGGCCTGATGCATGGGTGGGGGCCGGCTGGTTTGCCCTGAAGGGTGTCCCAGATCAGGGTGGGGGTCCCACTGGGGTGGCTGGCCAGCCTGGGTGAGGGGCTGATGGCTGTTTGTAGGCTGGTCAAGCCCCCCCCCCCCCAATGGGGACCCTCACCCCATGGAGGTTTGGCCAGCCTGGGTGAGGGGCTGATGGCTGTTTTCAGGCTGGCCACACCCCCTTTAGGGTGGGGTGGGGCCCCCACTGGGGTGCCTGGCCAATCTGGGTGAGGGGCTGAGGGTCATTTTCAGGCTGGCCAAGCCCCCCGGCGACGGAAGCTCCCAGCCTCTCCTTTTTTTCTTTTTTTTAATTCTGGGATTTATCTACCTTCTATAATATAAACTTTGGCCGAAACCGGTTTGGCTCAGTGGATAGAGCGTCGGCCTGCAGACTGAAAGGTCCCAGGTTCGATTCCGGTCAAGGGCATGTACCTGGGTTGCGGGCACATCCCCAGGAGGAGATGTGCAGGAGGCAGCTGATCGATGTTTCTCTCTCATCGATGTTTCTAACTCTCTATCCCTCTCCCTTCCTCTCTGTAAAAAATCAATAAAATATATTAAAAAAATATATATATATAAACTTTGTTGCCTTCAGTGGAGCTCAGAGCTGGCCGCGGCAGGCGGAGGCTTGGCTTCCTCCATCATTGGGGTAACCAAGCCTCCTGCTCACTTCAGCTCCGTGGTTGCTGGCTGCCATCTTGGTTGGGTTAATTTGCATATAGTCACTCTGATCAGCTGGTGGGCGTAGCTTAAGACATAGTGAAGGTACAGTCAATTTGCATGTTTGTCTTTTATTAGATTGGATGGTGTGCTCACTGAGGCTCTTTCCTGACAGTCAGGGGGCAGTTCATTTTTTCATTCGGTCTAATACACAGAGTGCCATACTGTAAAAATTATGTTGGGAGTAAGGAAGGCTGTACGGAGCTCATGCTTGGGCTGAGTGAAAATTAAAAGCAGCCATTCAAATTTTTAATAAGTGAATGGAAACAGGAATGGGGGTGTCCAGACTGCATAAATGAAGGCATGGAGGTGTCAATGGTGCTGTAGTGGGTGAGGCATTTTCTTATATAATTGGGAGCTAAGTCTTAGGAAACGCCGCAGGGACCTTGCATTAGAGTGGTTGTGCCCACTATGGGGTGTAGGATATTTTTTCCTATAGTTGATTGAAATCTACTGGAGGATTTTAAGGCGGATAGTGTCATATATATATCATATGGATGCCCTGACATCAGTGTAGGATGAATTTTAATGATCAAAGACAGAAGGAGAAATGAAGTAGGAAAGAAAGTGACAATTTGTTAACTATGCAAAGCAATGCACCAAGACATTTTAATTTCATGTGCGTAACAAACAAGGAGCAGTATCTTCATTTGTTCGAGGCTGTCTTATAAGAAACTGACTCTAGGTTACAACAGGTACTGAATGGCCAAACTAGGACTTAAAGTGGATTTTGTTGAGGAAGGACCAAAACAAAACAAAAAACCCAACATGTACATTCAGAATTTTTATTTCAAAACGAAGAACCACAGTAACATTAATAATATAAAACGTATTTGGAAATATTCACAATCTGGTCACTGAGAAATGGGAAAACTTCATACTGCCCACCCATGGTTTTTGAGGAGCCAGAAGTGGAGGTGCAGTTGGAGGAAAGTCACCTGTCCCAGCAAAGTCCCACGTCATAGCTCGGAGTTTTTATCCAAAGACTCAATGACCAGAGGGGATGGTAAGAACTGAGAACTAAAATATTGTCATAGGCAAGGATTTGGCTGAAGGGCCTCAAATGTATAAGCACCAAGGAGGGGGTGGGAGGTCAAGCAACATGAAAAAGGGAAAAGAGGGTGTCACCATTTATAAAAACACAGGGAACTAGACAGTGGAGGTGTCTGTGACCTATGGCAAGTGTAAATACCTTCATCTCATCTAACTCTGAAACCTTCCAGATTTACAAGCCTTAGTGTATTTCTCATCCCCTTGAAAAGAATGCCTCCCCCCGCCCCATGACTTCCTTCAAGCTCCCCTAGGAGGCCACATGTCCTGATTTCACACTCTCCTGCTCCCATTGTCTGAGTCTAGAGTGAGGCAGAGTTCTCTACATGTTAGGAAGAAAGCCACAGATGCAAATCCCACCCAGCAGAGGCAGTGCTACTTATATACCCAGGGATACACTTTAACACATTCCATCCAAAAGGGGGCTGTAGGAACACAGAGGAAACAAGTTACCAATAAACGACTTGCACCCAGAGCAAAGTGACAGTGCACATACATTCATACTCTCTCAAGTGTGGGCTACACTGCACATTTACTCATACCATCTCCAACGTGGTCTATGGGAAAGATTCAAGTGCCCTTAGGGCACTTGATATAATACTATGGTAACATGATAACAAGAGTAACTTGACATGGAAACAGACCAAAACAGGCACGGGCTGACCCTAAAGCAGTAACATACTTCAACTAGGTAACAGTCATTCAGGAAAAATCCTCTCCCAATGCTGAGGTTATAAATCCAAGTTAGCTATAAACACTCTCCTCTGAATTCTTTTAAAGCTATGGCTTAAAACTAAATAAAAAAAATCTAAACATCTAAAATTTCCTAAAGCACAAAATGCAGAAAAACCAAACCTTTACCAAGAACCAATATTTTAGGTTGCTCTCCCACCAGATGAATGGTAGGAAAACTTAAAAAAAAAAAAAAAAAAAAAAAAAGTGAGTCCACCCTAAGAGGAAGACGATTGATTTGAACAACCTTCCCTTCTCTGGACTCCATCCAAAATCAGAACCCATCAACCACCATTAACTACAATGCCCACCTTAGTAATAATCCTAGGTTTCAAGTAATACTACATATAATCTTAAACAAAGAAAACGTTCCAAAGGAAACCAGTAGCTTCTTTACATAGGCACATGACTTTTCTGAGAAATTGAACTTGAGAATTTCCATCTGAAGGACAGAAATTGTTAAAAGGCAATCTGCAAACCTCACATACCTCATCATATACCTTCCAATAACACATTACATTTCTGTGTAAATCTTCCCTTATTAAACTATAAACCTCTTCAGTATCAAATCTTCCACCCTATAAACTCTATAAGTACCTCCCTCTAACCTCAATTTCCTTATGTTTTCATTATTTGGTAAAATTACACTTAAAAAAATAAATACTTATGCAATAAAACCAGAAGATAAAATAAATAAAACTCAAATTAATTTGCTCTGCAGAGTTGTATGGAAGTGAGGAAGGTGCTCTTATGGAATTCCTCTCTGCCCTCCACACTCTCATGTCTATCTGTTTCCTGGTGAGTCTGAGGTTGGGGAACTCTTTCTCCCCTACATGCCCTCATGAAGCAATATTAGAACTTAAAGGAGGAAGAGCTGGCAAAGTTGTCAAATGCCAAGTAGCCAATCCCTCCTGAAATGAAGGTAGGTTCACTTGGTCTCTTCCAAACAGAAGAGAATGTCCAAGAAATAAAATGTTTAAAAAGCCACTGAAGATACAACTAACCCCAGCACTGGGGTCCTGTGAGTGCTCATGGAGTGTGGGGATGAGAAAGGAATCAAGTAGCAGCATTCAGAAACAGTCCTGGGTTACAACCTGATGAGGTCTCTCCCCATTCAGGGAGAGGTTACTTTTCACGTTGGGAGGGAGGTGGGAAGGAAGCACGGCTTAGACGTTGGTGGTATCCTTATCAGGCTGCATGCTATTCATCTCCATGGCGGCCTTCTCAGCTCTGCCAGCCATGTGTGCCTGCCCTTCAAAGCCTCGTGTAATGTCCTCAAAAGTCCTGCCGCGGGTCTCAGGGACTTTAAAGTAGGTGAAGACCAAGAAGATCACGAGGAAGCCGGTGAAGACAATAAACACATAGGGTCCTAAATATTTCTACAAAAGGATTAAAAAAAAAAAAGTGTTGATATGAAAATCGCGTCACTGGCAAACTTCAGTTTCCTCACATCCATATTTCCAATAGGCTTCAAGCCATAACCCTCTCATAGTTCATGAAAACAGTAAGGTTTCACCAGAGACTCACTTATTTTTTAAAAAAATATATTTTATTGCCCTAGCTGGTTTGGCTCAGTGGATAGAGTGTCGGCCTGCGGACTCAAGGGTCCCAGGTTCGATTCCGGTCAAGGGCATGTACCTGGGTTGCCGGCACATCCCCAGTAGGGGGTGTGCAGGAGGCAGCTGATAGACGTTTCTCTCTCATAGATGTTAAATCAAATATTTTATTGATTTTTTACAGAGAGGAAGGGAGAGGGATAGAGAGTTAGAAACATCTATGAGAGAGAAACGTCTATCAGCTGCCTCCTGCACGCCCCCTACTGGGGATGTGCTGGCAACCCAGTTACATGCCCTTGACCGGAATCAAACCTGGGACCCTTGAGTCCACAGGCCGACACTCTATCTGCTGAGCCAAACTGGTTAGGGCAGAGAGACTTACTTATGAATCCCATTGCTAACTTACTATATTTCTCCGCAACTTTTTTTAAAAAAATATATTTTATTGATTTTTTTACAGAGAGGAAGGGAGAGGGATAGAGAGTTAGAAACATCGATGAGAGAGAAACATTGATCAGTTGCCTCCTGCACACCCCCAACTGAGGATGTGTCTGCAACCAAGGTACATGCCCTTGACCAGAATCGAACCCAGGACCCTTCAGTCCGCAGGCTGATGCTCTATCCACTGAGCCAAACCGGTTAGGGCTCTCCGCAACTTTGTGTCACTCCTTTCCCTGTTCATTGAAATTAGCTGCTTCCTAATCCCTATTGAGTATTTTCGGATTTTCAGTTATCACTGTTAAAGTCTATGTTTATGAAAGACTCACAGAAATAGGAAATGATTATAGATGTCCATTACAAATTCCTTTATCCAAATCAGCTCCAGTTCATTTTATAATAGAACTCACTTCATTCATTAACATCCTATGCTTTGTGAGCCTTTAAGATCATGAAGCCAAAATGCTAATTCAAATGATGGATTTTTAAGTATTAGTTTGAAATCCTTTGAGGCTTGGCTTATTCCTATCATTCTGTTTCTATTACTATCATTTCAGACCAGTGGCCTTTTAACGGGTCCCAGTTTTGCACTCCTACTTCAGTCTTTTCTGCTCTCATTTCTTCTTTTTCTATGTATCATTAGAAATGGGGGGGGGGGGGGGGGGAGCTCAAGACACAGTTTAAAGCCTTTGAGATATAATCCTTCATTCATATTGTAACATGGCTTATGTGGGTTGATTTCAAGATGGGCAAGGTGAGTTGTGCTTTGATTTACTTACTGCAGCTGAAGGGAAGAGTAGTCCAACCAAAAAGTTGGAGGTCCAGTTGGAGCAGCCAGCCACTGCCATTGCAGCTGGGCGGGGTCCCTGGCTGAAGAGTTCGGCCACAATAAACCAGGGAATGGGGCCTGGGCCAATTTCAAAGAAGGCCACAAACACCAAGATAGCCCCAATGCAAACAAAGCTCATCCAGCTATAATTATCCTGTGTGAGAAAGGAACAGAGGAAAGTTAATGTTAAAGACAGCATGACCAGGCAGGATCTAGCTTCTCAGACTTGAGCACTGACTGACACTGAAAAGCCCCTTTATGTCCTGGGGTATAATGGACCTACCGGACTTAGAGTAAAAATTTGAGGTTTTTGAAACCCAGCTATATGATCACACATATATCATTTTTACTGAGATAATTTCATCAATTGTAAATGGAAATAGCCTCAAAATTACTTTAAGAATTAAATTGCATAATGTATTTTATAAGCTACATGTTATATAGGTGTAAGGATTATAGCAATTTAATTACCTATCGGTGGTGATCTACTTTTCTTAAAACTCTGGGCATGCTGCTTCTCCCAAATTTGACTTTATCAGTCTCCAGTCTCAACTGTTCACTGCCTTCCCAGAGAGTCAACATGACCTCTCCTTTCCCCCTCCCCGCCCTTTTCTTCATTCAAAGAGCACTCACCTTTAATAACAGGGAAATAGTCATGAGGATGGAACAACAAGCCATTCCTCCAAGGCCAATCATATGTAGAGTCCTCCTTCCTGCCCTTTCCACTAGAAACAGCTAAAAGAAGAATATAACATGACACTTCTGATTTCCTTTTCATGAAAACACTATGTAAGCTACCTGAATCTGCCTTAATAATAGCGGATAGTTGTTATAGTCACACTTCTTCTTTTCCAGTTCCAAATTTAATATATCCTATATAACCCTTACTATAACCTTCATCTCTCCCATCCATTCTAGATTTGTTTGAAAAAAGTGACTACTTACACCCCTCATTCAATATTTCTCCCCACCAAAGAGGAATTAAACAACAACAGAAGATTTAAATATATGGTAGGGAGCCCGGCCGGTGTGGCTCAACGGTTGAGCATCGACCCATGCATCAGATGGTCACCGGTTTGATTCCCAATCAGGGCACATGCCCGGGTTGCGGGCTCTATCCCCTGTGAAGGACGTGTAGGAGGCAGCCAATCGATGTTTCTCTCTCGCTGATGTTTCTATCTCTCTCTCTCCCTTCTCTCTCTCTCTCTCTCTGAAATCAATAAAAACATATTTTAAAAAAATAATAATGGTAGGGAGGTGGAAGTACTCACAACCCATCTTTGAACATTCGTAGCAAGAATTCCTCTCCCCGCTAACTCCTGTCTCCCAAAAATTATCAAACCATCCAACTTACAGATACTACAGTGAAGATGGTATTAACCACACCAGCACCAATGGTGGCATAGATTGGCTCTTTAACACCAGCATCTTTGAAGATTCCTGTTGAGTAATAGAATACCTACAAGGAAACAAAAGAAGGTGCAACTCTGAAACAGCAATTGTGCATGGCAGCTGAAAAATAGGACCAACGTACTATTTTGAGTATCAAGTGTGTTTTGCAAAATGCAACAAAATGGTTTTATCACATCAATCAAAGACTGATGAAAAACTGTCAGGGCATGAATCAGTATTTAAAGAGGTGGGACAAAAGTGTTCTTTATATTCAAATATTTTACCTGAAAATGGATAGAAGGTAATATCTTCTCTTTTCACAACCAAGACTCAAAAGCAGGAAGTTGGTATTTACATAGAATATAAGGGATACCTGCCAATTACTAGCTTCCCATTTTGCACCCTATCTCAACTATCATAGTCTCTATTCTAGTTGTAAAAAATAGATACAATGGTAAGGCCCCCTCAGTCTAAGTTGCTACTGTGCTTCCACATTTCTTGATTTTCTAATGGTTCCCCAGGGCTTTACATGGATTTTAGGATGTCAAATCCTAAAGAAAAGCCAAGGCATATAAATTCTCAGATATCTACTTTGGTTGTATGGCCTACATTGTCACTGATGATATCATATAAGGTAGATCAGAGTTAGAGAGGGCTGGAAATAAAAAATGAGTGGACAAAAAAATCTGTTGTATTATATAGTGAAAAAAGCCTAGAAGAAGACAAAAATTAACCATCTGTTCTAAGACAAAGTATAAAAATTTTTCATTTTTATTTACTTTCTCATTTTTCCACATGGAAAACATGTACTATAAATTTAAGAAATAAAACCAAATCAAAACTTGAATAAACAACATTTTCTGAGTAGCTGCTACATGCCAAACATTGTGAGGGGCTATGTAAGTAGGTGAGCTATTTACCTCTGGTCAGGTGTTTTAAGTGAAATATTGAAGGATATTTTGGACACAAAAATTGATACTCACAGCATTGATTCCAGAAAGTTGCTGAGAGAGCTGGAGCATGATGGAAATCATGATGGGCTGCTGGTAGTTCGGTGATCTGAAGAGCTCCAGCACAGTGGCTTGTTTTTCTTGTGACATCCGAACACTCTCATCTTTCATCTCCTGGATGTCCTGAGTCACGTCTTGGGTGCCCCACAACCGCTGGAGGACTGGGGAAGAGAAGGAGAGGAAAGGATAAAGGTAAGGTGCTATCCCAAATCCATGACAGCTAGGGAGAAGCCACCCAAGATGAGCCCCAGACATGGCTAATCAAAATCAGCATCCGTGTCTTAATTTACCTCCTCACCTCATTCTTTAGGGGTTGAAAGTTCCTAACTTAATAGTAATTAGGAAACTCTTCACTTGGGTTCTGAGATAACAAAAAATAGATCCAATATCCTCACCCTAAAACAAATCACAACCCTACGATCCTTACAGTAAACATGTGAAGGATACTCACTCTTTCTAGCACTGTCTTCTTCCTTTCTGTTAATCAGCAAGAATCTCGGACTTTCTGGGCAAAATGGAAGGGCTATGATTTGTAGGAAAGATGGAAGGATGGTGAAGCCCAACAGCACGGGCCAAAGATCTTCAGTTCCCAAGATGATATTCAGACCAAAGACCTAGAAACCAGACAAAGGCAATACTATAAATCCCATATTTAATAGGCCACAAATTAAATGAAATAAAGAAAAATTTCAGGAAATTATCCATTCTTTTACTATCCTGTTGCTTTTTCAGTTGTCTGTGAGCTATAATATCATCTGAAACTTACATATAATTGAATATGTGCCATTTTTGAGTACTTTACCTATGTTAACTCTTTTTAAATTAAATTTTCTTTTTAAAAAATATATTTTTATTGATTTAAGAGAGGAAGGGAGAGGGAGAGAGAGATAGAAACATCAACGATGAGAAGGAATCACCAATAGTCTGCCTCCTGCATGCCCCCCTACAGGGCGATCAAGCCCCCAACCTGGGTATGAACCCTGACCAGGAATCAAACCCATGATCTTCTGGTTCACAGGTCGATGCTCAACCACTGAGCCACTCTGGCCAGGCTATTAACTCTTTTTAAAAATTTCTTATTTTTTTACTTCATTTTTAGAGAGCGAGAAAAAGGGAGAGGGAGAGAGAAACATTGATGTAAGAATTGCATCCTGTACACCCCCTATTGGGGTTGGAGTCCACAACTCGTGCGTATGCCCTGGCAAGGAACCAAACCAGCAACCTTTCGGTGCACAGGACAATGCCCAACCGAGTCACACCAGCCAGGGCTATGTCAACTCTTAATGAGTCTTAGAAACTAACACTCGTTAAGTTCTAGCATACCTGGGCGACCAGAATCCCGATAACGATGCCCAGCTGGTTCAGAGTGCCAAAGGCTCCCCTCAGGGCAGTAGGAGATATCTCTCCAATGTACATGGGCACAAAACCTGTGCAGAGTCCGCAGAAGAGGCCAATGATCAACCGGCCCAGGATCAACATTGCAACTGACTCCGCTATTTTGCAGAATCCCATAAGGCAGCCACCAGTGATAGCCAATAGATTGACAATAAGCATTGAATTGCGCCTGAAAATTTAAACAAAAACAAGTTAGCAAAACAATCCCAACTTCCCCTTCTTTCCTTATTATTCAATTCCCCAAGCTCAAACATCTTAAAAAAATTTTTTTTAAATTTATTGATATTTAGGGAGAGAGAGATGGAGAAGGGAAGGGAGAATGAGTGAGATCAATTTGTTTCTCCACTTATTTATGCATTCATTGGCTCAATTTTATATGTGCCCTGACTGGGGATTGAACCCCCAATTTTGGCATTATCAGGACGACAGTCTAACCAACTGAATTACCTGGACAAAGCATACATCTTCTCTTTTTATTTAACTTTTCTATTTTCTATCATTAGAACATTTCTAGTTGGGATAACAGGATCAGTGGTCATTATACCTCTATATGCATAAAATTCACCTAGAGAACATGTTTTAAGATTCTCCTCTTTTAAGTTGTACCTGTAGCCTAGCATTTTAGCAGGCACTTTATTTTTTTAATTGAATTTATTGGGGTGATATTGGTTGACAAAATCATATGTTTCAGGTGTATAATTCTATAATATATCACCTGTATATTGTATTGTGTGTTCATCACCCCAAATCTCTTTCCATCTTCATTTATGCCCCCTATACCTTCTTCTACCTCCCCCTACCCCTCTTTCCCTCTGGTAATCACCATGCTATTGTCTGTGTCTGAGTTTTTTGTTTGTTTTGCTTAATCCCTTTTTCACCCAGCCCTGCAACCCCCATCACTTCCGACAGCTGTCAGTCTGCTCTCTGTATCTATGAGTTTGTCTCTTAGTTTATTTTATTCATTAGATTCCACATATACATGAAATCATGGTACTTGTCCTCTGACTGGCTTATTTCACTTAGCATGATGCTCTCCAGGTCCACCCATGCTGTTGCAAAGGGTAAGATTTTAGCAAGCACATTAGGCCAGTAGTTCTGAAAGTGGTCCATACATAGATTTTGCTAGAAATTAAAATTATCCCTCTCCATATTTATCAAATAATTAGGTTTGACTCTAGGGTGGGGGTCCAACAATCTGTGTTCTAAAAAGTCCTCGAGGTGATTTGGTGCAGGCTCAAGTTTGAGAACTACTGCCCTAGGCAAGTCTGCCCTAGCAGGTCTATGAACATACCCAAGAGATATTTTTGGACTAATGCTTCTTACTGCATTTAGTTATAATGCAGTTGCTTAGGTATATCACCAACATACTGATGATGATAGATTATTTCAGACCAAGTTTTTCCACATCACAAAAAAAAATAATGCAAACAGCAGCTTCAGCTCTCCTTTGGGTGGACTGTGGTGATGTCATTAACAGTTAGTGTTGGTAACCAGTATCAAATAATAAATTACTACATTTATGTACTAAAAATGTGGCAGATGGAGCCACTGAAACAGCTGATAGAAGACTGAAATAAAAGATTAACACTGAAAAGTTACTAAAGCTGTTGGGAAGAACCAGCACCATGAACTTCAACAATGAGTCTCAACTCAGGTGGCCACTGAAATTACTTTGGGAGCTTTGAAAAATACTGATGCACAGGTCCTGGCCTGGCACTTTTAAAAGCTTCCAAGGAGATACAGTAGAACACCCTCTCAAGAGAAAAATCTCATTGTTCATTCTCAATTTTACCTTTTTCTACATTCCTTTTCCTGTTCCCCCCTCCTTTATTGGTTCTCTTGCTAATAAAATAACAGGAAGAAGCCATGTTAGTTCTGGAAAACCCACGTTAAAATTTTAATGCTTTTAGTAGACAAAAATTTAATCCCTTCAAAAACAAAAATAAAATATTATCAAATAAAATAGGTTGCTTTCATTTATTAAAAACCTGAATTTGGCCAGGCCAGTGTGGCTCAGTAGTTGAGCGTCAATCTATGAGCCAGGTCACAGTTGATTCCTGGTCAGGGTACATGCCCAGGTTTTGGGCTCGATCCCTAGTAGGGGCATGCAGTAGGCAGCCAATGGATGATTTTCTCTCGTCATTGATGTTTCTATTTCTCTCTCCCTCTCCCTTCCTCTCTCTGAAACCAATAAAAACACATTAAAAAAACAACCTTGAATTCCATTTATGTTTCCAGAATATCTAATCAGCAAACTAAATGGTTCTTTCACTAATCATTACTGAAAGTATTCTACCCTCTAAGATATTTATTTTATTAAGCCAGTATAGGGTGAGAAGATACAATTTTCTTTTTTTTTTTTTTCCAGGAAAAAAAAAACATTTCACGTTAGTTATTTGGCCATGATTTAGTTATTTGCCAAAGATTAAGGATTAAAAAATATTTCCTCCCTATCCTGTCGTGTAAAATAATGAAGATATTTGCATAAAACCCCCCAAATTTTAAAGAAAAGCAAACAACTGACCTTTTAAATAAAGTATGTTTCTGAGACACTTCAATGAACTTTATTAGTAAACAGAATTTGTGTAAACTGGACTGCAAAGCCAATCATTCCCAAGGCCTACCTCTTGATGGCTGGGTGGAAGCTATGCAGGGCAGTAGAGCCCCAAGCAAGAGTAGTCAGTGTCGATTAGACTAGGTTTCCCTTGGTCAGAATTTGAGGTGCTCTCATTCAAATGTGTAATTACCATCACATCCTAATTCTCAATACCTGTCCTCAGTACAACCAGAATAGCCCCCCTCCCTTGTCCAGTTTCTGGTCAATACCTGCCAAAGCGGTTGACAAAGAGTCCAACGGAAAAGGATCCAATCATACCACCAACGGAGAAGATAGCCACAGACAAGGACCAGAGGGATGTTAGCAACACGTCACTGGGAACATTTTCTAAATGCTCTTCCAAAGTGTAATTGATAAAGTCCTTTATGATCTGCAAATTAAAATAATTGGTGGGAGGGAAGATTGTTACAGTTGGATGAGAAAAGAGACAAGTATTGGGGGTCTTCCCTTCCCTAAAATACAATATTACAATTACTGCTTTATAGGTAGAGAACCAAGGGAATAACTAGATGGGGATGGAAGAGAGGTAACAGATTGGAGTTAATGTTTCTCTGAAAAGAATTTTCATTTGTTCTGAAAATCCCAGTAGGTAGTAGTACTGATATTCAGTGAATATTCCATCCCTCTCCCAAGTGCCTTCTTTTTTCTTTGTAATTAACTCCTAAGGGATAATAAAGTTAGTATATCACCATAGGGTGAGAGAAAGAATGGGTACAGTACGGGATATAGGGAATAACTGAGTTTTTGTTTTAATGGTTCAAGTAGACTTCCTTACCAATAATATGTATTCATTATAATTCTAACTCTAGTTGCCTGGTACTCACCACCTCAGGGGCATTGATGACTCCAGTGTTGTAGCCAAACTGGAAAGAGCCTATTGTAGCAATGGTGATGGCAAAGATCAGAGGTGCGGTGACCTGGGGGTGGGTAGGGGAGGAAGAAACAGTACTTAAAACTCTTGAGAAAAAACCAAGATGGCGGCATAGGTAAACACCGGAGATTGCTGCCTCGAACAACCATTTCAAAAATACAACTAAAAGACGGAACGGACATCACCCAGAACCACAGGAAGGCTGGCTGAGGGGAAATTCTTCAACTAGAAGGAAAGACAACAGCATACAGAGGCTCAGAGGAGGCGCAGTGTGGAAAATACAAAGGTGCGGAGGTGCGCTCGAGGAGCGGGCTGGTGGCTGAGGGTGCGGTTGTCGTTTTCAATCGGGAGGGAGTCTCAGACTCTGAGCTCCAGATCCGGGCGAGTCTCTAGGGACTCAGACTCAAACGGGAGAAGCGGGACTGTCTGGCATCCCTCGGAACGTGAGGGCAGCTTTCTCTCCGAGGTTTGCAGCAGTTGCTGGGGTTCTGAGAAGCAGAGCCTCTGGGGACGGGACTGAGAGCGGCCATAACCGCTCCCTCCGCCCGCCCTGTTGATCCCGACCCGCCCCGCCCAAGCCCTGCACAGAGCCATTTGCTGGATAGCCTCAGGCGAAGGCTAGATTAGCACCTCTCCAGAGGACAGAAGTTTGCCCAAGGCAGACACAGCTGATTCTCACAGCCAGTCGGCCTGGAGGTCAAATCCCTCTAGTATTAACTACAACAAGACTGTGCACAAAGACCACTAGGGGGTGCACCAAGAAAGCGTACAAAATGTGGAGACAAAGAAACAGGACAAAACTATCAAGGGAGGATATTGAGTTCAGAACCACACTTTTAAGGTCTCTCAAGAACTGTCTAGAAGCCGCCAATAAACTTATTGAGATCTACAAGAAATCTAACGAGACCCTCGATGCTGTGATAAAGAACCAACTAGAAATTAAGCATCCACGGACTGAAATAAAGAATATTATACAGACACCCAACAGCAGACCAGAGGAGTGCAAGAATCAAGTCAAAGACTTGAAATGCGAAGAAGCAAAAAACACCCAACTAGAAAAGCAAAATGAAAAAAGAACCCGAAAATACGAAGATAGTGTAAGGAGCCTCTGGGACAGCTTCAAACATACCAACATCAGAATTATAGGGGTACCAGAAGATGTGAGAGAGCAAGATATTGAAAACCTATTTGAAGAAATAATGACAGAAAACTTCCCCCACCTGGTGAAAGAAATAGACTTACAGGTCCAGGAAACGCAGAGAACCCCAAACAAAAGGAATCCAAAGAGGACCACACCAAGACACATCATAATTAAAATGCCAAGAGCAAAAGACAATGAGAGAATCTTAAAAGCAGCAAGAGAAAGAAACTCAGTTACCTACAAAGGAATACCCATAAGACTGTCAGCGGATTTCTCAACAGAAACTTTGCAGGCCAGAAGGGAGTGGCAAGAAATATTCAAAGTGATGAATACCAAGAACCTACAACCAAGATTACTTTATCCAGCAAAGCTATCATTCAGAATTGAAGGTCAGATAAAGAGCTTCATAGATAAGAAAAAGCTAAAGGAGTTCATCACCACCAAACCAGTATTATATGAAATGCTGAAAGGTATCCTTTAAGAAGAGGAAGAAGAAGAAAAAGGTAAAGATACAAATTATGAACAACAAACATGCATATATCAACAAATGAATCTAAGAATCAAGTGAATAAATAATCTGAGGAACAGAATGAACTGTTGATTATAATAGAATCAGGGACATAGAAAGGGAATGGATTGACTATTCTTGGGTGGGGGCGGGGGAGGGGGGAAGGGGTGTTGGAGATTCAGGAAGGGACTGGACAAAAATCGTGCACCTATGGATGAGGACATTGGGTGGGGAGTAAGGGCAGAGGGTGGGGTGGGAGCTGGAAGGAGGGGAGTTATAGGGGGAAAAAAAGAGGAACAAATGTAATAATCTGAACAATAAAGATTTAATTTAAAAACAAAACAAACAAAAAAAAACTCTTGATAATTGCCTCTTATTAATTAAGGAGATGTATTACGACAGCTTGTCCTAGGAGTGGTATAAAAAGAACAAGCCTGGCTGGCATGGGCCTATGAACCAGGGGTCACAGGTTCAATTCCCAATCAGGGCACATGCCGGGGGCTGTGGGCTCCATTCTCAGTGTGGGGCATGCAGGAGGCAACTGATCTGATGATTCTCTCTCATCATTGATGTTTCCACCTCTTTCTTTCCCTCTCCCTTCCTCTCTGAAATCAATAAAAATGTATATATTTTAAAAAGAACAAAAACTTAATGAGATTTAGGTAATGAATAGGAACACAAAGGAACAGGCTATCACTGAAGGACCTTATCTAGAAATGTATGGACAAGCATTGTAAACTTAAGAAAGGCGGCAAGAAAATTTAGAAAGTAAACAGTGAAGAGGAACTGAGTTAGCCAGTTTGGAATTCAAAATATTGCCCCAGGTAACAGCAAACAGCAGTACCCGGAGGATGGAAAGAACTTAGCAGCGGTTCTCAACCTGTGGGTCGTGACCCCTTTGGGGAAAGAACGACCCTTTCACAGGGGTCGCCTAAGAACATCGGAAAACACATATATAATTACATATTGTTTACAGTAGCAAAATTACAGTTATGAAGTAGCAACGAAAATAATTTTATGGTTGGGGGTCACCACAACATAAGGAACTATATTAAAGGGTCGCGGCATTAGGAAGGTTGAGAACCACTGACTTAGGAAGACAGGGGTAAAGACATTTAGAATTCCTAAGAACAGATTATTTTGGAAACAGCTAGATCCAGTGCAGTCTCTCCTGTACCCTGGATTCCACAGAAGCCCCAGAGTGGTGGCGGTGCATATATGTTTATCACTGAACTGCTCTTTATCTCTCTTTGGGTCATATAATCTATGGTGTCTACTATACCCATTGTATCCTGGCCCCATTTGTAATTCTGCCAGTTTACTGTACTGCTATCCCCCACCCAGCAGGGGGAGAGCACAAGCTCACTCCCAACCCCACATACAGGAGACATTTCTTGGGGGAAGGGGACAGAAATCAACTCAGTCATCTCTCAGCTTCCCAGGAATAACTCAAGGGGTTGTTATCTTAAATTTCCACCTCAAAGTAGCTCAATATCTATGCCTGAGTCCATCTTCAACATCCCCCAAACATTTCTTAAAAACTCCTCTCTCCAGTCTAACAAGAGTGGCAGGCTGAGAATTTCAATTGCCCAAAATGACCTTGCCTCCCAGGCAACTAGGTATAAGGACTCCGGAGGACCCCTGCCACTGCATAGCTCTTTCTTTCTGATTAATTCTTTTCCCCTTAGTTAAAACCTCTTTTCCCCCTTTTCTTCTTCCTTCACATGTTTCATCTCTTATCTTCCTTTATTTTCAAATTTGTTTAACCTTAATGAAAATGCCTTTCTCCCTAAATATACTGCATACATAATACACAATAATATATAACTGTATCATGTGCTCACAATCATAACCACACTAGGGAGAACAGTGACAATTCTCTCTCCTTAGTACCCAGAAAATCCCATAGGTCATAGAACAGATGGCTGGACACCTGGCCTCCAAACAAATCTCAGGTCTTTTCAAGGCCCAATGCTTCCAGAGAAACCCTCATACTGCACCTGGCCCCACAGTGTAATCAACAGAACTGAGCATCCGCGGATCCCCTGTACACTCCATCAGCTCATCCTCAGTAGAGTGTGATTATGATAAATAAACCTGAGAAACAAACACAACTTCTCCAGGTGACTTTCCCTGAGACAGGAAGGTGATGGAGCTGGAATAAATCCTTTATAGGATCTGAGAATCAAGGGGAACTGGCGAAACTGTGGCACTGCAGGCAGAAGGAAAGGGCCTGAAGATGGCTAGATGACAGAATAAAATAGAACACCGCAATCACCATCATGGTTTGCCTTTCGGAGTGTACCCCAAACATGCAAAAATAACTGGTAATTGTATCATCCTTACCTTATGTGTCCCCATGGCCCTAATTTAATTCTTTTCGAATCTTCAAGAAAGATCTGGAGGGGGATTCCAGAGACACCTTTTTCAGCCAACAAAACCTTAAAAATGTCCTCCTCTGGCAGCAAGTCTCTCTTCAGGTCCTCAGGATTGCTCCACGTCTCAGCCTCACACTCACTCTTATGGTTAAAAGTGCACACCAGTCACCAATTTATAATCCTGGAAAGGGTGGAGCCAGGAAGGGAGGCGAGCCCCCAGCCCTTCCCCTGCTCCTCCCCCAAATAATCTCGTGATCTCGTAACATCAAATTCAGACCTCACCCTAGGCAGCACCTCCCTCTGCCCACTTTTAAAACCACATCCTTTTTCATACCCACTACGTCTTCTTGAGTCGTCCTTCCCTTTTCTAAAGCAGCTACAGCCTCTTAGTTTCACAGACAAAATGCTACCAGAAAAGCCTGCAGGGAAGGGCAAATTCACTTTATTTTTGCTCTCACAACTGCTCAGAATTGAATCAATCTGTCAGGAGACAAAATGCCTTTTCCCCTATATGTGTGTAAGTGCTGCATATGTAAGGCCAAGTGGAGTGGGTGTTATCTGAGAGTTAAGGTTGTTTGAAGGAGTGTAAGCAGAATTCACGATCCTATGAATTTATCAGCTGCTTTTTGATTGTTGACTGGGTCTACAATCTTGAAGGGGAGGAAAGGACAGTCTGGGAGAAGAAAACAGAGGGAAGAACTGAGCCAATTTATGTCTCTAGTTGTCCTCTAATTGGCATAATCGCCCCAGGTAGGACGGAAACCTGAATATCCAGAAGCTAGAGCTAGACCAACTCCCCTAAGCTGCAGGAAGGAGAAAACTAAATGCCTATAGGATAAGATCCAAACTTTTTTGTTTGTTTGTTTTGTTGTTTTTATATTTGGGGGATCCAAACTCTTTAATATTGCATCCACCAAACACCCACTTTTAATTCTACCCTTTCTGCAAGCTTTGCCTCTAGTCTCAGGTTTATAGCATGTAGTGATAGGACAATTATCAAATTCAGCTAAACAAGTATATGCTGATACTCTCCAAGGAACTGGGGATTCATGAGTATATAGGACAAAAGAGTCCTGGCCCTTAAGGAATTTATAATGTTTCTCTTCTTCTTCCACGTAAAAAAAGGGGAAAGAGCGTGGAGGGGACAAGACCAATTGATTTTTACACAACTGGAGATAATTATCAATATCTATTAATTATGCACTGAATTTTTTGAAAGAAACATGTGAGTTAAATATCTCATTACGTATTAAGTTTTACAAGAAAAATGAGCAGATCAGTAGAAAAAAACAGATAAATATATGAAGATAGGAAGGTGAAGGATAACAGAGAAAGAAGAGGCTCCAGTGTGAGAGTAAACAAAGCAAAACAAACTAGTTGTGGTTAAAGTGCCAGATAATATCAGGGATTTGAGGGGGTTGGGGAGAGAAATACCATTGGTCAAATTCCTAATGCCCATTACTTTGTAGCCCAGCAACCCCTTAAGTAGTGGGGGCAGGGGGTGGGAGGGGGAGAGGGAGTGGGTTGAGGAGAAGCATAGTTTTCTAGGTAAATCAAAGGAAATGTATATTCCTTTGGGGGTTTGGATTGAGGGCCTAGAATTCAAACTGAAACTACTGGACGTGAAACAAACCGCATTATCTCCTTTCCTTGAACCAGGATATTTTCTAAAGGGAGAGAACTGAGGACCAGTGAAAATCCATGTCTAAGGAAATGTTCCCTGAGGGTACACCTCCCCTCCCCCATCTCATCCTGTTTTCCAGGAAACATGGAGCCTAGAGGCCCCTTTAGTTACCACAGCAACTGAATTAGCAGGTGAAGGACAATGGATATCCCCTTTGGCAGCGCTAATAGAAATATAATTTGAGCCACTTACGTAATATTAAATTTTCTAGTAGCCACATTACAATTTTTAAAAGAAACAAGAGAAATTTATTTTAATAATTATTCCACTTGACCCAATATATTCAAAATAATATCATTTCAGCATGTAATCAATGCAAAATTAAGTTAATTCATTTTTTTCTGCCAAGTCTTCAAAAGACAGTGTATATTTTACATTTACAAAACATCTTCATTTTAGATTCTAAGTTTTCTATAGTTCAAGTAATCTGTTTTTCTATCAAAACAATAAAGTTGTGTTTAATGGAAAAAAAAATTTTTAATTGCTTCAATTTAAAATTAGTGATTCACTCCCTTCGTCCCACTGGCCATGTGAAAGTACTCAACAGCTACCCGAGGCTCATGGCTGGACCTTGCAGCTAACAGTAAGACCACCACACCACACTGCCCTCTTTCCCGTAGTCTTTCCTCCATTTTCTTTTTTTATCTTTGGCTTTATTATATGTCTTACAATGTCATTCTTTTTTTTTAAATATATTTTTATTGATTTCAGAGAGGAAGGGAGAGAGAGATAGAAACATCAATGATGAGAGAGAATCATTGATCAGCTGCTTCCTGCATGCCCCCTACTGGGGATAGAGCCTGAACCGAGTTACATGCCCTTGACCAGAATCAAACCCTGGACCCTTTAGTCCACAGGCTAAGGCTCTATCCACTGAGCAAAACCAGCTAGGGCTCACAACGTCATTCTTGACTCTAAGTCACTTGGTCTTTTCTTTCTCCTTCTCCCTAGACTTAGAATAATTATTCTTTAATGTTTTCCAAGAGCAAATGGCACCAGTGAAATTAAAAGTAGGCCTGTCCTAACCCTTTTATTTACTCAATGTAATTCAGAACACAGTGTTTGCCCCAGTAATTATTTTTCTCCAATATTTATTGAAAGAATAAGTGAAATAATTGTTAAGGCCCAGGATTATAACTGTCCCAAAATAACCTGTGTGTAACTGCAATGACATCTGTAGAATATTTTCTTCTTGGTAAAAAGGAGGGAAGGTGAAAGGAAGAGAGATATGAAAACTTTCTCTGGTGAAACTCAGTCTGAGGAAATCACCTTTAAAAATTCTACCTAGACAATTTTAGTAGGGAGAAAGACTACTTCTAGCAGTATCTATTTGAAAGGTTACAACTGGAATTCAACTGAAATCTAAAAAATCTAAAAGTGTGCTAATTATATTGAGACAAAGGTTTCTTAAACAAGTGGGATCTACTATTCAGAGGCTCAGAAACCAGTTCAGTACAGACATGCTGGGGTCCAATCCCAGCAGGTCCAGGTGTCCCCAAAGGTGTGGACAGAGTCGGCGAAGAAGGAATGACATGGAGGCAGCGTTCAGGTGATCATCATAGCCAGGTTCCTCAGCCAAGTTCTGTAGCCAGGTTCTCTTGCCATGTTCTCTCACTAGGTTCTCTAGCCAGGTTCTCCAGCCAGGTTTGGTCACCAGGTTCTGTCTTTTATTGTCTTGTTACATCTGTATTTATACCAGTTGATTTTAATCCTGTCAATTTCTATTCCAAAGGTTAGGGCATTTCTTATCTCCATTCCAGGGAGTAAAGATTATGTAGCTTAAGCGTGATTGTTCGTAGTTAAAGTGATTAACTACCCGCCTGGCACTTAGTTAAGGGATTTTATTCCCTCCCTAACTTCAGGGAAAAATCCCTACCTGGGGAAACAACCTTTCTTGGAGAGGTGACCTTGGTTAAAACACATAGCGCCAAGAAGGGGAGCAAACATATTAAGAACAGTATGCCATATACGCCAGGTCCCTTGAAACATATGCTGTGCAGATGTTTCTTCCCTGCAGCAACTGTGTCAAGCAGCAAGGATGGACCTGCTTCTGGCATTGACAGGTACAAGTTAGGTAATCTCCATCCTGGGCAACAGATAATAGTTGCTCAATACAATTATTTGATGATGCCATTGGTTGGTTGATTGGAGTCTTTGATGTACTTTGGGAGTAGGTCCCACTAGATTCCAAGCCCCACTCAGGAGTCAGCTCTGGTGATGCTCTAGACCAGTGATGACGAACCTATGACACGCATGTCAGGGTGACACGCGAACTCATTTTTTTGGTTGATTTTTCTTTGTTAAATGGCATTTAAATATATAAAATAAATATCAAAAATATAAGTCTTTGTTTTACTATGGTTGCAAATATCAAAAAATTTCTATATGTGACACGGCTCCAGAGTTAAGTTAGGGTTTTTCAAAATGCTGACACACTGAGCTCAAAAGGTTCGCCATCACTGCTCTAGACTCTAGAGGAGGTATGTTAAAGTAGGTCAGGAAGGTAAATGTCCTAAAACATGTAGCCTGTGTCATTTGATTCCTGGGACTTGTTCTTCCACTTTTACTGAAAACAGAAGAGGAGGAAATATGGTGAATAAATGATAAAATGGGGTAAGTTGGGGAGGAACGTTATGAAATTCCTACCTCATAGTTAATGTAGGGCTTCTCAGAATAAAGACAATGAACGGACTAACAGTCTGAAATCCTTTTGATCCAAAGATAAATATCTGCAGATGTAAATCTTAATCCTAGTGTCACAGTTACTCTGTGGGAGGGTGTCTGCTAGTGTGATAAAGGCAGGGAAAACTGCCTCTATCACAGAACAATGTAAATGGCATTTCAGGGCACACAAAAAGCTAGTAACATCCTAAAGTCTGCCAAGGGTAATTCCACTCATTGCTTGTATGTATTTGTAATATTTTCATAAGGAACGACTTTTGTTTCAGCATACTCTTTTTAATCTTTTATTAGTTTAGTTATAGGCAGAGTTCATATTGAATTTGAAAACACTTTAGAAAAGACACCTTCAGGGTGAAAGAAAAGAGAGAAATGTTGATTTTCCTGTCTACCTGGCTTTCAACTATTCATCACTCCAATTTACCCTGAGGGATGTATTCCCAGCTCCCAGACCCTTATCACTTTCTAAAGGGTCTTCTCTCCTCCAATTCCTCCAAAAATTAATACATCACACCCCAGTGTTAGATAAATTATCCTAAATTAAATTTTTAATTATATCAATCTTCAATGTAAAAAATCTTCAATCGTTTTTTTTTTAATACTCACCCGAGGACATTTTTCCATTGATTTTTTCTAGGGAGAGTGGGAGAGGGAACGACAGAGAGAAATATTGATGTGAGAGAAACACATCGATTGGTTGCCTCCTGCATGAACCCCAACCACGGCCCAGGCCTGGAAGGAACCTGCAACCGAGGTACATGCCCTTGACCAGAATCGAACCCGGGACTCTTTGGTCCACTGAGCTAAACTGACCAGGTCTTCAATAGTTATTAAATAAAATCTAGATCAGTCCTGCCCAGTAGTTGAAAATTTCCAGTAGCTACATTAAAAAATAATGAAAACAAACAAGTTGCTATTTATGTATTTACTTATGTTATCCTCACCAAAGGATATGTTTTATTGATTTTTAGAGAGAGGAAGAGGAAGAGAGAGAGAGAGAGAGAGAGACTGTTCAGTTGCTTCATGTACACGCCTGGACTGGCATCCAAAGCGCAAGTTAGGTATGTGCCCCGACCAGGAATTGAACCCTCAACTTTTTGGTCTACAGGACAGCACTCCAACCAACTGAGCCACCTAGCCAATGCACAAGTTGTTAATTTTAATTTTATTTAACCCAATATATCGCAAATATTTTCATTTCAGCATGTGATTAATATAAAAATTATTAATGAGATTTTTTTTCTCTCTCTTGGTACTAGACCTTCAAAATCCAATCTGTATTTTACACTTAACAGCACATTTTATTATTTATTTATTTATTTAAAAATATATTTTATTGATTTTTTACAGAGAGGAAGGGAGAGGGCTAGAGAGTTAGACACATCGACGAGAAAGAAACATCGATAAGCTGCCTCTTGCATACCCCCTCCTAGGGATGTGCCCGCAACCAAGGTACATGCCCTTGACTGGAATCGAACCCTGGACCCTTTAGTCCGCAGGCCGACGCTCTATCCACTGAGCCAAACCGGTTAGGGCTGCAGCACATTTTAATTGAGACATTAAATTTTCAAAAATAGAGTTGAAATGCTGTCCTATTAAAATAATAAAGCTTGTTTAACAAAAATATTTTATACTGCTTAAAATTTTTTTTTAATTTAAAATGTCTTTATTCATTTATATGGTAAATACTGTCTCCTCCTAAAAAACAATGACATTTGTCTTTCAATATGTCAAACTTCAAAATGTCATGTGTCTTTTTTTTATTTCATATGTTAACATGATCTAAGATGCAGGACACAAAAATCAATTTTAATAGGCATTATTAAATAATTTCCCGAATACGAAGAACTTTGGAAGATGGTTAAAATTAGAGATGAGTGTTAAATGTGGGCACATGAATGTTCCGTATACACCAATGAACTTAACAGAAGATGAGTTCCCACTGATCTCTGGTAACCAATTTGCTTTCTGTGACTCTTTAAATACCCAATTCCAAATCTTCCAGCTCCTGGAGAAGGGCTTTCTCTTTTTGAATTTTCTCCAACTGATTTTTTTCTAGCTGTTTTCCAGTTGCTGCTTGTTCTTTCAGTTGTTCGATTGCTTTCAGTTTCTTCTTTAGGTTCTTGATTTTTTTGTCTACCTCAGGGTCTCCAGAAATTGGCTGAGAGACCGTATTTTGAGCTGAGCTCTGTGATGTAGGTGTAGGTGACAAATCCAGACTCTTGACACTTCTTGCTTCCTGCTTTGCAGCTTTCTTAGCTTCATGTTTTCTTTGATTTTTAAGGGCTGTTTTTGATAATGGCTTATCATTTCCTGGTTGTGGTTTCATATTCCCTGCTTTAAATTTTTAAAATACAAACTCAAATGAATTAAAATATGATGAAATTAACAATTAAATTCTGTAGTCACACTAGCCACATTTCAAGTGCTCAATAGCCACATGTGGCAAGTGCCTTATCTATTGGACAGTGCAGATCTGGACTCCTTAGCATGATCTGGAGCACAGACTAAACACCCAAGAAGTATCTCTCCCCTTTGCCCAAGCCAAAGTGAACTATTTGTCAATTTTAAAAAAGGCTCCATTTCCTGTCTCACAGTCTTTGCTTTGCTATTGTCTCTCTTACAAATCTCTTTCATCCCTAGTTGTGAAAACAATTCCTATGATTCAACAGTCAATTAAAATCCCCCCAGGCAAAGAAAATCCATTTGAAGATTACAAATGACTTATGATACGCCATTCTATCTTGAGTTTTAGATATTTAGGCTGGAACTTCATAGAAGCATCATCTGGTGTGGTTGTTTTGTATGGCCCAGAATAGAATAGGGTTCTAATAGATGTTAGCTGAATGCATATAGCAAGGTTGCAAGATACAAGCTTGATATACAAAAGTCAATCACTTTCCCATATTGCTGGAGTCCAACCCCAGCGGGTCCAGGAGTCCCCAAAGGTGTGGACGGAATCGGCGAAGAAGGAATGACACAAAGACAGCCTTCAGTTGATCAGCAGCCTAGTCAGGACCTCTAGCCAGGATCTCCAGCCAAAGTTCTGGTAGGAGTTCTGGTTAGGAACTGATGAGGATCTGATGTTTATTGTCTTGTTACATCCATATTTATACCAGCCGATTTTAATCCTGTCAATTTCTATTACAAAGGTTAGGGCGTTTCTTATCTCCATTCCAGGGAGTAAAGATTATGTAGCTTAACTACCCGCCTGGCACTTAATTAAGGGGTTGTATCCCCTCCCTAACCTCAGGGAAAAATCCCCACCTGGGGAAATAACCTTTCTCAGAGAGGTGACCTTGGTTAAAACACATGGCACTAAGGAGAGCAAACATATTAAGAACAATATGCTATATATGCCAGGTCCCTTGAAACATACGCTGTGCAGATGTTTCTTTCCTGCAGCGACTGTGTCAAGCAGCAAGGATGGACCGGCTTCCGGCAAGGAACGGGGGGTGGGGGTGGGGGGGTGGGGGGGTGGGGGGGGGAGAGAGATAGAAACATTAATTATGAGAGAGACTCACAGATTGCTCCCTGCAAACCTCACACTGGGGATTGAGCCCGCCTGGGAATCAAACTGTCACATTGGCCAGGCAGTGATGACTTTTTAGATACAACAACAAAGGCACCATCCAAAAAAAGCACTGAAGAGCTATTAGAATGGCCAAAATCTAGAACACTGACAGAATCAAACACTGGTGAGGATGTGGTGTGACAGGAACTCTAATACATTGATAGTGGGATTGTAAACTAGTACAGCCATTTTGGAGGAGAGTTTGGTAGTTCCCTATAAAATTCAGCATACTGTTACTATATGATCCAGCAATCACACTCCTTGATATTTACCCAAAGGAGTTGAAAACTTACATCCACACAAAGATGTTTATAGCAGCTTTATTCATAACTGCCAAAACTGGGAAGCAACCAAGATACCTTCCAGTAGATGAGTGTATAAATAAACTGTGGTATACCCAGACAATGGGATATTATTTGATCCTAAAAAGAAATGGAGAGACTAACTTACAGGAGCCTGGAAGGGACCTGATGTACTTTTAACCTGGGGGAGAGGATATGCTTGTATATTTCCACAGGACACAGACTCACCTGTGTGGATTCCAGACCGTCTAGTCCTACCTTATGTCACACCACCCTCCGTCTCTGCCTCATCCTCCCCGGTATCATCCATATCAGCCGACCCAGAGGGCACAGCTGACTCCTCCCCGGACACCGACACCACCATCAAGCGAGGCCCTGATGGACCGTGTGATCCAGCCATTCAATGCGCTGACGCTTTGGGAAGCCCGTTGCCAATGACGCTGCCCGCTAGCCAGATCAACAAGGACAACCAAACCACCAACTTGAGGACAGCTGAAATCGCTTGACTGAAGAGGCCAGCAACCTTCTACAGGAACAAGGCTCCTTGTGCACTCCATCCACTATGTTTATAGCTATGCTCGCTATCTTTGCTTGTCAATCTTCTTCCAAGTCTTAACCCAATCCGAGAGGTGGCCACTGATTTACATGTGCTATCATTTAAAAAATAAAAAAGGGGGAATTTGCTGGAAGCCGGTCCATCCTTGCTGCTTGACACAGTCGCTGCAGGGAAGAAACATCTGCACAGCATATGTTTCAAGGGACATGACATATATGGCATACTGTTCTTAATATGTTTGCTCACCTTCTTGGCGCTATGTGTTTTAACCAAGGTCACCTCTACAAGAAAGGTTGTTTCCCCAGGTAGGAATTTTTCCCTGAAGTTAGGGAGGGAATAAAACCCCTTAAACTAAATGCCAGGCGGGTAGTTAATCACTTTAACTACAAACAATCACCCTTAAGCTACATAATCTTTACTCCCTGGAATGGAGATAAGAAATGCCCTAACCTTTGGAATAAAAATTGACAGGATTAAAATCAACTGGTATAAATACAGATGTAACAAGACAATAAAAGACAGAACTTGGCTGGAGATCCTGGTTAGAGAACCTAGCTAGGCTGCTGATCACCTGAACACTGCCCCTGTGTCATTCCTTCATCGCCGACTCTGTCCACACCTTTGGGAACCCCTGGACTTGCTGGGGATTGACCCCAACAAATTAGAATTTAGATATCTGAATATGTCATTTAATTTCTCTCTCATTTTCAGTATTTAAATTGGAGGCTGTAATATAAAGCTCATGGAATTATTGTAAGAATTTAAATGAGATAATGCAAGTAAAAAACAAACAAACCCTAGCTCAGCAGGCATGGCTTAGTGGTTGAACAGCTACCTATGAACTAGGAGGTCACATGCCCAGGTTATGGGCTCCATCCCCAGTGTGGAACATGCAAGAGGCAGCGGATCAATGATTCTCTCTCATCATTGATGTTTATTTCTCTCTCTCTCTCTCCTTTCCTCTCTAAAATCAATTAAATTTTTAGCCAAAACTGGTTTGGCTCAGTGGATAGAGCGTCGGCCTGCGGACTGAAAGGTCCCAGGTTCGATTCCGGTCAAGGGCATGTACCTGGGTTGCGGGCACTTCCCCAGTAGGAGATGTGCAGGAGGCAGCTGATCAGTGTTTCTCTCTCATCGATGTTTCTAACTCTCTATCTCTCTCCCTTCCTCTCTGTAAAAAAATCAATTAAAAAAAAAAATTTAAAAAAACCCTAAAGTCCTAGCAAATATTAATTCAGTCAGTTGGTCAGTCATTTATGCATTTTCATCAACTGTTTATTGAATTTTTCACTTACTGTATGCATGGTATAGTCCTAGGTGCAGGCAATGCAACTGTCACTAAGAGAAAGTCCTTATCCTCACAGAGCTTACATTTTAATATGAAAGGCCTATGTGATGGTTAATTTTATGTGTCAACTTGGATAGGGTTCTCCTATGACAGATACCTAAAAATGTGAAGGTGGCTTTGGAACTGAGAAATGGTTAGAGGCTGGAAGAGTTTTGAGGTGCATCTGATGATACTCAGATAAGACTTTAGCTTAGAATTGATGTTGAAATGAGATAAGACTTTTGGGGTCAATTGGGATGGAGGTGAATGTATTTTGCATGTGAGAAGACCATGAACTTTGAGGGGTGAGATCGTGGGGTGTTATGCACCAAATTGTGTCCTTCTAAAATCCATATGTGGAAGCCCAAACCTCCAGTTCCTTAGAATGTAACTGTATTTGGAGACAAGGCTGGGCTGGAGACAAGGATGTTAAAAAGGTTATTAAGGCCCAGTGGGCGTGGCTCAGTGGTTGAGTGTCAACCTATGAACCATGAGGTCATGGTTTGATTCCCGGTCAGGGCACATGCCTGGGTGGTAGGCTTGATCCCCAGTGGGGGGTATGCAGGAGGCAGCTGATCAATGATTCTCTCTCATTGATGTGCCTATCTCCCTTTCCCTCTCCCTTCCTCTCTGAAATCAATACAAATACATTTTATATTTTTTAAAAAAAGCTTAAGTTTAAACGAGGTCATAAGAAATGTCTAGTGTCCTTGTAAGTAGAGAAAGAGACACCAGGAATGTGCGCACAGAAAAAAAGGCCTTGTGAGGACACAGTGACAAGGTAGCTATCTGCAAGGAAAGAGCTCTCAGGAGAAACCAGCCCGGCTGGCAGCCTGATTTCAACTTCCAGCCTTCAGAACTGTGAGAAAATACATTTTTTTGTCATTTAAGCCAGCCAGCCTATGGTACTCTGATGTGGCAGCCCTGGCAGATCAATACAACAGACAACAAGCAAATAAATACATAATGTCAAGTAACAATAAGGGAACACTTTGAAAAATAATATTGTAAAGTAAAGTGGGGAAGGAGAATCATTTAAGGTACGGTGGTTAGGGTTGATCTCAGTAGAGATGAATTTGAACAGAAACCTGAATAACAAGAGGGAGCAAACTTTGAGAGCATTTGTGAGGACAGCATTTCAAACAGAAGGCATTTAAAATACAAAGACACCAAGAGAAGAATGTGTGCTTGGCATGGTGCCAACAGGTTGATATTTGCAGGCCTGGAGTGAACCAGGGGCAGAGTGGCAGGAGAAATGATGTTGGAGAGATACGTGCAAGTCTGACCATGCAGAGCATTGTAAGTGATGGCCAGCATCCTGGATTATATTTTAAATGTGACAGAAAGCCCAGAAGCTACAAAGCCATTTTAGGTTTGGGGGCAGAGTGACAAAAACACATTGATTTGTGTTTTTAAAAAAATATTTGCTGTTGAATGGAGAAGATACTGGAGTAGAGCAAGTGTGGAAACATAGAGACCAATTAGGAGGCTACTGGTCCAGGTGAGAAATGATGAGAGTAGGAATAGTGGAAGCAGTGAGTTGTTGGATTTAATATATATTTTCAAGATAGAACCAACAGGGCTAACTGAAAGTCTAGATGTTGGGTGTGAAAAAAAAATAAAGAAGCCAAGAATGACCTTAAGGGTTTTGGCCCCAGAAAATAGAGAACGGGAGTTGTCGTCGCTTCAATCAGGAAAGCATAGAGATGAGCAGGTTTGAGAGGTCAAATCAAGAGTTTTGTTTTATTTTAAAAAATATATTTTTATTTATTTCAGAGAGGAAGGAAGAGGGAGAGGGAGAGGGAGGGAGGGAGGGAGGGAGGAAGGGAGGGAGAGAGGGAGAAAGAGAGAGAGAGAGAGAGATATCAATGATGAGAGAGAATTATTGATTGGCTGCCTCCTGCATGCCCCACACTGGGGATCCAGCCTGCAACCCAGGTATGTGCCCTGACCAGGAATCGAACCATGACCTCCTGGTTCAAAGGTCAACACTCAACACTGAGCCATGCTGGCTAGGCAAAAGTTTTGTTTTAAACATGTTAAGTCTGAGATATTGTTAGGGTATGCACTAATAAGAGAACACTTCTATTTCACCCCTAGATTCTGGGAATGAAAAGATACAGAAGATATGTTTCTTGCCTTTAAGATCTCATGGAAGGTGATAGAGACATATAAACTGTGGGTGTTCTGTTTTTAAATTAATATACTTTATTTTGGGGGAGCAGTTTTAAATTTACAGAAAATTTGAGTGGAAAGTACAATTAGTTCCCATATACCACCTCAACTTCCCTATTGTTAACATCTTACATTAGTGTAGTGCATCTGTGACAACTGATGAACCTACGTTGACACATCATAGTCACCCAAATTCCATATTTTACATTAGGGTTCATTCTTGACAAATGTATAATGACAAGGATCCATCATTACAGTATCATGTAGGATAGTTTCACTGCCCTAAAAATCCTCTGTGCTCTGCCTATTCATCTCTCCTCCCCACCCCCAGTTCTCTAGTTGCCCCACCTCCTGGCAACAGTGTTTTCGCTGTTTCCATAGTTTTGTCTTTTGCAGAATGTCATACAGTTGGAATCGTGCGGCATGTATCCTTTTCAGATGGGCTTCTTTCAGTAATATGCCCTTAAGTGTCCTCTATGTCTTCCCATAGCTTTATATTTAGCACTGAATAATATTCCATTGTCTGACTAGACCAGAATTTATCTCTTCACCTATGGAAGGACATCTTGGTTGCTTCTAAGTTTTTGGCACTTATGAATAAAGCTGCTGTAAACATTTATGTGCCAGTTTTGTGTGGACATAGGTTTTCATCTCATTTGGGTAATTACCAAGGAGTATGATCCCTGGATCATAAACAAGTATTTTATTTTATATTTTATTGATTTCACAGAGAGAGAAAGGGGGTGGGGGTTGGGATGAGAGACGTGGATTGGTTGCCTCCCATACACAACCCACCCAGGGATTAAACCTGAAACCTTTCAGTGTAGACAAAATTCCAACCAACTGAGCCACACTGGCCAGGGCCATAAACAAGTATTTTAAATGGCAATACAAGTGCTAACAGGGAACAAAGACTATTGCTTTCAGGAAACAAAGAGCTTTCTCTGAGGTCCTTAAGTTTACTCTAGCAATGCTCTAAAACTGTAAATGTCTTCCTTCTCTGTGTGGTTATTAATTGAACCTTATCACCAAGACACCCTTTCCTGGCTCATTTCCAGAAAGACAGTTACTGAATACTGATAGCTGAAGTGGTCACGCTGACTCACATCCACCCTTTCAAAAAACCATAAGCGAGTGTCAATCTGTGGATTGAGGCAATGAGCAAAGCCACATTTCAATACAGTGTTTCACAATTAAAGGTCTGTGTTCTTTTAGCAGGTCTATGTTCTCTTCCCTAACTTTGGTGACCCTCCAGACCAGCAGAGCCAACTCCGAGAAGAAGAAGAAAAAAAATCCATCAAGTTGTCTAGGAAGAAAAAGGCTATTTGAAGCTCTAGGGTGGTGTTCATTAACATGGGGTTCTAAGATGGACTAGGCAGAAGCACAACCCCCTGAAAGTGGTGCAAATGTATTTCAATGTACCTTTCCTAGGGGGAGGGGGACCATAAGCTCTTACCACAGACTCAAAAAAGAGGACAGGACCCAGAAAACAGCCAAAGGAGCTGCCAAAACATGGGTGAGTAGAAAGGGGGAGAAGAATCTGACCCCTCTTGGGTCATCAGAAGAACTGTAGTGTGGAAACTACAGGTATTGTCTGCCTTCACAAAGCTTCTCCTCCCACTCTTAAGAGATGGTCTGGGCTGCAGGTGGAATCACAAAGAACAAGGCTTTTTCAAGCCGGAGGCTAATTCCCTCCTAGCAGGGGGCAGGATAAGAAAGCAGTCCTCTCAGAGTGCAGAAATGGTGCCACTTATTATTAGGGTGCTTTTGCAAGACCTACAGCCCATTCTCAGAACAGGGCATAATTTGAAGACACTAAAAATACTCCACGCTTACTCATTCAAGTGGCAATATTTTAGCATTTGCCTTTAGTACCTCAAAGAGGAAGAGATGTAAAGCAGTGGAGTTCAGCTCTCTTGAGCTAAACAAAGAACCATGTATTCTCCTTTTCAAAACTGTCCATCTACAAGTTTTATCCAAACCCCATTATGCACACAGTGTTTTAACCACTATATTTGTAATAAATTTTACAAATACAAATGATTTTACAAATATAATAATATTGCAGATTTGTAATAGTCTCCTCTATGTGCTTCACATACAAGTGATATGTGATCTTTCTGAATAGTAAAATGATAAAAAAAATCATCTCTCCTAATTTATACATCTTTCTCGAAAATAACCAAGGTCATTGGCTTTCCTATTTTCAGCCTCAGAATGAGTCACGAATATTTGGATGAAGCGGGCCCAGAAACCAAAGAATTTCTTTTAGTCGTGTGGACCCTGTAGGTTAGCTCCGCCTGCTTCAGGGGCTACGTAGTGCGGACGTGCTTTGTTGAGCATCAGCCAAATCTCCTAAGCGACCAGTTCCATCACTCAGAGCTGACCAAAGGCTCTGGTCTCTTCATTATTCTGCTGCCCCTTTCCCCTCCCCCATAATTATTTTCATGATAATGCTACCCAGGGATGCAGGCAATATCTTTATCTCCCTTCTCCTGTTTATCCTCATCCACTTTGGTTCTGGATCCTTATTTGACATGACTCTCATGATTTCATGGGTAAAACCCCAAGTGCTTCTTGTATGGCTGTATGCAAACTTACTGAATGACTATGTACCTGTTTCAAAAGTGTTGGCTTTGATGGCCTGACCATATAATTCTATAACTGTTTAGTGTTGAAATGTTGGGAAGTTACTCATTATAATCACAGTCTAAATTCAAATATTAGGTTCCAGGTAGACTTTTAAAATCCAATTTAATTTCAATTACATATAAATAGCTGTTTTTTTGGTAAATAGCTGTTTTAAGCTAATTATAAATAAACAAATTTATACATGTTTTTACAAAATTAAGAGGAAACAGAATAGCCATTAAATCTTGACAAATGGCCCTTTAAGAGCTTTGGGCCTTAGCTTTAAGGGGAAGCAGAGTTTGCTACCCAAGATACGCCTTTTGGGATATTAATTACTTTAAGATGGTTATTTAGAAAGACTCAGGAAAAACCTTTGCCCTCCCCACTTACTGCCTAAATGAGTTTAGAGGACCTGCACCAGAAAGGGAGCTATCATCCCAGATAACTATGGTTTAATATAAACTAGTGTGTGGTAGGCAGGGAGAAACCTAGCAAGGCCTGTTTGATCAAAGTCCTCTCTGTGTCTCATTGTTAAGATGGCCTAGCAAACATTTATTTACCAAACATTTGCTTTTCTATCTCCATGTGAATTGCCTTCCTCACCTTTGAAGTACCAAGCCATAACTGTCCCCCTTCTCCTTAGCTCAAGATGGCCTATAAACCTTAACTGCCCTATCGGTCCTGTGCCCCGTATTCTTTATTTTTGCTATACTTACATTTTGCTTTATTTAGTGTCAGGATATTTTTTTCTATAAACCTACATGCAAACATTATTAAAAAGATGGATTGTTTGTTTATATTGTTTAGGTTCTGCTTTAGTAATAATATAATCTGAACATTTTCCAATAAGACTAATTGTTTTGGGGTGTTTTTTTTGAGGATCTGGACAGATTGTTTTATTTATTTATTTATCCCTTTTATTGAATTTATTGGGATGACATTGGTTAACAAAATAATACAGCTTTCAAGTGCACAATTCCACAACACATCATCTGTACATTGTATTGTGTGTTCACCACCTGGTCAAGTCTCCATCACCATTTATTTCCCCTAATGGACCCCATATCCTTACAGAACCCCCACATGCATGTAATAAGTTTGGTTATTTTCTTCGGTTACTCTGTCTGATGTCAACTTAATCAAAGTAACTTCCCAACATTTGAACACTAAACAATTATAGGATTACTAGAGGCCCAGTACATGAAGTTCATGCACGGGGGGGGGGGGGGGGGTGGGGGGTGGGGGTGGGGGGGGGTTATCCCTCAGCCCGGCCTGTGCCCTCTCGCAGCCCAGGACCCCTTGGGGGATGTCCAACTGTCGGCCTAGACCTGATCCTTACAGGATTGGGCCTAAGCCGGCAGTTGGACATCCCTCTCACAGTCTGGGACCCCTCGGGGGATGAAGCAGTGCGCCAAGCAGCAGGCACTCAGGGAGGAGCCCAAATCAGGGCCAGCACGGTGCCACTCACGTTCATCCTGGCCCATTGCACCTACTGCCCCGTGGAGTCAGAGTCCGGAGAGGATCTCGCCATGGCAGCTGCGCTCGCCAGCCATGAGCCCAGCTCAGGGCTTCTGGCTGAGCAGCACTCCCCCTGTGGAAGTGCACTGACCATCAGGAGACAGCTCCTGCATTGAGCATCTGCCCAGTGGTGGTCAGTGCACATCATAGTGACTGGTTGTTTCACTGTAATGGTTGCTCAGGCTTTTATTATATAGATTAGAACAGCCAGAAGAACTGGAATCACAAAGAACAAGCCAGAGGCTCTCTTTGTTTTCCTGTTCGAATAGAAGGAAGATTCTTTTTCCTCCCCCAAAGCTTGACATTCTTTGGCCTGCTCCCTCTCCTTCTCAATACTATTAACAACCAGCAACAGATCAACATACTGGCAGCAAGAGTGAAGAAGAAAGACCAACAGCCTGAAAAATCCACAATGAGATATAGGTCTGGGTTAACTCATTTCTTCATTCATACAGTTCTACTATGTTGCCAGGTCCAGTTTTTGTGTGTGTGTTGTTTTTTTTAAAAAATTGATTTTTAAAAGAGGGAAAAAGAGAGGGAGAGAAAGATCGACGAGAGAGAGAAACATCAATAGGTTGCCTCCTGCACCTGGGATCAAGCCCACAACCTGGATATGTGCCCTGACCAGGAATCAAACTGGTGACCCTTCAGTGCATGGGAGGACATGTTTTATTTATTTGTTTAAATGTTTATTTATTGGTTTTTAGAAAGAGAGGAAGGGAGAGGGAGAGAGAAACATCGATTTATTGTTCCACATATTTATGCATTCATTGGTCAATTTTTGACATCAACCAACGGAGCTACAGGCCAGGGTCAGGCTCAGTTTTAGATACTGAGGAGCCTGTGGGTGAAGGTGGTAGAAATCATCCATTCCCTGCTTGCATAGGACTTATATTCAAGTGGGTTAGGGTTACATACACATTTTTATTTTTTATTTCTATTTTTAAAATCTTTTAAAGCAAGTGTAATTAAAAGCACATATCTGGAGCCAGACATCCTGGGTTCGAGTCCTAGCTCTACTACTTACATTGTGCGATCATTTAGCCTCACTGTGCCTCTATTTCCTCAGCTGTAAAATGAAGGTAATGGTAGAGTCTATCTTTTTCATTAGACTTGTTATGATTAAATTAAATCAGTTAATATGTGCAAAATACTTAGAATAGTGTCCAGATTTATCAAGGACCCTACTATTACTGCTGCTATAGAGAATATTTCTGTGATGAATTGTTTGAACTTTTCACATGTAATTGAAGACTTTTTAGAAAGTCTTTAGGTTCTTACTAGTAAAAAGAATTGGGATCTAGACTTTAATATATGACCAGTAGTAACTTCTTTATCTCTGAGCGTATATATTCAAATATAAAATTAAATAGGTATGGTTGCTTCTTTCTTTTTTTTTTTTAAATTTGACAAATAGTTGTCTGACACTTGATATATACAAGTTTATTCTCTTCTTTAATGCCTCCACTATTCTCACTGCTCTTCCAACCCCAGTCGTGCTGTGACTTTCTCATTCTCTTGATTGGTTCAAAGTAATTGCTTTTCTCCGCATCCGCTCTGTCCACTAACTGCTCTCTCTCCCTCTTTTTCGAGCACATCCCGCCATTCAGTCTTTTCCTTATAATCCCTCCATCCCTTTTCACGTTCATTCTTTTCTTTTGCGTCTCTCCCTCCTTGGCTAAAATTGGCCTAAGATAGAGACCGAGAGCAGACACGGAAGAAAAAAAGTGTGTGCGCGTGAGAATGTAGGGTCTGGGCGAGGCTGAGGATTTCAGCCGCAGGCTCCAGTTTCGGCCGCGGGTTCGGATTCGGAGGGAGGGGAGGGGAGGGGAGGGGACAGGATGCGAGCGCCGTGCCACTTTGCACGTCCTCCGACTGGGGCGGAAAGGCAACCATTACTCATCCTGTCAGCCTGCCATCGCCGCCACCCCCTCGCCTGCCTCCGCTGGGGACAGATGCGGAGAGGAGCCCACAGGCGAACCCGCACAACTGCAAAGAGAAAGCTGCCGTTTCCAGGAATGCGAGGCATCTCTGCGGAGATGCGCAAGGTTATACAGGGCTTTGCCTCAAGGGCAAATATTTTTGTTCCAGGCAACTAATCCCCAAACGTCCCCACTAAAAGCACGACTCAGCAATGTCAGTCAGCACCCCTAATGCTACCCCGACCACCATGCCTGTTTAACCACAGATCTTGTCTTCTCTTCTTTTGCCAGGCCCCCGCCCGCCCCTTCTCTCTTCTACATTTCATTTCACATTTCACACTTCCACAGGGCCTCGGATCTTTACAAAATCTTCCCATTCTTTCTGCTCCTGCAGCACCCCGATTCTATTTAAGTCCATTTATTTTTGGTATAAAATGTATACAACAAAGTTCACGCATTTTAGACTTAACAGCTAGATACACACTCCTGTGCAGCCACCGCCCCACGGATTTGCACCTTCTCAGAAAGTTCCTCGGCACCCTCATTCTTGCTGATGGTCACTCTGTCATTTTTCAATAACACCTCATAGTTTTAGTCTCATGCACTCATCTTTTTTATATATTGGCAACTATTTACTACGGACCCTCTGTGAAACAAACACTGATGCCTTTACAGAAATACATAAGAAATCAGAGCCACTCAGTTTAAAGAAAAGGCACATGTAACGTGACTCATGCTTTCTGCTCTCCCTCCACTTTTATATTTCTCATAATTCCCTGTTTTTAGTCCCTCCGACTACTTGATCAGCTGACTAATCCTTCCAGAGAAAGAAATGTTTTGTTTTCCTAAGGAAGCCCGAGGGTGACTAAAACACTGTAGACCAGAGCAGCAGCTGAGAAGAATGCCGGGCGGGAAATTACTAAAAAAGGGATTTCCTGAAGGCCTGGAAGTGGACATGTCCAACTAGTGGGAATGTCACAGGCACAGTTTTGAAAACAAGTAGATAAAAGTCTGAGAATGCAGCTGTAAAGGCTACTGGATGGCTCCGCGGCAGAGGGTCAGGATGAGAGTCCCTGGAAAAGACTCCTAAGAGAACATGTCAGCATGGGCTGTTTGAGTTTAATGAGATCCATTAGAAAATATGGGAAAGTAGGCTACGGAGGGGAGATGGAGAAAATTTCCAGACTCCCTTCCCTAAAAGGTAGGTTGCCCTGCCGGTGTGGCTCAGTCGGTTGACTGTCGTCCCGAACATTGAAAGGTCGCCAGTTCGATTCCCAGTCAGGGCACGTGTCCAGGTTGCAGGTCCGAGCCCCATTTGAGTTTATACAAGAGGCAACCAACTGATGTTTCTCTCTCCCTCTTCTTTCTCTCTAAAAATCAAGAAAAACATTTTTTTAAAAAAGGTATGTTGTATGAGGGGAGGGTGAAAAATCTAAGAAAAGTAGGACACAAAGATGAAAAAGAAGAAGAAAAAAAGATTCGTTGCAATGTTGATGTAAGCCTGGCCCTCTTCCTGAACCAGTGACACAGGGTTTCCACTTCCCTTATCATCACGTTGCTCAAGTCTAGAAACCCATGTTATCTGAGCACCAACTCTGAGTGAGGGGATACCTTCTATCTAGGTCCACATATCACATGCTCACATTACAAAACTGAGCCTCTTCAATAGTGCACGGGCAATTAGAATTCAAACATTTCAAGAAAAAGAACTTGTCTTTTAGTGGTGTTAGAACTGAGGGTGAGTTCTTTCTTTTGTGTTTTTCTTCTTTTAAAAAAATATATTTTATTGATTTTTTACAGAGAGAAAGGGAGAGGGATAGAGAATTAGAAACATTGATGAGAGAGAAACATTGATCAGCTGCCTCCTGCAAACCTCCTACTGGGGACGTGCCCACAACCAAGGTACATGCCCTTGACCGGAATTGAACCTGGGACCACAGGCCGACGCTCTATCCACTGAGCCAAACCAGTCAGGGCTGTGTTTTTCTTTTTTACTGAAGTATAATATAGATATAGTAAAGCAGGTAAAATGCACTAATGTTAAAGTGTACAGCTGGGTGAATATTTACATTTGTATTTACCTGTATAAACACAACCCAGATAGAGATCTAGATTCTAGAATACTCTTAGCTCCCCAGAGGTTTTTGTGGGCCTAATTCAATCCATAGCCTCCCTCCCCAGTGGTAACCACTGTACTGACTTCTACCACCATCAATTAATTTTATTGTTCTTGACTTATATAAAAATGGAATCATAGTATGTACTTTTTTTTTGCTCTTTAAAATATTTATTTACTTTTTATTTTATTTTTTATTGTATTATTATTTTTTTAATTGTTTTATTGCTCAAAGTATTACAAAGAGTATTACATATGTCTCCTTTTTTTCCCTGCCCTTGACAATCCCCTGGCCTCCCCTACCCCCCAGTGTCTTATATCCATTGGTTATGCTTATATGCATGCATACAAGTCCTTTGGTTGATCTCTTACATCCCTCCCTCCTGCCCCCCAACCCTCCCCAGCCTTCCCACTGCAGTTTGACAATCTGTTTGAGGCAGCTCTGCCTCTGTATCTATTATTGTTCATAAGTTTATAATGGTCTTTATTATCCATGAATGAGTGAGATCATGTGGTATTTTTCCTTCATTGACTGGCTTATTTCACTTAGCATAATGCTCTCCAGTTCCATCCATGCCGTTGCAAATGGTAGGAGTTCCTTCTTTTTAACAGCAGCATAGTATTCCATCGTGTAGATGTACCACAGTTTTCTAATCCATTCATCTACTGATGGGCACTTAGGCTGTTTCCAAATCTTAGCTATGGTGAATTGTGCTGCTATGAACATATGGGTGCATATATCCTTTCTGATTGGTGTTTCTGGTTTCTTGGGATATATTCCTAAGAGTGGGATCACAGGGTCAAATGGGAGTTCCATTTTCAGTTTTTTGAGGAAACTCCATACTGTCTTCCATAGTGGCTGCACCAGTCTGCATTCCCATCAGCAGTGCACAAGTGTTCCTTTTTCTCCACATCCTCTCCAGCACTTGTCGTTTGTTGATTTGTTGATGATAGCCAGTCTGACAGGTGTGAGATGGTACCTCATTGTTGTTTTGATTTGCATCTCTCGGATGATTAGTGACTTTGAGCATGTTTTCATATGTCTCTTGGCTTTCTGAATGTACTCTTTTGAAAGGTGTCTATTTAGGTCCTTTGCCCATTTTTTGATTGGATTGTTTATCTTCCTTTTGTTAAGTTGTATGAGTTCCCTATAAATTTTGGAGATTAGGCCCTTATCAGATATGACATTGGCAAATATGTTTTCCCACGCAGTGGGCTTTCTTGTTGTTTTGTTGATGGTTTCTTTTGCTGTGCAGAAGCTTTTTATTTTGATGTAGTCCCATTTGTTCATTTTCTCTTTAGTTTCAAGTGTCCTAGGAGCTGTATCAGTGAAGAAATTGCTTCGGCATATGTCTGAGATTTTGTTGCCTTTGGATTCTTCTAGAATTTTTATGGTTTCCCGTCGTACATTTAAGTCCTTTATCCATTTTGAGTTTATTTTTGTGTATGGTGTAAGATGGTGGTCTAGTTTCATTTTCTTGCATGTATCTGTCCAATTTTCCCAACACCATTTATTAAAGAGACTATCTTGGCTCCATTGTATGTTCTTGCCTCCTTTGTCAAATATTAATTGAGCATATTGGTTCGGGCCGATTTCTGGGCTCTCTATTCTATTCCATTGATCTATATGTCTGTTCTTGTGCCAGTACCAGGCAGTTTTGAGAACAGTGGTTTTGTAATACAGCTTGATATCTGGTATTGAGAGCCCACCTATTTTGTTCTTTCTCAGGATCGCTGCAGCTATTCGGGGTCTTTTTTTATTCCAGATGAATTTTTGGAGAGTTCGTTCTAGATCTTTGAAGTATGCCATTGGTATTTTAATGGGAAGTGCATTGAATTTATAGATTGCTTTGGGTAGTATGGACATTTTAATGATGTTGATTCTACCAATCCATGAACACGGTATGTTCTTCCATCTGTTTATGTCTTCCTCAATCTCTTTTTTCAACATCCTGTAGTTTTCTGAGTAGAGGTCTTTTACCTCTTTAGTTAAGTTTATTCCTAGGTAGCTTAATTTTTTTGGTGCGATGGTAAATGGAATTGTTTTTTTTAGTCTCTCTTTCTGAAAGTTCACTATTGGTGTATAGAAATGCCTTAGATTTCTTGGGGTTAATTTTGTATCCTGCTACATTGCCAAATTCATGTATTAAGTCTAGTAGTTTTTTGATGGAGACTTTAGGGTTTTGTATGTATAATATCATGTCATCTGCAAATAAGGACAGTTTTACTTCCTCTTTTCCAATTTGGATGCCTTTTATTTCGTCTTCTTGTCTAATTGCAATGGCTAATACTTCCAATACTATGTTGAACAGGAGTGGTGAGAGTGGGCATCCCTGTCTTGTTCCTGTTCTTAGGGGAAATGGTGTTAGTTTTTGTCCATTGAGTATGATGTTGGCTGTGGGTTTGTCATATATGGCTTTTATTATGTTGAGGTATGATCCTTCTATTCCCACCTTGCTGAGAGTTTTTATCAAAAATGGGTGTTGGATTTTGTCAAATGCTTTTTCTGCATCAATTGATATGACCATGTGATTTTTTTCTTTCAATTTATGTGATATATCACGTTTATTGATTTGCAGATATTGTACCATCCTTGCATCTCTGAGATAAATCCTACTTGGTCATGGTGTCTGATCTTTCTGATGTACTGCTGGATCCGATTTGCTAAGATTTTGTTGAGGATTTTGGCATGTATGTTCATGAGGGATATTGGCCTATAATTCTCTTTCATTGTGTTGTCTTTCCCTGGTTTTGGTATTAGGGTAATGCTGGCTTCATAGAATGAGCTTGGAAGTGTTCCTTCCTCTTGAATTTTTTGTAGTAGTCTGAGGAGGATAGGTTTTAGTTCTTCCTTGAATGTTTGGTAAAATTCCCCTGTGAAGCCGTCTGGTCCTGGGCTTTTGTTTGCTGGAACATAGTATGTACTTTTGTACCAGGATTTTTTCCCCCCTCAACATAGTGTCTATGAGTATTACTGTATGTGTATCAGTGGTTCCTTCTTTGTGATTGCTGAGTAGTATTCCATTTATTGATATGCCAAAATTTACTTATCCATTGTCCTGTTGATGCACACATTATTGTTTTCAGTTTTGAACTATTTTAAACATTCTTGTCATTTGCCACAATATGTGAATTTTTTTCTCTTGGATGTATACTTAGGAATGAGATTGCTAAGTTCTATTATTTTGCAATATATAATAAACTAGTGGCCTGGTGCATGAAATTCATGCATGGGGGGGGTTCCCCTCAGCCCAGCTGCACCTTCTCTAATTGGGAACTCCTTAGGGGATGTCCGACTGCCGGTTTAGGCCTGATCTCGCAAGGTTCAGGCCTAAACCGGCAGTTGGACATCCCTTTCACAATCTGGGACCACTGGCTCCTAACTGCTCACCTGCCTGCCTGCCTGATCACCCCTAACTGCCTCTGCCTGCCTGCCTGATCGCCCCTAACAGCCCTCCCCTGCTGGCCTGATCTTGCTCCCAATAGCCCTCCCCTGCTGGCCTGATCTCACCCGCAACTGCCCTCTCTGCCTCGGCCTCCACCACCATGGCTTTGTCCGGAAGATGGCCGGTAGACCCGGTCTAAATAGCATATTACCCTTTTATTAGTATAGATTATAAATAAAAACAAGTATCTCTGTTGTAACATATGTATGGCATTTTAATGAAAACCTTTTATATTATATACATTGTTTCCATTGATCTTCAAACATTTTTTGTGAAGTAAGTAGAGTAGGTAATACCATCTCCATTTTATGGACATAGAAACTGAAACAGAGAATTTAAATGCCCAATTTAAAGTCATAACTTAGTAAGTTGTGAATTAGGATAGAAAGCACATTTTCTGATTCCTAGCCAAGTTCATTTTTTTCTTTTACATTCCTCTTAGTTCACTGGCCTCATGAGATTGGAGAGGTCACCTTAATGTCCAGTTTGCCTGGGACTATCCCAGTGTTAGCACTGAAAGGCCCTGGGAAAACTGGGATGGTTGTTCCTTCCGTAGAATGAAGAAAAGAGTCAAGTGGATATCATGGCTTGAGAAAAACAAAACCTGTCTGATTTAGCCCTGGATGGTGTTGCTCAGTGGTTCAAGCATCAGTTGTCAAGGGTATGTATCTGGGTTGCAAGCTGCAGGTTTGATCCCAGGCCCTAGTCGGGGCATGTGCATAAGCAACCAATAGATGTATCATTTTTTTCTCTCTCTCTGCTCCCCTTCCCTCCTTCCTTCCCTCCTTCCCACTCTCTAAAAATCAATAAAAACCACCTGTTTGATTTACCTCAAACATGCTCTTCCATCCCCAAGGAAAAAGATATATTTTTTATTGATTTCAGAGAGGAAGGGAGAGGGAGAAAGAGAAACATCAATGATGAGAGAGAATCATTGATTGGCTGCCTCCTGCATGCCCCACACTGGGGATCAAGCCCGCAACCTGGGTATGTGCACTTGGCTGGAGTCGAACCTGCCCTTCAGTCTGCAGGCTGAAGCTGTATCCACTGAGCCAAACCAGCTAGGGCGAAAAAGATATTTTAAATCAAAGAACAATGGAATAGCCACACATTTATGTTCTATGTATGTCAACTGTATTCCTTGATTTTGGAAATCCTCTAGACCAGTGTTTTTTCAAATTGTGGTCCATGAACCAGCAGCAGCCACATCTCCAGGGAGCCTGTTAGAAATGCAAATTCACTTTTTGTCCAACAACTTAGAGAGGGTGCAGTAGCAGCTGCTCTCCAAATTCCTCTATGTCACCCAAGGAAGACAGAAGAAAGATGCTGGGAAGCCAGCCAAGAAAGACAAAGACCCAGTGAACAAATCTGGGCACAAGGCCACAAAAAAGTGGAACGAAGGCAAAGATGGGGACAAGCTCAACAACCTAGTCTTGTTTGGCAAAGCGACATTATGACAAATTCTTTAAGAAAGTTTCCAACTATGTTCGTAACCACAGCTGTTGTCTCTGAGAGACTGAAGATCCCCAGTTCCCTGACCAGAGCAGTCCTTCACGAACTCCTTGGTAAAGAATTTATTAATTGGTTTCAAAGCGCAGAGCTCAAGATATTTACACCAGAAACAACAAGGGTGCAAATTCATACTGCCTCCACCACCTCCCACTCTCCAACCCCAGACCAACAGACTCAGAATCTCTAAGGGAGGAGCTCAGGAATTTGTTTTAAAAGCTCTGCAGGTTGAAGTCAAGGGAAGCAGTGGGAAAGGGAGCTAAAGTTTGAGAAGCACTGATCTTTAAAGCCAAATTCCTTTACAGCTATATGGTTATCTGTTGGTTTTAAAGACCTTGGGCAGAATGATTCCATTACCTCACTGAGTAAAGTTTCTCTAAGTGAGTGGTTCACAACCTTCTGGCCCTTTAAATACAGTTCCTCATGTTGTGACCCAACCATAAAATTATTTTCGTTGCTACTTTATAACTGTAATGTTGCTACTGTTATGAATCGTAATGTAAATATCTGATATGCAGGATGGTCTTAGGTGACCCCTGTGAAAGGGTCATTTGACCCCCAAAGAGGTCGTGAACCACAGGTTGAGAACCGCTGCTCTAGGTAAAACAAATACCATTGTAGATAAAATCTTCTATCTTGCTTATTGACTGTCTTATCTAGCATTCTAGTCTTAAAAGAGTGTACAGAATCATTTCATAGTTGATTTTTTTTCCCTTTTCTAAGGCCATTTCAAGTGTTCTCTATTATCACTTAAATTATGGTGTCCAGAATAAATCCTACAGAATACTATAGTACATTGAAAAGCAGATCTTGCCCAAGCTGGTTTGGCTCAGTGGATAGAGCGTTGGCCTGCAGACTGAAGGGTCCCAGCTTTGATTCCGGTCAAGGGCACGTGCCTGAGTTGCAGGCTCGATCCCCAGTGGGGGGCATGCAGGAGGCAGCAGACATAAGCAAACCCAGAGACTTGAAATATATGTAGAGACCCTGGAGGAGGGAGACACTATCAGGTGTTGAACTATATCATACAGGATTCTGGAGAAAGCAGTTGCAGACAGAATCTTTTTTTAAAATTGATTTTAGAGAGAGGAAGGGAGAGAGAGAGAGAGAAACATTGATGTGTGAGAAAAACATCAATTGGTCACCTTCTGCATGCCCCCTGACTGGGGATTGAACCCGCAACCTGGGCATGTGCCCTGACTGGGAATCAAACCCATCACCTTTTGGTGTATATCCCATACACCAACAACCAACAGCCACACTGGCCAGGGCAGACAGAATATTTTCTTAAAAATATATCTTATTGATTTTTTACAGAGAGGAAGGGAGAGGGATAGAGAGCTAGAAACATCCATGAGAGAGAAACATCCATTAGCTGCCTCCTGCACACACCCCATCGGGGATGCACCCGCAACCAAGGTACATGCCCTTGACCGGAATCGAACCTGGGACTCTTCAGTCCACAGGCCGAGGCTCTAGCCACTGAACCAAACTGGTCAGGGCAGACAGAATATTTTTTTAAAATATTTTTTATTTAAAATATTTTTGATATTTTTATGAGTTTGTTTGAGCCAAATTTACGACATATGCCAGGGAGCATGACCTCAAATGTTCTTGCAGACAGAATCTTGCTAAGAACAGAATTTCAAGGAAATCTTTATTTATCCTATTTCCAAGGAAGAGACCAGTGGCACTTATAAAGAGGGCCTTTACTTCTGTATTGTGTTTCACTTCCTTTTTTTGCCTGTGGTCTTTTGAAGTGCAAGGAAAGGAACATCCCAAAGACAACCAAAGGAACCTTCCTTAGACACAACCCTTTTAATCTCTTGACTATTCCTCCTTCCATTTCTTTAATATTTGTATCTCAATGTTCCTACAATATTTTCTTTCTTGGTCCTTTTTCTTTTCTTTCCATTTCCCCCAGGTTATAAGACACCATCTTTTAAAAAATTTTTAATCCTCACCTGAGGACATGCTCAGAGAGAGGAAGGCGGGGGGGGGGGGGGGGGGGGGGGAGAGAAACATCTATGTGAGAGAAAATCATTGATCGGTTGCCTCTGTTCCCACAACCTAGGTATATGCCCTGACCATTAATTGAACCAGCAACCTTTCGGGGCACAGGACAATGTTCCAACCAAGTGAGCCCCTTTGGCCAGGCTATAATTCATCATCTGCCTACCCATCCTCTTTTCCAATATCCGCCTTAATGTAAAGTCACACTTGACCCCACATCCTAGTCTGAAACTCTGTTTCTTACAATTCCATTTTTGCCCATTAGCTGCATTCTTACTTGAATCTCTCAATCTTTGAATTAAATCTAATGAAAGCAATAAGAAACAACAGTTTTCTAAACCCAGAAAGATTTTAATGAGTTTTTTTAAAAGGTAATGCTGAGAAAATTTAAAATACATCAAGAGAGCCTATAAAATGCATAACACTTTGCTGAACAATGGAGAGGACCCAAAGTCCCTGCCCTCAAGTTGTTTATAAACAAAGTGCTGAGGAAAGCCAGAGAATGAAGACTTTACACATTGAATGCGGGAAACGTATTTATACGTTTTACATTGACTGGGAGTAAGTAGAGAGCAGGACACGTATTAATACGTTTTTTTTTTATAGACTAGCGGTAGAATGCGGGTAACGTATAAATACGTAAACTAAAGTTATCATAATTTTACTGAACGTTGCCATTTGCGCAAAAAAATTAGCAAAAATGGCCCGCGCCACGTGCCACCTGTTAGCGTCTAATGAAAACTACCCGCATACAATGTGTTTATTCATGTGGGAACAATCCAGAAAGGCTTCATGAGGTTAGAATTTGGAATGGATCTTGAAAGATAAGTAGTATAAGAGACAGACAAAGATTAGAGAAGGGCATTTCAGGGAGATTAAGTGGCCTAGGCAAAGGTATGGTGGTAAGAAATTTGTATGGAAGGTTGGGGAATAATGCTTTGCCAATTTAGCTGAAGAGTAGGGTACTCATAGGAGTCTAGTAAGAGGCAGTGCTGGAAAAGCAAGTTTGGGGTATGCTGAGAAGTCTTTGAACACCAGATCTACTATTTGAAGTGTGAACCCTTAGGTGGAGAATGGAGCAAAATCTTATTGTGTATTTTTCTTTTCTATAGCAGCAATGTACCACCTGTACTCCAGAGAGATCAAATATAACACTTTTACCTTACATGCTTTGCCTTAACTAAAATCTTCTCCCTATTCTGTGCTTTTATTAATCTCCCCTTTCCATAGCTTCTCTCAACCTCAATCCTGACCCCCAACCTCTGTTGCTTCCTTTCATTATCCTACATATTGCTTCAGTCAGAAGGCTTTCTGGGTAGAAATCAACTTGGTACAATGGTGGAAAGTATTTTCTGCAAACGATCTTCTCTCACTTCTATTTTTTTAGTAAAGAAAAGGCTGAAAGTTAGAAAACTCAAGTGTCAGCTCAGACTATGGTACTGACTTGCTGTGTTACACACTATGCTAATAATTAAGTTATTAAATCTGTGTCTCAGTTCTCTAATTCGGAAAAGTGATCTCAGGGCTGAAGGAGAAGGATCTTAGCTGTTTTATTCTCTGCAATCTCAAGGGTCCCCACAAATACTCTGCCTATACAAATACTTAGCAAATTCGCACATGTAAACAATCATTACTCCATTAAAGAAAGATAATTATATGAAAAATTTCACTACGAATTAGGTATTCACTTATCATTCCTCTTACAAATAAACACTTGACATTTTCAAAAATTTAATTTAGATGCTTTTCCTAGTTTATTCATGTCTGATACATATATAAATATTTGAATGAGTGAATGAATCTTTAGCTTTCAACATAAAGGTATAGGGGAATGGTTATTTTTGCCCCTAGATTCTTAGTGGTGAAACAGTTGGAATTTAAATAATTAGAAGCATCTGAAAAAGACCCACCTAGTTGTTGTTTCTGGGTAGGGCTGAGGAAAGAATTTGTTTTTCCCCTTTCACTTCAATCCCCATCAGAAATTGCTCCTGGCAGGTACCCTGAGAATGAAGCTATTTACTCCTGCCTCATTACTTTCTCTTTGATCTTGACAGCTGCAGTCAATGCAAAGAAACGAAACAGCCCCAGGAAAAGATTCACATGTTCCCACCAGGGAGGACGTGCAGTCAACAGCATTCTTCGTTGTCCCCCACACCTCTACCTCTAAGTACAACCAGTGATTGGATGGTGGCTTCTACCTCCACCTCTCTCACTTGTAATAAACTACAGAGCATTGTTAGGATAGTCACATCCCAAAATAGCTGCATGCTTCACCCAGGCACCTGCAAGATAAGAGGAGCAGAGTGTGTGGTCAAGTTGTATGGCATTTATCTAATATTAAGAGATGACAGAAGGAAAGCAGGATTATTCCTCTTCTCAAGGCACATGACCTTTCAATTGAGAGAATGAACAAAATATGGGGAGGAAAACCCAAAGACTAGAAAGGAGAATGAGACAGGAGAGGGTATAATTTTGCTTTAAATAAAAGCATTTGAAAATAATATCCAAATTTGATCGCTGAACATTGTTAATATTCTAAAAATTATGGCGATTGGAATACATGACAAAAGTAGATCCATGATAACATTTTCTTATTGAAAAAATTAGTGCTTCTTTATTTTCCCATTAAATTATAGAAAGATTATTAACAGATGGTTGGCATGTTATAAAAGGAGAGAGTAGTGATTAGCTGGAAGCTAAATTAAGTCATTAAGTTTTAATTGTGTTGATTTTTTAATATAAGATTGTACTCACTTTTTTCAATAAGGGTAGTAAACAAAATCAGGGAAATACAATAGTTCAGGGTTTCTAAACTTAGGTACTATTAACATTTGGGCCAGATGGGTCTTTGGGGCTTGTCCTGTACATGGTAGGATGTTTAGCAGCATCCCTGGCTTCTACCCACAGATGTCATTAGGATTCTCTTAGCCACAAATCATCACAACCAAATATGTCTGCAGAAACTGCCAAATGTCCCTGGAATGCAGAATCACTGCTGGTTGAGAGCCACTGCCTTAGCCTGAGAAGATCTCGTCGAGATCCTCCTGTAAAAGACTGGAATACCTCGCCCATCTGGAACTCAGCTATTTGAAAACTCACTTATTCTGAATACACGTTAGAACAACAAAGTAAGAAAAAAAGATTTTCCCACTAGAGTTCAAAGCTTTTCATAGGAGGACTCCACTGCCCCCTCCCTTTTTAAAAATTATTATAAAATATTTCAAACATACAAAGCAAAATGTTACTATTTGATACAGATCATAACTTGGTTATTTTATTTTCAAACCAACAACAGATTAAATAAAAATGAGAAGAGATATTGTATACCACAGGCAGGCACCCTAACATACTAATAAAAGCAACAAAGAAAACACAAATTATAAAAAGTGAACATATTTCTGAAAAAATAATACATCAGAGGGGTAACAGCCCTACATTTTTGAGTGTGTTATTCAGATCACTCTATCCCAGTGATGGCGAGCCTTTTGAGCTCGGCGTGTCAGCATTTTGAAAAACCCTAACTTAACTCTGGTGCCGTGTCACATATAAAATTTTTTTGATATTTGCCACCATAGTAAAACAAAGATGTATTTTTTTAATTTATTTTATATATTTAAATGCCATTTAACAAAGAAAAATCAACCAAAAAAATAAGTTCGCGTGTCACCTCTGACACGCGTGTCATAGGTTCGCCATCACTGCTTTAGTCCTTGGCATCCTACTTCAGAAAGGATATGACACACACACACACACACACACACACACACCGCAAAAAAAAAAAAAAAAAAAAAAAAAAGGATATAACCAGGATGATAATGGCAACAAGGTCATGAAGGGCAGCTGGAGAAGTAGGATTACTGGGCTTAGTGAAGAAAAGATATTGGGGGAGAACATAACTTTCTTCAAATATTTAATGTATTCCTAAAAATGTATTTTTCAGTAACCCAGATGGAAATGGGAATCACATTTATATTACATTTGTAAACATCTCAAATTAAGCATAGCCAAAATAGAAGTCCCAGGTTCTCTTCCCCACCCCCCACCTCCCATTTTTTCTTTCTTTGGTCTTCTCCCTCTCAGTAAATGTTATCACTATCCAAAAGCCAAAATGCCAGGAGCTATTCAGGATTTCTCTGTTTTCCCACATCTAAATAACAGCAAGTACTGTTAGCTTTACCTCCAAAATATACCCAGATTCCTTCCACTCTCCCATTTCCACTAAATTAGGCTCCTAGGCCCAATTCTACTATGTGTTTGGGGGAGGAGTTTCCCCACAACAACAAACAATTCTCAGACACATGCAGTGTGTCAAAGAATTTAACTCAATTCCGACATTATCCAGAGATAGCATCAGATTCCACAGGTTAAGGTCCAGTCCTATAACATTGCTCCCCCACTCGCATACTTCAGATGCCAGATGCAAGCCTTGTCTGAACAACTGGCCACCGATTGGAGATAACAACGACCCCCTGCAATTCAGAATGCCAATCACAAGTCCAGGTTGTCACCCATACTTCTGAACAACTGGCTATAAATCAGAGGTTCCCACAACCCTCTCCTTACGGTTGATTCATTTGCTAGAATGGCTCCTAGAACTCAGATTGTAAAAGGCTATAACTCAGGGACAGCCAGATGAAAGAGATACAGAAGGATAGGCTTTTAGAAAGGGGTGTGGAGCTTCCATTCCCTCTCCAGGTGTGCCCCTCTCCCCCAATTTTCATATGGTCACCAATTAGAAAGCTCTCCAAACTCCATTTTTTAAAAATACATATTTTTATTGATTTGAGAGAGGAAGGGAGAGGGAGAGAGAGACAGAAACATCAATGATGAGAGAGAATCACTGATTGGCTGCCTTCTTCACATCCCCCACTGGGGATTGAGCGGCAACCTGAGCATGTGCCCCTGGCCGGAATCGAACCCGGGACCCCTCAGTCCACAGGCCCATGCTCTATCCACTGAGTAAAACCAGCTAGGGCCAAACTCCATTTTTAAAAAAAATATATTTTATTGATTTTTTACAGAGAGAAACGGAGAGAGATAGAGAGTTAGAAACATCGATCAGCTGCCTCCTGCACATCTCCTACTGGGGATGTGCCTGCAACCCAGGTACATGCCCTTGTCCGGAATCGAACCTGGGACCTTTCAGTCTGCAGGCCGACGCTCTATCCACTGAGCCAAACCGGATTCGGCCAAACTCCATTTTTAAGTGCTTTCCAAAAAGCACCTCATTAAGATAAGATACCTTTTTCACTCTCAACACTTACATAATTCCAAGCATTCAGAGAGTTGAGAGTCAGAAATTGTGGATGAAGATCAAATATATATGAAAAATATGTTTTGGTCAGGTGAATCTGACCACAGGTCACAATATCACAACCACCTTTGTTAAAACCATCATCATTTGTCACATGACCTATTGCCATAGTTGTCAATCCTCACCCTAGGATATTGATTTTTAGAGAGAGTGGAAGGTAAAGGGAGAGACACACAGAGAGAAACATCGATGTAAGAGAGACATCGATTGGTTGCTTCCTGCACACGCCCCCACTCGACCAGAGCCTGCAACCAAGGTATGTGCCCTTAACTGGAACTGAACTCGGGCCAACTCTCTATTAACTGAGAAAAACTGGCTAGGACTATTGCCATAGTCTTTTTAAAATTTTTTTATTGCCATAGTCTTTTAATCAGTCTTAATAACTTCATTCTTATTTTTCTACAACTCATTTTTCACAGAGGTACCAACAAAACTGTCTCTCTCCTTCTTGCCTTATTGTTTACCACTATTCCCTTGACTCACTAAGCTCCAGCCATATAGGAATTTCTCTGTCTCTATTAAACCAAGTTCATTTTTTAAAAAAATTAAATCTTTATTGTTCAGATTATTACAGTTGTTCCTCTTTTCCCCCCCATAGCTCCCCTCCACCCGTTCCCCCCCCCCTCCACCCCCCCCCCCACACCGTCCTCATCCATAGGTGCACAATTTTTGTTCAGTCTCTTCCTGCATCCCCCTCACCCCTTTCCCCGCAAGAATAGTCTGTCCACTCCCTTTCTATGCCCCTGATTATATTATATTCACCAGTTTATTCTGTTCATCAGATTGTTTATTCACTTGATTTTTAGATTTACTTGTTGATAGATGTGTATTTGTTGTTCATAGTTTGTATCTTTACCTTTTTCTTCTTCTTCCTCTTCTTAAAGGATACCTTTCAGCATTTCATATAATACTGGTTTGGTGGTGATGAACTCCTTTAGCTTTTTCTTATCTGTGAAGCTCTTTATCTAACCTTCACTTCTGAATGATAGCTTTGCTGGATAAAGTAATCTTGGTTGTAGGTTCTTGCTATTCATCACTTTGAATATTTCTTGCCACTCCCTTCTGGCCTGCAAAGTTTCTGTTGAGAAATCAGCTGACAGTCGTATGGGTACGCCCTTGTAGGTAACTGATTTTCTTTCTCTTGCTGCTTTTAAGAGTCTCTCGTCTTTTGCTCTTGGCATTTTAATGATGATGTGTCTTGGTGTGGTTGTCTTTGGATTCCTTTTGTTTGGGGTTCTCTGCGCTTCCTGGACTTGGAAGTCTATTTCTTTCACCAGGTAGGGGAAGTTTTCTGTCATTATTTCTTCAAATAGGTTTTCAATATCTTGCTCTCTCTCTTCTCCTGGCACCCCTATAATTTGGATGTTGGTATGCTTGAAGCTGTCCCAGAGGTTCCTTACACTATCTTCATATTTTTGGATTCTTTTTTCATTTTGTTTTTCCGGTTGGGTGTTTTTTGCTTCTTCATATTTCAAATCTTTGACTTGATTCTTGCGATCCTCTAGTCTGCTGTTGGGAGTCTCTATAATATTCTTTATTTCAGTCAGTGTATGTTTAATTTCTAGTTGATCCTTTATCACAACCTCGAGGGTCTCATTAGATTTCTTGAGGGTCTCATTAAGTTTAACGGCAGTTTCTAGAAAATTCTTGAAAAACCTTAAAAGTGTGGTTTTGAACTCTATATCCAGTAGTTTGCTCTCCTCCATTTCTGTCATTTGTGTCCTGTTTCTTTGTCTCCACATTCTTTTATGCTTCGCTGTGTCGATAGATTGGCTTTCTGTGCTATGTGTCCTATAGGGCTCAGCCTCCCCAATTACCTGAGGTAGACACTCTTGGTGCACCCCCTTGTGGGCTTTGTGCACAATCTTGTTGTAGTTAAGCCTTGATTGTTGTAGGTAATACTGGGAGGGATTGACCTCCAGGCCAATTGGCTGTGAGAATCAGCTGTGCCTGCAGTGGGAGAACTTCTGTGCTGGAGACACCCCTTCGGGGCGAGACTTGCTTCAATGGGGCTTTGGTGGTCACTGAGTCTGCCCCATGAGTGTGTCCTTTATGGATCTGAGGAGCTGCAATCTGGATGGTCCCACTTTGACCACCGGGCACATTGGCTCCTGGATCTCTAAGGAGGTGCTAATCTAGCCTTTTCCTGAGGCTACCCAGCAGGAGCCAGCTGTGACACAATGCAAGTTGCCCTGGGGCCTTGGGCCAGCTGCAGTTCTTAGGTAATTATCAGATTACAAAGGGCCGGGCCTTTCATATGCAAAAGCCTCCATGCACTTGGGTGGGGCGGGGTCCCAGGGGATCAACAGGGCGGAGCGAGCAGTTATGGCTGCTCTCAGTCCTGCCCTCAGAGGCCCTGCTTCTCAGTGTCCCGGCAATCGGCAATCACTGCAAGCACCTCCGAGAGACAGCTGCCCTCGAGTTCCGACCGATGCCAGACAGTCCAGTTTCTCCCATATGAGTCTGGGTCTCCAGAGACTCACCTGGAACTGGAGCTCAGAGCTTGAAACTCCCTCCCGATTGAAAAGGACAACCGTGTCCTCAGCCACCAGCCCTCTCCGCATGCGCCTCCGTACCTCTGTATTTTACTTCCGCACCGCACCTCCTCTGAGTCTTGGTATGCTTTTCTCTTTCCTTCTAGTTGTAGAATTTCCACTCAGCCAGCCTTCCTGTGGTTCTGGATGATGTCCGTTATGTCTTTTAATTGTATTTTTGAAGTGGTTGTGCGAGGCATCAATCTCCGGTGTTTACCTATGCCGCCATCTTGGTTTTCCCTAAACCAAGTTCATTTCTGATACAGGGCCTGCCTGGAGATGTGTGCACAAGATCTTGAAATGTCTGATTCCGTTTTGTCATTCAGGTCTGAGCTCAAAGCCACTTCCTCAGAGAAGTCTCTTTGTCAGGCTATCTATGTTGACTTTCACCATTTATCACATTTCCCCATTTTAATTTTTTTTCATAGGTCTTATCACTTTCTGGAATTGTTTCTTTAGTTATTGTCTCTTCACATTATAACAGGGACCTGTCTACTGACATATTTGTCCCATATATTTAATGTCACTACAAGTTGTATGAGTTTTTAAAATATTTTGGATGTTATCATTGGATAATATCTTCTCCCATTCAGTAGGCTTTTTCATTTTGTTGATTATTTCCTTTGCAGTGCAAAAGTTTCTTAGTTTGATGTATTCCCATTCAAAAAAAAATTTTTTTTTTGCTTTTGTTGCCTTTACCCTAGGAGACATATCCAAGAAATATATATATTGTTAAGAATTACATCAAATAATTTTTTCTTCCAGGACTTTTATGGTTTCTGATCTTAAATGTAAGTCTTAAATCCATTTTGAGTTTATTTTTGTATGGTTTAAGAAAGTGGTCCAGTTTTCCCATCACCATTTGTTGTTGCTGTTTTTTTAAAATATATTTTTTATTGATTTCAGAGAGGGAGAGGGAGAGAGAGATGGAAACATAAATGATCAGAATCATTGACTGGCTACCTCCTACATGCCCCACACAGGCAATCAAGCCTGCAACCTGGGCATGTGCCCTGACCAGGAATCTAACCGTGACCTCCTGGTTCATAGGTAAATGCTCAACACTCAACCACTAGCTATGCTGGCCGGGCCCCACTGGTTTTTATACCCCAAAGTTATGGGAACTTCTCTTGGGACTGGGACCCCTTGCTCCTCAAGTAGACCTCCACAGCCAAGATATCCCTCCTGATTTAAAAAAATGTCACACATGGGTATCAGACCAGCCAGGTGGGGTCTCTGCCCCTCCTACCAGTCTCAATGTGGTTTAATTCTCTAGTTGTAGGACTTCCATTCAGCCAGATTTCAGGGGGTTCTGAATGACAGTTGTTCTGTGGTTTAGTTGTAATTTTAATGTTGTGGATGTCAGTGCTGTGTTTACCTATGCTGCCATCTTGACCGGAAGTCCCCCTTGCCATTACTTTTAAAAAGGCAGTGGCCGCCGGAACCGGTTTGGCTCAGTGGATAGAGCGTTGGCCTGTGGACTGAAAGGTCCCAGGTTCGATTCCGGGCAAGGGCATGTACCTGGGTTGTGGACACATCCCCATTAGGGGATGTGCAGGAGGCAGCTGATCGATGTTTCTCTCTCATCGATGTTTCTAACTCTCAGTCTCTCTCCCTTCCTCTCCACAAAAAATCAATAAAATATATTAAAAAAAAAAAGAAGGCAGTGGCCAAAAGTACTGTTAGAATGATCTTATTCTTTCTTTCTTTTTTAAAATATATTTTATTGATTTTTTTACAGAGAGGAAGGGAGAGGGATAAAGAGTTAGAAACATCGATTAATGAGAGAGAAACATCGATCAGCTGCCTCCTGCACACCTCCTACTGTGCCCGCAACCAAGGTACATTGCTGGGGTCCAGCCCCAGCAGGTCCAGGGGTTCCCAAAGGTGTGGACAGAGTAGGCGAAGAAGGAAGGACACGGAGGCTACGTCAGTTGATCAGCATAGCAAGGTTCTCCCGCCAGATTCTGTAGCAAAGTTCTGTAGCCATTTTCTCTCGATAGGTTCTCCAGCCAGGTTCTCCAGCCAGGTTCTATCCAGGTTCTTTTGCCATGTTCTGTCTAGGTTCTCCAGCGAAGTTCTGTAGCCAGGTTCTGTCCAGGATCTTTTGCCATGTTCTCTTGCTAGGTTCTGTCTCTAGGTTCTTCAGCCAGGTTCTCTCGCTAGGTTCTGTTTCTAGGTTCTCTGTAGGATCTCCAGCCAAGTCCTGTCTCTAGGTTCTGTCTAGGATCTCCAGCCAAGGTTCTGGTCGGAGTTCTGGTTAGGAGCTGATGAGGATCTGATGTTTATTGTCTTGTTGCATCTGTATTTATACCAGCCGATTTTAATCCTGTCAATTTCTATTACAAAGGTTAGGGCGTTTCTTATCTCCATTCCAGGGAGTAAAGATTATGTAGTTTAACTACCCGCCTGGCACTTAATTAAGGGGTTGTATCCCCTCCCTAACCTCAGGGAAAAATCCCCACCTGGGGAAATAACCTTTCTCAGAGAGGTGACCTTGGTTAAAACACATGGCACTAAGGAGAGCAAACATATTAAGAACAATATGCTATATATGCCAGGTCCCTTGAAACATATGCTGTGCAGATGTTTCTTTCCTGCAGCGACTGTGTCAAGCAGCAAGGATGGACCGGCTTCTGGCAGTACATGCCCTTGACCAGAAGTGAACCTGGGACCCTTCAGTCCGCAGGCTGACGCTCTATTCACTGAGCCAAACCGGCTAGGACCTTCCTTTTTTTAAAAAAAATCCTTACCAGAGGACATTTTTATTGACTTTTAGAAGAGGGAAAAGGAGAGAGAAAGAGAGAGAAACATACATTGGTTGACTCCAGCACGCCCCTCCCCCAACTGGGGCTAGGGATTGAACACCACTACCCAGGCACATGCCCCCTCCAGGAATCAAACCCAAGATCCTTTGGTGCACAGGACGATGCTCCCACCAACTGAACCGTATGGGCCAGGACAGAATGATCTTTCTTATAAATAAATGATTTATATATAAACACATGCACATGTACACAGAGAAAAATATGGAGCATTACACCCAATGATTAACTTTAGGGAGTGAGATTAGAGAGACCTTTCATTTTATATGATATGTACTTTGCTATGAGAAACATTTTTATAATTTAATTTATTGATTTTTTAATTTAGTTTTTGAGAAAGAGGGGAAGGGAGAAAGAGAGGGAGAGAAACATAATTTGTTTTTCCACTCATTTATGTTTTCACTGGTTGCTTCTTGTAAGTATCCTAATCAGAGATTAAACCCTTGACCTTGGCATATCAGGATAACATTCTAACCAACTGAGCTACCCACCCAGGCTGAAATATATTTTTTTAAAAAAAGCATGCTTTTTTTTATAGTGAAAAATATTTTTAAACACAGATCTGACTATATCACTGTTATGCTCATAACTCAATAATTTGCTGCCTACAGAGTAAAATTCATATCCTATATAATAAAAGCCCAATATGCAAATTGACCAAATGGTAGAATGACCAGTGGAACAACTGGTCACTATGACGTGCACTGACCACCACGGGCAGACACTCAATGCAGGAGCTGCCCCCAGCCCACAGGCCCCAGGCCAGCCAAGGCAGGTGCCAGTGGGGGCCCCCCGATTGCCTCACCAGTCGCCCCACAGATCAGCCCTGATCACCAGCCAGGCCTAGGGACCCTACCCATGCACAAATTTCGTGCACTGGGCCTCTAGTTGATTAATAAAACCTCAAGGCATTACACAATTTATCTTACTTTCCATCCTCCTCATTTACGCATATCTAATCTGGTCACACAGATTACCTTTAGACTCTTTTTATTTTTATTTCCTCTGCTTGAAATATAGTTATTTACCTTTTCTGCCTATTGCTATACCTGTAAGGCCCAGTTTAAATATCCCTCCACTTGAGCTCTTTCCAATCCTTAGAAACAATTATATTTCCCTGAGTGCTTACACGGTAATGTTAAAAAATATTTTAATTGATTTCAGAAAGAGGAAGGGAAAGGAAGAGAGAACATGGATGTGAGAGAGACACACCGATGGGCTACCTTCTTCACCTCCCCTACTGGGGATCAAGCTTGCCACTGGGGCATGTGCTCCAACCAGGAATCGGACCCTGGGACCTTTTGGTGCATGGGATCACACTCAACCAGCTGAGCCACACTGGCCAGGGCAAGAACTAACCATAATCTCATTATGTATTGTAGTTGAGTGCAAACATTAAATCCTTTATTTTTCTTTTGTCTTCTTCTAACACTCAGTAGAGAGCCTAGAATTATAAAGGTTAAAGTTATGGGGGTGGGGGAGAATGATAATAGGCAATGTCATTACAGAGTATTAAAGACAGAAGCATAGGAGACTTATGGGACTCATGAAGTACAGTGGGGCCATTGTGCAGATTGCGTCTGCACAGAGTTTATGGGAATGGTGCTCTCTGGTAACCTGGTGGTGCACAACTTCCTGTCTTGCACAGGGTGAGGGCGGGGACTTGGGGGAGAGAAACAAAGTTCAGGCAGGAGGAAGGGGTGTGGTAGTGTCCGGGAAGGTTTCCTCTTTGAGAAGACAAGTTGAGAAAGACCTGAAGGCTTTGTGGTAGTTGCCCTGACCAAGTAGGAGGTAGAGAGCTTGACTGGTGTAGCTCAGTGGTTCAGCACTGACCTATAAACCAGGAGGTCACAGTTGGATTCCTGGTCAGGGCACATGCCAGGGTTGCGGCTCAATCACCAGTGGGGGGTATGCAGGAGGCAGCCAATCAGTGATTCTCTCTTATCATTGATGTTTCTATCTCTCCATCTCCCTTCCTCAATGAAAGCAATAAAAATAGATTTTTTTAAAAAGTAGGAGGTAGGTTGAGAGAAACAGTTTTCTAGGTTGTATGAGAAAGGCTTGATCCTATTAAAATTTCAGTATAACTGAAGTATAGAGGTGAGAAGAAGCCAGGAAGTAAGCCGGGATCATATCACAAGTGGCCTAATATGCTAGGTTGAGTTTGGATTTTATTCTGTGTACAACAGAGAACTAGTAGGTTAAGCATATTAATAACATAGGCAGATTGGAATTTTCAAAAGATTAGTAACTGTACTAAAACTAGTCAGAGGCTTTTATACTAATAGTTGGCAATGACCTGGAATTGTACTGGCAGTGAGCTCAGAATAGCAGGTATCAAAAGGACTTAAAAAAAAAAAAAATACACCTAGTCCTGGCCAGTTTGGCTCAGTGGATAGAGCATCGGTCCTGGGACTCAAGGGTCTCAGGTCTGATTCTGGTCAAGGGCATGTACCTTGGTTGCAGGCTCCATCCCTGGTGCCGGTCAGGGCACGTGCAGCAGACAACTGGTTGGCGTGCCTCTCTCACATGGATGTTTCTCTCATCCTCCCTTCTGCTCTCTCTAAAAATAAATGGAAAAATATCCTCATGTGAGGATTAACAACAACAAAATAATACATTTAATGTAAACCTCTGTTTTTGAGTAAATTTCCTTGAGAGGCAGATGTCATGGTTTCTTATTTGATTTTTTTTTTTTTACACTTCAGATGGGAAAAAATGAGACACAGAAATCCTTGTGACAAAGCAGGAAAAATAATACAGAATCTAACCTTAGGGTATTTACTCAGTAAACAATTCTTGAGCAATTACTCTATATTGGGCCCTCTGGTACAATTCTCTGTATACCCACAAAGATATCATGTTGTTATGGCTTAAAGCCACTGCTAAGCTTCTAGATATGTGCTATCTGATCTTGGATAAGTGCCTTTCTCAGGAGGCTGGTGGCCCTTCCTGTAGGAGAGTCATTTAGAAACGGTTTCAGCTAATCTCTGTTTCTCCAGAACAAAAGCAAGGTTACATATTCATTAGAAGATTGGGTACTCACTAACTTGGTATTTGTTCCTCTTTAGCATTCTTGACCTTGGATTCTATTGGTTTTCAAGAATAATCTTGTTTTTCCACTGCAAGAAGCCTGTGTGGGTTAACCTCTCCCTTCCTTTCTCCTGTGTCGGAATCAACTATTCTTCCTCGGCCCTGTCACAATTTTCACTAAGAGGCTTTCCCCATGTTTAGGGCTTGCTCATTTCCATCTCTAATTTTGTTTCATATCACTTCTTCTCTCCTGCTTGACTCTTATTACCACTACTTTGGAATCACAGATACAACACTTTATAACCTAAGAACAAAAGATATTTGGAATGATGGGTAGTCAGACAAGAAGAGGTATCTGGGAGGAAGCACAAAAAAGAAAAGGGGAGAGGTGGGACAGGTTCCCCTCACTCCTCCTGCAGCGGCTAAAGGAATCCCCATCTACAAAGTCCTCTCATTGCCTGGAGGCCCCAGTTCTTGGTTAAAATTCAGAGTTAGATTCTGGAAACTTTAAGAATTAGGTAATCTCTAAAGTAGCTTCAAGTTTTAAAATTTTATAATTCTTGTAAGATTTCACGAACATATCTATTCACAAGGTTGATTTGAAAGAGAACTAAGTAATTATTTATTAAAATTAGGACTAAGGACATGAGACTCAGATCAATCTGGGAATATTAGAAGTTAAATTTCTGAGATTTCCTACAATTCCTTCAGTAGAGTCCCATAAAAATTATCCAAAACATTAGCAACCTTTATAATCCAGCATCACAGCACAAGAATATTAGCTAAGGAATTTAAGTTGTGCAATGTATTTTATTTTATTATTATTATTTTAAAAAATATATTTCTTTATTGATTTCAGAGAGGAAGGGAGAAGGAGAGAGAGAGATAGAAACATCAATGATGAGAGAGAATCACTGATTGGCTGCCTCCTGCATACCCCACACTGGGGATCAAGCCCGCAACCCAGGCATGTGCCCCCAGCTGGAATCGAACCTGGGACCCCTCAGTCCGCAGGCTGATGCTCCATCCACTGAGCCAAGCCGGCTAGGGCTGTGCAATGTATTTTAAAGAAAAGTAATTTATTCTTCAAATGAGGGATAAAAGAAACAGATTTAGCAAAAATAAACAGAATGCCATTAAATTTGCATTTCAGATTAACAAGGAATACTTTTTTTTTTGCCCCAGCTGGTGTGGCTCAGTGGATAGAGCATGGGCCTGCTGACTGAAGGGTCAGGGCACATGTCCAGGTTGCGGGCTCAATCCCCAGTAGGAGGCATGCAGAGGCAGCTGATCCATGATTCTCTCATCATTGATGTTTCTATCTCTCCCTCTCCCTTCCTCTCTGAAATCAATAAAAAAAATATTAAAAAAACAAAAAAAGGAATACTTTTTTAGTATAAACACAGTAGTTCCCCATTATCCATGGTTTCATTTTCCTCAGTTTCAGTTACTTGTGGGTAACAGAGATCCAAAGAAATAAAAAATTCCAAAATAACTCATAAGTTTAAAATTGCTTGCCATTCTGAGTAGCATGATGAAATCTCATACTATCTCGCTCAGTCCCACCCAGGGCATGAATCATCCTTTCCTGCAGTATATTCATACTATATATGTTACCTGCCTGTTAGACAGTTAATAGCAGTCTAGGTTATCAAGTTGGTTATGAGAGAGAATATTCACATAACTTTTATTTCAGTATATTGCTATAATTGTTCTATTTTATTATGAGTTGTTAATGTCTTACTATGACTAATTTATAAATTAAATGTTATCACAGGCATATATTGTTTAGGAAAAAATATAGTATAGATAGGATTTGGTGCTATCTGCAGTTTCAGGCATCCACTGGCCATCTTGGAACATATCCCCTGAGGATAAGGTGGGGAGGGAAGGGCTGCTCGCAATGTTTTGGACACACCTATAGCAAAACTTATTTTATCTGACAACCCTAAACAGAGATAGCTAAAGTTCTGTCCCATCTCCTAGGTTCTTAGGAGGATTAAATCAGATAAAGTGGAGGAAGGACCTAATAAAATATTAATAAGTAAAAGTGGTTTTTTTTTGTCTTCTCCCTAGGTTAAGGAATATGATATTGATGATTTTCAAAAAATATGTTGGTTGTTTTGAATAAACAACCTCAGTCACTCAGCATAAATAAATCTCAGTCACCCAGCATACTTCTGGTTCATTTTTCCCTACTGTCCATCTGGCTTAGCTATAGAGATGAAAAAAGAAAATAGTATTGGATGAAACATGATTAGAAAGGGAGATCTGCTTGAGGATATGGAAAAATTCATAAATTACAGTTCAGTCATACAATAGCTTCCATTAGCACAAAATACTGGCTTTATATTGGGCAGCTTCAGCTATTAGAAAGAATTCATTATATAAAGTTGAAAGGCCTACTACAAGCTGTATAGCTTGACCAAGTTGTGCTTTATGGCTCAGATCTGCAGAATGGTGATAGGCATTGAGTTGTTCGAAGGATTAACTAATAGATGTTAAAGTTCTTTGGAAATTGTGAAGTACAAAGTTGCTATTGCTCTCAGTCCACACAATTTAGAAAGTGAGGATTCTTGAGTCATGCAATAGCTCATTCTACAGTCAGACTTTCCTCAAAGGCATTTCAGTTTGTGGGGAAATCAATGAGTGTCATTTGCCCAGTAAAATGACTTCATCACTTACCAGGGTAATCTCTTAACCCCAATCCAGACATCAGGCAACCTATTTGTACATCCTCTTAAGATAGTTATGTCAATTTCAGTCCCTATTTGTTTTCTGAAGACTGTTCCTGCCTTGCTCCCCAAATGGCTATATTAGGAATATTGGGACCATAAGAAGAAATCTAAATATGTCATGTAAAACACAAACAGCTTTATATTCTCCTTCAGACTGTGATGCCCTCCTTACTCTAAACTTTTACCATTGTTCCTTCCAATCCACAAATGCTCCTCCTTAATGTACTAGCCCCGTGGTTGGCAAACTGCGGCTCGTGAGCCACATGGGGCTCTTTGGCCCCTTGAGTGTGGCTCTTCCACAAAATACCACATGTGGGCATGTATGTAGAGTGCGATTGAAACTTTGTGGCCCATGCGCAGAAGTCTGTATTTTGTGGAAGAGCCATACTCAAGGGGCCAAAGAGCCGCATGTGGCTCGCGAGCCGCAGTTTTCTGACCACTGTACTATCCTAATAACATAAAAAAATACATATATGCCACACCATTCTGAAATATATATATACATATATATATATATATATATATGCCATACCACTTTGCACACAGTTTTACATTTTTAGTAAAAAAATAACATTTAAAATTTGACTACTTTGGTCACATGTTTTTAATTCAATAGCCTTCAAACTTTTTTTTAAAGATCATTGTCAATGTCCCCACAAGAGTGACACAGTTGTTACAGTTGATGAACCGACATTGACACATCACTATCATCGAAGTCCATAGTTTACATTATTAGGGTTTACTCTTGGTGTTGTACATTCTATGAGTCTGGACAAAAGTATAATGACTTATATCTATAATTATAGTATCATACAGTGTCATTTCACTGTTCTAAAAATCCTTTATGCTCTACCTAGACAGCCCTGCTGCTCCCCCTCACCCATTTTTAATAAAGTAATTTTTCAGATCTTAAACTTTGTGTTTTCTTCCTAAAATGTTCTTATAAATACATCTGGCTTGCTCCTTTTTCTCTCCCATCTTTCCTTTTACTGCTTTCTCCTACTTCACACAAAAAAACTGATCTCTAACCCATCTTAAATTTTACTATGGTGCAATAGGCACAATTTGAGAGTGCATAGACCCTGAGTGAGAGTGCTATGACAGTCAGTATAGCACTGATGAACAATATTAAAAGGGCAACACCATATTTTATCCAGTGCTATTCAAAGTGTAATCATCCAGGGCTGGATAACATCAGCATCTCCTGGGAGCTTATTAGGCAAGCAAATTTTCAGCTCCATTCCAGATCTGCTGAGTCAGTCTCTGCAGGGTGGGACCAAGAAATCTGTATTAATAAGCTTCCAAGTGATTTTTTAAAAATATATATTTTTATTGATTTCAGAGAGGAAGGGAGAGGGAGAGATAGAAACATCAATGATTAGAGAGAATCATTGATCGGCTGCCTCCTGCACGCCCCCCACTGGGAACCGAGCCCGCAACCCAGGCATGTGACCTTAACTGGAATCGAACCCGCGACACTTCAGTCCGCAGACAGACACTCTATCCACTGAGCCAAGCCAGCTAGGGCCCAAGTGATTCTTTAAATAAAATTTTTTAAATTGATTTGAGAGAGAGAAAGGGGAAGGGAGACAGAGAAACATCAAATCCACAACCATGGCATATCAGCACGATGCTCTAACCAATGGAGCTATGTGGCCAGGGCCAAGTGACTCTTAATTGTTCTCAACTCTTAAAGTTTTAAAAGGATCATCTGGTAAAGAAACCCTAAGCAAAGGTATAGCATCTCTATATCTTAGGATTAAGAAGATGGTTGGCAGAGGGACATATATTTACAATTTTAATTGAAATAAAAAAGAAACTTAGGCCCTAGCTAGTTTTGCTCAATGGTTAGATTGTCAGTCTGCAGAATGACAGGTCTTGGGTTTGATTCCGGTCAAAGGCATATACTTATAGGCTCAATCCCCAGCCCTGGTTGGGGGTGCTTGTGGGAGGCAACCAATCAATGTGTTTCACATTGATGTTTCTCTATGTCTCTCCCTCTCCCTTCCACTCTCTCTCTAAAAAAAAAAAAAAAAAATCAATGGAAAAAATACCCTTGGGTGAGAATTAATGAAAAAACAAACAAACAAACAAAAAAACTTAGACTTTTTCTGACAGAAAGGAAGTCTGATTCAAGCTTACTGGTTTGTCCATGAACTGTGGCTTTGTCATTTCATGTATATTTCCACAAATTGAATGAGTTATAGCTATATTCAAAGGTTTTTATACACACACACACACACACACACACGCGCGCGCGCACACGCGCACACGCGCACACACACACACGTCTACAAAAGCTTTGTGTGGCTGTACAGTTTAAAGATTAAATGGAGGCTGAAACCTAGTTGTCCAGTTTCTTGGGATAAGTGGGAGCTGAAACACACACATCAGGCCTGTTTTTCAACCAAGAGGGGCACCTTTTTCTTTGCACAAGGGTACTGAGGGTTTGCCATCCCAAAATATGCCTTTTTGGATTATTATTTTAAGCTGGTTATTTTTAAAAAACAAAAGACTCAGAGAAAAAAACCACCACAAAAAACTGACTGTCTCCCCTTAACTGCCTAAAAGAATGTAGGTGGTCTCTCTCTCTCTCTGGCTCCTTCTTGGGGCCTTCACTTACAAACCCCATCCTACCCCTCTCCTGAGACAACTTCCTTTTACCTTCTTCCTCATCTTTTGCCTAAATGCTCTCAAGCTTATTCTCTGCTCTTGAGGGTTTTGTCACTTCATTGCTGGGGTGATGACAACACTTCCTGGCCTAACTAAATACACCAAATCCACACCTCACTTGCCTAACCTCAGAGCTACAGCAGTCTCATTTCCTGCCACCACAACCCCTCATCCAGTACTAGGAAGGATGCCTCAAAGCTATGCACTGCCACCTGGTGGCCTACTGCTGAAGAGACCTGGCAACACCAGGATGTTATTCGCAACAGCAACTGGCCTGAATGAAGGTGGATTCCAAAAGCACTAGAAGTGGGTGGAACCCACAGCGTTAGCTTCCTCTTCTTTGGTAATAGAGTTTTCTCTGGCTGAAAATATCTTCCCAAATCTATTTATTTCAAAATTATTTTCAGCTTTTGGACTTCAGTGAAAATGCCAATTTTCCTCTGATCCCCCAAGTTAGAGCACTTACTTTTAGAAAAACGAGATAGCGTACTGAAGTTCAGCATTCCATTTGTACCTCTTCTGGAGCTTCTTATTGCTTATTCCAAACTATTTCTTATCCTCTTAGAACAGTGGTTCTCAACCTTGGCTGCACATTAGAATCACCTGGGAATCTTTTTAAAATCCCGATTTCTGGGCCTCATCCTCCGGAAATTCTGTTTTTTTGTTATGGGGTGGGGCCATGCTGGGGTCCAATCCCAGCGGGTCCAGGGTTCCCCAAGGGTGTGGACAGAGTCGGCGAAGAAGGAATGACATGGAAACTGGTTTCAGTTCATCAGTATAGCGAGGTTCTCCCTCCAGGATCTCCAGCGAAGTTCTGGTTAGGAACTCCAACCAAGTTCTGGTCAGGATCTCCAACCAAGTTCTGGTGCCATGTTCTCTCACTAGGTTCTCCATCCAGCTTCTCCAGGTTCTCCTGCCAAGTTCTGTCACCAGGTTCTTTAGCCAGGTTCTATCCAGGTTCTTTTGCCATGTTCTGTCTAGGTTCTCCAGTGAAGTTCTGTAGCCAGGTTCTGTCCAGGATCTTTTGCCATGTTCTCTGGCTAGGTTCTGGTTAGGATCTGACGAGGATCTGATGAGGATCTGATGAGGATCTGATGAGGATCTGATGTGGAGCTGATGAGGATCTGACGTTTATTGTCTTGTTACATCCGTATTTATACCAGCCGATTTTAATCCTGTCAATTTCTATTCCAAAGGTTAGGGCGTTTCTTATCTCCATTCCAGGGAGTAAAGATTATGTAGCTTAACTACCCGCCTGGCACTTAATTAAGGAGTTGTATCCCCTCCCTAACCTCAGGGAAAAATTCCTACCTGGGGAAACAACCTTTCTCGGAGAGGTGACTTTGGTTAAAACACATAGCGCCAAGAAGGTGAGCAAACATATTAAGAACAGTATGCCATATATGCCAGGTCCCTTGAAACAGCGAGGATGGACCGGCTCCCGGCAGGGCCACAACATTAGTAACAAAGAAACCGAATTTCTGGAGGATGAGGCCCAGAAATCAGGATTTTAAAAAGATTCCCAGGTGATTCTAATGTGCAGCCAAGGTTGAGAACTACTGCTCTAGTCCTTCAAAAACTCAGCTCTTTTGAAGTAGATGGCATCAGAATATTGCAATCATCTGCTGATCTCCTGAGTCACTTCCCCTCATTCCCTGGAAATTTTAAAAACCTGATTCATTCTCTTAGTTATACCACTCCTACTGTTATCATTCTTGGTGACTTTGTCATCCATGAAAACAATTCATCCCATATGCTGGTCTCTCGGTCTCTTGTCCACTCATTTTCAATATCTTGTTTTGCAGTCAATCTCAGTAATTATTACCATGGTGACACCCTCACCCTGGTCATTAATAATAAATGCACTCCTCTAAAACCTCTACTTCTTGCATCTCACACTGATTATCACATCATTTCCAACAATTTAATAGAAGTAGGATCTCTAAGCTATTAACCATATAAAATTTTCACTGCCTATCACCCTTCTTCAGTTTTTTAAAAAAATATTTTGTATATTTTATTGATTTTTTACAGAGAGGAAGGGAGAGGGATAGAGTTAGAAACATCGATGAGAGAGAAACATTGATCAGCTGCCTCCTGCACACCCCCTACTGGGGGTGTACCCACAACCAAGGTACATGCCCTTGACCAGAATCGAACCTGGGACCCTTCAGTCTGCAGGCCGATGCTCTATCCACTGACCCAAACCGTTTAGGGCCCTTCTTCAGTTTTTACTTTTCATATCACCCAACTTAAATTCTTTGATTCATCACTCTAAACACTCATTTGCATATACTTGCAACTCCCTGGCATTTCTTTGCCTCTTGTTATATTCATTAGTAAAACCCAAGCCTCGTTAGATCCAGCTCAACTTACTCTGCTTGCACTCACTAAGTATATAACTAAATAAAATGTATCTGGAGAAAAATCCACAAATGCACTAACTGTTCTCACATTAAATTTAGATGATAATTTCCAGGGGATTCTCAGCAATGTTCTGAAAAGCTTTATTTTCTCAAATCAATTCACCACCTATTCTCCAAGAAGACATTTCACACCCTTTCTTCTCCTCAAATTTCCAATATCTCCTCTTTTTTTTCACTCTTTGCTGACAATCTTATTTCTTATTTCCTTTGAACACCTAGAGAGAGAAATTTTGCATATTCCTACTTCTAATTTGACTGAGTATTCACCAACTTATGTTCCCTCCTATTGAAATGGATAACTTGTCTCCTGTTCCCAACTCAACACCAGCCTCTCCACTAGAGAGCTGGATCCCTTTCCCTCTCACCTTACTCAAGAATTTTTACCTACCAATCACTGCAAGTGTACACGTCATAAGCAAAATACAGAGAAGAGCAAAGAAAGCCAAGCAAAGAAAGGAAAAGGAGCAGAATGAGGTTGAAGAAAGAACTTCTAGGTGATTGGGGGAAAAGGGAAAATATTCGTTAGAAATTTGTTTAGGGTCCAGGTGATGTGTGTATTTTTGTTATCACTTAATTTGTAATGTTTGTTTCAGAAGCAAATATTTATGTTGTATAAATTTCTGATTGCTCTTGATGTAGAGACTGATAGGGAAAGAATGATGGGTTTGATGTTTTTATCAAATCATCAGCTATGGAGAAATATTTTTTAGAAGTGTTAAAATAAATGTGCCTACTGTATATTTAAAATGCAAAGAAAAAAAGAATTTTGTCCTAAAAGTATCCCCCTTATATCATTAACATTTCCTTTATACCAAATCCATGCTATAATGTGTGCACAAGGTGTCCCCTTAAATAAAGACAAAATTCAGGAAAATTGATAGTTCTGGCATGGTGAGATTCTAGAGGAGACTATATAAGATTCTATTTCATAAGCAGAGTGGAAGGTATCAAGGTGTTCATTTTAAGAATTCTTTTTTTTTTTTTAAATATATTTTATTGATTTTTTACAGAGAGGAAGGGAGAGAGACAGAGAGTCAGAAACATCGACGAGAGAGAAACATCGACCAGCTGCCTCCCGCACATCCCCCACTGGGGATGTCCCCGCAACCCAGGCACATGCCCCCGACCTGAATCGAACCTGGGACCCTTCAGTCCACAGGCCGACGCTCTATCCACTGAGCCAAACCGGTTTCGGCTCATTTTAAGAATTCTTGCCTTTTTCACAAAAAATGGTGCTGAAAGCAAAGAAGGATGCCCCTGGCCTTTCCTAAAGTTAAAGTCAAAACAAAGGCTTTGAAGGTCAAGTAAGCAGTGCTGAAAGGGGTCTATACCCTGTGGTGAAGGCAGGCCCCAAATCCTCACATGCCTCATGAGAACAAGCTTGACTACTATGCTATCATCAGATTCCCCCTGACCACCAAGTCAGCTGTGAAGAAGACAGAAGGCAACACTTGTATTCATTATGAATGTCTAGACCAGTGGTTCTCAACCTGTGGGTTGCGACCCCTTTGGGGGTCGAACGACCCTTTCACAGGGGTCGCCTAAGACCATCGGAAAACACATATATAATAACATATTGTTTTTGTGATTAATCACTATGCTTTAATTATGTTCAATTTGTAACAATGAAATTGGGGGTCACCACAACATGAGGAACTGTATTAAAGGGTCGCAGCATTAGGAAGGTTGAGAACCACTGGTCTAGACCAACAAATACCACATCAGAAAGGTTGTGAAGAAGCTCTATTACAGCCCTGGCTTGTGTGGCTCAGTTAGTTGAGCATCATCCCATGCACCAAGAGGTCATAGGTTTGATTCCCAGTCAGGGCACATACCCAGGTTTCAGGCTCCATCCTTGGTCCTTGGTCCAGCATATAGCAAGCAACAGTGTTTCTCTCTCTCCCCCTTTCTCATCCTTCCTCTCTCCTAGACTCAGTGGAAGCATATTCTTGGGTGAGGATTAAAAATAAACCCAAAACACACACAAAAAAACCCACTATGACATTGATGTGGCTAATGTCAACATCCTTGATCAGGTTTGATGGAAAGAAGTCATATGTTCAACTGGCTCCTGACTGTAATGCTTTTTTAAAAATATATATATTTTATTGATTTTTTTACAGAGAGGAAGGGAGAGGGATAGAGAATTAGAAACATCGATGAGAGAGAAACATGATCAGCCGCCTCCTGCACACCTCCCACTGGGGATGTGCCTGCAACCAACGTACATGCCCTTGACTGGAATCGAACCTGGAAACTTTCAGTTCGAAGGCCAACGCTCTAACCACTGAGCCAAACCGGTTATGGCCTGACTATAATGCTTTTGATGTTATTAACAAAATTGAGATCATGTAAGTTGAGTCCAGCTGGCTCTTGCTCTTTCTTATAAGTACCGTGCGCTAACCGATTGCGCCACTGGAGCTCCTTGCTCTTTCTAAATGTAAATATTTCATCTACCTGGCTTGGGGCTGCCTCCCCAGCCTCATTCCTATCATTCTTCTTCATGTACCATACTCCTTCCTTGCTATTGTTTGAGTGGTATGTCAGCAAAATGCAGCCTACCATTTTATACTGCTATGTGTTTGTTGTTTTAACTTTTTTTATTTTGAAACGATTACAGATTCACATGTAGTTATAAGAAACAACGTAGAAATATTAGATAGGCATATAAATAATACAGAGATCCCACATACTCTTCACCTAGCTTTCCAATGGCAATATGTTGCACAACATAACCCAGTATCACAACCAGGAAATTGATATTGGTAAGTCTTCTCATTCTAATTTTACCAGTTTTATATGCACTCATTTATATGTGTGTTTAGTTCTATGCAAATTTTTAAAATATATTTTTTATTGATTTCAGAGAGGAAGGGAGAGAGAGAGAGAAACATCAATGATGAGAGAGAATCATTGATCGGCTGCCTTCTGCATGCCCCACCCCCTCCGGGGATCAAACCTGAAACCCAGGCATGTGCCCTTGGCCAGAAATGAACCCAGGACCCTTCAGTCCACAGGCCAATGCTCTATCCACTGAGCAAAACCAGCTAGGGCAGTTCAATGCAATTCTATCACATGTGTACATTCATTCATATCATGGTCAAGATACAAAACAGTTCTATCAGAAGGATACTTCAAAAAAACAAAACAAAAGGAAGATCTTTTGCATTTCCCTTTTATAGCCAGTCATCTCTCCCCCTATCCCAACTAGTGGCAATCATTAATCCTTTCTCCATCTCTGTGATTTTGTCATAAAAAAATGTTATATAGCCCTGGCCAGTGTGGCTCAGTTGGATAAGCGTAGTCCCATGCACCAAAAGGTTGCTGGTTTGATTCCTGGTTGGGGCACATGCCTGGATTGTGGACTTGATCCCCAATGGGGGTTGTGAAGGAGGCAACTGATCGATGTTTCTCTCACACATCGATGTTTCTCTCTCTCCCTCTATCTTCCCCCCTCTCTAAAATCAATTAAAATATTATAAAAATATTATATAAGTAGGATCTCTCTCAGTGTGGGCTGCTATAACACAATACCACCGACCAGTGATTTAACAACAGTTAATTCTCACAGTTCTGAAGGTTGGAAGTCCAAGATCAAGGTGCCAGCATGGTTGGGTTTGGTGAAGGTCCTTTTCCTGGTTTACAGACAGCCATTTTATCATTGTATCTTCACAAGGTGGAGAGAAAGCAAACTAGCTCTCTGGCCTCTTCGTACAAAGGCACTAATCTTACTCAAAAGGGCTCCACACTCATGACCTAATTACTTCCCAAAGGCCCCACCTCCAAATGCCATCACATTGGGGATTAGATTTAAATATATGAATTTGGGGGGCGGGGGGGACACAAACATTCAGTCCATAACAAAAGCATATCTACTCAGCTTAATTCCCTTGAGATCCATCCAAGTTGTTGTATGTATCAATAATTTGTTCTTTTTTAATGCTGAATAATACTCTATGGTATAAATGTACTATAGTTTGTTTTATCATTCATCTGTTAAAGGACAAGAGTTAGTTCTTTGCTATAACAAATAAAGCTGTTGTAGCCCTGGCCAGGTAGTTCAGTTGGTTAGAGAATCATTCTGATATGCTAAGGTTGCAGGTTCAATCCCTGGTCCCAGCACATACAAGAATCAACCAATGAATTAATCAATAAGTGGAACAAGAAATTGATGTTTTGTTCTCTCCCCAAGATCAGTAATTTTTTTTAAAAAAAGCTGCTATTAAGTCTCAATTACAAGTTTTTGTATGATTATGATTTTATTTTTCTGGGGATGATATGATAAGTGCATGATTTTTAAGAAATTGTTATATTCTTTACTAGAGTGACCATACCATTATACATTTCACCATTAATGTATGAAGTAGCTAGTCTATCTGTACCTTTGCCAGCAAATGGGGTTATCATTTTTCATTTTAGGAATTCTGATAGGTATGTAGTTATGCTTATTGCGGTTTGATTTTGCATTTCCCTAGTAGCTAATATTGAACATCTTTTCATGTGCTTATTTGTCATCTGTGTATCTTCTTCAGTGAAATTTCTGTTCATGTCTTTTGCCCATTTTTTTTTAACTACTGAGATTTTTAAATAACAGTTTTATTAAGACATAACTCACATACTATACAATTCACCATTTAAAGTGTACATACAATTCAGTGGTTTTTCTTTTAGTATATTTACAGAGTTGTGTAACCACCACCACAATCAATTCTGGAACAATTTTGTACCATACCATTAGCAGGCACTCTCCAATTTCCCCCAAATTCCCAGCCCTAGGCAACCACTAATTTACTTTAAAAACAACAACAAAACTTCATCTGAGCATATGTTCTTACTGGTTTCAGAGAAAGGGAGGGAAAAAGGGAGAGAGGGAGGAGGGAAAGAGGAAGAGGGAGAGGGAGGGACAGAGAGAGAGAGAGAGAGACCATATGGCCCACAAAGCCTAAAATATATACTATCTGGATCTTGACAGAAGAGTTTGTGGACCACTTCCTCTAATCTGATAAGCCTCGAGGCCTTTACATGTGTTGTCCCCTCTGTCTGAAATACTTTCCTTAGATCTTCTCATGGCTGGGTTATTATTTTTATTCTGGTTTCTGCTCACACTCACCTTAGAGAGGCCTTCCCTGACCACATAATTTAGAATATTCAACCCTCCCCCAAATCCTACCATTTGTGTGCTTACCTTGCTTTAATTTTCTTCATAGAATTTATCACTTCTTTCACTAGACTATAAGATCCATGAAGGTATTCCCTGGTACAAATAGAGCCTGTCTTATAATAGCACTCAAGAAATATTTGAATGAATGAATGTGTCATAGAGAACTATCACACCTTTCCAGATAAAATAATCCTATTTATTTCCCCATGTTATTTTTATTAGAGAAACAGAACTTGAATAAAAAAAAATGTCTGATTCCCAAATGTCTGATTTGTAGAAGTGACAGTTGTCATTTACCTCCATGATATTCCCTAACATATCAAAATGAGATATTACACAGGGCTAGAGAGCAAGAATGATTGAAAGCATTTAGATTTGGCCTGGCTGGCATGGCTCAGTGGTTGAGTGTTGACCTATGAACCAGGAGGTCATGGTTAGATTCCCGGTCAGGGCACATGCCTAGGTTGCAGGTTCAATCCCCAGTGTGGGGTGTGCAGGAGGCAGCTGATAGATGATTCTCTCTCATCCTTGATGTTTCATCTCTCTCTCCTCTTCCTTCCTCTCTGAAATCAATAAAAATACATTAAAAAAAGAAAAAATATTTAGATTTGTTTTCTAACTCTGTATTCCTTTCTGATCTCCTCTTGAACTTGAACTGAAACAATGAGTGAATGATAATGTGGGTTATCTTTTTCACATTATAATTGACTGCTCCTGATTCTTTGAGTTCTGAACCTCTTGATCTGTCTACTAGGGAAACAAGGTAGAACAGAGGAAAGGAAACAGAACTTTGATATAAAAAAATTGTCATAGGTCAGCTCTAGCACTCACTAGTTATCTGACCTTAATACCTTATGTCAAGATCTTAAACCTTGATTTCAAATATCTGGCTCACAAACCAATGTATGTAAATAATAATAAATTCCAAATTATTGAACATCTTTTATGTGTAAATATGAGATAATAGATAATAGATATATTAGTCTCTGCATCACCTGCCTCAAGCTCCTAAAATCCTTGTAATTTCCTGTGATCAGAACACTAGGAGCATCTATTATTTTCATATTTGTCTTTGATCCCATCCCTGACACAGGGCCCCTAAAATCCTTATAAATTTCCAAGTGAGGAAAGCATGAGGACCATCTTTTGTTGTAAGGAGGTGACTCTGGGTGGGCTCCTGGATGGCTCCTAGATGGGGGCTGATCACCAGAAAAACCAAGCTATGATTATTAGAAGCTTGGAATTTTTAGCCCTGCTGCCTATCCTCCAGAGAAGAGGGGTTGGATATGCAGTAAATAATTGATCATGCCTACATGAGAAAGCATCCATTAAATCCCAATAGTATGGGGTTCAGAGAGCTTCCAGTGAACATATCCACACCAGGAGTGTTGACATATCTCAGCTCCAAGGGGACAGCAGCTCCTTCCAGACCTCGCCCTAGGTATCTCTTCAACTGGCTGTTCATCTGTATCCTTTATCATAATCCTTAATAAACTGGAAAATATAAGTGTTCCCCTGAGTTCTGTGAGCCTCTCTAGCAAATTAAGAAAACCCAAGGAGGGGGTCGTTGAAACCTCCAATCTTTAGCTGGTTGATCAAAAAGAAGCATACGTGATAACATGAACTTGTGCCCGGCATCTGCAGCATGCACATGGGGCAGGGGCGGGGATTGAAGGGTGAAGGGGAAGAAGTTCTGTGGGATTGAGCCCTTGACCAATGGGATCTGACACTATCTCTGAGTGAATAGTGTCAGAATTGAATTACATTGCAAGACACCCAGCTGGTGTCACAGAGAATTGCTTGGTGTGGGGAAAGACCTCCACACATTGGATAAGAAGTAAAGTATTTTGTGTTAGTAAAGGAGACTCACAGGAGAGAAACACAATAGGGAGCACTTGGTTTTTCCCTTCATAAGGAAAAAATTTTGAGTTTCTTCCTTTACACCAAATATTTTGCTAAGTGCTTAGAATACAGAGGTGGACAAAAGTAAGTTGATAGTTGTTTGTATGGAAAATAATACAATAATTAATACAAAATAATCTATTTTGCATACTCACAACTGTAAATCTACTTTTGCCCACCCCCGTATATTATTTACACTAATAAAAGAGAAACATGCAAATTGGTGTCACTCTGCTATGCCCACCAGCCAATCAGAGCGACCATGCAAATTAACCCAACAAAGATGGTGGTTAATTTGCATATGCAGGTGCAAAGCAAAGACTGAAGGCTCCAGCTGGAGTGAAGACTGAAGACTGAAGCCAAGTCTCACTGCAGCTGCAGCGGAGAAGCCAAGCCTTGCTGCGGCTGCAGGGGAGAAGCCTGGCCTCGAGGCTTGGCTTCTCCACTGTGGTCAGACCAAAGGCCTGGGTCCCGGGTGCCGGAGGAAAACTGGTGTCAGCAGCCAGGGGAAGGAAGGCCTATTGTGCGAATCTTCGTGCAATGGGCTTCTAGTCTAATTTAATTGTTACAATTGCTACAAAGATAAATGTCACCCAAAAAGCTAATTACAGTGTCTGATTAATAGGTATGAAATAGGACAAATTTTCACAGCCATTTGTATCTGGGTTTGTCAAAATAACCTCGTCAAAAAGTAAATTCACTGTTTTTATTTATTTTTATTTTTTAAAAATACATTTTATTGATTTTTTTACAGAGAGGAAGGGAGAGGGAGAAGGATAGAGAGTTAGAAACATCGATGAGAGAGAAACATCAACAGCTATCTCCTGCACCACTCCCTACTGGGGATGTGCCCGCAACCAAGGTACATCCCCTTGACAGAATCGAACCCGGGGCCCTTCAGTCCATAGGCTGATGCTCTATCTACTGAGCCAAACCGGTTAGGGCAAATTCACTATTTTTAATGCCAGTAACAACAGCAACAATCATCTTAACTTTTACTTATCCTTAATTCCCACCAAAAGTCAGGGCACTATGTCCTTTAATTTCTGTATTATTGGGATGTTTCACAGGCTTTTAAAATAAAACAATGATATATTTTAATAATGATAAGGTTGGCATAATTAGGAAGCTCACAAATAACAGAGATATATGATTTTTGAAATGAAAAACAAAATAATTCCTATTCTTAAGTAGTTACATCTAATTAGTAAATAAAAATGCAGCAGGGGGAGCTCCGGAGTAGCTAGGGAACACGGTGGCTTTGCTCTTGATTGGTAGAGGAGAGAACACGTTTTAAAAGGGACCACTGACTAATTTCTGTTTCCTATCTCGCTCTTTCTGTGCTTCCCCTAAAAGTCTTCCTAAAACAGTCTTAATAATTGCCACTCAAAAGTATCACCTTTAAAAGTGTGTTGACTCTTTAGATTTTTAAAAGATGCATCGTTTGCATTTTGGAAAATGTGTTAAGGAAGAGCCATTATACCCTCTGCTTTTCCCCCTTGCTCTGCTTCTCCTAGTATGGACTGTTAAAAAGTTCAGGAAAAAGACTGGCAGTCTGAAATGACAGTCATTCGAGATACCAGTGAATTCTCAAAGAAAAGTTCATTTAAAGTCTTTCTCGGTATGATCATATTATGTTGGTAAACCTTTGATTTCAGGCAATACATGATTTAGCTACCAGATGATGCCTACCCTGCCCCTCTATCATTCCAAAAGCTCATATATTTCTTAAAAACACCTTTCTGTGGCTCTTCATCACAATGTTGTGCAAGTTACATGACTCACACTCTAGACCAGGGTCCTCAAACTTTTTAAACAGGGGGCCAGTTCACTGTCCCTCAGGACCATTGGAGGGCCGGACTACAGCTTAAAAAAAAAACTATGAACAAATTCCTATGCACACTGCACATATCTTATTTTGAAGTAAAAAAACAAAACAAAACGGGAACAAATACAATATTTGTATTTGCATGTGGCCCGCGGGCCGTAGTTTGAGGACCCCTGCTCTAGACTCTGCTCTATAGAAATCGTTATCATTGCGCACATTCATATACCACTCATATGCCATGGCTCTTTTCAGGGAGATTGCCTCAAGACCACTTGTGCATAAATTAACTGAGGCCAGTCTGCAGTTCACAGTGCTGAACGCGGTTAGTCATTCTTATCATGCTTGATAACATTACAGCACAAAATGCCACACATGGCTAGTACTAACTAATTAAAAGTGAATAGCAGTGTGGGAAGGTACATAGTCTCTTGGCTGCAATAGTCTTATGTGTATGTCATACATTGTTCAAGACAACAAACGTTTAGGGAAGGGTTCGATATTGTGATTATTAACATAACCATGTCGAAACAATTTGATTCCAATCTGCCATACGTTCTTAATACTCACATCCTGTTTGGACCTCTCCATTTCTCTGCTATACTAAGAATGGACTCTCCCTCCAATTCCTCTTCCAGGTACTGCTGCCTGTAAATTGCAATTAGCCAGTTACTTATTTGCTCCACTTACTCCTCTTAGGAGGCTGTGACTTAGCCCCCTAACCAATGGGCACACCAATAAATACTTGTGGAAGAAGGTAAAACCTCATACAACTAACTCTAATGTTGTCTGAGACGAACTCAATTCTCAGGTCCTCAACAAATCTCTTTCCACTTGTTCAGTAGCCAATGCAAATAATGTTATCAAGTTAAGGGTTCTGGGGAAACAAAAGAGCTGAATATGTTGAAAACAGAACCTCTACATTGAGTCATTGCTCTTTCATCAACTAGCCCAGTCTCCCCATTAGCAAAATGAACAGGGATCGAATTATGTGATCCTGCTGATATAAAATTCTGCAATTTAATGTGGCTTATTTTGCCATATAAAATTTAAAACATTTTATATAAGCCATCTCCTCCTTGCTTCACCTTAGCCTCTACCACCTCAGTGAGCGGCAGGGTGTGGGAAATGGTGATTCTGCTTAACTAGGTATCAAGTCTGAGTGTGTTTCCTTCCTCTGTCAGCTCCCCTGGCTTGGGTGGGGAGCTCTGAGGATCTGCTGAGATGCTGTATGTTGAAGCACTGGTATTACTTCCTGAGTTTATTTGGAGGAGGAGAATCAGGACAGACTATTCCTTAGCCTCCCTATTACCATTTCCTTTTCCTCATTTGGGAAAAACAAACAAACGCCCCAAGTTCCCACATCTCTTTTAACTCAAATACCCCCCCCCCTTTTTTTTTTAAAGGGAGAGGTTACTTAGTGATCTGTAACATGAACTCAGATGAAGTCTTCATGAAAACCAATGGACATGACAAATGTAGTCAACATATTTAAACGGGGACAACATGAATAACAGTATTTTGCCAGAAGCACGGGGGCTTACCCCCCTTCTCTCACAGTTCAGCACTGAATGAAGGGATGATTTCCATCTGGCAAAAGCCTACAAAGCTGACCTCACTGCATCGCACTTACACTCCTGGTGGACGGACACCTCTGAAGGCCACCGCAGTGCTCTCTCCCCTGGTCCGGTTCCCTCCTACTCACCCCCCTCGGGTCTCCGGTGGAGAGGACTTCTCAGACCCTCCTCCTCCTCCCCCCACGGCAATACCCCCGCCCCCCCTTCCCTGCTGCATCTTCCCTTCCGAAGCGGTGGCTCTGCCAGGCACGTTATGAGCCACCCATGCATCTTCCCTTGCTGGTCAGCTCCAGGAAGGCGGGGCCAGAGCCCACCTCCTCCCCGTGGGGACCCCCGCGCCCAGAGCAGAGCTGGGGGCCCAGCAGGGGCTCCGGAACGAAATATTCTGACACCCCGAGGCTCCGGGCCAGTGTCTCCAGAGCCGCAGGACCCCCTCTCCCTGAGCTCAGCCCCCGACGCAGGCACCACCCACCTCCGCCCGAGCCCGGCTCGGAGGCTCGGAGGCTCGGAGGCTCGGAGGCTCGGAGGCTCGGAGGCTCGGAGGCTCGGAGGCTCGGCCTCCCGCCGGCGGGCCCCCGGGCAGCGCAGCGCACCCACCACCCGACCGCAGGGCCCCGCGGCGCCGCTCAACCGCCCCCTCGGGGCCGCCCGCACCTGCGCCGGGTCCAGGCCGCCGCCGGGAGACACAGCGACGGCGCCCTGCGCTCCGGCTGCCCGTTGAGCAGCCGTTAGGCCCCGCGCTGCTCCGAAAGGCCAAGGTTCAGTTCGAACGATCCGTTGACCTGGAGGAAAAACGTGACTCGGTTTATCCGCGCCCTCCGTTAGCCGCACGCATGCGCCCCGCGCGGCGGAGCGAGGTGCGGCTCGCGCCCCCCACCCCCGTCCTCCCCCCGCCCCCCACCTCGCACCTTCACACCCAACTGCCCCGCGGGCCTCCCGTCCTAGGAACCCTTTATGGGGAAGCGGTTCTGGCCCCCCCAACCCCCGTAAAGAGGGGGTGCATGTCTGCTTTAGCAGATACCCGCCCCCCTCGCCGCCTCCCGGGTCGCTGCGGGGTCTGCCCCGGTCGGTCGGGCTGAGAAGGCCAAGGGCAACTGCGGGTGGTCCTTTGGCCCCAGTCGCTCTTTGGTGATGAGAACCCAGTGCCTGTCCCTCCACCTCCGGGAAAGGGCTCTGGGGTTTGGGGGTTGGGAGTATAAAGGCCCCGCCGCCTGGAGCGCCCCAACAGAGCGCAGGGGTGTTTTCAATGGATCGTTCTCCTCTGAACCCAATTATTTGGAGCCCCACCCAGGGAGCCTGGCCTTCTCGGTAAAGGGTTGAGTCAATAGTGACAAGGTTTTTGAAGGGAGAGAGAGAAACATGAATGATGAGAGGGAATCATTGATCCGCTGCCTCCTGCACGCCCCACACTGGGGGTCAAGCCCACAGCCCCGGCAGGTGCCCTGACCGGGAATTGAACCGGGACCTCCTGGTTCATAGGTCGGAGCTCAACCACTGAGCTATGCCAGCTGGGCTGCATTGCTTTTGCCTGAGCTCCAAGGGCCCGTCTTTAGCGCCTGTAACTTGTTTCCTGAGCCTATGCAGCCCAGCCGGCTCACGTCTACTACCTTTCTAACTTTCTAAATAAATTTTATTATTTGGAAAAAAAAAACCATATTGAATGATTCCATTTCTATAAAGGTCAAAAACAGGCAAACTAATCTATGTTGTCATAAGTGTAGATTGTAGTTACCCTTTGGGCTGCTGTGACTGGGAAGGGACATCAGGGCTTCTGAGGTGTGTTCTGGGATTAGGTCTGGGTGCTGCTAGCTTTGTAAAAACAATCATCCAATGAGACATTTTCCCATATATCTTTTACTTTAAGAAGTTTTTAAGAAAAAAAACAAACCTGAAGTATTAATTTGTCCTAGTTACGCACTATTCAAGATATATTTGTTTTATTTTATTTTATTGTTACCTTTTTATTTTATTTATTTTTTTAAAATATACTTTATTGATTTTTTACAGAGAGGAAGGGAGAGAGAGAGAGAGTTAGAAACATCGATGAGCGAGAAACACCGACCAGCTGCCTCCTGTACACCTACTGGGATGTGCCCGCAACCCAGGTACATGCCCTTGACTGGAATCGAACCTGGGACCTTTCAGTCCGCAGGCCGACGCTCTATCCACTGAGCGAAACCGGTTTTGGCTTTTTTGTTACCTTTTTAAAAAATTCTCACCTGAGGATATTTTCCCATTGATTTTTGGAGAGAGTGGAAGAGAGAGGAGAAGACAGAGAGAAATATTGATGTGGGAGAAACACGTTGGCTGGTTGCCTTCTCCATGCGCTCTGACCAGGGCCGGAGGCGGGGAGGAGCCTGCAACTGCGGCCTTCAGTCCGCAGGCGGATGCTCTATCCACTGAGTCAAACCAGCGAGGGCAACATAAATTCATTTTATAATCATGATATTTAAGGCACTGACAGGCACCATGGAGTCCTGGAAAGATGTTTGTGCTTTCAGGAGTTCGTAATTGAAGAGGTGGCACAAACATAAAAGGCATTGCTTGGGCATAGTGTTTGATACTATGCTAATTGTTAAGGAAGTCCAAAATAATTACTTTGGAAGAAAGTTGGGAAAAGAATGTGCATCTAGGCAGAGTTTCTGAGTTAGAAGGGATTTATTTACTTACTTATTTACTTATCCTCACATGAGGATATTTTTTCCATTGATTTTTAGAGAGGGTGGAAGGTAGGGAGAAAGGGGGAGAGAGAGATAAAAAAAAAACACATCGATGTGTGTGAGAGAGAGACACATTGATTGGTTGCCAGAGTTCAAACCTGCAACCCAGGTACATGCTCTGGACCGGGAATCAAACCAATGACCCTTTAATGGCGCTCTAACTATAGAGCAACACCAGCCAGGGCAAGTTTATCCAGTTTTTAAATTCTGAGATTCTAACCTTCCCACCTTTTTGGTGTTACAAATGTTACTTCTTTTATGAAATGATGGTTATAGTAAATAGTAACTGGTAATGTCCTTAATGTGACAATATAAAAAATTCTCTGCTCCCCTTAAGTCACAATTGGTTTATAAAATGAAAAAGTCTGAAACAGACTTTTGTTTCATTCTTGTGCTGCTCCTGGCTCAGAATCCTTTCTCTCTACTTATTACCAAGGAAATTTTAAAAAAATGTAAATTCATAAACACTTGTGATGGGTATGGCTGACTTACATACTATCTCCTTTTTATATAACTTGTTAAACTGCAAAGGCTGGAAATCTAAAAACGGTTTTCCAGATTTTATTGCACCTAGGAGTGAGTCTAGTAAATTTTCATGTATCAATAATTTGCACACCCAAGAGACTTGGAAAGTAGAAGTGAGGCAGGGGCCATCTCCTGGCTGCTTTGGCTGTTGCTGGCCAGCACGGTCATGGGATGTTGGGTTTTCTGCAGCAGTGCCCAGCATCCCTTCACCAGGCAACAGCCAATTCCTGGATCATAACTAGGGCAATATGATTTTTTTGTGTTTTGGATCCTCACCTGGGGATATGTGTGTTGATTTTAGAAAGAGGAGAGAAAGAGAGAGAGAGAGAGAGAGAGAGAGAGAGAGAGAGAGAGAGACATTGATTCCTTATGTGACTGTACTGGGGATGGAACCTGAAACCTAGATATGTGTCCTGACAAAGTGCACTTTTCTCTCATGAACACAATTGAAAAATTTCTTTTTTTGTTCTAAACCCTCCCTCAAGGATGTGCTTCTTTCTTTTCGTTTTTTGTTTGTTTGATTGTTTGTTTTTTACAAGCAGTAATAAACACTTTATTATAACTTTACAACATACAAATAGCTTGGGTCAAATCTGTGCTTTCTGGCAGCTGGCATGTCTCCGCCCTTGCAGGCACCTGCCGTCCTTCACATTGCACTGTTCCTTGGGTGGCTCTGGCCCTGGGGCGCGGTGGTTAGAAATTGGAGAGAGAAGGGCCAGGCAGCCCAGTTCCACCTCCTCATGTAGTGGCCTGTGCCTGTCATCTGCTGGGGGTGCGGCCGGTGAGGAAGGACCGCTCCTCAGGGGTGAGGCCAGCAAAGAAGGGGTGTAGCAGGGCCTCCGCCAGGGTGATGCGCTGGGCAGGGTCAAACTCTAACATCCTCCTCATCAGGTCAAACAGCTGCACGTGCTCCAGGGAGTCTTGGAGCATGTAGCTCTTCAGAGGTGTGTAGTTCTCCATCACATACTGGACATCAGAGCTGTCCTCATGCCAAACCAGGGCCCCTTTGTAAAAATATTGCTGCTTCCTGGTACGCTGGATCATGTGTGATGGGATGGGCCCTAGGATCTTCTCCATCATCACCAAATGCTCTGGGTCTTCGAAGGTCTGGAAAAGTACGAAGCCCCGGTAGTACTCGAAGAGAATGCAGCCAATGCTCCAGACGTCACAGGGCTGTGCCCAGCCCAGCTCAAGGATCACCTCAGGTGGGCGGTAATAACGAGTGGCCACAATGGTGGTGTGATGCTGATGGTCAAAGGTAGCACCGCCGAAGTCAGCAACTCGGATGCTGGTGTCCTTCACTGACTTCTCCTCACAGCCCGTGTGCTCATTGTAGAGCGTTTCAAACTCAGAATTGACAAACAGGATGTTCTCTGGCTTCAAGTCTGTGTGGGTCAGTTGGTTTTCATGTAGAAATCTCAGGGCGTGGCAGAGCTGGTAGGCCATGTGCCGCACCTGCGGTAGGGGGTAAGGCTGGAAATCGTTCTCCTTCAGGAACTCAAAGGTGTTCTTGCCCAGGAGCTCAAAGGCGATGCACACGTGACCGTGGAAGTTAAACCAGTCGTACATCCAGACGCACAAGAACTGGTTCTCTGGGTCCTTTTCCTTGATTTTTTGGAGAGCATTGATTTCCAGTCGGGCAGCCTTCCGGTACTTGTCCACGTTGCGAATGATCTTCAGGGCAACCGGAGACTTCCCTCTGGCATGGTCCACGCACTCCACCACCTTGCCAAAGGTGCCTTTGCCCAGGTCCCCCACAATCTCATATCGCTCTTGGAGCCAATCGCCCACCCGGCACACCAGGTGGCCCTGCTTGTCATCATCCACGCTCCGGCGGCTGCACTTACTGCTCTGTTGGCTTCTCGAGGACGCACTGCTACCAGACTTGGGGCGGCGTCTGTGGCAGTGGCAATGGTGGGCATGGTTGCGAGTCCGGTACGGCTCCCTATCCCGGGACCGTCGACGGAGATGGGAACGTGACGACCCATAGTAGTCTTCTCCAAAAGATGGGCTCTGCTCCTCACATCGGTATGTGGCGCTATCACTGCGCTTGCGGTACCGCCTCTGGTAGGGTAAGCGGTCATGGTTTCTGGACCGAGATCTCCAGGGTGGAGGCTCCCATCGAGATGGGTATTGCAGTCTGCCTTCGTGCTCCCGATTGTAAGGCCTCCTTCTCTTCCATCTGTAGCTCAGGTACGGGTCTGGCTCGGGGGAGAGGTATCGCTTACAGTGATGCATCGTCTCCCAGGCTCAGGCGGTGGCGGCGACTAGCAACCGCCTGCCTTTTAAATATGCCCTATCCCAGTCTGGATTCCTTTTCGAGGTACGTGTCTCTCTGGCGGGCGCAGAGCAGGCCCTCAGGAACACACAGGTCTTCCCTCACTCTGGCCCTGCGAACCCACTCGGTCGGATCTCTGGACTCACCAGGAGCAGACGGCTCTTGTCCGGTTCCTAGCTCCGAAAGCGAAAGGAGAACCTCCCACAATGCTCTCCCTAGACAGTCTGGCACAGGACTGCGGGAGCCATTCCCTGACCCTGGTATATATAGGCCATTACCAGGACGGGGTTATTAACCACGCCTACCAAAGTCCAGTGGCTCCGCCCCACGGAGGAGGGATGAACCACAGAGTAAGAGGATTTTCAGTGCTTTCCTGAAGCCAGAGAGGATTAAGTGTTAAGAAGCACCATCTAATTCGCCCCTGGTATTCTCTCTCCATCCTGCCACCATTTATATATTTACTTATTTTCTTTTTTTAAAAATAATTAAATCTTTATTGTTCAGATTATTACATTTGTTCCTCTTTTTTCCCCCCATAACTCCTCTCCTCCCAGTTCCCACCCCACCCCCCGCCCTCACTCGCCACCCACTGTCCTCATCCATAGGTGCATGATTTTTGTCCAGTCTCTTACCGCATCTTCCACACCCCTTTCCCACCCAAGCAGAGTCACTCCATTCCCTTTCTATGTCCCTGATTCTATTATAATCACTAGTTCATACTGTTCATCAGATTATTTATTCACTTGATTCTTAGATTCACTTGTTGATAGATGCGTATTTGTTGTTCATAATTTGTATCTTTACCTTTTTCTTCTTCTTTCTCTTCTTAAAGGATACCTTTCAGCATTTCATTTAATACTGGTTTGGTGGTGATGAACTCCTTTAGCTTTTCCTTATTTGTGAAGCTCTTTATCTGACCTTCACTTCTGAATGATAGCTTTGCTGGATAAAGTAATCTTGGTTGTAGGTTCTTGGCATTCATCACTTTGAATATTTCTTGCCACTCCCTTCTCGCCTGCAAAGTTTCTGTTGAGAAATCAGCTGACAGTCGTATGGGTATTCCCTTGTAGGTAACTGATTTTCTTTCTCTTGCTGCTTTTAAGATTCTCTCTTTGTCTTTTGCTCTTGGCATTTTAATTATGATGTGTCTTGGTGTGGTTGTCTTTGGATTCCTTTTGTTTGGGGTTCTCTGCGCTTCCTGGACTTGTAAATCTATTTCTTTCACCAAGTAGGAGAAGTTTTCTGTCATTATTTCTTCAAATAGGTTTTCAATATCTTGCTCTCTCTCTTCTTCTGGCATACCTATAATTCTGATGTTGGTACGCTTGTAGCTGTCCCAGAGGCTCCTTACACTATCTTCATATTTTCGAATTCTTTTTTCATTTTGCTTTTCTGGTTGGGTGTTTTTTGCTTCTTCGCATTTCAAATCTTTGACTTGATTTTTGTGCTCCTCTGGTCTGCTGTTGAGAGTCTGTATAATATTCTTTATTTCAGTCAGTGTATGCTTACTTTCTAGTTGGTCCTTTATCACACCATCGAGGGTCTCATTAGATTTCCTGTACATCTCATCAAGTTTATCGACAGCCTCTAGAAGCCTCTTGAGAGACCTCAAAAGTGTGGTTTTGAATTCTATATCCAGTAGCCTGCTTTCCTCCAGTTCTGTTCTTTGTGGCCTGTTTCTTTGTCTCGGCATTTTTTTATGCTTCCCTGTGTCGATAGAGTGGCTTTCCGTGTTAAGTGTCCCAATTACCTGAGGTAGACACTCTTGGTGCACCCCCTTATGGTCTCTGTGAGCAGTCTTGTTTGTTGTAGGTAATTACTACTTGACCTCCAGGCCAACTGGCTGTGAGAATCAGCTGTGTTTGCAGTGGGAGAACTTCTGTCCTCTAGGGAGGTGCTAATCGAGCCTTTGCCTGAGGCTATCCAGCAAATGGCTCTGTGCAGGGCTTGGGCGGGGCAGGTCCCACGGGATCAACAGGACGGAGGAGGGAGCAGTTATGGCTGCTCTCAGTCCATCCCCAGGGGCTCTGCCTCTCTGTCCCAGCAACCGCTGCAAACCTCGGAGGGACCGAAGCCAGACAGTCCCGCTTCTCACATTTCAGTCTGGGTCCCTAGAGACTTACCCGGATCTGGAGCTCAGAGTCTGAGGCTCCCTCTAAATTGAAACAGACAACCACACCCTCAGCCACCAGCCCGCGCTAGGCACACTCCGCACCTTAGTATTTTACTTCAGCACTGCGCCTGCTCTGATTCTCGGTTCCTCCTAGTTGTAGAACTTCCACTCAGCCAGCCTTCCTGTGGTTCTGGATGATGTCCGTTCCGTCTTTTAGTTGTATTTTTGAAGTGGTTGTTCGAGGCAGCAAACTCCAGTGTTAACCTATGCCGCCATATTGGTTTCTCAGGAGAACTCTTTAAGATCCTCTTTTGTTGGGGTCCAGCCCAAGCAGGTCCAGGGGTTCCCAAAGGTGTGGACGGAGTCGGCGAAGAAGGAATGACACCGAGGCAGCATTCAGTTGATCAGCACAGCGAGGTTCTCTCTACTTATTTTCTTGAATTCTTTATTAGTTAAGGTATTACAAATGTGTCCTCATCCCCCCCCATTAGACCCCCATGCAACCCCCCCTCATTTTTTAAAAATACATTTCTATTGATTTGAGAGAGGTAGACAGAGGGAGAGAGAGACATAGAAACATCAATGATGAGAAAGAATCATTGATTTGCTGCCTCCTGCATACCCCCCAGGGGGATGGAGCCCACAGCCCTCATGTTCGTCTTGACGGGAATCCAACCAGTGACCTCTTGGTTCATAAGTCTGCACTTAAACACTGAGCCATGCCGACCAGGCATTTATTTTCATTTAAATCTCTAGGGTTGAGCCCTATCGGGTTTGGTTCAGTGAATAGAACCTCAGCCTGCAGACCTAAGGGTTGGGGTTTCATTGCATTCAAGGGCACCTAGCTTGGTACTGACAGTGATTAACTACCCACCTGGCATTTAGTTAAGGGGTCTTCTTCCCTTCCTGACTTCTGGGAAAAAGCCCTACCTGGAGAAACAACCTTTCTTGGAGAGGTGACCTTGGTTAAAACACATAGTGCCAAGAAGGTGAGCAAACATATTAAGAACAGTTTGCCATAGATGCCAGGTCCCTTGAAACATATGCTGTGCAGATATTTCTTCCCTGCAGCGACTGTGTCAAGCAGCAAGGATGGACCTGCTTCCGGCAATCTCCCTGTGAATGTCACCATGTATCACCAGCCCCTGGCTAAAGTTGTTAAATAACTAAATACTGACCTGGTCTCCGGGTCTCCATTAGGGACTGAGTGACTTTGGACCACCTGCTTATACTGTGGGTGGCTCTCTCGAGGCCAATAAAGGAAGATCCAATCAATCTGGTTCTAACCTCACCCCTGTCCTCCTATACACACACACTCTCACTTCTCTCCACCTGTACACAAACCCGGCCTCACTGAGACAGAAGGGCAGGTAGTCCACATGCACTTTCTGACCAGCACCGGGATGCGATTGTCACCCCCTTCGTTCAGGTTGACATCCTGGTTCCTGAAATTTTAGCAAAAGCATTTGATGCCTCAGGAAGGCTCCGAACCATGATGCAAGCATGTGCCCTAAAATAACCTGAATCCGAATGAGCATTCCCTGGCAAAGTGCCCACTGGGCCCTTCCAGGGCTGCTGCACAGAAAGCGAGGTTTTTACTGCCCATGGCTCTGGGCCACTCTGTGCAGCGGGTGTTGGAGGACCTTTGCCTTGGCTTTACCCCATACAAATGTTTCCGTTCCTGACTCCTCGGGGCTTAGATCTGGATGTCTAACATTTGATAGGGCATTTAGGTGACTGAAGGTTCGGACGGGGGACAGGAACACATAATTAACCGCTTGTGTTTGAAAAGAAGCCAATCGCGAGTGTGGGTTCCCTTTAGAGGTACATGTCTGTCAGCAGGGCACTGCTCAGGTGCTCAGGAACCCACAGGTCTTCCTCACTGTGGCCTCCCGCACCCACTTGTTCCCATCTCCGGTATCACCAGCAGCAGATGGCTCTTCTCCGTTCTGAAATGCCAAAAGGGAAAGCTGAAACTCCCACAAGGATCTCTCTACACATTGTGGCACAGGACTCCAGGATGTGTTTCTCACTGATTTCGGAGAGAGAGAGAGAGAGAGAGAGAGAGAGAGAGAGAGAGAGAGAGAGATTCCTTATATGACTGTACTGGGGATGGAACCTGAAACCTAGATATGTGTCCTGACAAAGTGCACTTTTCTCTCATGAACACAATTGAAAATTTTCTTTTTTTTTTCTAAACCCTCCCTCAAGGATGTGCTTCTTTCTTTTCATTTGTTTGTTTGTTTGCTTTTTACATGCAGTAAGAAACACTTTATTATAACTTTACAACAAATAAATAGCTTGGGTCAAATCTGTGCTTTCTGGCAGCTGGCATGTCTCCGCCCTTGCAGGCACCTGCCGTCCTTCACATTGCACTGTTCCTTGGGTGGCTCTGGTCCTGGGGCCCAGTGGTTAGGAATTGGAGAGAGAGGGCCAGGCAGCCCAGTTCCATCTCCTCATGTAGTGGCCTGTGCCTGTCATCTGCTGGGGGTGCGGCTGGTGAGGAAGGACTGCTCCTCAGGGGTGAGGCCAGCAAAGAAGGGGTGTAGCAGGGCCTCCGCCAGGGTGATGTGCTGGGTAGGGTCAAACTCTAACAACCTCCTCATTAGTTCAAAAAGCTGCACGTGTTCCAGCAAGTCTTGGAGCATGTAACTCTTCAGAGGTGTGTAGTTCTCCATTACATACTGGACATCAGAGCTGTTCTCATCCCAAACCAGGGCCCCTTTGTAAAAATATTGCTGCTTCCTGGTACGCTGGATCATGTGTGATGGGATGGGCCCTAGGATCTTCTCCATCATCACCAAATGCTCTGGGTCTTCAAAGGTCTGGAAAAGTACGAAGCCCCGGTAGTACTCGAAGAGAATGCAGCCAATGCTCCAGACGTCACAGGGCTGTGCCCAGCCCAGCTCAAGGATCACCTCAGGTGGGCGGTAATAGCGAGTGGCCACAATGGTGGTGTGATGCTGATGGTCAAATGTAGCACTGCCGAAGTCAGCAACTCGGATACTAGTGTCCTTCACTGACTTCTCCTCACAGCCCGTGTGCTCATTGTAGAGCGTTTCAAACTCAGAATTGACAAACAGGCTTCAAGTCTGTGTGGGTCAGTTGGTTTTCATGTAGAAATCTCAGGTCGTGGCAGAGCTGGTTTGCCATGTGCTGGACATTTGGTAGGGGATAAGCCTAGATATTATTCTCCTTCAGGAACTCAAAGGTGTTCTTGCCTAGGAACTCAAAGGCGATGCACATGTGACCATGGAAGTTAAACCAGTCCTACATCAAGACGCACAAGATTTTTCTCCAATTGCTGTTCAGTTTGGGTTTCTTTTGCTTCCTTGTCTTCTAATTCACTAATTCGATCCTCTGCTTCTCCTAGTCTACTGTTGAAACTTTCAATGGTGTTGTTTATTGCAGCTATATTGCTCTTCATTTCTTCTTGGTTCTCTACCTAAGTTATTGATTGTTTCTTCCATTTCTTTTTGATTCTTACTTAAGGTATTGATTTTTTCATCTGTTTCTTCTTGCTTCTTGCATAAGTTGTTGATTTTTTTCCTCCACCCGGTTTATGCAATCTAGGACCCTTAATCTGAATTCTTTTTCTGTCATGTTGCACGCCTCTGTATCACTTAGCTGCTTTTCTGGCTAGGTCTCCTTTTCTTTCCTTTGGGGGTTTCTTTGTCTACCCATGTTTGATCTCACTGCCATATCTAGATGTTGAGTTGTTTAGTGGCTTCTCCCTGGGTGAAACCTAGATATGTGCCCTGACTGGGAATCAAATTGGCAACTTATTATTATTTTTTGGTCTTTAAAACTCAAATTTTATTTTATTTTTAAAATTAAATCTTTATTGTTGAAAGTATTACATATGTCCTCTTTTCCCCCCATTGACCCCTTCTAGCCCTCCACTCCCACCCCATGCCTTCACCACCCTATTGTCTGTTTCCATGGGTTATTCATATATGTATACAAATTCTTTGACCACGTCCCACTTCCAGACCCTCCCTCGGAGATTCAACAGTCTGTTCTATTCTTCTGTGTTTCTGGATTTATTTTGTCAGTTCATTTTGTTCATTAGATTCCACATATGCATGAGATCATGTGATACTTGTGTTCCTCTGACTGGCTTATTTTGCTTTGCAGAATACTCTCCAGGTCCCTCCATGCTGTCTCACAGGATATGAGAGCCTTCTTTTTCACTGCTGCTTAGTATTCCATGGTATGAATGTACCACAACTTTTTTATCCACTCATCTACTGATAGGCACTTGGGCTGTTTCCAGATCTTAGCTATTGTAAATTGTGCTGCTATGAACATAGGGATGCATACATTGTTTCTGATTGGTGTTTTTGGTATATTCCCAGAAGTGGGATCACTGAGTCAAATGGCAGTTCCATATTTAATTTTTTGAGGACACTCCATGCTGTTTTCCATAATAGCTGCACCAGTCTGCATTCCTGCCAGCAGTGTACTAGGGTTCCCTTTTCTCCACATGCTCACCAGCATTTTTTATTTGTTGATGGTAGCCATTCTGACAGGTGTGAGGTGATATCTCATTGTTGTTTTAATTTGCATCTTTCTGATGTTCAGTGACTTTGAGCATTTTCTCATATGTCGCTTGGTCATTAGTATGTGCACTTTGAAGAAGTATCTGTTTAGGTACTTTGAAAACTGGTAACCTTTTGGTGCACAGGATAATGCTCTAACCAACTGAGCCACACTGGCCAGGACTGAAAATATTCTTAAAATCTCCCCTTGCCCTTTGGCATAAGCAACTTATACCTTATGCTAGAATTGCTTATAGCCTAGTAATAATTTTCCTATGATACTTTCATTACTGCAAATATAGTTGCCTCCTGTTCCTCTCCTTATTTGTAAACTATTGCCATAATGATATTGAAGAGCCAGTACACTCTCTTGTACTTGTAAATTATTTGGCCTAGAAGATCCCATGAAATCATAAAAAGGTGAGATAGTTTCTTTTAAACAAAAGGTATTTACTTATTTACTATCTTGACCAAAAGCCCTTGCAGGGACCTGCCGTAGGGATAGTTACAATACTAGTGGGAAGTTCTTGCACCATTCCCTCAGTTTCAGAGCACAGTTTTGGTTTGTTTTTAAATATATATATATATTTTTATTGATTTTAGAGAGGAAGGGAGAGGGAGAGATAGAAACATCAATGATGAGAGAGAATCATTGATTGTCTGCCTCCTGCATGCCCCCAACTGGGGATGGAGCCTGCAACCTGGGCATGTACCCTTGCCTGGAATCAAACGGAGGACCCTTCAGTCTGCAGGCTGACATCTATACACTGAGCCAAACCGGCAAGGGCCAGAGCAGTTTTTATGCCATGTTAAAGCATTGCTGAAATCTAGCTATACAAAAATATGTGGCCTGGCCACTGTGATGGGCATGCACACTTAGCATCATATGGTGAAATGGGTATAGATATGTAACCTTTAACTGATGTAAAGAAAATTTTGTAACTTCTTTGTACTCTATGTATCTTGATGTCAATCTGTACAAAGAGTAGGTAGTTTCCACTGGATTGTTCAAAGAATGGGTTGTGGTTAAAAGCTCCAGCCAGGTGTGACACAGCACTGGCCGCTGTCGAGCTTGTGACACCCTTTAAAAAGGCTATTAGAGAAAGGCTTGGGGCTGCAGCAGGTTGGGGCTCCCTGTGTGGAGGACCTGTTGCAGTCGCTGACCAGCTTTCAATAAATCCTTGCTTGCTGCTAAGACCTGATTGGAGTCGGTGGTCTCATTCTCATGAACAGTGGTCCACAACAGCCACAGTTGGCTAGAGCACCATCCCAATACGCCAAGGTTGCAGGTTCAATCTCTGGTCATGGCACATATAAGAATCAACCAACGAATGCATAAATATGTGGAACAACAAATTGATGTCTCTCTCTCGCTCTCTCTGTAAGATCAATAAATATTATATAAAAATATAAAAAAGTTTGGACTCTTTGTGAATATTTGTGCTGGAAAGCAAGTGACTTAATAATTTATAGTACAGATGGTATCTTTCAACACAAATAGTAAATCCTTCCCACCCTCGAATCTCAGATTGTAGGTTAAAGACTTCATTTTCCATTCACTGCATGTAGAGGATATCTTTCCATCTATTACCATCTACCTTTTCAATCTTTCTAGGAAGGCAGGTTGATGGGAAATCTGCTTTCAATTTTAAAGGCCTCGGGGTAAGGAGAAAATGGTAGTATTTTTGCAGGCAGGTAGGTAGGTAGCTTCCCAGGTGGGTCTGGGAAGTAGATCTACATCTCAACTTAAGGCTGGATGAACTCAGGTGGTGAGTGTCAAACATGTTTCCAGGATCATAAACTTGGCATAGAAAAGGTCTGACATGTCTAGAATTTGTTCAGCATACTTTATAAAAGTTTATCTTTATGGCTTGGTCCCCATCACCCACAATGTATCGGACAATGCCAGGCACCAGAGATACAAGGATGAATAAAACCTACTCTCTCCTCAAGGCATGTGCATATCATTAATGCCCTTCCTTCAGATAAATCTCTGCAGTTCTCGTCACCTGCACCCACCCTCTCCAACCATTCTGTGAATGGTTTCTTTAGGAACCCACCTGCTTGGACACTGTGATCCAGGGCCACCCTTAGCTTCCCACGCGAGAGCCTCAGATGTCCTCTCTCTCCCTAAACGATGGCTAACTCCCTCGCTTTCCTCTGTCATTCATTTTGTTGGGTAAGGAAATGGGAAGTCTGGGACCAGTGACTCATAAGACTTGAATTTTCACGTATATTCCAGAAAGCCGGGGGACACGCAGACTCGGTTGAGTAAACAGGAAACTAACGATCCCAAGCAGGAAATGACCTTCTCGGAGGGCAAGCGAGGTTTCCCTCCTCCTTCCCTCAGTGCCCTTTGAAACTCATTCCGGGTCTCACTCTCTTCGGTCCTCAGCGACTATAACAGAGTCCCGCGGGCTCTGCCCAGTCCCTCCGCGGACAGCGTCCCCCGCGAGCACCGCCCACAGGCCTTTCCCTTCAGCCGACTTCTTCACGCCTCGCTTCACATCGCCGCAAATCCCGACCAATCAGTAGTGGGGGGAGGCGGTACCAAAATAACCCCCACTTCCTCCCCAAAGAGCCACCCCCCAGCGTCGCGTCATCCTGATGGATGACTGAGGTAGCCAATCAACAGGCAACCTCGGTCCCAGCCTACCTTAAACCCAATCAATTAAAACCAAGAAGGGGAATTGGGGCGGAGAATGGAAAACTTGCCCCTCTTTTGGAAATGGCTTGAAAAGGTGCGTCCGGACCGCGTGAACCTACATTTTTTTAAAATTTGTTTTAACTAGGAGTCACTGCATAGTGTCTATCTCATAAGCCCCAGTTCTGTCCCCCTTCGACTCCACCCCAAGATGAGCCCCACCCCTCACTTCTCCTCCACCCCAATTTAGTAGGACACATCCCCACCCCGAGTACTCCGGGAAAGAACCCCAATGCCGGGTGCTCTACACGCTCCTCCCCGGGCGGGTAGAGTCCGGGGAAGGAGAGACCCTGCAGCCCTGGCGCCAATCTTTCCATTCAGTGCGCCTCTCCCCCTGTCCCCACGTTCCCGGGTCGGAGCTGACACGGGAGTGGGCGGAGCCGAGTGCCTCTTGCTGCGGGAGCGGCAAAGGCTTCTTAAGGTGGAACAGAACTGTTAGGTGGCTGGGACCCAGAGTAAAGGGTGTGACCTTCTGCTTCTCAACCTTGCTTTCCACACAGTGTCTCATCGCTGTCACCTACCCTTAGTTTTAGATTTATTATTTTTTTTGCAAGAATAAACAGGTTAGGTAGAGGATATAAAGTTAAATTAGTAAAACTTAAAATAATAGTTATGTAAAGGAAATACAAACTGGAGAGAACTTTCCCCTTATGATTTAATCCCTTCTGCTGTGTTCCATTCTTCTGAGATGGCTTTTTACAGTAGCAGCTAGGATTTTTCCTGATGTGCAAATGTGAGCTCAACTTTTGTCGGATAAGTCTCTCTAAATGAATCATTCTCTCCCTCCTAGATCTGACTACAGCCATTAAGGAAGCAAGGACCTTGTGGCAGTGGCTGAGGGGACCTCCTGTCCTTTTACCACTGAGTTCTCTGTAGCTGGCAAAGTGGAGGTGGTATATTTCCTGGGCTTGCAGTCTTGTCTCTGGCTCAGTCTTCTCATTTATAAAATGGGCATAATAATACCTACCTTCTAGTTTAGTGCGAATACCAGAAGACATAATGTAAATAAAAACACGTAACCTGAAAGGTATAAAGGAACATTAGATAATATTATGAATACAAAGCATATAATAATAGTAAAGATTTACAACATCCTTACTATGTTCTAGCACTTTTAAAAACAAATTATTTTGTACAACTTCAGACACATACAAAAGTAGAGAGTATAGTAGTAAAAAACAAACAAAAAAAAAACCATGTTGTAATAAACAATGGGAAATCTTTCATCATCTATGCCATCACTTTATTATTTTGAAGCAAATTTATGACAATAAATTGGTCATGAAGCATTTCATGACGATACTTCTGTATACATTTTTAAAAGATAAAGATTCTTAAATAATAACAATTTCATTAGCACATCTAAAATATAACAATAATTCCTTGATATCACCAGTCAGGATTGAAATTTCACCAATTGCTTCATAATATCTGTTCCAGCTGCTTTTTTCAAATCAGGATTTCCCCCAAATGTCCACATATTGTATTTCACGGGTATGTCTCTTGATCCATATATGTTGCATTTGGTCAATATATGTTTTAAGCCTCTTTCAATCTCTAGGTTCCCCTTTCCTCATGCACTATTGACACATTACACGCACGAAGTAGGAATTATTATTGTCCCCATTTACTGATGAGATAGTGAGTAACAGAGCAGTTTAATGACTTAAGTTCTTAGTTATTGAGTGCTAAAGTTGGGGTTTGAATACATGAATCATATCACTATACTATGTTTCATAGTTTCATATAACACACAGCTCTTCAATGCTTCCGAAATGTGTATTGTGCTGTATTAGTCACCAATATTATGAAGAAGCATTTTGCTCATTCATGAAGAATTACAGATATGTTCTATTATATAGAAGGGTGGATCCCTTCCCTGAGAAACATCAATGTGAGAGAGAGACACATCGATTGGTTGCCTCCCACATGTGGCTGGGGATCTAGTCTGCAACTGAGGTTTGTGCCCTTGACCAGAATCGAACCTGGGACCCTTCAGTCTGCAGGCTGACACTCTATCCACTGAGCCACATCAGCTAGGGCAAGACGTCCATTTGTTGTTCCACTTATTTATGCGTTCATTGGTTGATTCTTATATGTGCCCTGACCGGGGATGGGACCTGCAACCTTGGCACATCGAGATGACATTCTAACCAATTGAGCCAGGGCCTGTTTCTATTTTTTTAATGTTCCAGCAAATATATTGTATATTAGAAATAATTCTTAATCTTTTAATTTTTCTGAATTTACAGAAAAAATGTCTAATCCTTCCCTATCTTTTCAATTTTTAATATTTTTACCCCTGCTTCCCAAATTTCATATACATACATAGAAAATGTCAAAAAAAAGTTTGAAAAAAGAAGCATAATAAAATATCTAACTCATAGCAAGAAATATTTGATGGAAAATTATCTTTGGGTGGGGGAATGAGTTAATGTTTCAAAGTGTGTGTGTGTGTGTGTGGGGGGGGGGGGGGGACGAGCAGTACCTGGATATTAGAAGGGTACAGAGAAAGAAAAGGCTCCACAGGCCTTTACTTTTTATTTTATTTTACTGAGTTTTTTTACAGAGAGGAAGGGAGAGGGATAGAGAGTTAGAAACACCAATGAGAGAGAAACATCGATCAGCTGCCTCCTGCACACTCCCTACTGGGTATGTGCCCGCAACCAAGGTATATGCCCTTGACCAGAATCGAACTTGGGACCCTTCAGTCTGCAGGCCGATGCTCTACCCACTGAGCCAAACCGGTTAGGCCTTTAAGTTTAAGGATGACTTTAACAAAATAAAGGATGACTTTTAATTCTGACAGCTCTGGACAATGGGGTAGAAATTAAGAGCCGGGTCCTTAGAGTCATTTGGATTTGTTCATTTAAGCCCTGACTTTGCTACTTATTAATCATGTGAACTTAGACATAGTCAATATCTGTTAGTCATAGTTTTCTCATCTGTAAAATAGGCATAGTAACAATGCCTTATGGGACTTCTAGAAGATTTAAGTGCGATAACACATGCAGAGTGCTAAGCTCAATGCATGGCACATTGTAAATATAATGTAATTTTATATATGTAATAGTGGCCGGGTGCACGGATTCATGCACATTGAAAGGAAATTAATTAGAAGAAATATTGAGCTGATTCCTATAGCCAGTCGGCCTGGTGGTCAAACCCCTCTAGTGTTAACTACAACAATTAAGGCTTGGCTAGAACAAGACTGCGCACAGAGACCACAAGGGGGTGCACCAAGAAAGCATAAAAGATGCGGAGACAAAAAAACATGACAGAAATGGAGGATATGGAGCTAAGAATCGCAATTTTGAGGGCTTGCCATAAATTTGTGCAGAACCTCACGAAAACTAATGAGACCCTCGATGCTACGATAAAGAAATTAGAAAGTAAGCATACACGGACTGAAATAAAGAATATTATACCCAATAGCAGACCAGAGGAGCACAATAATCAAACAAAAGATTCGACAAAAAACACCCAATTGGAAAAGCAAAATGAAAAAAGAATCCGAAAGTGTGAAGATAGTGTAAGGAGCCTCTGGGACAGCTTTAAGCAGTCTAATATCAGAATTATTGGAGTGCCAGAAGATGAGAGACAGCAAGATATTGAAAACCTATTTCAAGAAATAATGGCAGAAAACTTCCCCCATCTGGAGAAAGAAATGGACTTACAGGTCCAAGAAGCGCAGAGAACCCCAAACAAAAGGAATCCAAAGAGGACCACACCAAGACACATCATCATTAAAATGCCAAGAGCAAAAGACAAAGAGAAAATCTTAAAAGCAGCAAGAGAAAGAGGCTCAATTACCTACAAGGGAATACCCATACGACTGTCAGCTGATTTCTCAACAGAAACTTTGCAGGCCAGAAGGGAATGGCAAGAAATATTCAAAGTGCTGAATACCAAGAACCTACAACCAAGATTACTTTATCCAGCAAAGCTATCATTCAGAATTGAAGGTCAGGTAAAGAGTTTCACAGATAAGGAAAAGCTAAAGGAGTTCATCACCGCCAAACCAGTATTATATGAAATGCTGAAAGGTATCCTTTAAGAAGAGGAAGAAGAAGAAAAAGGTAAAGATACAAATTATGAACAACAAACATTCATCTATCAACAAATGAATCTAAGAATCAAGTGAATAAATAATCTGAGGAACAGAATGAACTGGTGATTATAATAGAATCAGGGACATAGAAAGGGAATAGACTGACTATTCTTGGGGGGAAAAGGGGTGTGGGAGATGCGGGAAGTGACTGGACAAAAATCATGCACCTATGGATGAATACAGTGGGTGGGGAGTGAGGGTGGAGGGTGGGGTGGGAGCTGGAAGGAGGGGAGTTATGGGGGGAAAAAAGAGGAACAAATGTAATAATCTGAACAATAAAGATTTAATTAAAAAAAAAAAAAAAAGAAATATTTCAATATTGCTATTTGCCCTTTCTCTATAATAGAAGTGTCAACCAAATTCATGATCGACAATGACAGATTGAAACACATGTGTGTGATTGGCACCAGCGAGAGCTTTACATGTTTCAGGCATGCACGAGTCAACTTAGCCTTTTATAGATATAGAATAAACTTGCATAATTAGACCTGCTTTCTGATTTAGCTAAACTTTTTCCAGCCCAGTGAAGCACCCCAACTTTTCTTTCAGGTAATTGTTAGCAACACAGCAGTAAATATCAACACAAAGCAGATTATTATTGTAGATCACTCAGGGAGAACAAAGGGTAAAATATTTAACTGCAGCAGTGTTTGACTATATTCTGCGCAGTGAGAAAACCTGAAGTCATTTTCAAGGTCCACCATTTCTTCTTTTCAGTTGGGTCAAGTTTCTAAACTTTCTAAATCTCTATTTTCTGGCTAATGAAAAGAAAATAGGATTCTACCGAGTCTCCTATCTACCTACTCCAGGACTTCTGTGAGGAACAAATGAGATGAGGCATGGGAAAACGCTTCACAAACCTTTGGTTAAAGTGTAAAATATTTACACCTGGCTATAAAGCAAGTCGTGTTCCTGGGCTGAAGAAACTCCAAGGAGACTAGTTGCTGGGGAGAGGAAGCCAGGTGTCGCTTTGTGACATCATTACCGGGCGCCCACAGCTGGGCTGTGGACCACATTTTGTGCCATGGCAACGTTGGCTGTGATTTGGTGGGGTGTTGCTCCGGGGTGGTGGCGGGGCCTGTGTCCCACTTGGGAGAATCTAAGTGTTGCTTTGTCAGTGCCAGGTCCGTGCTTTTTCTCTGTAAATGGCCAGTGCACATCCTGGCAGCTCCCGCGTTGAGCGTCTGTCCTCTAGTGGTCAGTGTGCGTCCAAGTGACCGGTCGGACTGGCGGAGGGACACTTAGCATATTAGCCTTTTATATGTATAGACAATTTAAATAGAATACAGTATCATATATTTAGCCAGAGGACAAAAGACTGTCTAAATGTGAAATGTAGTCATCAAGCTGTAATCTTGGGTATGCAGTCTTTTTCTGAGCAATTGAAATAATTCATGGATGTTTTTGCTTTCATATCATTATATGAAAGTAGAGTAGGTTTAGAAAAGCTTGATAGTCTAGAGGATGAAATATATAAGAATCTGCAGAGAAATATGACTCTAAGAGGAAAAGTGGAGGGTAGATTCCCTGGTGTGGCATTTCTATCTTTGGGTGGGGATTACTCTTTAAGGGGCAGAAAATAAGAACGTTGTACACTCTGTGACCAAGATAAGATATGTTACAGGTTTTTCAAGCGAACTGAACAGTCATATTTTGTATACTGTGCAATTTAAAAAGCAACCCTTATTGGGTAGGCAAGGTGAGTATCAAGGTCCCCTCTTTGGTGACTGATTCCACAGAAAAAACTTATAATGCTAGACTTTCCTATGTTTAGTTCAGAGTTTTCTCAGTTACATGCTCATTTACTTCTTTATATACACTCACTTATCCAACAAGCATTTACTGAACTCCAGGATATCAGGGTAACACATTAACTCCACCCTCATCCCCAGAACCCTTTACAAACGATCTCAGGGGAAAGAGACGCCCATCAAAGATATTCCTGAGCAAAACGGACATGCATATGGAATCTGCAAATGGAATGCAACGGAATGAGGAAAGGTCAGAATTGGGGCGGCATTGACAGTCCCATGCACCGTGTGCCCGATGGGGAGCAGCGGGACGTCACTAGGGTGGATGGCGAGCTGCACGGAGCGAGGTGTCCTGGCGGCGGCTGGCGGGGAGTGAGGGTCTGCGCTCGGCCCGGGCTGTGAGCCGCGGCCGCGTCCCCGGGAGCCGGGCTGTGCGCCGCGGCCGCGTCCCCCGGAGCAGCCCGGCCCGCGGCCTGGAGCCGCCCGCTCCTCCTTAACCCGCGCGGGAGGCGGCGGCGCGGCCCGGCGGGCGGGGGCGGGGGAGGGGCCGGGAGCGCGGCGCGGAGGCCGGGGAGGAGCCGGGGCCTGCAGCGGAGCCGAGCCGAGCCCGAGCCCGAGCCGAGCCCTGGCACCGTCCGTCCGCCTTCTGGCTCCCGGGGAGCCCGGACTGGCCGGAGCCCGAGCGGTGGCAGCGCGGGGAGCCCCACGCGCCGAGCGAGCGGACCGGACGGGACGGGGCTGGAGGAGGCGCCGGCGCCACGGCAGCCAGTGACGGGGGTGCGGAGCCGCGGCCTCCCGGACCCCGCTGCCCAGGCCGCCCGGGCAGAGCGGGGAGTGCGAAAACCCCACCCTCTGGGGCACCCCAGCCGCGGAGGCGGGAGCGGGGACGCGGCCACCGCTCCCGGTGGAAGAGGAGACCCTTGCCGTCCGCGCGAGGGAAAGGGGAGACCCTGGTCGGGGGCGAGTGCCCCCTCGTTGGCGGCGAGGACGACCCCCGTGCCGGCCGGGAGCGGAGCTCCGAAGTAGAAGGGGGCGATCCGTGCAGAGCCAGCGGGGGGCGGCCGCCCGCCGCCTCCGCCTCCGAGCACACTCTCAGCAGCACTTCGGGACTTTGGAGGCAGAGCGGAGCGGGTGAGCTCATGGAGTAGGCGCCCTGCATCCTCTCCGGTACTCACAGCAGCAGAGGACGCTCCGGGGAGAGAGGAGCGGCGGCCCCCGGCCTGTCGGGAGCGGCGAGGACTGCCCGCCCCTCCACTTCCTGGTGCCCAGACAGTGGAACGGGGCAGAGCCCGTCCGCGCAGCTCCCCGGCGGACAGAAGGAGCCCTCCACTCCCGAAACAGCCAGCTTGGGGGGGAGGGGGACTCCCCCGAGGGGGAGGAGACTCCTGGTTGGGAGAGGCTCCTCCCCTCCTCCCCAGCGTCACGGGCAGGGTGTGGGGGGTGTGCCACCTTCCCCAGGTAGGACCTCCTTCTCCCCCTCCTCCCCCTCCTCCCCCTCCCCCCTCCGCTCCTCATCCTCAGGGGACCCAGATCCCCTCCCCAGCTTGGGAGGCTCCGCCAAGAACGGGAAGAGCCACCGAGGATGAGACTCTTCAGCTGCCTTTGAAGAGGGGGATCCCTCCAACCCCAAACTCCAGGACCAGGTGGTTCCCTCCCTTTGCTGGGGGAACCTTGGAGACAGGTTAGTGCATTCTTTCACCTTCTCTCCGTCCCTGCGCTTTAGGCACTAGTGGGTGTAGGGGTCTGAGATGGTGGCTGGTGGGTTTCATTGCTGGGGAAGGTAGAACGGTAACTCAGAGAAATGTGTTCTGAAGGAACGCCTGGGTTCGAAACCACCCCTTGCAGCAGAGGCTCTGGGAAGTGGGTTTCTTGGTGTTTCGGGATGGGGTTCACCTGAAGTCCCTAGGGAAGTGTATGTTTCCATGCTGACAGCAAAGGGACATGAGAAAACACCTGCATTTTCAGAATCCATCTATACTGTGTAGCAGCGATTGACACATCCCAACTGGACCCCCATATCACCCTGCATCCTTGGGGCCATCTCCCCTGGACAGTCACCTGGAGAGGGCCCTCACGCAAGTCGTGGTGGCGTTTCATGGCCTGCCCTTGTGTAGGGCTGCCACTGGTATCACATTTTCTCGTCTGTAACCCTAAGTTGTCTTTATGTCCCATCACTGTGATTACTGCTCCCTTGAAAGGAAAGCACCCCGTCCGCACTCACTGTACCTCAGACACCAAGAGGCCTCCTGTCATGATATTCCCATTCCTGGCTGGGAGCCTGCCTTTACCAATAAAACCCAAAGGGAAAATGGGAACTCCACACGTCCCGAGACAAGAGGCAAGGGCGCAGGGGAATGCCTGCTGCTGGGTTGAAGTTGCTCCCGAATGCTGACTCTGTCCCCCTGTCCCAGTCATCTGTCCAACTCCTGTCCTGGGCTGACGGTTCCTCAGGAAAAAGCAGGTCCTGCATAGGAAGAAGGGACCGGTTCAGCCTCCTTCCAGCTTTTCCTCTAAAGAAGTTGGCCACCAGGGAGATGGGACTTCTCAGGAGTTCCCTTTCCTAAAAGCACCTGTAGTCTCATCTTCTCCCTTCCTGTTTCTTGTTTGGTTCTGGGTCTCTGGAACCTTGTATTTAAGTTTTTCTTTGTAAGATTGGAGTAGGAATCATCCAAGTCCAGAATCTTTAGAAAATGCAGGAAAAAAGGGGCCAGGAAATTCTCTGGCTGAGCCCAGGCTGGTGTTTAGGAGAGCTCTGCCCTTCAACCTGGGATCCCTAACTGGGGGCCTGCCTTCTTGCCTTGTCATTAGGAAATGTCTTCTGTTCGGGGGATTACAGCCCATAGCAAGGCCAGGAGGGAGGCTTTATCTCTTTGGGGTTTTATGTTTCTTCTTTCTCTCTTTGTCTGGTCCATGGATGGGCTGTCTGAGTCCCTAAGTACATCCACTTGGCCCTGGAATCTACCTGTCAGTAGTGATATAGGAGTACAGGAGACAGGGCTACAGTCCAGGTTTGTATGGCTGTGCTTTAGGACAATGTGTGTATGTTTCTTAATGCAGGTGAGTGTGGCTCTGTCTGATCTCTGTCTGTGTTTCAAGTGGGTATGTTTCTGGAGACAGGTGCATGTGTGCTTTTCAGACCAAGCCTCCAGTGACCTAGAATTGTATGTTTCCAGGAGGCCTCTAAAAGCAGGTCCCCCTGTGCAGTGACCTGGGGAGGGTTCTGGTAAGGATGCCCAGCTGGAAGGAAGGGCTGGGCCTCCCCTGGCCCAGCGGGAGCCCTCATGAGTGGCTGCATCCCAAGCAGCAGGGCAGCCCAGCCTCAGGCTGGGATCACTGCTTATAGGGCTAATAAGAGAGCTTCATTTCTGGTATCTCGAGTCTCAAGAGCCATGAGGATCTTTGACTCTGAATCCTAGAACTCCTTCCCTAACTTTTGAAAACTGCTCTGCTGTAACAGCAGTTTATTTCTTACGAAGCACTTTACCAGATGCTGGAATGCAACTTGTTGAATGGTAACACCTCTAGGTGTACCACCACCACACAGCTTCACTGGCCCTGCTTGCTCTGAGTTTTCCAGTGCCTGCCTCTGAGGAATCAGTCAGAAGCACATGGCTCTGGGCTGAATTAACTGTGATTTAGAGAGTGCTATTTTCCAGATCATGTCTTATGGCCAGACCTAGCCCCCCCCGCACCCCCTGAAAAATAAGAGATGATATTCCCCCATTCCTTCATCCCTGGAGTTTACTTGGTCCTGACCCTGACATTGATCAGTGATACTATCCCCAAAGGAAAAGCTTGAGATTCTGACATCCTGCAAATGATTGCAAACTCAGTGCAGGCTTTGCAGTATAAACCATGGCAGGCTTTCTGCTTCCGGTCTTAGCTCTATGATCTGTCAGTTTTCTAATTTTTAATTTCTAGTATTCTTTTTCCCCCCATTCAAAAAAAATAATAGTTACACTTACTAAGTGCTTTAAGATATTAAGGTGCCTGGAGGGGACAGCAGCGGGGTGGAGGGAGTCAATGGGGGGAAAAGGGGGACATCTGTAATACTTTCAATAGTAAAGATAATTTAAAAAAAAAGAATATTAAGGTAATCCTCACAACAACCCTATGTAGGTATAGTTATCATCTTTAATTTATAGATGCAGAAACTATAACACACAGAGGTCAAGTAACTTGCCTGAGGTTGCAAGGCCAGTAGGTAGTGGAGTCAGGACTGAAATCCAGGCAGCCCACTGGTAATTGGTAATGTGGTTAATGCAGCCATTGCTCTATTAGTTTTGGCATTATGTGCAAAGCAGGAAATTATCACTCCTTAATGCCTGACCTTGGCACCACACAGAGAATAATTACTGGCCTTGCAGATAAAATGGGAAGAAAACTGTGCCTGTAATTTTGGATCTTACATGTCTCATCCAGAATCCGTCTTCCACTCCAACAGAATGTCTTTCTGTTTTTCTCTGCCTTTCTCCCAGTACTGTAGTCTTCCTTAGACGCCCTGTGGATGTGATGGAGCCTGCCCTTTGGCTGCCTTTCCCAGTTTCTATGGGTATTTCCTTTCAGTCTTCCAGCACGCAGAGAAGAATGTGGCCTGACTCAGGTTCTGCCCAAGCCCAGTGGCACGAGGCCCACCTGGAGAGAGAGGTCTGGGTAACTAGGTTGGTTGGACTGAGAAATGGAAGTACCTCTTGTTTGCCTTGCTAAGAATAGCCCTGAACACTAGCCTCATGCCATTATTTTGGGGAGCGTGGAATGTGTGGCAGCCACGAGCTCATTTAGCTTCATTCACTTCCCTCCAGGGATGGAGCCTTGGCAGTGTTTAGGACTCCATCCCTTTTATTAACAGGGGAAACTGAGGCATCAGGACTTCAGGGAGCCAGGGGCGGTTAGGGATATTTAGTGAGTCAGTGTCAAGGTTGGGAATGGAACACAGGAACCTCAGTGTCTGAGCTTTTTCACACTGGGTTGCTCTTCAAGAATGGGGAAGTGACGGGAGTGAGGAAGTGGGATGGGTTGAAGGAGAATGGTGCTGAAAGATCAGAAGGACCTTTTGCTGCAAGCTTCTTGTAGCCGATGAGACTGGGATATATTGTGAGTGCTGGGGCATATCTGGAAGGCTGACTGGGAGGGTGCAGGAGAAAGGTTAAATTTAACCCCGGTGTCCTAACCTGGTGCTGGGGTAAGGATAGGGAAGGGCACAGAACAACTCGCAGCAGGCTGAGAGTGCTTCCCTTTCCGGAAGTCACCGTGATTGGCATGTACCAAATGGGTTCTGTAAGCCCTCTGAACACTTTAAATCTACTCTCATGCTCCTGTCCAATGTTGGGGGAGTTTCAAATGAAATATCCACTAAAGGCTTCTGTGTTCTTCAGATGAGATTTCCTGGGGATCTTTAGCAGGAGATCATCGGAGTAGGGTAACATTTCGTTACAGACCTCCCCTGTGGGCATTGAGAACCTGCTCATTGTCACAGTATTGTCCAGCTGGGATAACCCCGGTTACTGGCCAAAGAGCCCTGCTTTATCAGAGGCTGTGGTGCTTTGACTTAGTATATATAGTGCTAGGAGGTCTGAGACTTCCTGGAATGATTCACTATCCCTATTAGTTTCCAAGTTTCTGTGGGTGGTGGGAGAGAAGATATGGATAAAAGGAAAACCCCTTTATAAAACTATTTATAAACATGATCCCCCCACCCCCCTTCTCTTGTCAAGCAATTCTTGGGTTGCAATTGGATCTCTGGCTGCCTAGGCCCTTGAGGCACCAAGGTGTTTCCTTCATCCCTGTAGAGTAGGCGTGTTGCCGGTGACGAGCTCAGGGCTGGGTGCTGGTGTATATGTGCAAAGATTGTGTAGGTGGGGACCTTGTCGGGGGAGAGAGATGACCATGAAGGCTGACCTTTAGGAGAAAGGGGTAAGTGTTAAGGGGGGATGAGCCACTGACCAGAAGAGTGACTGATAGCCTGAAAGATGTGTTGGAGTCGGGAGACGGGGAGGCAGCCATAGCGAGCACTGAGCTTTGGATGGCAAAGTGTGTGGATTTGTGTGTAGTTGTAAGTATACGCTTGTGCATAGTATCTGTGCGTGGATTTAGAGATGACATACATAAAATGTTTCTGTCCAGGATTCTGAAATCTGAGGCGTGTTAGAGAAATGCCCTGGCGGGGCTGTCTGCAGGGATAGGAGGAAGAAATACTAGTTGGAATCTGGAGGCTGTGCAGGCACAAACCTGTTAGGCAGCCAGTGCTTAGGGGGTTGCTGGCATCAGCTCTAGGGGAGTGCCAAATGGCTACCAAGCGGTTCCTGCCAGCCTTTCTAGACCCTGCAATACAGATGTCACCCATCGTTCTTCTCCTTCCCCCACCAAGATGTCACTCTAGCTACACCTCTCTGCCAGTAAGAGCGCCCAGGCTGTGTGGGTGGCAGCTGGGCGTGCACACATCAGGCGTGGGCGGTTTGGCAGCGCCAGAAGTTTGCATGGAGGTGCAGCGAGCGTGCGTGCCTGGCTGGGAAGGAAGGAGAGAGGAGGAGGGCGGGAGAAGGGGAGCCAGCTTTTAGCCCCAGCGTGGCTATTTTTAGCCAGGCTATCTGATTGTTACCGGTGTGCACTCAGCTGGGTGTCTCCCTGGCTTAGTGAAGCCCAGCAGGCCCAGGGAGGTGGGAGGTCCTTGCTGATGACTTCTTCCTGGTGTAGGTGTCTGTGGGCTGAGCTTGCAAAGGGGTAGCTTTCAAGGTGTGAGGGCAGGACTACTCAGGAGCTGTTACCTCTGCGTGTGTGACTTTGTGCCCTGTTGGTAAGGTATGCTGTGTAGCTAATTGTGATCTCTGTTTATGTGTCTGTCTTACATCTGTTCTTTGCTGGTAGTCATACGTAATTTATGCTTGGTATATGTCTAATATGCCTCATGCACATGTATGTGGGCTAAAAGGGGCAAATGCTCAAATATATCTGATACGAAACATCTTTAGAATGTTGGTATATGCTTCATCAGTGTGTATTTCTGTTTAGAATGTTTTTCTTCACATGCTCACTTGTGCTATCGGTATATGTTGTATGTAAATTACAGTAAGTGTCACATAATTGAAGAATAGATTTTGGCAGATGTTTCCTGCTATCTAAGTGTATTTTTAAAATTATTTTCTACATACTTTAAAGATATTATGTTGTAGGGCTTTCAGCAAGGAGAATAGAGGGGATGGCTCAGTTGGGTGGTTTGATCTCACTTTTAGTCCTACATGAAGGGAGAGACCTCTAGGCTATGTTCCACATTAAGATGTAGAATAAGTACCAATCTTTCATCTGGTAGATGATTGGTGATTGATCTATTTGGGTTCTAGGACCACATGGAGGGCTGTCTCATAAAGAAGTCTACTGAGGGAATTATAGAAGAAAGAAAGTACCTTCTTTAAAGCACTAGGATTCAAGTATTATTTGCCACCTATAACCAGAGTTAACACTCATTTTTCTATTTCCTTTGTGCATTTCTTTGCAGAACCCAGAAGAACCATGGCTTCTGATCTAGAGAGTAGCCTCACCTCCATAGACTGGCTCCCCCAGCTGACCCTCCGAGCTACCATTGAGAAGCTAGGGAGTGCTTCCCAGGCTGGGACTCCAGGGGGCAGCCGCAAGTGTCCACCAGGCTCACCCACAGATCCCAATGCCACCCTGAGCAAAGATGAGGCAGCGGTCCACCAGGATGGCAAACCACGATACAGCTACGCCACCCTCATCACCTATGCCATCAACTCCTCTCCAGCCAAGAAGATGACCCTCAGCGAGATTTACCGCTGGATCTGTGATAACTTCCCCTATTACAAGAATGCTGGCATTGGTTGGAAGGTGGGATGGCTTCTATTACCTGGGATTATTTTCAGCCTTTGACAACTTTCTTTCTCTACTTTTGTTTCTTTGTTTAATCTGGTCCAATGGACTGACCTGTCTCAGACATGTGGTATATACTTCCATCAGGTACATCAGGGAAACTCCAGTGATACTGAGCCTCTAAGTATAGTTATGGGGCTAGCAGGATGTTGTTACTCATTATACCCTCTTGTCTTCTGATTCCTCAAAAAGAATATCCATTCATTTCACAAATATTTATTGCCACTCTACTATGTTCAAGTCACTGTGCAAGGCATAGCATTGCTCCTTCCTACTTGGTAGTAGGAATCTCATCACATTTCCAAAGCTTCATTGCACACAGTCATCATCTTTTTAAAAACTGTACACCAAGAAAAAGAAATATAATTAGGTCCTTCACCAACAGCTCATCTACCAAGCAAGTAATGAGAGGATAAGTCATTTGGCTGGAGATAAAAAAAAAAAAAAAGAAGGGGACTCCTCTTCCAAGCTAAGAAGGAAGATTGATGTTCTCAGTCTTTTGGAGTACCAATTCATTTGCCAACTGCAGGGTAGAATGGGGTTTTAATAGAGTTCTCTCCCTGTATGAATCACCAGTTGATACACAAACCAGATGATGAGCTGAAGACTGTTGAAAGCATTCAGTTTTTTTCCTTTCTGCATATGCCCCTGTTAGCTACCAAAACCTCCAACACATTTACACAACAATATTTCTTTCCTTCAAATGTGTCCAATCTCTGGGCTGTTGAGAAAAGAAAGGTAAACTGTGCCTTTGTTTTACTCATAACTTATATCTGTTATTATTAATAGAAACAGTTTTAAAACTTTTATAAACAGTTTATAAACAGTTTTTGTTGTTAATCTTCACCCGAGGATGTTTTCCCATTGATTTTTAGAGACAGTAGAAGGGTTGGGGAGAGTCAGAGAGAGAGAGACATTGATATGAGAGAGACACATTGATTGATTGATCGCCTTCCACATGCCTCCAACCAGGGCCAGGGTTCTAGCTTACAACCGAGGTACATGCTATTGACCAGAATTGAACCTGGGACCCTTTAGTCTGCAGGTCAACACTGATTTATCTACTGAGCCAAACTGGCTAGGGCTAAAACTTTTTTTTTTTTGAACTACAGATAGAATGGTATGAAAATTGAGAAGATGTGATTTTGAGGCATTTATATATACTTATTATCAATTGGGTGGAAAGATTGAAAAACTATATAAACAGCTTTCCAGAAGCACGCGGTAGCCACATTTATAGCCATTACTGCTCATCAATATAATTTCTGCATCTCTTTTTAGTTCATTGTTCTTGCTATCTGATAGGTATGCTCCCTCATCAGTAAAGCTGAGTGGTGCTGAGTTTACTCTAATACTTGAACTTTGTTTTGTGTTATGTCCTTTTGGGTCCCTTTGTATCCTATTGGAAAATGTTCTGCTTTGCACAGTGCTCAAATCTAACTTGTTTTTGTGCTTCCCCAGAATTCAATTCGGCACAACCTTTCTCTCAACAAGTGTTTCCGGAAGGTGCCCAGACCCCGGGATGACCCTGGGAAGGTGAGATACTGCTTGCTATAAGCACTGAAGGAGGAACAGGAAGGAGAGAGACAGCCCAAACTCTTGTGGTTGTTTTAATTACCCAGAAGAGGAAATCATGTTAGAGAAGCAGCTTTATTTTTTCTCTCAATGGAAGAGCTTGGTAATCAAGCTTGTAGGGCCCCACTAAAATGAGTGACTAAGGAAGATTGTAAAATCTTTTTAAAAAAATATATATTCTTATTGATTTTAGAGAGGAAGGGAGAAGGAGAGAGAGATGGAAACATCAGAGATGAGAGGGAATCATTGATCAGCTGCCTCTTGCACCCACCATACTGGGGATTAAGCCCACAACCTGGGCATGTGCCCTGATCCGAAATCGAACTATGACCTCCTAGTTCATAGGTCAACGCGCAACCACTGAGTCACACCAGCCAGGCGTGAAAATCTTTTATAAAAAATAGAAATATTTATGTTAAAGTTGACTTTGCTGCCCTGTGGGTTTTGTGTGTGTGTGTGTGTGTGTGTGTAGCACTCATTCTAGATGTAAAAGGCGGTCTTAATAACCTTTGTAGGAACTTTTTATCTTTAAAAAGAAGAAGGGGTAGGTCATTCTCTTGGTTTGACAGATTTGGATGCTAACATCCAAGAGAGTCTTGCCTCAGATCACATAGAAGAGTAGCTGTTTGAACTAGATACCATTGTTCTGTCCCTCCAGAACAATAGAGGTCTGAGTTTGCACCATCTGGGGTATCTCTGATATCCCCTATTAGGCCAACCTTCTCCTCAAAATTAACCAGTATCCTCAAGCTTTTGTGTGAATTTTCAGTCATTTTTCTTTTGTCCAGACATTTAAAAAATATATATTTTATTGTTTTTTTACAAAGAGGAAGGGAGAGGGATAGAGAGTAAGAAACATCAATGAGAGAGAAACATCTATCAGCTGTCTCCTGCACACCTCCCACTGGGGATGTGCCTGCAACCAAGGTACATGCCCTTGACCGGAATCGAACCTGGGACCTTTCATTCCGCAGGCCAACGCTCTATCCATTGAGCCAGACCGGTTAGGGCTTGTCCAGACATTTTGCTTAATATATAGAACTGTTATTTTATGAAAAAAAATCCTCCCAAATATCTGCTTTTCCAAAGGTGAGACTTTTCATTGAAAATGATTTTGTTCTCTTGGTGCTGGTTCTCCTTCTAGGGTTCTTATTGGACCATCGACACTTGTCCTGACATCTCCCGGAAGAGGAGACACCCACCAGATGATGACGTAAGTCCCCACCTCATGGAGCAATGTCTTTTCTGAGCCAGCTGCTCCTTCCACACTCTTTCCTGAGTTTTCAGTCCTTTCATATGTCTGGGCAAAGGGCAAATACCAGCAGAGGTGAAACCATGAGTCTTGGGAGGAAGTTTAGCTTCTGCTTATGGATTTCCATTCTTTCACACCGCTCAGCTATCCCAGGACTCACCAGAACAGGAGGCAAGCAAGAGCCCTCGGGGAGGTGTTCCAGGGAGTGGAGAAGCCTCACTGCCTCCAGAAGGGAATCCTCAGATGTCACTGCAGAGCCCCGCATCTATCACCAGCTATAGCCAGGTAGGAAGGAGAGGTGGAAGAGGGCATAGAGGCAGATGGATGGATGGGTGAGTTGGTGGCTGGGTGAATGGATGGATAGGTGATTGGGTGGTTAAATAGATTCATCTGTCTTTCAGTTCAAAATTATGTATTGAGTATCTGTGATACAGCAGGCTGATCAATTGGTAATGAAGGGGAGAGCAAAAGAGGGAAGCTGAGAGAGAGAGAGAGAATGAGAACAGAAATTTGAGAAAGATCAGGGAAAAAAAGGGATGAGAAGAAGGGGGGCAAAAAAAGTTTATAAGAGAAATAAGTACATGGATGTAGCATAGGGAAACCACAAGAGACTACATCAAAATATGAACATATGCTGATTCTTTGCAAAGTTGGTAGAGGATAAAGACAGGCAGGAGAGCTTGGGGACCACGAAAGGGTAATATTGGTCCCTCATTTGGGACGTGGATCAAGTCTTTCTTCTATTTGTAGGGCCCAGGATCTGTGGATGGTGGAGCAGTGGCTGCAGGGGCTCCAGGCCGAGAAAGTGCTGAGGGTCCCCCTCCCTTGTATAACACCAACCATGACTTCAAATTCTCCTACTCAGAGATCAATTTTCAGGATCTGAGCTGGTCCTTCCGCAACCTCTACAAATCCATGCTGGAGAAGTCCTCTTCCTCCTCTCAGCATGGTGAGTCTGAAGTTGGGGTGGGAGCCTGGCCAGCCTTGTATTTTTGAATAGGTGGTGACATTCTCTTTTCTCCCTTCTTTCTTATTTTTAACACAAGGAGAGGTTGATCACTGGTCAGGGGAAGCATGTCATGAGTCAGTACTGTTTGGAGTTGAGCTCTTCTGGCATAGTTCTGAAGGACAGCTGTTTCAACACACAGTCTGGGTTATTAGCTTCAGGAAGCATCCCCCTTCTAGAGGGAAGGGCAGTGATTTTATTGCTGTAAGCAAGTCATTTAGAGAATGACCACTAGGGGACAGCAGTTCTCTTTCCTTAATCGTCAGTACCCCCCTTTCCCCCCAACGTTTCTTTGTGAGAACAATTTAATCTTATTTTTTTTAGCATATTTATATTTGTTAATTTTTATTAGTAAAAATTTCAAACAGATGTAAAAATAGAGAAAATAGTGTTGTAAACCCTCATGTTTCCATCTCCCAACTTAAACAGTTACCAATATTTTGTTAAGCTTGTTTCATTTACCGCTCAGCTTTTTTTTTTTCTTCCCATCACCATTGGGCATCACCTGATGCCCTCTTCTACCTCCACCCCTCCCCTTCTTTTTAATTGGAGTATTTTGATGCAATTCTCAGACATGTCATCTACCTGTAAATATCATTGCAACATGCATCCTTAACAAAAAAGACATTTTTTTGGTTATTTATATCTATTAACCTACCACAATTTAATATTAGTTTATAACTTGTTCATACTCAATTTCCTGAATCATCAATTGGAAATGATTTAAAGTCTTTATTGGGAGGCTCGATCTGGTTCAGCCTTCTGTAATTCCTTTTTTGTTGTTGTTTTTTTTTAAAGAAATTAGAGGTAGGGGGAAAGTCAAGACTTTTTGGTGAGGGGGTGGGTAGAAGTGGAAGAGGGTATATGGGGGATAAATGGTGATGGAAAAATAAATAAAATAAAATGTAAAAAATAAAAGACATTAGGTGAATCATCATATCTTCTTGTTCTGTACTGTGGCCTTGTATAGACAGCAGGAGGTGAATGGAATGATTAAAAGTAGTTAGGACTTACTGTTTGGAAATTTATATTAATTGTCATGAATTTCTTTAAAAAATATATTTTTATTGATTTCAGAGAGGAAGGGAGAGGGAGAGATAGAAACATCAATGATGAGAGAGAATCATTGATTCTCCCTGGGCATATGCCCTGATCTGGAATTGAATCCAATCTCCTGCTTCATAGGTCGATGCTCAGCTACTGAGCCACATGGCCAGGGGATTTGAATCAAGAGTCGTGTTCTAAGATTGTAGCATTTGCATGAGAAATTGGTCCAACTCAGGTGATTGGTTGATTGGAAAGGAAGAACATGGAGAAGCTTTCAGAAACAAAGTAAAAAGCTACATTGGTGAGGACAGTAAAGTGTTCACTGAATTTTAATATTGGCTGAAAGCCCCTAGCCTCAGTTTGTTGGAGAAATTCATTCCTTATGTACTCCTCACTGAAGCTCCATTTGTTGGTAGTGAATACAGTAGAAGGGTGTAGAGCAGTGGTTCTCAACCTTCCTAATGCCGAGACCCTTTAATACAGTTCCTCATGTTGTGGTGACCCTCAACCATAAAATTATTTTTGTTGCTACTTCATAACTGTAATTTTGCTACTGTTATGAATCGTAATGTAAATATCTGATATGCAGGATGTATTTTCATTGTTACAAATTGAACATAATTAAAGCATAGTGATTAATCACAAAAACAATATGTAATTATATATGTGTTTTCCGATGGTCTTAGGCGACCCCTGTGAAAGGGTCGTTCGACCCCCAAAGGGGTCGCGACCCACAGGTTGAGAACGGCTGGTGTAGAGACAATAAGGAAGAGGAGAGAATAGACTCCCATGGCTTTGTTTTATTTATGATTTACTTTTAAAACTTGACCTGATGTCTGGTGTCTTTTGAAACTATGATTAAGACCTACACTCAAATCCTTGTACAAAAACATAAAAAGGGCCCTAACTGGTTTGGCTCAGTGGATAGAGCCAAAGGGTCCCAGGTTCGATTCCGGTCAAGGGCATGTACCTTGGTTGCAGGAACATCCCCAGTAGGAGGTGTGCAGGAGGCTGCTGATCATGTTTCTCTCTCATCGATGTTTCTAACTCTCTGTAAAAAATCAATAAAATATATATTTTAAAAAAGCATAAAAAGGTACATGCTGACCTTTTGCTAAAATTTCAGTGGTGACCACAATGTCAAGGCCCTCCCTCTGTCTGCTTTACCTACCAGGGGGCCAATGCCATCCCTGCTGTCCCAGAACAGCCTTATCTTTGAAGTCTGTGGTTTCCATCTGAGGCTACCCACCTCAACCGAGTGGAAATCCTGTTTAGTGAAAATGCATTGCCCAAGTGACTCGCCTGCTTCCTCCCACCCTGCAGGCTTTTCCTCTCTCCTGGGGGACATGCCACCCTCTAACAACTACTACATGTACCAGCAGCAGCAGCCGCCTCCTCAGCAGCAGCAGCAGCAACAGCAGCAGCAGCAGCAGCCGCCACAGTCACAACCCCAACAATCACAGCCACAGCAGCAGCCGGCACCAGCCCAGGGCCCCTCAACAGTAGCGGGTGCTCCTCCACTGCACACCCCAAGCCCAGATGGTTGTGCCCCACCAGGGGGGAAGCAGGCTGGTGCTGAAGGCTATGGGCCTCCCTCTGTGATGGCCATGCATCCACCTCCACTTCAGCATGGAAGCTACCTCCCTCATCAGCACCATCCCCACACCCACCCTGCCCAGCAGCCGCCGCCACCACAACCACAGGCACAAGGCCAGGCTCCTATCAATAGTACTGGTTTTGGTGAGTAAGAGGGTACAGGGAGATGCTGGGGGACGGATGGGGGACAGGACAGGGGTATGAATGACTCCTTTTTCTGACTCTGGCATGGAGGTCCAATTGGTGAGGAAGTAAATACCGAGTCTAGCCTCTCCTCCGTGAGAGCTCATCTGAACTAACAAGTTGCTACTTCAAGCTCTGTATTATAGAAATTGTAGGTAAATTGGGATTGTTTTGTATATTCTCCTGCCTATGAGCTGAGCTGTCAATACCTAATGCATAGGTAGCTTTACTTGTCCTAAATCTCCAGGGAGGGAGATTCTAAAACTGTCTTGGTAATGCAGTCGATAACCTATATAGATGCAAGAATCTCACATGTAGTCAGTCTGCTAATGAGCTGACTGCCATCTTACACTTGACTCTCTCTTATGCCCCACGTGTCCTCTTTACAGCCTTTCCTCCTGACTGGTGCTCCAATATTGACTCCTTAAAGGAAAGCTTCAAGATGGTGAATCGGCTCAATTGGTCCAGCATTGAGCAGTCACAGTTCTCAGGTTAGTGATGACTGAAGAGAGGAGGGAGCCATTGGAAGTAGACAGACCCAATAGAAATCAGTACCAGAAGGAGATGGTTAAGTGAAGTTTGAAGATTTTATTGATTCCCCTCCGTATTTCACAAGGTAGATGATATTGGTATAATTTGCAAATTAGGTTTCATAAATTTAGCCTTATCTCAAAACATGACCATGGTTTATCCTAGCCAATTCTGTCTCTGGGAGAGAGGGAAGGCTCTCAGGAATTCAGAAAACCTGGACCAGTGGTTTGAATTTTTGTCACCATTTGCTGACAGTATGACCCTGGCTAATTCCTTCAGCTACTTTGAAACTTTGTTTTACTCATCAGTAAGATCAAAATTAAAATACGAATTTAGTAACACACAAGTAGAATGAGAATTTGAACCTGTAGAGCTCTAACGGATGCCGGTTATAATGGACAATGCATTTAATTGGTGGTGTTGATTTGTGATGTGGTTGGAACAGCGAGATGGGATAGATCCAATAGGGGCTCTGGGCCTCTGCAAGGTTAGCCTTTCTTGCTTCTCTGCTTGTAGAACTGATGGAGAGTCTGCGACAGGCAGAGCAGAAAAACTGGAGCCTGGACCAGCATCACATTGCCAATCTGTGCGACTCCCTCAACCACTTCCTTACTCAGACTGGTCACGTGCCCCCTCAGGGGGGTTCCCACCGGCCACCAGCCCCTGCCCGAATTGCTGACTCCTGTGCCCTCACCAGTGGCAAACAAGAGCCAGCCCTAAACCAAGGTAGGAACAAAGCTAGTGGCCAAGGAGGTGGGGACTGTGATGAAAAGGGAGGGGGAGGAGAAGGACAGAAGAAAATGGAGAGAAATCATCTAATGGGCAGTTATCCAAACTGAGCAACAGGACAAGACTGTTCACCACATTGACTGAACATTTATCTGTAAAGTCCTGAAGAATGCCCAAGAAATAGACCGTGTGATTCCTGGATGTGGAAGATGAGAGTTCCGTAAGAAAAGGGAGGAGAAAGTCTCCATTCCACATTTGTGCTCAGTAGCCCATAGCTGAATCATAGCAGGTCAAGTCTTCATTCTCTACACTTACATGATCATCAAACCAGTGACAGAGAGACTCAGTGACCCTATTTCTACATTTGTCATCCTTCTAATGCCTATGTTCTTCCACAGTTCTCCTTTTGGGGTCCTTTATACCCTCAGGGGCGAGGATTGATAGCTTCTGCAGAAAGTCTTCATGCCCTTGGGGGCTATAGAACAGAGCAGGGGAGGGGAAGTAAAGGGGAGGGAGAGGACTGTTCTTTCCCTCACTGTGGGACCCTGCTTCATTGAGTAGAATGATCCCACTCAAGTAACTGTGTTCTTGTTTGGCAGTGAACTCTTATGGGCACCCACAAGCCCCCCACCTATACCCTGGCCCATCACCGATGTATCCAATCCCCACCCAGGACTCAGCAGGATATAATCGCCCAGGTAAGAGCCAGGAAGCTTGTTTTCCCACCAAGCACTCTGTTCCCTGACCAGGTGTCTCACTTTCTTGTCTCTGGGTCTGCATTCCCTGCACCTCCTGGCAGGAATGAGCCTTCATGATTCTAAAGGCCGGAGTCCGGGTCACCTGCTCCTGAGGTGTGTGTCATGGGAGACTAAAGTAGACATTTACTTTGAAATTATCTGGTACCTGTGATAATAAAAGGCAGTAAAAGCATGACTATAAATAAAAGATAGATACACAGAACATTTATGTCTAGCTTTAGAAGCTGAGAGAGATATACTCAGGCAAATAAATGAACATGATATGCAAAACATAAAACATAGCTGCTTTGTGTCCATGGCTACTTTCCTGTTGCCTGACCTCTAGAATCAGGGGTCTGGGATGAAACTATCTCCGATGGTAGGAGTGCCAGGGGAGACCCAAAGTTATCAGAAATAGTACAAAACGAACTGTTCCACTTCAAATCCATTTTAGAAAAATCCTGCCAAACCACAGGCATTTTCAATTTTGGGAGTGACATTGGAATCTTTGTCCTTGTATTCCTTACACATATAACACACAAATTTCTGTAATGCTTTTCAAATATTAGTACATCTGTATGTTTTTGGTCATTATTACATAGTCTTTGTAAGTATAAGTGTAATGGCTGCAAACTGTTATATTGGCAAGGAAGCTGGTTTGCTCTAGTTTATTTCCTGGGGCCTCACTGAAGTTGTGGTTGGTAACAAAAATAACTCAGGGATGATAAGAACAATAGGTTCACCAGACATCCCTCATGGTATTTTGGGGCTGAGCACTGTCCATCTAACTGATAGAATATCTTCCCATCTATTCCCCTTTTAATGTCTTTCTCTCTTCCTGATAGCACACCATATGGTCCCTCGGCCGCCGGTTCCACATCCTGGTGCCAATGAGGAGATCCCTGATGACTTCGACTGGGACTTGATCACTTAGTGCATCACAGAGTGTGACTCTCAGCCCAGGGCTGGGTGGTGAAGCCTGGCAGTGGGGAAAGAGCAGCCCCAGCCCATCCCTTCTCCCCTTGCCTGTGTACAGATATACTATATATCCTCTTGTTTTGTTCTTTCTCTGTCAGAGAAGTCACCGCAAGATGCTGCCGAAGATAACCCCTTTGTCCTGCCTCATTCTTCCACTTTCTTCTTGTTTTCCCCCTGATTCTTTTATTCTTATTATGTTACTATTACGATTATTGGTTATATGCGGTCCCCGGTCTCCTATCCCTATACCATCAACCATGTGCACCCCTTGCTAATTTAAAATCATCTGGCTGGAAGGCGAGGCCATGATAGCTACAGAGAAAGGTTTCAAACTCGGATTTACCTTTCACTCTGAGATATTCAATGCTAAACATACCTTTCGACCTTAAGTTGTTTTCTGTTCTTATCAATTCAGTCCAGGACTGGAGAGGCCACATTACCAAGTAGAAGGACCTCAGACACTGCTTGGCAGCCAGGACTTTGCAGGTTTTACTCAGTGGTGCTAATTTTGTCCTCTCAGCTCTTCCCTGTCCCTTCATATTTTCAGTCCTTACTTCCGTTGATCCTCATTCCCCATTAAGGGCAAGAGTGATGGCGGTGGTGCCAGAAGGTGACAACAGAACCCTAGTGGAATAAGAGGCCTGGGTTGGATGGAGTAGAATACTGCAGCGGGGCAATGGACTGTAAAACATTCAGGAATTGGTATATAATACTATATCAAATCAACGTCCATTGGCTTGTTCCTAAGCCAACGGTTCTCAACCTGGGTCGCGACCCCTTTGGGGGTCGAACAACCCTTTCACAGGGGTCGCCTAAGACCATCGGAAAACACATATATAATTACATATTGTTTTTGTGATTAATCACTATGCTTTAATTATGTTCAATTTGTAACAATGAAATTGGGGGTCACCACAAGATGAGGAACTGTATTAAAGGGTCGCAGCATTAGGAAGGTTGAGAACCACTGTCCTAAGCCATTCTCAAAGGGAGATAGGGCGGGTCTGAGTCAGAATCTGTGGCTGTGGTAGGAATGAGGACAACTATTCAGCATAGGCTTGGCTTTTTGGAGATGTTTTCAGTGTAACCGTTTTGGCTTTTTAAACAGAATTTTTTCTGGAAATGTACTGTGGTTCTTATCTGCATTTACAGATTAGTCTTCAACCCCCTTTCCCACTCAGCAAATATTATGTTGTCCTCCTTTGGTTGTTGGCTCAACTCTCCTACTCACCTTATTTTCTTCCCTCATTTTCCGGCATTCTCAAGATAGAAAAGTAACCCGTCATCACTCTTCGTGTCATCATGTCCTAGGGCAGATAGGAATCTCTTTCCACCGATCATAGCAGAACCAACCGGAATTGGTAGTAGGAGGGTGGGGAAAGGAAAACGGAGCTGGCACAGACACAGGAAGGAACTCTCAGTTCTTTAATTATCTAGGCAAATGCTCTGTTGGAATCCAGACCATTGGGGCTGAAACGTTTACAGTGGTCTTTGGAAGGGGTGAAGGAGCTTGGTAGTGTGGAGTAAATAATCTAGAGGGAAGAGTTCAATGAGAACCAAGGGAGACCCCTCAGAAAAAGGTATACGGATAACTTCTCTCCTTTAACAAGGAGTGGCCATGATTTATGGCTGCAGAGTCCTTAGTATATATTGATATTAACTGTTGAATTGTAGTTATGGGTGGGAAGAACAGTTTTACTTCCATTTTTATTTCGCTGAATGTTTAGTTTCTGAAAGCTACAGGACATAACGTATGGACTGGACAGGGCCACTCTCTCTGTGATTTCTGCTTTTTCTTTGTTCATATTTCTTTATTTACTGATGATTTCCAAAAGATTTAGCCTTCCACTCCTGCTTTTCCCCCCTCTCCCACCCCCTCCTTCTTTAGAAGGGGGTTCTACATGAGAGTTTGTTGAAGATGTCCAGTGAGGCTGAAGTAAAGGGGCAGGAAAGGGCAGTTGACTAAAGAGCACTTTATTTCTTTGAAGTTCTTTGTAAGAAGTGGGGGTGTGAGTGGCTTGAATCCCCCATTGTGTTGGAGGGCAGTTAGTGGGGTTGAAGTATGACATAATATTTTAAAATTGGGGGAAGGAGAATTTCTCATAGAGGGTGGCACAATGCCTTTGCCCAGTGTTTCTATTTTGGGCATCTTTCTTATTTCTTCCAATCAAGGTGCCTCCTGCACACAACTTCCTATCTGTTCTCCCTAAGATGCCCCCTTTACATGTCATCACTCCTCTTTTGTAAACTCCTTTTCTACTCAGATTCAGACAGAGTTTGCAAGGGTAGACTAAATCATCCATGTAAATGTCCCTTGTTTAGAAATCATCTGTGTCTTAAAGAAAACTAGTCTCATTAAGAACTCTGGTGGGCTGCCAGAGTAACTGAAGTTTGGGGCTAGGGCTGGAGATTGGCTGGCAGGCCTCCTTGGACTTAAGGTCCCCTTCACTCAACTCAGCCTTGCTCAGTGGCACAGGAAAAACCTGATCCTCTTTGGGCCTGAGTTCCCCATTCCCCACCATGAAATGGAAGAATACTACTTTTTCTTGTTGGTTCAGCATTGCTGGGCTGGAAGTATAGTCATTGTTGTTGTATTGGGTGATGTGTGCAAAACTGCAGGAGCTCACTGCCTGCAAGATGAAATACGGGGGGAAAGTGGAGGAGAGGGACAGAAGGAGCAATTAATTACTTGGTGTAGATCCACCCATCCCTGCCTTCCTCTCTTTAACCTCTATGTTTCTGATTTGGTGAGTCCTTCCTCCCACTCGTAATGCTTTGCATTGGTGCAGGCTGGGAAGGGGGGGTATGGTCTCACAATTGTTGTTGTTGTTTTTTTGCATGCTTTCATAATAAAAACCAAGAAGAATGTTTACGGTTTTATCTTATTGATGCTGGTCTGAAGTTTCTTCTATGCCAGGGTAGGAGGGGAATGTGAAGTATTTGTTTTCAATTGGTCTTTTGCCCCTCCCCACCTCATACCACAGGGTTTGATTAGTAGACTATTTTTTTGGGGTGGGGAGGGGAAGATGGATGAGAAACAAGAATGTACAGTATGCCATTAATGTTCTCATTTTCAAATGCTATTAAAAATAGTGAAATATTGTTGAGAGGGACAGTCACCCTTTGCAACTTGGTGTATGGACAATGTTGCCTTGCTTTAATGCTGGGATATTTTAAAGATTAAATGTACTATAATTTGGGGAGGAATTGGGTCATAATTATAGGTACTCCCCAGAGTTTTTTATAAGCAATGAGGGAATTTCAATTTTAGGAATATTTCAGATTACGTTTCCAAGGTAAATGGTAATCTAGAAGGAGTCCAGCAATGCCAACTATTCATTCCTCCTCATATCCTGTACTCTAACCTCAGGAGTTTGGGACTTACACCTAGGGTCTTGGGAGATTTGTTGGGAGTTCCACAAGCCTAGCCAACTGCTAATACAGCAAGACTACAGCTATTCCCAACAAGATTTATTTGCTGCATGTCTAGAGATTATGATATATTGAGTATCACACAATGAAAATAATCCATGAATCTCTGAGTCTTGCAAGGAATCACAAGAAAGGAAGCATTTATTCCCATCAAATATATAAGCAGATTAAAATAAAAATTAGCATTGCAAATATACACCATATTAGACATTACCTTACAAGTGAAAGAATTCCTAGTTTTTTGAAATTTCCTGTATAATACTTTATTTTTTTATATATATATTTTTATTGATTTTTTACAGAGAGGAAGGGAGAGAGATAGAGTTAGAAACATCAATGAGAGAGGAACATCGACCAGCCGCCTCCTGCACATCTCCCACTGGGGATGTGCCCGCAACCCAGGTACATGCTCTTGACCGGAATTGAACCCGGGACCCTTCAGTCCGCAGGCCAACGCTCTATCCACTGAGCCAAACCGGTTTTGGCCTGTATAATACTTTATAACAAATTTGTAGTCTAGACCCTCTCTCAACTTCTAATTTTCTATTTTTAGATTAAATTATTGTATTCAGCATAGATGAAGCTATATTTAAGTACTAACAAACCTGAAATTTTAAAGGTTTAACACATACAGGCTTATATACAGAACAAATGAGAAGGTAATAGGGAGTTGAACAGTGCTTTTATAAAATGAAAGAAGGATAGATGGAAAGCCATATGTATGTATGTATGGTTGGAATGGAGAGAGAAAGTGGAAGAAAATATGTGGTCATGAACAAATGAATGTGATGGTTAATGAATATTGGAACTCTGGATAAACAAATGTGAATATGTGCTTGGATAAAATTCTTCATTTTGCAAAATCAGAAGTCATTTTAACATTATCTACAAAAATGATCAGCATAAGTTCATGACTTAGAAACATCATGGCAAATATCAGAAGGAACATCTAAAATTGTGCAACGGTTATTTCAGAAATGGGCAGAGTGTGGCAGGAAACTTGTCATATTTCATTATAAACCTTGAATGGCTTTAAACTATGTGTATGTATTACTTTGATAAAGTTTAATTTAGAAGCCTAAAGATGTATACATCTGGTAATTATAACATGAATGATACCTGTAGTCATGTTTTAATAAGTTTGATGGTTTTCTTGGAGGGTACTCAGTTGTTTTCAGCGATTTTAAACTTTTGACATTAGAGGTTAATAAAGGTACAAATTCTAATATGAAAGAAGACTTAGGAGCAGAAGAGAAATAAGGGAGTTAAGGCATTTCACACAAAGAGTGGAAGGCAGATGGCTCTACCAATAGGCAAATAGAAAAAACAGATAAGAGAACTCCTCAAAGGGCAGCTTACATTACAGATCACGAGTAAGTTGTTAGATGCCTTAGTAGTCTGTGTTTACACAAGAGATCTTATTTAGTTGCAATAAAGGAAACTTGAAATTGCGTCCTGTATCCATGAGTATAAAAAATATATTTATTGATTTCAGAGAGGAAGGGAAAGGGGGAGAGAGATAGAAACATCAATAATGAGAGAGAATCATTGATAGGCTGCCTCCTTCACCGCCCCCCCCCACCCCCCACTGGGGATCAAGCTTATAACCCAGGCATGTGCCCCTGACAAGAATCGAACCTGGGACCCTTCAGTCTGCAGGCTGAGGCTCTATCCACTGAGCCAAACCGGCTAGGGTCATAGACTATTTCTTTAAAAAAATTTTTTTTATCTCACTAAATGTATTGGGGTGACATTGGTTAATACAGTCATATAGGTTTCAAGTGTACATTTCTATGATACATGATTTGTATATTGCATTGTATGCCCACCAACCAAAGTCAAATCATCTTCTGTCACCATATGTGGCCCCTTTACCCTTTACTACCACCCCCACCTGCACCTTCTCTTTATTTAAAACCATCCCCCCCACCAACAACAGTATAACAATAAAGCCATAGAATAAATTATCACCTTTCACTCAGAGCTAGGATAATTGGTTTTAAAATGAACCTGGAAGGGAATTTCGATATACTAAATAAAAAATTTAAGGATGGAAAGAAACATTTTACAACAGACTAGATTCTCATTTATCTCAGGTGGCTTAGTTTGGGATAGAAGTAGATTAATTTGTGCATTGTCTCTCAGACATAGCTTTCATCAGAAACAAGAGAACTTGTTTTCAAGTCAGGTTGGACCAGAGAGTTTCCAGGTGATGCTGATGTCACTAGTCTGGGACCACACTTTGAAGGCCTCAAGATTGAGTCTTTGGTGTTTTCCGAAATCCCTGTTCACCATGTCCCTTGCTCTTTTAGAAACATGTCACACTTGGTGAATATCTAAGAAGCTCTGCTTGAGTCAAGTGCTTGGGTAAAATGCTCCAGATTCTCACACAGCTGTACTGCTGTTTCTTCCATAAAAGCCTTTGCTTTGGGTACAACTGGTAGAATGTGTGTGCCCCTCACTGAAAGCTGCCTCCAGAATGCCCTGCACAGACTGCCTTGCTTTCTTCCTAAAATCTTTTCCCATAAGGGCATAGAGGAAGGGATTGAAGCAACTATTCGCAGATGCTAGGGCAATGGTCACAATGTCCCAGGATAGCAGAGCTGTCTCTGAGCCAGTAAACAAAAAGAGGACTCCAAAAATGTGGTATGGGGCCCAGCAGACAATGAAGACAACCACCACCACTATGGCCACCTGGAAGGTTTTGCTCTGAGCCTTGATAGAGCGACCCCACATTTGGAAGATAATAAGGCTATAACAGGTCACCATAACAATACAGGGCAGCAGGAAACCAATCACTAACCTAGTGATGGTTATTATCACCTGGGGTGTTGCAACTTTATTGTTATATTCAATGTAATCTTCAGTATAGTCCTGGAAATCTTGTGATGGCTCAATTGTGTATAGGGCATTACTAGAGGTACTAGAGAAAAGCTCTAAATCGGTAGAGAGGAAAGCATCAGAGTCATCCGATGAGTTAATTCTGTGATCTTCAATGGGAAGGCCAATGGGGATTGTTGGGGAGGCCTCATCATCAGGTTTAATTAAATTATAATATGGATGTTGATTAGGTAATCTAGTTGAATCCACAGGAACTGAATCTCCAGGAGGTCTTTGAAATGTTTCAGCATGGAGGAGCATGGTACTTGTCCAAGGATGATCATTTCTTTCTGAAGAGAAAGCATCTGACCTGTCAACCAATTCTCCAGGCAACTGAACGATGGGGTTGTCAAGAGATGCATTTTCCGGTTGATCGTAAGTGTAGTATGAATAATCTAATGAGCCACTGGTACCAAAATTGTAGCCACACATAGTATGGTTGCCTATGGTGAACATTTCCCGGTACATGAACACAGGTATACACATTGCAAAAGCCAACACCCAGATACATCCACAGATAATGAAGGCTGTCCTTACATTGCGGTGATTCTGGCACCAGATGGGCTTGAGTACCAAAAGGCAGCGGTCCAGGCTAATGGCAGTCAGTAGGAAGACGCTGGCAAACATGTTGAGGATGATGATGGAAGGAATGAGCTTGCATAGGAGCCAACCATAAGGCCAGTGTCCTTTGAGAGCCAAGTGAACCAAGGAGAAGGGTAAGGAGAGACAGCAGAGAAAGTCTGCCAGTGTGAGATGGAGAAACCAAACAGTGTTCACGGTCCACTTCATCTTTAGGCCAGCTACCCACAGCACCAGCCCGTTGCCTGGCAATCCCAATAAGAAAGTGAGGCTGAGAATGACCATGGACAGAATTACTGGGGGGTTATACCAAGGCTGGTAGTGTATGTCAGTTGAATTGGTCTCATCCGGGAAATACGCCATTGCTAAATTTCTGCAAAAAGAGAAACAAACATATTTAAAGTAACATTATCTTTTTAAAAATGGGTATCTTGGTGCTGGGGTCCAACGCCAGCAGGTCCAGGGGTCCCCAAAGGTGTGGACGGAGTCGGCGAAGAAGGAATGACACGGAGACAGCCTTCAGTTGATCAGCAGCCTAGTCAGGACCTCTAGCCAGGATCTCCAGCCAAGTTCTGGTTAGAATCTGATCAGGATCTGATGTTTATTGTCTTGTTACATCTGTATTTATACCAGTTGATTTTAATCCTGTCAATTTCTATTGCAAAGGTTAGGGCGTTTCTTATCTCCATTCCAGGGAGTAAAGATTATGTAGCTTAAGCGTGATTGTTTGTAGTTAAAGTGATTAACTACCCGCCTGGCACTTAGTTAAGGGGTTGTATCCCCTCCCTAACTTCAGGGAAAAATCCCCACCTGGGGAAACAACCTTTCTCAGAGAGGTGACCTTGGTTAAAACACATGGTGCTAAGGAGAGCAAACATATTAAGAACAATATGCTATATATGCCAGGTCCCTTGAAACATGCTGTGCAGATGTTTCTTTCCTGCAGCAACTGTGTCAAGCAGCAAGGATGGACGGCTTCCGGCATCTTGGAAATCTAACCTTCCCACATAATGATGTAGAACTGCACAGGCCCTTATACTGTTTTAGTTTGTATTCCTTGATTTCACATTGAATAACACAAAACTTTCTCTGATAGACTATTTACTTACTTATTAAAAAATTGTGTATATATATATATATATATATATATATACACATATATTTGATTTTAGAGAGGAAGGAAGAGGGCCAGAAAGATAGAAACATCAATGATGAGAGAGAATCATTGATTGGTTGCCTCCTGCATGCCCCAGACTGGAGATCAAGCCTGCAACCCGGACCTGTGCCCCAACCAGGAATCAAACTGTGACTTCCTGGTTCATAGGTGGACACTCAACCACTGAACCATGCTAGTCAGGCTCGGATGGACCATTTAAAATCTACTGTATCTATTTAAGTGTGTATCAAAATAACCTAATTTGAAAGTTTATATCAATGTAAATTTCTCCCTTTTTTTTTGACTTTTAATCTCTCATTCTCCACTGATTACTTTCCTTACTTAATATTCCCTATTAAAAACAAACAAATGAGTCTAATGGACAAACAATAACTTTTAATTTTTCAAAAAATATATTTTTATTGATTTCAGAAAGGAAGGGAGAGGGAGAGAGCGATAGAAACATCAATGTTGAGAGAGAATCATTGATTGGCTGCCTCCTGCACGCCCCACACTAGGGATCGAGTCCGCAACCCAGACATGTGTCCTTGACTGGAATCGAATCTGGGACCCTTCAGTCCACAGGCCGCCACTCTATCCACCAAGCCAAACCAGCTAGGGCAAACAATGACTTTTATATTAGGGGTTCCCAACTTTAAATCCATGAAAGGGCTTTTAGAACCCCCATTTTTACCTCAAATGATAGGGAAAATTTTAACTTTAATATTTTCATTTCCTTGAGGGCAGAGGTCCATCTATTCCCTACCAGATTTTCAAAGGACTCACCACCAGAGAAAAAGGTCCTAGACTCAATTATATCTTTAGATACAACATCAACTTTTCCTTTTGCTGTTCAGTTTCTCAAGAGTTGTTTACACTCTTGGCATTGATTTTTCTCACCACCCATTATTTCTTTCTTGTCTTTTGTTTTGTATTGAATATAACAGAAACAATAACTTTATATTAACAGAAGCAAAAATATGCATAAAAATATAGACAAATAAGAATAAGAAAATAGCCCGGCAAGAGTGGCTCAGTCGTTGAGTGTTGACCTATGAACCAGGAGGTCATGGTTCGATTCCCAGTCAGGGCACATGCCTGGGTTGTGGGCTTGGTCCCCAGCATGGGGCTGTGCAGGAGGTAGCCAATCAGTGATTCTCTCTCATCATTGATGTTTCTATTTCTCTCCCTCTCTCTTTTCCTCTCTGAAATCAATAAAAATATATTTAAAAAAGAATAAGAAAATAAAAATCCCATATTCTACCAGTCATTGATTATTACTTTAGCACCTTAATACCTTCTGGATCTTTTATATACATATGTGTGTGTGTGTGTGTGTGTGTGTGTGTGTGTGTGTGTGTGTTTACATTCACACTTTTATATATGTATGAATGTATATATGTTTTTTTGTTATGCACAATTTAACAAAATAGATCAAATTACATGTTGGTTCATGAGCATTTTTAATTGCAGTAAAACACATGTAATAAAAATTTACCATCTTAACCATTTTTAAGCATATAGTTCAGTAGTGTTAAGTATATTCACATTATTGTGTAAAATACAGGACTTTCTCACATTGCAAAACTAAAACACACACAAATTAAGAGGCTGAAGAATTAATTTCTGATTTATTTGACAACTCCCTACTTCCCTCTCCCCCATCCTATGGTAATCACCATTCTATTTTGTTTCTATGCAATTGACTACAGTATAGGTGGAATCATATAGCACTCATCTTTGTTGTGACTGGCTTATTTCACTTAGCACAATATCCTTAAGATTCATCCAAGTTATAGCATGTGTTGGAATTTCCTTCATTATTAAAATTGAATACTATTTCATTGTATGTATTGGTCACATTTTGTTTATTCTTTCATTAGTCAATGGATATTTGAGTTGCTTCAAACTTTTAGCTATTGTGAATAACAGTGCTATGAATGTGGGTATAAATGCATATTGTTTTATAAACTGCTTTCTTTTATTCAGTTATCAGTCTCCACATTATACAGTATGATTGTACCTTAAGGAATACTCAATCTTGATTCAATTCTTCCAACTGTCCCCAAAATATCTTTTATAGCTGATTTGCCCACAATTATATCAAACTTAGGATCACACTTGCCTCAGAATGTTGTGTTTCTTAAGTGTCTTAATTTAGTCTAGTTTCTCTTTTTCAAAGATACTGGCTTGTTTGGTGGTCTGTTGTTCTGACCACTCATTTCTCAACCCTGTGTACTTTGCCTTCTGCTCCTATCACTTCATTAAAATTACCTCTAAATAACAAATCCAAGCATCTTTTTCCTTGTCTCCATCCTCTAATATAATATGTTTCATTTGATACATTAACTCCTTGACACTCTCTTCTTCTTTTGGCCTCTGTGACATTGCCCTCCCCTAATTCTGAATGTACCATCCTTTATAGTTTTCTTGAACAGCTCACTATTCCAAATTAATGCTATTTTCTGTACCTTAGTTAATGAAGTTTACTTCTATCTGAAATTATGTCCTTTACCTTAACCCCCTCTTTCCTCCATCTTTAATTCCTACCTGTTAAAATCCTAGTTATTCTTCAAGATCAGTTCAAATATTATATTTTCCTTGAAACTTCCTCTAATAATCCCAATCAGAAATTAATTCTTCAGCCTCTTAATTTGTGTGTGTGTGTGTGTGTGTGTGTGAGAGAGAGAGAGAGAGAGAGATTTGAACCTCTTTGCATAGTCTCTGTGCAATGACACATTTTATCTCATATTGAAATTATTATAGTGGCTGTCCTATTTATCATACTGGCCTTAAATTTCATGACAGTAGAAATGAGTCTTGTTCCTAAAAGCTTGTTCCACAGAATTTAGCACAATGCCTTATATGACAGAAAGATTAAATATAACTTGAATGGATGGATGTTCATTTGGGGGGGGGGTACTTTTTAATCTTTTTTAACTAAGTTTAAAATTCTTATTTTATTCATTTACTCCAGTAAGGATGCCGTCTCTTCTAACTTCCTCTTTGTTTTCCAGTTCCCAGTTTAGTAGCTGTAACAGCATTTTATGTTTCCCTTTATAAAGGCCCAATATATTTTTGTTACTTGGAAGTAGTTCTGCTGAGTTAACCCAATGTTGTCATAGAATCTTAAATATTTAGCGGAAGTTAAAGTAACTGAGTCAACAAAATAATACTTTTAAAAAAGTTATCCTCATTCCCTTTCCCTCAGCCTTATCTATTCAAATATTCAAGTTCTGTTAGGGTCTCTTCTTTTCTTTCTGTGCATGACAGTGACCCTGATCCCACGTCCTACCCCAACACACGCATTCATGTATAGATCCATAAAACACCAAGAGAAGGAGAGAGTCAGAGAATGCTAGGACTGAAAATAAACTTAGCAATCATCTCTCGTTGTCTCTATTTTTATTTTGCAGTTTTTTGACACTGATACTCAGCAAATGAGTTGACTTTTACACATGCAAATAGGAGGGTTCCCAAATCCTAGGTCAAATAGCTGTCAGGCTGATTCTCTCTCTCTCTCTCTCTCTCTCTCTCCCTCTTTTGACATTTAGTGTTGGGCCTGTAGGGCAACACAATCCTTGAGGGCCATTTGTGAGTCCCGCCACAGGAGAACAAAACACCAGGAAAAACTTGCAGGGCACCAGGTGTCAGATCAGACCACACAAGGAATTGGAAACTGTCCTAAAGGCACTTGATCACACTCGAGCATTCCATCTGCATTCCAAGCCCACTAGCTCAGCCCCTAGACCAGTGATGGCGAACCTTTTGAGCTCGGCATGTCAGCATTTTGAAAAACCCTAACTTAACTCTGGTGCCGTGTCACATATAGAAATTTTTTAATATTTGCAACCACAGTAGAACAAAGATTTATATTTTTGATATTTATTTTATATATTTAAATGCCATTTAACAAAGAAAAATCAACCAAAAAAATGAGTTCGTGTGTCACCTCTGACACGCGTGTCATAGGTTCGCCATCACTGCCCTAGACCCACCAGTGACTGCCTATAAGGATGAAAGTCCAGCTCCTGGGTGCTGCTCTCATTGACCCAATGTCCCTGTGGCTGGGTGCTGTGCAGCCCTTCCCTTGGGATATCCTAACCCCCACCCCCTTCCCTTAAATACATTCATTTTCCTTTACTCACCGACTGAGATGGTTGTTTAGCCTGCCTGCATCCACCATCCACCATGTTCCCCTTTCATTTGGTGGCTTGTAAGGGGATATCCAGAAGGGAAACTTTCTTCCTTCCCTTCCCCTCACCCCACCCCTACCCTCAGAGATTAACAGCAACCAAGGCCTCCCCAACTCCCCAGCAGCGGCAGGAGTGCCAGATCATCAGACCTTCTGATTTCTACTAATGGGTGAGTTATTTCATTTCTGGGAAGAGGGCACTAGGGACCAAGACTCTCGGCTCCCCATGGGGCCACCACTTGTGGGCGTGGGTCAGCCTTTTAAAAGCCTCTACTGTGGCTGCCACTAGAAGATTCCCGTGACAGGATAAACTTGGCTTGGGATGGGCAAGATTTCTCTAGGCAGCTCGCCGGTGGCAAGCACACATCCAAGCAATGGAGGCACACTATGAAAACCACACACCGCCCAAATCCTTGTCCAAAATGCCCCGTCGGATTTTATTTGGGGGACTGTGAGATTCGGCATGTGAGTTTTGGCATAGCGGGGGCACCCCTCTTTATCCCTAGCCACTGGGGGTCACTGAGTCCCGAGCAGAGTCTTTTCTAGTCATCGAGGGATGCCTCCTGGAATAAGCTTCAGCACAAGGAAGGTGCAGCAGCCAGGCTGGGACACTGGCCCTTGTTTTCTCCCTGCAAATGCCCGTATGGCAGTAACACCATGGGCAATTCAACCTCAATCCTTCCTAGGGACTCACCTCTGGCCTGCCTTTTACAGACGCTTAAGGCCCTCCATTTAGGAGACAGAATTAGACACAAGTGCCTCTTTTTTTTTTATTGCAATACAGCATGGCCACACATTGTCTAATTTATTTTTTAAAATATATTTTTATTGATTTCAGAGAGGAAGGGAGAGGGAGAGAGAGATTGAAACATCAGTGATGGGAGAGAGTCATTGATTGGCTGCCTCCTGTATGCCCCACACTGGGGATCGACCCACAACCCAGGCATGTGCCCTTGACCGGAATCAAACCTGGGACCCTTCAGTCCACAGGCCGATGCTCTATCCACTGAGCCAAACCAGCTAGGGCCCATGACTGTACATCAGGAGATCTGGCCCCAGGATGGCACTCTTAAGTATCCACCATTCTCCAATTGGATTTATACTGCCACTGCCTGGGCAAATGGTCTGAGATTCCCTATGTTCAGGGCTTCTTTGAGCTCCATCACCACGCTGATCTCTGCTTCTCCTGTCCTATTGTTTATGCCTCCACTCCCAGCCCCCTAAAACCACACGAAACCCCTGATTTTGCCTTCTTGCCACCTCCCTTCCCAAAGAGCAACTTTCTTTACTACAAAACTGCAAACACATAACAGTCAGGCTATTATCAGAAACAGAACTCATTACCACACAATTTAGCATGTTATCTCTAAGGAAAAATGTGGCAGTTTATTTATTTTTTTAATTTTTTTAAAAGCATGTTTAATTTTGTTTGCCTTTTCACTTTCTTTTTTAAAAAAAATATATTTTATTGATTTTTTACAGAGAGGAAGGGAGAGGGATAGAGAGTTAGAAACATCAATGAGAGAAACATCGATCAGCTGCCTCCTGCACACTCCCTACTGGGGATGTGCCCGCAACCAAGGTACATGCCCTTGACCAGAATCGAACCTGGGACCCTTGCGTCTGCAGGCCAGCGCTGTATCCACTGAGCCAAACCAGTCAGGCAAAATGTGGCAGTTTTAAATCCAAGCTGCTGGAGGCCTGGGAGCCCGCAGCGAGGCCTGCTCCCTCCTCTCCCTGCCCGCCTTTTCTCCAGCCTCATATGCCTAAACATAATTTTCCAAAGTCTTTGTAACTTAAAAGCTTTGGAGCATTGCTGAGTTAAATGATAAATATCTAGATATTCTAAAATAGCATGAAATTCCAAAACATTACTGCTAGACAAGTTTTAAGTTCACCTGATTATAGCTTTTGTTACAGAAACTCTATAAAGTAAATTTGGAGCAGTTGATGTAATGTCTAGTGCTTTGTGGAAGGTGTGTCTTGAAGTGAGTGTGTTTCAAGTGTGTTCATAAATGTCAATCTAAGAAATGCTGGTTTTTATGGTCTTCATGTATGTGTCTGTATGTTATGTGTAATGTTTGGATGGCACTACTAGGGTATAATGTTTTATTGGCCTACAGAAATTGAATACTTACATAAATTCAATAGAATCCTATGGTCTAGACAAAATATTTAATATCAAAACTGGTTTAAGTTTAATTAACAGCCTTTAAAATTGTTACCATTAAGCTATATGCCTTTTGTGGATGAAAAGGAGCCACATGCTAATCTGACTAACTCAAGGAAGGCCTGCATGGTGGCCTTGCAAATTCATAGACCTAAAGTAACCACAAAGGATGGTCTGAAGTTAAAACCTTTTCATTAAAAAGCAGTTTATAATGGGTATTCATGTCCTAGGCCAGTATCTTCCCTGACAAAGATCAACTTCGATCTTTACTGAGCTTGTTGTCTTTTTGCATCTAAGATACCATAACTGTGAAATGTCAGGGTAACTTGTAACTTCCCTTTTTCTGACCGCGAAGGGCACAACAAATGGTGCCAGGGCACAGATCGCAAATTCCCTCAGTATTATTGTTGTTATCTTATTAATTGTTGAGTGTTAATTATGCTCACCTATGTAAACGAAGCACATGTCTAGCATTTAACTTTTTTTCCAATTCCAGAGGTTCCATCCCCCCTTTACTTTCTCCAACCTCCCTAATCTATACCAACAAATTTCATGTAACCCACTTACATCTCCTCCTTTGATGGTAATTTATAAAAATAGGTGAAAAATCACCTTTCTCTGGAGCATTATCTCAATGTGTTGAGATTCTGCTTCCCAGCAATTGATGATAGTTTGACTCAAATAAATGCACAAAATTTTTTTAAGATTTGAATGTTTTTTTTGTTAACATTTTGTTCTGCCTAGATTTACAAAAGATTTAAAATATAATATGTTGGTTAAGTATATATGACAACCTTCCCAAAGTTTAAATTTCAAAAGACTTTTTCAACAGAGAAACAACTTTGACCTATTCCACGGGCCCTGGAATACCTCAAGGATTCATTCTCTTTCCTAAATTTTTAAACTAATAAGGCCCATTTAATATGCTTGAAAAATTACATGGGAAGTTTTGCCAAATAATAATATATATATATATTTTTTTGTTAATATGAATATTCTAGAAATTTCAGTCTCCTCTAGGAAGGAACTTGCAAAGATTCAGAGTCAAGTTCAAAAGGAAATTTTCAGGAATAACAGGTTTCTTGTCAGTGACACTGGACAAGCCTAGAGTAATGTTTCCCTATGGGAAGCATCTGGCAGTAGTACTTCAGATGTTTGTAATCCACACATTGGGGCATTTATAAATTGTCTCCAGTGCTCAATACTTTTAAAACCTTGCATCTTGTTTGATATATATATATATATATATATATATATATATATATTTAAACTCTAAACTTTATATTGTTTTTTTATGTCATTTCATAATAATTATTATTTACCAAAAATTGTCTTATGTGATATCCTACAGAAAAGCAAGATTCTTTGTCAATTGTTTTATGGTCAAGTCTATAACAATGTCACTCAAGTTTGTCATTTACAGACCATCATTATTTTGCTCTGATGCATTTACAAATACATTAGTTAAGTCTTTGGAAAGATTCATAACAAGGATTCTGACTTACTCTAAATTATAGGTTTCTAAGCAGGTCAGGTCATCTCTTCAAAATATAAGAAAGCTTGTTTTCATTCCCTAAAACAATTTGATAAATTAGACCTTCATAAGCAATATGGGAACTTTTATATTTTTCTCCCTATCTTATCCCTCCAGAATTTGGTAATTCTTTTTTTGTTGTTTGTTTCCCTTTTTTTGTTTATTGCTTAAAGTATTACAAAGGGTATTACATATGTCTCCTTTTTCCCCCCCCGCCCTTGAGAATTTGGTAATTCTTAATGAGTAAGTCATGGCAATAAGTTTCTTTGCATGAATTCAATAAAACCAATTATGGTTTTATTAACTTAAGACTTTGACTGGAATGTTATGTCTGAGAGAGACATGCTTAGACTCTGGGCATCACCAGAAAGCATTCTCAAAACAGATTGAAGCCAATCAAAAGTCACTTACAAGAAATGGGCTGGTACCTTGTTTGATCCCGTGGTTCATGGCAGTCTTTCCAAGTAAGGAACAAGGGTTGCTTTCCTGAGAGATGGCAAGGAAGGAACCTCAAGACATCATTGGGAACCTCAAAAACTTGAGGGATTCACCCCATTCTACAGGTATTGCAGGCAAACTTGGTGGCAAGTAGGTGGCTCATCATCTTTGCCCTAGAGGCTAATTAAGGCTCAATCTTGAGATTCCAGCAAAGCAAGTTTTTGAAAGCCTATATAATCAATTGCTATTCTTGTGTTCATGCAAACAATCAGGCCATATTGAAACTAAACTAAATACAGTAAATAAATTGGTCTTAATTTGGCTATTTAATAAAAATGAGGGTGATTTTAGGGGGGGGGGGAATGTGTTTCAATAGATTCCATATACACAGTCGCAATGTTAGACTCTAGTTCAGTTCATTATCTTCAAAGTTTTATTTTTCACCCATGAGCTAAACTAAACTAGATTCTGAATTTTTTCCTAGTTTTCATAAATATTTGGCTGGATTCAATCCTCCAAACTAATGTCTCTTTCCTTTCACCACACCATTTGCCATAATTCTTATTGTTCTAGCTTTCCCCAATAATACTAAAATTTATAAAACAGTTTGTCTCCACCAGGTTACAAGCCCTACTTGTACTCAGGAGATACCACCCATATATACCATCACAACCTCCTTTTATACCCAGGCCTCATCTTCCCTCTGACAGAGAGCAAGGATTTTTGGCTCTAAAGGAAAATATCTCCACCTTCCAGGAGAAAACGTCTATAGAAGAGACCTGATGCCCCCTTTTCTCTGAAAGAATTCAGGACCAAAAATCTTTATGGGGGGAAATGTTAGCCAGACCCCGAGAATGTTAGACCCTGAGAGCAAGGACGATGGGCCAGATGCAGAAACTCAGCTGGGCAGAAAGCTCCAGATGCCTAGCAAGGGACAAAACTGGAAAAACAAGAACCTCGCTCCCAAGGTAACCAATCCTCCCCTTTCATATCACTAGTCAGGCAGTTTAGACCCCCTGACATTTTCTTGCCTAAAGATAACGTCTAGGCCTCAGTTGTATTTCAGCTGCAGGCCCAGAAAAGCGGCAAAACTAGATAGATGACTCTGTGACTGCCTCAGGACCCAAATCACTCCTCAGGTTTCCTCAGCCTTGGGTATCACATAAAACTCTACCCAGCATCTTAATCAAACACTGACTGTAATTAATGGTTAGACATGTGCTAGGGATTTTTCCCCCCCTACGTTCCTTCTTAGCAGGAGACAGAGCTCTACTCAAAACATGGACGATCAACATGGACAGGAGCCTGGGATGTGTCTGTCACCACTCCAGCTACTCTGAAGCTGGCAGGGGTAAAGCCCAGAATCCATCACACCAAAGTGAAGAGGGCGCCAGAGGGGAAGAATGGGTGACTGAACCCAGGGAACACCTCAAGGAGGGACCGATGTAGAATGGCCCTTTCCATCTTGCCTAGTAGGACTTGGAAGACCTATTGCTAATATACAGAATTATACTCATTCTATTCATTTTGGGAAGAAAGTCACATACAGGGGCCTTTATGCCTTGGGACCCACTGTCCTGGAAAAGGATGTAGGATTGTTTTCTCTTAGGGTTGCTATAGTAGCTCCCTGTGGCGAATGTTGGACTTTTACTAGGTGTTCTAGTTATTGTTTTTCAGTCTCTAGTAACTACAATATGAATTGTTCTGATAATTTCACCCCTCCTTACAGCAATGGACATACTAAGCTGCCAGCTGGTTGGTTTCTGATATGTGGGGTAACTTTATTCATACATGCCCGCCCCCTTCACCTTTGGTATTGTTAGCAAAGGGAAAGGTTCTGAGAGCTGCACAAACGGAAGTATTAAAGACTGACAAAAGCAAAATTCCAATATAAAGCAATTGAGTCATCCAGTGTGAGCTTTTTTAAATATCACATATTATCTGTCTTGAAATGAAGTAAATATAAATCAGAGTTTTAAAGTCTTTCAGAATAAGATGACTTTTTATGATTCTTCAAGTGTTTTGACTATAAAATACCTCTACATTTAAGATAAATAGAGAGTAAACTGATGAACAAAAATAGACCCAGAGACATAGAAACAATGAGAAGACTGTCAAACCTCAGAGGGAAGTCAGAAAAGGGTGGAGGAGGAAAAAGAGATCAACCAAAGGACTTGTATGCTTGCGTAACCGATGAACACAGACAGCAGCGGGGGAGGGCATGTGCTGGGGGTGGGAGTGGCTGGGGAGAAGTCAATGGGGGAAAAAGGAGACATATGTAATACTTTCAACAATAAAGAATTTTAAATAAAAAAATAGAGAATTTCTTTATTTTATTTTAAATACTGAGTTGACTGCAGTAACTAAAAAGATAAGTAAGATTTAAAACTAAAATTCAACTATGGTAGGAAAAGTAGATTCCAGAATCAAATACTAATGATAGGAAAGGAGTCAGTAGCAAGAAGGAAGAAGAAAAAGGATAAATAAAAATAAGAGAAATAGAATAAGAATATATATGCATATATATGTATATAACAATGTGTCTCTATATACTAGGCAATCAATGATTTGCAAAACAAAACTTTTGGAGAAAATGGAAATCAAAAGTCAGAAGGTGAATCATAGCTGATTTAAGAGAGGGAGGAAAATGATATAAAAATTCACTATTAGTTCAGAATGAATATATTAAAAGCAAAGATATATAGAATGTGGAATATTTAGAAGAAGAAAGGCGCACATGTAGAAAAAAGAAATGATGTATAAGTTGGGAAGGAATAAAGGGAAATAGAAGATAATGACCCTGCAATCATCATGTATAATAAGCAAAACAAACTAGGCTCAAGTCATCAAGTGGGTCTAGGGCAGCGGTTCTCATATTGTTTTTGTGATTAATCACTATGCTTTAATTATGTTCAATTTTTTTAAAAATATATTTTATTGATTTTTTACAGAGAGAAAGGGAGAGAGATAGAGAATTAGAAACATCGATGAGAGAGAAACATCGATCAGCTGCCTCCTGCACATCTCCCACTGGGGATGTGCCCGCAACCCAGGTACATGCCCTTGACCGGAATCGAACCTGGGACCTTTCAGTCCGCAGGCCGACGCTCTATCCACTGAGCCAAACCGGTTTCGGCAATTATGTTCAATTTGTAACAATGAAAATACATCCTGCATATCAGATATTTATGATTCATAACAGTAGCAAAATTACAGTTATGAAGTAGCAACGAAAATAATTTTATGGTTGGGGGTCACCACAACATGAGGAACTGTATTAAAGGGTCGCGGCATTAGGAAGGTTGAGGGTTTCTTACCAGAAAGCTGAGATAGTAGCTGAAGGCTTTAGCACGGATCTGGAGCCCTCCACCTCCTGTCTGTCACGTCCTCACACTTAATAGAGTCATGAAGTATGTTTAGGAAATTTGCTGAGCTCTTCCTCTTTCTTTTCTCTTTTCCTTTATGTTGATAAACTCCACATTTTTGACGACTACTTGACTTTACAGGAAGTGTTTCAAAATGAGTCATTTCTAAATGTTATCAGATAAGAAAAGTAATAAACAGAGTGGGAGAGCATACTTCTCAGAAATTTTCTGCAGGACACAGCATTGTTAGGTAGAGAATACTCTGTTCATAAGCTACTCACTTTCTAAATGTTTGCTTTTGTTTTGTTTTAGAAATGCACCAAAATGACTCTATGGTATGTGAAGGTGCAGGTTGGGAATGGTTGGGAGAAATGACCTGCACAACACCATGTAATGAATCTCGAATAACATCTTTTAAATGCTTAACATGTGTAAAGAAATGTGCCATGCCTAAATCAGATAAATTAAACTATGTCCTTATTTCTTGAGATTCACAATCTAGTAGAAATATGCACCCATACACAAAAAAAATTGTAATACAACTCAGGCTGTAATAATATAAATGTAGAAATAAAATAGTAGAGCATAAGTATATTTAAATAGGCAACAGTATATTTAGCCTGGGACAAGCTAGGAAAGTCTTAAGATAGAAATAAGATAAGGTAGAAATACGGTCCCCCCCCCCCCCATTTATTTATTTATTGTTAATCCTTACCTGAGGATTTTTTCCATTGATTTTTTTTATCTCCTCTTACTGTGTCTTGTGATTTTCATTTTTTTCTTTATTGATTAAACCATTACATATATGTCCTTATCCCCCCATTGCCCCTCCACCCCCCGCTTGTGCCCTCACCCCCCTAGTGTCTGTGTCCATTGGTTATGCTTATATGCATGCATACAAGTCCTTTGGTTGATCTCTCCCCCTTCCCCGCACCCTCCCTTGCCTTCCCTCTGAGGTTTGACGGTCTGATCGCTGCTTCTCTATCTCTGGATCTGTTTTTGTTCATCAGTTTATGTTGTTCATTATAATCCACAGATGAGTGATATCATGTGATATTTATCTTTCTCTGACTGACTTATTTCGTTTAGCGTAATGCTCTCCAGCTCCATCCATGCTGTTGCAAATGGTAGGAGTTCCTTCCTTTTTACAGAAGCATAGTATTTCATTGTTTAGATGTACCACAGTTTTCTAACCAACTCATCTGCTGATGGGCACTTAGGCTGTTTCCAAATCTTAGCTATTGTAAATTGTGCTGCTATGAACATAGGGGTGCATACATCCTTTCTGATTGGTGTTTCTAGTTTCTTGGGATATATTCCTAGAACTGGGATCACTGGGTCAAATGGGAGTTCCATTTTTAGTTTTCTGAGGAAACTCCATACTGTTCTTCACATTGGCTATACCAGTCTGCATTCCTACCAGCAGTGCACGAGGGTTCCTTTTTCTCCGCATCCTCTCCAGCACTTGTCATTTGTTGATTTGTTGATGATAGCCATTCTGACAGGTGGGAGATGGTACCTCAATGTCATTTTGAGTTGCATCTCTTGGATGAATAGTGATTTTGAGCATGTTTTCATATGTCTCTTGGCCTTCTGTATATCCTCTTTCGAAAAGTATCTTCTAAAGAGGACATACATAGAAATAAGGTTTTAAAAAACTATAGGACCTCTAAAGGCAAAAAGGATGACAACCTATTTAGAGTGTTTATGGGGAGCATAGTCAGAGGCAAGTAGGAGGAGAGTGCTTTAGGGATTGGAGAATATATAGGAGTTTGGGGGATTAGACTGTGTCTCATCAGGAGAGTGCAGAAGATTGAAGCAGGACCTTGAACAATGATTCCTGCTTTCAGTATACATTGTAAGGAATTCTCACCCACATTATTCTTTTGCATATATGCATGTGAAATAAAGTTTATTTGGATCAAAAGTATTTGAACACTCTTGCCTGTGTTAAGGACTTTCTATGTTAATCAACTTATTGTCCAAACAATAGTATCTGCTCCTCCTTTATTTGCAGTCAAATCACTGAAGAATATTTTTGTGGCAGAAAGACCCAAGAAAACATGCCAAGAGTTGAGTTTATTGTTCTATCTATCATCTATCTATCTATCTATCATCTATCATCGCCTATCATCTCCATTGTTATTATCATCTAATTACTAGAATAATACATGCTTATAAAAAGACTTTTGGCCAGGTGCATGAAATTCGTGCATGGAGGTGGGGGGGGGGGGGAGGTTCCCTCAGCCCAGCCTGCACCCTCTCCAATCAGGGACCCCTTGGGATCAGGCCTAAACCGGCAGTCGGACATCCCTCTCGCAATCTGGGCCTGATCGCCCCTAACCTCTCTGCCTGCCTGCCTGATTGCCCCTAACTGCCCTCCTCTGCCGTCCTGATTGCCCCTAACTGCCTCTGCCTTGGCCCCCATGGCTTTGTCCGGGAAGGAAGTCAGATATCCAGAAGATGGCCGGTCGACCCGGTCTAATTAGCATATTACACTTTTATTAGTATAGATTAATTGAAATACAGAAGTATAAAGGGCAAAGGAGTGAAAGATTTCATTTCCAGTTTTACTGGGAGTAACTATTTTAAGGTTGCTTTCACATCTAACAATCTATAATTCTCTCATTGGATCAGGGCTTGAGAGAAGCTGAAAGGGCATTTCAAGCAGGGGGAAAACATGAGCACTTATTAAGGTGGAGGTGAGCCCAACATGAGTGAATGACACAGTAAAGTGGTTTAGTTGGAGTAAACAGGACATACCAAGGATTAATGAAAGGCAAGTAGAGGCCTGAGTTAGAATCCCAGCTCTGCCACTTACTAATTGTGTGACTAATTGTGCAGAAGTTATTCAAACTCTGTGTTTTTATTTGCTCACCTGCAAAATGGGGATTGTGTCAAATATTATCTATTGTCACTCAAGCTCATTCCCACCTTCCCACACTAACATTTCCTAGACCTTCTCTCTAGTGGGTTTCTGAAAAGCTCTGCTAGAGGGACGTGTCATGTGTTATTGAAAAGTGAAGAGAACAGAGAATCATTGAATTAGATTCTGGAACTTAGTTTGTGCAGAGAGATTGCAAATCCATTTTAAAAGTAAAAGAAAAAACTATAAAACAGAAGAAACATTTAAACTATGAGAGAGAGAGAGAGAGAGAGAGAGAGAGAGAGAGAGAGGAATCATTTAGTTTTTGGTTTCTGCAGAGGCAGAAAACTGCTGGGCTCCTATAGTAGAGATGCCACGTGTGGCCGTGGCAGCTGCTGGCAACTGTGGGCTCTAGCAGAACTAGTAGTTTCAGCAGCAGCCACAGGCCTGTGAGTTCCTAGATTTCTGCTAAGCAGAACAAAAGCCCCAGTCTCAAAGACAAGGACACACTTGCCCACTCTGGGTAACTTCTTTTTCCACTTTTTTCTTCCAATTTTATGGAAGCAGCCTCTTGTGGTTATATTATTTTCTCCTTATTTATTTCTCTAGTCCTTTCAATACTTTTGTACCCAAATCCTTGTATTCAATACCATGTTTGAAATATCTACAATGGTTTCTATCTTCCTGGCTGGGGAGTGACTAAATCAAATATTTGCTGTGCCTACTCTATAGGATTGTTAATATAAATAAATTAATACATGCAAAGCACTTAAAACAGTGCCTGCCTTCAATAAATGTTAGCAATTATTATATCAAATACTAATGTGGCTTCCATTTACCTATTAGATCAAAACTAATCTTCCATTGCCCTGGCGGATGTGGCTCAGTTGAGTGTCATCCTGATAACTGGAATGGTGAGCCAAGGTTTTTTTTCCCAGTGGAAAGTTTATTACAAGCAGATTCAAACACAGGAATTCTGTGACACCAGCTACATTTCACACCATTTAACTTATTTCTAACACTATCTACCTGGAGATAGTGTCAGATACCACATTACATGAGCTCAGTCCCTCAAGACTGCCTCCAGCTTAAGATGCCAATCTCAGCTAGTGGGTCCCCAGGTTACCCACAAGTTCTGCCCGATTTATGCTGAACCACAAGAGGCTGCTTCCATAAAATTGGAAGAAAAATGTAGAAAAAGAGGTTACCTAGAATGGGCAAGTGCGTCCTTGTCTTTGAGACTGGGGCTCTTGTTCTGCTGAGCAGAAATCTAGGAACTCACAGGCCTGTGGCTGCTGCTGAAACTACTAGTTCTGCTAGAGCCCACAGTTGCCAGCAGCTGCCATGGCCACACCTGGCATCTCTACTATAGGAGCCCAGCAGAGTTTTCTGCCTCTGCAGAAACCAAAAACTAAATGATTCCTCTCTCTCTCTCTCTCTCTCTCTCTCTCTCTCTCTCTCTCTCTCTCCTAGTAGATTCAAACTCCCCAATAATGGGCTGCCCCCCCCCTTGAAGCTTTGTAGTCCTCAATTATTCTTGCCCATCAACGAACCTGAACTTTCCCTGTTTCTATGTGTTCTCCCCCTGTTCTTATGCTGAACTTTCTCTGTTTCTGTGTCAGTACACCTTATTGTTGCAGGCCCTCCCGTGGTCTCCCATGCCTCTAGTTTTGAGTCCAGAAACATTTTATTATTTCTGCTTGGTTGGTTTCTGTGATTAGGCTGGCTCAAACTGCTGTGTCTGCCCTGCCTATGTTCCACCTGCCTTTGTTTTCCACTGGACCTCTGCCCTATCTGCCTGCGTTTCAAGTTAACCCTCTCAGTCCCATGCACTGAAAGGTGACTGGTTTGATTCATAGTCAGGGCACACACCCAGGTTGCGGGTTTGATCCCTGGTAGGGGTGTGTACAGGAAGCAACCGAATGATGTTTCTCTCTCACATCGAGTTCTCTCTTTCTCTTTCTCTCTCTCTCTCAAAATCAAAAACATTTAAAAAAATAAACTAGTCTCCCATCTTGGACATGTAGCAAATAATCTACAGCATGTTCCCTTCCTAGTGTTAAGTCACAACCTTTATGTCTAATCAAATCCCAACCCATGTCCCTCAAGGATGCAGATTAAATGTACTCTGCTCCCTACAGCATAGCTGCCTAATTTTGCACATGTAGTAAAACCAAGTAGGAACACAAATTGAAGAACAAAGTCACCCAGAAACTAATATAACAAAACTGAAACTGTATAACATAATAGCCGATGAACTTATAACAACAGATATCCCATGCACTTATGCTTAGATCTTGAATAAATCAGCCATATTTCAAATCTGAGTGGTTTAAAGAAAATTTAACCAACTTTGCTTCTTCTAATAATATATTGGTTGTCTATTATAGTTGTATTCAGGACAGCCAAGGAAGGAGACTAGAGGGGAAGTAAGCTGAACTTCATTAGCACTTTTTGTGAGGTTAGTTACAAAATAATGAAAGTAAACAAGAGCATGAAGCTTCATTTTGTGTTTATTTAATCTAATAGGAAACCTTAGGCACTTTTTTGCGGGGGAGGGGACAGGATTCAGAACTATTGAGGGGTAGATGGCTTTCATAAATTTTGTAGGTCTAGATAAAATTTCGAGTACATTTTAATTGTTATTTTAGGTGAGCTATCCTATTTGTGAATTATTTAGAAAATGTCTTCTTAAATTTTGTCACTTTTGCCTTTCCTTCCCCTTTTCATGTCTAGTAGTATGCATGTAAAAGAATATATAAAACATATTGGGTTAGAACACACTCATTTTTCCCTTTTGTAGGGAAAACCCAGTTCTTCGTCTCCAGTGTGTCTCTTTTACTTTCACAAATTAACAGCACTTCTAATACTGGTAATCCAATGTGTGGGTTTCCCACACACACACACACCAAAAAATTCTGTGACACCAGCTACATTTCACACAATTTAACTTATTTCTAACACTATTGCCCTGGAGATAGTGTCAGATACCACATTACATGAGCTCAGTCCCACAAGACTGCCTCCAATTTAAGATGCCAATCTCAGCTAGTGGGTCCCCAGGTTACCCACCGGTTCAGCCTGACTTGGCTGCAAAGCAGAGTTTCCCGTGACCTCCTCTCCCTTGGATTTGATTATTTGCTAGAGTGGCTCATAGAACTCAGAGAAACACTTACCTTTACCAGATTAAGGGATATGATAAAGGATACAGATGAAGAGATACAGAGGGTGAGACCTGGGAGGGGCCTGAGCACAGAGCTTTTGTCCATGTGGAGTTGGGTTTGCACCACTCTCCCAGTGTGAGTGTGTTCTCCCACCTGGAAGCTTTCTAAACCCTGTACGTTTGAGAGCCAATGTGGAGGCTTTATCAGGTAGTTACGATAAATTATTAACTTCATTTTCAGCCCTTTTTCTTGTGTTTTAAAAAATATTTTTATTGATTTCAGGGAGGAAGAGAGAGAATCATTGATTGGCTGCCTCCTGCAGGTCCCACACCGGGGATCGAAACTGCAACCCAGCATGAGCCATGACTGGGAATTGAATCATGACTTCTTGGTTCATAGGTCGACGCTCAACCACCGATCCACACAGCCGGGCAGCACCCACACTTTAGGTCTTAATATTTTGCTATATTTAGTTCCTTCCCCCTCCAATTTTTTATCTCCCTCTTTTCTCAGAGATAATCATTTTTCTATACTTTTATTACATACTAGAGGTGGATGCATGAAATTCGTGCAAGGGCCGTGGCCACCTCTGCATGCCCCCTACTGGGGATCGAGCCCACACCCTGGGCATGTGCCCTTGATCAGAATTGAACCTGGGACCCTTCAGTCTGCAGGCTGACGGTCTATCCTCTGATCCAAACTGGCTAGGGCAATAGTTATTGATTACTCTTACAAGTAATTAATATTATTATTATTATTGACTTTAGAGAGAGGAAGACAGGGAGAGAGAGACATATCCATGGGAGAGAGAAACCTCATTGGTTGCTTCCTGCGCACACCCTGACCGGGGATTGAAGCCACAACCCAGGCATATGTCCTGAACAGGAATTCAACCCACCACACTTTGGTGTATGAGATGACACTCCAACCAACGGAGCCACACTGGCCAGGGCAATTATTACTACGATTATAAGAGTAACAGAAAGAAGTGTATAAGATAAAAAAAGTTTCCTTTCCTTTCCCTTTTCCCTGAAGTAACAGCCTCTGTTAAGACTCTTGGCTATATCTCTGGCCTGGTAGCTCAGTTGGTTAAAGCATTGTTCTGATACACCAAGATTGTGGGTTTGATCTCCGGTGAGGGCACGTGCAAGAAGCAACCAATTAATGCACAAATAAGTGGAACAAGACGTAGATATCACTCTCTCTCTTCCTCTCTCTGATGCTTTGTATTTCTCCTTTCCTCGCTCTCTCAAATCAATCAATAAAAAAGCCTTGACTATAGTTTCAAAACTAATTTATGCCTATCACATCTAAATATTTCATATTCATTTTTATACCAATGACTTAATATTTTTTCTTCCGTAACTTGCGGTTTTCACTTATCAACTTACCTTTTCATACCAGAACATATAAATCAACCTCAATTTTTAACAGGTACACAAGACTGTATTGATAGATGTACCATTTATTTATGGAATTGATCAATTCCAGATAGCTGGATATTTAGATTGCTTCCATTTTTAAATTACAAAATTACCATCTTTGTATAGATACGAAGCTATATTTAAGGTTTATATTAAATAAAAAACATAGATGGGCATACAAAACTATATAAATGTGCTATTTTTTAAAAAATATATTTTATTGATTTTTTTACAGAGAGGAAGGGAGAGGGATAGAGAGTTAGAAACATCGATGAGAGAGAAACATCGACCAGCTGCCTCCTGCACACCTCCTACTGGGGATGAGCCCGCAACCAAGGTACATGCCCTTGACCGGAATCGAACCCGGGACCTGTTGGTCCGCAGGCCGACACTCTATCCACTGAGCCAAACCGGTTAGGTCTAAATGTGCTATTTTTAAACTAGTATCTTGGGTGCTTCATATGTTAGATAGTGTGGTGTGGTGAAGAATGTTAGTTTGTAAATCATAAGTCCAATTCTGACTGTATCATCAACTATCCTTAGACAAATTATTTAATAAGTCCAGGGTTCAAAAATGCAAAATATGAGATGGGCAGTAAGGTCCATTCTTAGTAAGAAAGATCTGTAAACTATGCTTCAATCTCATTACAATTTTTATCAATGCATTTGTAGCAATCCCAGTATTCAGTGAAATTATACTTTGACAAGTACCATTTTATAATGAAGTACCTCTGAGCGAAGGTAAACAGAATTTAAAAATCTGTGACAAATAACTTTTTGTGTGTGGACAAAGAAGGAAGAGCTGGGAAATACGTTACTATGTTGTATTACTACTGTTTCATACACATATTACATATTACTTCTATGTGGAGATAAGTAAAGAAAACCATGACTGGAGGGACCTGGAGAGTATCATGCTAAGTGAAATAAGCCAGTCAGAGAAAGACAAGTATCACATGCTCAGTCGTAGGTGGAATCTAAGTAACGAAATAAACTGATGAATGGACTGGATCCAGAGACATGGAAGCATGGAACAGAATGAATGAGGAATCTTGGAGGGAAGATGGCGGAGGGTGGGTGGGTGAGAGGTAATCAACCAAAGACCTTGTATGCACATATGCATAACCTATGAACACAGACAATAGGGTGGTGAAGGCCTGGGGTGGGGGCTGGGGTGGGCTGGAGGGGTTCAATGGGGGAAAAAGGAGGGGCATATGTAATACTTTCAATAATAAAGAATTATTTAAAAAAGAGAAAACCATGACTTTTATTTATAGGTTTAAATTATATGTAGAGGCAATTGAGATTTGAGGTGGATGAGGCCTCCATCATTTCCCAAAAAAGGTGCTTAACTTGGTTAAGTTACAAATGCTTACCTTTATTTCTAAGGCAATTAATCTCTTCTTCATCCCAGAAGTTTGGAATTGTGTAGCTACTACCCCCCAGTGGTGGGTAGAAGTAAACTCCTGCCAAGGTATAGTATTTTAAATTTTCTTGATTGGGAAAGAACAAATTAATTATCTGCAGGATTTTCTATGTATGTAATGATGTCATCCATGAGTCAAGGCAGTTTTTTTTCTTTTCTCCTTTTTTTTCAAGGCAGTTTTATTTCTTCATTTCCAAACTGTACACTTTTTACTTTTTTATTTCCCTATTGTATTGCCTAGGATCTCTAGGACAATTTGTTCTTGATCTTAGCAGAAAAGCATTCAATCTTTAGCCATTAAGCAAGATGTTAGCTGTAGATTTTTCATAGATGCCCTACATCAGACTGAGGAATTCCCCTACTTTTCCTAGTTCGCTGAGAGTTTTTACTTTCACAAATACTGAATTTTTTCATGTTATTTTTTATGCTTCCATTGGGATGATTACATACATTTCCTTTATACGGTTAATACCATATATTATAATTATTGGTTTTTGAGTGTTAAACTAACTTTAACTTCTTAGGAAGTAAATCCCAATTTGTCATAGTATATTGTTCTTTTTACACATCGTTGGCTATAATTTGTTGGTATTTTGTTAAGAATTTTTGCTCATGAGGAAATATTGGTCTACAGTTTTCTAACATCTTTGTCTGGTTTTGGTATCAAGGTAATGATTGTCTCATAAAATTCAGTTGAAAGGTTTTTTTCCTCTTCTATTAGAGAGTTTGTATAGGATTTATATTTCTTTTTAAAATGTTTGATCAACAATGAGAAGGTTGGCTGAACCAGTTCAGAAGGTTTTCAGTTATGAATTCAATTTCTTTAATAGAGATATTCAGATTTTCTATGTCTTATTTAAATGCTTGCCCTGACCGGTTTGGCTCAATGGATAGAGCGTCGGCCTGGGGACTGAAGGGTCCCTGATTCGATTCTAGTCAGGGGCATGTACCTTGGTTGCGAGCACATCCCCAGTTTGGGGTGTGCAGGGGGCAGCTGATCGATGTTTCTCTCTCATCAATGTTTCTAACTCTCTATCCTTCTCCCTTCCTCTCTGTACAAAAAAAAAAAAAAATGCTTTATTGTTTAAAGTATTACATAAGTCTCCTTTTCCCCCCATTGACCTCTTCCTGGCCACTCCCATACCCCCAGCACATGCCCTCACCCCCCTACTGTCTGTATCCATTGGCTATGCTCATACGCATGCATACAAGTTCTTTGGTTGATCTTTTATCCCTCCCCCCACCTCCCCTGCCTTCCCTCTTAGGTTGGACGGTCTGTTCAATGCTCCTGTCTCTGGAACTATTTTTGTTCATCAGTTTATGTTGTTCATTATATTCCACAAATGAGTGAGATCATGTGATATTTATCTTTTTCTGACTGGCTTATTTTGCTTAGCATAATGCTCTCCAGGTCCATCCATGCTGTTGCAGATGGTAAGAGTCCCTTCTTTTTTACAGCAGCCTAGTATTCCATTGTGTAGATGTACCATAGTTTTTTTTTGTTTTTATTTTTTAAAAACTCTTTATTGTTTAAAGTATTACATGCCCTCCCTCCCCCATGAACCCCTCTTGGCCATTCCCACCCCCCAGCTCATGCCCTCACCACGCCCCCCCACCCCCTTAGGGTCTGTGTCCATTGGTTATGCTTATATGCATGCATATAAGTCCTTTGTTTGATCTCTTACCTGTCTCCCACCCTCCCCTGCCTTCCCTCTGAGGTTTGATGGTCTGTTCAATGCTTCTCTATCTCTGAATCTATTTTTGTTCATTAGTTTATGTTGTTCATTATATTCCATAAATGAGTGAGATCATGTGATATTTTTCTCTGACTAGCTTATTTCACTTAGCATAATGCTCTCCAGGCCCATCCATGCTGTTGCGAATAGTAAGAGTTTTTTCTTTTTTACAGTAGGGTAGTATTCCATTGTGTAGATGTACCACTGTTTTTCAATCCACTCATCTGCTGATGGGCACTTAAGCTGTTTCCAAATCTTATTGTAAATTGTGCTGCTATGAACATAGGGGTGCATATATCCTCCCTGATTGGTGTTTCTGGTTCCTTGGGATATATTCCCAGAAGTGGGATTACTGGATCAAATGGGAGTTCCATTTTTAATTTTTTGAGGAAACTCCATACTGTTATCCACAGTGGCTGCACCAGTCTGCATTCCCACCAGCAGTGCACAAGGGTTCCTTTTTCTCCGAATGCTCTCTAGTACTTGTCATTTGTTGATGATAGCCACTCTGACAGGTATCTCATTGTCATTTTTATTTGTATCTCTGAGATGATTATCTATGTCTTCTTGAAGTAATTGTGTACATCAATGATCATTTCACTTAAGTTATTGATTTGTTGGCATTAAGTTACTAATAATATAGAGACATGGACTTCCAGTTTTCATTTGATACCCTTCTGTACTCTGACTTTTTTGTAAAGTGTATATAAAGTGCCATTAACCATGTCCAAACATGGATGACTTAGGGCCAAATTAATGTTAAATGATTAAATTTAAATTAACATTTTGTATTATTCAACAATTATTGCCTACTATGTGAAGGCCATTGGGTACTGCAAAAGCAAACTTCTTGCCCTTATGCAGCAGGAGATATTTGAGGTATGAGGTACAACAAAAAGGTATAACAGAAGCAAGTGGAAGCATTAGAGAAAATTCATCTAAAAGTCCCAATGAAGTCATAGAAGAGTTATTATTTGAGCTGATATGTGACTGTATCAGTTTGCCAAATTGACAGGCTAGGGTAGAGTGTTTAAGGTAGAAGGCTTAATGCATGAAAAGAACATGGATGACTTAGGGATCAGGATTAGTTGAGGATTACTGAAATTTTTTTTTTTTTTTTAAATATATTTTTTATTGATTTTTTACAGAGAGGAAGGGAGAGAGATAGAGAGTTAGAAACATCGATGGGAGAGAAACATCGACCAGCTGCCTCCTGCACATCTCCCACAGGGGATGTGCCCGCAACCCAGGTACATGCCCTTGACCGGAATCGAACCCGGGACCTTTCAGTCCGCAGGCCGACGCTCTATCCACTGAGCCAAACCAGTCTTGGCGATTACTGAAATTTTAAGTAAAATTTTGCTGAGTTTTGTTTGTTTTGTTTTAAATCTTGGATTTCTTCCTATGGCTTTAATATTGAGGTTTTAAATATATGTATATTTAGTGCAAAGCATACAATGGTAATGAATATGCCATTAACCATGTCCAATTGATAGACATTCATTTTGTTTCTATTTTTTTCACTATTCCAATGTTGTAATAAATACTGTATATACATTTTTGTGCACATAAGAATTTCTCTAAAATACCTCTTAGCAGTTTTGCTAAATGAAGGTAACATGCAATATTTTGATCAATTCTGCTAAATTTTTCCTAAAAAATGTTGTACTAATTAACATTCCTGCCAACAGTATCTGAGAGTAGCCAATTCTCCACAACCTTGCTTGGGATATATAATTCTTTTTTAATTTAAAAATATCACTTGTCTACCTAGTTGGATAAAAAGGGGCCACATGCTAACCTGCTAACTCAGGGAAGGCCTGCGTGGCAGCCTTGTAAACACAGAGACTTAAGTTAACCAAGGAAGGGGGGAGGAAAATGGGGGAGTCAATAGGAGAGAAAGGAGACATATGTAAAACTTTAGACAATAGCAAAATAAAGTTAACCACAAAGAATGGTCTGAAATTAAAACTTTTAAACTAAAAAGCAGTTTATGATGGGTAGTCATGTCCTAGGCCAGTATCTTCCCTGACAAAGGTCAATCTTTACCCTCACTGAGCCTATTATCTTGTTGCGTCTACAATAACATATTGCTGGAATGTCAAAGTCATTTTCCTTTTTCTGGACCCCCTCAAAGCACAGGCACTGCTCTGGGGAGACCACAAATCCCCTCATTGTTATTAATTGTTGAGTGTTAATTATCCTGAACCCACCTAAACAGAAGAAGTATATGTTTATCATTTTACTCTTTATCCACTCCCAGAGGTCCCCGCTCCTTGCTTTCTCCTGGCTCCCTATCAGAATGGATTTCACGCAACTCACATCTCCTCTTTTGATTGTAATGTATAAAACAAGGCGCAAAACTGCCATTGAGATCCTGCTCCATGGTATTGTGGATGGTTTGGCTCAAATAAACTCACAAAAACTCTTCACAGGTTTGAATGTTCCTTGCGTTGACACTAGATAAGTTAGAGACAGATTAAGTGGTGAAGTTCACTGCTTTTATGGTCAGACGGACTTGCTTCTATTTTGGTTTCGCCATTTGCTGTGTGCTAATTCAATCACTTTAAGTGATACTGTTGTGGCAAGTTTACACTTGGAGTCTACAGGAACATATTCACAGAGAGATTCAGTAGGCTTTTTATCATCATAACAGAACTGGTGACCAACAGCAGCCACTAAATAGTTCATTATGCTTCCTGAATGTGTCAGGGGTTGGGCTGATCCCACGTTAAAAGTTTAAAAGGGTCAAATTTCCCAAAAAGATAACGAGAGCACACATCTGAAAGTATGGCATACTATTTCAACAGATTCTGTTGTGGAGAATAAGACAGAAAAAAGGGGGGGGGGTGTTATTTGTAATTAATCAGGCTGGGCATTTTTAACGTTTAGATTCCGACGGGTTAAAATCCACCACGTCCAGGACTGGATCATGCAATATTCTGTCGGTTGGGGATTATCGACGGGCGGATTTCTGCCAGGAAACTACGGTCAAGAAGTGACTCTTGGAAGAAAAACACAAGGAGGTCCTCGTCCTTCCCAAGCATCGCGGGTACCGGCCGGAAGCAAGATGGCGCCTTCCCTCACCGACTGAGCCCCTGAACGTGAGTCACGCACGTAGGGGAGGCAGTAGGAGGGCATCTTTGCTGTTACCTAAGACGGTGAGCCGCGCAGCTTCACCATTTCCAGGTCTCCATAGGCCTTCCCAACCCGCGCCACCAGAGGTTAACCTCCGAATCCAAGGTACCCTGGAGCGGAAGTGGCGTAAGCGGAAGTGGTCGCGTAGCGCCAGTCCCCGCCCCCACCCCGCCCCGGTCTCTACGCCCCGCCCCCAGCGGCGGCGGAGAGCAGAGCCAAGATGGCGGCGGAGGTGGAGTACGAGTCCGTGCTGTGTGTGAAGCCCGACGTCAGCGTCTACCGGATTCCGCCGCGGGCCTCCAATCGCGGTTACAGGTAGGAACCCGGGCACGACGGCCCGCGCGCACCCGGTCGGGAGCCACAGCGTCCTCCTCCGGTAGCACGCCGCTCGCCCAGGCCACTGCCCACCTCTGGGCTGTCACCTTGCTCGCCCCCCCATCGGGGCCGTTATCACCCTGTGCTCCCTCCCTCCCCCGCCGCCCCCCCCCCCCCCCCCGCTCTAGACTGTCATCGTCTTTGTTTACGCCGCTTAGAAACATCTTCCCATCCCGCACGCGCCCATCCCTCCTCCCCCGGGCCCGTCAGGGTTCCCCGTCTGCTCCCCATCATCCCCCTCCAGTGCCGCCTGCTCCTTCGCCAGTCACCCTCCGTTCGCTCTTCCCTGCGCCCTTCAGTTTGTCACCCTCATCCCCCCCACCCCCGTTTCCAATCCTCCGTGCACACGTGTGGATAGCCATTGCGTTCTTGATCACTCCCTGTAAGATCCAGTTGATGTTTTGTGCAGTTGTCCGTCTTGCCACCAAATATCATCATCCACCGATTGGTTTTCCTTCCAGATCTCTTGCCGGTGGGCACAGGTTATGACATAGGTTTTCCAGTGGTTGTCCATTTTGTTGCTTCTCAGTGTCTTCTGTTGATGTGTATACAGTATTTTCTATCATCATCCCCTCTCTTCCCTCCCCCTTTTCCATTTAACCTCTCCTCTGACTTTTCCCTTCAGGTTTAACGCAGCGTTTTCTCCGCAGGGCTCACCAGCTGCCTTGCTATTCCGTGACCGTGGGTCTGAGGATGCTGTAGGAAGTTAGGAAGTGGAAAGAGGAGCGTGTAACTCAATGGGTTACGTGAGCCCTGGCACTTTAACAGCTGTATCATTTCTGGACCAAGCGCTTAACCTCTCCAAGCCTCAGTTTTCTCATCTGTAAAATAGAAAAGAAAAAAAGTTAGTGATAATAAAACCTGCTGTGGTTCTGTACCCCGCAGAAGCTTTTGGAGGGTTGTCTGAAATTGTATAATGTGAAAGAATTTAGGCAACAGTAAAGCAGTATATAAATATGTGACACTGTTTTTGTTCCTCCCTCTATCAAAATCATGATTTTCCTTTTGGCATTTATAGTTGTCTTGGCTGAAAAGCTATCTCTCCCTCTGCCCATTATTTTGCCTTTGCAGCAGAGGTTCATTCCTCTTGAATCAATATCTTTGTGCTTGCTGACCTGTGCACTAAATAAACACTGAGAGTTGTGCCCTTTTGGCAAAGAGACAGTCGTAATTTCAGTCTCTCTATCAGACCCCAATTGAGCATGACTAGCAGCCTGCACACTGTATGTGCGACTCACCTAAGACATTGCCCTCCTTGGGAAGCCCTCCTGGACCCTTCCATCCTGGCTCAGACTGCTGTCTGCGCTTCCATGGCACCTGTGCGTGTCTCTGTCACAGTGCTCCCGCTCCTGTGCTGTAATGGATGGCGTGGTCTCCTGTATCTCCAGACTAGACTATGAGCACTTGACCTTTTTTCACTTTACATTCCCAGGGGCCTAGCACAGTGTTTGGCACATCGTGGGAGCTCTGTACATGTTGACTGTAAGAAGAAAGTAGTAGATTACATTTAATCACACACATTAGCATTGATTGAAAGGGTTAAATAAGGAAAATAGCTTAAGCCCATGGTCAGCAAACTGCAGCTCTCGAGCCACATGCGGCTCTCTGGCCCCTTGTGTGTGGCTCTTCCTAAGCCTTAGGAGTACCCTAATTAAGTTAATAACAGTGTACCTACCTATATAGTTTAAGTTTAAAAAATTTAGCTCTCAAAAGAAATTTCAATCGTACTGTTGATATTTGGCTCTGTTGACTAATGAGTTTGCCGACCGCTGGCTTAAGCCTTCCAACTTTAGGTGTTAAGATTTCCTAAAGGATGCGCTACACGCTGAAGTGGGTTTCCATTCCTTTTCTTCAAGCTTTTTAAAAGACCTACCTTCTCTCACTCCTCTGCATTCTCTGTCTTCATTTCCTAGTTTATCCACAGCCTTTATCCTTATGTCAGTTAAGTTAACTGCACTGAGCCATCAAAGCAAATTTTTTTAAAGCAATTTCTTAATTTTCCTCTGTTAGTATAGTGAGTGAGTGGAGCAGAACTAAGTTTGAATTGTGATTCTTATTTATTTGCTGGGTTACCTTTGCCAAGTCACTGAACTCTTTTGAGCTTTAGTTTCCTCCTAAATAAAAAAAAAAATGTAGTAAGAATGACCCTGCGAGATCTTCTCACTTAATTTTCACAAGAGTGGGCATGATGACTGACACATAATAAATGCTTGATAAGCATTATTTTTCTGTCTTGTTGCATAATCTTTTTCAGTTGTGTACCAGAATCCACTTTACACAATGAACATGATTTATTCGCTAGGCTACCATTAAAGGAAAAACTGTTTTTGTATGTTTGTTTGTTTGTTTCATTTTTAGGAAGCAGGAGAAATCCTTTCTTTTAGTGATCAATAATATCAGAGGGAAGAAATGACTTTGATTTACTTAGTGTAAGCTGTTGCTTTCCAGACTCTCACTGACCAGACTAATGGAAGGAAAATTTAGGTTGTTGAGAAACTTTATAAATAATTAGAAAATGGTTTCTAAAGCTATAAATTGATTACTACTCTTCTCCCCAGCTAAATTAATATTAAATACTATAGTCTGTTTTAGTGTAATGGAAAGAATACTGGACTTTGAACTTAGACATTATTAGTTACTGTGTTATTGTCCTTCCCTTCACTTAGAGAGCAAAAGACAGAGAGAGAGAGAGAGAGAGAGAAGGGTAGGGTTTTCATGCCTATTTCGTATGACTACTGTAAGGATTTATTAAAAGTTAAATGAAAATTTGTGAGGTCAGTTTAGAATATTGTCAGAAAACCAGAAAATACAAGAACTCTTCAGGCTAGGTCTTGGGAGTAGGAGAGGAACTAAGGCTGAAGGCTGAAGGCTGAGGGAAACTGCTGCCATGAATATCCATTCACTTATTCAGAATTTGTTAATTGTTGCTCACTAGACAGACACGATAAATAAGACAAGGAAACACTCCAAAGAAACACATCTAATAGGCTGGTTCCTAATATTTTCAATAGCCATTTCACTATATCTAGCTCTTTGTAGTCTGGTAGAATAAGTAACAACTAAATTAAAAGTTAATAGCTGGAACCGCTTTAATCTGGATCAGATTCAGGTACTGAGGGTCTTTGAGAGCAGGGCATCAAGAGAGAAGGGTATGATAAGGATTTATCTTAAAAATCCTGTAAAATCTGTGCAAATTTTAATTTTCACATTCCTTCTTTCCACCTTTTGCTTATCCTGTTGTTAAACTCATTCTTGTTCAGATATACCCTTTTGTTACCTTTCTAACCTGGAAGTATTAATCCTGAGGTCCCAAAGGGAAGGGTTATTAATAACTTTTACTTTGCCCTCCCTTTTCCACACTCCTGGCAAAACAGAATCACAAATGCAATGTTTTTCAAAATTGGTCATGTTTAAATGTCTTAGATTGCATTCAAATTCATTTATAATACAGATGATAACTATTCAGTGTTTTCTGTTGTTTCATGAACATTTGTAATTCTAGCCCACATGTCTTTTCTGAACTCTAGACTCATATATTCAGCTCTCTACTCTATATTGTCTCTTGAAAATCTACTGGACATCTCCAATTCAGCATATCCAAAACTCCTGACCATCTTCCCAGACATGCTCTACCTATATATAGTCTTCCTTGTCTCAGTTTTTTGGCAACTTCTTTGCTAAGGCTAAAAGCCTTGGAGTCATCCTTGACTTCTCTCTTTCTCTTCAATCTGTTTGAAAATCATGCTGCCAGTATTTCCAGAATCTAGCTACTTCTGCTACTATTTGTTTTTGGTCACCATTGTGACTGTTCTAGATTGCTACAATAGTCTGCTAACTGATTCCTCCTGCTTCAGCACTCATAGCCTTACACCCTTTCTACACCCAGCAGAAAAGGAATTCTATTAAAATAAAAGGGAGAGCATGTCAGACCTCTGCTTAAAACCTGTAAAGGCTCCTCTTTCACTCAGAGTAAAAGCTAAAGTTCTACAATGGCCTATACGGTCCTGCATGACTAAGCCTTCCCTTAGCTCTCCTACCTATCTCTTACTTTATCCTCACTACAGTGGCTGCCTTGGTTGAGGGCAAACATTCCAGGTAGGCTCCTATCTTAGCATCTTTGCTTTAACTGTTCCCTGTACTTGGAATGCTTTGCCACCAGTTACCTGCATGGGTAGTTCTCATTTCCTTCACATTTTTGCTCACATTACACTTTGCTAATAAAGCCTACTCTGGCCCTAGCTGGTTTGGCTTAGTGGATAGAGCATCGGCCTTCAGAATGAAGGGTCCCGGGTTCGATCCCGGTCAGAGCACATGCCTGGGTTGTGGGCCCTATCCCCAGTGGGGGGTGTGCAGGAGGCCTCTGATAAGTGATTCTCTCTCATAATTGCTCTCTCTCTCTCTCTCTCCCCTTCCCTCTTCCTCTCTGAAATCAATAAAAATATATATTTTTTAAAAAGGCCTACTCTGACCACCCCCTTGATTGTTGCAGCCTGTTTACTCTCCCACTACCCTCCCAATCCCCCTTTTCTTTCCTCTGTGTTTTCTTTTTACCTTTGTACTTATCTGAGATACTAGTTATTTTACTTATTATGTTAACTTTTTATTATCTACTAGAGGCCCGATGCACAAAATTCGTGCAAGAGTAGGCCTTCGCAGCCCCGGCTGCCTCGTAGCCCTATGGCCCTGCCTCCCGCCCACTGGTTCCGGAAAGTCGTTTTGCCCTCTGGTCTAATTAACATATTAGCTCTTTATTATATAGGATTTTCTATTCGAATGTAAGCTTCACAAGGGCAGGAATCTGTTTGCTGTAGTATCTCAAACACCTAGAATAGTGCCTGTAAATATTGGTTGGATTCAATGAAAGGTAGTATTATTGGACTCCAGAATCCTGGACTGTGTGCAACAGGAGACACCTTATAGAGGAGATCATGAGCTATTGTTGGTTATTTAATAAGTAGAATAAATAATCCAGGATAGGAAAATAGAAACATGGCAAATGATTCTGTGTAGGTTGTTACTATATTAAAAACATGGACCTGAGGCCTGAGGCTTCCCACTTTCCTATCATAGGGCATCTGACTGGAAATTAGACCAGCCTGATTGGACTGGTCGCCTCCGAATCACTTCAAAAGGGAAGATTGCTTATATCAAACTCGAAGACAAAGTTTCAGGTAATCTATGCTGGTAACCCTCTAACACTGGTTCTCAACCTTCCTAATGCCGCGACCCTTTAATACAGTTCCTCATGTTGTGGTGACCCCCAACCATAAAATTATTTTCGTTGCTACTTCATAACTGTAATTTTGCTAGTTATGAATCGTAATGTAAATATCTGATATGCAGGATGTATTTTCATTGTTACAAATTGAACATAATTAAAGCATAGTGATTAATCACAAAAACAATATGTAATTATATATGTGTTTTCCGATGGTCTTAGGCGACCCCTGTGAAAGGGTCATTCGACCCCAAAGGGGTTGCGACCCACAGGTTGAGAACCGCTGCTCTAACATATTAAGGATATTGCTTTGGTGTGCTTTTGTAAGTACCTTCAAGTTGGGGACTGAAATGGAAATACTTGTTAAATGGAGTTTTAGGTTCTTGCTTCCTTTGCTCAAAGAAGTCTTTTCTTACCTGCCAGGGGAACTTTTTGCTCAGGCACCAATAGAACAGCACCCTGGTATTGCTGTGGAGACGGTGACAGATTCCAGCCGCTACTTTGTAATCCGGATCCAGGATGGTACTGGTAAGGGATCTGAGATTTGGAATGGGATGATTAGGGAAATAGTTCATGCACTTCAGTGAAAATGTATCCCGATTGCATTTATCTCACTTCAGTTTACTAATTTTTTCTCTCCCTTTTCTCTAAAGTTAACTATAATTGCTAAAGGAGAAGGATTAACATATATTTGTAATAAATATGAACACAAGTTCAAGATGTGATAATTAATAGGTAGATGTAAATAAAATGTATATCTAACAAAAGAATTTACACATATTGCCCATTTGTTCTTTTTTTTTTTTTTTTTTAAATATATTTTATTGATTTTTTACAGAGAGGAAAAGAGAGAGATAGAGAGTTAGAAACATCGATGAGAGAGAGACATCGATCAGCTGCCTCCTGCACATCTCCTACTGGGGATGTGCCTGCAACCTAGATACATGCCCTTGACCGGAATCGAACCTGGGACCTTTCAGTCCGCAGGTTGACGCTCTATCCACTGAGCCAAACCGGTTTTGGCCCATTTGTTCTTTTTTAAAAAAAAAAAAAAATATTTTATTGATTTTTTACAGAGAGGAAGGGAGAGGGATAGAGAGTTAGAAACATTGATGAGAGAGAAACATCGATCAGCTGCAGGAGGCTAGGGATGTGCCCGAAACCAAGGTACATGCCCTTGACAGGAATCGAACCTGGGACCCTTTAGTCCACAGGCTGATGCTCTATCCACTGAGCCAAACCGGTTAAGGCACCCATTTGTTCTTTGTGATGGGTTTTGGTGATACTATCTTAAATCACCTATATCTGGGGCAACCATTACCTTTTCTCCATAGTCAATATCAGAGGTTGGCAAACTTTTTCTGTAAAGAGACAGATAGTAAATATTTTAGGTTTTGTGGCCCAACTAGTCACCATTGCAGCTACTCAGTTCTGCTGTTACAGTGTAAAAGCAGCCATAGATTTTATGTAAACAAATTGGTATAGCTGTGTTCCACTAAAATTTTATTTACAAAAACAAGCTATGGCAGCGTTTGGGCTAGGCGCAGTGGTTCTCAATCTTCCTAATGCCATGACCCTTTAATACAGTTCCTCATGTTGTGGTGACCCCCAACCGTAAAATTACTTTTGTTGCTACTTCATAACTGTAATTTTGCTACTGCTATGAATCGTAATGTAAATATCTGATATGCAGGATGTATTTTCAGGGGTCGCAACCCACAGGTTGAGAACCGCTGGTAGGGGTTTTATGTAGTTTATGGACACCTGGTCAGGGAAATGATTCATATTCCCAGACTTCAGGTAGGGTAACTGTTACATTTTCTTTGGGTAGAATTTTCCATAGGGACAGTCCTATTCTGAGTATTCCTATTTTTTTCCCAGGACGTAGTGCTTTCATTGGCATTGGCTTCACAGATCGGGGTGATGCCTTCGACTTTAATGTCTCTTTGCAAGATCACTTCAAGTGAGTGAAGCTCGTCCTTACTTACCAGGTTAAATGGTTTGGGGAAAGCTGCTTTTCAGTTGAATGGGTACTATCTCCTTTACCTTCTTTATTTGGTAAACTAGTTTATTGTGAATAGAAATTTTCCCATTCACTCTGTTTCTTTACATTATCTTCGTATCTGTTGTATCCTTTCCTTATAGCCAGGAATATGTTTTTGGTTCCTTGTACAATGGTTTGAGATGATGCTTTTGTTTATGCCTCTGGGGAATTAGCCGTTATTTTTGGTGGCTGAGAGAGGCATGCAGTGACAACAGGGCTGCATGAAAGATATGTGGAGAGTTAAGTGCCAATTTTGCTGCTTCATGTAACTGACTTGTTTTGTGCTTATTGCACCATTCTTCAGCTCACCTGACTTTGGCGTAGCTGTAGTAGAAAGCACCCTGCACACTGCCAGCTTTCCTACTTCAAGGGCTGGTATTCCTTTGCTTTTCTGCCTCTGGGCTCTCTGACATTGTGCAAGGTCACTCAGTTAACAGGGGTGCAACCTGGAAGAACTGAAGAGTTAACACCCACTCAGGGGCAGCTCTCAAGCATGGGGGATGGGAATTGGTGGCCAATTGCTCTCCTTTGGAGGGACAAGTTTAATACATATTCTGTTTAGTTCCTCAGTGGTTTTGAGCCCCAGTTATCCTCTTACTTCGCTTTTCTTTTTCTTTTTTCTTTCTCAACTCTTCATGTTCCTCACTTTGCTTTCTGGAATCCTGTTTTACATAAATTAGCTTCACTCATATCTGTGTGTCAAACTCTGCTGTCAGGGAATCCAAATTAAGATGACTTACTCTTTTGCTGAAGGTGGGTAAAGCAGGAATCTGAGATTTCCAAAGAATCTCAGGAAATGGACACACGCCCCAAGCTGGATCTGGGCTTCAAGGAAGGACAGACCATCAAGTTGAGTATTGGGGTGAGTATGGCTTTTTTCTTTCCTTTCTTTATTTTCATAAGCCTATGACTCTTCCTTTTTTCTCTCGCTTTCCCTCTTTTTTCTTTCATAGAATATTACAACCAAGAAAGGAGCCACTTCTAAGCCCAAGACTGCAGGCACTGGAGGCCTAAGCTTACTCCCACCCCCACCTGGAGGCAAAGTCACTATTCCCCCACCATCCTCCTCAGTTGCCATCAGCAATCATGTCACTCCACCACCCATTCCAAAATCTAACCATGGAGGTAGTGATGCAGGTAAATCTCTCTAATACTTTAAACACACACACACATTTATATATATATTTTATTGATTTTAGAGAGGGAGAGAGAGATAGAAACATCAATGATGAGAGAGAATCATTGATCGGCTGCCTCCTGCACTTCCCCTATTGGGGATCCAGCCCATAACCCGCACGTGTGCCCTGACCCGGAATTGAACCGTAACCTCCTGGTTCATAGGTCAAGGCTCAACTGCTGAGCCACACCAGCTGGGCTCTCTAATACCTTTCACTTTCAGAAATCATACATTAGGTTGTAACTGGATAACACCTGTTTGCCAAGGAGAGTGCTGATGTTTTTTCTATTAAATGGCACTTGGTACAGAAAAGGTAGTTCAGGCAGCCTCTAGCAAGGTATCAAAGCTTTTCCAGTGAACTGAGATAATGGTATCTGGTAGGTTCTTTACAGAAAATGAGTGTATAGCCCAGCTGGTGTGGCTCAGTGGTTGAGCAGATCAATGAACCAGGAGGTCATAGTTCGATTCCAGGTCAGGTCACATGCCCGGGTTGTCATCTTGAACCCTAGTAGCCGGGAGTGCAGGAGGCATCCGATCAATGATTCTCTTTCATCATTGATGTTTCTATTTCTCCCTTCCTCTCTGAAATCAATAAAAATATATTAAAAAAGAAAAAGGGTGGGTATTAAAAAGATGATTTCCTTCATTGTGCCTCGGTTAGATGCGAGTAGGCCTGAGAGTCAGATGGACCCAGTTTTCAGTCATGGCTCTGCTACTTTATATCTGAATGTGCTTGGTAACATTACTTAAGTTCTTTGAGTTTCAGTCTCCTTCTCTACAAAATGGAGAAGTAAACTACCCCAGGACTGTGAACATTAAATGATGGACTGCACCTAGCACAGTATTTGGAACATAGTAGCCATTCAGTAAATGTTATTTCTTAATCCTTTCCATTTCTTCAGGAGGGCAGTTGGGAGGAGATGAGACATCTAGGTTTGGGAATGCATTTTTGTTCTTCCTTACTATCTGGTGGGAAAAAGAATAGATATAGTTATTTACTTTTGAAGAATGAGAACATTAGAGCTCAGAAAGTAATTTTCCTAAGACTAGCGAAGCAGATAATACAATCTGTGAGTTAAAAAAGTGTCACCAGAAGGCTAGGGATAATATCTAAGATTAAACATTTTTTTTAAGTTAATCTTAAAAAATTATTTTTTTCCTTTATTGGTTTTTAGAACAAGAGGGAGAGGGAGAGAGAAAGGGAGAAACATAGACGAGTGAGAGAGAGAGAGAGACACAGAGAGAGAGAGACAGAGACATCGATCAGTTGTCTCCTGTATGTACCTCGAATGGGGATCAAACCCACAACCTGGATATGTACCCTGACCGGGAATCAAACCCATGACTTTCCTGTGTACAGGATGACACTCCAACCCACTGAACCACACCAGGGCCAGGGCTTAAATGAAACTTTATTTTGAGATTGTAGAGTCACATACAATTGTAAAAATAATGCAAAGAAATCCCTTATACCTGTTACTCAGTTTCCTTTAATGGTAACATTTTGCAAAGCTATAATACCACAACTAGGAAATTGACATTGATACCACCTACCAATCTTACTTCTGATTTCACCAGTTTTATGTGTTCTCTTTTGTGTGTATTCATTCTGTGCACTTTTATTGTGTGTAGGTTTCTGGATCTACCACCATGGTCAATTCTATCGCTCCAAGGATCCCTTGTGTCATTCTTTTATAAGCACACCTTCCTCTTAGCCTCTTCTCTCCCTCATCCTCACACTCTCCCCAGTCTCTAACCCGTGGCAATTACTAATCTGTTCTGCATCTCTGTAATTTTGTCACTTCAGGAATGTTTTATAAATGGAATCATATATAACATTTTGGGTTGGCTTTCTTCACTCAGCATAAATTCCCTTGGGATTCATCCAAATTGTTGTGAATATCAATAGTTTCTTCCTATTTATTGCTGAGTAGTACTCCACGGTGTGGATGTACCACAGTGTGTTTCTTTACATGGATGTACCACCCATGTAAAGAAATCTGGGTTGTTTGCAGTTTTTGGCTATTATAAAGCTGCTGTGTATAGATTGTGTGAACATAAGCTTTCATTTCTAAGATTTATGTTATGTTTCTCCTTTTCTTTTTCTTTTCTTACCTTGTATTCAGATATCCTTTTAGATTTGGACTCTCCTGCTCCTGTCCCCACACCAGCACCAGCACCAGGTCCAGTTTCTGCAAGCAGTGACTTGTGGGGAGACTTTAGCACTGCATCCAGGTATGAGCATAGTGAAACCAACATACTCTCAGTCAGGTATGGATGGTGTGTACAGTCAGATGAAGTCTTTGATCTGGGAAGATGGCATTTGTAGGTCATAGAGAGTCTTTGGCAGGAATTCTGGGTAAGGAATATTGGAGTGCTGGAGGAGTGGAATAAAACTGTGGAATGAAGTTTGAGTGGGATATTTTAGGCCTTGGTAAGTAGGATTGCCTTGAAATATACTTTCAAAAATTCTGGGTAGCGATTTCTTTGAAACTGTTAAGTAAACAATGGAACAGCTATCCTAATATTATGCCTTTGGCTTTCTCTCTGTTTTGTCTTGCAGCTCTGTTTCAAACCAGGCACCACAGCCATCCAACTGGGTCCAGTTCTGAATAGCATTGGCAGGATATTAAGGACAGACTTGAAGAATAAAATGACCTTGAGGGCACCAATCTGTGAGGGAAGTTAGGAATCTCTTCTTTCCCCAGAACCAAAATTACTGGACAATCTTTTTCATAGCTTCTCCATTGCGTTCAGGCTGGTTTATGTCACTCCCCTATGTTGTTATTTGTACAGCCAAGAAAGTATCTCTTATCTCCTCTTCACTATCAAGGCAGGGGAATAGTAGGTCTTATCATACTGTGGCTGACTATGAAGGGCTCCAAGGCCAGGGTTTCTGAGAGGGAAATGACCTTTAACATCTGCAACATTTTTCTCCATCTTTTAAATGCTTAAACATATTTCAGAATCATCGCATGACCCTTGTGCGCCTCTTCGTGAAGCCCTATTTAGCAATTTCAGGGGAGACTTCCTTTTCCACTTACCCAAGACTCTGAAAATAGACAGAATGACCTCAGTGTTTACAAATACAGAATTTTGATAGAGATAGGAATGAAGAAAAACCTATGTCTTGAGTCTCTGCTATCTATCCTCCAGGTTTATCCTATTCAGTGAACATCCAGTGCTGGATGAAGTTTCATCACCCTCTCATGTGTTTACATGTCTCTTCCTATGATAAGAGGGTTGTGTTGGTGGCATCTCCACTATTCTTTTTAAAAAATATATATATTTTATGATTTTTTTTTTCTTTAGAGAGGGGAAGGATAGAGAAATAGAAACACTGATGAGAGAGAAACATCATTGATCGGCTGCCTTTTGTGGGCAGGGTATCGAGCCCACAACCCGGGCATGTGCCCTGACCGGGAATTGAACTGGTGGCCTCTTGGTTCCTGGCTTAATGCTCAACTGCTGAGCTGCACCAGCCGGGCTCCACTGTTCTTTTGTTTGTTGAATAGCACAACATCTTTGTTCAGTGGGTGTCTCTTGGATAAAAGAGGTTCAATTATGTTCCAAGTTATATTCTAGAGAAGTGTTTACAGTAAGTTCTTGGTTAACGATGTCGATAGGTTCTGCGACTGTAAGCCAAACCACTTATAACAAAACCAGTTTGACCATAGGCTAATTGATATAAACAAGAACTAAGTTCCTACAGCGTCTCATCAACAGCATAAAAAGACGTTATTAAAGGACCTGCTGTACATCCTTGCAGCTCCATCTAATTGCTGCATTATGACCTAAACTTGAGAGGTTAGAGTTTTTAATCTGATTTGTAGAGCAGAGAGGTTGAAAACATAACTCTTGTTCAGTACCCACATTGCCTTGCTGCCTGGGTATCTGGCTGTTTCCATAAACTTTGTTTCAACCCATCTAGCTCTTCAATAGAAGAGCAGCTATTACATGTATCACCACTTAAGAAGGAAGCTGGAGAGTCACCACTTTAGCTATGATAGGTTTTGCCCAAATGATGGCTGTGATGCCCATTACTCAGGGTATCTCAAAGGCAAGTTGCTCTCTCACCACTTTCCTTTCCCTCTGCCCCTCCGTTCCTTTTACAATGCTGTGAAGAGCGTTCCCTTTCCTAGATGATTGGGCGCTATCTATTTTGTTTGTTCATAGACACTTTTGAGGATGAAATGAAAAGATATTTCTTCCCTTAGTCCCTATTTGGATGTGTATACTCTGGCTGAAGGGAGGGAGTCCTTATGTTTATTTTCAAAATACATTTTCTCTTGGATTTCCTTCTTGACTCCTTTTAACTTTGGGTCCATTTCTTTTCATTGCCTCCCCTTCCAGGAAGCTCTATTCTTACAGAGCTGTGGCAGGGCATTTTTTAAATTCCATAGAAAACACTAAAAGGAAAGTCTATAGAATCACTAGTGATTATTAGGAACCTATTTTCTCAATCTTCCTCCATGTTGTGTTCTTTGTATTCTTAAGATGATAATATATTATGTATTTGAATTGCTGAAAAGTTGATAATGAAGTTTTAAGATATATGTATATAAAGCATATGCTGTATTGGTGCAATAATGGTAATTAAAATATGGAAAAAGGCGGTGTCTCTTTTATCTTTAAACTAGTGGTCCGGTGCACGAAATTTGTGCACATTAAAAGGGGATTAATTAGAGGAAATATTTTAATACTGCTATTTGCCCTTTCTCTATAATAGAAGTGTCAGAGATGAAAGAAAATTAGTAAAATGTACATGAAAATCTTCCTCCTGTCAGAGTCTGGGGCACACCATGGGACCCAGAGTCAAGTCGCTGCCCACCCACGTGTGCCTCAAAATCGTGCAAGACCCAGACCTGGCCGCCCCCCACCCATTGGGCTAGATCCAGACCCGGCTGGTCCCACCCTTGTCAAGCCCCCGGGTGGGAGGTGCAGCCTCAGGTCCCCTGGCTCGGCGCCAGGGTGGAGGGCGTGGCCTGAGGTCCCCCAGCCCAGCCTGGGGCAGGGAGCGTGCCTTGAGGTCCTGTGTCAAGCCCTGCCAGGCAGGGGGCAAAGCCTCAGGTCCCCTGGCCTGGTGCCATGGCGGGGGGCATGGCCTCAGGTACCCTGGCCTGGCGCCAGGGCCAGGGGCTTGGCCTGAGGCCCCCCATCAAGCCCCACGGGGGTGGGAGGGGGCGTAGCTTCAGATCCCTGCTGATTGCTCATTAAGGCTTGTTACAGGAACTTGGCTTCTGCTGTGGGTGCAGCCATCTTGTGTTACAGAACCCCACCTTCGCTGTGGGCACCGCTATCTTTGTGTTGGAGCGACGGTCAATTTGCATATCCCCTCTTTATTATATAGGACTTGCCTATTTCATTGCCCTTTTTGTTTAATGCAATATGAATGGGGTAGTAGGTAATAAAAGGACATTTTATTTATTTTTATTTTTTATTTATTTATTTATTTTTTGTAAATATATTTTATTGATTTTTTACAGAGAGGAAGGGAGAGAGATAGAGAGTTAGAAACATCGATGAGAGAGAAACATCGATCAGCTGCCTCCTGCACACCCGCAACCCAGGTACATGCCCTTGACCGGAATCGAACCTGGGACCTTTCAGTCCGCAGGCCGACGCTCTATCCACTGAGCCAAACCGGTTCTGGCTAAAAGGACATTTTATAGTTATTCTTTTTTCAAGAAATAGGGACTCTTAAGGAATTGAGGCTATACTATACCTCTGCTCATGGTTCTAAACCCACAGAACACTCCTGATAGAGATTCATTATCTATTTGCTAGTACTGTTCATTTCATTTGCTTCTAGGCCACCTCAGAACTATAATCAACATAAATGAAAGGAATCAGTGTAGAAGATAGAACTAAAGTGAGTCATAGACTTTGGCAGCTAGAGAATCTTGAAGTTCTCATTCAGTGATTATTACAGGAGATGAATCACAATGATTTGGGTGCTTGCCTCTTTTTTTTTTTTTTTTTGTAAAGTAACAGAGATTCTGTAAAGATTTGATCTCTAAGGGGTAGGGGTTTGATGGCTTCCCTACCATGGCCTTTCTTACTGAGGTTGTGAGGCCATTGATAGAACTGTATCCTAATCTTCAGATTCTGTTTGGGGAAAAATGTAGAGTTTTTTAGCCCCACCCCCTCAGTTACACATTGACATATGCCTTCATGGTTGAAATGTGAACCTTGATTGCTCCTCACTTCCTCCATCCTGATAACCTTCTAGGTAGTCACTTGCCTGTAGCTTTCTTAGCTCCGGTTCAGTATACATATTGTCACCAGAATAATCTTCCTAAAACCAAGCCCTGCTCATGTCCTTTCCTCCCGGCTCATTGCCTTTAATGATTTTCCTTTGCTCACAGAATAAAGTTCAAATACCATTTCATCATCCACACTCAGTTTTCCCTTTCACGCACAATACACTCCAGTGAACCAGGGTACTAGTCATTCTTCAAATGCCATCAGCACCATGAGCTTGCTAAACATTCCCTTTGCTAAAATACCTTTCCCTCTACACCTGCCTGTTGAAATTCTTCCTACCCTCCCGCTCTGAAAGATGGTCTCCCTTTTCTTTGAGTTGCTGTTGAAGTTCATTTCCTTATTAGTTTGTAAGGTCTGTGAGTATAAGGACTATGTATTCATTTTTACCTACTTACTGTACTTCCCATATGCCTTTCTAGATAGTAGCTGCTCATTAACTACTTATTGGATTAACAGTGATTTCAGTGAAGAGGGACTAGAAATCAGTAAGTTGGGTATTTTCCTTTTGCTCATTCTCATGTGGGTTGTTCCTAGCTACATGACAAGCATTCCTCATATGTTTTGTCAAAGTTGCAGAAAATCTCATTTATTTGCCCCACAGTCCATTAATATTTGAGATCAAGGAAGCCGTGGAGAAGACAGATTTTACTTTAGCGCATAGACCCTACCGCCTGGGAAAAGGAAAATTGGATACCATGTAGCATGGCTGCTGATAAATTTGGTAGCTTACTGTCTCCTTTTAATGATCACAACTGGCTAAAGATTGCATTGCACTTTTGTTCTGGTTATTTTCTAGTTTCTAAAAAAGTCATTTCTGTCATTGCCTCTTAAGTGTACTGGTACATGAAAATAACATGGCTTGTGACTATAGAACTCAAACTCAAGTATTCTCCATCAATCACATATTTTGTAATGAGAAAGAAAGGAAAAAGGGTTACCTTTATTTGCACAGGGTTACCTTAACCCTGGGGGATGTATGGCTTGTTATAATTTTCACAGAAATTTTTAAAATGAATTTAGCCTAAAAAAAAAAAAAAAAAAAGAAAAAAAAGAATTTAGCCTTAAATAGTAGAAAGTGTTTTTTAAAAAATGTTTTTATTCTTTCCCACTCTTTCTCTTTCTTTCTTTCTCCCTTTCTTTCTTTCTCTCTCTCTCTCTCTCTCTCTCTCTCTCTCTCTCTCTCTCTCTCTCTCTTCCTTCCTTCCTTCCTTCCTTCCTTCCTTCCTTCCTTCCTTCCTTCCTTCCTTCCTTTCTCTCTTCCTTCTCTCTCTCTCTCTCTCTCTCTCTCGCTCTCTCTCGCTCTCTCTCTCGCTCTCTCTCTCTCTCTCTCTCTCTTTCTCTCTCTCTCTCTCCCCCCCCCCCCCTTTCTTCCTTCCTTCCTGGAAGGGAAAGAAATAGAAAGATAAAAACATGAATGAGAGATGCCCTTGCCAAGTTGGCTCAGTAGATAGAGTGTTGGTCTGCTGACTCAAGGGTCCCAGGTTCAATTCCAGTCAATGACACATGCCCAGGTTGTGGGCTTAATCCCCAGTAGGGGGCATGCAAGAGACAACTGATCAATTATTCTCTCTCATCGTTGATGTAGTTTTATCTCTCCCTCTCCTTTCCTCTCTGAAATAAATTAAAAAATAAATAAATAAGACCACTTAAAAAACAAAACATCAATGAGAGGGGAACATCAAGCCCACAACCCAGGTGTGTGACCTGACTGGGAATTGAACCAGTGACCTCTTGGTTCCTGGGTCAGCGTTCAACCGCTGAGCCACACCAGCTGGGCAGGAAGTGGTTTTTAAAAAATATATATATTTTTATTGATTTCAGAGAGGAAGCGAGAGGGAGAGAGAGAGATAGAAACATCAATGAGGAGAGAGAATCATTGATTGGCTGCCTCTTGCATGCCCCACACTTCGGATTGAGCCCGCAACCCCGGGCATGTGCCCTGACCGGGAACTGAACAATGATCTCCTGGTTCATAGGTTGACATTCAACCACTGAGCCATGCCAGCTGGGCAGGAAGTGTTGTTTTTATTAAATTTTAAATTACAGTTGACATACAATAGTATATTATTTTCAGGTGTACAACACTGTGATTAGTCATTTATGTAACTTACAGAGATTACCCTGATAAATCTCGCACCCATCTGACACCATATGTAGTTATTACAACATTATTGAATATATTCCCTATGCTGTACTTCACATCCCCATGACTATTCTGTAACTACCAATTTGTACTTAATCCCTTCACCGTTTTCACCCATTTCCCCAACCTGCTGAATGCCCTGTATAACAATTGTGAAAAGGTTCTCTGTATCTATGAGTCTGTTCTGCCTGTCTGTTTATTTTGTTTTTTAGATTCCACATATAAAGTTTTCACAGCAATTTAATGGTCTGGAATTATTTTAAAAATTTGCAAGAATTGCTATTTTAAGCCCTTTTGAGGGCTATCAAGATATAGGGATGGTATCTTTTTAAAAAAGCTTTGGCATACTTGAATTGCCTACATCTGAACCAGGAGTAAAATAATTGTCCGTGTGACCTCGTATTTTGTTCTATCAATCTAAGGATAGTGTCACCACCTAAATTAAACACCATAATGCATTAAGATCTATTATAGATTTTTTGAAACTTGCTTTTTAATATGATGGGTGCTCTGCCCCTAAACCTATAATAGAAATGTCATTGAGGCTCTTTCTGTGAATGTTTTATCTGACTGCATGTCACCAGAAGGCCACTAGAGGGCGTGCTCCTTGTAGCAACTAGCACAACTAGAAGCTACTGCTCATTCTTCCTGCAGACGGGAAGCATTTAAAAAAAAGACATAAAGGAAGACTGCCAAGGGACATTTTGTCTAGGGAATCTAAATATGCATCTGAGCCAAAGTTTGTTGGGAATGTGAAAAAAGATGTTTGGGTGGGTAGAAAATGAAGCACAGAATACTTACTTTAGATTTAATACTTAAATAAATATTTGAATGGGGATTATACTTATTAATGACCACCAAGCCCCACCAAACTAGATGATAAATGGTCTGTAAAGAATAATGGTTATGAGCATGGATTTTGGAGGAGGCAGATTGCCTTGGTATAAAATTTTGCTCTGCTACTTATTGTCTTTTTAAAAAAATTGATTTTAGAGGGAGAGAAAGAGAGAAACAGCAATCGGTTGCCTCCCTGATTCCCTCCTTCGGGAATTGAACTGCAACCTGGGCATGTGCCCTCACTAGAAATAGAACCTGTGACCTTTCATTGCTCATGACAACGCTCCAACCAATTAAGCCACACCAGCCAGGGCACTTATTGTCTTTTTGACCTTGGATAAGTTATTTAAAAGTTGTTTGCCTCAGTTTCCTCACATGCAAAATGAGGATAGTAGTTTCTACTTTATAAGGTTATTGTGACAAATAAGTTAAAATTTTAAAGTGCATAGACCAGGACTTAACATATGGTAACCTCTATGTCAGTACTATTACTACTGCTATTTGGCTCAGTATCCTAATTCTGGCCATCAGGATATGTAATAAGATGGCAAATATAAGGACAAAATGATGAGAGTTTCATTTCCTTTAAAAATATTTAATTTTTACTGAGATATACCTGACATATAACAATATATACATTTTGGTGTACAACATGCTGATTTGATACAGTTATATATTGCAATCATTACCACCATAGTGTTAGCTAATATGGCATCACATAATTCTTTCTTTTCTGTGGTGGGAACAGCTAATTAAGATCTAGTCTGTTAACAACTTTGAAGTTTATAATACAGTATTGTTGTCTATAAAGTCTATGGTGTTCATTCATCAGATCTCCAAGACTTATGTATCTACTGGTTACAGTTCACATCTCCCAAATTCTGTCACTGTTCCTATGAATTTGGCTTTTTTAGATTTCACATATAAGTGAGATTATATAGTATTTGTCTTTCTTATCTCACTTAACATAATCCCAAGAAGTCCATCCATGTTGCAAATGGCAGTATTTCCATTTTTCTCATGGCTGAATGATACTCTTGTATACATATTCCATATCTTTATTCATTCATTGTACAGGGACACTGGTTGTTTCCCTATCTTGACTATTGTGAATAATACTGAAGTAAACATGGGAGTGCACATACCTCTTTCATATCCTGTTTTCATTTCCTTTGGATATATATCCAGAAGTGGAATTTCAGATTATGTTATAGTTTTATTTTTAAATTTTTGAGGAATCTCTATATTGTTTTTCATAGTTGCTGTACCAGCGTGTATTCTCACCAACAGTGCACAAGTGTTCCCTTTTTCCACATCCTTGCCAACAATTATTATCTCTTGTCTTCTTCATGATAGCCATTCTAACAGGTGTGAGGTGATGTCTCGTGGCTTTGATTTGAATTTTTGACTACTGATTTTGAGCATCTTTTCATGTGGATGGGCCAGAAACACCACTCCTTCCTGCCATTTTGGGCCCCAACTCAGTTCTCAGAATGGAGTTCCTTTCTTCCTCTCTTCTTCTGGGACTCTAATGATGTGTAGATTATTTATTTTAGTGGTTTCCCATAAATCCTGTAGACTTTCCCCCCTCTCTTTTCATTCTTTTTTCTTTTTGCTCCCCTGATTGGATAATCTCAATTGATCTGTATTATAGATAATTGATTCTGTTTTCTGCTTGGCTAAATCTGTTATTGAAGCTCTCTACTGAATTATTCAGTCATTGTATTATTCAGCTCCGAAATTTCTGTATGGTTCTCTTTTTATGTTCTATCTTTTTGTTGAACTTCATTTTTTTTCTTGTATTGTTTTTCTGATATCATTAAATTGTTTACCTGTGTTTTCTTGTATATCTCTGAGCATATTTAGAATAATTATTTTGAAGTCTTTGTCAGGTAATTCCTGGTCTCCATTTCTTTGGGGCCAGTTATTGGAGGTTTGCTGCATTCCTTTATTACTTTATTTATTTTTGTTAGAACAACTCAACAAAATAAAATTTTCATTTATTGTTGGGCAACACTATTTCACACATACCTCAAACATGCCCAAAGTGAACAGCAACTTCATAGACAAAAAAAAAAGGAAAAAAAGAAACCTTTTTCTCTTTGGCCTTTTTAACCATTTCATACAAACCAACTACTTATAGTACAGCTAAGTACATACACAAAAAGTTACTGGAATGCTCGGAATAACATTGTTTGTTGTTGTTTTGCTTTGTTTACAAGTTTTTTTCTCCTTTGAGATTATTATGAACATAGGCACACCACAAGTAACGTCAGAAGTAGGACAGAGAACATTCCAAGGGCTGGTTTGGTCATCCCAAGATCATAGAAAATGGCTGACTCCATTTTTTATATGTACAAAAATATAAAATGTAAATAAAAAATACAAACAAATTTTCCTTTTTAAAATACTTTTAAGAAAAAGAGCAGAGCCCAGCTGGTGTGGCTCAGTGGTTGAGTGTAGACCTATGAACCTAAAGGTCACAGTTCAATTGCCGGTGAGGGCACATGCCTGGGTTGCAGGCTCAATCCCCAGTGTGGGGCATGTAGGAGGCAGCTGATCAATGATTCTCTCTCATCATTTATGTTTCTATCTCTCTATCCCTCTCCCATCCTCTCTGAAATTAATTAAAAAAATCTATTGCCAGCATTGGTTTGGCTCAGTGGATAGAGCGTCGGCCTGCAGACTGAGGGGTCCCAGGTTCGATTCCGGTCAAGGGCATGTACCTTGATTGCGGGCACATCCCTGGTAGGACATGTGCAGGAGGCAGCTGATCGATGTTTCTCTCTTATTGATGTTTCTAGCTCTCTATCCTTCTCCCTTCCTCTCTTTAAAAAATCAATAAAATGTATTTTTTTAAAAAAGATTGTTAAAAAAATGTATTAGAGAAAAGGAAAGGAAAGAAAAGAGAAGGAAAGGAAAGGAAAAGAAAGGGAAGGGAAGGGAAGGGAAGGGAAGGGAAGGGAAGGGAAGGGAAGGGAAGGGAAGGGAAGGGAAGGGAAGGAAAGAAAAAGGAAAAGGAAAAGGAAAAGGAAAAGGAAAGAAAAAGAGCAGGACCTTGGAAGTTTTGGTTCTTTTTTCCTCCCTGCTGCAAATTCACATGGTTTTGGTTGGGTGGTGGAGAGTAGGTGTCATCTGCGGGTGGTGTTGCCCAAGGTGGGTGGGCAGGCACGTGGGAGTCTCTACTCGAAGGTGACCACATTTACATTCTGAAATGGAAAGTGGAAGGTGAGTAGGTCATGGAGACCTTTTATTTAAAAAAAAAAAGTTTAACTTTTCCTTTTTTGCTGTCTGGTCATCCTCTTTGGTCTTCTGCTTCTTGGTGTCAACATCCTCCTACTCCTCATCTTCAGCTGCCTCAGCCTCCTCATCTTCATCTCCATCCTCTTCCTCACCATCACCTTTCTTCTCCTCCTCCTCCTCCCCTCCTTCTTCCTCCTCTTCATCTACCTTATTGTCAGTCTCCTGCTCCCCATTTTCCTCATTAGCATTCCCATTCGCAGGTGTATCTTCCATTTTCAGCCTCCTCCAACTTCCTTCTCCTTTAAGACCTTGGGGTGACCTCGGAGCTGGCGTCCTCAGCCATGTCTGACATGTGGGGCACATCAGTGATTGATGCAGCAGATTTTCTTTAAAAAAGCGAGAGTTGGAGGACTCTGGTGAAGAAGCTCCCAGAGTGGCTACAGCGAGCAGAGAGGCAGCCACAGGAAAAATGCAAAGATGGCTTTTCTGAGCATCCAGTGGTGTATTCCTTTAAATGTTCCCCTGGTTCTGTACTATTCCTGTAGTTAGAGCATAGCTGTCTGAGTATTTGAGGAAGCAGTCACCTCTTTCAGATTGATGACTGACTGATAAAGGAACACTTTCTAGCTGGATAGTTCCCTCTTGGTGCTGTGCAATGCTGGCTTGGGAGTGGCATGATGCGGGCTAATGAAGCTGTCTTCCTTCTTTTCTTGTATGGTTGTTCTTGGCTTTTTGTTTTATTGTGTTGCTGTAGTTTTTTAAATGGGCCCCAGAGCTGTGCTAGAGCTGTTTTTTATTCATGGATAGCTGTCTAATTGTTGATCTTTCGTGGGGACAGAGACCGTGGTCTCCTAGGCCACTATTTTGGTGACACTGAAAGATAATTTATTCAATTCTGTTATATTTGATGGAACATATATTCCTTGTACTTTCCTACTGGCTTTTCTTTTCTAATCTCGAACCCAGGGAGAGGTAATACGGATGGGTGGTCTCTTTCTAGTTTCACTCTCACTTAATTTACAGTTTTACAAGAATTCTGAATTAGGCAGAGGTCTGTTTCAACTCCTTGCTTAGTGCTTGTCTGAGGCCTTGTTTTATCCCCCTTATGTGCATTTGAATCCAATGGAATCTCCCACTCAGATCCTCTAATAGTTGGTCTTTATGGCTTCACCAGTCCCCATCTTGAGTCATCTGGTTAGCATAAACTATCTAGGGGTCCACTATGAGTGACTTTATTAATATAACATATTAAGGCTCACCATAAATAACCAAGACATTCCTATTACTCAGGAAATATAAGGATTTAGTGGCTACCTTCCAGGAACTGGGTAAAAAGGCCAGCCAAACTTGTGATTGCACATATTTGATGCCACGTGCAGAAAGTGAATGAACAAATAAAGGTACAACATCAACTTAGAGTTGTGGAACCTCCACTCTTTTTCCTTATGATAGTTCCACTACTACACATGCCGTGCAACCTACACTCAATCCATATGATATTAGTAAAGTTTATTTTCCTTAACATTTTAAATACATATAAATAGAAGTTCTAGTATTTTATTTCTGTGCCCTAGAGGATCCTTTTTTATACCACCTGGTGCACTTGGATGCTCCATTTTGGAGATTACTACTCTAGAGATCCCTTGGCTAAATAATTTAAAGAATGCTATGGACTGGCTGTTTGCGTCCCCTAAATTCATATGTTGAAATTTTAACCCCAATGTGATAGTATTAGTAGGGGGAGGGGCTTTGGGAGATGATTAAGTCATGAGGATGGAGCATTCGTGAATGGGAGCTTTCATGAATGTCCTTATAAAAGACTCCATATGAGGAAGCAGTGAGAAGATGGCAATCTCTGATTTAGGAAGGGGTAAGAGTGTCACCAGATATTGCATCTTTTGGCACCTTGATCTTGGACTTCCCAATCAATAGAAATGTGTAAAATAAATGTTTGTTGTTTAAGCCAACCTGTTATGGCAAACCAAATGACAAAGGGATTGGGGTAGATTGTATTGTTCTCAAGTGTTTCTTTCTTTCTGTGAGAAATTTTGCTGCCCTTGATATGACTTTCTGTAGGTAGAGTGTATTTCCCTGCCCCATTCACAGGTTTGTTCATGTGACTTGCACAGGCCAATGGAGTCAGAGTGGAAATAATGTACATATTATCTGAATAGAGGATTTGAATGTTACTATATGTTTTAGTTTACAAGAAGCTGCTCTATGATCCTAGGTTCCAGAATCAGAAAATACTTGGTGAAGTGCCAAGCAGAGTTACAGTAAACCTGAAGCGGACTCTAAGCCCACATGTCATGTGAAGGAAAAAATAAATGTTTGTTGTGAGACACTCAAATTTTGGGGTTGCTTGCGATATAATGCAATCCAGTTAGAATGTGACTTACTCCATGGAAAGAGAGATGCCTTTAGGAATATGTATTGCCTTCTCCTTATAAGCTTAGATAACTAAGCCTCTGACAATCAATGATTACTATTGGGAGGAGGGAGGGTGTGTGCATGCACACCTGTTCACATGCAAGTGCTTGTTAGGTCCAGTAGAATTCGCTAGAAAAAAATTTTAAGAATTAGCTCTTCCTTTCCCTTACTGCTGTGGGTTTCAGAGGCTGGCAGGATAAGGAGGCTGTCCACATGGTGGGGCAGCCCAATGTGAAGAGGCAGAGCCCAGGCAGGGAGAGGAGGACTTATACACATGAGGATGTTAGAGCCTAAGTGGGGTAAGGATGCACTCCAAGTGGAGGTTAGGGGCTATCATCAGAATCAGAGTCCAGAGACAGCAAGGAGTGCTTTCTTACTAGCATAGGGTGTCAGAGCTGAGCAAGGTGAGAACGATGTGTCTGGGTGTTGACTGGACTTGTGCAAGAATGCCCAAGAAGAATGAAGAGGCCATCGATAACAGTGGGAGCCTGTATTGGGGAGTCAGAGCCTGTTCAGGGAGAGAAGACTTCTCAGGGAGGAAGTGGCAACAAGAATAGAAGATTGGTTATATCTAGAGGATTGATCAAATAAGGAAGAAGTTCAAGATAATGAAAGCAGATTTCTTACTGTCACAGAAGGGAGTTGTAGAAAGGGAGAAAACTGGAATGAACTCTTTGGTGTTGGATTAAAATTAGAGATATTAGTGCGAACTCATATATTCAATATATTTAGATATAGAAATAAATATACAGGTGTGTGTGTGTGTGTGCATGTGTGTGTGTGTGTGTTATAGGGGTGGGATGAGTTAGTAAGTGGGAGGGATTCAAAGGAGGATTATTTGGGGGAAGCTAAATTAGGTGTGAGCCGGGAGCCAGTTTGTGGAAAGATTTCACACAGAGGATTTAATTTTTGGAGAGTTTTTGTCATGGCCTTTGGAAAAAATCATATTTAGCACTAAGTTTATCTCCTTCTAAATTGTGATTTCATTAAATTATCCTAACTGTTAAAAAGTAGTTGTATATACCTGTATAGTCTTTTGTTGTGCTGTTGTGGGTATTAAAGTGATAGAGAAGGATGGACTAGAGAAGGGTGGCCTACTCCTTTAACATCCAAAAAAGAGAGCTGCTTTCAGAAGTTGCTGGATGTGACTGTGGCAAAATAAATGGAGATTCATGATGGAGTTAGTTAAGAACAGGGAAAAGCAGACAGCACTGAGGAGAAGATTCAGAAGGCATACCATTTACAGTTTCACTTCCCCAATACATTAGAAGATGCTGACTGTTGAAAGCGGGAAGTTGATGTAAATTTTTGTCAATGATCCTCTTAGAATGTGGCCTCTAAAAGTTGCCTAATAAGCCACAAAAGGTGAGGAAAATGCAGGCTAAGTGAGTATATGCCAAGATTCGTTGGTCTACAAATAATTATGTTTGCATGTGGATGCGCACAAATACTTGAATTTTAATTCTTGCTGGTGAGTTCAAAGTACATAGTTCTCATGAAAGATTTCTCTAATTGTTTAGTTCCTCTTTTCTTGTCCTTCCTATTTCTTTCTTCTACTTTTTGAGATCCTACTTTTATTACTTTTGCTAGCGTGTGTTTAAAGACTATAATTTCCACTATGCTGGTCCTGGAGAATGAGCCTCTGCCTTGAGGTTTTAAGTTCTCGTGAGAGTCCTCTCAGGGAAATTTGCATATCTGTAGCCGCTGTTCTCATCTACTGGTAGTTGCATGATAGGAAGTACGACAAGTTACCATCATGTTTAATTTTCATTTTAAGATGTTTTAAGGAAGAGGTACCAAGGATTTTTTGAAGAGAGCAGACAATCTCAATATGACTTCAGAGATCACTTATGCTGAAGTGAGCTTCAAAAATGAATCTACGTCTTTAGGCACCAAATCAGAGCCTCCTGCAGGTAAGAAACATCTTCTGGTGGTCAGAATTAATGATGAGATGAAGAATGAAGAGAGAATACTATAAACAAAGCATAGGTGATGATAGATGCTGGTTTTCTGATTGATCACAGTTTGGAAATATAGAATTCTCAGAAGATTATGTTGCCTGAAGATAAGTATTAAGGACTGCACATTTGTACTATAACAAAACTGAGATGTGAGAAGTCCGCTATAGTCCTGAGTTCAGGAGAATGGTAATTATGGGGGAAAGCTGTCCTCCTGTAAGGCTCAGTAAGACTGCAGTCAGAAATGACAAAGCCCACTAAATTATCCATAGCCCCATAGAGTGATGAACTTTGTTTCTTGACCAGTTAAAGGAGAGAAGTGTGGGGGAAGAGTGCTGTAGGTGCATTAACAAAACCTTGTTAATACTGGACTAAAGGGGAACAAAAGATCATTGCAGATAAAAGACTAGAAAGTTGTATAAAGAAAGTCCCTTATATCTCAAGGGAAATTGCTCTGTAATGAGAAAATCCATTGCATTCTGAATCTCTGAGATGGATTCAACTTAGTTTTGGAGTAGATAAAATGTAACTTGAGTAGCATCTGTGATATCTCAGGTATAGAGCAAAAGAGAAGAAAAACGCGTGTAGAGTCTAAGCAGCTGTGAGAGGGCAGTCATGATTGCTTATGTATTCTAAAACTCTTCTGTGGAGAGATGGAGAATACTCAGAAAACTGTTTTAACTCTTAAAATGTATGAAACTTCTTTATTATATGTTAAAATGTTCATTGTAGAAAAAAATTAGAGGCACATAAAAATTTAAATTTTGTTCTTACCACCTAGTAATAACTATAACTTACATTTTTAGTGTATATCCTCCCAGACATATATATGTATATTTATATATACATACATAAATGTATATATGTATTTTTTTCTAAAAATGAGATCACAATATACTTGGCAATATATAATTACTTGGGGAAAATAATTTTTAGCCATGAAATAGTGACTAAAAAGGACTGACCTTATCCTATGAATGTGAAAAGGGATGATTATAAAGATGTATCTGCTATGGCATTATTTAAAGTAGTTAAAATTGGAAACAAAATGAAACAAACTCATAGACAGAGAACAGACTGACAGTTGTCAGAGGGGACGGGGCTTAAGAGCCTGGGTGAAGTAAGTGATGAGATTAAGCAAAAACAAAACAAAACAAAACAAATAAACCTCATAGATATAAAAACAGTATGGTGGGGTGGACACAGGAATAAGGGTAAAGAGGTGATAAAGGTGATGAAAAGAGACTAGACTTTGGGTGATGAACACAAAGAGATGATATATTATAGAATTGTATGCTTGAAACCTATATAATTTTATTAACCACTATAACCTCAAAAAATTCAATAAAAATGTAAATAGTCTGGAAGATCACTTAAATATATAATGAAATACTATGCAACCACAATAGAGAGTGGAGTAGAAGAAAATATGGAATAAAAGTGTTTATTAAATAGCATATAAGAAAATAATAGGTCAGAAACTAGTATATATGGTGTGTCAATCATCTGAGAAAATGTGCATGTATATATAAACACTCTAAAAATTGCTGAAAGAATATATACCAAAACATTAACATTAGTTGTCCTCAATAGTAGGGATTTGTGCTTTTATTGTATTTTCCAAAGTTTATGCAATGAACATATTTCCTTTCCATTTTTATATTATTTCCAATGTCATATTGTTAGTAATAGTATGCCACCCAAGAAAGGGGAGAAGAAGAAGAGAAGGAGAAAGAGTAAATAATGATCAAAATTTACTATTTATATATATATATATTTTTTTTATTGATGTCACAGAGGAAAGGAGAGGGAAAGAGAGATAGAAACATCAATGATGAGAGAGAATCATTGGTTGGCTGCCTCCTGCATGCCCCCCACTGGGGATCGAGCCCGCAACCTGGGCATATGCCCTGACAAAGAATCAAACCGGCGACCTCCTGGTTCCTGGGTCAATGCTCAACTGCTGAGCCACACCCGGCCGGGAAAAATTTACTATTGATAAAACTAATTTAATTTCTTCTTTAGCTCCCAAAGAGAAGACCAGCCTTCACAAAAGTAACCCTGGTTTTCCCAAGGCACTCTTACCCTCATTGCTGATACTTCTGCTATTATTGGCAATCTCATTTTTTATCGCTTTTATCAGTAAGTATCCCAATGAAACTATAATGAATGTCTGCCTTACACAAACAGAGGGTATCCATTAGATTTTTATAGTTAACAAGGGGTTTATTCAGAAATCTGGTAAAATGTGTTCTCTGAGGGATGGTATAGTTAGTGGGAATCTATTACAAATGCTGCTTTTAAATTTGAATTGAGTCACTTTTCTATAAAAATAATGGAATTCACTCTATAGACTATAGAAATTTAAGAGTATATGTGTGCCTGTGTGTTTGTGTTATAGAGTGAAATAGGGTACCATCTTCACACTAGACAGTTGTATGAGGACAAATTTATATTTCCTTAGTGTTTCTAAGGCTAGGACTTTTTGAGTGCACACATACATATTTTGAGATGAGCGGGTGAACAAGGATATGGGAAGAAATATTCAGGAAGAGTTTCCCATTGAATTTTTACCTTAATTATTTCTGTCCTACCCAAGACATGAGATCTAAAAGGCAACTTGGCAAACAGATAGATTTCTGCATATCTTAGGCTTTAAGAATTTATCAAATTGATAAGAGGAATAAAAAACAGTATATATCTGGGTAGATATTTTATTCATTCATCTGGTCATTCAATAAGCAATGGTGGTCATCCGCTTTATGTCAGACAGTGTGCCAAAGTCCAAGCCATAGTCATTGAAGTTCAGAAAGTGATAGTAACTGGTCACATGAACCAGTGGTTACAACATTGTATGGTAGTGTTGTACAGATAACAGCAATGGAGGCTGAGATAGACTTCCTGAAGGAGGTGGCATAGAGATGTGAGAGAACATGGGAAAATGTGAGGAAACCTAAGAATAAATGATTGGAACATATGGTGCTAAGTGAACTGTGAGAAATGAAGTTGTATGTTGAAGAAAGAAGTGAGGGTCAGATCATGAAGAGTGTTGTGTACAATCCTAAAGTGGGTGAATTTTCCCCCTGAAGATGATTGTATCAATTATCTTTGGCTGCTTCATAAACCAATCTAAAACTTAGTGGATGAAAACAACAGCTACTTATTTAGCTCATGATTTTGTGATTTGGCAGTCTGGACTGGGCTCATTGGTCCTGGCTGAAAGTGGGGAGAGAACTAGGGTCAAGTATTGCAGGAGGTCAAAGAGAAAGAAAACTAAGAAGGAACCCTGGGATATTACTGATAACCATTGCAAGGGTGGCAGCCATCTTGTAGCAGCCATCTTGTGATGACGTGAGGGTGTTGCACGAGGGCATGAGGACCACCTAAGTTTTTATTAGTATAGATTGAATATGGGTGATAGGAAATCTTTCCCATAGTCAGTCAGGATCTTTCTACTCAAGTAACTTGGCATTGGTAGATGTTGTTTCTATAAAGCATTCAAGAAAGTAATAATAATAAGCAAATTCATAACACTATCAGGAAAATGAATGATTTTATTGTCTGTTTCAGTTTTTTTTCAAAAGTATTCTCAGCTTCTTAAAGAAAAAAAGGCTATAAAAGAAGTTACTCACACAGCATTGGAATGTATGAAAGAAAATTTGACCATGGAAGGTAAAAATTAATGTGTCTATAATTTAGTTGTTGACTATACTGTGTAAATATCCCCAATCAATATTTCTGAAAAGATTCACAAGTATATCGCACCAAGAGGTTGAGTCTCATGATCATTTCAAGTTTTAGGTATATAAATATATAGGATATAAAATTCATATATGAATATCTTTAATATAGTTGTATAAGAAAATACTCTTTTTTTAAAAATATATTTTATTGATTTTTTGCAGAGAGAAAGGGAGAGAGATAGAGAGTTAGAAACATCGATGAGAGAGAAACATCGATCAGCTGCCTCTTGCACATCCCCCACTGGGGATGTGCCCGCAACCCAGGTACATGCCCTTGACCGGAATCGAACCTGGGACCTTTCAGTCCGCAGGCCGACGCTCTATCCACTGAGCCAAACCGGTTTCGGCAAGAAAATACTCTTTTAAAAAATGTTTTTATTAATTTCAGAGAGGAAGGGAGAGGGAGATAAAAACATCAATGATGATAGAGAATTATACATTGGCTGCCTCCTACATGCCCCCTATTGGGGATCAAGCCTGCAACACCAGGCTGGTGTTGTGCCCTGACTGGGAATTGAACCATGACCTCTAGTTCATGGGTCTACACTCAACCACTGAGCTACACTGGCCAGACAAGAAAATAGTCTTAAATGTTTTTGTTTTTGTTTTAAATTTTCAAGTACAGTTTACATTCAATATTATTCTCGATTAGTTTCAGGTGTACAACATAGTGGTGAGACAATCATGTACTTTACAGAGTGTCGTCCCCCCCCACCTCCCGATATTTCAAGTACCTACCTGGCCCCATATTTCTACCAACAACCCCTTCAAGGCAACGTACACTTTTTCTAGCATGCACCTCAAAAGTCTTCTAGTGTCTACCCACCACCTAGTTTTAAAGCAAGATGTATGCTAAGGTATTAGAAGAACCTACGAGAGGTTATTCTGCGGGGGACGGGGTGGTCTGGAAATACTGGAAAATTTTTCTACATAAATTAATAATAATTGCTTCTTCAGTTTATACCATTTCAGTTTACAAAAGATTTCATAAGAACACTTTACTTTTGGATAGTGGGAAAAACCTGTATTACAAACTGGGTGGTTTAAACAACAGACATTTATTTTTTTGCAGTTCTAGAGCCTGGGACTCTAAGGTCACTAGCAGTGTTAGTTTCTGTTGAGGCCTCTCTCTCTGGTTTACAGATGGCCACCTTCTCTGTGCATATAGAGATAGAACTTCAGAGAGAGAGAGAGAGAGAGAGAGAGAGAGAGAGAGAGAGAGAGAGAGAGAGAGAAGAGGGAGAGAGACAGAGAGACAGACAGAGACAGAGAAACTGAGATATATATATCTGGTGTCTCCTCTTCTTATAAAAACACTAGTTCTATGGATTAGGGTTTCACCATTTGACCTTATTTAATCTTAATTATCTTCTTAAAGTCCCGACTACATTGGAGATTAGGGCTTCAACATATGAATTTTTGGGGAACACAATTTAGTCCATAACATTCTACTCCAAATTCATATCCTTCTTGCATAAGAAATATATTCACTCTGTCCCAACAGGCCCCAACGTTTTAACCCATCCAGTATCAATTCAAAGTCCAAAGTCTCATTTGAGTGTTATCTAAATCAGGTATAGGTGAGACTCAAAGTATGATTCATCCCGAGACAAGATTCCTCTCCAGTTGTGAACCTATAAAACCACATGAGTTATATGCTTCCAAAATTCAGTGGGACAGCCATAGCATAGACATTCCCTTTCCAAAATGGAGAAATCAGAAAGAAGAGAGGATAAATGTGTTTCAAGCAAGTTCAAAACCGAGCAAGAAAAAGGGCCATTGTATCTTTTTAAAATTTTATTTTTCATTACAGTTTACATTAAACATTATTTTGTATTAGCTTTATGTGTATAGCATAGTGGTTAGATAATCATATACTTTACAAAGTGTTCCCCCTGGTATTTCAAGTACCCACCTGGCACCATACATAGTTATTACAAAATTGTTGACTATATTTCCTTTGCTGTACTTTACATCCACGGGACTATGTTATAACTTCCCATTTGTATTTCTGTTTTTTTTCCATTTGTATTTCTTAATCCCTTTACCTATTTCACTGCCCCCCCTACCCAGTGTTTTGTTTAGAGTCCACACATATAAGTGATATCATATATGCACCACTATGTTCATTACAGCATTGTTTACAATAGCCAAGGTGTAAAAGCAATCCATATGCCCATCAATAGACAAGTGGATAAAAAAGTTGGGGTTCATGTATAGAATACAATTGTATATTTGGCCCTCAAAAATAATGAAATCTTACCATTTTCGACAGCACGGGTGGACCTAGAGATTGTTATGCTAAGTGAAATAAGCCAGACAGAGAAAGACAAATATCATTGTATCTTAAGGTTGGAGAACAATCTCCTTTGGCTTGATGCTTGGGCCAACTTGAATGACAGTGTCACCTGCATGGTCCTACATGGTGGCTCTGTCCTGTGGATTGTGGGGATGCCTTGCCCCTGAGGCACTGGGCAGTTGTATTCTGGCCCACTGAAGCCGAGAAGATTGCCCCACTTTCCAAAACCAAGGAGGAAATTGCCTTGCTCCCTTGGCCTGTGGTTTGGAGTAGCAATCCTGATGATCTCCAAGTCATCCTTGGGTCATTCTTCCCTTTTCTTGAAATATAACACATGTTAATTAAAGTCAGTAGCTCTATTGTCTCATGCTGTAGAACAACAGAAGTCCAAATAGCTTTATTCATTCTGTCCCATTTTCTCAGTTCCCATTAGTCCCAGCTGGCAATATATATATTTTTTCTGGTTTTAGTGCATTCTTTCTTTTTATGAAAACAACAACACTTTTATTGTTTAAAGTATTACATTTGTCTTTTTTTCTTCCATTGACCTTTCCTCCACCGTTCCCACCTCCCAGCACATGCCCTCTTCCCTGTACTGTCTGTGTCCATGGGTTTTGCTTATATACATGCATATAAACCCTTTGGTTGACCTTTTAACACCCCCCTCCCACCTTCCCTCTGAGGTTTGTCGGTCTGTTTGATTCTTCTATGTCTCTGGATCTATTTTTGTTCATCAGTTTATGTAGTTCATTATATTCCACAAATGAGTGAGATCATATGATATTTATCTATCTCCAACTGGCTTATTTCGCTTAGCATAATGCTCTCCAGACCCATCCATGCTGTTGCAAGTGGTAAGAGTTCTTTCTTTTTTACAGCAGTATAGAATTTCATTGTGTAGATGTACCACAGGTTTATAATCCACTCATCTGCTGATGGGCACTTAGGCTGTTTCCAAATCTTAGCTATTGTAAATTGTGCTGCTATGAACATAGGGGTGCATATATCCTTTCTGGTTGGTGTTTCTGATTTCTTGGGATATATTGCTAGAAGTGGGATTACTGGGTCAAATGGGAGTTCCATTTTTAAATTTTTGAAGAAACTCCATACTGGTTTCCACAGTGCCTGCACCAGTCTGTATTCCCAACAGCAGAGCACGAGGGTTCCTTTTTCTCCACAACCTCACCAACTGGCAATATTTTTGCTGGTATAATCTTATTTCAATTCCTTACTTCAGCTGAAATGGCTGATTAAATCCATTGGGAATTTTTTTTTTACATTTTTTTCTTTCTTTATCAAGGTATTACATATATGTCCTTATCCCCCCATTACCCCGTTCCTCCCGCTCAAGCCCTCAACCCCTGGTGTCTGTGTCCATTGATTATGCTTATATGCATGCATACAAGTCCTTTGGTTGATCTATCAGGGAATTTCTTTATGAAGTAAATGTCTAGCTACATCCTTGATGTTCTCTTCAGAACATGCTTTCTCATCTTTTACGATATAGACAGGGTAAGAATTTTCCAGATCTTCAAGTTCTGGTTCTTTTTTGTATAACACTTTTTTCAATTTATCTCTTTCATCTTGCATTTTACTATAAGCAGTAAGGATAAACCAGGTTGTAGCTTTAATGCTTTGTTTAGAAATCTGCTCTGCTAAATATCCAAGCTTTTCACTCACAAATTTTACTTCCCCCAAATATTAGAACACAATTCAGCAAAGTCTTTGCCATTCTTTTTTAAAAATATATTTTTATTGATTTTAGAGAAGAATGGAGAGAGATATAGAAACATCAATGATGAGAGAGAATCATTGATCTGCTGCCTCCTGCACACCCCATACTAGGGATTGAGCTCACAACGTGAGCAGGTGCCGTGATCAAGAATCTGTGACCTCCTGATTCATAGGTCGATGCTCAACCACTGAGCCACATGGCTGGGTTCTTTCCCATTCTTGAACAAGAATAGCCTTTCTACCCTGGACAGGTGGCTTAGCGTCCTCCCATACACCAAAAGGTTGTGGGTTCGATTCTCAGTCAGGGCACATACCTAGTTCATGGCTTGATCATCTGTACAAGAGGCAACTGGTCGATGTTTCTCTCTCTCTCCTCCTCCTCCTCCTCCTCCTCCTCCTCCTCCTCCTCCTCCTCTCTTTCTAAATCAATAAAAATATATCCTCAGGTGAGGATTTAAAAAATAAATAAGAATAGTCTTTCCTCCAGTTTCCAATAACATTTTTTAAAAAAATATATTTTATTGATTTTTTACAGAGAGGAAGGGAGAGAGATAGATAGTTAGAAACATCGATGGGAGAGAAACATCGACCAGCTGCCTCCTGCACATCTCCCACAGGGGATGTGCCCGCAACCCAGGTACATGCCCTTGACCGGAATCGAACCCGGGACCTTTCAGTCCGCAGGCCCACGCTCTATCCACTGAGTCAAACCGGTTTTGGCCCAATAACATTTTTTAATTTCATCTGAGACTTCACCAGAAGCATCTTTAATGTTTATATTTCTACCAACATTCCATTTAATTGTAATATATGTGCTCTCCAAGATGACAGAAGCTTTCTCTACAGCTCTCTTCTTTCTAAGGCCTCACCAGAATAATCTTTTACATCCATATTTCTACCAACAGCCCTTTCAAGGCAATCTAGGCTTTTTCTAGCATGCACCTCAAAACTCTTCTAGCCTCTACCCATCATCCAGTGTTAAAGCCACTTTCATATTATTATAGTAGCCACCACGTTTGTAGCTAAGTTTGTAGTAGTCTACTTAGCCTTCCATAATAAAATATTACAGACTGGTGGCTTAAACAACAGAAAATTTCTTTCTCACAGTTATGGAAGCTAGAGGTCCAAGGTACTAGAAGAGTTGGTTTGTGGTGAGACTTCTCTTCCTCATTTGTACAGAGGCACCTTTTTGCTGTGTCTTCACATAGCCTCTTTTCTGTGGGCATGTTGAGAGAGAGAGAGAGAGAGAGAGAGAGAGAGAGAGAGAGAGAGGTGGGGGAGGGAGAGAATGATTTCTGCTGATTTCTTTCTCTTCTTATAAGACTTATAAGACCCAGGTCCTATTGGGTTAATGTCCCTATGACCTCATTTAACCTTAGTTTCCTCTTAAAGACTCTAGCTAGCTCCATAATCATATTGAGAGTTATAGCTTTAACATATGAATTTTGAAGGAACACCATTAAGTCCATAACAAGCATCTGTATAATTTATTTGAAATTTTTGTGCATGTGAGATTTGTCTCTTCTGCCCTTGGGTTTGGTTCCAGGGCACTGAAATATAGTGAATATTGCAACAAAGTGAATCACACAATTTTTTGGTTTCCCCATGCCCATCAAAGTTATGTTTACACTATAAATTAGTCTATTAAGTGTTCAATAGAATCCTATCTAATAGAAGACAAAAAGGGTAATTAACCGTACCTCTGCTATGCTTCCCATTGGCCAATCAGGGAGACATACAAATTAACTGCCAAGAAAGATAGCGGCCGGCATCCACACAGCTGAAGCGAGCAGGAGGTTTGCTTGCTCCAGTGATGGAGGAAGCCAAGGTTCCCCACCTGCCGCGGCCTGGCTCTGAGCTCCAAAAGCAACAGAGTTTCAATTATAGAAGCTAAACAAACCCCAGATACCTGCTTTCAGCTGGCCGCGGCCTCAGAGCTGGGAGTGCCAGTGACGGCAACAATGTTTTAATTAGAGAAGGTAAATAAATCCCAGAATAAAAAAAAAGAAAGAAAAAAAAGGAGAGGCTGGGAGCTTCAGTCACCTGCCAGCCTGAAAATGGCCCTCAGCCCCTCACCCAGACTGGCCAGGCACCCCAGTGGAGACCCTCACCCTGAAGGAGGTGTGACCAGCTGCAAACAGCCATCAGCCCCTCACCCAGGCTGGCCAGGCACCCAAGCGGGACCCCCACCCTGATCCGGGAAACCCTTTAGGGCAAACCAGCCGGCCCCCACCCATGCACCAGGACTCTATCCCATATAGTAAAAGGGTAATATGCAAACTGACCCTAACAGCAGAAAGACTGGGAATGACTGGTCACTATGATACACACTGACCACCAGGAGGCAGATACTCAATGCAGGAGCTGCCCTCTGGTGGTCAGTGCACTCCCACATTAGGGAGCTCTGCTCAGCCACAAGCCAGGCAGATGGTTGCCAGTACAGTGGTGGTAGTGGGAGCCTCTCCTGCCTCCTCAGCAGCGCTAAGGTTGTCCGACTGCAGCTTAGGTCTGCCCCCGCTGGCAAGTGGACATCCCCTGAGGACTGCTGGGCTGCCAGAGGGATGTCTGATTGCCATCTTAGGCCCAATCCCCCAGGGAGCGGGCCTAAGCCAGCAGGTGGTCATCCCCCGAGGGGTCCCAGACTGCGAGAGGGCACAGGCCCGGCTGAGGGACTCCTCCCCACAAGTGCACAAATTTTTGTGCACCGGGCCTCTAGTTATATATATAAAAAAGGTATAAACCTTCATTAAAAAGAGTTTATTGCTAAAACATTTTTTGCTGTTATCTGAGTCTTCAGTGAGTTATACTCTTTTTAAAAAAGTATATATATTTCATTGATTTTTTACAGGGAGGAAGGGAGAGGGATAGAGAGTTAGAAACACTGATGAAAGAGAAACATTGATCAGCTGCCTCCTGAACACCCCCTACTGGGGATGTGCCCACAACCAAGGTACATGCCCTTGACCGGAATTGAACACGGGACCCTTCAATCCGCAAGCCAACGCTCTATCCACTGAGCCACACCAGATATGGTGAGTCATACTCTTTTTGCCGGTCTTACAGCTGCTGACTGATCAAGGTCATGGTGACTGAAGGTTGGGGTGGCTGTGACAATTTCTTAAAATAAGACAAGAATGGCCCTAGCCAGTTTGGCTCAGTGCATAGAGCATTGGCCTGCAGACCGAAGGGTCCCAGGTTTGATTCCCTTCAGGGGCAGGCACCTCAGCTGCAGGCTCCTGCCTGGCCCGGGCACTGCTCAGGGTGCAGAAGGCAACCAATCGATGTGTTTTTTTGGCATCGATATTTCTCTCTGTCTTTCCCTCTCTCTTCCACTCTCTCTAAAAATCAATGGAAGAATATCATTGGGTGAGGATTAAAAAAAACACAAGAATGAAGTTTACCACATCTATCAACTCTTTCTTTCACAAATAATTTCTTTATAAGAAAATATATTTTATTGATTTTTTTACAGAGAGGAAGGGAGAGAGATAGAGAGTTAGAAACATCGATGAGAGAGAAATATCGACCAGCTGCCTCCTGCACATCTCCTACTGGGGATGTGCCAGCAATCCAGGTACATGCCCTTGACCAGAATTGAACCTGGGAACTTTCAGTCCACAGGCTGACGCTCTATCCACTCAGCCAAACTGGTTTCAGCCACAAATAATTTCTATGTAGCATGTGTTTGATAACATTTTACTCACAATAGAACTTCTTTCTATATTGGAGGCAATTCTCTCAAACCCTGCCATAGCTTTATCAACTAAATTCAATAATATTCTAAATCCTTCGTTTTCATTTCAACAATCTTCACAACATCTTTATGGGAGTAGATTCCATCTTAAGAAACCACTTTTTCTGCTCATCTATGAGAAGCAACTCCTCATCCATTAAAGGTTTGTCACAAGATTGCAACAATTGAGTCACATCATCAAAATTGAGTTCCACTTCTAATTTTGATTCTCTTGCTATTTTCACCACATCCGCAGCTACCTCCTTCACTGAAGTCTTGAACCCCTCAAAGTCATCAATGTGGGTTGGAATCAACTTTTTCAAAACTCCTGGCAGTGTTGATAATTCGATCTCTTCTCATGAATCATGAATGTTCTTATAGCATATGGCATATAGAATGGTGAATCCTTTCCAGAAGGTTTTCAATTACTTTGCTCAAATCCATTGCTTATTATTATTATTAGAGGCCCTGTGCACAAAAATTTGTGCACTGGGGTGGGGGGTGGGGTGTCCATCAGCCCAGCCTGTGCCCTCTCGCAGTCTGGGGCCCCTCGGGAGATAATGATCTGCTGGCTTAGGCCTGCTCCCGGGTGGCAGAGGGCAGGCCCAATCCCTAGATGCAGCCCCTGGTTGGGCTCAGAGCAGGGCCGATTGAGGAGTTGGGGCGCCGCCCCCTGTCATGCACAGAGCAGGGCGGATCGGGAGGTTGCGATGCCACCCTCAGTCATGCTCAGGGTAGGGCCGATTGGGGGGTTGGGGCACCGCCCCCTGTCACACTCAAGGCAGGGTCGATGGGGAGGTTGCGGCGCCACCCCCTGTGACTCACAGAGCAGGGCTGATCAGGGGGTTGGGGCGCTGCCCCCTGTCACACACAGAGCAGGGCCAATGGGGAGGTTATGGCTCTACCCTGTCACACACAGAGCAGGGCCCGTGCGGGGGGGCTAAGGGGGCCGCACCCTGTCACACACAGAGCAGGGCCGATCAGGGGGTTGGGGCGCCTTCCCCTGTCATGAACAGAGCAGGGCAGATAAGGAGGTTGTGGCCCCGCCCCCTGTCACACACAGAGCCGCAGGGCGATCAGGGGGTTGGGGAGCTCCCCCCTGTCACGCTGATCCCGGTGCCGGGAGGCATATTACCCTTTTACTATATAGAATAGAGGCCGGGTGCATGGGTAGGGGCTGGCTGGTTTGCCCTGAAGGGTGTCCTGGATCAGGGTGGGTGTTCCCACTGGACTGCCTGGCCAGTCTGGGTGAGGGGCTGAGGGCTGTTTTCCGGCTGGCAAGTGACTGAAGCTCCCAACCGCTCCTTGTTTTCTTTATTTTTTTTTTTTTATTCTGGGCCAGCTTTAGCTCTGAGGCCTCGCTGCTGAAAACAGCGATACAATGTTGCAGTCCGGCTGGCTTTCAGTCCAGCTGGTTTCTGGGGTTTTGTTTACCTTCTTATTTGCAACATAGTACATAGTTGCCTAGAGTTGCCGGCAAGTTAGGCAGGGAACGTTGGAGTCCGCAATCACTGGAGCAAGCAAGCCTCCCTGCTCGCTTCAGTGCATGGCTGCCGGCCGCCATCTTGGTTGACAGTTAATTTGCATAAGGGTATGCTGATTAGCCAATGGGAAGGGTAGCGGTCGTACGCTAATTACCATGTTTCTCTTTTATTAGTGTAGATTGCTAGAGGCCCGTTGCATGAAGAGATTCGTGCAATAGGCCTTTCTTCCCCTGGCTGCCGGCACTGGTTTTCCTCTGGCATCCAGGACCCAGGCATTTGCTCTGGCCGCAGCGGAGAAGGCAAGCCTCTTCAGTCGTCCTCAGTCTTCAGTCTTCAGTCTTCGCTCCACGCCTGCATATCCAAATTAACTGCCATCTTTGTTGGGTTAATTTGCATACTCCTCCTGATTGGCTGGTAGGCATAGCAGAGTGATACCAATTTGCATGCTTCTCTTTTATTAGTGTAGACTAGAGTCCTGGTGCACAAAATTTGTGCACTGGGGGATTGTCCCTCAGCCCAGCCTGCACCCTCTCCAATCTGGGACCCCTCGGGGGATGTCCGACTGACAGTTTAAGCCCAATCCCAGGAGGATTGGGCTTAAACTGGCAGTCAGATATACCTCTCACAATCCTGGACTGCTGGCTCCCAACTGCTTGCCTGCCTGCCTGATTGCCCCTAACTGCTTCTGCCTGTCAGCCTGATCACCCCCTAACCACTCACTGCCAGCCTGATTGACACCTAACTGCTCCCCTGCCAACCCGATTGCCCCCAACTGCCCTCCCCTGGCAGCCGGATCATCCACAACTTCCCTCCCCTGCAGTCCTGGTCCCCTAAACTGTCCTCCTCTGCTGGCCTGGTCTCCCCTAACTGCCCTCTCCTGCTGGTCTGATTGCCCACAACTGCCCTCCCCTGCTGGCCATCTTGTGGTGGTCATTTTGTGACAACATGGGGGTGGCCATCTTGTGATGACATGGGTGTTGCCATCTTGTACAAGGGTATGATGGTCAATTTGCATATTATCTCTTTATTATATGGGATTATTATATTTTTAATTTTTATTGTTGAAAGTATTACACATATTTCTTTTTCCCCACATTGACCTCTTCTAGCCTACCTCTGCTGCCCACCCCAGGCCTTTACCACATTATTGTCTGGGTCCATGGGTTATGCATATTTGCATATAAATATATATATATGCAAACTTTTGGGTTAATCTCTTCCCACCCACCCCTGCTTTCCCTCTGACAATCTGTTCCATGCTTCTATGTCTCTTGATCTACTTTGTTCATCAGTTTATTTTGTTCCTTAGATGCCACATATGAGTGAGATTATGTGATATTTATCTTTCTCTGACTGGCTTATCTCACTTAGCATAATGTTCTCCAGGTCCCTCCATGCTGTCTCAAAGCGTAAGAGATTCTTCTTTTTGAACAGTAATGTTTCCAAGGAAATCTTTTTTTCTGAGCAGTAGGTCCCAACAGTGGGCTTAGAATAATCAGTAAACCACATCGTAAGCAAATGTACTGTGTTATCCAGGCTTTGTTGTTTCATTTATAGGGCACAGGCAGAGTGTATGCAGCATAATTCTTAAGGGCTCTAGAATTTTCAGAATGGTGAATGAGCAAACTACATTAGCCCCTAACAAGAGATTCAGTCTGTTCTTTGATGCTTTGAACCCAGACATTGACTTCTCTGTAGCTATACAAGTCCTAGGTGGCATCTTCTTCTGCTACAAGGCTGTTTCATCTACATTGAAAAATTCGTTGTTTAGTGTAGCCACTTTTATTAACTATCTTAGCTATATCTCCCCGATCATTTGCTGAAGCATCTATATCAGCCCTTGGTGCTTCACCTTGCACTTTTATGTTATGGAGATGGCTTCTTTTCTCGAATTTTATATACCAACCTCTGCTAGCTTTAATTTTTAAAATATGTTTTTTTAAGTTGATATTTTCGAGAGAGAGGAAGAGAGAGGGAGGGAGGGAGGGAGCAAGGGAGACAGAGAGAGAGAGAAAGAGAAATTTTGATGAGAGAGAAACATTGATCACCTGCCTCCTGCACACAACCCACTGGGGATCAGGCCTGCAACCTAGGCATGTGCCCTAACCGAGAATCAAACCAGTGTCCTCCCAGTGCATGAAACAATGCTCAATCCACTGAGCCACACTGGCTCGGCTTACACTATTTTTCTAAAGCTTCCTCATTTCTCATAGCCTTCATAGAATTTAAGAGAGTTAGAACCTTGCTCTGGATTAGGCTTTGGCCTACAGCAGCAATTTTCAACCAGTGTGCAGCATGAATTTTTAAAACATGCAATACCTGACCTCTTTTTCCTTAGATTGTTAAAAAAAAATGGCAATACCCAACACAACAATAGCCACCTGCTGTGAAGGAATCAAAGTCATACTATTTTTTGTCATATTGGAAAAAAATATTTTTTTTGGTGTGCCACAGAATTTTAGTAATTAGTTTATGTGTGCCACGAGATGAAAAAGGTTGAAAATCGCTGGCTTAAGGGCATGTTGTGGTTTGTTTGATTTCCTATCTAGACCACTAAAACTTTCTCCACATCAGCAATAGGCTGTTTAGTTTCTTATCACTCATGTATTCACTGAAATAGCACTTTTAATTTTCAACAAGAACTTTTCCTTTGCATCACAACTTGACTAACTGTTTGGGGTAAGAGGCCTCACTTTCGGCCTGTCTTGGCTTTTTGACATGCTTTCCTTACTAAGCCTAATTGTTTCTAGCTTTTGATTTAAAGTGAGAGACGTGTGACTCTTTCCCTTGAACACTTAGAGGCCAAGGTAAGATTATTAGTTAGCCTTATTACTATATTGTATTGTATCTCAGGGTGTAGGGAGGCCTGAGAAGAGGGGAGGAAACGGGGAGATGTGGAGCAGAGCACACACATCATTTATCAATTGTTCGCCTTCTTCTATGGGCACAGTTCACGGTGCCCCCAAACAATGACAGGGGTAACATCAAAGGTCACTGATCACACATCACCATAACAAATGTAATAATAATGAAAACTTTTGAAATATTGTGAGAATTACCAAAAGGTGGCACAGAGATACAAAGTGACAAAAGTTGTTGGAAAAATGGTGCTGATAGATTTCCTGAATGCAGGGTTGCCATAGACCTTCAATTGATAAGAGATGCGACATCTGCAAAGCTCTTGATGAATAATCTTTTTTTTCTCTTTCTAACATGAGGAAACGTGAGGGAGCATGAGGGAGCATCGATGAATAATCTTTTGAAAGTTGTAGACTATATATTTTGGGCAAGGGAACTCCTCTATAGCGGTCTGTGTTTTAAAATGCTTCCCCACCCCTCTTTTCCTTTAGTCTCTGTGAGCAGTATTTTAGTTACCTCCTGGGGTGTTTACATTTAAAAGATGTGATAAGATTTACAACTTCCAGGGACAATTGGACACAGACACTAGGGGGATGAGGGCATGTGCTGGGGAGAAGGGGTGACTGGGGAGAGGTTAATGGGGGGAAAAGGGGACATATGTAGTACTGTATGTAATACTTTAAACCAGTGGTTCTCAACCTTCTGGCCCTTTAAATACAGTTCCTCATGTTGTGACCCAACCATAAAATTATTTTCGTTGCTACTTCATAACTGTAATGTTGCTACTCTTATGAATCGTAATGGAAATATCTGATATGCAGGATGGTATTAGGCGACCCCTGTGAAAGGGTCGTTCGACCGCCAAAGGGGTCTGTCGAGTATGTTTCCCTCCACGTTCTGGGTGGAGTAGGGTTCGGTATCTGAAAGAGGGGCCGCACACAAATGAGAGAAAAATGACACGAGATAATTTTGGAATATTGGGGGACCAGGCGGGCAAGTCCGGAAGGACTTCCACCGATGCTCAGGCCGCTCTAAGCTTTTATTTGATCTGGGGTAGCCCTAGGGTAAGGTGGTTTGTCTGGGGTAGCCCTAGGGTAAGGTGGTTTGAATGACACATGGATTAGCTCATCGGTAGACAATTTCCAGAAATAGGCAAAATATTTGATCAACAATAATCAACAAGGATCTACACAAGAATCTAAGGAATTCAGTGAACTAAGGTGGGGATGATGCTTCAGCTACCATTATCTAGATTAACTGGGTGGTGTCTAAATTAACTGGGTGGTGCACAGTCCTGACCTTTTCTAGGACTTTCAAAGGTTACTAGCTTTTGGGGGTCTCTGTCTATACTCAGCTAGTGAAGACAGTAAATGGTTCGCGACCCACAGGTTGAGAACTGCTACAGTTTAAACAATAAAGAATTAAAAAAAAAAAAAAAAAGGATGGCCCTAACCAGTTTGGCTCAGTGGATAGAGCATCAGCCTGTGGACTGACTGTCCCAGGTTCACTTCAAGTCAAGGGCATGTACCTTGGTTGCAGGCACATCCCCAGTAGGGGGTGTGCAGGAGACAGCTGATCGATGTTTCTTTCTACCCCTCTCCCTTTCTTTCTGTAAAAAAATCAATAGAATATATTTTTAAAAAAGAATGCAAGATTTCTCTTAGGAATTTTGGGGTGTATTTCTCTATTATCAGAAATCTAATTGCTACTTAAAATTTTACGGTTTGGACAGCATGTCACTCTGTTTCACTGTCAATCACCCTGACATCCTCCTTTTTCGTCTCCTCAGTTTCCCAGGGATTCTACTTCTCAGCATCCTAATCAGTGTTCAGACCCTAATCTGTGACAGTTTGCACGCTCCTGGCTTTGCAAAATAGCATGCTAAGTTCTCCAATGTATTATTCTGCTCCCCCACCTTGTCTGTTAGCCCTGAAGATAAGAGAGTAGTGGACACCTGTATGAATTTCTCTAACTTTAGCTTTTCTTTAAAACATACACACACACACACACACACACACACACACACACACACACACATTATTGATTTTCAGAGAGGAAGGGAGAGGGAGTGAGAGATAGAAACAAAAATGATGAGAGAGAAGCATTGTTTGACTGCCTCCTGCACCCCCCACACTGGGGATTGAGCCTGAAACCTTGGCATGTGCCCTGACTGGGAATCAAACCGTGACCTCCTGGTCCATAGGTGGATGCTCACCACCGAGCCACGCTGGCTGGGCTAACTTTAGCTTTTCTTCTAACTTTCTAGCTCCAGCTTCAGACTCTAGCTGGACATTGGTTGCCAGCCTAACTGCCCAGAGTAGACGCCAGCCCATGGCGGCAGCCATTTGTGTCCCTTCTTTGCCATCAAACCAGCTGGTATTTGTTTCCCCTCAAACAAGTACATCAAACCAGCTGGCATTTGTTTCCCCTCTTTCCCCTCAGACAAGCACATCAAACCAGCTGGTATTTTCAGAGTGTCCTCATACTCATGTGGCTGTCCATTAGCATCTGATATGGGGGCTACCTCTCCCCACATAGAGGTCAATGTCAGACTTGGAATTCCCCCCATGGAAGTCTCTTTCCTAAGGCCCATTTCTTCAGTCTTCTGACTGGCTTGCCAATTGTTAGTTTGTAAACTGACCCCCCTACATGGAGGGCAAGGAAAGTTCTAAGAAAAAGGCAGAGCACTCCAAATGATAGGTGGTACTTTTTCTTTTTTTAGAGAGAGAGAGAGTGGAAGGAACAGGGAAAGACAGAAAGAGAGAAACATCAATGTGAGAGAGACATATGGATTGACCTCTGGCACAACCCTGGAATCAAACCCAGGACCCTTCAGTCTGCAGGCCAACGCTCTAACCACTGAGGAAAACCAGCTAGGCGATAGATGGTACTTTTAATGAGCAAGGGAACTTACTGATGGGGCTTATCTTGAGTGGCACCAATATGAATAAATCACCCCCCTCGCCCCCCCGCCAACACACACACCAAAATGTTAAGTTTATATAGAGCCTTTAACTGGGCCCAGTATACCATCCAGAAGGGTCTCAATACCACATTATTACCTCAAGGCTATGTCCTTGGGGCAGCTTCTAGTAAGTAAGGGGCAAGTGGAATGCACATTCCAAAGACAGGGGAGGGGCAAGGAGGCTCTGATTGACTGGATCCAGCTCACAGGTCAACTGGCAGTCATATCCTCCTGATGACCTCCTCCAACAGAGCCTCGTACATGCTCCACTGAAAACTGGAAGTCTATTTATTTATGTTGTTTTTTTCCCCCCAGTTTATTTTGTCTCTGTATTCAACTGGGTAATTTCTGCTATTCTGTCTTTCAAATTACTGATTTCTCTGGGCTCTCGACATTCTGCTGTTTAGCCCATCCACTGAGCTTTTTATTTTGCTTATTATATTTTTCAATTATAAATGTCCATTTGTTTCTGTTTTATATCTTTAAGTTCTTTGCTGAGATTTTCTATTTCTTTGGTTCTATTTTATCACTTGGTTCAAACATGTTTGTACTTTCTTGTTATAGCATCTTTGTCATTGTTTCTTTAAAATCTTGGTCAGATAATTCTAATATTTCTGTTTTCTTGGTATTGGCATGCATTTATTATTTTTTGAAATTAATTATGAGAACTTTGCAGTTCTTATATTTTTCCATTGAAATCTGCCCTTGGAATCTGGACATTTTTGTATTTTGTTCTGAGCATCTAAATTTTAATTCAACCTTCTGTTTTAGTTGGCTTTTCCTGACACCACTCTGGAAGGAATAAGGTGGCCTTGCTTTGTACTGCCTGATGTAGATAGACTTGACCTTGATATCTAATGGGTGGGGCTCCTTGTTACCTCTGGACAAAGATGGGAGTTCCAGTTTCCAAGTGGTTCCTTAATTTTTTTCCAGAGTTATTGAGATATTATTGACATGTAAGTTTAAGGACTACAGTGTGATGAGTTGATACAGGTACATTTCAAAGTGATCTCCACAATAAGGTTAATTATCTCCATCCCCTCACATAGTTACCTTTTATGTGTGATAGTAAATTTTAAAATATACTCTATTAACAACTTTAAATTATGTAATACAGTCTTATTAATTATAGTGACTAAACTGTACATTAGATTCCCAGAACTTATTCATCTTAGAGCTGAAAGTTTATACTCTTTGACCAACATCTCCCCATCTCCCACCCCCAGCCTCTGGCAACAACTATTGTACTCTCTGTTTCTATCAGTCTAGATTTATTTATTTTTATTTATTTAATTTTAAAAGAATTTTATTTTTCAATTACAGTTTACATTCAATATCACTTTGTATTAGTTTCAGGTGTACAGTATAGTGGTTAGTCAATCATATACTTTATAAAGTGATCCCCCCAATATTTCAAGTACCCACTGGGCACCATACATAGTTATCTACACTAATAAAAGAGAAACATGGTAATTAGCGTACGACCGCTACCCTTTTCATTGGCTAATCAGTGAGTATATGCAAATTAGCTGTCAGCCAAGGTGGCGGCCAGCAGCCAGGCACTGAAGCGAGCATGAGGCTTGCTTGCTGCGGACTCCAACGTTCCCCGCCTCACTTGCCGGGCTCTCAACTGCAACTCTAAGCAACTATGTACTATGTTGCAAATAAGAAGGTAAACAAAACCCCAGAAACCGGCGGACTGAAAGCCAGCCGGACCAAAACATTGTATCCATGTTTTCAGCAGCGAGGCCTCAGAGCTAAAGCTGGCCCAGAATAAAAAAAAAAAAAAAGAAGAAGAAAACAAGAAGCGGTTGGGAGCTTCAGTCACTCGCTTCAGGAAAACAGCCCTCAGCCCCTCACCCAGGCTGGCCAGGCACCCCAGTGGGGACCCCCACCCTGATCCAGGACACCCTTCAGGGCAAACCAGCCGGCCCCTACCCATGCACCAGGTCTCTATCCTATATACTAAAAGGGTAATATGCCTCCCGACACCAGGATCAGCATGACAGGGGGCAGCGCCCAAACCCCCTGATCCGCCCTGCTCTGTGTGTGACAGGGGGCGGTGCCCCAACTCCCCTATCAGCCCTACTCTGTGAGTGACAAGGGGGAGCTCCTCAACACCCTGATCGGCCCTACTCTGTGCGTGACAGGTGGGAGCTCCCCAACCCCCTGATGGGCCTTGCTCTGTGTGTGACAAGGTATGGAGCCCCAACCCCCCGGATGGGCCCTGCTCTGTGAGTGACAGGGGGCAGCGCCCCAACCCCCTGATTGGCCCTGCTCTGTGAGTGACAGGGGGCAGTGCCCCAACCCCCTGATTGGCCCTGCTCTGTGCATCACAGGGGGTGGCACTGCAACCTCCCCATCGACCCTGCCTTGAGTGTGATAGGAGGCGGTGCCCCAACCCCCCAATCGGCCCTACCCTGAGCATGACTGAGGGTGGCATTGCAAACTCCCAATCCGCCCTGCTCTGTGCATGACAGGGGGCGGCGCCCCAACTCCCCAATCAGCCCTGCTCTGAGCCCGACCAGGGGCTGCACCTAGGGATTGGACCTGCCCTCTGCCACCCAGGAGCAGGCCTAAGCCAGCAGGTCATTATCTCCCGAGGGGCCCCAGACTGCGAGAGGGCACAGGCCAGGCTGAGAGACCCCCCCCTTCCCCCCCGAGTGCACAAATTTTTGTGCACCAGGCCTCTAGTTACAATATAATTGATCATATTCCATATGCTATACTTTACATCCACAGGATAATTTTATAACTTCCCATTTATAATACTTAATTCCTTCATCCTTTTCACTATGCCCCCCAATCCCCTTCCCTTCTGGTAACTACCAGTCTGTTCTTTGTATCTCTGAGTATGTTTCTATTTTTTATTGTATATGTCTATTTTTTTATTATTTTGTTTTTTAGATTCCACATGTAAGTGAAATCATATGGTATTTGTCTTTCCAAGTCTGACTTGGTTTTCGTGTGGTTCCCCTTGATCCTCAATTGTAATATACATTTTGTAAATTACTTTTCTTATATTGCACTTACATGTTCTTCTGTCAATACAGAGAGAGATTGGAGCTGCTGTCCAAAGAATTGGAAGCCATTTAGTTTGAACTGCTACTTTATTTCTACTGACACCAAAAATTGGACGGAGAGTAAAAACAACTGCTCAGCAATGAATTCGCACCTGCTGGTGATCAACACCAAGGAAGAGCAGGTATGTTCTAATAGATAATGAGGTAAGCAATCCTGCCTGGGTTTTGTACACCTATCTTGGCTAAGGAGGATGTTTTTATTGTTTTAGCATATTGGTGCTGTGGAAAAAGGCTTTCAATGAAATAGGAAAGGCTACTTAAGCCTCTACATTTCACACCTTCTTCTTGCTTCCATAAAACTAAACTCCCCCAAAATAAATGAAGACATTTAAAATATAATATGTGGGAGTTGAGTGGAGAGATAAAAGAATTTCAGCCTGAAATATCAGTTTATTATTTTAACATGAAAATGTTTTATAAATTACTTATTTATTTTTAATATATATATTTTTTATTGATTTCAGAGAAAGGAAGTGGGAGGGAAAGAGAGATAGAAATATCAATGAAGAGAATCACTGATCGGCTGCCTCCTGTATGTCCCACACTGGGGATTGAGCCCTCAAATTGGGCATGTGCCCCAACTGGGAATCGAACCTTGACCTCCTAGTTCATAGGTCGATGCTCAACCACTAAGCCATGTCAGCTGGGCTATAAATTATTAACTAATAGAGAGGTGGTATTAAGTAAAATAGTGGAATAAAATATGTAAAAGAATCTCCGAGGTTGTGAAAAGAAAAAGATTCAATATGCAAAAAGTTTACTCATGCATAAGTTCGAAGAATAGCCTCTCTTAGTGAATAAGAGAGTGGGAGTGCGTCTAAGATGAGAATTTATTATGATTATGGATAGAAATCACTTCCATATAAAATGAACATTGCTATGTTCTGAATGTGTGTGTCCTCTCCAGATTTACATGTTGAAATTCTAACTCTCAAAGGTGATGGTATTAGGAATTGGGGGTTTGGGGCAGTGCTTAGATCATTAGGGTGGAGCCCTCATGAATCAGGTTAGTGTTCTTATTAAAAGACCCCAAACAGCTACTCCACCTTCCATCATGTGAGGACACAGCCAGAAGGAGTCAGCTATGACCCAGAAAGAGGGATTTGACCAATCATGCTCCTACCCTGATTGGGGATTCCAGCCTCCAGATCTGTGAGAAGTATGTGTGTTGTTTATAAGCTACCCAGTCTGTGGTCTTCGTTGTAGCAGCCTGAATAGATGCAGACAAACAGCAGGCTCACAGGATGTCCATGACCCTGTACTGCAGAGCCAGAGAAGGCCTGGCCTCCTGGGCAGGGCCTCCTGACTCTTCCTGGATCCTCTCCTTCCCTGCTCTCTCCCTAAGGCGATAAGGAACTCAGTTCAATCTGAGTAATCCAAAGGCCATAATTCCTTTTTTTCTTTCCTCAGGATTTTATCATTCAGAACCTGTATAAAAGCAGTGCTTATTATGTGGGGCTGTCAGACCCAGAGGGGAATAGAGACTGGCAATGGGTTGATCAGACACCATACAATGCAAGTGCCACGTGAGTATAGAATTTGATAAGGGAATGCTGAGTCCTGGATCATCAGGCATTTTAGAGTGTACAAAGTATCGGGTTTGAAGATAAAATAGCTCAGGCTTCTTGTAACGCTTGGCACTAAGTTAAATAATTTTATTTATTATCTCATTGAATCATCACAAGAACCCTATGGAGCACAGATTATTATTTATTCATTGTAGAGCAGAGGAAACTGCATTTAGAGAGTTTAGATAACTCAGCATATGTTATCTGGCACTGGTGACAATGGTCCTTAAACCCAGGTCTATTTGATACCAAACTTTGTATGTTTTATTTTTAAGTCCCCCCCACCCCCTTAAATATGTTTCAATTGATTTCTGAGAAAGGAAAGGAGAGGGAGAGAGGGACAGAAACATCAATGATGAGAGAGAATCATCTATTGGTTGCCTCCTGCATGTCCACAATGGCAATTGAGCCCACAACCCGGGCATGTGCCCTGACTGGGAATCGAACTGTGACCCTGGTTCATGGGTCGATGCTCAACCACTGAGCCACACCAGTTGGGCCAAATTCTGTGTGTTTGACCAACCACACATTTGTATCTCTAAATAAACGAGTAGTCATGTTAATTAAAACCATAACCAATTGTTAATACAGTAGGTCCTCGGGTTAGGTGGGAGATTTTCACTGTAAGTTGGAACCCACCTACATAAGCACCTAAGTCACTCACATGGAGCACATACACAGCAGTAATGAAGTGAAACAGTAAAAAAAAAAATTTAAAAGAAAGAAAGATAACAATTCCTGACCTTTATTTGTGGTAAATAAATAATAAAAAACATGGGAGATGGCGGCTTAACCACAAAACGATGTACATCGAGTCTGCTGTAACCCGAGGACTGTTGTATTTATTATCTCTCATAAAGCAAATGAACTAAATTCTGATAGTTTTACAACATCCCATATTTGTGTAGGTCCTTTAAAACTCTTAAGTACTTTAGTACATTACTATTTTTAAAAATTCATTTTTATATTTTTGTTAATACTCACCTGAGGATATTTTTCCATTATTTTTAGAGAGAGTGGAAAGATGGGGGAGAGACAGTGAGAGAGAAACATCGATGTGAGAGATATGTATTGGTTGCCTCACGCACACGCCTGGCCCTGCACTGAGTCAAACCGGCCAGGGCAGTACATTACTATTTTTGATCCTTATATCAACTGCATGAAATATATAGCGATCTTACTCTATTCTTTATTTTTTTAGATGTGTAAATAAAGGAAATTAAATAACATGTCCAAGATAACAGGCATAAGAGCAGATTCATAGATTTTAACTATTTCTTTAGACTTCAAAGCAGTTAGTTAAAAAAAAAAAAAAAGGAATAAACTACATTAAGACTTGGGACCAGAGTAAAATGTCATCATTTAAGGAAGCTTGTGGCTGACAATCTCCTAGAACAGGGCATGGACAAATAGAAGGGCCTCTGGGATATCTGCTGGGAAGGTGTTTAATGCAATAAGATGACACCATACTGGGGGGGTGTGTAGGCACAGTTTTCAAGGGAAATGCCAAAGACACAGATGGAGAAAAAAACCTGCCTAATAGGAGAAGAGAAATGATTGGGGACTTCTGCTTTGACTTCTGTACAGTTTAACCCCAGCCTCCTACCTCACTGTCCCTAACCCTTCTCACTATTTGAAGTCACATCCACATTTTTCCCCTTTCAGATTCTGGCATCCAGGCGAACCCAATAATCAGTGGGAGCGCTGTGTTATGCTGAATAATCCTTCACAGAGATCGTGGGGCTGGAATGATGTTTCTTGTGAGGTATCTGTCAGGTCAATTTGCAAGATGATGAAGATCCACTTAGGAGTGGGAAATTCTCCATGAACATGCGGTTGAATTAGTTGCCACCAATAAAGAGTTAAATAATTTTCTTTTTAGAATTCGTGTGTAAACTTGTGTAAGTGATCTCCAGAGAATTTTCCAATAGGCTGTTACCTATTCAACTTATATAAAATAAGTGTACATATTAATTCATGTATTCATTCACACAATGAACACCTATGGAGCATTTTGTAGTATACTGTATACTGGAGAGCCTATTCGCAGACAAATGGAGGGAGCATGAGCCTCCTCCCCCAATTTTTGTCTAATTGTTAAGGATTTATCAGGTGTGGGAAAAGTCCGGCCCACAGGCCATATAAGGTACCTTAAATCATTTGGTCTGGTCCTGCCAAGGCATTAAGGGGTGAGTTAATTAAATGTTTGACACATTTAATTACATTTAAATACAGCAAGCTTATTTTTAAGTTGATAATTTTATATGACCCAAGAATGATGTTATAAATATCCAAATGGCCATTGGCAAAAAAAGGTCCCCCGCCCCTGAGTTAGATACTGATATAATATGATGTGGCTTCTCCATTTATCTGGATTTATCTCTTTACTAGAGGCCAGATGCATGAAATTCATGCTAGCGGCTAGGCCAGGGGTGGGCAAACTTTTTGACTCAAGGGCCACAATGGGTTCTTAAACTGCACCGGAAGGCTGGAACAAAAGCATGGATGGAGTGTTTGTGTGAACTAATATAAATTCAAAGTAAACATCATTACATAAAAGGGTACGGTCTTTTTTTTTTTTTTTTTTTTTTTTTTTTAGTTTTATTCATTTCAAACGGGCCAGATCCAGCCCGCAGGCCATAGTTTGCCCACGGCTGGGCTAGGCCCTCACAGCCCTGGCTGCCTTGGCCTTTGCAGCCTCAGCTACCTCGGCCCTTACAGCTCTGGCTTAATCCAGAAGGTTGTCGGAACTGTCGTTCTGCCATCTGGTTTAATTAGTATATTAGCTCTTTATTATATAGGATGGGCTGCTCAAAAGCAAAACAGTACCAACTATTCCATTCCATTTCTCTCAGACAGATTCATTATTTTCATTAAAAACATATTACATGTCATTTGGAATATAATGCACATCAATGGAAGATAAGTTTCAGCTTTGGTCCAGTAGGCTCTTGTGCTTCTTAACATTCTCTTTTTGAACTTGAAGTGTCATTTAATATCAGAGTTCAGGCATAGGATAATCAGAGATTGAGCATTGGATATTCAGAATTAGAGAATTAGAAGTCATTACTGGTGTAAAAACAGATCCACTTTAAAATGGAGTCAGAACTGCCACCCCATTGAAACTGCCCTGCAGGTCTTATTTCTCAAACCTTTGGAATATTAAAACTTGCAAAATAACCTTTGGACCGGGCCTCAAGCAGCACTGTATCTCAAACAACGCTTTACAAAAGCAACAACAAAGCTGATGTAATGACTCCTGACTGAAAATTAAAGGAATGCTTTAGAATTAGCACCACTGTGTTAGTCTGTCTGCACCTGTAGCAATCCCTTGCTTCTATCCGACATTTGTTCCTATTACTTTCTCAAATACCCCTTGCCATCAACTCCTACAAAGAATATGAAGTTTCTTCCTGAATTCATCAGTGCTTCCAGAATAGCCTTTGGGTCCCAAATAAATGCTTTTTGCTTCTCACTTTGACCTTATATTTTTAGGTTAACACTGGTGAGTTGATATAGGTTTGTATTCATTAGTTTTTCTGATACTTTTTTTTTTTAAGTTTTATAATTTCCATGTGTGGATTGCCACTCAAAATGAATCCTGGCATATTTGTGTCCCCCCTTTTACTAAAGTTCTTACATGTTGGGGTCCAACCCCAGCAGGTCCAGGGGTTCCCAAAGATGTGGAAGTAGAGGGTGAAGAAGGAATAACACAGAGACAGCATTCAGTTGATCAGCAGCCTAGCCAGGTTCTCTAGCCAGGATCTCCAGCCAAGTTCTGTCTTTTATTGTCTTGTTACATCTGTATTTATACCAGTTGATTTTAATCCTGTCAATTTCTATTCCAAAGGTTAGGGCATTTCTTATCTCCATTCCAGGGAGTAAAGATTATGTAGCTGAAGGGTGATTGTTCATAGTTAAAGTGATTAACTACCTGCCTGGCATTTAGTTAAGGGATTTTATTCCCTCCCTAACTTCAGGGAAAAATCCCTACCTGGGGAAACAACCTTTCTGGGAGAGGTGACCTTGGTTAAAACACATAGCACCAAGAAGGTGAGCAAACATATTAAGAACAGTATGCCATATACGCCAGGTCCCTTTAAACATATGCTGTGCAGATGTTTCTTCCCTGCAGTGACTGTGTCAAGCAGCAAGGATGGACCGGCTTCCGGCAGTTACACATTATTTTCTTTCTAAAACAATATATAATATTTACAATAAGGCCTGCAATTCATGCTTTATTATAGCAGTTATAATTAATCATGATAAAGCTGGTTTTCTCTATGACTATCCCTATGTGGCCTAGAATTATACCCTGATTTTCTTTTTTAAAAAAATATATATTTTATTGATTTTTTTCAGAGAGGAAGGGATAAGGATCGAGAGTTAGAAACATGGATGAGAGAAACATTGATCAGCTGCCTCCTGCACACCTCCCACTGAGGATGTGCCCACAACCAAGGTACATGCCCTTGACCGGAATTGAACCTGGGACCTTTCAGTCTGCAGGTCGACACTCTATCCACTGAGCCAAACCAGTTAGGGCTACCCTGATTTTCTTGATTTAACAGTGTAGTTAATTATATTTACCACTCATTGCTTCCCTATATCTCAATTGAGTTATTTTTTTAAATTCTTTTTTGTTTAAATATTATGCATGTCTCCTTTTCCCCCATTGACATCTCCCCAGCCATTCCCACCCACCCTCACCCACCTACTGTCTGTGGCCATGGGTTCTGCTTATATGCAGGCATATAAGTCCTTTGGTTGATCTCTCACCGACCCCCCCACCCCCATCTCCTACCTTCCATCTGAGTTTGGACAGTCTGTTTGATGCTTCTGTGTCTCTGGATCTATTTTTGTTCATCAGATTATGTTGTTCATTATATTCCACAAATGCGTGAGATTATGTAATATTTATCTTTCTCCAACTGGCTTATTTCATTTAGCATAATGTTCTCCAGGTACATCCATGCTGTTGCAAATGGTAAGAATTCCTTCTTTTTTACAGCCACGTAGTATTCCATGTGTAGATGTACCAATCTACACTAATAAAAGAGAAACATGGTAATTAGCATACGACCGCTACCCTTTTCATTGGCTAATCAGTGAGTATATGCAAATTAACTGTCAGCCAAGATGGCGGCTGGCAGCCATGCACTGAAGTGAACAGGGAGGCTTGCTTGCTCCAGGGACTGGCGGACTCCAACATTCCCCGCCTGCCTTGCTGGCCTCTAACCTGGCAGTTTGACACATTGTAACAAATATAGAAGCTAAACAAAACCCCAGAAACCAGCTTTCAGCCACTGGGATCTCAGAGCTGGAGTTATACATTGTTTCGATTATAGAACACAAACAAACCAGGCAGCGGAAGCCTCAGAGCTAGAGCCAGAGCTAAAGCTGGCCCAGAATAAAAAAGAAAAAAAAAAGAAAAAAAGGAGTGGTTGGGAGCTTCAGTCAACAACCGCCAGCCTGAAAGCAGCCCTCAGCCCCTCACCCAGAGTGGCCAGGCACCCCAGTGGGGACCGCCACCCTGAAGGGTGTGTGACCAGCTGCAAACAGCCATCATCCCCTCATCCAGGCTGGCCAGGTACCCCAGTGGGGACCCCCACCCTGATCCAGGACACCCTTCAGGGCAAACCAGCCGGCCCCCAGGCCTCTATCCTATATAGTAAAAGAGTAATATGCCTCCCAGCACCAGAATCAGTGGAGCCGGGAGGCCTCCTGGCACCAGATCAGCGTGACAGGGGACAGCGCCCAAACCCCCTGATTGGCCCTGCTCTGTGTGTGGCAGTGGCAGCGACCCAAACCCACCCCCCCCCCCCCCCGCCCACGGGCCTGCTCTGTGTGTGACAGGGTAGAGCCATAACCTCTCCATCGGCCCTGCCCTGAGTGTGACAGTGGTGGCGCCCCAACCCTCTGATCGGCCCTGCTCTGTGTGTGACAGAGGGCGGTGCCCCCAACCCCCCCCCCCCCCCCCCCTCAGGCCCTGCTCTGTGTGTGATGGGGTAGAGCCATAACCTCCCCATTGGCCCTGCCCGGAGAGACAGTGGCGGCGCCCCAACCCCCTGACCGGCCCTGCTCTGTGTGTGACAGGGGGCGGTGCCCTAACTCCCCTATTGGCCCTACTCTGTGAGTGACAGGGGGGAGCTCCTCAACCCCCTGATTGGCCCTACTCTGTGCATAACAGGGGGGAGCTCCCCAACCCCCTGATGGGCCCTGCTCTGTGCATGACAACGGGGAGCTCCCAACCCCCTGATTGGCCCTGCTCTGTGCGTGACAGGGTACGGAGCCCTAACCCCCTGATTGGCCCTGCTCTGTGCGTGACAGGGGGTGGTGCCGCAACCTCCCATTGACCTTGCCTTGAGTGTGACAAGGGGCGGTGCCCCAACCCCCCAATCGGCCCTACCCTGAGCATGACTGAGGGTGGCATCGCAACCTCCCAATCCGCCCTGCTCTGTGCATGACAGGGGGCGGCGCCCCAACTCCCCAATCAGCCCTGCTCTGAGCCTGACCAGGGGCGGCACCTAGGGATTGGGCCTGCCCTCTGCCACCCAGGAGCAGGCCTAAGCCAGCAGGTCATTATCTCCCGAGGGGTCCCAGACTGCGAGAGGGCACAGACCGGGCTGAGGGACCCCCTCCTTCCCCCCTGAGTGCACAAATTTTTGTGTACCGGGCCTCTAGTCTAATCTAATAAAAAAGAAACATGCAAATTGACTGCACCTCCACTATGCCCCAAGCCACGCCGAGCAGCCAATCAGAGCGACTATATGCAAATTAACCCAACCAAGATGGCGGCTGGCTGCCACAAGCCTGGAGCAAGAAGGATGCTTGGTTGCCCAGGGATGGAGGAAGCCAAGCTTCCTCCCTGCCCTGACTGGCTGTGGCCTCTGCTCAAGGCAACAAAGTTTCAATTATAGAAGATAAATAAATCCCAGATATCTGTTTCCAGCCAGCCTCCACTGGGAGTTTGGGTGGCTGGGGGCCGTGGCCAGCCTGAAAACAGCCATCAGCCCCTTACCCAGGTTGGCCAGAAACACCAGAGGGGACCCCCACCCTGAAGGGGTTGTGGCCAGCCTGAAAACAGCCCACAGCCCCTCACCCAGATTGGCCAGGCACCCCAGCAGGACCCCCAACCCTGAAGGGGCTGTGGCCAGCATGCAAACAGCCATCAGCCTCTCACCCAGGCTGGCCACATCCTCATGGGGTGAGGGTCCCTGCTAGGGGGCTTGACCAGCCTGGAAACAGCCATCAGCCCCTCACCAAGGCTGGCCAGGCACTCCAGTGGGGACCCCCACCCTGAAGGGGCTATGGCCAACCTGTAAACAGCCATCAGCCCCTCACCCAGGCTGGCCAGGCACCCCAGCAGGGACCCCCACCCTGAAGGGGCTGTGGCCAACCTGCAAACAGCCATCAGCCCTTCATTCAGGCTGGCCAGGCACCCCAGCGGGGACCCCCACAATGAAGGGGCCGTGGCCAGCCTGAAAACAGCCCTCAGTCCCTCACCCAGGTTGGCCAAGCATTCCAGCAGGACCCCCACCCTTATCCGGGACACCCTTCAGGGCAAACCAGCCAGCCCCCACCCATGCTCCTGGCCTCTATCCTATATAATAAAAGGGTAATATGCAAATTGACCCTAACAGAAGAACAACTGGGAATGACTGGTCACTATGACACACACTGACCATTTGGGGGCAGACGCTCAATGCAGGAGCTGCTCCCTGGTGGTCAGTGAGCTCCCACATGGAGGAGCTCTGCTCAGCCTCAAACCAGGCTGATGGCTGCCAGTACAGTGGTGGTGGTGGGAGCCTCTCCTGCCTCCTCAGCAGCACTAAGGATGTCCGACTGCAGCTTAGGCCTGGTCCCCGCTGACAAGTGGACATCCCCCGAGGGCTGCCGGGTTGCCAGAGGGATGTCTGATTGCCAGCTTAGGCCCAATCCCCTGAGGAGCGGGCCTAAGCCAACAGGTGATCATCCCCAGAGGGGTTCCAGACTGCGAGAGGGCACAGGCCGGGCTGAAGGATCCCCCTGAGTGCACAAATTTTTGTGCACTGGGCCTCTAATGTTTTATAATCCACTAATCTGCTGCTGGGCACTTAGGTTGTTTTCAAATCTTAGCTATTGTAAATTGTGTTGCTATGAACATAGGGGTACATATATCCTTTCTGATTGGTGTTTCTGTTTTCTTGGGATATATTCCTAGAAGTGGGATTACTGGGTCAAATGGAAGTTCCATTTTTAATTTTTTGAGGAAACACCATACTGTTCTTCACAGTGGCTGCACCAGTATGCATTCCCTCTAGCAATGCAAGAGGGTTCCTTTTTCTCCACATCCTCTCCAGCACTTCTCATTTGTTGATTTGTTGATGATAGCCATTCTGACAGGTGTGAGATGGTACCTCATTGTCATTTTGATTTACATCCCTCAGATGACTAGTGATTTTGAGCATGTTTTCATATGTCTCTTGGCCTTCTGCATGTCCTCTTTCCAAAAGTGTCTATTTAGGTCCTTTACCCATTTTTTTAGATTGTTTCTCTTCCTTTTGTTAAGTTGTATGGGTTCCCTATACATTTTGGAGATTAGACCTTTAACAGAGATAACATTGGCAAATATGTTCTCCCATCTTGTTTTGTTGATGGTTTCTTATGCTGTGCAGAAGCTTTTGGTTTTGCTGTAGTTCCATTTGTTTATTTTCTCCTTAGTATCCATTGCCCTAGAAGTTATGTCAGTAAAGATATTGCCATGACAAATGTCTGTTATTTTGCTGCCTATGGATTCTTCTAAGATTTTTATGGTTTCCCATCTTAAGTTTAAGTCTTTTATCCATTTTAAATTTATATTTGTATCTGGTGTAAGTTAGTGGTCTAGTTTCATTTTTTTGCATGTATCTGACCAATTTTCCCAACACCATTTATTGAAGAGACTGTCTTGCCTCTATTGTATGCTCTTGCCTCCTTTGTCAAATATTAAGTTAACATAATGGCTTGTGTCAATTTCTGGGTTTTCTGTTCTCTTCCATTGGTCTATTTGTCTGTTCTTGTGCCAGTACCAGGCAGTTTTGAGGACAATGGCTTTGTTGTAGAGCTTGGTATCTGGCATTGTGATCCCTCCAACTTTGTTCTTTTTCAAGGTTGCTGCAGCTATTCGGGGTCTTTTTTTATTCCAGATGAATTTTTGGAGAGTTTGTACTAGGTCTTGGAAGTATGCCATTTGTATTATAATGGAGATTGCATTGAACCTATAGATTGCCTTGGGAAGTATGGACATTTTAATGATGTTGATTCTACCCATCCATGAATATGGTATATTCTTCCATTTGTTTATGGCTTTCTCTATCTCTATTTTCATGGTCCTGTAATTTTCTGAATATAGGTCCTTTACTTCCTTGGTTAAATTTATTCTTAGATATCTTAATTTTTTGTTGCAATGGTAGATGGGATTGTTTTTTCAATTTATCTTCCTGTGAGTTCATTATCCTATATAATAAAACCCTAAAATGCAAATTGACCTAATGGCAGAATGACTGGAGAAACAACTAGTTGCTATGATGTGCACTGGCCACCAGGGGCAGATGCTCAATGCAGGAGCTGCCCCCAGCCCACAGGTGGTGGTGGCTGGGGGCAGGGCAGGCGAGTGGGCAGCACCAGGCTCGTCAAAGTGTGTGGGAGCAGGGGCCTCCACATAGCCCCACCAGTCACCCTGCATAGGGAGGCAACTGGTGGTGGCGGGGGCCAGGTCTGATGAGCGGGCAGCGCCAGGCCAATGTGGGTTCAAGTGGAGGCCCTGATCACACCACTGGTCACTCCACAGATTGGCCCTGATTGCCGGCCAGGGACCGTATCCAAGCATGAATTTAATGCACCGGGCCTCTAGTTGGTGTATAAAAAAGCCATAGATTTCTAGGTGTTAATTTTGTATCCTACTACATTGATGAATTCATTTATTAATTATAGTAGTTTTTTGATGGAGTTTTTAGGGTTTTCTATGTACAATATCATATCATCTGCAAATAATGACAATTTTACTTCTTTCCAATTTGGATGCCTTTTATTTCCTCTTCTTGTCTGATCGCTATGGCTAGCACTTCCAGTACTATGTCTACTGGGAGTGGTGAAAGGGGGATCCCCTATCTTGTTCCTGTTCTTAGGGTAAATGGTTTTAGTTTTTGCACATTGAGTATGATGTTGGCTGTAAGTTTGTCACAAAGACTTTTATTTTTTTTATTTATTTTTTATTTTTTAATATATTTTATTTATTTATTTATTTATTTTTTACAAGTCAGAACTCTTTTTATTTTTATCATTGAGCTAACATTTCCATTCAATGTGGTTATCATCCTTTTTTTATTTTTATTTTTTATTAAATCTTTATTGTTCAGATTACATTTGTTCCTCTTTTTTCCCCCCCATAACTCCCCTATTCCCAGTTCCCGCCCCACCCTCCGACATCACTCCCCACCCACTGTCCTCATCCATAGGTGCACGATTTCTGTCCAGTCTCTTCCCGCATCTCCCATTCCCCTTTTCCCCCGCAAGAATAGTCAGTCCATTCCCTTCCTATGTCCCTGATTCATTATAATCACCAGTTCATTCTGTACATCAGATTATTTATTCACTTGATTCTTAGATTCACTTGTTGATAGATGCATGTTGGTTGTTCACAATTTGTATCTTTACCTTTTTCTTCTTCCTCTTCTTAAAAGATACCTTTCAGCATTTCGTATAATACTGGTTTAGTGGTGATGAACTCCTTTAGCTTTTCCTTATCTGTGAAGCTCTTTACCTGACCTTCAATTCTGAGTGATAGCTTTGCTGGATAAAGTAATCTTGGTTGTAGGTTCTTGGTATTCAGCACTTTGAATATTTCTTGCCATTCCCTTCTGGCCTGCAAAGTTTCTGTTGAGAAATCAGCTGACAGTCGTATGGGTATTCCCTTGAAGGTAATTGAGTCTCTTTCTCTTGCTGCTTTTAAGATTCTCTCTTTGTCTTTTGCTCTTGGCATTTTAATGATGATGTGTCTTGGTGTGGTCCTCTTTGGATTCCTTTTGTTTGGGGTTCTCTGCGCTTCTTGGACCTGTAAGTCCATTTCTTTCACCAGGTGGGGGAAGTTTTCTGCCATTATTTCTTCAAATAGGTTTTCAATATCTTGCTCTCTCTCATCTTCTGGCACCCCCCATAACTCGGATGTTGGTACGCTTGAAGTTGTCCCAGAGGCTCCTTACACTATCTTCATATTTTTGGATTCTTTTTTCCTTTTGTTTTTCCGGTTGGGTGTTTTTTGCTTCTTCGCATTTCAAATCTTTGACTTGATTCTTGCGCTCCTCTGGTCTGCTATTGGGTATAATATTCTTTATTTCAGTCGTGGATGCTTAATTTCTAGTTGGTTCTTTATCATAGCATCGAGGGTCTCATTAGTTTTCGTGAGGCTCTCATCAAGTTTATTGCAAGCCCTCAAAATTGCGATTTTTAGCTCCATATCCTCCATTTCTGTCATGTTTTTTTGTCTCTGCATCTTTTATGCTTTCTTGGTGCACCCCCTTGTGGTCTTTGTGCGCAGTCTTGTTCTAGTTAAGCCTTGATTGTTGTAGTTAATACTAGAGGGATTTGACCACCAGGCCGACTGGCTGTGAGAATCAGCTGTGTCTTCCTGGGGAAACTTCTGTCCTCTGGGGAGGAGCTAATCTAGCCTTTGCCTGAGGCAATCCAGCAAATGGCTCTGCACAGGGCTTGGGCGGGGCGGGCGGAGGGAGCAGTTATGGCTGCTCTCAGTCCTGTTCCCAGAGGCTCTGCTTCTCAGAACCCCGGCAACCGCTGCAAACCTCGGAGAGAAAGCTCCCCTCACATTCCAACTGATGCTAGACAATCCTGCTTCTCCTGTTTCTCCCGTTTGAGTCTGAGTCCCTAGAGACTCACCCAGATCTGGAGCTCAGAGTCTGAGACTCCCTCCTGATTGAAAACGACAACTGTGCCCTCAGCCACCAGCCCGCTTTGCGAGCACACCTCCGCACCTTTAAATTTTTCACACTGCACCTCCTCTGAGCCTCCGTATGCTGTTGTCTTTCCTTCTAGTTGAAGAGTCTCTCCTCAGCCAGCTTTCCTGTGGTTCTGGGTGATGTCTGTTCCGTCTTTTCGTTGTATTTTTGAAGTGGTTGTTTGCGGCAGCAGTCTCCAGTGTTTACCTATGCCGCCATCTTGGTGGTCCTCCGGTTATCCTATTTTTGTTGATTTTTTACAGAGAGGAAGGGACAGGGATAGAGAGCCAGAAACATCGATGAGAGAGAAACATCGATCAGGTGCCTCCTGCACACTCCCCACTGAGGATATGCCTGCAGCCAAGGTACTTGCCCTTGACCGGAATTGAACCTGGGACCCTTCAGTCTGCAGGCCCATGCTCTATCCACTGAGCCAAACCGGTCAGGGCCATAAAGGCTTTTATTATGTTGAAGTATAAACCCTCACTTGCCACTTTGCTGAGAGTTTTTATCAGGAAAGGGTGTTGGATTTTGTCAAATGCCTTTTCTGTATCATTTGATGTGATTATGTGATTTTTGTCTCTCAATTTGTTTATGTGATCTATCACGTTTATTTGTTGGGAGCCATTAGAAATCACATATACATCTCCAGTTTACAGCCCAATAGGTTTCTGGCTCCTCCAAGCCAACTCCCGGTTTGGCCTGGAGTTAAAAGACAACCTTGCAGTTTAGCCTGGAGTTAAAAGATAACATACCCTCACCCTAAGCACACAGCTGCTACATCTCTGCTGATAAGCTCACAGCTGCGACATTCCAGAGCCTCCTACATCCCTGGTGATAGGCTACGCCCATGGACCTCCTTGCCCACCCCCTCCCTCTAGAACAACATAAATTCTACCCGCTGTAAAAATAAAATTGAGGCTTGATCAGAACTTTGTCTTGCCTCCATTTCTTCGCGTCTCCTATCCTCTCATTCCTTTGCAGAATTTGGTGCGGTGTACCCACGAAGCATGCCCTGCAGGTCGGGGCATTTATTGAGTTGGGAATATTGTACCAGCCTTGCATCCCTGGAATAAATCCCACTTGGTCATGGTGTATGATATTTCTAATGTAATGCTGGATCCAATTTGCTAGAATTTTGTTGAGGATTTTAACACCTATGTTCATGATGGATATTGGCCTGTAATTCTCTTTCTTTGTAGTGTCCTCTTCTGGTTTTGGGATTAGGGTGATGCTGGCTTCATAGAAAGAGCTTGGAAATGTGAACTTCCTCTTGAATTTTTTGGAATAGTCTGAGAAGGATAGGTTTTAGTTCTTCCTTGAATGTTTGGTAAAACTCCCCTGTGAAGTCATAAGGCCCTGGGCTTTTGTTAGCTGCAAGTTTTTTGATGGCTGCTTCAATTTCCTCCTCAGTTATTGGCCTTTTGCAATTTTTTGATTCTTCTTGGTTGAGTTTTGTAAGGTTGTATTTTTTTCTAGGAATATGTCCATTTCCTCTAGGGTGTTTAGTTTGTTGGAATAGAGTTGTTCATAGTACTTTTTTTTACAATACTTTATATTTCTGTGGGGTCTGTTGTTTTTTCACCTCTTTCATTTCTGATTTTTCTTATTTGGGTACTCTCTTTGCTTCGGTGAGGCTGCCTAGAGGTTCATCAATCTTGTTTATCCTTTCAAAGAAACAGCTCTTGGTTTCATTGATCTTTTGTATTGATTTTTTGTTCTTTATGTCATTTATTTCTGCTCTGATCTTTATTATTTCCTTCATTCTGCTTACTCTGGGCTTTTCTTGTTGCTCTCTTTTTAATTCTTTAAGTTCTAGAGTTATATAATTTATTACCTTTTTTTTCTTGTTTTTTGAGGTAGGCCTGTAGAGCGATGAACTTCCCTCTCAGTACTGCTTTCACTGTGTCCCATAGGTTTTGGATTGTTGTATTTTCTTTGTCATTCATTTCCAGGATGTTTTTAACTTTTCTTTGATCTCTTTGGTAACCCAATTATTGTTTAATAGCATGCTATTCATCCTCCAAGTGTTTGAATTTTTTTAAAAAATTAAAATGTTTTTTAGTTTATTTTAGAGAGAGAAGAAGGAAGAAACATAACTCAACTGACTCCTGCACACCCCTACTGGCACCTAATCCTCCACTTCTGTGGATGAAGCCTGCATGCCCTAACCTAGAATAGCACCAGTGACCACTTGGTGCATGGGACAATGCTCATCCAACTGAGCCATACCGGCCAGGGCAATACTTTCTTATTTCTACTTTCTCATCTTTCATGCACTCTTCAACCCAGCCTAATCTATTTCCCATTCTTGTGTCTCAAATACATCCTCTGGACAGCCAAAAGGGAAATCTGCCCAACCTCAAATCGTACCATCTCTTCTATGGTGAGACCTCTGTCACTTAGGATAGAGTTCAGTTCCTGGTTGGGCATAGGAGGCACAGGGCCCTCCCTGACTGGCTTCCACTAGCAATGCCTCAGACATGACACTCCAGCAGCCCCAAAATGCAGTGGTTCTGAGCACATGCCAAGCCTTTTCTCCTTTCTGTGCTTTTGTTCCTACTGGCTTCTCTCCCTGCTATGTATCATTGTATGGAAACACTAATGTACATAAATGCTTCATGTGGTGTCTAATTCAAATGCATTTCTGCTTTCTTTGCATAGAAATCTAACAGGACTTGGTTTCCACTGTAGATTAGAAGCAATAAAAGGATTATAAAAGTAGATACGAATCAAGAGCATTAATAACGCTATACACAAAGGCCCATTATCTAAAGTAAAGGCAGAAAAGGAGTCAGAAACTAATGTAAGATTTCAAAGACCAATTTTGGGTGTTTTAGTGTAGAAACAAATAGTCGTCTATTTTTCTATTGATTCTGGGGTAATGGCTATAATAAATTTCAGAACAGTAATTTATATCCAAACTAATTAACATTTTTTTAACGGAATTCCAAGGGAAACAGCTTTTAAGGTAAGAAGCAAATCATAGATTTTAGTGAGGGAAAAAATTCGGCTCTTTAAATTGATTTAACCTCCAAGGGTTCTAGATAACTTCGTTTGAACTAAGATTCTGTGAAATAATGAAACACATTTACACGTTTATACTGCTGCCTCTGAAAAGATTAGTAACATTTTAATACTGAGAGTAGATTAATTGTACTATCAATAAATAAAGTGCAATATTAAAGTGTTCAGTTTTTATATAATTTAATTCATATCATTGTACAGTAGGTTTGTTATATTACATGATAGGTGTGGTTCTTTTGTTTTAAATATTTTTTTTCATTTTTAACTTTTATTAATAAATTCATTAGGTTTGACGGCATCCGTTTGTCATGGATGGAAAGGACAAACAGATATGTAACAGGCAACGAGAAGCACTGGGATCTGCTGCTGGGAGGACTTGCAAGGGTCTGTGCAGAGGGAGCCTGCAGAAACCTGGGCCCCTGTGGTGCAGCGTGGCGGCAGGGAGCACAGGACTGGCTGGGAACACAGGACCGGCTGAGAACACAGGGCCGGCTGGGATGCAGGGCCCGCAGGCGCAGGCCGGGGCTGAGGGGCACACACTGCCGGTTCCTGGGGCCCAGCGTGGGCTCCCTGGCCTTCCTCCCCTCCCAGTCGCTCCAGCCTGCAGTCTTTGGCCCTGCGGTTCTTGAGCCACACCTGCACTTGGTGCTCCTGCAGGTTCAGCCTGGCCGCCAGGGTCTCGCGTTCCTCATAGGTCCCATAGTGTTTCCCCGCAAAGAATTCCTCCAGGGCCCGCAGCTGTTGTGCGCTGAACACCGTGCGCCGCCGCCGTGTATTCTTCTTCGGGGAGCTTGGGGACAGCGAGGAGCCGGTGGGAAACCCGGGTTCTTGCATCCTGGCTGCTGTGGCCGGCAGCACAGGACTGGCAGGAAGCACAGAGCTGGCCGGCAGCACAGGGCTGGCAGGCAGCACAGGGTCCTCCTGATACGCAGGGCCCGCAAGGTCAGGAGCAGCCTGAGGGGCGCAGACTCCCAGTTTCTGGGGCCCAGCGTGGGCTCTCTCACCGGGATTTTCTCGCAGTCGCTGCAGCCTGTGGTCTTTGTCCCTGCGGTTCTGGAGCCATGCCTGCACTTGGTACTCCTGCAAGTTCAGCCTGGCCGCCAGGATCTCGCGTTCCTCATAGGTCCCGTAGCGTTTCCTCTCAAAGAATTCCTCCAGGGCCCGCAGCTGTTGTGCGCTGAACACCGTGCGCCGCCGCCGCGTCCTCTTCCTCTGGGCGTTTGGGGACAGCGAGGAGCCGGTGGGAAACCTGGGTTCTTGCATCCTGGCTGCTGTGGCCGGCAGCACAGGACTGGCAGGAAGCACAGAGCTGGCAGGCATCACAGGGTCCTCCCGATACGCAGGGCCCGCAGGCTTAGGAGCAGCCTGAGGGGCCCAGACTCCCAGTTTCTGGGGCCCAGCGTGGGCTCTCTCACTTGGATGCCTGCGTAGTCGCTGCAGCCTGCGGTCTTTGGCCCTGCGGTTCTTGAGCCACACCAGCACTCGGCACTCCTGCAGGTTCAGCCTGGCCGCCAGGGTCTCCCGTTCCTCATAGGTCCCATAGTGTTTCCCCCCAAAGAATTCCTCCAGGGCCCGCAGCTGTTTTTCGCTGAACACTGTGCGCCTCCGCCGTGTCTCCTTCCTCGGGGAGCTTGGGGACGGCGAGGAGCCGGTGGGAAACCCGGGTCCTTGCATCCTGAATGCTGCTGGGCCCTCTTAGCTTGAAGCTCTAGCAAACCGCCCTGGAGTGCCGCCTTAAATACCTGGTAGGCACTCGCCACCTACCGGTCCCGCCCTAAGGAACTCTAGGCGGCCCTGCCTTTAATTGGATCTTGTAATTTATTTATACTTATAGATTATCTCCACTTCCGAGTGCTTGCGTTTTTATGTTTTCCTGAGTGTTTTAGTGTTGGGGAACCCCAGCAAGTCCAGGGATTCCCAAATGTGTGGACGGATTTGGCGAAGAATGAAGGAATGACACGGAGACAGCGTTCAGTTGATCAGCAGCCTAGCCAGGTTCTCCAGCCTAGTTCTCTAAATATTTTTTTTTATTGATTTCATAGAGGAAGGGAGAGAGAGAGAGAGAGAGAGAGAGAGAGAGAGAGAGAGAAGCATCAATGATGAGAGGGAATCATTGATCAGCTGCCTCATGCATGCCCCCTACCAGGGATCGAGCCCACAACCCCGGCATGTGTCCTTGACTGGAATCAAGACCTGACCTCCTGGTTCATAGGTCAACGATCAACCACTGAGCCACGCCAGCTAGGCATAACTGTGGCTCTTAAATACACATCCAATATTAAGTGTTCATATAGTAATTTTTCTACTATTCAGGATGTACAAGAAAAAATTATTTTGAGATAACTGTTGTAGAAAAATGCACATATAAATAAATAAATCTACCAATGCTCCAAGCTCTTTTGGTCAAACTGCTACTTAGTAAATGGAAGAGGAGGCAGAAACTCTGGAATGTCCAGTACTGGGAAAATTCTGTTCTCACTGGGATTAAAATGATCAACCTGTGCTGGAAGCCGATCCACCCTGGCTGCTTGAAGCAGTCGTTGCAGGGATGTTTCAAGGGACCTGGCGTATATGGCACACTGTTCTTAACACATTGTATGCGGGGAAACGTATTTATACGTTTTACGTTGACTGTAAGTAGTGTAAGTAGTAGAGCCACCTGTTAGTGCTCGATAAAAACTACCCGCAAACAATGTTAATATGTTTGCTCCCCTTCTTAAGCACTATGTGTTTTAACCAAGGTCACCTCTCCAAGAAAGGTTGTTTCCTCAGGTGAGGATTTTTATCAGTAAACCCTTTAACTAAGTGCCAGAGGGGTAGTTAATCACTTTAACTAGGAACAATCACGCTCAAACTACATAATCTTTACTTAGAATAACCTCCTTCAGTTACTTCCTTGTAGCTTAATAGAATAGAGTAACCTTGGAATGGAGATAAGAAACTCCCTAACCTTTGGAATAGAATGAATGGGATTAAGATAAAATAGTATAAATACAAATGTAAGAGAACAATAAAAAGAGGAACCTGGCTAAGAGGAACCTCGCCATGATGATCACCTGAACACTGTCTCCGTGTCCTTCATTCTTCGAGGACTTCATCCACACCTATGGGGAATCCCTGGACCTGTTGGGGCTGGATCCCAACAAACCTGAATGGTTTCTCTAAGGGTGGGAATCTTCTGACACCTGAAAATTCTTCAAGGCTGGCATAATGTTAATTTTTGTACATGATCTCAATACCAAAACATCAACAATTCTGTTTTTACCAATATGGAAATCATCAAATCTGCACACTTAGTTGAAGATAAATTTAATGACTCTAGGATGGAAGAAACAATGTGACAATTCAACTGTTAAATCAAATGTTCATTATAAGGATTCAATTAATAATATTCTGTCCACAAAATAAAATGTTCTATAAGTTAAAATAGTTGCAAATGTTATTTTATAATTATGACTTTGGTGCATATTGTTCTTTATTTATCCCTTCTTCCTTGCAAGCAAAACTTCAGTGTTGTTTATTTGATTTATTTATTTTCTCAGAGATTCTCAAATCTTAATAATATGTGCTATACACACATTTGTTACTAAAAATTGAAATAGCACATCAAAAAATTTGTTACAACTCAAGTAAGTACAAGAATAAGGTTTTTATCTAAATCTACTCCATGTTGATATTCTCAATGATGATATCATCAGAAGAATCTCCATGTAATAGGCAATAACTACAGCTACATCTAAACTTTGGGCCTCCTGATTGAATCAGAAACTTGGTGTGATATGTCATAACTTCAGTCATTGTTCACATTCTTTCTCACATACTCTTTCTGAACACTTGCCATTGTCCTCATGGAGAGCAGGCCTGGAGTCAGCCCCAGTCCATATCCCTTTAAGTTTCTGCATCTGTTTTGTTGTTGGTGTGCTAGGGGGAGGAAATGAAACATGAGAAACTTACTGAATGTGTTGCGGGGAGGGACTGCGGCCTGGAAAAGGTTACCGATTGTGTCAGGGTCAGGGACCATGCAAGAAAAATGGCTAGATTGTCTTAGAAAAACAAGGTGTTATGATATGTTCCAGCCAGTTGTGACTCTGTTTACCTCCCCTTTGTGCTTATGAACTTTCTGTGAACTTCTAAGGAACAGCTAATGAAATGCTTTGTATTTTTTAACACTGTTTTGCTATAAAGGATCATACTGCACCCTTGGTCTCTGCCACATGCTGCAAACCTTCCCAGATGGGGAAGGTGTGAGCTATGATCAGCTGGCCAGCTCAATAAAGGCTCTTAAATTTAAATTCTGAGTCGGTGGTCTATCTCACTGAACCAACCCATAACAGTTGGGGTGAATGTTTTTCGTAGAAGGGAAGGAAGGGAATTTGGTACTAGGGTTGAGAGTCAAGTTACTAAGGTTCTTTGCTAGAACTTCTGAGACAGCTTGAGTGCTAGCTGAATCTTCTTCCCTGGGCATCTGAGAAAACTCCCGGTTGAGGATGAGTTAAACTTCTTTGGTGCGTCCATTGGAAGTCTAGTCACAGCTGAAGTTCCTCCTGGATTCCATCCCCAAATTCTTCAAGCATGAGGTGATGCTCAAAACTCTCAACTTGCTACAAAATAGCTCAGAGAAAACCATATAGCCTCGAAACAGAGAGAAAATCCCAAATTCCCACTTCAGTGTTGTTTAGAGAGTCACCTTCCTCATGCATCCCAGGTGCCTTGGGATGCTAACCGCATTTTCAGCTCTCCGGGTGAATATTGATTAGCCAATCCAAAGTGATCAAAATAACCACTTAGTGGTTGGGGTAGCCATAGGCACAAATTGCAATTTATTCCCGTCAACTACCTCTCCTCTTTCTCAGAGAAATTATGGAACCCATCTCCCTTCTCCTAAGAGTATGAACAGAGAAGTATGTAGTTCTCCCTGCTACTGATAGTCATGCTGTGATCATGATGGGAACTTGCCTTAGGATAAGAGGAACGCAGTGAATATGAGTAGAACAATGGAAAGAACCTGATACCTTAAGGGTCTGTTGAGCAACTGAATCAACTATTCCTGAAACACATTCTACTGGTACTCTGAATTTTTAATAATGAAAGCTAAAATTGCTAATTATTTAAGTCTGATTGAATCTTGGTTGATATAAGAAACATTATTATTATTATTATTATTATTATTATTATTACTAGCGGCCCTGTGCATGAAATTCATGCATGGGGGTGGGGGTGGCCTCAGCCCAGCCTGCACCCTCTCCAATCCGGGACCTAAACCGGTAGTCGGACATCCCTCTCACAATCTGGGACCACTTGCTCCTAACTGCTCACCTGCCTGCCTACCTGATCACCCTTAATTACCCCACCTGATGGCCTGGTCACCCCCAATTGCCCCCCTGCCTTCCTGGTTGCCCCCAACTGACGCCCCCCCGCCCCCGCCAGCCTGGACTCCCCTAACTCTCCCCCACCCAGCCAGCCTGGTTGCCCCTTACTGTCCCTCACCCCCCGTTGGCCTGGTTGCCCTACACAGCCTCTTGCTCAGTCGTTTGGTTGGCCCTCACTAACCCCCCTGCTGGCCTGGTCACCCCACGCAGCCTGCTGCTTGGTTGTTTGGTCACCCCTCACTAACCCCCCTGCCAGCCTGGTTGCCCCACGCAGCCTGTTTGGTCATCCGTTCTGTTGAGACGGTCACTTAGGTTTTTAAATAGATAGATTTTAAATTGATTTCATAGAGGAAGGGAGAGGGAGAGAGAGATAGAAACATCAATGATGATAGAGAATTATTGATTGGCTGCCTCCTGCATGCCCCATGCTGGGGATCGAGCCAGCACCCAAGCCATGTGCCCTGACCTAGAATCAAACTGTGAACTCCTGATTTATAGGTTGACGCTCAACCACTGAGCCATGCCAGCCAGGCAAGAAACCATATTATATTTAGTGAGAAAACTTCATTGATGTTTAATTTACAAACAGTAAAAAGCTAACATTTTCAGAGTACAATGTAATGATTTAGACAAATGTATACAAACCTGTAACCACCATGTCAATCAATATAAGAACAATTTACACTATTGTCATTCTTTTGTGCCCTTACCCTAGAAAAGTAGTAATTTGATTTCACCAATATATATGTTTTCCAGCTCTAAAATTTCATATAAATGAAATAATAAAGTATGCACTTTTGTTTCTAACTTCTTTTGCTAAGTGTGTTTGTGACATGCATACAAGTTTTGGTATTTTTTCAGCAATACAATAAATTTTATTGTTGACTGGTATTCTATTGTTTAAATAGATCAAAATATACTAGTCATTTTCCTTTGGCAACCTTTAAGTTCTTCCTAGGCTTTAGTTGATATGAATAAACATGCTGTAAACATTCTTTCATATCTATTTTGTGGATGTGTTTTTAAAAAATATGTTTTTATTGATTTCAGAGAGAGGAAGGGAGAGGGAAAGAGGAATAGAAATATCAATGATGAGATAGAACCATTGAGTGGTTGCCTCCTGCACACCCCCTATTGGGGATCAAGCCCATACCCCGACATGTGCACCCACCAGGAATCAGACTGTGACCTCCTGGTTCATAGGGTAATGCTCAACCATTGAGCAAAACTGGCTGGACTGGACAAATTTTTAATGACATGTATCCAAAATTATAATATCATACAGAGTATTTGCACTGCACAAAAAATTCTCTGTGTTCTGCCAATTTATCTCTCCCCACCTCACCTTGCAACCATTGATCTTTTTCTTGCCTTTTCCAGAATCTACAATAATAAAAACATAATATGCAAATCAACTTAACAGCTGAACAGCAGAATTACAGTCCGGATGACCACGCTATGACACACACTGGCACCAGGCCAGCCAAGGTGGGTGCGATGAGATTGGTCGGGGGGCCCCGCCATTGCCCCACGATCACCCATAGAGGAAGACCCAGGCCACTGGCCTGTAGGTCGATCAATCGGGGACTCCGTGATCCCCCAAAGATGGAGGCCCAGGCCACCAACTGGTGGGCCTCCCTCTGTGGGGCGATCAATCACAGAGACCCAGCTAAGTGAGTGGGGCCTACCTCTCTGGGGTGATTGATCGCCCCACAGAGGGAGGCCCAGGCTACCTGACTGGCAGTGCTGCAGTGGGTGGGCAGGGCCTCCCTCTGTGGGGCAATCAATTGGTGGGGATTCCACGATTGATTGCCCCACAGAGGGAGGCCCAGGCCCGCAGTTGGTGTTGCTGCAGCGGGTGGGTGGGGCCTCCCTCTGCTGGGCGATTGATCAATCACGGAGCCCTGTGATCAATTGCACCACAGAGGGAAGCCCAGGCTCCCTGGCCGGCGGTGCTGCAGCGGGTGGGTCAAGCCTCCCTGTACAGGGTGATTGATTGCGGGGCTCCTGGACTGCAAAAGGGTGCAGGCCAGGCTGAGGGACCTCCCCCGAGTGCACATATTTCATGCACCGAGCCTCTAGTCTATATGTATAAAAGCCTAAGTGACCGTTTCAATCAATTGACTGAATGACTGGTTGACTAGTAGCTATGACATGCACTGACCACTAAGGGGGAGATGCTCAACTCAGGAGCTGCCCCCTGGTGGTCAGTGCGCTCCAATAGCCAACCTCCCCTGGCCAGCCGGCCCTGATTAGCACTGATCACCAGCCAGGCCAAGGGACCCCACCTGTGCACAAATTCGTGCACTGGGCCTCTAGTGTTATATAATGGGAATGATACAGTATGCAACCTTTTCAGATTGGCTTCTTTCACTTTGTAAAATGCATTTGAAGTTCCTCCTCGTCTCTTTGTGGCTTGATAGCTCAGTTCTTTTTAGCATTGAATAATAGTCCATTGTCTGGATGTGCCACTATATATTATTCATTCACCCACAGAAAGACATTTTTGCAATTATGAAGTAAGTTGCTATAAATACATATGTGCAGGGTTTTGTGTGGCCCAAAATTCTCAACTTATTTGGGTAAATACCAAACTGTGTGATTATTGGATTTCATGGTAAAAGTATTTTAGTTTTGTAAGAAACCATCAAACTGTATTCTGAAGTGCCAATTCGGTTCCATTTTTTTTGTGTGTGTCTGTTTTTCGGCCAGTACTATATTGTTTAATTATTGTAGTATAATTTGTAGTATAATTTGAAGTCAGGGGATGTGGTAGCTCCAGCTTTGTTCTTTTTTTCTAGGATTGTTTTGACTATTTAGGGTTCTTTGTGACTCCATAGAAATTTGATAATTTTTCTGTCCTATTTCTTTGAGAAGTACCATTTGGATTTTGATAGGGATTGCATTAAATCTGCATACTGTGTTGGATAATATGGGCATTTTAACTATTTTAATTCTTACAATCCATGAACATGCAATATTTTTTCATTTCTTCATGTCTTCTTCAATTTCTTTCAATAATGTTTTGTATTTTTCAGTGAATGATGCTTCACATTTTTTGTTAAGTTTATTTGTAGGTATTTCATTCTTTTTGTTGCAATTGCAAATTGAATTGTTTCTTTTTTCTTTTTTTCTGAAATTTCATTGTTAGTATGTAGGAACACTATGCATTTTTATACATTGGTTTTGTATCTTGCAATGCTACGACATTTGTATATTGTTCCTAATAGCTATTTGGTGGGGTCTTTTTTTAAAATTATCTTTATTGTTGAAAGTATTACAGATGTCTCCTTTTTCCCTCTATTGACCTCTTCTAGCCTCCCCTCATCTCCCACCCTAGGCCTTCATCACTCCATTGTCTGTATCCATGGGCATACAAGTTCTTTGTTGCAATTGCAACAAAAAGAATGAAATACAATGCATATAGGCATAATATGCTGGAAGCCAATTCCAGCATGTCATAATTTCAAAAGTTTCATCGAAAAGTTGATTGAACTTGGCGACTCAACAAGGACTGAGTCACATATGTTGTCACCTGTTGGGAATGGCTGAGGGCATTTCCTCAAACCTGAAAATGATGCCTGCTTGCTGCCAGACAGCTCAGGGCATTTCAATCTACATGTCATTGCCTCCTACTGGCCAAACACCTGAACAGCCGTAGGCAAATTCCCCCATTCTGACAATGCTTGTATAAACGGGAACCTTACCCTTTTGATGTGTATATCTCTACCTCACCTTAGGACAATTTGTGTTAATAAAAAGCAAGGGGTCCTGAGATGAGCAGAACTTAGTTTCTTTAACTAGGCTCCTCTGACTCCCTATAATGCCTTTCAAAATTATGTTTCATCTCTGGACTCTTTATTAAGTTACACACAGCCCTTCTCCAGATTGCTGAACCCTTCTTAATGCCACAATAAGAACCCCAGCAGGCATACAAGTTCTTTGCTTGATTTATTCCCACCCACCCAACATCCCCTGCCTTCCTTCTGAGGTTCGACAATCTGCTCCATGCTTCTATGTCTCTGGATCTATTTTGTTAATCAGTTTAATTTGTTCATTAGATTTGTTAACGTTAAAAAACCATTGAAACCTATAAAGAATTTTTGTGAGTTTATTTGAGCCAATGTGTCGACATATGCCAGGAAGCAGAACCTCAATGAATTGAGATAGTGCTCCAGAGAATGGCAGGGTTACATCCGTATTTATACATGAAATTCATTGGTGACAGATTTAAGGAGGTGGGTTTAAGCAAAGCGGGGTGAAACCTCAGTGATAGGATAAAAAGTAAAATGATGGACACATACTTAGGTGGGTGCAAGAACAATTAACATGATAAATGAAAGAATCTACTGCATCTGTCCTGGGCCCAGCACACCTGGTTGTGCCCCAGGGCCTCCAGATACAAGGAAATCACAGGTTACCCAGACATTTCAAGGGTATGTTATCATAGATGCAAAAAGACAGATAGGCTCAGTTAGGGTAAAGGTTGACCTTATCAGTGAAGATATCGGCTTAGGATGTAACTGCCCACCGTAACTGCTTTTAGTTAAGGTTTAATTTCAGACCATCCTTTGTGGTTACTTTAGGTCTCCGAGTCTGCAAGACCGCCATGCAGGCCTCTCCTAAGCTTGTCAGGTCAGCATGTGGCCCCTTTGGTCCACACATCCCCCTTTTGGTCATAAATCAATCCAAAGGATGCATTGATGACCAACCTTTTGGTTGGATAATGGAATCCCACATTGCTAGGAAGGCTCATTCCTAGGATGTCTCAGTGTCAACATGTCTTGCTGAACAGGTGGACCACTGGGGATGGGGCAAGACCATAACCTTAGATGGCATTTAAGGTCGAATTATTATTATTTTAAAAAGGGCAGGTAAATGGGAGGCAGTCAGGTCCTATACGTCCTTGTTAAAAAGTATTCTGGATCGTTTCTAATTTTTGAGCCATCATGATCCTAGTCTTTTTGCTGTTTGTCTTAAATTTTGCTTTTCTGCATCTAGTATAACATTTACATACCATGAACACAAAAATCTCAAAGGTTTTGATGACATCCCGGGGCTTGGAACGAGAAAACTAGTTCGCAAAAAAGCAGTTTACAGAAGCAGAGTTTAAGCATGTTAATTATAGTTTTGGGTCTCGGGGTTACGGAATTGACAGAAACACCCCATCTAGAGCCTCGGGTTCTGAGACCACCGAGTTGTCAGGAACTCATTATCTAGAGCCATCGAGGTAATTTAGAGTAAATGCACTGTCCTGGTCTTGGGACCACAGATTCTACATCTGAATGAGATAATGTGATACTTATCTTTCTCCGACTGGCTTATTTCACTTAGCATAATACTCTCCAGGTCCACCCATGCCATTGCAAATGGTAAGAGTTTCTTCTTTTCTATAGTGGCATAGTATTCCAGTGTGTAAATGTACCACAGTTTTTTAACCCACTCATCTGCTGATGGGCACTTGCTCTGTTTCCAAATCTTAGCTGTTGTAAATTATGCTGCTATGAACAAAGGGGTGCCTATATCCTTTCTGATTGGTGTTTCAGGTTTCTTAGAATATATTCCTAGAATTGGGGTCACCGGATCAAATGGGAGTTCCATTTTTAATTTTTTGAGGAAACACCATACTGTTTTCCACCGTGGCTGCACCAGTCTGCATTCCCACCAGCAGTGTACTGTGGGGAAGCATGGGACTTGGTTGGAAAGTCTGTAAGGAGGATTCTTTGAAGTGTTGGGGACTTCTGGGGGGACCTTGCCGAAGGTGGCAGCCCCTAACTTGACTTTTCCAAACAAGTCTGATCACCTGGGTGTTTTGATGGAATCTCTATGTTTACCAGTAGTCTTTAAGACCCAACCTTATAGAAGCATGAGCCTTCTGAGGATACCTAACCTGCTGATTGTATCTGGAGGTTAATTTTAGTTCAAGCTGTTGTTACAATGAAAGGCTAAGAAGGCAAACAATTGGGGCTGTTTTGATTCCTAAAGCCAAACAAGCCCCTTCGCCTTCTTTTTCACAGAAATATGTGTCAGAGTAATCTATTCATCTGTTGCTCAGGGTCTGCTGGTCAGCCACGGCAGTGTACTAAGAGTCCCTTTTCTCCACATCCTCACTAACACTTGTGGTTTATTAATTTGATGATAGCCTTTGACAGGTGTGAAGTGATATCTCATTGTCCTTGTAATTTGCATCTCTCGGATAATTAGTGACTTTGAACATTTTTTCCATATGTCTCTGGCCTTCTGTATACCTACTTTGGAGAAGTGTCTATTTAGGTCCTTTGCCCATTTTTTAATTGGATTGTCTTCCTTTTGTTAAGTTGTATGAGTTCCTTATATATTTTAAAAATTAATCCCTTATCAGATGTATCATTGTCAAATATGTTCTCTCATGCAGTGGGCTCTTTTTTCACTTTGTTGATGGTTTCTTTTGTTGTGCAGAAATTTTTATTTATCTTTTACAATCTTTAATTTTTTTGAATTAATCTTTATTGTTGAGATTATTACAGAGGTCCCTCTTTTTTTCCCCCCATAGCTCCCCTCCACCCTGTTCCCATCCTACCCCAGGCCTTTGCCACCCCATTGTCTGTGTCCATAAGTAATGCATACATGCATATAAAAGATCTTTGTCTAATCTCCTCCTGCACCCCCCCACACCTCCTTCCCTCTGAGAATTGTCTGTCTGTTCTATTTCTATGCCCCTGATTCTATTCCATTCACCAGTTTATTCTGTTCATCAGATTTTTTGTTTGATTTTTAGATTCAGTTGTTGGTAGATATGTATTTGTTGTCACTTTGTTGTTCATATTTTTTACCTTTACCTTTTTCTTCTTCTTTCTCTTCTTAAAGAATACCCTTCAGCATTTCATATAATACTAGTTTGGTGGTGATGAACTCCTTTAGCTTTTTCTTGTCTGTAAAGCTAATCAATTCTAAATGATAGCTTTGCTGGGTAGATTAATCTTCATTGTAGGTTCTTGCTATTCATCACTTTAAATATTTCTTGCCACTCCCTTCTGGTCTATATTGTTTCTGTTGAGAAATCAGCTGACAGTTGCATGGGCACTCCCTTGTCGGTAACTAACTGCTTTTCTCTTGCTGCTTTTAAGATTCTCTCTTTGTCTTTTGCCCTTGCCATTTTAATTATGATGTGTCTTGGTGTGGTCCTCTTTGGATTTCTCTTCTTTTGGGTTCTCTTTGCTTCCTGGACTTGTAAGTCTATTTCTTTCACCAGGTAGGGGAAGTTTTCTGTCATTATTTCTTCAAATAGTTTTCAATATCTTGCTCTCTCTCTCCTTCTGCATCCCCATAATTCGGATGTTGGTATGCTTGAAGTTGTCCCAGAGACTCCTTACACTATCTTCATATTTTTGAATTCTTATATCTTTTTGCTCTTCTGGTTGGGTGTTTTTTGCTTCCTCATATTTCAAATTATTGATTTGATTCTCAGGATACTCTAGTCCACTGTTGAATCTCTGTATATTATTCTTTATTTCAGTCAGTGTATGCTTACTTTCTGACTGCTCCTTTTTCATTTTTTTTGGCATTCTCACTAAAATCCTTGAAAGTCTCACTAAGTACCTTGGAGGTTTCTAGAAGATTCTTGAGTAACCTTATAACTGTGGTTTTGAACTCTATATCCAATAGTTTGCTTTCTTCCATTTCTTTCATTTATGAAATGTTTCTTTGTCTCTGCATTTTGGCTCCTTCCCTGTGTTTGTTTTTATGTATTGGGTAGATCTGCTAAATATCCTTGAATTGATAGAGTGGCCTTGTGTACTAGGTGTTCTATAGGGCCCAGTGTCTCAGCCTCCCCAATCAGCTGTGGTGGACACTCTAGGGGCACCCCTTTGTGGGCTGTGTGTACAGTCTTGTAGTTGAGCTTTTATTGCTGTTGGTGTCACTGAGAGGAATTGACCTCTTGGCCAATTGGCTGTGGGGACCAGCTGCGACTATAGTGAGAGAGCTACTGTGCAGGAGACACACTTAAGGAATAGAACTTGTTTCAGTGGAGCCTTGGTGCTCACTGACTCTGCCCCTTGAGTGTGTCACCTATGGATGTGAAGAGTTGTAATCTGGTATGGTCTGACATTTGCCACTTGGTACACTGGCTCTTGGGTCTCCAGGGAGGTGCAAAGTCAGCCACTGCCTGGGGTCATCCAGCAGGAACTGCAAAGTGATCTGCAGATTCTTCCTCTTTGTATTGGGTTTGGAAGTGCCAGATGAGGCCCAGCTGTGAAGCAAGGCAGGCTGAGGCTGGTGCTGGTGCCTGGTCTTGGGCCTTTTATTGATAGGGTTGGGGCTCCCTGACCCATCTGCAGCTTATTTGACAGGTTTTTAGCCTAAGAAAGGACAGGCCATTCATATGCAAAAGCCATTGCCCACAGCTTGGGTTTGGGTTGTAAATTGGGTGGAGTGGGTTGGGGTGGGGTCTCAAAAAATCACAGAGTGGAGCAAACAGAAATGGCTGCCAGTCAGCCCTGCAACCGGGGAGGTCCCAGCACAGGAACAATGACTGCTGCAAGAACCTCTATCTGGAAGAAAGCCGCCCCAGAGTTCCTGCCTCGATGCCAGACATTCCAGTTCCTCCTCGTATGTGTCTGGGTTCCCCAGAGCCATGACTGGCAAACTGCGGCTCGAGAGCCACATGGGGATCTTTGGCCCCTTGAGTGTGGCTCTTCCTAAGCCTTAGGAGTACCCTAATTAAGTTAATAACAGTGTACCTACCTATATAGTTTAAGTTTAAAAAATTTGGCTCTCAAAAGAAATTTCAATCATTGTACTGTTGATATTTGGCTCTGTTGACTAATGAGTTTGCTGATCACTGCCCAAGAGCCTCACCCAGCACTGGAGCTCAGAGGAAGTGGGAGCTTGTAAATTCAATTCATGGTGCCAGCCTTTTAAGAGGAGCAGCTGGGTCTCCAGCAGCCTGTATGTTACTCAGCCCCAACCCACACTGGTTTTTACAGCCTGTAATTCTTATTGCCCATAGGGAATTCTTTTCCCAGCTCTGGGACCCTGGGCTGGGCGTGTGGTGTGGGGCTGGGAGCCCTTGCTCCTCTGGATGACCTCCACAGAGGTGATCTCCCTCCTGATTAAAAAAGTGGCCCACGTGGGTGCTGGACCAGCCTGTTCCGCACCTCCGCACCTCCTACCAATCTCAGTGTGCTTCCTTCTTTTACTTTTCTAGTTGTAGTACTTCCATTCAACCAGTTTCCAGTGGTTCTGCATAATAGTTGTTCTGTATTTTAGTTGTAATTTTGATGTGGTTGTGGGAAGCAGCAAGTACAAGCATTTGCCTATGCCACCATCTTGGTCCTCTGAAACTTTTTATTTTGATGTAGTCCCATTTGTTTATTTTCTCCTTAGTTTCTTTTGCCCTAGGAGATGTATCAGTAAACATATTGCTACGAGAGATGTTTGAGATTTTGTTGACTGTGGTTTCTTCTAAGATTTTTATGGTTTTACAACTTACATTTAGGTTTTTTATCCATTTTGAGTTTATTCTTGTGTATGCTGTAAATTGGTGGATTAGTTTCATTTTTTTTGCATGTACCTGTCCAGTATTCCCCAAACCATCTATTGAAGAGACTGTCTTTATTTCATTGTATGATCTTACCTCTTTTGTCAAATATTAATTGAGCATAATAGCTTGGGTCAATTTCTGGGGTCTCTGTTCTGTTCCATTGATCTATATGCCTGTTTTTATGCCAGTACCAGACTGTTTTGAGTATAGTGGCTTTGTAGTATAACTTGATATCTGGTATTATAATTCCTCAAACTTTACTCTTCATTCTCAAGATTACTGTGGCCATTTGGAGTCTCTTTTGGTTCCATAAAATTTTTGGAGTGAGTTTTTTCTAGATCTGTGAAATATGCCATTGGCATTATAATTGACATTTCATTGAATCTATAGATTGCTTTGGTTAGTATGGGTATTGTAATGATGTTGATTCTTATTTGGTGGAGTATTTAAAGTTTTCTATATAAAGACTCATTATCTGCAAAAAGTGACAATTTTACTTCTCCATTGCCAATTTGGATGCTTTTAATTGTTTTTTCCCTTGTCTGATCGCTCTGACTAGGACTTCCAGCACTATGTGGAATAGCAGTGGTAAGAGTAGGCATCCTTTCTTGCTCCTGTTCTTGAAAAAAAAGCTTTCAGCTTGTCACCATTCACTATGACATTAGCTGAAGGTTTGTAACATATGCCCTCCATTCTGTTGAGGTACTTTCCTTCTATGCCCATTCTACTGAGCATTTTAATTATAAAAGATGCTGTAGCTTGTCAAATGTTTTTTCTGCATCTACTGATATGATCATATGACTTTTATCCTTTATTTTCAAGGTGGTATACCACATTGATCGATTTGTGTATGTTGAACCATTCTTGTGCCCCTGGAATGAACCTCACTGACGTGTTATCTTTTCAAATTAGTGTTTTATTTTATTTGTTAATATTGTGTTTAGGATTTTTGCATCTATATTTATCAAACATTGGTATAAATTTGTCTTTTTTTTGTGTGTTTTCCCTGCCAGGTTTTGGTATCAGGGTAATGTTGGCCTTATAAAATGAATTGGGATGTATTGACTCTTTTTACATTTTTTGGAAGAGTTTGAGCAGGATAGATATTAAATCTTCTTTGACTATTTGGTAGAACTCATTAGTTAAACCATCTGGTTCTAGACTTTTACTTTTTGGAAGGTGTTTAGTGACTGTTTCCATTTTCTTACTGTTGGTCAGTTTATTTAGATTTTCCAGTTCTTCATGATTCAGTCTAGGAAAGTTATATTTCTAGTAACTTCTCCATTTCTTCTAGGTTATTGAATTTGGTGATGTATTTCCTTTCATACCATTCTTCAATAGTCTTTTGTATTTCTGTGGTGTCCAGTGTAACTTCTCTTTCATTTCTGATTTTGGTGTGTGTGTTCTTTTTTGTTTTGTTTTGTTTTTTAGGTCTCTCTCTCTCTCTCTCTCTCTCTCTCTCTCTCTCTCTTTCTCTCTTTTAGTCTTTTCTCTTTCTTTTTCTTAGTGAGTCCAAAGAACCAACATTTTGTTGCATTACATTTTTCTATTGTCTTTTTTAAAAAATTAATTCTGCTCTAATTTTTCTTATTCCCTTCTTTTACTAACTTTGGCCTTTGCGTGTTCTTTTTCTTGTCTGATTGCTGTAACTAGAGCTTTCAGTACTAAGTGTTGGGGTCCAGCCCCAGAGGGACCAGGGGTCCCCAAAGGTGTGGACGGTGTTGGCAAAGAAGAAATGACATGGAGACAGGGTTCAGTTCATCAGCATAGCGAGGTCCTCACTCCAGGATCTCCAGCCAAGTTCTGTCCAAGATCTCCAGCCAAGTTCTGTGTACAGGTTCTCTTGCTAGGTTCTCCATCCAGCTTCTCCAGGTTCTCCAGCCAGGTTTGATCACCAGGTTCTGTAGCAAGGTTCTCTAGCCAGATTCTATCCAGGTTCTCCTGCCATGTTCTGTCTAGGTTCTCCAGGCAAGTTCTGTAGCAAGGTTCTGGCCAGGGTCTCCAGCCAAGTCCTGTCTCTGGGTTCTGTCTAGGATCTCCAACCAAGTCCTGTCTCTAGGTTCTGTTTTCTGTTGTCTTGTTACATCTGTATTTATACCAGTTGATTCCAATCCTATCAATCTCTATTCCAAAGGTTAGGGCATTTCTTATCTCCATTCCAGGGAGTAAAGATTATGTAGCTTAAGTGTGATTGTTTGTAGTTAAAGTGATTAACTACCCGCCTGGCACTTAATTAAGGGGTTTTATTCCCTCCATAACTTCAGGGAAAAATCCCTACCTGGGGAAACAACCTTTCTTGGAGAGGTGACCTTGGTTAAAACACATAGCACCAAGAAGGTGAGCAAACATATTAAGAACAGGATGCCATATATGCCAGGTACCTTGAAACAGCAAGGATGGACCGGCTCCTGGCAACTAAGTTGAAAAAGAATGGTGAAAGTGGATATTCTGTCTTGTCCCTGATCCTAAGGGAAATGCTTTTTGTTTTTCTCTACTGAGTATGATATTATCTGTGGGTTTGTCATATATGGTCTTCATTATGTTGAAGTCTGTTCCCTCTATTCCCACTGTACTGAGAGGTGTTACTTTATTTATGTGGTGTATCACATTCATTGATTTATAGATATTGTATCAACTTTGCAACCCAGTAATAAATCCCACTTGTTCATGTTGTATAATCTTTCTGTAATGCTGAATTCAGTTTGCAAATATTTTTGAGGACTTTTGCATCTATGTTCATAGGAATATTGAACTATAATTTTTTATCCTTGTAATGTCTCTATCTGGTTTTGGAATTAGGATAATACTGGTTTTGTAAAATGAACTTGAAAGTCATCTCTCCTCTTGAAATTTTTTTAATAGTTTAAGAAGGATATATGTTAGTTCTTCTTTGAATGTTTGGTACAATTCGCCTGTGAACTATCCAGTGCAGGACTTTTTGCTGTGAGTATTTTGATTTCTGCTTCAATTTTTTTTAAATTAAATCTTTATTGTTTAGATTATTACATTTGTTCCTCTTTTTTCCCCCCCATAACTCCCCTCCTTCCAGCTCCCACCCCACCCTCCGCCCTCACTCCCCACCCACTGTCCTCATCCATAGGTGCATGATTTTTGTCCAGTCTCTTCCCTCATCTCCCACACCCCTTTTCCCCCCAAGAATAGTCAGTCAATTCCCTTTCTATGTCCCTGATTCTATTATAATCACCAGTTCATTCTGTACATCAGGTTATTTATTCACTTGATTCTTAGATTCACTTGTTGATAGATGCATATTTGTTGTTCATAATTTGTATCTTTACCTTTTTCTTCTTCTTCCTCTTCTTAAAGGATACCTTTCAGCATTTCATATAATACTGGTTTGGTGGTGATGAACTCCTTTAGCTTTTCCTTATCTGTGAAGCTCTTTATCTGACCTTTAATTCTGAATGATAGCTTTGCTGGATAAAGTAATCTTGGTTGTAGGTTCTTGGTATTCATCACTTTGAATATTTCTTGCCACTCCCTTCTGGCCTGCAAAGTTTCTGTTGAGAAATCAGCTGACAGTCGTATGAGTATTCCCTTGCAGGTAACTGAGTTTCTTTCTCTTGCTGCTTTTAAGATTCTCTCTTTGTCTTTTGCTCTTGGCATTTTAATTCTGATGTGTCTTGGTGTGGTCCTCTTTGGATTCCTTTTGTTTGGGGTTCTCTGTACTTCCTGGACCTGTAAGTCTATTTCTTTCGCCAGGTGGGGGAAGTTTTCTGTCATTATTTCTTCAAATAGGTTTTCAATATCTTGCTCTCTCTCATCTTCTGGTACCCCTATAATTCTGATGTTGGTATGTTTGAAGCTGTCCCAGAGGCTCCTTACACTATCTTCGTATTTTTGGGTTCTTTTTTCATTTTGCATTTCCGGTTGGGTGTTTCTCGCTTCTTCGCATTTCAAATCTTTGACTTGATCCTTGCGCTCCTCTGGTCTGCTGTTGGGAGTCTGTATAATATTCTTTATTTCAGTCAGTGTATGCTTACTTTCTAGATGGTCCTTTATCACACCATCGAGGGTCTCATTAGATTTCCTGTACATCTCATCAAGTTTATCGACAGACTCTAAAAGCCTCTTGAGAGACCTCAAAAGTGTGGTTCTGAACTCAATATCCTCCCTTGATAGTTTTGTCATGTTTTTTTGTCTCCGCATTTTTTATGCTTTCTTGGTGCACCCCCTTGTGGTCTTTGTGCACAGTCTTGTTGTAGTTAAGCCTTGATTGTTGTAGTTAATACTAGAGGGATTTGACCTCCAGGCCGACTGGCTGTGATAATCAGCTGTGTCTGCAGTGGAAGAACTTGTGTCCTCTAGGGAGGTGCTAATCTAGCCTTTGCCTGAGGCTATCCGGCAAATGCCTCTGTGCAGGGCTTGGGCGGGGCGGGTCCCACGGGATCAACAGGGCGGAGGAGGGAGCAGTTATGGCTGCTCTCAGTCCGTCCCCAGGGGCTCTGCCTCTCTGTCCCAGCAACCGCTGCAAACTTCGGAGGGACCATAGCCAGACAGTCCTGCTTCTCCCGTTTGAGTCTGGGTCCCTAGAGACTCACCCGGATCTGGAGCTCAGAGTCTGAGGCTCCCTCCGGATTGAAACAGACAACCACGCCCTCAGCCACCAGCCCGCGCCGTGCGCACTTCGCACCTTAGTATTTTACTTCAGCACTGCGCCTCCTCTGATTCTCGGTTCCTCCTAGTTGTAGAACTTCCACTCAGCCAGCCTTCCTGTAGTTCTGGATGATGTCTGTTCCGTCTTTTAGTTGTATTTTTGAAGTGGTTGTTCGAGGCAGCAAGCTCCGGCGTTAACCTATGCCGCCATCTTGGTTTCTTGCTTCAATTTTTTGTTGTTTTAAATCCTCGTCTGAGAATATTTTCCCATTGATTTTTAGAAAGAGTAGAAGGGAGGGGAGAGACACAGAGAAGGAAACATCTATGTGAGAGACACATCAATTTTTTACCTCCCACAAGAGCTCTGACCATGGTCAGGGACCCAGCCTGCAACTGAGGTACAAGTCCTTTGAATCGAACCCGGGACCCTTCAGTTCACAGGCTGACACTCTATCCATTGAGCCAAACCAGGTGAAGCAATTGCTGCTCAATTTTGTTGGTTTTAATTTGTCTGTTCATATTTTCTGTTTCTTTTTTTATTCTGTTTTGAAAGATTGTATGGTATGTTTTTGGGAATTTACTTCTTCCTTATTATCTAATTTTTTGGCATATGGTTGTTTGGATGAACACTAATTTTCAAAAGGGCAATCCAATGCTGCTTACTTGGAAAGGGATTTGTCCTAATTGTTGGTTCACCAATCATGCCTTTTAAAAAAGAGTTTAAGCCAAAACAGAAGAATATTCACTTTGTCTAAAAGTATATGATTTGATATTCAATCAATACTAGTTATTATCTCCTCCATCGCTAGTTTTGCATTAGTCCCTGGCCAAACTAAAATATTATAAAATTGTTTGCACATTTGACCTGAACCTGTCCACATTTCAGCTTTTGCTCCAATTTGCCATTCTCCCTATCAATTTTTGTTTTATTTTATTTGGTGTATTGCTCCTTTATGACTTTGCTACTACCATTCAAAGGCTTGCCAGTAGCAATATCGAAATGTATATGGAACAGAGGAATGGAAAAAAGCAAAGATAATGGAACACAGGGTTGCCAAAGGTTAAGACAATTATGTGATTAGGAGAGCCTATATTGGAGATGATCAAGGAAGCAAAGAGGTCTTTAACTTGATTTTTCTGTGTATAGCTATGGAGAATGTTTTCTTTTTCCTGGAACAACAAGTGACTCAATCTGCGGGTTGTACTTTTTCATCTTTGAGGGGAACTGGAAACAGATTGCGATATTTTATAATCACTTCTTCTTCTCCCTTTATGAATGACCTGTTGCATCTCAAACCAACTTGGGAATAATTTTCTGGGTTTTTAAATCTGTCCTCAGTGTCTATTTCATGATTAGCCATAACTATCTACTTAAAAAGCTTGTTGAGTTTAATATTCATTTATCCATAGTAGATTTTTCTTGTATTCAAGATTCTCATTTGAGAATGTGGAGGTATTTTTGATGTTGATAGATATTCCAGAGACTTTATCTTAAGAAGGAGGGATCCTCAAGCCCTTGAGAAATGACAAGGAATTCATGAAGCCTGCCTCTAATGTTATACTACATCAAGCTTTCCTTTACCTAATCAGAGAGATTATAAGATACTAGAGGCCTGGTGCATGAAATTTGTGGGGGGCAGGCTGGGGGGATGAGGTGTCCCCCAGCCTGGATTGCATCCTCTTGCAATCTGGGACCCCTTGGGGGAAGTTAGGCCTAAACCAGCAGTCGGACATACTTCTCACAATCCGGGACGCTGCATGCACCAGTGACCATACTTTTCATACAGGTGAAAGGCATCTTGCTGTTGTATGGGCAGCTGCATTTTTTTGCCCTGATTATAAAAAGTAGTACATAACATGATCCATCTCAGGTAGTAGTAGCACTTCCCCATCTTATGGGTGGAAAACCTGAAGCAGAGAGAAGTTAAGTAATTGGCTTTGTCACACAGTTTTAAGTGTCAGAATCAGGACTGAGCACAAAATGTTCAAGCCAGAGTTCATGCATGTCATTGCTGCATCATCCTGTTTTTTCATGTTAGAGTAGCCTTGCCAGGTTTTAATTTTTAAATCTAAGAGACTGTTCCCAATATATAGGGCAAGGTCCCTAGGCCTGGCCAGTGATCAAGGCCATCTGTGGGGTGACTGACAGGTGGGGCGATCAGGAGCCCCTCCTGGCACCTGCCTTGGCTGGGGGCCTGGCACCACCCGCTGCCCCCCTGGTGGTCAGTGCTTGTCATAGAGACCAGTCGTTCTGCTGGTCGTTCTGCCGTTTGGTCTATTTGCATATTAGGGTTTTATTATATAGGATTACTCTAGCCCTGGCTGAGTTGGTTAGAGCATTGTCCCAATATGCCAAAGTTGTGGTTTCGATTCCTAGTCAGGACACATACAAGAATCAACCAATGAATGCATAAGTAAGTGGAACAACAAATTGATCCTTCCCTCTCTCTCTCTCTCTCTCTGTCCCTCATTCCCTCTCTCTCTCAAATCAATAAATAAAAATAAAAGACATTACTAATCTTTGCTCAGTACCAGTCTTGATTCATTAAGAATGTTTAATTACTTTTGTAGATAAATTCCAGAACCTTCTATTTTACAATCACATTCCTGAACAATGTCCATGGATCTTTAAGTAAAAATATTAACATATTTTTAAGCCATATCTATTCAATCAGACTTTTGCTCACTTCCTAGGACACTGTTCAACACATGGATTAAGCCTTACATAAAATCCAATGTAAAGATTGGCTAGGGAGCACTTAAATTAATTAGACATACACCTAATTAATTTAATACATTTCTTTTAGGATATATAAAATTTTCTATTTTGCATGCCAGAATAAATAGGAATCAGGGAGAAATTTCATGTCAGAAACTGAACAAGTGATCTCAACATTCGTGTCAAAGTTTTCATGAGCTGTTTTAGATGTGTTTCTCAATTTCCTCTTATTTTTCATGATATTTTAAAATCACTGGAAACTTTAGTCTAAACTAAAAGACTGAAGTTTATTTAGTCATTTGGTTATTTATTCTGATGGAGTTTCTTTTTCTTTTTTTTTTTTAGTCTAAACCACAACTTCTTCTTTTGAGGCATACTTTGTACTGGAAGTCTCTTAGCCTCATCAGAGTGTTTAGTTGTTTGTCTCATCTCTGACCTATTTGAATAAAGCCAAAGCTCTGGGTAGCATTTTCAGAGAAAAAGACACACAAGAGGCTCCTGGGCCTTCTGAACACAGGGAGTCCACATGATGGTGCTACAAGGGCAACCTCAAGGTAGAGGTGAGCATTCCTTCTCTTAATTCCAGAGAGAAAGAAGTATATGAGATGATGAGTTATCTGGAGAGAAGAGACAGACAATGGACAGATCGAAGGGATACAGATTGGACTACCATAGCAATCAAGAGAAGTTAGAAGAAAGACTAATTCCTCAGAGCCAGATGTACTTGTAAGAATGAGTAAACAAATATTAATACAGTGGTATGAGAAGGAGGAGACAAAAATGATGGATTAAGAAAGATGGGGAATCCATGGTGAATATAATATTTAAGAAGAAAGAAAAGAAAAGTAGAAAATACAGTTGATTGAGGATGACTTTTTCCTCAATTGTTTAGGACTTCAGAGCTACTACCTGGTTATTTATTCTGAGAGAGTTTCTTTATTTAAACATTTTATTGAATTTATTGGATTGACATTGGTTAATAAAATTATGTCAGTTTCAGGTATACAATTCTTCAATACATCATCTGTATATTATATTGTGTGTTTACCACCCAAAGTTAAGTCTCCTTCCATCACCATCTGAGGGAGTTTTTAAGCTCTCTCCTTCTTTTAGGTTTTTAACTAATATGAGATTCTTCACCTAGTTTCTTCATTGTTCTAAGTTTCTTAGGAACTCTGGCTTCTTGGCTCCATGGTAACTGCATTTGTCTTGCCTCTCTGACAGAAAAGCCAGTATGGTGGTCCCCTGTGAAGATCTGGTCTGTTGCTGTGGTTTCCATAGCATTCCTCAGTGCTTGTTTCATCGTGAGTTGTGTGGGTAAGCTCTTCACTGAGGTGACACTCTTGTGATTTCTTTCCCTGTCAAGTTCTATACACTATTAATATGTCAACTGTTACTTGGAATGCAATGCTTTTGTTGATTTCCCCTCCTCCTCTTCCTCTTTCTCCTCCTTTCCCTCCCTCTCTTTTCTCCCTTTTCTTCATATTTTGATAACTGATTCTGCTTCCAGATATATTCCACCTGGTTTTATTAGTATATTCTCAATCATGACCTCTCATATGGATGGATGTTAATTGTAGTCAAAGACATCATTTTTCACTACATGGTTCACTAGTGATCACATATTCTCTACTCACAAAAGCCCACTATTGAGAATGCAACTATAATTGCTTTTATAATCATAATCCTTTAGAATATCTTCTTTGATTTTCTTGTGAGAGTCTTTTCCAATATAAGGAGAATAAATATTCAAGTGAAATATTGAGGATGTAAGGGAATAAAATATTTCTTTTCTGTTCCATTTGCTTCCAAATAAATATTTCAAGTACATTTTGTGAGAAAGCTGCAACACTTTGTTCTCTCTAATCTACAATTTTGTTCTCCATTCTCTGCTAAGGCAATTAAAAATAGTTATAAAATAGTCTGGAAGGAAGTGAAAGTGATTTCATATGCCAGATGGGCCATGTTTGATGTTCCCTCAAGATACAAGTAAATGTCTTGGTTTTTACTAAAACACAGATACAAATAATTATCAAAAAGTTAGAATCTGTTTCATTTTTCATGGTCAAGTGCAAGAGGAAGAGCATTTAAGAACAGTTATTTTATTAATCAAGAGGAAGCAGATATTAAGGACCCCAAGGCATAAGCTAGGAGAATGGTGGGAAAGTAGTGAGCTTTAGTAGTAGAAGGCTAACACAGAAATGAGTGAAGAATCAATTCAGAACCCAAGAGAGAACAGGTCTTTCTCCCTGTGCACACCCTTGAACATAAAAGGTAATGTTTATTTGAGACATTTAAAATGTTTCTAAATGTTTAAAGGCTCCCATTGGTTTCTATTTACCTCATATGTTTATCTGTAGCTACTAACAGTCAGAACTTTTAGAAAATGTAAAAATAATCTGCATTCTTGCTTCATGATTATGAAAATTAAGAAGAAGCAGACAGTATATCAACGGATAGGTATGGATTATTTTTGACAGTCTCTGTTCTAGGTGTTTGCGATTAATATATGTAGAAAGAAAAATCTCTGTCCTAGAATATAGAACTTAAATTTCAATGGGGAAAGAGCAACAACAAAAAAGTACAGACTTATACACAAACAAATGAATAGAGGCAAGGAGTAATTGAACACAGTCTTTATTGTGTTTGAATAGAGAGAAGGAAATGGTTACAGTTGGAGGAAAGCCTGCTTGGCATAGATTTATAGAGCATAAGGTTTTGTAGCAAAAGAATCGATGGATACTAATCCTCCTTCTTCCTCCACAGCGACTTATCATATTACATATACAAACACTGACAGAAGGCTGTCTGAATTACATACATATCATCCAAGTCTAACCTGCTTCAATGAAGGGACAAGGGTGACAGGTAAGATGTTGCAATTCTTAACCAGACTTTCTCTTTTCTCAGAGAAAGAGAGGTCAGGGGTGAGCTAAAGATTGGTTTATTCTATTTTTTAAAAAATGGATATCTCACCCTAGTTGGTTTGGCTCAGTGGTTAGGAGCAATGAGGTAAGCAGGTAGAGTGGTTAGGGGCTATCAGGCAGGCAGGCAGGCTAGTAGTTAGGAGCCAGCATTCCCAGATTGCAAGAGGGATGTCTGACTGCTGGTTTAGGCCTGATCTTACATCGGGCCTAAACCACCAGTTGGACATTCCCTGAGGGGTCCCGGATTGCGAGAGGGTGCAGGCCAGGCTCAGGGATGCCCCCATGCACAAATTTCATGCACCAGGCCTCTAGTCTATCCTTACTAATAAAAGCCTAGGTGGCTGTCATGCCGTGATGCCCTCACACCATCAGAAGATGGCTGCGCGTATAGCAGGCACGCGCAGGTGGACGGGGCTGGGCTAGATGCTGCATGCTCGGCACAGAGCCTGCCTGGGAGTCCCGCCTCCACTTGGCAAGGCCTGCCTGGGGTCTGGCGAGGCCTGCCTGGGGATCCCCCGGCTCCATGCGGTGAGGCCTGACTGGGGGTCCTGGCTCCATGTGGCAATGCCTGCCTGGTGGTCCTGGGGGTCCCACCTCCTGGCTCCGCGCGGCATGAAGGAGGCAGGACCCCCAGCTCCAGCCTATGTCTTTGGGGCAATCCATCGAGGAGCCCCAGATGGGAGGGCGGGGCCTGCCTCTTTGGAACAATCTATCTTGGGGCACCTGCACTGTGACAGGGCACAGGCCAGGCTGGGGGACCCCCCTCCCCAAGTGCACAAATTTTGTGCACCAGGCCACTAGTTCCATATAATAAAGAGGTAATATGCAAATACACAAAAATAAACTCAAAATGGATAAAGGACTTAAATGTAAGAAGGGAAACCATAAAAATACTAGAGGAATCCAAAGACAACAAAATCTCAGACATATGCCGAAGCAATTTCTTCACCGATACAGCTCCTAGAGCATTGGAAACTAAAGAGAAAATAAACAAATGGGACTACATCAATATAAAAAGCTTCTGCACAGCAAAAGAAACCATCAACAAAACAACAAGAAAGCCCACTGCAAGGGAGAACATATTTGCCAATGTTATCACCAATAAGGGTTTAATCTCCAACATTTATAGGGAACTCATACAACTTAACAAAAAGAAGATAAACAATCCAATCAAAAAATGGGCAAAGGACCTAAATTGACACTTTTCAAAAGAGGACATTCAGAAAGCCAAGAGACATATGAAAACATGCTCCAAGTCACTAATCATCTGAGAGATGCAAATCAAAACAATGAGGTACCATCTTACACCTGTCAGAATGGCTATCATCAACAAATCCACAAACGACAAGTGCTGGCGAGGATGTGGAGAAAAAGGAACCCTCATGCACTGCTGGTGGGAATGCAGACTGGTGCAGCCACTATGGAAGACAGTATGGAGTTTCCTCAAAAAGTTAAAAATGGAACTCCCATTTGACCCAGTGATCTCACTTCTAGGAATATATCCTAAGAAACCAGAAACACCGATCAGAAAGGATATATGCACCCATATGTTCATAGCAGCAAAATTTACCATAGCCAAGATCTGGAAACAGCCTAAATGCCCATCAGCAGATGAATGGATTAGAAAACTGTGGTACATCTACATGATGGAATACTAAGCTGCTGTAAAAAAGAAGGAATTCTTACCATTTGCAACAGCATGGATGGACCTGGAGAGCATTATGCTAAGTGAAATAAGCCAGTCAATGAAAGAAAAATACCACAAGATCTCATTAATTTATGGATAATAAAGACCATTATAAACTGTGAACAAAAATAGATACAGAGGCAGAGCAGCATCGAACAGACTGTCAAACTACAGCGGGAAGGCCGGGGAGGGTTGGGACGGCGTGGGGGGGTGGTTTAAGGATCAACCGAAGGACTTATATGCATGCATATAAGCATAACGAATGGACAGAAGACACTGGGGGGTAGTGGAGGCCGGGGGAAGGTCAAGGGGCGGGGGCGGGGGGGAGGAGACATATCTAATACTCTTTGTAATACCGTAAGCAATAAAACAAAATTTAAAAAAGGAGGTAATATGCAAATTGACCATCACAACCTCACAAAGATGGCTGCCTATGACCAGGTCAGCAGCGGGGTTAGTGAGGTGGCGACCAAACAACCAAGCAGCAGGCTGCGTGAGGCGACCATGCCGGTGGGGGGGGGGGGGGGCAGTTATGGGCGACCAGGTCAGCAGGGGTGTGCAGTGGGGGCAACCAGGCCGGCAGGGGGGGCCAGTTGGGGGTGATTAGGCTGGCAGGCGGGGGCAGTGAAGGGTGACTAGACTGGCTGGGGGGCAGTTGGGGGTGAACAGGCCAGCGGGGGACAAGGCAGTTAGGAGCAACCAGGCCTGCTGGGAGGGGTCAGTTGGGGGTGACCTGGCTGGCAGTAGGGACAGTTAGGGGTGATCAGGCCGGCACACAGAGGCAGTGAGGAGCAATCAGGCTGGCAGGGGCAGGGGGAAGTTAGGGGCAACCAAGCAAGCAGGCAGGTGAGCAATTAGGAGCCAGCAGTCCAGGATTTTGAGAGGGATGTTCAACTGCCGGTTTATGGGGATTGGGCCTAAACTGGCAGTTGGACATCCTCCAAGGGGTCGCGGATTGGAGAGGGTGCAGGCTGGGCTGTGGGGACCCCCCCCCCCCATGCACGAATTTTGTGCATTGAGCCTCTAGTATATATATAAAAGGCTAATATGCAAAGTGTCCCCGTGGGAGTTCGACCAGGAGACTGGGATTTCTATCACTCGCTATAACGTGTGCTGACCATCAGGGGGTGGCACAGAATGAAGGAAGGCCCAGCCGGCAACTGGAAGCCAGGGAAGGGAGGAGGCCTTGGCCAGCACCCAGAAGGCCCTGATTGGCCCTGATCGCCAGCCAGGCCTAAGAACCCTACCCATGCATGAATTTCGTGCACCAGGCCTTTAGTATTTTAAGGAGACACATGGACTTTAAAAAATGCAATCAGATATACTTACTATTGAATAATATTACTACTAGAGTGAGGTAGAATTCAACATCAACTCCTTTCTTATTTTTCACTTTAGTGACACAATATGATAAATCTTGCTTATCTAAATAATTTAATAGAATAGAAAGTGTTCTGTTAGAATGACACCCAATTTTTTAGTTTTTTGCTAAAAATATAGTGATCTAGTATCAAAAATTATTTATAATAATCTGTTCACGAGAATTTGTTTAGGTAATTTTTCAATGTTGTTAAATATAAAGAATAATAAATAGAATAATTTACAAAAGGTTTGTTTTTTTTCTTAGTCAATAGTGATTCACTTTCTCAATTTCTGAGAATTACACCAAAAAGAAGATTTTATGAGTTTTATCAAATGACTATTAAATTCACTTCTTTTTATAATTACAAAGCAAAATTGGAAAAATAAAACATTATTAATGCCCATATATCTTTTTGACAAATGCTTCCTTTCATCACAGCTTTAAATAGTTTTATCAACCTTGGAGCTGGAGATTTAGCATATTTAACTTATGTAAAATGCTTCCATACATAACTTAACTGACAAAGCCAATTCCCACCATCAAAACAGTCCACCAAATTAGACATATTGTTAATACATACTTTAAGGAGTATTATGAAAAACAATCTATATATATAAAAGCCTAAGCGACCATTAACAATGGAACTACCGGTTACTATGATGTGCACTGACCATCAGAAGGAAGACACTCAATGCAGGAGCCTGCCAGCCAACCTCCCAGTCCCTCCCACCTGCTGGTAGGCCCCTGGGCTGGGCTGGAGAACCAGGGGTGGGTGGCAGCGGATGTGGCCCCTTTCCCAGGGGGGGCCGAGGGCCGGCTCCCTCCTTGGGGCCGGCAGCCAACCTCCTGGGTCCCTCTCTCCTTCCCTCCCCCCAGCTGGCAGGCTCCTATTGGCCCACTGCCCACCTGCCGCGGTGGCTGTTGGCCCCTCCCCCCCTGGCCAGCAGGTCCTGATCACTCAATCAGGGCTGGGCCCTAGGCTGGGACGGGGAACTGGGGGTTGGTGGTGGCAGACACGGGCAGCGAGGGAAGGAGGAGGTGGGGAGGCAGGGAATCTGATTGGCTCTGATTGCTGTCCAGGCCTAGGGACCCCACCCATGCACGAATTTCGTGCACCGGGCCTTTAGTATTTAATAATGAACAGAAAGCATAATTAAGATAAATTTCCAAAAGTGGCTAATAGTAAAATGATATAGATATGGTCTGTTTATTTTATTCATATTATAATATTATAAAAGGAAAAATAATTCTATAGATTGTTTCTCATCATTTAATATATAAATTTTAATGCAATAACATTTAAAAGGAATAACATCGAGCTATATATAACAACATGAATGAATCTTAGCAATGTGGAATAAAAAAATGAAGCCAAGAAGACCACATATATTATACTTTTTAAAAGATTTAAAATTCAACAAATCAAAACAACCTATTATTCAGGTATACATATATATGTGCTAAAATTGTATATAAACATGTAAATATACATATATGATCAAAACATGTCAGTGGATCTGTATTGGTTAGCTAGAAATGTTTAATTCTAGGATAATGGCAAATTGGTGTTTCTAAGGGGAAAGGAGAGAGAAGTGATCATTTTTAAAACTCTTATAAGTTTGATGCTGTGTAAAAATTAGTAATAGGTAATATTTATGAGCAATTATTCCATGATAAGCATCTTTTAAAGTGCTTTGCACATATTATGTGATTAAGTTTCCCTTTGGGTTTGGTACTGTTTTTATTTACACTTTAAAGACAAAATAACTAAAGCTCATGGAGGTTATGTAATTTGCCCAAAGGCATACATAATAAATGGTGGAGTCAGAATTTGAATAAGGCATAATTCTAATTTTCATAATCACCCTGTGAATAATTATCATTTCCATTTTAAAAACTTGAGACTTGAGACTTGTGGCTTGCCCAAGATTATTAAGTAGAATTGGCATTTGAGATACACCTTTATTAGTAATTTGTAACCCTGATAGAACTTGGTGCATCTAATGTATAAGGGATATAAAGAACAGAAAAAATTTTATAGTGATTTTTTTGCAAAAATTCCAGATAAATTCTGCAGGTAAACCTTGGTAAATATTGAGGACTTAATGTGAAAAAATGTTTATTTAAAAGCAGTCCTATGGCCCCAAATTATATAATTTAGGGAACAACAAATACATGACTTAAGAAGCCCATCTCTAGAAAACAACCTCAGATTTCACATATATGGAATTTACCTCTTTGATCTTATTTGTCTCATCTTGCACTCACTCTTCTATTTCATTCAACATAGAAAAAGTCTGGGGATGTTGCCCAAGTACTTGGAAATCTTTTGGTTCCAGCTGCTACTTCATTTCTAAAGAAGGTAATTTTTGGTCTAAGAGTCAGCAGAACTGTGTTCGGATGGGGGCTCATTTGGTGGTACTCAACACAAAAGCAGAGCAGGTACTTTTGTTTTCTTTATTTGTCATTTTCATTTAAATAAAGTAAATTTAATTAAAAATAAAATTTATCATCTTAGCTGTTTTTAAGTGTACAGTTCAATAGTTAACTATATTAACATTGTTGTAAAAAGATCTCTACAATTCTAGGAATATATCCTAAGAAACTTGAAACACCAATCAGAACGAATTTGTGCACCTCTATGTTCATAGAAGTGCAATTTACAATAGCTAAGATCTGAAACAGCCCAAGGGGGCTGCATGGAGGGACCTGGAGAGTATTATGCCAAATGAAATAAGCCAGTCAGAGAAAGACAAATATCACACGATCTTACTTATAAATGGAATCTAATGAACAAAATAAACTGACAAAGAAAATAGATCTGGAAATAAGGAAGCATGCAACAGACTGATGATTCTCAGAGGGGAGGAAGGGGAGCGGGAGAGATTAACCAAAGAATTTATATGCATATATGCATAACCCATGGACACACACAATAGTGCTGGTGAAGGCCTGGGGAGGAGCTGAGGGTGGGGAGGAGGGGAGTCAATGGGGAAAAAAGGGGGACATCTGTAATACTTTCAATAATAAAGATAGATTTTAAAAACTTAATTCAAAATTAATTGCACCTAATCTCAACCAGAAAACAATTCTGATAGATTAAGAAGGTGATACAGAGGCCCAGATGGAAAAATGAGACTAATAGTTGTTTTTTTTTAAGAAATCATCACTACTGTTATAAATATAATAAGCACTCCTTTATGTTTAACTTTTAAAAGTAATTAACTACTAGAGAATTACTACTTAGAAGAGAAGAGAAATTTGAATTTTGATAACTCAAATGCAATTTCATTGATAAACAATGAGAAATAAGCTAGAATACATCTGAACATATACAATTTTAAAAATGGTTGGAAGTGCAAAAATTGACATACATTTTAAAAGAATTCTGCCACTTGGTGAAGAAAAAAAAATTGTGATGGAAATTCATGAGTTATAACTCCCTCCTTCTTGTAATGATGTTGGTGTTTTGGGTCTGTTTTCTTGTCCAATGAGCTGTCTTGACACTGTTCCTCACAGCTGGCATTTTATTTTCTCTTTAAATCTCTAAAGAACTCTTACTCTATTCAATTTGGGAATTTCAGTCTATGGCTTCTTTTTCTTTATGCAGAATTTCATTGTTCAGCAGCTGAATGAATCATTTTCTTATTTTCTGGGACTCTCAGATCCACAAGGGAATGGCAATTGGCAATGGATTGATCAGACACCTTACACAGAAAATGTCAGGTGAGTAGAGACTCACATTAATGAACCATGGGCTTTGTTTACATAAAAATGTGGGGCAATTTTGTTGGCAGTGACTGTTAATGCTAATACTGATAATTATATTGATGATAACAGATTCTAACAATTATTAAGCTCTTACATGCACAATTATTAAATGCATGCATTGTCACACTTAAACTTTATGAAAACTTTTTTAGAACTCATTTTACTGATGAAAAGTGAATTAACTTCCCTGAAGTCAATAAGAAGTAAGATGAGAAACAGGGCCTCAACTCCATGTGTAACTCCAAAGATGGTTCTCTTATTCATTACAATTTGCTACCTCTAAAGTTGTGTAGACACTTCAATTACACTTTACTTCAATTAATAAGACTTAAAATACAAGTGTGAGAACTGTGTTCAATTCTAGGAGGATAATTATATAATAACTAGAGGCCCGGTGCACAAAAGTTTGTGCACTCGGGGATCCCTCAGCCCAGCCTGTGCCCTCTCGCAGTCTGGGACCCCTCAGGGGATGTCCACCTGCTGGCTTAGGCCTGCTCCCCAGGGGATTGTGCCTAAGCTGGCAGTGATACATCCCTTTGGGGATGTCCACTTGCTAGCGGGCGAAGCTGCAGTTGAACATCCACAGAGCTGCTGAGGAGGCAGGAGAGGCTCCCACCATCGCCAATGTGATTCCTTCAGCCTGGCTTGTGGCTGAGCAGAGCTCCCCCTGTGGGAGTGCACTGACTACCAGGGGGCAGCTCCTGTATTGAGCATCTGCCCCCTGGCGGTCAGTGTGTATCATAGTGACCAGTCATTCCCAGTAGTTCTGCTGTTAGGGTCAATTTGCACATTACCGCCCTAACGGGTTTGGCTCAGTGGATAGAGCATCGGCCTGCGGACTGAAGGGTCCCAGGTTCGATTCTCGTCAAGGGCATGTACTCTGGTTGCGTACACATCCCCAGTAGGGGGTGTGCAGGAGGCAGCTGATCGAAGTTTCACTCTCATCGATGTTTCTAACTCTCTATCCCTCTCCCTTCCTCTCTGTAAAAAATCAATAAAATATATTTGGGAAAAAAAATTGCATGTGCATATTACCCTTTTATTATATAGGATAGAAGCCTGGTGCACGGGTGGGAGCCAGCTGGCTTGCCCTGAAGGGTGTCCCAGATCAGGGTGGGCAGGGGACCCCCAGCTCCCTACGATCGCTCACGCCGCCCATGCAGCCTCAGCCCGCAGCTGCAGCCTCCCCCAATCGTGGGCTCCGCCCCTGCCCGGGCCTAAGGCCTCTGGCCGAGGCGTTAGGCCCGGGCAGGGGACCCCCCAAGCTGCAGCTGCCCCCCGATCGTGGACTCCGCCCCTGCCCGGGCCTTACGCCTCTGGCTGAGGTGTTGGGCCCGGGCAGCGGGGACCCCCAGCTGCAGCCGCCCCCACCACCCAGCTCAACCGCTCCCTGATAGTGGGCTCCGGGCAGCGGCAACCCGACAGCTGCAGCCACCCCAGGATCGCGGGCTCCGCCCCTGCCCAGCTCCCATCGCTGGCTCCACCCCTACTTCCCACTATCACTGGCCAGTGCGGCAAAGGCCAGGATTCTCCGATCATGGCTGGGGGGCAGGGCAAAGGCGGCCCTGGGGGCCGCCTTTGCCCTGTCCCCCGGCTCTTAGCTCCCCCCTGGGTTTCCGATCACTGTCAGTGCCAGGGGGCTTCTTCTGTGCTTTCCCTTTTGCCTTCCTGCATTGTGCCTACATATGCAAATTAACCGCCATCTTTGTTGACAGTTAACCGCCATCTTGGCTGGTGATTAATTTGCATATCTCGCTAATTAGCCAATGGGAAGGGTAGCTGTCGTACGCCAATTACCATTTTTCTCTTTTATTAGTGTAGATACTATTTATTTGTGGCTTTGAAATAAATCCAGAATTTAATTATACATTATTGCATGCGATGTTCACATACTTTTATAAGCTATTTGGGGATCTGCCTATGATTCCTATTTTTATAGGTGACAAATCAAATACCTGAAGAGAATAAATTACTTGCTTAAGATCAAAATGGGTCAGGAGGAAACCATGTCTCTTAATTCCAAAAACAAAGTCCTACCCGCCCACCCCCATCCAAACCTTGTCACCCTTACTACAGATTATATTCCTTGTAGGCAGGGTAACTTCTTATGACCAGACTCAAGCTCCATGAGAATACAGGTATTTAGGAAGGTGATAAGAGTACACAAATTAAGGAGGCAACCTCTTTATTATGCTACCAAGACACGAATTGTTTAACAACCCAGATCAGGATAAGGGCTCTTTACAGAGAAAAAAGTGAAGATCAGATTTTAGGGACAAGGTCAAGTTTACTCTGTTACATAAAAATTTGCCAGGGGAATGTTAGAGGAGCAATTATAAAAGTGTATGTTTACACTTGGGGGTTTTGAGGAAGGCAGTATGAGGAGAGCAATCATTGGAGTGTTCTTTCACCCTGAACCCCATTCTCTTCAAATCCCAACTCTATATACTTTCTAATTAATCACTGTGCATTCACTGACGTGTTTTTATCCTTTGTTTCTCTTTAGATTATGGCACCAGGGTGAGCCCAATTTCTCTGCAGAGGAATGTGCTTCAATAGTTTTCTGGAATCCTGGAGGATGGGCCTGGAATGATGTTTTCTGTGATTCTAAAAGAAATTCAATATGTGAGATGAAGAAGGTTTATCTATGAGTGGAACTTTATTCATTGTCACATTTAAAATGGAGACCTATCTTAAAATGATAATTTCCTCTTATAATTTATGTGTAATTCTTATCATAGAGGTTTATGGAAATATCCAGACGCCTTACTTCCTTGAGTCATCCCTCTTATAGTTTCTTCTTTTCCACTAATAATAGGGTGAACCCTTCCGTTTTTAAAAATTTGTTATGCATTCTTTACTTTTTTCATACTTCTTTTCACCCACATTCCTTGGGCAAGAGATGGTATTATTTTGTCTATCTGAAGACTCATAATGAGGTAACTATTGAAAATTAAGAAGGACTTTCCTCAAAACATAGAGAAATTCTTTGGGTCAAAATAGTAACTGTGACTGCCATCATGTGGAAGCCTGGCAAGAGCTGAAGAGTCTACTTCCTCGATGTCTCACTCACATGGCTGGCAACTTGGTACTGGTTTTTGTGAGAAGGCCTCCCATCCTCACCATAGAGAACTCTCCGTAGGGTTTCTTGAGTGTTCTCACGAGATGATGATTGGCTTTCCCCAGAGGAAGTACTCCAAGAGAGCAAGTGAAAGTAGCAATGTCTTTTATGATCTGGCCTCAGAAGTCAAACACTTTAACTTCTGGTGCAGTCCAATGGTCACATAGACCAAACTGATATACTACAGAAGTGGAATACCCAAAGGCATGACAAGCTCAGGATGAAAATCACTGAGGGCTATCCTTTTTTTTTAGACTTTTATTTTTATTTTTTAATATTTTTATTGATTTCAGAGAGGAAGAGAGAGAGGGAGAGAGAGTTACAAACATCAACGATGAGAGAGAATCATTGATCAGCTGTCTTCTGCTCTCTCCCCGCCGCCGCCCCCCCCCCCCCCCCCGCCCCCTTTGCTCAGGATTGAGCCAGCAAGTCAGGCATGTGCCCTGACCAAGAATCAAACTGCAACTTCTTGGTTCATAGGTCAATGCTCAACCACTGAGCCACACCAGCCGGGCACTGAGGGCTATGTTATAGGTTGGCGACCATAGCAGAATTTCTTTAAAAAGATACAAAATATGTGTACCAAGAAAGGAAGTAATTTATTCTTCTACATTAAAATTATGAACTTGTGTTCATTAAAACACTATCAAAATTTAAAAATTAGAACCAAAATAAGATATTTCAAATATTTGTAACTAACACAGTATTAATACAAAGAACATAAAATGGTCACAAATGAATTAGAAATACAAAAAATTGGGCAAGATATTTAAAAAGCATTTCACAGAAGAGGAATACCTAATCCAGTAAACATGTTTTATAGAGATGTTAAGCTTCACTCTGTTATACCAGAAATTCAGTAAGCTAAACAGAAAATGCTGTAATCAGAGAGCCAAATTTGGAATCTTTATTTCAAAAGCTGGTAGCCGCGGAAGGACTTGGATCTCTCAAATTCTCTCGGCCCTGAATGAACTTAGGGGTTAGCTTATAAAGGCATAAAAACCCCATGTGCTGGGATTGGGGCAGTGTGCTTAGCAGATATCTTGCAGAAAGCTTGTGGCCTTGAGCACAGCTCAGATAACCAGAAGTCACCTGGCATGGGAGGAACCAAGGATGGACCAGACACCCACACCGGCAGAGCGGCTTGCAGGACCCGATAAGTAAGAGGGGGCAGTGACTAGACTATAGGCTAACAAGGATGTGCATTAGGTTATTGGCACAGATTCAGATTGTTAGCCTCTCCCCCAAAATGTCTTATTTTCCCCATTATTCGAGCAAGCGTGCTTACAGAAGCTAGAAATAGCAGAGTTACTTCTATCAGGGAGGCTATCTGGTTTAGTCACTTCCTGGAATTAACAGAACAAAGGACCATCTGTGTTTAGTGAAAAAGTTTAAATGGAAGTTCTTACAAAATGGAGATTACGGGACCAAGATGGAGTGCCTATGGTTCAGATGGAGTGCGAGGGACAGGATGGAGTCAGTCCTTTCAAGGCCCATTGTCCAACTCTTAATTTGAGAACTGCAAGTAGAACCACAATAATGTGGGGCAAAAGTAAGTTTGTAGTTGTTTGTATGAAAAATAATACAATAATTAATAAATAATAATACAAGAATAAACTCTGTTTCTTGTACTCACAACTGTAAACCTACAGCAAACATTTACACAATGCAATACTATGTAGCTGTAAAAAAAGAGAAGCTCTTACCCTTTGCAACAGCATGGGTGATGATTATGCAAAGCAAAATAAGCCAGTCAGAGAAAGACAAATATTACTTGATCTCACATATATGTGGAATCTAATGAACAAAATAAACTGATGAACTAAGTAGGACCAGAGGCATGGAAACATGGAACAGACTGATAGATCTCAGAGGGGATGGGGGCTGGGGACTGGAAGAGATGAACCAAAGAACATATATGCATAGTCCATGGACACAGACAATAATCTGATGAAGACCTGGGGTAGGGCAGGGGCTGGGAGGAGGGGGGAAAATGGAGGGGAATGGGGGACATTTGTAATAGTATCAATAATAAAAATTATTTGCCCATAGGGTTTATTTCTGGACTTTCAGTGTTGTTCCATTGATCTGTGTGTCTGTTTTTCTGCCAATACCATGCTGTTTTGATTATGTTGCTTTGTAGTATAATTTGAAGTCAGGGAGTGTGATACCTCCAGCTTTGTTATTTTTTCCCCTCAGGATTATTTTGGCTATTCATGGTCTTGGTGGTTCCATATAAATATGATATTTTTGTTCTATTTCTTTAAAAAAATACCATTGGGATTTTTAGCTGAGGATTGCTTTAAATCTGTATATTCCTTTGGGCAATATGGACATATTAACTATGATGATTTTTCCAATCTAAAAAATCACTCATAGACGCAGACAACAGTATAGTGGTTACCAGAGGGAAAGGGCTGTGTTTCCTTAAGCCACTCTATACCTTTGAATTGCAGAATTTAACCATTTATATTTAGAGTAATTATTGATAAGTAATGACTTGTTATCAGCATTTTGTTAATTGCTTACTGATTGTTTTGTAGTTCATTTTTTCCTGTCTTCCTCTCTTGCTATCTTTTTGTGAGTCAGTGATGTTTTGTAGGGGTAAGCTTTGATTCTATCATTTGTGTATCTATTATAAGTTTTTGCTTTGTGATTACCATATGGGTTTCATAATAAACTAGATGCCTGGTGCACAAATTCGTGCACCAGTGGGGTCCTTCAGCCTGGACTGTGGGATTGGGCCAAAACCAGCTCTCTGACATCCCCCAAGGGGTCCTGGACTGCGAGAGGGTGCAGGCCAGGCTGAGGGACTCCACTGGTGCACGATCAGGGCCAGGGAGGGACCGCGGGAGGGATCCAGGGCATGTCCAGCCCATCTTGCCCAGTCCCGATCAGCCGGACCCCAACAGCAAGCTAACCTACCACTTGGAACGTCTGCCCCCTGGTGGTCAGTGTGGGTCATAGAGACTGGTCAAATAGTTGAACAAACGGTCAGACACTTAGCATATTAGACTTTTATTATATAAGATTATTTTTCTCCTCCGATTGGATAATATCAAGAGAGCTGTCTTCAAGTTCCCAGATAATTTCTTCTGCCTGATTGAGCCTGATGTTGAAGTTCTCTATTTCAGTTTTCATTTTATTCTTTCTATTCTTCAGCTCTAGACTTTTGGGATCAGTGTTGGTGAAGATTATAGTATTCCTCAGTAACAAAGGCTGCACACTTCCATGGCAGTGAGGCTTGCCGGGGTTTTCCCACAAAATTGTTCCCCAGAGGGTAAAATACCTCTGAGGGGATTCCGTCTGGTGCTGAGCTTTTCTGGACTGGGGGATGAGACGATGCAGTTAAAATGAGTCCTATGCTGGATGGACCTGGAGAGCATTATGCTAAGCGAAAAAAGCCAGTCAGAGAAAGATAAATATCACATGATCTCACTCATTTGTGGAATATAATGAACAACATAAACTGATGAACAAAAATAGATCCAGAGACATAGAAGCATTGAACAGACTGTCTCAGCTCAGAGGGAAGGCAGAGGAGGGGAGGGGTAAGAGATCAACCAAAGGACTTGTATGCATGCAAAAAACATAACCCATGAATACAGACAGTAGGGGGATGAGGGCATGAGCTGGGGGGTGGCAGTGGCTGGGAAGAGGTCAATGGGGGAAAAGGAGACATATTAATACTTTAAACAATAAAGAATTTAAATAAAAAAATGAACAACAAAAATAAAAGAAAATGAGTCTTATGCTTTTTTCTGCAGCGTCTATTGGTTTTTTAGCTTAATGGGGTTTCTGCTGCTTTTATGTTGCAGTCCAGACTTCCTCGGAGCTATTTTTTGTCAGTCTGTAGTTGTTTATTGTTTTTCTTGTTTTGTGGGGAGACTGTGTTGGGACCTCTTAACCCTCGATTTTGCTATCATCATCCAAATTTCTACTCTGAAGTCATGTATATGTGTACTTCAATGGTAGTAACCCTTTAACACACTATGTCCCAATTCTAGACTTACCAGTGTTAAAATACTCAGGGTTCAAAAGATGTATACTGGTTAATTAGCATCTTACATAATTATAATCTCTAGATTAATATTTTTAATTTTAATGTAAAAGTTTTCCAAACTATGAAAGAAAAACATGTGCAAAGGATAATTTATCAATATAATACTAAAATATATTATTCCCACTTCCTATACCATTAAGCAAATATCTAAGAATTACATTTTGAGAAGCATTAAGAATTTCTCATCTCTCTGCTTTGCTATTTCTGTGATATTTAAAATATATCTACTTTCTAATATGATGGTAAATAAGAAGATAATGAGAGTATGGGAGAGAAACCCAAGCTGCCTTATTATGTGAACTGAGAACATGTTGACTTAGACAAGTTGAAATTTTTTTGAGTGTTAAAAAAAATCTCAGACTTTAGTGAAATTTTAAAAATTATTAGCATTATCATTAACACCAGCTCCAGTTTAGTTTTTTAAGGTCAAGTGCTAGAGAAATGGGTTTGAGGACAGATATTTCATTAATCAAGAGAAATGCATAGAATTTGGATTGAGTTTTTACAAATCAGAAGAAAATAAACAAAAGGAGTAAAGAAATGAAGTGAGAAACTAAAAGAGATAATTTCATGTATTACCAAAGATAGTTTTCATTGCAAGATATCTAGGATATTTCTAGGCATTAAAAATTTACTTTGTTTAATTTACTCCGTATATATTTTTGTATTTACTAGTACTCAGAAAACTTTAGACACTTCTAAAAGACCCATGAGATTTTATTTTTTTGGAATAGTAAAATACAGAGAAGTAGACAGCCAGTGAATCAACATTTCTATTGAATAATTACTATATTCTTGGTACTAGGGAAGCAGTGAGGCCCCTAACAATCTCTAATTGTAGCTCTTCATTTTTATTCGATGGACATTAAAAAAAACATATAAAACTATAAATTAAAAAATGAAAGCACATACAAGCAAGCTCTGAGGTAGCAAAATTATTTATCGTGAGGTTAGGCACATAGAAAAGTGAGTATGTTTACCAGGTGTACCGGTTAATAATGCGGATTTTGTAATCAAAGAAAACACAATAATTTCAAGAGAAACATCAAAAGTGCTTTATTCAAAGTAATGTTCATCGCTAGCTACACATTTCCCCCATCTTTCAGGTAATTTGTGGATACCGTCCCAATAGAACTTTTCTTGTTTTGAGGCAAACCATTCAGAGACCCAATTTTCCACTTCTTCATACATTTTGAAGTGCTGCTCAGAAAGTGCACGTGCCATCAATCAGAACAAGTGGTAATCTGAAGGAGCAAGGTCTGGTGAATTCTGCGGGTGGGTTAACACTTCCCAGGCAAGATCTTTTAACTTGTCTTTAACTGGTTTTGAAGTATGTGATGGTGCGTCATCATGAAACAAAATTACTTTGCCGTGTCTTCTGGCCCATTCTGGTGGTTTTATGATCAAAGCGACATTCAAATTGACCTGGACGTTCTTTGTCTTTCACATTGAAATCATCACTTTTAAAGCATTTAAACCAGCGTCCACAAGTTCTTGAGATGGAACATGTTCACCATAAGCTTTCTGAAGTACATGATGACTTTCAGCATCACTTTTCTTCAAAATAAAGTAATGAATTAAAACTTCCTGCAAATGTTCTTTTTTGGCACGAAATTTGACATTTTTAAGCATAAAAATATCTATAATGTTAGCACCTTCAGAAAATTTGACATATGAAGTTTTGAAGCTTGTTGTCAAATACAACAAAATAGGATACATATCAAATCGCATATATATCAACATATGTGTAACTCCATCTATTGAAAAAAATCCACATTATTAACCGGTACACCTGGTAAGAGGATTAGAGAATTGGCATTAAATGGTCAGAATTATGATGACATATTTTAATCTTAAAACACACAAGAAAAAATAAATGTGGGAGAACAGGAGTAAAGAATCTGTGAGAGGGTTATGTTTTGGTGGTTTGTGAAAACATGAAGCTCTCTAGCCTGATAAGGACATAATAAATTGTAAGCGAACTAATCACCCTTCCTCTTTCCCAGTGACTTGTTAAAATTCTTCATAATGGAAAATTGTTTTTTTTTATGACTTGCTTGTGAAATGCCATCCTACTGAAAGATACCACTTTTTCATGAGTAATTAGACTTCCTGTTCTAATGTTCAAATTCCTATTTGGTTTGACCTCCATTCTGAGTTTCAAATAAGTAGGTCCTGCTGTTTCACTTGAAGATTATAAGTAGACATTTCAAACTTTGCATGTTGAAAAGAGGCCCTAGAATTTATGAAAAAAACTGTCTCTTCTAGTACTCCCCATTGCAGTTTCAACATATATCCAGATGCCCAAACTATAAATCTAAGAATCATTCTCAACAATTTTCCTTTCTTTACCCCCTGTTTTCTGCTGTCTCAGTCTACCAATAGTAATGCTATTGGCTAGAAATTCCTGAAGGCACTCATCTGGGCCTGCAGTGAGCCTCCACAGACATCTTCACTTTTATTTTATTTTAAAAAAAATAATATCCTATCTAATAATAGAGAAACATGGTAATTAGCCATACCTCCGCTACCCTTCCAATTGGCTAATCAGGGCGATATGCAAATTAACTGCCAACCAAGATGGCAGCTGGCAGCCAGGCAGCTTGAAGCGAACAGGAGGCTTGCTTGCTTCAGTGACGGAGGAAGCCAACATTCCCCGCCTGCCTTGCCGGCCTCTGAGTTTGCAGTTTAAGAAACATTGTTATAAATATAGAAGCTAAACAAAACCCCAGAAACCTGCTTTCAGCCAGCCAGGCTTCAGCCAGCAGGACCGCAACATTGTTTCAATTATAGAACAAATGCAGATCCTTGCTTTCAGCCAGCCAGGATCTCAGAGCTGGAGTGAGCAGGACTGCAACAGTGTTACAATTATAGAACCCAAACAAACCAGATACCTGCTTTCAGCAGCCGAGGCCTAAGAGCTGGAGCCAAGCCTCAGAGCTAAAGCTGGCCCAGAATAAAAAAAAAAGAAAAAAAGAACAGGTTGGGAGCTTCAGTCACCCACCAGCCTGAAAACGGCCCTCAGCCCCTCACCCAGACTGGCCAGGCACCCGAGTGGGGACCCCCACTCTGAAGGGGGTGTGACCAGCTGCAAACAGCCATCATCCTCTCATCCAGGCTGGCCAGGCACCCCAGTGGGGACCCCCACCCTGAAGGGGGTGTGACCAGCTGCAAACAGCCATCATCCTCTCATCCAGGCTGGCCAGGCACCCCAGTGGGGACCCCCACCCTGATCCAGGACACCCTTCAGAGCAAACCAGCTGGCCCCCACCCATGCATCAGGCCTCTATCCTATATAGTAAAAGGGTAATATGCCTCCCAGCACCGGGATCAGTGTGACAGGGGGCAGCGACCAAACCCCCTGATCACCCTGCGGCTCTGTGTGTGACAGGGGGCGGGGCCACAACCTCCCTATCCGCCCTGCTCTGTTCGTGACAGGGGAAGGCGCCCCAACCCCCTGATCAGCCCTGCTCTGTGCCTGATAGGGGGGAGCTCCCCAACCCCCTGATCGCCCTGCGGCTCTGTGTGTGACAGGGTGCAGCGCCCCAAACCCCCTCTCCTCCACGGGCCCTGCTCTGTGTGTGACGGGGTAGAGCCATAACCTCTCCATCAGCCCTGCCCTGAGTGTAACAGTGGTGGCACCCCAACCCCCTGATTGGCCCTGCTCTGTGGGTGACAGGGGGCGGTCCCCCAACTCCCCTATAGGCCCTACTCTGTGAGTGACATGGGGGAGCTCCTCAACCCCCTGATTAGCCCTGCTCTGTGCATGACAGGGGGGAGCTCCCCAACCCCTTGATGGGCCCTGCTCTGTGCATGACAGGGGGGAGCTCCTCAACCTCCTGATGGGCCCTGCTCTGTGTGTGACAGGGGGCAGCGCCCCAACCCCCTGATCGGCCCTGCTCTGTGTGTGACAGGGGGTGGCACTGCAACCTCCCCATCGACCCTGCCTTGAGTGTGACAGGGGGCGGTGCCCCAACCCCCCAATCGGCCCTACCCTGAGCATGACTAGGGGTGGCATCACAACCTCCCGATCCGCCCTGCTCTGTGCATGACAGGGGGCAGCGCCCCAACTCCCCAATCAGCCCTGCTCTGAGCCCGACCAGGGGCTGCACCTAGAGATTGGGCCTGCCCTCTGCCACCCAGGAGCAGGCCTAAGCCAGCAGGTCATTATCTCCCGAGGGGTCTCAGACTGCGAGAGGGCACAGGCTGGGCTGAGGGACCCCCTCTCTTCCCCGAGTGCACAAATTTTTGTGCACCGGGCCTCTAGTATATATATATATTTCAGAGAGGAAGGGAGAGGGAAAGAGAGATAGAAACATCAATGATAAGACAGAATTATTGATTGGCTACCTTTTGCATGCCCCCTACTGGTGATCGAACCAGCAACCCAGGCTTGTGCCCTGACCAGAAATTGAACCATGACCTTCTGGTTCACAGATTGTCACTCAACCACTGAGAAAACCAGTGTTGTGGCTGTACCTGATCCTGTGGTTCTTATTATGATTCCAAGACACCTTTAGCAATAACCATCAGAAATCTTTGAGGTGGATGCCTTAGCTCAACCACTTAAGGCACTTGCATTACAATAATAAAAGTCCAACTCTCAGGTGCTTACACACTACATCCTTTCATCTAATCTATTATCAAATCCTACTTGTTAAAGTTTAAAGGTGCTGATTAGTGACACTGCTCTCATTTCTGAATTCTGGAGAATTTATGAAATATATAAAGGAACCAGGAAGGAATCCAAATACTAGCTTTATTACTGGAAAATCTATACTAAAAAAGTATGGATTGGATTTTTAGTCAAAAAAGTTTTTTAAATTACTCTCCCAACTCCAAGTCTAAAATGGAAACCCCTTTTAGGGAGAAGTGTGTAGGCTACATGCAGAATAAAAAAGACCTCCTTCTCACATTCCTGTAGATAGCCAAGAGAGAAAAGCAACACTTGAATACTGTCCTTTGATGAATTAGTTCTCCCCAGTAGAAGCAATTAAAGCATCAGATCCTTTCTCAAGAGTCTAAGATACTGACCTAAGATGGCATTGGATTAGGTGGAAGCTACACTCACATCCTCCCAGAACCAAATTGGAATTACAACTAAATTATAGAAAAATCATCCCAAATAACTAACTGAAGACTAGCTGGAGAGCCTGGCCAGCATGGCTCAGTGGTTGACCTTTGACCTATGAACCAAGAGGTCACCAGTTCAATTCCGGTCAGAGCACATGCCCAGATTGTGGGCTCAATCCTCAGTTGCGGGCATGCAGGAGGCAGCCAATCAATGATTCTCTCTCATCTCCGTCTATCTCCCCCTCTTCCTTTCTCTCTGAAATCAATAAAATCATATTTAAAAATAATTTGTATGCTATTAAAAAAAAAGGCTAGCTGGAGAGAAGCCACATGAAGACTGATAGAATATATGGAGGCAGGAGAGAGCTGGTGGGGCTCCCACAGGCTACACCTGAAGTTCTGGAGGGATATCTCAGCTGTGGGGGAGGGGGCATTCCCCCTGAGAAGTGTGGGGTCTTAGATCACCAGAACCAGGGAAATGCACCCACGTAACAGCCATCTGTGAAAGGCAGTGGAAGTTTCCTCTGCATGGGAGAGACAGCTTAGAGGAGCAGGCACCCTCTTAAAGGACCAATGCACCAAAATTTTGTTCAAAGCCACTCATCCTAGGCTCTGGTAGAGGGAGGGCAGAGTGGACTAGAGCCATGTGAGGAGAGTCTGGGGTTGTTATCTTTGGGGAGAGAGCTGAAGAGTCAGCCATCAGGATCCCTGTGCTGAGTCATTGCTGTATATGGCAGAAGCCATCTTTCTCTGGCAGAGCATTCCCTTCCATGCCCCAGCAGCCCGAGGGGAAGCAATATCCCCACCCACTGGAATGCCTCTTGCCCCACTCTGTGGGAGCTTATGCCCTGCTGAGGTGTACAACTGGAGGCTCTTTCAGTGACTATGCCTAATAGGCAGCCTCGAGGTGGAAGTAGGTCTCTGGGTGCTTTGTGTGGCTTGGCTGCTTCATCCTGAGAGGCTAATTAAAGCGCAATCTATAGATTCCTTATGAGGTTCCAGCAAAGCAGGTTTAAGAGAGCCTATTGGATTAATTACTATTCTTGTTGTGTTCATGCTGTGTTTCAATAGAATCTATTATGCACAGTTGTGGATATTAGACTCTGGTTCCATTAATTGTCTTCAAAGTTTTATTTTTCACCTATGAACTGAACTGGATTCTGAATTTTTCTAGTTTTCTTAGATATTTAGCTACAGCCCTCTAAACCAATTTTTCTCCCATTTTTGACTTAGAATTATTGAGATTTATAACATGATTTTACTCCACTGGGGTACAAAGCCTACTTGTGCTCCAGGGATATTGCTTCTTAACAACTCTAGAGACCATCGCAACCTCCTTCCATGCCCAGGCCTCATTGATCCTCTTACAAAAAGCAAAGATCACTTGGCTCTGAATGAAAACTTTGCTTCTCTTCAGCAGGACACCCCTTCTCTTAGAGAAATCAGAGCCAAGCATCCTTGAAGTGGGAATGTATTGGGCAGTTAGACAGGCAAGAGCAGAGTAGAAAAAAATAGGCTATATATGGAAGGTCACCAGGGCAGACAGCCCTGAGTGCCTAGCAGCAAACAATTGTGTAGTGGTAACTCACCCCTAGGGTGACTTTTCCTTCCCTAGCTTATCACTAGTCATATGGTTCAGACCCTTCCCTGAACTTTCCTCCCATGGCATGTTGGTAGTCATGTGGTAGACCCCCTTAGAGGAGGAATAAGGAGGCTGGAGAATAGCTTTAAACTATTCCCATACAAGCCCTTGCATGACTACTCCTTTAAGTGTTCAGAACAATAAGGTTCCGACTTGGCATCAAATGTTCTTGGAAGTAGAACCTTGGGTCTGTTGATCACAGAGTTTTGGTCAAACTAGAAATAGCATCTAAGCCTCAGTTGTGTTTCAGCTTCAGGTCCAAAAGAACAGCAAGGCCAGGTGGGACAACGCCATGGCTGACATCAGGACCAGCTGTGATGACTAGTGACCCCTCCCTTGGTGCCAACCAATCAGTAGAGACCACAACCCTGAAAGACACACCTAGAAAGCTGATGAATATTTCATTAATGTCTTCCCTGGGATCTACCCTAAGACCTCTGCTTTTAGAGAGCAAATAAAATACCTTGGGATGGAAGACCCATTTCCCTCTCTCTCCCACGCCTGTACTTTTCCCCAGCCCCTTCTCAGATGTGCTCTTTTTCTCTGGAGCATGCCCATGCCTTTTCCCCCTTTATCCTTCCCCCAGGCACATTACCTTTGCCTTTCTTTCTCCTTAGCTCCAAAGGCCACTTTTTGCTTCTGTAACTTATTTCCTGAGCCCATGCAGCCCACCTGGCTCACTTTTTTCCACAGCTCACTTCTTGTACCTCTGTTACTTTCTAAATAAACTTTTGCTTGTATTTGAGTCTTGTCTCTCAATTCTTTCTTAGCCAGAGCTCAAGTACTGAGGTTGCTGGTAACATTCTGCTGTTGTTCAGCTGTTTACAAGTTCATATTTATTGATGAGTAGTATTCCTCTGTATGAATGTAATACAGTTTATCTGTTGATGGACATTTGGTTGCTTCCAGAGTTCACCTACTATGCATAAATCTGCTATAAATGTTTATATGCAATGTTTTTTTGAGCATATGTTTTCATTTATCATGAGTAAATTCTTAGAAGTGAAATTGCTGAGTCAAATGGAAAAATCTATGTACATCCTTATAAAACCTGCCAATTTCTGTTGAGAAGTCTATCATCTTTCTTTATTATATTCCTCTGTATATAATGTATTTTCTTTCTTTGGCTGTTTTTAAGATTTTCTCACTATTTTTTAAAGCAACTTGATTACTAGTATGATACACCTCGATTGTGTGTGTGTATGTTGATACTCATCCTGTTTTGAGTGTATTAAACTTATTTAATATGTGTGTTTATGGTTTTCATCTAATTTGGAAAAAATGTAGTCTTTTTTCCTCCCAAATATTTTCATGGCCCTTTAGGGCACTCCATCTTCTATATATAAACCCAGTCAGTAGCCTGGAAGTATGGATGCTGTCTATAGTACTTGAAAAAAGTTCTCGGTTGAATGTCTTTGACTGTAGTCTGGCTTCTAGTTTCTCATTTACTCTGGCCTATCTGCTCTCAGAAAAGCATATTACCTCAGATTTGTGTTATTTACTTGCTCCACCAAAGAGGAAGCTGTGGGTCCCCGTTGAGTCATTGGTGTGTTGCTGTGGTGTCATCTTGTGTGCTTGCTGCTTTCATCATCACTGGAGTTGGTGTACAACTTTCCTTTCTCTGCCTCTTGCATAAATTCCTTTTTTAGTGTAGTGTAGTCATGATTTCTATACTAGATGTGTTTTTGTTTACTGTTAATCTATGTTTTTAAATTTATCTGCAAGCTAGTGCTTGTTTTATCAGTGGCATTTTACCTGATAAAATGTCCTTTTCTCAGAGGACTGTAACGTAGTGGTTAACAACAGTATGGGTTTGAGTGCCATGTTACCTAGATCTGAATTCCAGGTCTAGCATTCTCTGTGGGAGCTCAGGAAAGTTTTTAACTTTTCAAAAGACTTGTATATGTTATTTGCAATTTGTGAAGATTAAGCAATTTGTGTTCAGTGCTTAGAACAGTGCCTGGCATACCAATACATATTGCTTTAGAGGTATATTTTTCATAATGCTCCAAGGTGTATGGTTAGGTTACTTGTATTAATTTTTTTTTTTTACTAAGAAGTGTCAGGGTAGAGTGGGGGCATACTACAGATCCAACAAGGGATCTGGATAATGAATCAGATACAACCTGTCAGATTACCTTGTTAGGAATTAGTCTACAAAGCGTACTGGTCAGTCACTTTTTTCTTCAGCCTCTTCCAGTTGTAATGACCAGTGCAACCTCTTACAAACTCAGCTTTGCTTAGTTTCTGAGTTGGCCTGATTATATTACTTTGGTTATTAATTTATTGGCTGCTTTTGCAACTCTATAAATAATATATTTGTTTACTTATTTTTGTTACTTTTAAAGCACATACATATGTGTACTTATTGATTCATAAAGTACACATGTGTACTAATGTATATAATACTAACATTATACATCTTATGTAAAACATATTACCAATAAAAGATACAATATAAGGATACATGAAAATATTTTCTTCCTATGCCCCTGATGGGTTGTCTTGTACATCCCATGTTGGACACCTTCAAAAACCTGATCTTCACAAAAGTGACTGTGGTGTCAAAAGGAATGAAAAGCTCTTGGCCCATGCTTTAGGTAAGTGATACCTTGCTGAGCTGTCCCCCACTTGTGTTTAAGTTAGAAGTGTGGATTGTGTGTTATCTAATAATACTTCACTCGAAGTCTCCTGCTTGGGTAACCAGAAGAATCATGTGGAAATGGAGCTCCGTTTTTAAGGGAATAACTCGTATTTTATTTACTGTGTCCTCCTCCAGGGGACACTAGGATGCACTTAGACACTGAGGACACACTGCGTCTGGAGTGACACCTGTTGAATTCAAGCATGAATGAATAAATGATTGAACAATTGAATGAATATGTGAAAAACCTTTTTAAGCCACAGGAAAAACACAATTAAGGTGTGATTCTCACTTGTCTGTAAAACATCTCCCTTGCTAGAGGTTGTTCATTTATTTTTTTGTTACATCTCTATTAAAATGAGAATGACTTCTACCTTTGTCAGCCACACTTTCATGTTTACCTGGTTAAAGTGTTAGCACTTAATTATATATGACATCCGTGATTTAGTGCCCATGTGTTCTAGAGAGGCTCAATTTAGTCAGTGAACTTTTACACGATTCTGACCTTTTTGGGCCAAGAATGGTCTAAGATTCTGTCTTCTTTTCTATGTGTCCCATGCATTAATTCAGGTGTGTGTTTGTTGTTGTTTTTTTCCCTCAAGGAGATTGTTCCTATTTTTAAGGTCCTTTCTTGATGTTTGCTCTTTTAAAATATTTTGAGTGTGTGACTACTGGTTTGTCATTTTTATGTATTAACTTTTTATAAAATTATCTTAGAACAAAGAATGAAACAAAAATCTTGTAAAGTACCGAGTCTCTGTCACATTTGAAAGAAAACCTCTTTCATCTAATTAGGAAGACATGGGAGACAACTTCTACTCATCATCTAGGACATGCTAGGATAGGTGACTTTTACCTATTTAGCCACTGCCTTTTCCCAAGTGTGGAAGAGTCCCTGGAAAATAGTAAGTATATTGTGGAATTAGTGAAAGACAATGTTCCTTGCTGTATTCCTACAGTCTACAAAGTGTATAGCATCATAGTAGATGGTCACTAAATTTTTATAACTGAATGATTAGTTTTATTTCCATCTTCTTCCTAGTTCTGATTTTTCATCAGGTAGTTCCCTGTTATGTTTATTTTCTATATATCCTTTTTTAGGTTCTATCATCTGTATGAATCCAAAAACTCTGAGGGCAAAGGAACAGTTTCTTTGCTAAATTTGGACCATAAGATTTGAGGCTGAACTGTTTCTTTCACTTCAGAGCAAAAATTCACTTGTAAGACACTGTGGGACAGTCTTCGACAAAGGCCATCAAAGTGAAAATGACAAAAACCAGTAACTTGTGGTGTAGAAGAGATTGCACAGCCTAATAGAATGGGATGCTCTAAATTATCTACAGATTTTTCAAAAATTTATAAATTTTCAATAACAGATATCCAAGATTCTTCACTCTAGCAAACCTCTGAAGCTCACATTCCATATACTTACCTCCATTTCTGGGCTTGGTTACTGCAAGTTAGTCTGATTATCTGAAAGGGTTGTCTGGTCAAAATCTTAATGGATTTAGTAACTTGATTTGATTTATATGTCACTTTTAAAATGCATGTTTGAATTTCTAAAAATTTTGTTTTTACTTCAAAGAACTATTTTTTTTATCATGTAGTCATTTACAGCTAAGAAGTTTCCTTTTAGAACTCCTTTAGCTGTATCCCACATATATTTGTATGTTGTATTCCCATTTTTATTTGTCTTGAGATTTTTTTGGATTTCTCTTTTGATTTCATCTTTGACCCATTGATTTTTCAGTACCACACTGTTTAAACTCCACGTTTATGCATTTTCAGTTTTTCTTATTATTGATTTGTAGTTTCATACCATTGTCATTGGAAAAGATGCTTGATATGATTACAATCTTATTACATTTATTATGACTTGTTTTGTGGCCTAACCTAACCTATCCTAGAGAATGTTCCATGTGCTCAACCACTGAGCCACGCTGGCCGGGCTATTTTAGTCTGTACTTTTTTTTTGCAACCAGGTGTTATATAACAATAGGCATTTATTTCTCACAGTTCTGGAAGTTGGGAAGTCTGAGATCAGGGTGCTAGCACAGTGATGGGAAGACAAAAACATTCAGTGCATGAGAGTACAGTAGATGAAGTCAGGGACCCTGATGGTGACTTTATCACAGGATGTCACACTTTCATTTCCTTTGCAGTAACAATACTATTTTCTCTCATCTATGAAAATTTTGGAATTTAATCAATAGCTCCACCACCTCTTTCTCAACACCAAAACAAAGGCTTTTGTGTCTCTACATACAATGTAAATACACTGTGTGCATTAAAAGCTTTTGATCATTGGTCACATTGTCTTTTACCATTTGGCCACAACGTACTAACTACAGAGGACTTTCCTGAGCAGAGCTTACCTCAAGCATGTAACTGCCTTGAAAATATAAAATCCAGAAAAAGAGAAAAATGAGAGCATGTTCATTAATATTTTTTCACTTGTAAACTTGTATTTTAGATTCTTCTTTGGAGTAAAACAGGCTCTTCGACTGTTTACAAGGCAATTTTCGAGTTATAATAGCTCCATGTTTTTCTACTGTATCCCCGCATTCAAGGTTGGCTGCCACAATCAGACAGACAGAAAGTGCAAGCACCCTTTTTTTTACATCTATACTGGAACCTTAGCAGCAGCAGCAACTGTTCCAAGTCTGTCAGATGCATTCAATTTTTATCAGGTATAATGATTATTCTGTTATGGCACTGCTAATTTTTATGTTTAGATAAGTAAAAATAAATTGAATAATCCACACGATACATAATTACTGATCTCAAGATACTTATGGAAATTTCTACTAACTGTTTTTGGATGTTGCTTTCTCAACTTCCTTTTTTCTTTGCTCCATCTCTCAGAGTGAATCAAAGGAAACTCATCTTTAGAAAGACTTCTTCTTTTGAGTTGTGTCTTTTATATTGAGAGCTTTATAGTCTCACCGGAATAGTAAGACTGATGTTTAATCTCAAGTGTTTCTGAATATATTATTTTATCCACAGAAATATACCCTGGAAAAAATATAAGAGGCATCTGTTTTTCCCAAACACTGGACAGCAAGAGAGTTAACACACAATGGGGCAAGTAGGATCTCAAAATAAACGTGAGTACTTCTCTCTTTTCAATTTTAAAGAGGCAGATAAAATTATGACTAAGATTTAAAAATAAAATTGATAGTTGTAGTTGTGAAGATTGAAAATGATGAGATGGGGAGGAGAAGGTGAAAGAAAATGAGAATGACTTTGATGAAGAAAAAGGCTATAGAGTCTAATACACTGGGAAACAGAAACTTCTTGGTAAAACATAAATTAGGCCAAGAGGGGAGTTAAAGTATATAAAGTATAAAAGAAAAACGAGATGGAAGGGAAGAGAGTAATTTGGGAAGGTTCTTTTAAAGGAAAGTGAAAAAAGATATAGAAAACATACTGACTAAGGCTCTTCCTGAGGCTTTAACTTCATCCCATTTTATGTTTTATTAAAGCGACAAAAATGGATTTGTTTTATAAGAACATTAAATAATATTTTGAGAAATATATAGAGCATATGCAGAAATATCTTATTTTAAAATTAATGTTTCACTTTCTCTCATCACCACACCATGGCAAACTTCAATGGACCATAATGAATGGTGGTCCTGAAAAAAAACCTTTTTTTATGCAACAATAGGTCTTGGAGATTTCTTATGACAGTACATACTGATATACATGACTAACTATTTTAATTGCCATATAGAATTCTATCATATGGATTCATCATAGTTTAAAATATCTACTACTGACAATACATATAAAAGTATTAGGTTTCAGTGTTTTCTCTATCCAAAGTATTCCAATGAATATCCTTTAATAGAAATAAATTTAGTTATTTCTATAGGACAAATATCTAAAAATGAAACTTGTAAAGTATATGATTATCTAACCACTATGTTGTATACCTGAAGCTACTACAAAATAATACTGAATATAAACTATAATTTAAAAATGAAATTAAAAATAAAAATGAAATTTTTGTGGCAAATATAATGCATTTAAAATTTGATAAATGTTGCTAACGATCTGTCTAAATGGCTTTCTAATTTATAGTTCACCAGTAGCATTTATTTTCTTATCTAAGATGTTATATTTTTAATTTACATTAAAAACTCTGATATGTGAAAAAATCATAGCATGATATTTTAGTTTACATTTCTCTGATTGAGCATATTTTTATTTGTTTAATGCCATTTATAATTTTAACAAATTTAATTTTCATCGAATTTTTGTTGTTTTCTAATTAATTTTAAAAATTCTTTATACAGTCTGGATATTAATATTGTGACATAATTTTTTCCAGGTATTCCTTTTGTTTTAATATTGTTATATAGAAGTTTTAATGTTTTTAAAGATATCATAGCTTTATTTTTTAATTTTACTTTTTTATTTATAATCCTCATCCAAGACCATGCTTAGAGAGAGAAAGGGAGTCAGACAGAGAGAGAGAGAGAGAAAAACATTGATGTGAGAGAGAAACATCGCCTGGTTGCCTTCTGTACATACCCTAACCAGGGAATCAAACCTGAAACCTTTCAGTGTACAGGACAATGTTCCTACCAACTGAGCCACTCAAGCCAGGCAGAAGTTTTAATTTTTATGTACCCAAATTATCAATGTTTTACAATTTTTGAATTTTGTGTCTTCCTTATAATAAGCTTTTCCTATTAAAAAAAAAGCTTACATTTTATTTATTTACTTATTTATAAACTCTGAAATTGACTTATTCAGGGAAAATCTTTAAGCTCTTCTCCACATCTAAAATATTTTTGGATGATCTCATATTTAGCTTGTTCCTTGATAGAATTAGTTTCCTTAGCTCTTGGGGCTAAAAAGGGAGTAACCTATTTATCTTTCTTTTTGTCCTGGTAGAAGGAGGCCAGCATTTCACTTGGGTCATTGCTATTGTGTTCATCTCACTTCTTGGTGCCTGCTTTATTGCAAATTGTTTGGGTAAGTTGTTAGCAAAAGTAGAGTTCTCCTTGAATTATTTCCCTAAACAAATTTTATGAAGTTGTGCCAAACATTTTGTTATCTTTACTTTCCTCAACATATCATCCTATAATGTCTTCAGGGTCTGGGCTAAGGGACCACCCCGCCCCCCAGTGCATGAATTCATGCACCAGGCTTCTAGTATGATAATAAAAATATTAATTTCAACGACATCTTTCAACCAATTCACTTGGAGCTACAACAGAGGAACTGCAAAGGGAAAAAAAGAGAATGTGAGGGCCCTAACTGTTTGGATAAGAGAAAGGTTAGAGCAGTCAGCTCCCATTTCCCAAATTAAGTGATTATATAGGGAAAGGAAACAAACTTTTTTTCTCCTTGGCAGTGACTCACACCAACTTTCTACGCTGTAAGAGCAGCACTGGAATGTCCAAGTTAGGAGGGCACCGCATGAAGCTGACATGCATCGAGGAAAAATCAGACCTGAAAGGTACGTGGCAGAGACACAAGAGAATTTCTTTCTCATTTCCACTTCCATTAACATTCACAATCGGATTTAGAGTAGGTCTGTAGTCAACCAGGAGAGATTAAAATAGCATAATTGAGACTATGGCACAAGAGTGCACATCAGTAATTGAGATAGAACTATTTCTCATGACTGTCATCAAATAGCTGGAGAATGTATAATTTAATTCCATATCTTTTGATTCAGACATACCATAAGGACTGTTTCCTCCGACTCTCGTCTTTATCACTTTTATTATTCTGGAATTTATAAAGTCTCATTTTGAAGAATGGGGAAATGCTTGAGAGTTTTAGTAGGTTCTTCACACCCGTTAGATAAAATGTCCTGTAAAACACTTTGTTATGAAAACACTTTAAAAGTGAATGCAAATAGATGCAGGGATATTGAAAAATAATCATCCCTTCTAAGAGAATATGTTGTAATTTTCTTATTGTCAATACGTGATTTCAATACCCTTGTTTAGAAGATATTTTGAAATGTAATTAGGAATATTTTTTTAAAGGGAAACAGAATGATTTTGGTAATCTTGGTATTATTCCCATAAATGGTAACTGGACACTAGATAGTAGAATAGTTATGCAATCTGGTATAGATGAATGCTCCTTTGTAACTAATTTTTATTTCAATATTCTCATGAGGGGACACCTGGAATTGCTGTCCTATTGGCTGGAGAGCCTTCCAGTCCAGCTGCTATTTTCCTTTTCATGACAACAAGACATGGATGGAGAGTGGAAGGAACTGTACAGGGCTAGGGGCCCACCTGGTCACCATCAGCACAGAAGCTGAGCAGGTATGTTGGGAGGCTCCCGTCAGTTTCTCTGCTGCTTTGAATCTCTTAGTGGAGAGAGGACTTTGTCTGCTGAATGGTTAATTGATGCTTCTGTGCCTTTGCTTCACCTGTTCCATGTGCCTGGAAAGCCTTTTCTTCCTCTCTTACTTTCTGTGTGTGTGTGTGTGTGTGTGTGTGTGTGTTGTTTGTTTGTTTTTTTCTTTTTAGAGAAAGAGGAAGAGAGAGAGAGAGAGAGAGAGAGAGAGAGAGAGAATAGATCGACTGCCTCCTGTACAGCTCCCACTAGGTATGGAGCCTGTCTGCAACCTGGGCATGTTCCCTGACTGCGAATTGAACCAGTGACTTTTTGGTGCATGGGTCGATGCTCAACCACTGAACCACACTGACTGGGTCCTCTATTACTTTCTTAATATGACCAACTTCTTTGGATCTTTCCAGATGTCATTCATGTAGCATTTCCTAGAGAAAACTACCCTGACCATCTTCCCTACTCCACCCTCCCTATTCTAAGTTGAAGGTGTTTTATGGTACTTTGTACATTGTGTGATCATGGCACTTACTTTAGTGTCCTGCAATTGTCTGTTTAATACTCCATCTCTTCCAATGATTTCTACTTTGTAGAAGGCTGAGGCCATGCCTTACCCATCTTTGTATCGCTAATGTCCTGCACAGTGCTAGGCACTCTGGCTATGTCTTAATAACTGTTTGGTGATTAAGTGGATAAATGAATGGTTAATTGATACTGAAAGAGTTACAGGATAAAGCATAGAAAAATAATTCAGATGTATGGTTGTAATCCTATATAATAAAGAAGCAATATGCAAATTGACCATCACACTCTTGCACAAGATGGCCAATCCCATGTGGTCAAAGATGGCTGCCCCCATGTGGCCAGCAGGGGAGGGCAGTTGGGGGTGACCAGGCCTGCAGGGGAGGGAAGTTAGGGGTGACCAGGCTGGCAGAGAAGGGCAGTTGTGGGGGACCAGGCCTGCAGGGGAAGGCAGTTGGAGGTGACCAGGCTGGCAGGGGAGGGCAGTTGGGGCAACCAGGCTGGCAGGGCAGGCCAGTTGGGTGCAATAGGGCTGGCAGGGGAGGGCAGTTGGGGCAATCGGGTCGGCAGGGAGCAGTTAGGCATTGATCAGGCTGGCAGGCAGAAGCAGTTAGGGGCAATCAGGCAGGCAGGCAGGCAAGAGGTTGGGTGCCAGCAGTCCCAGATTGTGAGAGGGATGTCAGACTGCTGGTTTAGGCCTGATCCCTGTTTAGGCCACAGGAATCGGGCCTATATGGGCAGTTGGACATCCCCTGAGGGGGTTCCAGATTGGAGAGGGTGCGGGCTGGACTGAGGGACACCTCCCCTCCCCCCGCCCAGTGCATAAATTTTGTGCACCAGTCCTCTAGTTTTAAATAAGAAAATCTTAATGTAAAAATTGAAATTTATTTTCTTATGTAATATATTTCCATTATATGTACCATAACTCACATTCTACCCTTTTGCTGATCAGAAGGATTTCCTGGAGAATTCTGTTTTCATGGCTTCTCAATCTATAGGCAGACTCTTTGTGTTTTTTTTTTTTGTTTTTTTTTTGTTTTTATTCTTATTTAAAAAAATATTATAATAATTATTACAAAGGGTATTACATATGTGTCCTTCTGCCCCCCCCCCCCCCGCCCTTGACAATCCCCTGCCCTCCCTTACTCTCCAGTGTCTTATGTCCATTAGTTATGCTTATATGCATGCATACAAGTCCTTCGGTTGATCTCTTACTCCCCTCCCTTCTGCCCCCAACCCTCTCTGGCCTTCCCTCTGCAGTTTGACACTCAGTTTGAGGCAGCTCTGCCTCTATATCTATTATTGTTCAAAAGTTTGTAATGGTCTTTATTATCCGTGAATGAGTGAGATCATGTGGTATTTTTCCTCCATTGACTGGCTTATTTCACTTAGCATAATGCTCTCCAGTTCCATCCATGCTGTTGCAAATGGTAAGAGTTCCTTCTTTTTTACAGCAACATAGTATTCCATCGTGTAGATGTACCACAGTTTTCTAATCCATTCATCTACTGATGGGCACTTAGGCTGTTTCCAGATCTTAGCTATGGTGAATTGTGCTGCTATGAACATCTGGGTGCACATATCCTTTCTGATTGGTGTTTGTGGTTTCTTGGGATATATTCCTAGAAGTGGGATCACAGGGTCAAATGGGAGTTCCATTTCCAGCTTTTTGAGGAAACTCCATACTGTCTTCCATAGTGGCTGCACCAGTCTGCATTCCCACCAGCAGTGCATGAGGGTTCCTTTTTCTCCACATCCTCTCCAGCACTTGTCGTTTGTTGATTTGTTGATGATAGCCAGTCTGACAGGTGTGAGGTGGTACCTCATTGTTGTTTTGATTTGCATCTCTCGGATGAGTAGTGACTTTGAGCATGTTTTCATATGTCTCTTGGCTTTCTGAATGTCCTCTTTTGAAAGGTGTCTATTTAGATCCTTTGCCCATTTTTTGATTGGATTGTTTATCTTCTTTTTGTTAAGTTGTATGAGTTCCCTATAAATTTTGGAGATTAGGCCCTTATCAGATATGACATTGGCAAATATGTTTTCCCACGCAGTGGGCTTTCTTGTTGTTTTGTTGATGGTTTCTTTTGCTGTGCAGAAGCTTTTTATTTTGATGTAGCCCCATTTGTTCATTTTCTCTTTAGTTTCAAGTGCCCTAGGAGCTGTATCAGTGAAGAAATTGCTTTGGCATATGTCTGAGATTTTGTTGCCTTTGTATTCTTCTAGAATTTTTATGGTTTCCTGTCGTACATTTAAGACCTTTATCCATTTTGAGTTTATTCTTGTGTATGGTGTAAGTTGGTGGTCTAGTTTCATTTTCTTGCATATATCTGTCCAATTTTCCCAACACCATTTATTGAAGAGACTATCTTGGCTCCATTGTATGTTCTTGCCTCCTTTGTCAAATATTAATTGAGCATATTGGGTTGGGCTAATTTCTGGACTCTCTATTCTATTCCACTGATCTATATGTCTGTTCTTGTGCCAGTACCAGGCAGTTTTGAGAACAGTGGCTTTGTAATAGAGCTTGATATCTGGCATTGAGATCCCACCTACTTTGTTCTTTCTCAGGATCACCGCAGCTATTCGGGGTCTTTTTTTATTCCAGATGAATTTTTGGAGAGTTCGTTCTAGATCTTTGAAGTAGGCCATTGGTATTTTAATGGGAAGTGCGTTGAATTTATAGATTGCTTTGGGTAGTATGGACATTTTGATGATGTTGATTCTACCAATCCAAGAACATGGTATATTCTTCCATCTCTTTATGTCTTCCTCTATCTCTTTTTTCAACGTCCTGTAGTTTTCTGAGTAGAGATCTTTTACCTCTTTAGTTAAGTTTATTCCTAGGTATCTTAATTTTTTTGGTGCGATGGTAAATGGGATTGTTTTTATAATCTCTCTTTCTGAAAGTTCACTATTGGTGTATAGAAATGCCTCAGATTTCTTGGGGTTAATTTTGTATCCTGCTACATTGCCAAATTCACGTATTAGGTCTAGTAGCTTTTTGATGGAGTCTCTAGGGTTTTGTATGTATAATATCATGTCGTCTGCAAATAAGGACAGTTTTACTTCCTCTTTTCCAATTTGGATGTCTTTTATTTCTTCTTCTTGTCTAATTGCAATGGCTAATATTTCCAGGACTGTGTTGAACAGGAGTGGTGAGAGTGGGCATCCCTGTCTTGTTCCTGTTCTTAGGGGAAATGGTGTTAGTTTTTGTCCATTGAGTATGATGTTGGCTGTGGGCCTGTCATATATGGCTTTTATTATGTTGAGGTATGATCCTTCTATTCCCACCTTGCTGAGAGTTTTTATCAAAAATGGGTGTTGGATTTTGTCGAATGCTTTTTCTGCCTCAATTGATATGACCATGTGGCTTTTTTCTTTCAATTTGTTTATGTGACGTATTACGTTTATTGATTTACGGATGTTGTACCATCCTTGCATTCCTGGGATAAATCCTACTTGGTCATGGTGTATGATCCTTCTGATGTACTGTTGGATCCGATTTGCTAAGATTTTGTTGAGGATTTTGGCATCTATGTTCATGAGGGATATTGGCCTGTAATTCTCTTTCATTGTGTTGTCTTTACCTGGTTTTGGTATTAGGGTGATGCTGACTTCATAGAATGAGCTTGGAAGTGTTCCTTCCTCTTGAATTTTTTGTAGTAGTCTGAGGAGGATAGGTTTTAGTTCTTCCTTGAAAGTTTGGTAAAACTCCCCTGAGAAGCCATCTGGTCCTGGGCTTTTGTTTGCTGGGAGCTTTTTGATGACTGCTTCAATTTCTTCCATAGTTATTGGCCTATTGAGATTTTTAGATTCTTCCTGATTGAGTTTTGGGATGTTGTATTTTTCTAGGAATTTGTCCATTTCCTCCAGGTTGTCTAGTTTGTTGGAGTAGAGTTGTCCGTAGTATTGTTTAACAATCATTTGTATTTCTGTGGGGTCTTTTGTTATTTCGCCTCTATCGTTTCTGATTTGGTTTATTTGGGACCTCTCTCTTTGCTTCTTGGTGAGCCTGGCTAGAGGTTTGTCAATCTTGTTTATCCTTTCAAAGAACCAGCTCTTGGTTTCATTGATTTTCTGCATTGTTTTTTTGGTCTCTATGTCATTGATTTCTGCTCTAATCTTTATTATCTCCTTCCTTCTGCTCACTCTGGGGTTTTCTTGTTGCTCTCTTTCTAATTCTTTGAGTTGAAGAGTTAGATGATTTACTACCATTTTTTCTTGTTTTTTAAGATAGGCCTGCAGAGCTATAAACTTCCCTCTCAGTACTGCTTTCATTGTGTCCCATAGGTTTTGGATTGTTGTGTTTTCATTGTCATTAGTGTCCAGGATGTTTTTAATTTCTTCTTTGATGTCATTGGTAACCCAATCAATATTTAATAACATGCTATTCAGCTTCCAAGTGTTTGAGTATTTTGGGTTGTTTTTATTGTAGTTTATCTCTAACATTATGCATAGGCAGACTCTTTGAATAAAATGGGATTTAATAAAATATACAAACAATTAAAGAGAGAAAATTTAAAAATAAAAGTTTCTGATAATCTGATCCTATTAAACATTTGCTAAGTAGTTGGCAAGTAGATCTCAGTTAATCTTCAAAATAACTCAGTGAAGTAGTGGAATTGTCTCTTTTGAAGATAAGAAAACTAGGGTTTGGTGAGAATCAAGCACTTTCTAACATTACATAGTAAACAGCAGAGGCAGGATATGAAAACAGATCCACCTGGTGCCAGCCCTTTTTGCTTAACTAGTAATCTATTCAACCTCTTTCCTCTTTGCCTATCATCTATCACATGATAAGTGCAAAAAAATTTATAAGAATTTACAATTTTCTTTAATACAGAACTTTATTACTCAATTTTTGGATAGACGATTTTCATATTTCCTGGGACTTTCACATGAGAATCCTGAAGGCCTTTGGCAATGGGTGAACAGGACGCCATTTAACCCACATATGGAGTGAGTATATTGACTGGGATGAAAGAGCTTTACAGGCAAAGATGGGAAGAAGGTAGCAAGCAGAATTCATTTTGGGGAGGAGCATAACAATGTAAAAGTGCTTACTCAGCACCATGTGTTGTGTAACCTTTATACTAGTAAACTACTACTACACTTGTATTGGGCAGGGCAGTGCAGCTCTAAATTTCTCACTTAAGGGCATTTAGGGTCATTTTCTCTGCATAGTCCCCTGACACACACCGTGTGTGTGTGTGTGTGTGTGTGTGTGTGTGTGTATAACATATACTTTTTTTTATTTCAGATTCTGGCATAAGGGTGAACCCAATAATCATCAGAAGGAAAATTGTGTTGTCCTTTTTAATGACCAAAACAAATGGGCCTGGAATAATCTTTCTTGTAACTTTGAGGCAAGTAGGATTTGTAAGAAACCTGGAAAAATACTCACCTGAAAGCTATGAAGAGGTTCTTGTGATGAGGACAGAAAAGAAGAACCCATTAGACTAGGGAAGAATGTACATGCACCACTGGAATAGAGAAAACATACTAGCTCATAGAACATTTTCAGTCATGATGGGACTTATTTTTTCAATTCATTCAAGATAATGTGTTTCTGTGTAGTGCTTTAGTGGAAGGAATAATCTCTTCTATGAAAATCAGTTTTCATTAACTTTGCTTTCTTGATAGTATTTCAAAGAATTTATTCTTTGAAATGCAATTGGTGTGCATTTCTGACACATTTAGCAGAATGGCTTAAATGATGCAATGTTTTAGTTATTTTTTCCTCTACCCCAAATCTTAACTCTTAAAATTTAGTGAAATATTCACATTGTAAGACATAAAAATGTCAAATCACTATATTGTACACCTGAAATGAATATCCTATATAATAAATAATATGCAAATCAACCAAACACTGGAACGACCAGTCGGTGGGGGACAGGGCTGGTGAGCAGGCTGCGCCAGGCCAGCCAAGGCTTGTGCCCGTGGGCAGAGGGAGGGAACGGCGATGGGGGGGGTGGTGACCAGTGGCAGCAGAGGGGCGATGGAGGGGGCTGGCACCATCCCCTGATCTGCCCATCCTGATGCCTCCCACAGAGGGAGGCCAGGTGGCAATGGCAGGGTGATGGGGGCGATGCCGTCCCCTGATCAGCTGGCCCAATCACCGCCCGCAGAGGGAGGCCAGACTGTGGCTTAGGCCCGCTCCTCCCAGGGGCCATCAGTAGGACATCCCCTGAGGACTCCTGGACTGTGAGAGGGTGCATGAATTTTCATGCACCGGGCCTCTAGTAATCAATATAGGATTGTATGCCAACTGTACTTACATTTTTAAAAATGTAAAGGCTGCTATTCCAATTGCTAGTGGTATACCACTTTTTAACCCAGATGTCACAAACCCTTTAACATTTTAAAACAATATTTTTATTGTTAGATGCTTCATTTTTAGACTTTTTAAAAGTGTCAGTCATTATATTGACTTTTCATGAGAAAAAAAATTTTCTGAACAACAGTATAGAAGAGTTCTGAATGATGGCATTGCACAGGTAGAAAAAAAATGTCTACCTACTTTTAAAAAATGTCCTTCGTACCCTATCTAAAATTTCTTCCCAAAGCATGCAGTCTTAAGCTGACTTATTTATGTAATATGTTTTTAGAGGAAAAGGCTCTTACCGGCCACCTTAGCCAAACTCCTTCAATTCTATAGCTAAGGAAATGAAAACCCTGGAAAGCCCAAGAAATCACCTTGGCATGGTTAGTTCATGAGATAGCCAGGCCTATGGCTCAGATTTAAGAGGTGAAATGCACTCTCTTTGTTATTACAGGAAAGTTACTGTGGGTGACTTGGCCTCTTGGCTAACAGAGAAATAAAGTTCCTAATTATTTGAAGTAACATTGTATTGGTGTTTTCTATTTTTACTTTGAATCATATGTCCTACCCATCTATGCAAATTGTTAGCATCTTTCTTTTTTTTTTTTTAAATATATTTTATTGATTTTTTACAGAGAGGAAGGGAGAGAGATAGAGAGTCAGAAACATCAATGAGAGAGAAACATCGATCAGCTGCCTCCTGCACATCTCCTACTGGGGATGTGCCCGCAACCCAGGTACATGCCCTTGACCAGAATCGAACCTGGGACCTTTCAGTCCGCAGGCCGACGCTCTAACCACTGAGCCAAACCGGTTTCGGCAGCATCTTTCTTTAGAGTTATAAAACTACAGTTAAAACCAGCAAGGAAGTCATTGTTTAAACAACAGAAAATTACACTTTTGCGATTTATGTAGTATTAATTGTGGAGCAGTCACCTCCAACAAATTATGGTGGACAATCTTAAAATTCTCAATTTACTGGTATTTTCTGGATCTAAGCTAAAAAATTTCAAGTTTCAGCTTTTAAACCTAACTTTCTTATCACTATTTTTAGAAATAGTATTTTGCAAATTAGTGATTTTCCAAGTTTGGAATATTAGTGCTTGATTGATTGATTCCATGCATGTATGTATGTGTCTGCATTTAAAGTTGATATTTTAACTAGTGCTCAGTAACTTTAATTGTTTGCCATATTTACTAAATTACAAAATCTACAAAAAACCTGTTGAAATAATTTTATGTAAATGCTAGTAGACTTTGTATAGTTAATATTATACATTTTTATTTGTATAAAACAAAACATTGGTAGATTTAGTTGTCAGTAAAATGTGACCCCTCTGTGATTTTCTTAATTTATTTATTTATTTTTACCTTTTAAAATATATCTTTATTGATTTCAGAGAGGAAAAGAGAGGGAAAGAGAGATAGAAACATCAATGGTGAGAGAGAACCATTGATTGGTTGCCTCTTGCACATCCCCCATTGGGGATAAAGCCTGCAACCCAGGTATGTGCCCTTGGCTGGAATCGAACCTGGGACCCTTCAGTCCGCAGGCTGACGTTCTATCCACTGAGCCAAACCAGCTAGGACCCCTCTGTGATTTTATACATCTACTAGAGGCCCGGTGCACAAAAATTTGTGCACTCGGGTGGGGGGGGGGGTGTCCCCCAGCCCGGCCTGTGCTCTCTCACAGTCTGGGACCCCTCGGGAGATAATGACCTGCTGGCTTAGGCCTGCTCCCGGGTGGCAGAGGGCAGGCACAATCCCTAGGTGCAGCCCCTGGTCAGGCTCAGAGCAGGGCTGATTGGGGAGTTGGGACGCCATCCCGTCATGCACAGAGCAGGGCGGATCGGGAGGTGTGATGCCACCCTGTCACACTCAGGGTAGGGCCAATTGGGGGGTTGAGGCACCGCCCCCTGTCACACTCAAGGCAGGGTGGATGGGGAGGTTGTGGCGCCACCCCGTCACGCACAGAGCAGGGCCAATCAGGGGGTTGGGGAACTGCCCCCTGTCACTCACAGAGCAGGGCTGATCAGGGGATTGGGGCGCTGCCCCCTGTCACTCACAGAGCAGGGCCCATCAGGGGGTTGGGGCTCCGTACCCTGTCATGCACAGAGTAGGGCCGATAGGGGAGTTGGGGCACCGCCCCCTGTCACACACAGAGCAGGGTGGATCAGGGGATTGGGGTGCTGCCACTGTCACACTCAGGGCAGGGCCGATGGAGAGGTTATGGCTCTACCCTGTCACACACAGAGCAGGGCCCGTGGGGGGGGGGGGGGGTTGGGGTGCCGCACCCTGTCATGCACAGAGCAGGGCCAATCAAGGGGTTGGTGCGCCGCTCCCTGTCAAACACAGAGCCGCAGGGCAATCAGGGGATTGGGGAGCTCCCCCCTATCAGGCACAGAGCAGGGCTGATCAGGGGGTTGGGGCGCCTTCCCTTGTCATGAACAGAGCAGGGTGGATAGGGAGGTTGTGGCCCCCGCCCCCTGTCACACACAGAGCCACAGGGCAATCAGGGGGTTGGGGAGCTCCCCCCATCAGGCACAGAGCAGGGCTGATCAGGGGGTTTGGGCGCTGCCCCCTATCACGCTGATCCCGGTGCCGGGAGCCTTGTTGCTCCGCTGATCCCGGTGCTGGGAGGCATATTACCCTTTTACTATATAGGATAGAGGCCTGGTGCATGGGTAGGGGCTGGCTGGTTTGCCCTGAAGGGTGTCCTGGATCAGGGTGGGGGTCCCCACTGGGTGCCTGGCCAGTCTGGGTGAGGGGCTGAGGGCTGTTTTCTGGAAGCGGGTGACTGAAGCTCCCAACCGCTCCTTTTTTTCTTTTTTTTTTTTTATTCTGGGCCAGCTTTAGCTCTGAGGCCTCGCTGCTGAAAACATCGATACAATGTTTCAGTCAGGCTGGCTGAAGCCGGGCTGAATGAAAGCCGGTTTTTAGGGTTTTGTTTAGCTTCTTATTTGCAACATAGTACATAGTTGCTTAGAGTTGCAGCTGAGAGGCCGGCAGGGAACGTTGGAGTTTGCCGTCACTGGAGCAAGCAAGCCTCCCTGCTCGCTTCAGTGCATGGCTGCCAGCCGCCATCTTGGCTGACAGTTAATTTGCATAAGGATATGCTGATTAGCCAATGGGAAGGGTAGCGGACATACGCTAATTACCATGTTTCTCTTTTATTAGTGTAGATGTGTAAATCATTTTTCCTTACCTCCATGGTTGCCACCAAAGACTAGGCTACCATCTCCTTACCTGGGTAATTGCAACAGCCTTCTAATTGGCATCGCTAATTCCAACCTTAGTCCCTTTCATTCTGTTCTCAACACTCATGACATCTTTTCTGTTCATCAAAATTTCTTTGACACAACTGATAGTAATTTCATAAAAATAAATGCTAATTAGTTTAGTATACGGTGGTAGTCCTAGAAGTTTGAAACACAAAGAAATTTAAATAGTTTTTATCTTCAAAAAAGTAATGTAAATATTTTAAAAGGCAAATAGTAAAAACATTAATAAAAGTATAAAATAAATCTCTCTTCCACCCTGAACTCCAGTCTTCTAAATCCTTCTTCAGAATAACTACATGGTCAGTTTCTATATTTCAATGGATGTTTATATGTGTTATATAACATATGTAGATACATAACCCACAATTTTTTACACTAAGGAAACGTTATTTACATAGTCTTAAACATCTTGCATTTTTTACTTAACAATATACCTTGCAAACTGTTTTATACCTTGTTGCTTATAAGTAAATAGTGTTTTATTGTATTGATGTATCATAATTTGAAATAGCCTTAAAATGACAAAAAAATTTCTTATGAAATAAAAATCAACAAAATAATGGTCATGGTATAACTTGATATCTGGTATTGTGATCCCACCAACTTTGTTCCTTTTTCTCAAGGTTGCTGTGGCTATTCTGGGTCTTTTTTGATTCCATATAAATTTTCAGAATATTTGTTCTAAGTCTGTGAAATAAGCGTTTGGTATTTTGATAGGGATTGCATTGAATCTATAGATTGTTTTCGGTACTATGGCCATTTTAATGATGTTGATTCTACCAATCCATGAACATGGCATATTCTTCTACTTGTGTATATCTTCTGCTCTCTCTTTTTTGAATGTCCTGCTGAATTCATTTATTAAATCTAGCAGTTTTCTGATAGAGTCTTTAGGGATTTCTATGTACAGTATTATGTCATCTATGAGTAGTGAAAGTTTTACTTCTTCCTTTCCAATTTTTTGCCTTTATACCACAAAGCCACTGTACTCAAAACAGCCTGGTACTGGCACAAGAACAGGCATATAGACCAATGGAACAGAACACAGAAACCAGAAATTGACTGAAGCCATTATGCCCAATGGATGACCGAAAAGGAGGCTCTGTGGGGTGACCAGGCTGGCAGGGGGCAGTTGGGGGCGACCAGGCCAGCAGAGGGGCCAATTGGGGGTGACCAGGCCGGCGGGGGGGCAGTTAGGGGCAACAAGGCCAGAAGGGAAGGGCAGTTGGGGGTGACCAGGCCAGCATGGGGGGCAGTAAGGGGCAACCAGGCCAGTGGGGGGGCAGTTAGGGGCAATCAGGCTGGCAGAGGGGGTCAGTTGGGGGCGACCAGGCCAGAAGGGGGGGCAGTTAGGGGTGATCAGACCGGCAGGCAGGCAGGTGGGCAGTTAGAAGCCAGTGGTCCTGGATTGTGAGAGGTATGTCTGACTGCTGGTTTAGGCCTGATCCCCGGGATTGGGCCTAAACTGGTAGTCGGACATCCCCCGAGGGGTCCTGGATTGGAGAGGGTGCAGGTTGGGCTGAGGGGTAACCTCTCTTGCTGTGCACTAATTTCATGCACCAGGCCTCTAGTATAACTATAAGATACCCAGGAATCAATGATCAAATGTGAAAGTGTTATGGACAAAACTTAATTGCAAGACCTGTAAGCCCACCTGCTAGGGCTTGACTGTGTGATGTTCCTCACCCCTCAGTGTGCCCTGTGACTCCTCCAGTTGGTCCTCCTACTTGGGCTCAGACACCCATGACACTCAAATGAGCTCAGGCTTCCACATTTTGGACCAACCTATCACTTTACCAGATGGCCTCTGGAATCCAATAGGTCCACCCACACCCTTACTACCTTTCCTGCCCCCACCCTTCCCCTTACACAGATACACCCAGTCAGGTTCTAACTCCCTGTGGGGGTAGTACTAGTATGCACCCTTCCCCCCCAACCTCACCCCTATACATACATACGTAAGAGCTACCTTGCTCTGCACCACCTGATGAATGACTATAGCACTACATCATTAAGAAGGAAAATGGGATTGGGAAAAAGAGAAAATAGAAGAACAAGAAGAATATTTTATATGATTCTTCATAATTTTTATTTACTTCAGAGGTATCTTCAGGAAATAATTCTTGTGCTAACTTATAAAGCCTAAAATATTCTTGCAGTTTCAGAATTCTTTAATTTCACTTCAATTTGCTATTTGTTAAATTTAAGTAAAGTTGAATGTTCTATTTTAAAAGTATCATCTGCAGTATGATTTGGTAAATTCTGCTGTATGATTCTTTTCTGAGTGTGTGTGTGTGTATGTGTGTGTGTGTGAGTGTATTGTTTTCACTTATACACTCTTCCTTTTTACTTAAAGAAGACATTTTACAGCTTCTATTGCTATTTGAACTGCCACCTTGCCCTTTGAGGCCATTAGTAAGTAAAATAACGGTTATTTGAACACAAGCACTTCAATACCACAACAGCTGATTTGATAATGAGACAGTGACTAATGGGCAGGTAGTGTATGCAGTGTGGAGACAGGACTCTGAACAAAGGGGTGATTCAGGTCCTGAGCAGAGTGGGATGGCACAAGATTTTCATTATGCTACTCAGAACAGTGAGCAATTTAAAACTTATGAATTGTTTCCCTACATCCTCACCAACACTGGCTATTTTCTTTTTCTTTTCTTTTCTCCCATTACCATTTATACCTTATACCCTTATACTTCTTCCACCTCCTTGGAATTTAGCTCTTGGATATATTCTTTTTAAAGTATGACAGTATAGACATAGGTAAGAGTGTAGGGACATTAATTGCCTCCATGAAGGGAACTGGGTGGCTGGGGACTGTGGAGGAAGAATGGGGAGTATGGGAAAGCGGGGGACTTTTTACTTTATATCCCCTTTTACATTTGGATTTTGAATCATGTGAATGGGTTACTCACTTTTTAAAAATAAGACTTAAAAATGGGACTTCAAAAAAAATAAAACGTATGAATTGTTTTAGAATTTTCCATTTAATATTTTTGGACAACAGTTGACTGTAGGTAATTGAAAACATTCAAAGCAAAACCATGAATAAGGGGAGACATAGATATAGATGTAGATAGATATATAGAGAGATACAGATAGACATAGACATAGACATAGACATAGACATAGACATAGACATAGACATAGATATAGACAGATATATGGATATAGACAGATATATAGTGTTCCAAAGAAATCTTAATCCTCACCCAAGGATATGTGATTTTTTTTTGCTTTTATTTATTTTTTCTAAATATGTTTTTATTGATTTGAAAGAGAGAGGGGGGGAGAAACATCAATGAGAGAGACATCATTGGCCTCCTCCTGCACCACCCACTGGGGACTGAGCCCACAATCCAGGCATGTGCCCTGACCAAGAACCAAACTGGGACTCTTCTGTGCATGGAACAACACTCCAACCACCTGAGTCACAGCGGCCAGGGCTTTGTCCCTGTATCCTCCTATAATTTCTCACATAGGAAGCAAATGTACCCAAGGGACATGCTTTTCTTCTTACGGTATTTCTTAGAGAATTGCTTGGTAAATTCTGAAAAGACCTGAGAGACTCATATAGAGAAAAATGCGCTTCAGTCAGTATCATGAATGATAATATTCAAAAATATTTATTTTTATTCACATCAAATCAGCAAACACTTGTGGAGCCCTTCTGAAGTACAACGCACACGTTTCTCACGGTGGAATTGCGGCTGTGTTCATGTTCTTGGTCCTCCTCACCCATACATTAAAGGTGTGCTTTCTGTTCTTGAAGACTTCTCTTTGTCCAAAATATTTTTATCTGGCATTTCACAAATCCAAAACATATTTAAGAAACAGGCCATATCATTCCAATTTTGCTGAGGATTTTTAGAGTCTCTTATGGTGACGCAGTCCTCCACTGTAAATAAGTTGTTGGGCTCCCCTGCATCCCAGAAGCTGAAAAACATACACACACAAAACACAAAAAATGCCATGGGAGATTTTAAATCCCAGTAACAAGAGATAACGTGACCTGCTATACCAGACAAGCTACATTTGTGTTATTTAACTTCACAACAATTTTGTGAGGTAGGAATTATAATCTCTATTATACTGATGAAGAAAAGGGATTTCAGGAAAGCTAACCCATTTGTCTAAGTCATAGAGTTTGTCAGTAGTGAAGTTGAAATGGATCTTTCTGCCTTGTTTCCATTCTGTCATGCTCCCTCATAGACTAGACTTGGGATGAGAGGTTATGGGAATAACTGATGTCCTGGTGGATTTGTTTTCTTTGCACTCACATATCATCTCCCATTTGATTCCCTTCAGTCTACACAAAATTTGTATTAATTTAGGTGCATACTTCAATGGTGTTACAGTGTAGTAGTGAAGCAATTTTTAAAAATATATATTTTACTGATTTTTTACAGAGAGGAAGGGAGAGGGATAGAGAGTTAGAAACATCGATGAGAGAGAAACATCAATCAGCTGCCTCCTGCACACACCCTAGTGGGTATGTGCCAGCCACCAAGGTACATGCCCTTGACCGAAATCGAACCTGGAATCCTTGAGTCTGCAGGCTGACGCTCTGTCCACTGAGCCAAACCAGTTAGGGCAGTGAAGCAACTTTTAAAAGTATCAGAACATGTGAGCTATACTCTCAGAACTGACGGGAGCCCCTCCAATCTTAGTTCCCTCAAATGCTAAGTGAAAGGCATAATATCGATGTATCTCAGAGAGACATAACTTAGGTTAAATGAGATAAAGATTAAAACTTTGAAAACTCCAAATGCTGTGCTCTACTTCTGTAAAGCCATTATTAAGGAGAAAAGAGATGTTCACTCCATAGGAATCTTCTTTCTTCCTCAAATTACTATGTTTGTCTCATTTATTACAGTTTAGGAGCATAAAACTATGAATTCCACACTTTGTCCCTGATGCATTTCCAAAGTGTTAGTATCTAATTCTACTCCTCTTTTTTTTCTTTCATTCTTTTTATTTATTTTTATTTTTTATTGATTTTAGAGAGAGAAGGAGAAGGAGGGAGAGGGCCATAGGATCAGCTTCCTCTTGCACGGCCCCTACTGAGGATTGAGCCCACAACTGGGCATGTGCCCTGACTGGGAATTGAATCGGTGACCCTGTGGTGCACGGGGCGACACTCAATCAACTGAGCCACACAGGCCAGGGCTGCTCACTTCTTCATGTTTATCTACTCACCTTTATATATGAGATAGTCTTAGGAAACCAGAGCAATGGGATGGCCCTGAATATACTTCATGGAATAGAAGGAGGTTCTGAGAACTCCCCTCCAAAATGGGCTAACTAGGATTTAGGGTCGTGTTAAATTCTCCTACAAGAAAGAAGTTAATTACCTCAGAGACTCCATGAAAGGTGTGCCATCTACCCATTTCCACTGACCGTCAACCACCTGGTCCGTTAGTCCAATATAAAACTCTTTACCTTTAGGTTTTGCATGGAAAAGGAATTTCTATGGAAGATACACAGTCAAAAAAAAAAAAAAAGGAGATCAATTCTTTCAATTCTAAACAAATGTTGAAGGTAATTGTTATTTAAAGAGATAAAGTAGGACCTAGACTAAAGATGATAAACACATGGCCCTGAAACACAGGATGTCGTCCCAAAATGTACACGCACTCTAACAGCTAATTTCTATCACCTTTTGAACATGAAATGTATTTTAATAAACACTGCCTATATAATTATTCAAAGTGTGTATACATCTTTTGGGGAAAACCTATGTTGAGATCATAGAGGATTATCTTCTGATTTTTAAAAATTGTGGTAAAAATATACACAACATACAATTAAAAAACCAACAAAAAAGAATCTTCAACAAAGGAGGTTCTCAATAATTCAAAGTTTATCTACTGTGATTTGCAGCCAAATCTACTGCAGAGATTAACACAAAGTATTATTAATCACAACTTAGTGGTAATGGGTTCTATTTGCTTTGTCTCATTCAAATAGATTTATAAACATAATGGTCATCCTAAAAGGGACCCCACTCCTTTTTTTTTCTGCCTTGCTAAGGAACTAAACATGGAAATTTCTTTTTTACTTTAGGCTTTTCTAGAAATGAAAATAAATTAGAGTAGGCATTGACTTACAGAAATAGTAAGAAAAACATGCATTTTAGTATGTTCATTTAAAAATGTTCATTGTGGCCCACACACCATACACATGTATGGCAAAAGGGATAGATCATGTGAGGAATGCTACACCCACACTGGGGGAGTCTGTACTTGAACTACCTGTTCCTCCTCTGAGTTGATAACCACCAGATGAGCTCCCATGCTGGAGCAGTTTTTCACACTTTCTGACCAGCTTTTGGTGTTAGTAGAAAAAAAGTAGCAGCTAGATTGAAAATGTACCCAGCCCAATGGACAGCAATTCTTGACTGAACCTAGGAGGAGAGAAGTTTCCATGAATGTCCTATATGAACTAATTAAGAAAACAGAAAGTTTCATCAGGCCCTATGAAGTCTATCATTTATAGTTAGAAGCCTTGGAACCTGTTGGTCACAACCTCCCGCTACCCCCCTTCTTACTATCTAAGACTTTAATAATTCCTATGTCAATAAACACAAACAACCATAAATATCCTTGTCTTTTGAGACACAATCCTTATTTTCTAGATAAACCATATATACTATCTATCTTAGTTATGCTATTGATGTAGGGCCCTGTTAGCTGTTCTTAGACTTGCCAAGGTCAGAGAAAATTGTGATGCATTTTATCGGACTGGCCTCGAAGCAACCATCTCTCATGTTGCCCAAATAATGTACACTCAACAAAATCTCCAAACTGGTTCTTACAATTATAGAATTGAAGCCTTCAAATTTATTAAAAAATAAATAGTCCAGTCTCTCTTAACTTAATAGTGAGGAAATTATAACCCAAAGAAAGAAGTCATTTTCTAGTGTCATATGGCATTTTTCTAAGAGTTGGAAACTATATGGAAGAGCGTACAAAGCATATTGCTGAGCTGTTTCAAAATTTTCTATTCTATACATTTTTTCTTTACTTCATTTGGAAGCAGGTGAATAATAATAATAATGATAATAAAGTGCACTCCTGGGGATAACACTGCTCACCTCTAGATTTAGTGTTCAGATATATACCTCAAATTTATTCTAAAAGTTTGCTATAATGTCCCCAAGATTTCCTGTCTTCTTAACCAATTCCTTATCCTTCTATTACAGTACAGGCAAGATTTTACATTTTGTTTTTGAAAAACAGGACCTACTCAAACTACGTTTTTTATCCCAAAATCAATCTAGAGGCCAACAAATATTGATATGTAAATCTTATGTTCAAATTTGAGGAATATTATACCTGATTCATCATTGTAGCAGTTGAATTCCATGAGCTCATATGGCTGGTCCTTTTTCTCATCACAGAGTTGAAAGATGTGATATGTCACTGCAAGGACAGGGGCACCGTTAATATTTATTACTCTTTTGATAAAATAAATTTTATTATTTTTGTATTTATAACAGAATTGAGAACAATTACCATATTTTCTTACTATCTGCTTTTCGTTCTGCATGGAGAGGCACTGAGATTTACTTTAAAAAGAGGGAATTTATTACATGTTATGGTTTTTGTAATTTATAAAAATAAATGTACTTTAGTTCAGGCCCATAGGCCAAGAGAAGACAAATGTGTTAACATTCTCTCTCATGCCAAGTCTAACCCTCTCTACCCTTCCTTCCAAAAAGTGATTTGTCATGTCTCAGGCTTGTATCTCATAGAAGGGGTTCTACTAGTGAATGACAGAGGTACAAAGGGAAGCACTCAGGGCTACCAAGGAGATGAAAAATGTCTATCATTAAAATGCATCCGAGGTCACTGAAATTTGGTAACAGTTCTATACTAGCTGGTGTTTCTGGTTTGAGGAATGACCTGGAAATAAACAGAGGGGAAAGGTAGTATGTGAATACTCTTAATGGGAGAAGAGAACCCACAGGCAGCAAGGAAGAATTTACTCGGAATATTCCCCAGGAAGATTGCATTTGACCTTCAGCACTCACAAACACATCGAGTGATAAAACAGGCACTGAGTAGTAGGATGGAGGTCCCAGCAACAGTCCATGAGAACACTTGGGAAGAGAAGCATCCTCTCTCTGTAGAAAGACACAAATATGGCCCATCTTCCCTAAGCCAGAGGCATAATAAATTCTTGTTCAACCACACATATTTCCTTCCACGTGCAGGGCCTACACTGAGCTCTTCTCAAACCTCAGTATATGTAAAAATCATTTGGAGGGTGTGTTAGAACACAGGTTACAGGGTTACAACACAGGTTAACCCCCAGAGTTAAGACTTCAGTTAGAGCTGGTATGGAGCCAACAAGTTTCCCAGGAGCTGCCGCCGCCGCTGCTGCTGCTGCTGCTGCTGCTGCTGGTGGTGGTGGTGGTGGTGGTTTGGGGACCACACTTTTAGAACCACTAACATAATCCATTACTAATTTTAAGACGGATTCATGAAGTTGGACAGATGTGCCATTTCTCCTTTCCTAAGTCACTCACAGTTCTCCCCTTTCATTCTCTATCTTTCTTCCTTCCTCCCTCTCATCCTCTAACCCTCCGTTTTTCTTGTCTCTCTCATGCTCTCCTCTTTCTAGTGCCTCACTTCCCAAGTCCCTCGTAAAGCAATCATATAAAACATCAAATTCATCTAGTAGTTCCTCCCCCTTTCCTTCCCAAACAACATATTACAGACAAGGAAAGTGAGTTCCAGAGAAGTGAAGTGCCTTACCCAATGGGACACAGTGAATACCGAGAGGGCAGAAATAGCAGGCTGGTAGCCCTCCTTGAACTCAAGTCCAGTGACCTTCCCAGTATAACATGGACTCTTCTAACCATTCTTTCATGTTTCCTCTGTTTCATTCTCTGTCTGTCTTCTTTACTTTACTGTAGCCTTTTCTACAGTCCTGTCCTTCAACATATGTACCACCTCTTCCAAAAAGACATATCTGTGAAAGAAAAAGGAGAATTGCAAATTTTACCTGTGCTCTGTGATGCAGATGATTTGGATAAATTCATTTTTTTCTCTTTCACTTTTTCTCTCGCCCTCTTCCTCTCTCTCTCACTCTCTCTCTCCTCAGTTTCTGAGTCCAAGAGTATTTTGTTGGTAATTTTCAAAGAAAAGGAATCTTGAAGAATGAACACTTTATCTGTATTTTGGGAAGTTCAACCCCAAGACATAAGAATGTTCATTTGTTTGGTGGCTGTGTGCTCAAGTCACAATTTCCTTTCTTGCATAAGAAGGACAAGGAAGTTGATTGGACAAGTCTGTCTCCTTACTCCGGGCAGCAATAAAATGCAGAAATGATGAAATGGCAAGTATCAACAGAAGTAGGCTGACCTGGGGGAAATCCAAGTGCCTTCAAAAATATTGTTTGAAATCTTTTTGTTGGATAAAATTTCTCTGCCTCCTTCCAGGCCTTACTCATCCCTCAATGTCTCCCTGACACTTATGGAGCCCACCTTTGTATTCCCAGTCTCACTTTTGGTCTTTACTACCACACAATTGTTAACTGAAAAGGAGAGAGATTTCTTTATAGCACTTAGCAAAAAGCTGGGCACACAGTGTCAGTATTTATAATGTAGCAATGTGAGTTTCTTTTTATCTCTTATGTTCTTTTCTTTATTCTTCATTTGAAGCTCTTGAACAGCTCCCTCAAGGGATTAATTTCCAAAATATAAAAAGAATTCATACAACTCAAACCCAAACAAACAATCCAATTACAAATTGGGTAGAGGACCTGGAGAGACACTTCTCCCAATAAGACATACTAATGGCCAACAGGTATATGAAAAGATGCTCAACTTCACTAGCTACTAGGGAAATGCAAAAGAAAACTACAATGAGATACCACCTCACACCTATTTGAATGGCTATTATCAACAAGACAAGTAATAACAAGTGTTGAAGAGATTGTGGAGAAAAATAAACCCTCATTCACTGCTGGTGGGATTATAAATTGGTACAGCCTCTATGGAAAACAATTTTGGAGGTTCCTCAAAAATTAAGAATAGAGTAATCATATGACCCAGCACCCCTTTTCTGGGTACCTACTAAAGTTTTTTGAAAACATTTATTCACAAAGTTATATGTACCCCTATGCTTATTGCAGCGTTATTCACAATGGCCAAGACAAGGAAACAACCGGAGTGTCACTCAATAGATGATTGGAAAAAGAAGATGTGGTACATATATACAATGGAATACTACTCAGCCATAAGAAAAGATAAAATAGCCCGGCTGCTGTAGCTCAGTGGTTGAGCATTGTCCCAGGAACCAAGAGGCTACCAGTTCGATTCCTGGTCAGGGTTCAGTCCCCTGTGGGGGGCATGCAGGAGGCAGCTGATCAATGATGTTTCTCTCTCATCAATGTTTCTCTCTCTCTATCCCTCTGCCTTCCTCTCTTTAAAAAATCAATAAAAACATATTTTTTAAAAATATGCTATTTACTACAACAATATGGATTGATCTTGAGAATATCATGTGAAGTGAAATAAGTCAGACAGAAAAAGTCAAGAACCATATGATTTCACTCATATGTGGAAAATAAAATTGAAAGCAGCAAATGAACAAACAAGAAAAGCAAATAAAGGAAAACTCTTAGACACAGACAGCAGCAAACAAAGGGTAAGTGGTAAAGGGAATCAAATCTATGTGATGGAAGATGATTTCATTTTGCATGGTAAATACACAATTTAATATGCAGATAATGTGTCAAAGAATTGTATGCTCAAAACCTACATAATTTTATTAACCAATGTCACCCTAATAAATTTAATTAAAAATAAATACAATAAACAACCTAGATTTATAGATTTATATTCCTTTTATCAAAATGTTAGTATTTAGCTATTTTATAGCTCCACCTCAGTTGAACAGCCTCATGTATTTTGACTACTTTGAAACTCAGCTCAATTCCTTACATCACAACACAGCTTCTAAAGACTGAAGACTCAGAAAGTAGTTCAGCTCTTTTTCTGAATTATTTGGGGATTCTTGTTTTATATTGTAGCATATATTAGGAGAAATGAATTTGAATGTCAGAAGAAGCAATTTCAGCTAGGCATTAGAATATGCTTTCTGGGAGGTTAATAGATACAGTAATGTTTCATCTCCTTCGTTAACAATACTTAAGCATAAGATCAAACTGGACTCACTTGATTTAAATTCACAAGTGTCAGGAGGCATTAGTTATTTCTCTCTCTATATATATCTTGGTAATCCCCTCATGCAATGACTCATGACTTTCCAGATGTTAGGAAATATCCTTGTTTTCAAAGGGACTTTTTATTATTTCTATGCATTGGTCAATTTCCTGTGCATTCTCCATTTCGCAGTTATATAGATTTATTAAAGAATGTTTAAAAATTATACACATATATTATAAAATATAAACATATTTAATATGTGTATTAACAGCAAATGGCTTTTGACCAGTAAAAAGAGAGAAATTATTTAGTGAATGAGTTATATGAATTATTAAATGATGAATCACAATGACTACAGTCTTTTTTTTTCTTTTGTTAATCCTCACCTGAGGTGATCATTTGGTGCATGGGCCGACACTCTATCCACTGAACTACACTGGCCAGGGCTACCGTCATTTATTTATTATGATCAATCAGCAATAATCAATATTAATAAATAATTATATAAATGAGAGGGAGAGAGACAGAAACATAAATGATGAGAGAGAATCATTGATAAGCTGAATCCTGCACACCTCTACTAGGTACCTAGCCCACATCTCAGGCTTGTGCCCTGATCAGGAATCAAACCGTAACCTCCTAGTTCATAGATTGATGCTCAACCACTGAGCAACACCAGCCAGGCTTGATGGTTATTTTGTTGTTGTTGTTAATTTTCACCTGAGGATATTTTTCTTTCTTTTTTTCTTTCTTTTTTTTAGAGAGAGTGCAATGCAGGAGGAGAGATAGGGAGAGAAAGAAAACACATCAATGTGAAAAAGACACATTTATTGGTTGCCTCTTGCATGTGCTATTTTGATCTTCCTAAATAAGTAGATTAATGTTTACTATTTCTGGAAAATTCTCAGAAATTATTTTTTCAAATCTTTTGTTTCCCATAGCCTCTATCTACTCTACTGTTGGATGTATAATGTATGGCCTTATCTTATACCTCTTAAGCTTTATTTTATATTTTTTTACTGTCTCACACTCTATTTTTTCGTTTTCATCATAGGGAAAATTATAAGGAATACGATGAAAAAACAACAACAATGTAATATAGCACTTTCCCAAGATATCCCAAGGAATCAGAACGTGCAAACTGAAATTTTAATGAGAGGCAATTGACATTATTGTCAACTAGTAGCTCGGTGCATGAAATTCGTGCATATTAAAAGGGAATTAATTGCCCTAACTGGTTTGGCTCAGTGGATAGAGCATCGGCATGCAGACTCAAGGGTCCCAGGTTCGATTCCGGTCAAGGGCATGTACCTTGGTTGTGGACACATCCCCAGTGGGGAGTATGTAGGAGGCAGCTGATCACTGTTTCTCTCTCATTGATGTTTCTAACTCTCTATCCCTTTCCCTTCCTCTCTGTAAAAAACTCAATAAAATATATTTTTTTTAAAAAGGGAATTAATTAGCGGAGATATTTTAATATTGCTATTTGCCCTTTCTCTATAATAGAAGTGTGAGAGATGAAAGGAAATTAGTAAAATGTATATGAAAATAACATATAAATTTATTAATAAATAAACAGTAACAAAAGGATATAACAACCGAGACATGATATAAAACTGACAAAAACATGATATGAAAACAACAAAAACATGATATAAAAACAACAGTGATGCAAACAATGACTGATAAAGTGACTAAACTTATTCTAATATCTCCCTGTACACCACATTAAGAGTGAAAACACTTTCAGAGTGCCTGACTAATTTCCCCTGTGATGAAGTACTTAGAACTTTAACTGTAACATCACATGATCTTCAAACTCGAGAGAAAGCAACATATAACTGATCATGTGCAAAAACGGGTTCAGGTAGAATATGCCTACTTTGTCTAGAGTTTGTCCTTGTGATTTATCAATAGTCATCACAAATGCTGGCATTGTGGGAAACCATTGTCGAATCAATTTAAATGGGAGGCCAGCGTCAGATAGGGACAAATTAATTCTTTGCAGATCCTGTTAAGACTTCAGCTTCGATAATGTTAGGTCATAATCTTTTGATAATAAATCTGGTACCATTACAAAGACCCCATTTACTATTGAGATTTCTCAATAGCATGATGATTGCACCTACTTTCAATTTTAATTTATGACATGGCATTCCCGAAGGAGTAATACTATTAAGAAATTCGATGGGAAAATTTTCCTTTTCAGCATCATCTGTGGAGTCAATGGAATCATCACTCAAATATGTGTGAAAATCTCCATCGAGTATATCCAAATTTTCTTTATTTAATTTTTGAACATGCTCATTTTTTGGACAAAGAATTGCACATTTATATATATTTTTAATATTATCTATAGCAGTGGTTCTCAACCTTGGCTGCACATTAGAATCACCTAAGAATCTTTTTAAAACCCTGATTCCTGGCCCTCATCTTCCAGAAATTGTTTCTTTGTTATGGGGTGGGGCCACAACATTAGTAACAAAGAAACAGAATTTTCGGAGGATGAGACCCAGAAATCAGGATTTTAAAAAGATTTCCAGGTGATTTTAATGTGCAGCCAAGGTTGAGAACCACTGATCTATAGATATAGTATTTCCAAAGTTAGCTTCAATGATAGATCCATTACAAATCATTTCACTTCCATGCTCCCCTCCAAGGGCAGGTTCCTGCCTGAACCTCGCCCTCTAGGAAACAGCTGGGGGAGGGCGCAGCCATTTCCAAGACGACCGCTGCAGGACTCACTTCCTTCCGGTTGGATGTGCTTCTGGCTGTGATGTTACACCCAGGGTTTTTATATAAGTAGATTAAAACTTTATTGTGGGGAGCCACTACAGTGTTTTGGACAGGTTCAAGCCTTGGACTGATGAGAGGGCACAGTCCTCTCATTACCATGTGCAAGTCCCAGCTTGGAGGGCTGGGCCCTCCCAGCACAATTACAGCCAACAGCTGTAGTTGTAAGCTTGAACCTATGGTCCGAACACGTGACCCCACATGCCTGAGTGATGTAGGCTTGATAGAGTTCAGGTGCATGTAGTTGAATAGGATTGAAACCCAGGAAAATGTTGTAAACATCTTGGTCACGCCCTTACTTTGCCTCGTGGCATCTGCTATAAAATAAAGACACAGCTGTGGGCATGGTCGCTGTCTCTCAGAGAAGCAGTGTCCCACCGAGACCCAGCTTTCATTCTCTTGTCTGTCTTTTCTAAGCCTTTCAGCCACCCCCACTCAGGTTTACCCTTGGCCATGCTGGCGCAGCACACTTCATAAAGATATGCTCCATGCTCCGAGGGTGGGTTCCTGCCTCAAACCCCGCCCTCACAGGAAACAGCTCCAGGAGATAGCTCGGGGGAGGGTGCAGCCATTTCCATGACAACTCCTGCAGGACTGACTTTCTTCTGCTTGGTCGTCAGACTGGTTGTGATATTACACCATCCAGGGTTTTTATATAAGTAGATAACTTAGTGAACATTGTTTTTTAAAATGTGTTATTTTTTGGAAGTGAGAATGTATTATATTTGCTTTTAGTTGTTGCATTTCATCAAGTAGTTAAGGAAAATTACAACCTTAGTAATAAACTTAAATTTCTAGTAAAAACCCAATAGCTCTGTTGGAAATAGCTAAAATGGGCTTTAATACAGTGGGGCCTTGACTTACGAGTTTAATTCGTTCCGTGACGGAGCTCGTAACTCAAATTACTCGTATGTCAAATCTTAAAGTGAACGAGTGAGACACGTGATGCTGGGCTGATGTTGTGGCATACGCTGTGCCAACTAGCGGTGGGGTATCTGAAGCTGGCTCGTAACCCAAATTTTAGCTCACAAATCAAAGCAAAAAATCGGCCGAGAGACGGCTCATATCTCAAAAAACTCGTTAGTCGGGACAGTCGTAAGTCAAGGCCCCACTGTACTTTGATGGGTACAGACTGTGTAAAAGGAAAGGATGTACAGAGGGTAGAGAAGAAATGAAAGCATGTTTCAGCAAAATAAGATACATTGTTGAGAAACAATTGGGAATCATTATACTGATAGCTAGAGCCCTTATTTAGAATTCTAACCTAATACCAAACTCATCTGCTTTCCTTCCATAAAACTACTAGTAAGACCTGAATGCTTCAATTTTTGTTCCAACAAAGTTCCAAGCAACATTTAATGTTTTATGTAGGACAACTTTCTGATCCACAGTGTTGTTGTTTTGTTTGTTTTACCATTTTATTACTCAACTTTAATTTTACACACAACATTTCAAAATCCAAAACCAGTTAAGAAAAATAATCTCAAAGGTAAACATAACCAAACACAACATGCTGCAGTTTCTCCCAGATGCACAAATTTTATCTGTGATGAGAGCATATAATAGGACATCAGAGAAGAGGGGGAAAAAACCAGAAATGGCTAAAACAATTATACAGTATAATGGTTTTCTCTTCATCAGTTCATTGACTCACATCTGTGATTATATTGAATCTGCTACTAGTTAAATAGGGACATAATAGGAAATAAAACATCTGGACCAAAATCATGGATGACATACTTTTCACAAACATTTTCTACCCCTCACACTTTGTTTTACCTTGACAAGGTTTTATGAGGGGATATTTTTTCCTCCTTAAAAGTTGCTAAAATAAGATTATTGTCATAAATATATATGTTATCCTTTCCTTCTATAATGGAGTATAATAATGTAGATAAATATTTCAAATTAGTTCAGTTAAAATATTTTTTCTCTGATAATTTTAGAAAATGAATCTTTATTTCATATCTACCTCTAGAAACAACGTTAAGCTTTTTTGATATTTGTAATTCCTTAGTTCTTATCATTATAACGTCTAGGGTTTTCTTCTCAGGTCATTTCTTTAGCAGCCTGGTTATACATATACAGTAAGTCCACACTTAATGTGGTGAACAGGTGGGGCCCAAGCCACCCCTCTTAGAGTGGTGTGTGTATGTGGATATATATCGACTAGTGGCCCGGTGCATGAATTCATGCACATTGAAAGGGAATTAATTAGAAGAAATATTTTAATATCACTATTTGCCAACTCCTGTGTGCAGGTATCCAGCTCCCTCCTCCCTCCTGTCAGAGTCTGGGCTGGTGCCCGCGGGGACACAGTGTCAAGTCCTGCCAGCGCTGCGAGACCCAGAGTCAAATCCCTGCCCACCTGTGCATGCCTTGCCGCGCATGCATCCCCGCCCACCTGCACGTGCCTCAAAATCATGGGAGACCCAGACCTGCCAGTGCCTGTGGGGATGCAGCGTCAAACGTCCCCTGGAACCACGTGGGACTCCCCCAAGTCCCAGAGTCCCACCCTGCTGGGCCAGTGCTGCACGGGCCTTCCCCGATGCACCTCCTGGTCAAGTCCCTGCCGGTCCCAGTGGGGACGCAGCATCAAGTCCCTGCTCACCCGCATGTGCCTCCCCGTGCATGGGGCCCCGCTCACCCACACGTGTTTGCTGCGCATGCAACCACCTGGTGATCAGTCGTTACGGTGTGAGGGCATCATGACCACAGGCTTTTTATATTTTTTTAAAATATATTTTTATTGATTTTTTACAGAGAAGAAGGGAGGGGGATAGAGAGTTAGAAACATCGATGAGAGAGATTGATCAGCTGCCTCCTGCATGCCCCCCAGTGGGGATGTGCCCGCAACCAAGGTACATGCCCTTGACCGGAATCGAACCCGGGACCCTCCAGTCCGCAGGCTGACACTCTATTCACTGAGCCAAACCGGTTCGGCTAGGCTTTTTATAATATAGGATAGAGAGATTCATAGATATAAGAGAAAAAAATTCTCTAATTCAGGATGGAATTGTGCCCATGCTGGCCCAAAGCTGTCTGCTTGACAGCCGATAGACAGATAAATTCTACATAAATTGGTCATATTTCTTTTTTATTTCTCATATTGTATACATTTTTCAAGTATATAATGAGGAGACTAAGAAGAGCTAGGTCTTAGATTTAGATTCAGTTTTGTCATGGTTGACAAGAACAGAGGTTAGTGATAAACAGGGGCTAGAGGCTTTCTACCTTAATGACATTTACATGAAAGGTAAAATTTGAAGGGAGCAAGTCTTGGTAAAAGATAAGGTCAGGAAGAGTATCAAAATTGGTTACAGGAACTACCTATGGTCAGTATTGGTCTTCTATTGGTTGAAGGAGTTGTTAGCATATTCAACAATCAGAGAGGTTGCAAACTTCAGATGTGCTTTGGGAGAACGTTATCAAGGCATTATCTTTTCAAGCATCTACACTAATAAAAGACAAACATGCAAATTGACCGTACCATTGCTACACTGTAAGCCACACCTGCCAGCCAATCAGAGCAATTATATGCAAATTAACCCAACCAAGATGGCGGCTGGCAGCCACGGAGCTGGAGCGAGCAGGAGGCTTGGTTGCCCCAATGATGGAGGAAGCCAAGCTGCCGCGGCGGCTCTGAGCTCCACTCAAAACAACAAAGTTTCAGTTATAGAGGATAAATAAACCCCAGATACCTGCTTTCAGTGGCTGTGGCCACAGAGCTGGAGCAAGCAGGAAGCCAAGCTTCCCTGCCATGGCCCGCTCTGACCTCCACTCAAAGCAACAAAGTTTCAATTATAGAAGGTAAATAAATCCCAGAATAAAAATAAATAAAAGAAAAAAAGGAGAGGCTGGGAGCTTCTGTCGCTGGTGGGCTTGGCCAGCCTGACCAGGCACCCCAGTGAGGACCCCCACCCTGAAGGGGGTGTGACCAGCTGCAAACAGCCATCAGCCCCTCACCCAGGCTGGCCAGGCACCCCAGTGGAAATCCCCATCCTGAAGGGGATGTGACCAGCCTGCAAACAGCCATCAGCCCCTCACCCAGGCTGGCCAGGCACCCCAGCGGGATCCCCACCCTGATCCGGGACACCCTTTAGGGCAAACCAGCAGGCCCCCACCCGTGCACCAGGCCTCTATCCTATATAGTAAAAGGGTAATATGCAAACTGACCCTAACAGCAGAAAGACTGGGAATGACTGGTCACTCTGACACACACTGACCACCAGGGGGTAGACTCAATGCAGGAGCTGCCCCCTGGTGGTCAGTGTGCTCCCACAGGGGGAACTCTGCTCAGCCACAAGCCAAGCTGACGGCTACCAGTACAGTGGTGGTGGTGGGAGCTTCTCCCGCCTCCTCAGCAGCACTAAGGATGTCAGACTGCAGCTTAGGCCTGCTCCCTACTGGCAAGTGAATATCCCATGAGGGCTCCCAGGCTGCCAGAGAGATGTCTGATTGCCAGCTTAAGCCCAATCCCCTGGGGAGCAGGCCTAAGCCAGCAGGTGGTCATCCCCCGAGGGGTCCCAGAGTGCAAGAGGGCACAGGCCGGGCTGAGGGCCCCCCCCTCCCCAAACGCACAATTTTTTGTGCACCGGGCCTCTAGTAAATGGTTATAAAAAGGAATAAGTAGAAAGGAATGCTTGATTTGGTTGTCATTGTAACAGGTGAAAGATTAAACAGTAAAGCAGGCAGGGCCCTGGTCAGTGCAACTAAGTGGTTTGCACAGTGGCCAGCTCATCAAAGGATTATGGGTTCTATTCCCAGTCATGGGCACATACCTGGGTTGTGGGTTCACTCCCCCACCCCAAGTTGGGGCGTGCATGCTCTCGTGTTTGTGTGTGTGTGTGTGTGTGTGTGTGTGTGTGGCAACTAGTTGCGCTCTCTCTCTCTCCTCCTTCCACTTCTTCCCTGCCTTCTAATCTCTCTGAAAAACAATGGACAAAAATATCTTCAGGTGAGGATTAATGATAACAAAACAAAAGGTGGGAAAGGCAGAGTAAATGATTTAATAATGAATGTAAGGGATGCAGGGGAGATCAGGAGGTATAGAATTATGGGGGATATTAAGAGTTTTCAAATTTGTACTGAAGGGGAAAACAGCAGAGATCCCAGGTTACTTCTAAAAGATCTTGAGTGAGAGTTTGGGGGTTCTTAGCTAGATATAAGAGGATAAAAATGGTAAGGAATAGAAGAATTCTTAGAGTTGGGCATTTCTGGTGAAAATTCAGAAATCAGGTATCAGTTTCTTCACTCTTAAGATTGTCTACTTCTTTTATTTATTTATTTATTTTTAATATTTTTATTGCTTTCAGAGAGGAAGGGAGAGGGAGTGGTAGAAGCATCAGTGATGAAAGAGAATCCTGGATCGGCTGCCTCCTGCACCCCAGCCCTGGGATCGAGCCCCTAACCCGGGCCTGAGCTCTGACCAGAAGCAAACCCTGACCTCCTGGGTCATAGGTTGATGCTTAGCCCCTGAGCCACACAGCCCAGCTGATGGCAACTGTCTCGCCCACCGTCCTGCATAGAGTTCGATTGTCTACTTCTTGTGCTGGAGAAAATGTCTGTTTCTTGTTCTGGAGACAACTTTTTCAGGTGCAGTAGACAAAAAACTCCCGGGTACACTAGTAAATGGGAAAGGTGGTCTTTGTTTCCCGAGAGCACACTGTGGAAGGAATCTTTAATGAGGTTTAATGAGATTTATTCCACAAGGCATTAACTAATTCTGGACAATAATATAAAAGGTTTCCTTTTATAAGATTTGGTGGATAAAGTCCTTCAGTCAAATTTATAGGTCTTCCTGTTACTATTTCAAAAAAGGGAGAAAGTTTATATTTACCAAATGAGAGAGCAAAAATTCAGAAGAACCAGAGGGAGAACTTTGGGTCATGAGAGTCCAAATGCCCTACAAATATTGGCCAATTGAGTTTTAATATGCTGTTTGTGTGTCCCACCAAAACAGAAGATTGGGAACAGTATGTACAATGGAAGTGTTGATAAATAGGTCAGATTTTGCAAATGGCTTGGCCAATCTGTCCTGTAAAGTGAGTTCCTCTATCACTGTGTAATTTTCAAGGGACTCCTAAGGTTGAAATAATCTTTTCCTCACCTGTGGCCATGGCTGTGGCATGAGAGTTTGGGAAATCTTCAACCCAGTGAGAAAAAATACAATTTATAACAAGTTCAAATTCATAATTCTGAGAAGTTGGGAGTTAGATAAAATCAAGTTGCCATAATTCAAATGTCTCAGTTGGCAGAGGGAAGTGATCTATGTTGGCATATATCAGCTTGCCGGGATTGCACTGAGGGAAGATTTTGTACACTCGATAAATTTGATGTGCAATAGCAGCAGAGAGTCCCTGATGGTATTGCTTTCCCCGTTGAGTAATTTTTTATTTGTTCCAGTGGGTAAGGTTATGAATAAAAGTTAGAACTTCTCTTTGAAGGCTGAGAGGAAGAACTGGGCAGCAGCTTGACCCAAACTGTATCTTCCAAGTTAAATCAAAAGTGCAATCTTGTTTTATTCATTTCCCCCTTTCAGTGTCTGGAGAGGTGTTTGGGGCTTTGGCCCATCTGAGATAAGGCACAACCTCATGCAGAGAAGTGGGAGGAAATGTAGCAGGAGAGTAAAAGTTTGTGGTTGGCCCTAGCTGGTTTGGCTCAGTGGGTAGAGTGTTGGCCTGCAGACTGAAGGTTCAATTCCAACCAAGGGCACATGCCTGGGTTGCAGGCTTGATCCCCAGCAGGGGGCAAGCAGGAGGCAGCTGGTCAATGATTTTCTCTCATTATTGATGTTTCTATCTCTCTATCCTCCCTTCCTCTCTAAAATCAATAAAAATATATTTTAAAAAAATTTGTGGTTGATGTGCTGTTGATTTAGCATCAGCGTCAGCTAAGTGGTTCCCTAATCCAGTTTTACCCTATGTAGTAGAGAGTTCCTGTATCTTTAAAATAGCCAACTGTCAGGAAGTAAGATAAAGTCTAAAAGATTAAGAATAAAATCTTTGGCCTTAATCGGTTTGGCTCAGTGGATAGAGCGTCGGTCTGCGGACTCAGGAGTCTCAGGTTCGATTCCGGTCAAGGGCATGTACCTTGGCTGCAGGCACATCCCCAGTAGGGGGCGTGCAGGAGGCAGCTGATCGATGTTTCTCTCTCATCGATGTTTCTAATTCTCTATCCCTCTCCCTTCCTCTCTGTAAAAACTCAATAAAATATTTTTTAAAAAGAATAAAATTTTTGTTTTTGATGGGTTGTCCTAAGGATGTAAGGAGCCCATGATATTCATGATCTATACCAAAATCATGGGTTCTTCCAAAAGCATACCTGCTGTCTGTATAGGTATCAGCAGTTTTGTCTTTGATAAAGATATAGGCTCTAGTTAGTGTATAATTCAGCTTGTTGTGCAGACTTGGTATTTGGAAATGGGCCTAATTCTATAACCTCCTCTAAAGAGACAACACAAAACTGGCTTGGTAGGAACCAATCTATGGCTGGAGATAAGACTGATCAATGAACCAGTTGAAAACAGTATTAGGTAGAGGAGTCTCTTGAAGATCTAGTCATGGAGTAATTGGTCTGTCAGGGAAATGCAGTCGTGGGGAATATTGTCAGGGAGGGGAAGGAGAATTGAAGGATTAAAAGTATAGCAGATGATTGTTAGATGAGGAGAAGGGAGAAGTATTTCATAGGAGGTAAGGTGGCTAACAGAGATGTTGAATATGGTTGGAGTTTAAAGGGGACTCAACTGCTTGGGGAACACAGACAGTGAGAGGGGAGATCCAATAACTATTTTTTCCCCAGTAGCTTTAATTAATGTAGCTGTGGTGGCTACTCCCTTTCATGGACAAAAAGGGAAAAGTGAAGGTTACAATTTGGGTACTGTCGAATTGGTGCTTGAATCAGTTGTTTCTTTAAAATAGTAAAATATTGTTCAGCCTCATCATTCCATTGTAGGGGGTCAAGAGAAAAGGCTTCTGAGAGCTGTTATAAAGTTTTGGAGAGTAAGGAAAAATTAAGGAGCCAACTGCAGCAGCATTCTGAAAGTTCTAAGAACCCTCGAAGTTGTCTTTCAGTTTGGGGTTTGGGGAAAGTTGCTATGCTCTGTATTAAGGAAGGGTCAAGGTTTAGATCCTTTGGGGTCAGGAGATATCTAAAATTTTTACAGAAGTCTGACAGAATTGAAGCTTCTCTTTAGTGACCTTATGTCCCTTTAGAGCTTGATTATGTATTACGTGGAGACTGTCTGTTAGAGGGGGAGCATAGAAGTTTCTCTGTATACTGAAGTTAGATAGAAATACAATATTTCTATCTTAAGAATTTGAGAAAAATAATTAAGGCTTTTAGTATACCCCTGGGGTAAGACAGTCCAGGTATATTATCGAATTTTCCAAGTGAAAGCAAATTGAAATTGACTTTGTGAACCAAGTAGAATACTGAAAGAGACACTGCAGAGGTCCAAGGTAGAAAAAAAAAACAAGTCTTGGGAGGGATATTTGATCGGAGGGTATGGGGATCAGGAGCCACAGGATGCCAGGGAATAACTATGTTATTAACCACTTGGGAGACAAATAAATAGCCATCCCCTTCCATTAGGTTTTGGACTAGGATGATACGGGTGTTGTAGGGGACAATGAGTCCCTCAGCTAAAAGTTTCTCAATTATGGTCTGAATTCCTGTCTTCGCCTAGAGGATATTTATTAGCATCTGCTTGAATTTTGATAGGGGCTGCCAAATGAATTTTCCCTATATCAGTGAAAGGTAATTCCCAGAGATAGCCACGCAGCTCTTGGAGGATGAAAATCTATATATATAAAAGCCAAGTGACCAGAACGCTGTAACTACTGGAACAACCAGAACGACTACTCGCTATGACGCGCATTGCAGTCAGCCCTGCCCCCGATCGCCCCCCCAGTCAGGGGTGAGGCTAGCTGACCTCCTGCGCTCCCCCCCCCCCCCCCCCCGCCAGCCTGGCTCCGATCTGGCCCTGATTGTGGGCGGGGCCAGAGGCCAACCTCCCTTGTCCCTCCTCCACGCTGGCCCGGCCCTGATTGGCCCTCCCTGGGGTGGGCCTGCTGGACCCCACCCATGCACAAATTCATGCACCAGGCCTCTAGTTGTTAGATAAAGTTAAGGAATAGATAAGACTTTAAAAATGACTTCTCAGAGGAGAAACCAAGATGGCGGCATAGGTAAACACCGGAGTTTGCTGCCTTGAACAACCACTTCAAAAATACAACTAAAAGACGGAACGGACATCACCCAGAACCACAGGAAGGCTGGCTGAGGAGAGATTCTTCAACTAGAAGGAAAGAGAACAGCATACCGAGGCTCAGAGGAGGCGCAGTGTGGAAAATACAAAGGTACGGAGGTACGCGTGGAGCGGGCTGGTGGCTGAGGGCGCTGTTGTCGTTTTCAATCGGGAGGGAGTCCCAGGCTCTGAGCTCCAGATCCAGGCGAGTCTCTAGGGACTCAGACTCAAACGGGAGAATCGGGATTGTCTGGCATCGGTCGGAACGGGAGGGCAGCTTTCTCTCCTAGGTTTGCAGCGGTTGCTGGGATTCTGAGAAGCAGAGCCTCTGGGAACAGGACTGAGAGCAGCCATAACTGCTCCCTCCGCCCGCCCTGTCGATCCCCTGCAACCCACCCCGCCCAAGCCCTGAGCAGAGCCATTAGCCGGATAGCCTCAGGCAAAGGCTAGATTAGCACCTCCCCAGAGGACAGAAGTTTTCCCACTGCAGACACAGCTGATTCTCACAGCCAGTCCGCCTGGAGGTCAAATCCCTCTAGTATTAACTACAACAATCAAGGCTTAACTACAACAAGACTGCGCACAAAGACCACTAGGGGGTGCACCAAGAAAGCATAAAAAATACGGAGAGAAAGAAACAGGACAAAACTATCAAGGGAGGATATTGAGTTCAGAACCACACTTTTAAGGTCTCTCAAGAACTGTCTAGAAGCCGCCGATAAACTTATTGAGATCTACAAGAAATCTAATGAGACCCTCGATGGTGTGATAAAGAACCAACTAGAAATTAAGCATACACGGACTGAAATAAAGAATATTATACAGACTCCAAACAGCAGACCAGAGGAGAGCAAGAATCAAGTCAAAGATTTGAAATACGAAGAAGCAAAAAACACCCAACTGGAAAAGCAAAATGAAAAAACAATCCGAAAATACGGAGAGTGTAAGGAGCCTGTGGGACAGCTTCAAGCGTACCAACATCAGAATTATAGGGGTGCCAGAAGATGAGAGAGAGCAAGATATTGAAAACCTATTTGAAGAAATAATGGCAGAAAACTTCCCCCACCTGGTGAAAGAAATAGACTTACAAGTCCAGGAAGCGCAGAGAACCCCAAACAAAAGGAATCCAAAGAGGACCACACCAAGACACATCTTAATTAAAATGCCAAGAGCAAAAGACAAAGAGAGAATCTTAAAAGCAGCAAGAGAAAGAAACTCAGTTACCTATAAGGGAGTACCCATATGACTGTCAGCTGATTTCTCAACAGAAACTTTGCAAGCCAGAAGGGAATGGCAAGAAATATTCAAAGTGCTGAATACCAAGAACCTACAACCAAGATTACTTTATCCAGCAAAGCTATCATTCAGAAGTGAAGGTCAGATAAAGAGCTTCACAAATAAGGAAAAGCTAAAGGAGTTCATCACCACCAAACCAGTATTATATGAAATGCTGAAAGGTATCCTTTAAGAAGAGGAAGAAGAAGAAAAAGGTAAAGATACAAATTATGAACAACAAATATGCATCTATCAACAAATGAATCTAAGAATCAAGTGAATAAATAATCTGAGGAACAGAATGAACTGGTGATTATAATAGAATCAGGGACATAGAAAGGGAATGGACTGACTATTCTTGGGGGTGGGGGGAAGGGGTGTGGGAGATGCGGGAAGAGACTGGACAAAAATCATGCACCTATGGATGAGGACAGTGGTTGGGGAGTGAGGGCGGAGGGTGGGGTGGAGCTGGAAGGAGGGGAGTTATGGGGGGAAAAAAGAGGAACAAATGTAATAATCTGAACAATAAAGATTTAATAAAAAAAAGAAAAAAAATGACTTCTGTCTTGTTATTTGAGGAAGTTAAATCTAATAATATTTCTCCCTTAGGGAAGAAAAAATATGAACTTGGTCGATTTCTAGAAAATATATTCCTAATAAATGAATTGGCACAGAAGAAACAGTAAAAATTGATGGCTACTAGAGAGGAAGCCAATCTGAAAAGGGACAGGTAAGGATTTGGGGACTGTTCCAGGGTTACTAGTTAACCCAACCATTTGAATTTTTTCTTGACTCCGGGAAGGAGACATTGAAAGGGCATTGGAGTTGAGAACTAAAAAGGATGCTCCTGTACCTATTAAAGTTCTACTAATTTGTCCCCAATTTTAATATCTCCCTCCCCCCCAATTGGTTGGCTTTTAAAAAGGAAAATGTCCCCTTTATTTCTCCTGAGCATCCCTATCTTTGTGTTCCAGTCTGAAATTTTGGGTTCAGATTAGGGTGTGGTTGCCATCAGGATTGATATTTGAGACTGTCCTTTTTAAAATGTCCTGTTCTTTTACAAAAGAAGCAAGCCTTTGGATCTGGAATTTGGGCATTTTTATTATTTTGTGGGGGTCAGTTTATTAAATTACTGAAGTTGCAAAGTCATTAGTTTAATAGTTCTTTCTTGGCAATCCAGAATTACTTTTTTCCTATTATCACTCTTTTTGAAATGATTTTAGAAAGTTTATTTGTCAATGAGGTGATCTCATGAGGGCATTTATTTGCCTAGTTGAGGTTATGTTGTTTAACTAGGTGCTGATATTTTCAGAAAGACATGTTACATATGTTGAGTTAAATAAATTAAGGGTCTCATCATTTAATTCCTTAATTCCTGGGTTTTGTTGAAAGGTCTTTTTGAACTGGTCAGGATAACCAATACTTCCTTTAAGTACATCTATAGATGGCCCTCCACTTAATCTATTTTGGAAATATTTTAGAATGGCCTTAAGTAATTTACTGATCTGCTTCTGTATGGCTTCTAGGGCTATGGCTCTGGTCAATTTAAAATTTTGTACAGGGTGGCTGATTCAACCTATTCTTTAAATAAAACATTTCCAACTAACATATGGATGCATTGCTAAAGATCCAAGAAGCCAGTTTGATAAGCACATATAAGATCTAAAGGTTGGAGACATATGTAATACTCTTTGTAATAATTTAAGCAATAAAAAAAATTATAAAAAAGATCTAAAGGTTCAAATTCAAGGAAATTACTTTTTGGGTCTGGGAAGTCTTTTACTATGGCGTAATAGTTCTGATTTAGACTAGAGGGTATAAGAGACAGTATTGACCCCATCAGAATTTCCCTGACATTTAAAAGATGCCATGAGAATAGGAGCCTCAGGAGAGGGGAATAACTGAGGAGGAAAAGAAGAGTTCAGCTAGAGAAGGGTAGGCAGGAGGGACAGTGGATGAATCAGTAGAGAAAGGAGGATGAGTTAGGGAAGGAGGTAAAGCCAGTTAGAAGGAGAGGTGCATGTGCCAGAGCATTCCTCTAGTTTTTGAAGTCTCTTATTTTCATGCAGAGAGGCTATAGTGGCCTCTTGGTTTCTTTTGGAATTCTCAAAATACCAATTGAAGAACACTTCCAATTGTCTTTGAGAGGTCTAGAAACATTTTTGTTCTAATTGGGTTCTTAAATAAACTAATTTAGGAAAGTCAAAAGAGTCCCAGAGGGGTCAGTTTAATATAAAGTCATTCTGGATGATTTTAGTACAAAGATTGTCAGTTGCAGGCCTCTAGGTAGTTTTTAGCCATGTTATCCTGCAGGAGGTTCTAAGCAATGGATGGCCAGCAGATGTCATCTTAGAACCAGAATTAGCAAAAGATTTGAACCATTGAAATGTTAAACAGACGGTAATGAGCTCGTGAAAGATGCTCAACATCATTGGTCATTAGAAAAATGTAAATTAAAATCACAATGAGATACCACTCTGCATCTATTTAAAACGCTAAAAGCAATGAATGAATGAGTGAGTGGATGAGCTGACAATTTCACATTTTGCAGGGAAGCAAAGTAACTGGAGTTCTCATATATTGCTGGTAAAAATCAAAATGATATAACCACTTTGGAAATCAGTTTTGTAATTTCTTATAAAGTTAAACATACATTTACAATATGATTCCACAATCCCATTTCAAAGTATTTGCCCAAGAAAATGGAAATTTGTGTTCACATGAAAACCTCCACATGAATGTCCATAGTAATTAGAGTGGCTTTATTCATAATGGCCTAGTAGATGTAATTCCAAATGTCCTTTAGCTGGCGAGTGGATAAACAAAATATGATACATCCATACAATGAAATATTATTTAGCCCTGAAAAGGAACAAGCCTGAGACGTACAATAGTGTAGTGAACCCTAAACTCATTATGCTAAGTGGAAGGAGCCCAACTTAATAGTGTGTATTTTTTATATTTCATTTATATGACATTCTGGATAAAACAAAACTACAATATGGAGAATAGATTAAGTAATTGTCAGGTGTTGGAAGTGGGCAGAGGTTAACTACAAAGGGGCAGGACTATTTGGTCTAATGGAACTATTCTCTGTCAAAATCAGAACTGTATATAAAAAGTTATTTTTACTATACTGTATGTATATTAAGACAAAAATAGCAACATAAAAAAGCAATTAGGATATATATATATATATATATATATATATATATATATATCTCCTTTTCTATGTCATATGTGTGTAACTTGTCTTCTAAGATCTCAACCAGCATTCTAAATTGGTTTGTGGAACTTAAAAAAATCTTTTAACTTTTTAATATTTCTCTAGATGATATACTGATATTTCTAATGTTACTTTTATCACATGGGAAACAGTTATCTATGTTTCATTTAAGAATTTTTTCCTTTTTTAAAAATATGTCATTATTGATTTTAGAGAGAAAGGGGAAGGGAAAGAAACATCAACATTGATCAGCTGCCTCCTGTATGCCCCCTTTCCCCCCAAATAGTTATTCAGCATATATGATATGTTTTAGCCTTGAGTATAACTTGGGAAGCAAATTAGACATGTTCCCGATTGTGAAGAGGTTGTATCTTGGTAGATGATAAAGGCAAATAAACAGGCATTGTTGTGTTGTAATTAGAGAAGAACACAGAATAAGACCCCTTAATTCAGACTTGGAAGAGTAAGGAAATCCTCCTGCAAGGAGTAACATCTAAACTGAGAACGAGGTCATTAGTAAAAGTTAGGTAAATGAAGAAAGTTGGAGCGAGGGTTGTTCTGAAAATTATCACAGTTCACAAGTAGAGCATTGTGTGAAGGCTGAGAGGTCAGAGAGGACAATGCATGCAAAAGGCACTCTAGCAGTTGGGTGGAGCAATAAGTGTGGAGTGCTGGGAGGTCACGGTCAAAAGATTGCTAAGTGGGGCCTTAACAAAGTAGAGTTTTGTAAATAATATTAGTAGAGTGCAAGCTTTTTCTTAGAGCAATGAGGAACTTAAGCATGGAAGTGGCAAAGTGAAGTTTGTCACAGAAAACCTGTGGCAAAAGTACAGAGAATGGGGGGGGGGGGGGGTCAACATTAGGCAGCTATTGTTGAAATTCAAGTGAGATATAATCATATAATAGCAAGGAGTGAAAGTGATGATGGAGAAAATGAAAGAAGTATTAGACCCGAATTTACCTACACATGGCAAATTCATAACATGATAGGTATTTAATTTCTACTGAGAAGGTATGATCTGGATATTTCTGAAATGGGATACAGAGATAATTTTGCTTGAGTCCTGTATTGCTATGCCACAAGTTATAGATACCTGGGATCATCAAAAGCATAAGCCACAACTACCATGAGAGGAGGAGATTGAGGAGAGAGTACACCAGTCACCAGAAGTTAATTTGCCAAAGGACTTGTATGCATGCATATAAGCATAACCAATGGACACAAGACACTGGGAGGTGAAGGCAGGCGGGGGGCGGGGGGGGGGGGGGGGGACGAGGGGCGGGGGTAGGTCAGGAGAAGGTCAATGGCGGGGAAAAGGAGACATATGTACTACTATTTGTAATACTTTAAACAATAAAATAAAATTTTTAAAAAAGAAGTTAATCTGCCAACTCACTCCATTGACTCTTGGATTTCAAAACAAGATGTTAAAAGGGATTCTAGGGTTGGCATTCTAATACTACATGTGAACGCCTTACTCTATAAACACATATATCTATACAATATTGTTTAATGTCACATCCTAAGTTGCTGTTTCTTTTGTAATGAGCTGTCCTAGTTGATAAGGAACCACTTCCCTTGTTCTTTGAAGATCCATATACTTCCCTGGCCCATAAATGTACCCATAAGCTACTAATAGCAACTGTGGCTACACTTAAAATTTGTCTTCTGCCAATGTAGAATCTTCAATTGTTCTATGAAGAATTTGTTTCTTAAATTTTAATCACTTCTACATACAGTAGTTCAGCTTCATAAAACTAAACTAGGAGTTGGTAATAATGAAATAAAGTGCCAAAGGGAAATGGATGCAGTTCAAGCACAGAAATATATTTGCTGCTTCTGGTTTTTTTTATCTTTCCCTATTCTTAATGCATATCTGAAACACAATCATTTTCTTTGAAGCTCTGAGAGTATATTATTTCTCTATTTTCTTTTTTATTTATCTTCTCTACGTATACAAAATATTTCATATTAATCTTCTTTGAAACATCTGCTTTGAGGTTTACATAAGTAGGAAAGCTTAGACAATAATTATTTTAAGAACACTATACTGCCCTAACCGGTTTGGCTCAGTGGGTAGAGCGTTGGCCTGTGAACTGAAGCGTCCCAGGTTCGATTCCGGTCAAGGGCATGTACGTTGGTTGCAGGCACATCCCCAGTAGAAGGTATGCAGGAGGCAGCTGATCGATGTTTCTCTCTCATCGATGTTTCTAACTCTCTATTCCTCTCCCTTCCTCTCTGTAAAAAAATCAATAGAATATATTTTTAAAAAGAACACTATACTAATATACTAAAGAAGCTATAATGTTTGATTATCTATAATTTTTCACTGTGTTCCTTCCTCTATAATTCTTATTATGTAAATTTCCTTAACCTTAATCTTAAATTACTAACCAATTAAATGGAAAAAAAGATAGTCTTTAAAATTTCATTGTGATAGTATATCAAAACTGGTAGGAAGAAATGCCCTCAGATTTCTCATTTTAAAATATTCTGAAACCTATTCAATTTTTTTTCTTAGGAAATAGCATTATTACTCATATAAAAAGAAAGCAGGCTTGTCAAACTTCCAAGTTTTATTTTTTTTAAGATTACAATGTTCTGGGAATATGAAATAAGGATAGAGTATGTACTGCTTCAATATAAAACCACTAGAAGCCTCTTTTTGCATCCTTTCCATATTTTGTAATCTGTGGTGATCATCTGGGCTCCTTTCTGAATATCACAGAGCCTCTGTATTTCTTGGAGCTGCGCTTCATAACCAGGTATACATCAATGGTAAACAGGAAGAACATAATACAGAAAGTCATGATAACCACTGAGAGTGAAACTAGAAGTATGATGGACATAAATTTTTCCTGTGTCCCCCTTATCACACATGTATAAGGTCCAAGACACAAGAGGGTACTGCACCAAATGGGTTTTTTAAGAAGTGGTAGTTGATAGTGAATAAGAATAACTGAGAAGATCAGCTGTACAGACAGCTGTACAAGAAAGTAGACAAGATACGTTGCCAGCAGGAATTTGTTTTGGGTGAAGTAAAGAATTTGATCTTTTTTTGTTTTTATGTTGTCTTCTTTGTTGTTAATGTCACTGGACTTCTGTTCTAAAGATTTCTTCTTATGCTTCTCATTCCCATCTTGCACACCCTCAGAGGCGAAACTCTCCATCATGAAAAAGTTGAAGAAGAAGACAAAGCCAATCACATACCAAACTCCAAGAATAGGGCTGGTGAAGTGACTTTCATAGCACTCTGCTACACAGGCTTTGGAGATATTCCCATGACACTGGAAGTCTTTGACCAGATCAAACCAGGTGATTTGCACTACATACACCACTGAAAAGTAAAGAAAAGTAAAACTAAACCACATCATTCGCCCTGTGTAGTAGTTTGTGGGGTCTTTGCTTATCTTCATTACGGTAGATACCACATCAAGTCTAGCATGGTCAGGCATCTTGGAACCTAGGGTGACAAACAACCAAGTAGCACCAGGAAGAAAGAATGGCTGTATTTATAGTCTACGCTGTTCTTTTTTTCTTTTTACCTTCTCATTTTAAAAAATTTTTCAGCTGTAACTGGCTTGGCTCAGTGGATAGGGAGTCGGCTTGTGAACTGAAGGGTCCCGGGTTCAATTCTGGTCAAGGGCATGTACCTTGGTTGCAGGCACATCTCCAATGGGGAGTGTGCAGGAGGCAGCTGATCGATGTTTCTCTCTCATCGATGTTTCTGACTCTCTATCTCTCTCCCTTCCTCTCTGTAAAAAATCAATAAAACATATTAAAAAAAATTTTTTTTCAGTTACAGTTGACATTCTATATTATTTCACTTTAGTTTCAGGTGTACAGCAAAGTGGTTAGAAATTTATATATCTTACGATGATCCCCCAATAAATCTATTACCCACATGGCAACATACATAGTTATTACAATATTATTGACTATATTTCCAATGTTATATTTCACAACCCCCTGACTATTTTGTAACTACCAATTTGTATTTCTTTTTTTTTTTTTTTTTTGCTTTCACTTTTTTATTATCATGAGTGATACTAGGTTGAATTTTTTATACCTATACTAGAGGCCCAGTGCACAAAAATTTGTGCACTGGTGGGGGCCGGGGGGGGGGGGGGGAGTCCCTCAGCCCGGCCTGTGCCCTCTCGCAGTCTGGGACCCCTCGGGAGATAACGACCTGCTGGCTTAGGCCTGCTCCCGGTGGCAGAGGGCAGGCCCAATCCCTAGGTGCAGCCCCTGGTCGGGCTCAGAGCAGGGCTGATTGGGGAGTTGGGGCACTGCCCCCTGTCATGCACAGAGCAGGGCGGATTGGGAGGTTGCGATGCCACCCTCAACCACGCTCAGGGTAGGGCCGATTGGGGGGTTGGGGCACTGCCCCCTGTCACACTCAAGACAGGGTCGATAGGGAGGTTGCGGCGCCACCCCTTGTCATGCACAGAGCAGGGCCAATCAGGGGCTTGGGGAGCTCCCCCCTGTCACACACAGAGCAGGGCGGATCAGGGGGTTGGGGCACTGCACCCTGTCACACTCAGGGCAGGGCCGATGGGGAGGTTATGGCTCTACCCCGTCACACACAGAGCAGGGCCCATGGGGGGGGGGGGGGGGAGGTGGCGCCTCCCTCTATCACCCACAGAGCAGGGCCGATCAGGGGTTTGGGGCACCGCACCCTGTCACACACAGAGCCGCAGGGCGATCAGGGGATTGGGGAGCTCCCCCCTATCAGGCACAGAGCAGGGTTGATCAGGGGGTTGGGGCGCCTTCCTCTGTCATGAACAGAGTAGGGTGGATAGGGAGGTTGTGGCCCCGCCCCCTGTCACACACAGAGCTGAAGGTTGATCAGGGGGTTTGGGCACTGCCTCCTGTCACGCTGATCCCGGTGCCGGGAGGCATATTACCCTTTTACTATGTAGGATAGAGGCCTGGTGCACAGGTGGGGACTGGCTGGTTTGCCCTGAAGGGTGTCCTGGATCAGGGTGGGGTCCCGCTTGGGTGCCTGGCCAGCCTGGGTGAGGGGATGATGGCTGCAGTTTGACAGGTTTTAGATGAAAGGACAGACCATTTATACGCAAAAGCCAATGCACACACCTTGGGTGGGTTGTAAATTGGGTGGGGAGGGGTCTCCGGGAATCACCAGGGCGGAGCAAACAGCTATGGCTGCCAGTCAGCCCTGAACGGGAGAAGTCCCCAGTTCTCTGCGTCCCACACCCCTGTGCAGGAACAATGAGCGCTGCAAGCACCTCTGAGAGAAAGCTGCCCTTGCATTCCTGTCCCGATGCCAGAGAGTCCAGTTTCTCCCCGTATGTGCCTGGGTCCCCCAGAGTCTCGCCCGGAACTGGAGTTAAAAGAGCTGCACACCCAGGTGCCGGCCCTTTCCATGCTTCCATACCTCTTACCAGTCTCAATGCACCTTCTTCACCTCTCTAGTTGCGGAACTACCACTCAGCCCAGCTTCCTGCAGTTCTGGGTGGTAGTTTTTCTGCCGTTTAGTTGTGGTATTTATGTGGTTGTGAGAGGCAGCAAGTACGGGCACTTACCTATGCCACCATCTTGGTTCTCCCAATTTGTATTTCTTAACTCCTTCACCTTTTTCACTCATTCCCAAACCTTCCTCCCATCTAGCAACCACCAATTTGTTCTCTGTATCTATGAGTCTGTTCTTGTTTTGTGTTGGGTTATTTTTGTTGTTGTTGTTCTTTAGAATCCACATGTAAGTAAGATCATACAATATTTATCTTTCTCTGTCTGACTTATTTCATTTATCTGCTATCTCTTAATAGATGCTCTCTCAGAGGGTGCCCAATTGTTTCAGGTGAGAGAATTAAAAAAAAAGTTAAGAATAGTGTCCACAAGCAATACATCTATTTAATATTTCTTATTCTTTCATTTACTACCCCTTTTTTTAATTTTCCTCATCACTCACTCCCCCATCTCACTTCATTTCCCCACCTCTTCCCACTGTTTATTAAGCCTCTGCATAGCTATCCATCCTGTTTGCTCTCATCTCAAACTCTCAATGTCATTTACTTCTTTTTACAATTTATGTACCAACCTGTGTCAATCAACCAACTCCAGCCAACAGTACAGTTCCAACTGTCATAGAACTCTCATCAATATCTGGGCATAAGTGCTTAAAGGTAAGTAAGTCTTCATCACTTTTCTCTGAAATGCACCTAAATGAGATGGCTTACCTGAACTTACTGGTGTCATTTTAAGCTCTTTCTGAAGCCAACTTTTCCAAAGCTCATCACCAGTTTCAAAATCTGTTTCTGATTAACCCGTCAAGATGGATGGATCAATTTATAATTGATCGATCAATATATAATTGCTTGCTACTGGGAGAGCAGCTTAAACTTCTTATTTGCCTTATATCCTGCTGCTCATTTGACATTGACTTTGATTCACAGATGTTCTGAGCGTTCTGAATACAGGTACAGTTCTTGCCTTTAATTACAGATCTGATAGTGCACAAAGTGCTGTTTGCAATACATTTATTGTGACCACTGTGATTTCTGTAATTCACTTTCCCTCCTGTGAACTAGAAAGACATTGTCAGAACATTTTATTATTACAATGCCCCTCACAGTCATCACTTGCTCCCCGCTTCCCTGAAAGATAGCTGAGACATTTTGGGGCCTGCATCACAGTTCAACTTCTTCCTTTATTCCATCCTGTTCTCCCACACCCCTACTCCTCTGCTTCCTTTGAGAGGTATTAATCCTAACAAATATTTTGTCCCTTCAATTTTGTCTCAATGCCTGCTTCAGAACAGGCACCAGCAACACTTCAGATTTTTGGAAACTTGAGAGATAAGCCATATAGAAAGCAGGCTTTTCCCTTCACTCTGGGTCACAGTTTTGGGGAAGTCAACCATTCTCTACCAGGATTCCTGCAGAGGACCTGCTAGACTAGTGATTTTAGCTGCTGCTCAACTTAGGAGAGGGGAATGCATTGACATTGAAATTGGAAGGGAGACAAGATCCATTCAGACTGAAATATTTCCAGCATCTCCTCCTAACGTTTTAGCTTACTTAAAATTATTTTGCTAATTTCTTGAGTAGATTTTTAGTATGCTTTGAACTTATTTTGACCTAAATGCATACAAAAGGTAAACAAAAAACAGAAGTCACATTGTTCAGTTCCATCAATTTCACGAATGAACACACTCAGGTAATTGTCATCCAGATCAAGAAAAGAACACTTGTTTTTTAAACTGAATTATGAGAATTCTTTATGTATCTTGGATATATAAGTTTATTATGGGATATATGATGTGCAATTATTTTCTCCCAGTGTGTGTGACTTGTCTTTTACTTCTTTTAACAGTCTTTTGAAGAACTGAAGTTTTTATTAGTTCTTCAACTTAAGAATTTGTTCTATTATTAATAGTGCTTTCGGTGTCATGTCTAAGAACTGTGAACTTAAGGTGACAAAATTTTACTCCTAAGTTTTATTCTTGCCAGTGTTGGTGATAAGAAGGCAATATGATTCAATTTTCTTTGAGTATAATCTGTTTTCCTGCTCTAAAGAACGAATGATGACTCATGTTTTAGCTAAATTCTGGAAATTTTTCACCTATTGTTGTCATAATTGTTATTGTTTGTGCTCTTGTCTCTCTTTCAATATTTCTATAACTCCTATTAGATGGATGTTGAAATCTTTCCATCTGTACCCTTTATATCTCTTACCTTTATTTTTATATTTCCCATCTATTTATCACTTCATGTACTGTGTTTTTGGAAACTTAGTTATTTATGTATCCCAGATCAAGAATTTTTTCTTCTGAGGTATCCATTTTGTTCTTCAGTTACTATTTTGAGATTTTTTTTTCTGTTTCATCTAGGCAAGTTTTAATTTTTATGAACTATGAATTTTTTATGAAATAACCTTTAATGCCTCTTTTAATGTTACTTATACTATTTTCTATATCTTTTCCATTTTCTTTCAATGTTTCCTTGGGTGTAAGATGTTTTGTTGTTGCTGTTTATTTTGTTATTTTGTTAATCCTCACCTGAGGATATATTTCTATCGATTTATAGGGAGAGTGGACAATAGAGGAAAAGATAAAGAGAAACATCGATGTGAGAGAAACACACCAATTGGTTGCCTCCTGCACGAGCACTGACCAGGGCCCTAGCCAGAGATAAGCCTGCAACCAAAGTAAGTACCCTTGACTGGAATCAAACCCAGGACCCATTGGTCCACAGGCCAATGCTCTGTACACTGCAACCAAACCGGTTAGGACACCGGCTAGGGTGGATATAAGGTGTTTTACTTGCTGTGTTTATTGGTTTTGTGTTTTTTTTCTTATAATGTTTATTTTTCACAGATGATTTGTACTTTTAAAAAATTTTATTTTTCAATTACAGTTGACATTCAATATCAATTTATATTAGTTTCAGGTGTACAGCATAGTGGTTAGACATTTATATAACTTACAAAGTGATTCTGTGCTGTCTATACCCCTGACTGTACATAGTAGTCACACAATGTTATTGACTCTAGTCCCGTGACTATTTTGTAAATACCAATTTGTACTTCTTAATCCCTTCACCTTTTACACCCAGTCCCTAAGCCCCTTCTCATTTGGCAACCATCAGTCTGTTTTCTGTATCTGTGAGTCTGTTTCTGTTCCTTTATTTTGTCGTTTAAATTCCACATATAAGTAAAATCATATGGTTGTATTTGTCTTTGTCTGACTTATTTCACTTAGCATAATACCCTCTAGGTCCATCCATGTTGTCATAAATGGTTAAGATTTCATTAATTTTTATGGTCAAGCAACATTCAATTGTATATTATGCACCCCATCTTCTTTATCCACTTGTCTATTGATGGGCACTTGAGTTGTTTCCATATCTTGTCTATTGCAAATGATGCTACAAAACCAAAACACTAATTCAAAAAGTTATGTGTAGCCCTATGCTTGGTGCTTCTTGACCCTGCACTAATTTCTCATGTTGAAGTCTTCTTTTAGACTCCCTAGAGTTTCTGGTTGTGAATTTGACTTTAGGGTACAAATGTAATTACTGCCAATTGCCCTTGAATTACTTCCTGCACTGAATTTGAAACAGTCTTGGAATTACAACTTATTTGTTTTAGTAGTAATATATATGGGTGTTGAATTCTTTATCCAATATTATTCTGTATGTTATCCCTCCCCAAGAATTGTATAAAGATATAGATCTACTGAGATTCCACCTACTGAATTTAAGCATGGTCATTGATTTCCTTTAGATACTTCCCTTGTCATTTTGAGGCAAGAGGAAAGATTCTGTAATATATATTTTTAATTCACCATCCTCAAATAAAAAATCAGCGACATTTTTCTGCTACATTGGAATAATGCAGAAGTTTATTAATGAATGACAAAAAATAACCCCTGTATTTTGACAAGAAAAATTTATATTCCAATTCACTCATTATTGATCCCTGCCTAGTTACGGCAGTTTGTGTAACTAAGCTGCTGTTTCTTTGTATTCTCATCTCACACCTTTTTCTTTTCATTATACCATGTACTTTAAAGTTGGCTCTGATAAATGTATTTCTCTGTGATGACTGTAGATTTCAAAGACCCAGACTGTTTTAATCACAGATGTACGGTAAAGCTCTTTAATAAACTAATAAGTAGAAACAAGAATTTTAACCATATATGACTTGTTTCATTTCAGGAGATAGGAAAAAATTTATAGGGAATTATTAAGCCTAGGATTAAGTAACAAACTTATTAGATCTCTTCCTATAATAGGCTGACTTCAGGAACCAACAAAGATTAGAGTTGGAGGATTTGTATGTGTAAAATTAAGGTATCCCAAACAAATAGGACAGAAAACAGAGTCCAATTTACTTAGGAAAACTTAATTTTACATATGCTTTTATCTTCAGATTCTAGTCTTCACAATTCAGAGATGTACATTCTATAAAATGGCCTGCTCAAGATAGGCATGTTTATACAAAGGTTTTTTGCAAAAGGAAACATACAAGCATACAGAAGAAGAGTTGATTCATCTATTTAATCAACAGTGTCCTTGAAAAAGAATTGGTTGTGCTTCTCACGTTTTTCACAAATGATATTAGAAAATAAAAGCCTAACACCCAATTTCAGAGTAAGAGAAGGAACACTTCCAAACTCTTTCTATGAAGTCAGCATCACCCTAACCCCAAAGTCAGATAAAGACACTACAAAAAAAGAGAATTATAGGTCAATATTCCTGATGAACATAGATGCTAAAATCCTTAACAAAATATTAGCAAATCGCATCCAGCAATATATTAAAAAGGTCATACACCGTTACGAAGTGGGATTTATTTCAGGGATGCAAGGATGGTACAATATCCACAAATCAATAAATGTGATACAGCACATAAACAAATTGAAAGACAAAAACCACATGATCAGATCAATTGATGCAGAAAAAGCATTTGAAAAAATCCAACACTATTTCTTGATAAAAACTTTCAGCAAAGTGGGAATGAAGGGATCATACCTGGACATAATAAAAGCCTTATATGACAGATAGGAGACAAAATGGCAGCAGAATAGATGGACGTGTCCAGAGCCTTGTCCTGGAGCAGATAGAACAACTAAATCAAATAACATCCATCCCGAATTAGAGAAGTAGACACAGTTGGTGAGACAACTCGCAGCTGGGAAGGGCAGAGGACACCCAGAGAATGGTAGAATCAGGGATCTGGGCTGGAGAGAACTGTGAGACCTCTGAGCCCAGAGGGTCAGAGGGAAACTTCACAGCACCGAGGCCGGTCCCTTGGGACAGGCATAGCGTCTGACTGTGGAAAGTAGGTCTGCAGGACTGCTGGTAGCAGGGGATTCTAGATCTGGGTCCACAGTCATGAGAGACTGAGCCCAGAGGGGGCATTCTGGATGGCTGCCCAGGCTGCGCCGTACCGGGAGGAGAGGGGCTCTCAGTGGTGCAGAACTTTTCCCTCTTTTTGGTCTTGGCTTTGTTTCACTGAACCTAGTTCATAGGACCTTTCAAATACAGACACTCACCCGTGGCTGAGGTGCAGTTGGAGGTGCAAACTTGTGAAGTCTGGGGAGAGGCTGGAGAGAGGAGAGAGTCCAGGAGAGATGGCCCAAGATTGGTGCTGAGTCATATCTGATGTGTGGACCTGGGCAACCATTTTCCCCTGAAGAGATAGCCCCTCCCTGCAGTCTCTAGGCAACCAATACAGCCACACCCAGACTACACCCTGAGTGTTACAAAGGATTAAAAAAAAATCTGAATAGCCCCTGAGACTCTAGAGGGACTGACCTGAAGAGAGGCCTTCAGTCTCAGCAACAGGAAACTGAGAAGCTGCAGACAATACAGAGGAGTGGGATCTTAAACCAGCCAAAGGAATGACACCACCTTTTCATTTTTATTTTATTTTATTTTATTTTATTTTTTTATTATTTTGTTATCTCTTTTTTCTTTTTTTTTTTTAAAGGATTTTTTTTAAAAAAATATATTTTATTGATTTTTTACAGAGAGGAAGAGAGAGAGAGATAGAGAGCTAGAAACATCGATGAGAGAGAAACATCGACCAGCTGCCTCCTGCACATCCCCTACTGGGGATGTGCCCGCAACCCAGGTACATGCCCTTGACCGGAATCGAACCTGGGACCTTTCAGTCCGCAGGCCGACGCTCTATCCACTGAGCCAAACCGGTTTCGGCGTATCTCTTTTTTCTTTATTTTCCTTTTTCATTTATTTTATTTTATTTTCACATTATATTTTCATCATTATAATTTATTTTTTATCCTATTTTTTAATCAAATTTTATTTATTTTATTTTTTTTCTTCTCTTTCTCTTTCTTCTTATCCACTCATCCTCTTTCCACTTCCTCTACACTGAACTGAGGTCCTTGCCATATTCATCCAATTCTTAATCTTACTTTCTGTATATAAGATTCTGCCTTCACCCTCTTTACTGGGTATCTGGTGTTTATATGTTTTGGTTTATCTGTTTATTCTCTGGTGTTATCTATATATATTTCCTTTTTCTTCCTGTTTCTTTATTTTCTCTCATGCCATTTTTTCTCTGAGATATTATTTGCGCTCTCTTTTCTCTCACCTAATTCTCTTTTCTCTGGTGGTCAATTATATTGGGGTTATCAGAGTCATGAGCACATTTGTGTTTTGTTACCTTTGTGTTGTGTCTTGTCAAGGTGAATTTTATTCTGTTTGGCCAATGTGCTAGAGAGTGAGCCACATAACCAGACTCACAGAGAGGAAACTCCATCCACAAACGGGTCAATAAGACTCCAGACCCAACTACAGAGGCAGGAAGAAGGCGTCACTGAGGGAGATAGCATGAGTAAGTGAGGGAGCAAAAGAGGAGTGTGTGGTCATGTGGGGTATGTGTGTGTTAGATCCCACAGGACCTTTGGTGACAGGCTAACCAGGCTCGCCTAACCAGGCAGCCTCTGCTACCATTGCAAACAGTCCTGGAGTGGCCAGCTCTTCCATAGAGGCCTGGCCTTTTTGAAGGGGAGAGCTGCTGTGACTAGGAACTCAGCCTCATCTCCACTCAGGTGCCTTCAGATAATACCTGGGACTCTACAGCCACCCCCGCCATGGATCTGCTGCCTTGGCTGTGGTCCCAAGGTCACCAAGATTCCAGCCACCCCAGTGCAGGCTCATGTGAGTTCCGAAGTGTGCTCCCCTCTGACCAGCCCAACACTTTAGCCCAGGGCATTGCAACCATACGAGCAGCAGCCATGTTAGCAGCCCTCTCCTGTCTGAGAAGCAGCAGCCCCATGAGCAGCCCGCCCCAGGTTGAGGAGTGGCAGCCTCATGTTGCCTGCCCCCATCCAAGGAGCAGCAGCTGTGTGAGTGGCCTGCCCCCATCTGAGGATCAGCAGCTGTGAGAGCAGCCCATCCCCATCCAAGGAGCAGCCTGCTCACCTCTGAGGAGTGGCAGCCCTGTGCAGCCCACCCTGGTACGAGGAGCAGCAGTCGTGCAAGCAGTCCACCCCTGTCTGAGAAGCAGCAGCCATACTAGCAGCCAGCCCACGTCTGAGGAATGGCAGCCCTGCACAGCCCACTCCCATTCGAAGGGCAGCAGCTGCACACAGCTCGCACCCAACCGAGGAGCAGCAGCAGCGTGAGCAGCCTGCCCCTGTCTGAGGAGCAGCAGCTGCATGAGCAGCCTGCCCCCGCCAGCCAGTGAAGCCACCACTGCTGTGAACAACACCCACCAGAGGAGCCACCACTAACTGAGGAGCCGCCACTGCCAGACTACCCAAGGAGCAGCCGGTGCCCAAGGAGCCACTGCTACCCAAGGTGCAGTCACTGATCAACTCAACACCTAAATCTTTTGGTGAGAGCAAAAATGGGTAGACAAAGAAACCCCCAAAGGAAAGAAAAAGAGAAATCACCAGAAAAGCAGCTAAGTGAAATAGAGGCATGCAATATACCAGAAAAAGAATTCAGAATAAGGGTCATATACTTCATAAATTGGATGGATGAAAAAAATCAATAACTTATGTAAGAACCAAGAAGAAATGAAGAGTGATATAGCTGCAATAAAAAACACCATGGAAAGTTTCAACAGTACACTAGGAGAAGCAGAGGACCTAATTAGCAAATTAGAAGACAGGGAAGCAAAACATACCCAAACTGAACTGCAATTGGAGAGAAAAAATTAAAAGACAGGAGGAAAGCCTAAGGGAGCTTTGGGACAACATGTAACGAAGCAACATACGAATAATAGGGATGCCAGAACAATAGGAAGAGGAACAAGGGTTAGAAAACCTATTTGAAGAAATAATGTCAGAAAACTTCCCTGATGTGAGGAAGAAAAAAGTCACAAAAGCATAGAGAGTCCCAAACAAGATGAACCCAAAAAGACCCCTACCAGACACATCATAATTATGATAGCAAACATTCAGGACAAAGAGAGAATCTTAAAGGCTGCAAAAGAGAGACATAAAGTTATATACAAGGGATCTCCCATTAGATTATCAAATGATTTCTCAACAGAAACACATCAGACCAGAAAAGAATGGATGAAAATTTACAAAGTGATGCAAAGCAAGGGACTGAATCCAAGAATACTCTAGTCATCAAGGCTATCATTCAAAATTGAAGGGGAAATAAGGAGCTCCACAGACAAAAAAAGGCTAAGGAAATTTATCACTACCAAGCCAGCAATGCAAGAAATACTAAAGGGAATGCTGTAAAAAGAAGAAATAAAAAGGTAAACAGGAACACAGGCACAAAAAGTAAAAATGGCTACAAAAAAATACCTATCAATAATAACTTTAAGCATAAAAGGACTAAATGCTCCAATCAAAAGATATCAAGTGGCTGAATGGATAAAAAAAAAAAAAAAAAAAAGAAACACATGACCCATATATATGCTGTCTACAGAAGACCCACCTCAGAACAAGGGACTCACACAGACTGAAAGTGAAGGGATGGAAAAACATCTTTCAGGAAAATGGAAATTTCAAAAAGCTAGAGTACTTGTATTAGACAAAATAGACCTCAAAGTGAAGGCCATAACAAGAGATAAGGAAGGCCACTTCATAATACCAAAGGGGCCGAAACCGGTTTGGCTCAGTGGATGGAGCGTCGGCCTGCGGACTCGAGGGTCCCGGGTTCGATTCCGGTCAAGGGCATGTGCCTGGGTTGCGGGCACGTCCCCAGTGGGAGATGTGCAGGAGGCGGCTCATCGATGTTTCTCTCTCATCAATGTTTCTGACTCTCTATCTCTCTCCCTTCCTCTCTGTAAAAAATCAATAAAATATATTTAAAAAAAAAATACCAAAGGGGTCAATACAACAAGAGGATATCACCCTGATAAACATATATACACCGATTTCAGGAGCACCCAAATACATAAAAAAAAAAACTCCTGGAAGATATCAAGGAAAAGATCGACAACAATGCAATCATAGTAGGGGACTTTAATATCCCACTGACATCACTGGATAAATCCTCTAGACAAAAAAAAAAAAAATCAGCAAAGAAACAGCAATCCTAAATGACTCACTAGATCAGAAGGACTTAATTGACATCTTCAGAACATTTCACCCCAACCACAGCGGTGAACAGCACCCACCATAGGAGCTGCTGCCAACTAAGGAGCAGCTGATACCACAACCGCCCGAAGAGCAACCGCAGCCCGAGGAGCCACTGCCACCCAAGGAGCAGCCACTGAATGACTCAACATCTAGATATGTCAGTGAGATCTAACATGGGTAGACAAAGAAATCCCCAAAGGAAAGAAAAGAAGGACTCACCAGAAAAGCAGCTAAGTGAAACCGAGGCATGCAGCATGACAGAAAAAGAATTCAGATTAAGGGCCCTAGAATGCATAAACCAGATAGAGGAAAAAATCAACAACTTATGCAAGAAGCAAGAAGAAACAGATGAAAAAATCAATAAATTATGTAAGAACCAAGAAGAAATGAAGAGTGATATAGCTGCAATAAAAAACACCATTGAAGGTTTCAACAGTAGACTAGGAGAAGCAGAGGACCGAATTAGCGAATTAGAAGACAGGGAACAAAAAATGGCGGAGGCTTAGACGAATGTGTTGGTGCTTTATCCCGGAACAGATAGGGGCGAGCAGCTGAAACGGGTAACAATCAGCCCGATCAAGCTGGGGAGGTTCAGCTGAGAGACAGTCTGCAGCCAGGAAAGACAGAGAACTCCTAAAAAATGCGGATGGTTAGAGATTGAGGCTGAAACCTCCCCCTGGGCGCCAGCGCAGCGGCGAGACCGCGCCATCTTAGGTAGCTGTTACCGGCATCCAGAGATCGGCTGCTAACCCGGCGGCTACTAACCCGGAGGCAACGACTCGCAAGCAACGCGACTGTAAGAGCCCAGAGGAGATCTGCACCCCTCCACGGAAAGGTTAGACTTACCCCAAAGGTGCGGTTTGCAGTTCAGGTTGGAGCGAGGAACGCGCGCGCGCGCGCGAGTGGGCGCAGGGGGAAATCTACCCCCTCCAAAATCCGCGCCCATAGAGGCCAGCGTGACCCGCAAGTGGGGAGGGCTCCCGCAGGGCTGCTGCCAGAAGGTAACACTATAAATGAGCCCATAGTTGGACTGGATGCAAAAGGGCGGCCTCAGAGTTTCCCTGATAGCCGGCTACTTGTCGCCAGGGGCTTGAGCGCGCGCAGACATTCCACGCAGATACCCCACGCAGTTCTGGAGGGTGGAACCCTGTGAGTTCTAACAGCTTCCCAGGCTCTTGTTTGCACACTTCCTCTTACTTCTGTGAGTTTGATTGTTGGCCCAGTGCATGTGATTGCCCAGTTGGGGTCACTAGGAGAGCTTGTAGGGGAAGATTGTTTTTGGGGAGCCTGGGAAACAGAGCTGGGAGTGGCGCCTGGGGAACCAACTCTGGGCGGAGCTGGTTCAGGTACAATAGAGAGCTTCTGGACAGAGAGAACTTTTAGCCTCGGAGGTCAATCCAGACACACTGCCACCCACAGGCAGAGCCACGAACTGACTCTTCTGTAAATACAGATAAGGCAATAAGGGGATTTTACGGCCGGCCTTAAAATCAGGACTGTGGCTTACACCACGGAGGAACAGTGTAACAGAGGAAAATTCAACATTCTCCTGAATTCCGGGCGTGCCAATAAGAAGAGTAGAAGATCTGAAGCACCTGCATTACTGCACATTTTTATTTTTATTTTTTTAAATTACTTTTTCTCCTTTTAACTAAGAAAACATTTTTTTCCTTTTTTTCTTTTTTCTTTTTCTCCATCACCTGATTTTGCCCTTTCAGCTACTACATTTTTATTTTTAACTAGTATTATTACTGCTACCATTTTACCACTCTTTAAAGTGTCATTTTATTTTGTCTTTATTTTATTTTGGGACTAATGTTCTCCATTCTATTTTCATCGTTCCTTTAGCAACATTTTTCTCTACCTCAATTTGCCTCTGTGCTAAACAATCTCCCCCACTTTTTCCCTTTTGCTGTCCTGTTTCTCTTACCCTACTCCAGCTTTTGATTTTCCCTACTCTTTTTACCCCCTGTCAAAATTTAACCCTGCTTATATATCCTACATCCAATCCCCTGTTCTAAATCCTTATACACCTTTCCCTTATCTTCCTTCACTATCCAATTTTTTTTTCTTTTTTTCTCTTCTTCTTCTTCTTTTCTCTCTCCATTGTTTTATTGTTGTTTGCTTGATTGACGAGTATATTGGTTTTTTTTTTTTTTTTAGGATTGTTTGTGAGGTTAGACTGCTTATTCTTTTTATTTTCCTGCCCCTCCCTCTCCCCCCGCCCCCCCCCCCCGGTTATTTCTGTGCTTCTGTTTCCCCTTGCGTTGCTTGATATTATTGGTTGTTTGTAGTTTGTATTCATCTCCAGGAATCTGTTGCTGTAATTTGTTGGTATTAGTGGCGGACCTATAGGAGTTTTCTCCTCATATAAATAGTCTCTTCCCCTTTTATACTTCATTCTCTTTTCTCTCTTACTTTTTTTTTCTTTCTTTTTTTTTCTTTTTTTTTCCCCTCCTCTTTTTCCCCACCCTTTTTCCAATTTCATTTTTGCACTCCTTTTTTTCTTTCTTTCTTTTTTCTCTTCTACCTTTTTCTCTTCTTTCCCCCTTATCTCCCAACTCTCTTAGCTCGGGTGGCCACCTTTATTTGGGGTTAGTAATATCGTAAATACAATAGTGTTCAGTGCCTGGTACGTTGTGCCTTGTTGTGTTGTATTTTGTGCCTTTAAATCAACGCAGCAGATTCAAGCAACAGCGGCCTCCTGATCACCACACGCTCTGCCTGGGGAACAGTTGCTGTGTGTGAAGCCTCCCTCCACCAGCCAGAAGAGCCACCACAGCTGTGAACAGCACCCACCAGAGGCCCTGCTATCAACAGAGGAGCCGCTGCTACCACAACCGCCCAAGGAGCAACCACAGCCCGAGGAGCCACTGCCACCCAGGGAGCAGCCACTGCCACCCAGGGAGCAGCCACTGCCACCCAGGGTCCAGCCACTGAACGACTCAACAACTAGTCATGTCAGTGAGATCAAACATGGGTAGACAAAGAAACCCCCAAAGGAAAGAAAAGAAGGACTCGCCAGAAAAGCAGCTAAGTGAGACAGAGATATGCAACATGACGGAAAAAGAATTCAGAATAAGGTTCCTAGAGTACATGCACCGGATGTTCAAGAAGCAAGAAGAAACAGATGAAAAACTCAACTACTTATGCAAGAAGCTAGAAGAAACAGATGAAAAAATCAACAACTTAAGTAAGTCCCAAGAAGAAATGAAGAGCGACATAGCTGCAATAAAAAACACCATTGAAAGTATCAACAGTAGACTGGGAGAAGCGGAGGACCGAATTAGTGAATTAGAAGACAAGGAAGCAAAACACACTCAAACTGTACTGCAAATGGAGAAAAAAATTAAAAGACAGGAGGAGAGCCTAAGGGAGCTTTGGGACAACATGAAATGAAACAACATACGAATAATAGGGGTGCCAGAACAACAGAAAGATGAACATGGATTAGAAAACCTATTCGAAGAAATAATATCAGAAAACTTCCCTGAGGTGGGGAAGAAAAAAGTCACACAAGCCCAGAGAGTCCCAAACAAGGTGAACCCGAAAAGACCCACACCAAGACACGTCATAATTACCATGGCAAATGTTCAGGATAAAGAGAGAATCTTACAGGCTGCAAGAGAGAGGCGGAAAGTAACATACAAGGGATCTCCCATTAGATTATCAAATGATTTCTCAACAGAAACACATCAGGCCAGAAAAGAATGGACGGAAATCTACAAAGTGATGCAAAGCAAAGGACTGAATCCAAGAATACTCTATCCAGCAAGGCTATCATTCAAAATTGAAGGGGAAATAAGAAGCTTCACAGACAAAAAAGGGCTAAGGGAGTTTATCACCACCAAGCCAGCCATGCAAGAAATGCTAAAGGGACTGGTGTAAAAAGAAGAAATATCAAGCTCAGAAAGAAAACAGCCAACACACACACACAAAAAGAAATGGCTACAAACAAGTACCTTTCAATAATAACTTTAAATGTAAATGGACTAAATGCTCCAACCAAAAGACATCGAGTGGCTGAATGGATAAAAAAACATGACCCATACATCTGCTGTCTACAAGAGACCCACCTCATTAGAAGGGACTCACACAGACTGAAAGTGAAGGGATGGAAAAATATCTTTCACGCAAATGGAAAGGAAAGGAAAGCTGGGGTAGCAATACTTATATCTGACAAAATACATCTCAAAGTGAAGGCCATAACCAGAGATAAGGAAGGCCACTTCATAATACTAAAGGGATCAATACAACAAGAAGATATAACCCTGGTAAACATATATGCACCCAATGCAGGAGCACCCACATACATAAGAAAACTTCTGGAAGATATAAGGGGAGAGATCGACAACAATACAATCATAGTAGGGGACTTTAATACACCACTGACATCACTGGATAAATCCGCTAGACAAAAACTCAGCAAAGAAACAGCAATCCTAAATGACTCACTAGATCAGATGGACTTAATTGACATCTTCAGAACACTTCACCCCACAGCTGCGGAATATACATTCCTCTCAGGTGCTCATGGGACATATTCAAAAATAGACCACATATTGGGTCACAAGCAAAGTCTCCACAAATTCAAGAAGATTGAAATCATAAAAAGCTTCTTCGCAGACCACGATGGCATAATGTTAGAAATAAACTACAATAAAAACAACCCAAAATACTCAAACACTTGGAAGCTGAATAGCATGTTATTAAATATTGATTGGGTTACCGATGACATCAAAGAAGAAATTAAAAACATCCTGGACACTAATGACAATGAAAACACAACAATCCAAAACCTCTGGGACAGAATGAAAGCAGTCCTGAGAGGAAAGTTTATAGCTCTACAGGCCTATCTCAAAAAAGAAGAAAAAATGGTAGTCAATCATCTAACTCTACAACTCAAAGAATTAGAAAGAGAGCAACAAGAAAACCCCAGAGTGAGCAGAAGGAAGGAGATAATAAAGATTAGAGCAGAAATCAATGAAATAGAGACCAAAAAATCAATACAGAAAATCAATGAAACCAAGAGCTGGTTCTTTGAAAGGATAAACAAGATTGACAAACCCCTCGCCAGGCTCACCAAGAAGCAAAGAGAGAGGTCCCAAATAAACCAAATCAGAAATGATAGAGGCAAAATAACAACAGACCCCACAGAAATACAAATGATTGTTAAACAATACTACGGGCAACTCTACTCCAACAAACTAGACAACCTGGAGGAAATGGACAAATTCCTAGAAAAATACAACATTCCAAAACTCAATCAGGAAGAATCTAAAAACCTCAATAGGCCAATAACTATGGAAGAAATTGAAGCAGTCATCAGAAAGCTTCCAGCAAACAAAAGCCCAGGGCCAGACGGCTTCACAGGGGAGTTTTACCAAACATTCAAGGAAGAACTAAAACCTACACTCCTCAGACTACTACAAAAAATTCAAGAGGAAGGAACACTTCCAAGCTCATTCTATGAAGCCAGCATCACCCTAATACCAAAACCAGGTAAAGACATCACAATGAAAGAGAATTACAGGCCAATATCCCTCATGAACATAGATGCCAAAATCCTCAACAAAATCTTAGCAAATCGGATCCAGCAGTACATCAGAAGGATCATACACCATGACCAAGTAGGATTTATCCCAGAGATGCAAGGATGGTACAACATCCGTAAATCAATAAATGTGATACATCACATAAACAAATTGAAAGAAAAAAACCACATGGTCATATCAATTGATGCAGAAAAAGCATTCGACAAAATCCAACACCCATTTTTGATAAAAACTCTCAGAAAGGTGGGAATAGAAGGATCATACCTCAACATAATAAAAGCCATATATGACAGGCCCACAGCCAACATCATACTCAATGGACAAAAACTAACACCATTTCCCCTAAGAACAGGAACAAGACAGGGATGCCCACTCTCACCACTCCTGTTCAACATAGTACTGGAAGTATTAGCCATTGCAATTAGGCAAGAAGAAGAAATAAAAGGCATCCAAATTGGAAAAGAGGAAGTAAAACTGTCCTTATTTGCAGATGACATGATATTATACATACAAAACCCTAGAGACTCCATCAAAAAGCTACTAGACTTAATACATGAATTTGGCAATGTAGCAGGATACAAAATTAACCCCAAGAAATCTGAGGCATTTCTATACACCAATAGTGAACTTTCAGAAAGAGAGATTAGAAAAACAATCCCATTTACCATCGCACCAAAAAAATTAAGATACCTAGGAATAAACTTAACTAAAGAGGTTAAAGACCTCTACTCAGAAAACTACAGGACGTTGAAAAAAGAGATAGAGGAAGACATAAAGAGATGGAAGAACATACCATGTTCTTGGATTGGTAGAATCAACATCATTAAAATGTCCATACTACCCAAAGCAATCTATACATTCAACGCACTTCCCATTAAAATACCAATGGCCTTCTTCAAAGATCTAGAACGAACTCTCCAAAAATTCATCTGGAATAAAAAAAGACCCCGAATAGCTGCAGCAATCCTGAGAAAGAACAAAGTAGGTGGGATCTCAATGCCAGATATCAAGCTGTATTACAAAGCCACTGTTCTCAAAACTGCCTGGTACTGGCACAAGAACAGACATATAGATCAGTGGAATAGAATAGAGAGTCCAGAAATTAGCCCGAACCAATATGCTCAATTAATTTTTGACAAAGGAGGCATGAACATACAATGGAGCCAAGATAGTCTCTTCAATAAATGGTGTTGGGAAAATTGGACAGATATATGCAAGAAAATGAAACTAGACCACCAACTTACACCATACACAAGAATAAACTCAAAATGGATAAAGGACTTAAATGTACGACAGGAAACCATAAAAATTCTAGAAGAATACAAAGGCAACAAAATCTCAGACATATGCCAAAACAATTTCTTCACTGATACAGCTCCTAGGGCAGTTGAAACTAAAGAGAAAATGAACAAATGAGACTACATCAAAATAAAAAGCTTCTGCACAGCAAAAGAAACCATCAACAAAACAACAAGAAAACCCACCTCGTGGGAAAACATATTTGCCAACGTCATATCTGATAAGGGCTTAATCTCCAAAATTTATAGGGAACTCATACAACTTAACAAAAAGAAGATAAACAATCCAATCAAAAAATGGGCAAAGGATCTAAATAGACACCTTTCAAAAGAGGACATTCAGAAAGCCAAGAGACATATGAAAACATGCTCAAAGTCACTAATCATCCGAGAGATGCAAATCAAAACAACAATGAGGTACCATCTCACACCTGTCAGAATGGCCATCATCAACAAATCAACAAACGACAAGTGCTGGAGAGGATGTGGAGAAAAAGGAACACTTGTGCACTGCTGGTGGGAATGCAGACTGGTGCAGCCACTATGGAAGGCAGTATGGAGGTTCCTCAAAAAATTGGAAATGGAACTCCCATTTGACCCTGTGATCCCACTACTAGGAATATATCCCAAGAAACCAGAAACACCAATCAGAAAGGATATATGCACCCAGATGTTCATAGCAGCACAATTCACCATAGCTAAGATCTGGAAACAGCCTAAGTGCCCATCAGTAGATGAATGGATTAGAAAACTGTGCTACATCTACACGATGGAATACTATGCTGCTGTTAAAAAGCAGGAACTCTTACCATTTGCAACAGCATGGATGGAACTGGAGAGCATTATGCTAAGTGAAACAAGCCAGTCAATGAAGGAAAAATACCACATGATCTCACTCTTTCATGGATAATTAAGACCATTACAAACTTTTGAACAATAATAAATACAGTGGCAGAGCTGCCTCAAACCGATTGTCGGACTGCAGTGGGAAGGCCAGGGAGGGTTGGGGGACAGGAGGGAGGGGAGTAAGAGATCAACCGAAGGACTTGTATGCATCCATATAACCATAACTAATGGACATAAGACACTGGGGGGTAAGGGAGGGCAGGGGCTTGTCAAGGGTCGGGGGGGAAAAAAGGACACTTATGTAATACGCTTTGTAATACTTTTAGCGAAAAATTAAAAAAAAAATAATTTGCAAATAAGTATGTAAACATTGAAAAAAAATAAATAAATAAAAATAAATAAATAAATAAAAAAGAAGACAGGGAAGCAGAACACACCCAAACTGAACAGCAATTGGAGAAAAAAATTAAAAGACAGGAGGAGAGCCTAAGGGAGCTATGGGACAACATGAAACGAAACAACATATGAATAATAGGGGTGCCAGAACAACAGAAAGAGGAACAAGACTTAGAAAACCTATTTGAAGAAATAATATCAGAAAACTTTCCAGAGGTGGGGAAGAAAAAAAACACACAAGCACAGAGAGTCCCAAACAAAGTGAATCCGAAAAGACCCACACCAAGACACATCATAATTACCATGGCAAATGTTCAGGACAAAGAGAGAATCTTAAAGGCTGCAAAAGAGAGACGGAAAGTTACATTCAAAGGCTGAATGGATAAAAAAAAAAAAAAAGAAACACATGACCCATATATATGCTGTCTACAGAAGACCCACCTCAGAACAAGGGACTCACACAGACTGAAAGTGAAGGGATGGAAAAACATTTTTCAGGAAAATGGAAATTTCAAAAAGCTAGAGTACTTTTATCAGACAAAATAGACCTCAAAGTGAAGGCCATAACAAGAGATAAGAAAGGCCACTTCATAATACTAAAGGGATCAATACAACAAGAAGATATAACCCTGATAGACATATATGCACCCAATGCAGGAGCACCCAAATAAAAAAAAACTCCTAGAAGATATCAAAGGAGAGATCGACAACAATACAATCATAGTAGGGGACTTTAATACACCACTGACATCACTGGATAAATCCTCTAGACAAACAATCAGCAAAGAAACAGCAATCCTAAATGACTCACTAGATCAGATGGACTTAATTGACATCTTCAGAACACTTCACCCCAAAGCCATGGAATATACATTCTTCTCAAGGGGTCATGGGACATATTCAAAAATAGACCACATATTGGGTCACAAACAAAGTATCCCCAAATTCAAGAAGATTGAAATCATACCAAGCATCTTCTCAGACCACTAAGGCATAATATTAGAAATAAACTACAATAAAAACAGCCCAAAATACTCAAACATTTGGAAGCTGAATAGCATGTTATTAAATATTGATTGGGTTACCAATGAGATCAAAGAAGAAATTAAAAACATCCTGGAAACTAATGACAATGAAAACACAACAATCCAAAACCTATGGGACACAAAGAAAGCAAAGATAGCTCTACAGGCCTATCTCAAAAAACAAGAAAAAATGATAGTAAATCATCTAACTTTACAACTCAAAGAATTAGAAATAGAGCAACAAGAAAAGCCCAGAGTGAGCAGAAGGAAGGAGATAATAAAGATTAGAGGAAAAAAAAAGAACATTTCACCCCAAAGCCACAGAATATACATTCTTCTCAAGTGCACATGGGACATTTTAAAAGATAGATCACATATTGGGTCAAAGGCAAAATCTCTCCAAATTCAAGAAAATTGAAATCATATCAAGCATCTTCTCAGACCACAATGGCATAATATTAGAAATAAACTACAATAAAAGCAATCAAAAAATTCAAACACTTGGAAGCTGAATAGTATGCTATTAAACAATGATTGTGTTACCAAAGAGATCAAAGAAGAAATAAAAAAACATCCTGGAAACAAATGACAATGAAAACACAACAATCCAAAATCTATGGGACACAATGAAAGCAGTCCTGAGAGGAAAGTTTATAGCTCTACAGGCTAACCTCAAAAAACAAGAAAATGGTAGTAAATAATCTAACTCTACAACTTAAAGAATTAGAAGGAGAGCAAAAAGAAATGCCCAGAGTAAGCAGAAGGAAGGAAATAATAAAGATCAGAGCAGAAATAAATAACATAGAGACCAGAAAAACAATACAAAAGATCAATGAAACAAAGAGCTGGTTCTATGAAAGGATAAACAAGATTGATGAACCTCTAGCCAAGCTCACAAATAAGCAAAGAGAGAGGACCCAATAAACAAAATCAGAAATGAAAGAGGAGAAATAACAACAGACCCCACAGAAATACAAAAAAAGAAAAATGTTTTTTTTAAAAAAAATACTTTGAACAACTCTATTCCAACAAACTAGACAACCTGGAGGAAATGGACATATTCAAAAAGAAGAAGAAAAAACCTTCCAAAACTCAATCAGGAAGATTCTAAAAATCTCAATAGGCTGATAACTATGGAAGAAATTGAAGCAGTCATCAAAAAGCTTCCAGCAAACAAAAGCCCAGGGCCAGACGGCTTCACAGGGGAGTTTTACCAAACATTCAAGGAAGAACTAAAACCTATCCTCAGACTATTCCAAAAAATCCAAGAGGGAAGAACACTTCCACGCTCATTCTATGAAGCCAGCATCAACCTAATACCAAAACCAGATAAACACAACACAATGAAAGAGAATTACAGGCCAATATCCCTCATGAACATATGCCAAAACCCTCAACAAAATTCTAGCAAATCGAATACAGCATTACATCAGAAAGATCATACACCATGACCAAGTAGGATTTATCCTGGGGATGCAAGGATGGTACAATATCCACAAATCAATAAACGTGATACATAACATAAACAAATTGAGAGATAAAAATCACATAGTCATATCAATTGATGCAGAAAAAGCATTTGACAAAATCCTACACTCTTTCTTGATAAAAACCCTCAGCAGAATGGGAATAGAGGGATCATACCTCAATATAATAAAAGCCTTATATGACAAACCTACAGCCAACATCATACTCAATGGGCAAAAACTAAAACTATTTCACCTAAGAACAGGAATGAGACAAGGATGTCCACTTTCACCACTCCTGTTTGACATAGTTCTGGAAGTGCTAGCCATAGCAATTAGACAAGAAGAAGAAATAAAAGGCATCCAAATTGGAAAAGAAGACGTAAAACTGTCATTACTCGCAGATGACATGATACTGTACATAGAAAACCCTAATCCATGAAAAAATGATTAGACTTAATAAATGAATTCAGCAATGTAGCAGGATACAAAATTAACAGAAAGAAATCTATGACATTTCTATACACCAATAATGAACTCACAGAAAGACATATTTTAAAAAAACAATCCCATTAACCATTGCACAAAAAAAATTAAGATACCTAGGAATAAACTTAACTAAGGAGGTAAAAGACCTGTACTCGGAAAACTACAGGACACTGAAAAAAGAGATAGAAGGAAGATATAAACAGATAGAAGAACATACCATGTTCACGGATTGGTAGAATCAACACCATTATAATGTCCATAATACCCAAAGCAATCTATAGATTCAAGGCACTTCCCACTAAAATACCAACGGCATATTTCACAGACCTAGAATAAACTCTCCAAAAATTCACCAAGAATAAAGAAAGCCCCTGAATAGCTGTAGAAATCCTGAGAAAGAAGAACAAAGTAGGAGGGATCTCAATACCAGATATCAAGCTGTACAGTGGGGCCTTGACTTACGAGTTTAATTCGTTCATTGACAGAGCTCGTAACTCAAATTACTCGTATGTCAAATCAAAAAGTGAAGGAGTGAGACACGTGATGCTGGGCTGATGTTGTGGCGTACACTGTGACATTCGCTGGGCCAACTAGCAGTGGGGTATCTGAAGCTGGCTCATAACCCGAATTTTAGCTCGCAACTCAAAGCAAAAAATCGGCCAAGAGACTGCTCGTATCTCGAAAAACTTGTTAGTCAAGACACTCGTAAGTCAAGGCTCCACTGTATTACAAAGCCACTGTTCTCAAAACTTCCTGATATTGGCACAAGAACAGACATATAGATCATTGGAATAGAATAGAGAACCCAGAAATTGACCCAAACCACTCTGCTCAATTAATATTTGACAAAGGAGGCAAGAGCATACAATGGAATCAAGACAGTCTCTTCAGCCCTAACTGGTTTGGCTCAGTGGATAGAGCATTGGCCTGCGGACTGAAAGGTGCCAGGTTCAATTCTAGTCAAGGGCATGTACCTTGTGATCAACGTTTCTCTGTCATCGATGTTTCTAACTCTCTATCCCTCTCCCTTCCTCTTTGTAAAAAATCAATAAAATGTATTTTTTTAAAAAGGCAGTCTGTTTAATAAATGGTGTTGGGAAAATTAGACAGATACATGCAAAAAAATGAAACTAGACCACCAACTCACACCATACTCAAAAATAAACTCATAATGGATAAAGGACTTAAACATAAGATGGGAAACCATAAAAATATTAGAGGAATCTACAGGCAGCAAAATCTCAGACATATGCCAAAGCAATATCTTCACTGATACAGCTCCTAGGGCAATGGAAACTAAAGAGAAAATAAACAAATGGGACTACATCAAAATAAAGAGCTTCTGCAGAACAAAAGAAACCATCAACAAAACAACAAAAAAGCCCACTGCATGGGAGAACATATTTGCCAATGTGACATCCAATAAGGGTTTACTCTCCAAAATTTATAGGGAACTCATACAACTTTACAAAAGGACAGTAAACAATCCAATAAAAAAAAATGGGCAAAGGACTTTAACAGACACTTTTCGAAAGAAGACATAGGAAGGCCAAAAGACATATGAAAAAATGCTCAAAGTTACTAATCATCTGAGAGATGCAAATCAAAACAACAATGTGGTACCATCTCACACCTGTCATAATGGCTATCATCAACAAATCAACAAACCACAAGTGCTGGCAAGGATGCAGAAAAAAAATCTTCATACACTGCTGCTGGGAATGCAGACTGGTGCAGCCACTGTAGAAAACAGTATGGAGTTTCCTCAAAAATTAAAAATGGAACTCCCATTTGACCCAGTAATCCCACTTCTAGGAATACATCCCAAGAAATAAGAAACACCAGTCAGAAAGAATATATGCGCCCCTTTGTTTATAGCAGCACAATTTACAATAGCTAAGATTTGGAAACAGCCTAAGTGCCCATTAGCAGATGAGTGGATTAAAAAGCTATGGTACATCTACACAATTGAATACTATGCTGCTATAAAAAAGAAGGAATTCTTACCATTTGCAACAGCATGGATGGACCTGGAGAGCATTATGCTAAGCAAAATAAGCTAGTCAGAGAAAAATAAATATCACATGATCTCATGTGATATAATGAACAACATAAATAGATCCAGAGACAAAGAAACACTAAACAGACTGTCCAACCTCAGAGAGAAGGGAGGGTAGGGGAGGTGGGTAAGAGATCAACCAAAGGACTTGTATGCATATATATACACATAACCAATGGACACAGACAATAAGGGGGTGAGGGCCTGTGCTGGGAGGCGAGGGCTGGTTGGGAGAGGTCAATGGGGTGGGGAAGTGAGGAAGGGGAAGAAGATTTGTAATACTTTCAACAATAAAGAATTTTTTTTAAATTACTAACTCTTTACCCCAAAGTCATAGCCTTCAGAATCATATGAGCCTTCTGAACAGATTATAAGTGTGTTCTTTTTCTCCTCATGTTAAGTGCTGTAGTTCAGAATTACACGTTTACTTCCTTACCCTGTTTAGGAGGAGGTCATAGCCCTCATATTTACTACATATTTTTCTTCTTCCAAATTTACTTCCTCTTCATGCTTACTTTCTCCTTTCCTCACTATCCTTAGAGACAGTAGCCAAGGAAGGACTGGGGCAGGAAGGAAAGTATGGCAAGAGGTGAAAAATTCAACCACAATTTCTTCTAAATAATAAACTCAGCATGTCCTCTCATGCCTACTTTTGCTGATTCTAAAGAAACTTCCTGCTGATACACATTTTCTTCTGTCTCCTCTTGCTTTCCGCCCTGTTCTGCTTTCCCATATAGTTGTTAATTAGTCACGTATGTTTCTTATTTTTTAAGTAATTTTGGGCATCGCGTGTGACTGTGCATTTTCTAAAACATTACATAACTAAAACATTCTGCTGTCCTTGCACATGACAGACAAGTTGATTGAGTAGAGTTATTGGGTCATAAACATTTTCTTTCAACAATGTATTACTCTATATCTTTTGGTACCTGTTGCAGAAAATAAATCTGAGGCCAGTGTTCTTTCATTCCTTTAGATTATAGGCTATTTATTTTTAAAATTGGGGGGGGGGGGGGTTGTTTGTTGTTTGTTTGCTTTTTTTTTTTTGCACTGGCCAGGTAGCTCAACCAACATTGAAGCGTCCTCTCTATATACCAAGTTTGTGGGTTTGATCTCTGGTCAGGGCACATACAATAAGGAACCAATGAATGCACAAAATAAGTGGAACAACTAATCTCTCTCTCAAAAAAAAAAATCAATAAGTAAAATTTTTTAATTTTACTAAAATTTATGGTGTTTCCCCTCAGAATTTAACTTTGTTGTCAAACAATATCTGTGAATCTCATTATCATTTCTTTCCCAAAATATAATGATCCATTTTAATCCATGTATTTAATTATCTTTCTTTAGAAAATTTTAATTATTCTAATTACACATTTGATTATTTCTCTTACCCCATCTATTGTGATTTATACTTAGGGAAGATCTCTGTTTCTTAAATTGCATTCCTAAGCTTCATCCCCTATTGATCATTCTTGTCCTTTGCAGTAGTAGAGTTTTTCAGATTAAGCTTACTCTCATAAATTTATTTTTCTGTATTTTCAATTATCTTCCTTACTTCCTATAATATAAAATTTGATCACACTATTACATTGTTAACATTCTATACACCTTGCTAATCAAGCCCTCATTTCAACTCTTCTATTATAATTTAATGTCATCTTTCTCTTTTCCCACGTCTCTTTGTTCATGTCTCATAAAGACTACAACATCCGGAAACCTACTGAGAATGATAAGACATCTAAATTTTCTTTTGCCCGCTTCCCCTTCTCAGAAGTTGCTTTTCCTTCCAATGCTCTAATGTTTAAAACATTAAATCAAGATTTTTTATGCCTTACCCAGTAATTCTTCACAAATGTAATGCTGATTTTTTTTTTCTATTCAGGATCTATACCTCACTCATGTTTACTTTCTCATATCTACAGTTGGAGAAAAGTTTGAATTCTGCTTCTGGTGAAATCCAAATTACTGGAAGATACTCCTTTACTTTAACACTAGAAGCCTAGTGCATGAATTTGTACACTGGTGGGGTCCCTCGACCTAGCCTGCACCCTCTTGCAATCTGGGACCCCTTGGGGAATGTCAGACTGTCGATTTCAGCCTAATCCCCACAGGCCAGGCCAAGGGACCCCACCGGTGCACGAATTCATGCACCAGGCCTCTAGTATGCATATCAGATCTTTGGTTTGGTTGACTTGTATGCATTCATATAACATAACCAATGGACACAGACACTAGAGGGTTGAGGGCATGTGCCAGGGGGGTTGGGGAAGCTGGGGAGAGATCAATAGGGGTAAAAGAAGACATATGTTCTACTATTTTTAATACTTTAAACAATAAAAAAATCAAAATAAATTTTTAAATTAAAAAAAAGATCTTTGGTTAATCTCTTCCCACCCTCTCCCCTCCCCACTTTCCTCTGAGATTCTACAGTCTGTTCCATGTTTCCATGCCTGTGCGTTGAGCATCTGCCCCCTGATGGTCAATGCACATCATAGCTACCAGTTGAACGGTAGAACAGTTGAACAGTCAAATGGTCGAATGGTCGGACACTTAGCATACTAGCCTTTTATATATATAGATAGGTCAATTTAAGTAGAATGCCATCCTACATATACTATCTGGTTTTTAACATATTCAACTTACGGAATACTTTTAAAAGTATAACTCATCCCCATATCATAGGGTTGTGGCCACATCCCAATTCATTTTCTATTTCTGCTCAGTTGGTCTAAGCATCAAGTCTTAAAGATAACTATTCATGATGGCAACTAACATAATTTCAGCTAAAGTTCAAGTCTGAGCAGTGGATCCTGACAGATCTTCATATTCCTTTGTCCAGTATGCACATTTTAAAAAAATTCTCTCCTGATTCCCAGTTTATTTTAATGCTGAGCCAGGACAAATAACAGAAACATTATTAGAAGAAAAGGGAGAAGGCTGATTATTTCACCTTTACACCAATTAAGATATTTGATCTTTGACATAGTGTTCAAAACTCTTACTTTATTCTAATAATCTCTTAATAACTTGTGGAAATGGAAGTGTACTTAAAATCACTAGATAAATATGAGCAGTCTTAATATCTTGAGACCAAGGATGTATTATATGTATATACATGTTTTTCTAGTTCTTTCCAGACATAATCAGGTAAATCATTGTTAATTAAATGCAAAAATATAAAATATGGAGTAGTAATTGTTCAAGTAAAGGGAAAGATACCCAGTCTCTGGCTGGTGGTAAAACAGTCTGAAGACAATGTCTTACTTCTGTCTCAAAATATCTGTTGAAAGCCAGGACCCCAAGTCTTAAAGCACTTGTTAATTCAGAGAGAGCATCAAGATAGTAAGTGAAGCATAAATAGATCATATGAAACAAATTACTGGAAAGGGTACATGTTAAATGTTGTCTGTCACAACGCATGAACAAAGCAGAAGTCCATTTACTAGAATTGAGAGAAAAAAAATGAGAGAATGATGTAATCAAAGCCAACTGTTAGTCAATAAGCAGCTTGCAATGAGCTATTTGTACACAACCATTATGTGCCAATAATGCCAACATCCACCCTTGATATGTTCAGTACAAATGAGTTTGCAAATGGGTAGTTCAAACCTAAACTTGGTGTGCTAGAATATTAAGGAAAAATAATCTGAGAAAAGGGATAATATTAGTTAATAAAGGCCAAAAGCTTATAATAACCAGAAGACATTGCACTATGAGGTTTTGAAGGGAAAAAATATCAGATACAAAGATTGAACAACTTTCCAGAAAGGCTGAAAAAGAATAGTTAAAGAATTTGAAACCAAGAGAGTACTAGCACTCTATCACAAAGGATGATTAGGTCTCCCTGGCCATTCTCCATGAACTGCAACAGAAGACTAGACAATGTGATTTCACTTTAATTCACAACCATTATTACCATATATCTCTATCTCCTTTTAAATAAATTCTGAGAAAGATTATATTCTCTGAATGAAAATACACATTTCTTATTCACTTAACAAAATATATATTTTACAATAATCAAAACAAGTTTGTTAATGTTATTAATGTCCAGTGATAGATTTCACAAAATAACAAAATCTTTATTCACAGATCAATATTTTCCCTCTAATATAATCCAAGAAATATTTTTACTGTAGTTTTTATTTTCCAGTTTTATTTGGACATAATTGGCATACTTCACTATATAAATTTAAGGTGTACAGAGTAATGATTTGAATGACATATATTGTTAAGTGATTACCATAGTAAGTTTAGTTAGCATTCATCATCTCATATAGATACAATATGAGAAACATGGTAGACATTAACCAAGTGAGCAAAGCAACACCTGATCTGGGATTTTCTTTTGCTAAAGAGGATATTGTTGAGGAAATTAGCAAAACATGTTAAAGTTTGTAGATTAAATAAAAGTATTGCACTCACGTTAATCTCCTGATTTTGTAAATTTCTTCTGATTTTTATAATTCTACTAGAGGCCCAGCGCACAGTCATGCGGGTAGTGTCTCTAGGGCCTAGCCTCCTGCGATCAGGGCCATCTTCTGCCCGTTCCCCAGTCCCCAGGCCAAATGCTGCCTCCGCCACCAGGCTGCCAGGCTGTTGGGATCACCAGCTCATCCCTGGCTGCTCGGGGGCTCAGGCCTGCGGGAAAGCAGGCACGGTGACTTCACCTCCATGCACGTGTGCTGGGGAACATGCTGCCCGCTCGTGGCCGCTCAGGCGGCCTCTGCCACTGCTGCTGCTGCCGCTACTGCTGGGGCTTGAGGTGCTGACGGAAATTGCAGGGCGTGCCCGCGACCTACCTGCCTCGTGTGAGTGGTCCCGAGCAGGCAGCGCGTTCCATCAGCGGCTGGCCCGGTGCATGCTTATGGAGGTGAAGTTGCTGGCACCTGTTTTCCCACAGGCTTGAGCCCCCAAGCAACCCGGGATGAGCTGGTGATCCCAGCAGCCTGACAGCTAATGATATGCTAAGGCCACTCAACCACTCTCTATGACATCCACTGACCATCAGGGGGCAGACGGTCAACTGGTCGACCAGTCTCTATGACATGCAAGGGCCACCAGGGGGCAGATGCTTCAACTGGTAGGTTTGCTTGCTGCTGAGATCTGGCCAATCAGGACTGAGTGAGAGAGGCCAGACATGCCCTGGAACCCTCCCGCAGTCCTTCCCTGGCTGGCCAACCTTCTGCATCCCTCCGCAGCCCCAATCATACACCAGTGGATTCCCTGGGCCTTGCCTGCACCCTCTCATAATCTGGGACCCCTCAGGGGATGTCGGAGAGCCAGTTTCGGCCCGACGGTGGAATGACGGGTCGCTATGGCATGCACTGACCACCAGGAGCTTCCCCCTAGGGAGAGCACTGCTCAGCCAGAAGCTGGGATCATGGCTGGCAAGCACAGCAGGGGTGGCAGGAGCCCCTCCCGCCTCCGCAGCAGTGCTAAGGATGTCCAAGTGACAGCTTAGGCCTGTTCCCTAGGGCTCCCAGACTGTGAGAAGATGCAGGCTGGGCTGAGGGAACCCTCCATACACCCCCACCGAGTGCACAAATTTCGTGCACAACTAGGTGCACCAGGCCTCTAGTTGTACTATAGCTACAAAAGAGAATGTCAGTATTTTAGAAATTACAAATAATAAATATTTGCCAGTTTTAAGGGACTAGTTGGGAGTAAGTGGATGCTACACAGATAGGCTCCCAGGACCAAACTGGAATTACAACTAAAATACACAAAAAAACACAAAACACAAAAAACAAGCACCCATCCTGAATAATCAACTGAAGACTAGCTGGAGAGAATCCTGATAACCAAGGATGGAAAGGGAAGACCACTTAGAGACTGGTAGGAAGGGTAGAAGCATGAAAGGACTGGCTGGGCTCCCACAGACAGCAGTGAAGTTCCCCAGAGATATCTCAGCTGTGGGAAAGGGGGTGCCACTGAGAATTCTGGGGCCTAAACCCCAAGCTGGGTCCTCTCCCCAGCAGAGAGCATCAGAACTGAGAAAGATGCCCACATAACATCTGGCTGTGAAAACTTCATGTCTTCAATTCAACTCTCAGATAACTGAGAAACAAAAATATGTGTTTGAAAACATATAAATATACATTAATTCTCTAATATTTTGATATAGGACCAAAGCTATTCCTTTTGATTTGTTTCACTGACTGTAGTTCTACCTCCTTATTCTTGAATAATATTATATCTATAAAGAATTTTATAAGATTACCAGTTTTAGATTCTTTTAAATAAAATCAGAGGTAAAGACATTTTTCAAGCAATCTGTATGTTGTCTCTGTCTAGATTTTGAGGGTTTTTTTGCTCATCTTTTTTTTATTCTTATTCACATTTCAATCCAAAAACTTCTTTTTATTGACTCACTTTTTCAAGTTGCTCTATCTTTATAGGAATAATTCTTCATTTAATTCATATTTTGTCCATTAGTGGAAATATTTAACTATGCAGAGGACAATTCTTATAGGGTGCAGGGCCTAAAATATCTCAACCAATGATGCCTTCTCAAGATAAATAGTTTTGAAAGGAGGTCCCAAGAAATATGACTAATGACAGTAATTTCAAAATTAAATTAAGATGTTTCAAAAGTACCATGCTACATGGCTCTTCCCATCACCCCCAACCAAGTGCTAATACCAATAAACAGCATCAGTTGTTCAATGTAATAGACAGACTGTTATGAACTATACTTTTAGGATATCTCGCACTAACTGATTAAGATAAAGTCATAACTGACCCAATAGTCTACTCAAAAAAAAGTGTCAAGTAGTTTTCTAAGTGCTTGGAATACATCAAAGAACAAATTACCTCCTCATTATGATGCATATAGGGAAGCAGATGCAGCAAGTAGGGAAAGGGAGAGACAGACATCCATAAAAACAAGCCAAATAAATAAGTGAATTATATTGTATGTCAGAAGGTGAAAATTCTGCAGGCAAAAAAGAAAATTAACACAACAGTCGAGATATAAAGATGACAAATACTTTTTAAAAAATAGTTATGGGAAAGATTCACTGTGAAGCTGAGTTGAGATTGGAATAGGATAATAGAATGAATGTTCTAGACAAAGGGAACAGTTAATACAGTGGTCCCAAGGCAGGACTATGTGTGGTGTGCTTGAGAAACAGCAAGATAGCCATTGTGGGTGGAGGTTAATCAGCAGGGAAAGAGTCACAGTAGATTTAGAAATGTAAGGAGGGTGGTAGAGGTGGGCTCTGGTTAGTCCCCTATAGCCCCTCATCAGTAATTCCCCCTTTACTAGTCCTCTGAGTGAGATAGGGATCCTTTAGGGAACTTAATCTGACTTAAATTTTAAGAGATTTGCCCTAGTTATGACAAAGTCTGACTTAAATTTTAAGAGATTTACCCTAGTTATCTTGTTGAGAATAGAATGCTTGTTGGGAATGCTAAGGGGAGTTAAGAAGCTGAAGCAGTATTCTACACATGAGATGATGGTGACTCTTACCAGGGTGATTATAATAAAAATAAATATACTTCCAAAGTGATACAAATAGGATTTGCCAAAGAATTGGGTATGCGATGTGGGAGAAAGAGAGGAAATAATGATGATTCCAAAAATTTTGGTCAAAAGAACTAGAAATTGGTGGTATTGTCATCAACATTCCTTTCACATGACAGTGCAAACCTAGAATCTATATTGGTAATCTATGGGTTTTCCCTATAATCTATATTGTTAATCTATGGATTTTCCTTTTACATCCTGAAATGTCTAAAAAACATAGGTAAAGAGCATTTCACTGAAAGATTTTAATGCCTGTTTCAGATTGCCTTTTCAAAAATATTTTGTGCTGTGGGTTGTACACAAAGAATTACAGCTGAGTTCAAATTTGAGTTAGAATCAGTCCCCAGAAATACTTCATTCAGGCTTAAACAGCAGTCCATCTTGTCCTATTTCCTAGACGGCTGCTCAAACTGGTTCTCTAACAACTTTTTCTAACATCTAAATCAAGTCCTTGATTTGATGGTCTACATAAAATAAGTCACTTGTCTTGATCATAAAAGCTGTCAAAAATAATTACAATATGTACTACTCTTTGTAATACTTTAAGCAATAAAACAAAATTTAAAAATAAATAAATAAAATAATAATTATTATAATAATTTACTCTTGTTTAATAAAAAGTTTCTTTAACCTACCCATCACATATATGCTGATAAAAATATCAGCTGACCTTTGGTGGTTACTTTTTAGGTATTTTTTCTCTGTGTATTTGTAAATTGAATCAATTGACAGGTCCTGAACTATAGGAATAAGTATTCTTTTTATCAATACTTGAAGATTTTCACTTCCTTTTTCTCTATAATATCAGATCCCTGGCAACTAACTTTCCCAGAATAATCTTTCACAAAGAGCTTTAAAAACCTATAATGAAACTCATGTGTCAGCAAGTGCAATAATTTTGAAGATCCCTCAAACCTCTTCCCCTCTAATCCAGTTACTCAACAGAAAACCTGGAAGTCATCCATACCACTCAATTAGCATCCTCATCCATTAACCAAGTCTATTTTCTTCTTTATTCTTATGTATTTTAACTATAATCTCCTCTCAGTGTGCACCACCACTGCTTTAACTTACTCTTAACCTCACTATCTTGAATTATTTGTATAGTTAATACAACAAAAATTGCTGATATAAAAGCTATAGTTACTTCAACATTCTAGCAAGTCATGTTTAGGGGCTCATTTGTTTGGGGGGAAAAACATTACTTACTCTTTGATTGTAAAAGCTAAAGACACTTAACTAAAACTAGTAGGAAAAGCTCTTCAAATAAAGCAAAAACATTCTCTTCTACTATAGGTGTCAAGATTATTATTTGACCAAATCATGATGGATTATTACTTTATTTTTTTTACTCTTAGGAACCCTGGGACCTAGTAGAGAAGTAATGTCAGAGAGAGGCCTCTGATTTGAGTAGAAACAAGTTCCAGAAACATAGCAGAAAGTTGGGGAAACCCTTGTGACAGGGCAGGGTTAATGGGAACAAGGACAAGCACCAGCTGATATGAAATTTAAATTTTTCTGTTTTGTTTCCCTAATGATTTATTTAGGTTTTTATTAAGAACTATTTGTAGTAATATTAGGAAGAAGCATGGACAAGAGAACAGTGGTGATCATAAAGAAGTTAGGCAAGGTAGTTTGAGAAGTAATCAAGACATGTAAACAACCACTGGAGAGTTTCAGAAATTTTAGGCAAAGGGACTGAAATACTTGCAAGACTGCAGATAAAGGCTCAATTAAATATTTTTGAGTTTAAAAACAAGTGTTGAGTTTAGCTGTGTAGAAATTTTATGCCCAGTTGGGATGCATAGCCTACTTTCTATATTGTTCTTCATTCTCTTTCTGTGTTTTCTATCTTTCAAATATAATCATACTAGAGGCCCGGTGCACAAAATTTGTGCATGAGGGGGTGTCCCTCAGCCCAGCCTGCACCCGCTCCAATCTAGGACCCTTTGGGGGATGTCCAACTGTAGGTTTAGGCACAGCAGGGATCAAGCCTAACCAGCAGTCAGACATCCCTCTCACAATCCGGGACTGCTGGCTCCTAACCACTCACCTGCCTGATTGCCCCTAACCGCTTCTGCCTGCCAGCCTGATTGCCCCCTAACTGCTCCCCTGCTGGCCTGATCACCTCAACTTCCCTCCCCTGCCAGCCTGGTTGCCCCCAACTGCCTTCCCCTGCCGGCCATCTTGTGATGGCCATCTTGTAATGATGTGAGGGCACAAGGGCCACCTAGGCTTTTATCAGTATAGATTTTTCTGTCTAAACTCTTTCATTAAATTCACATTATCTTCCATACAAAGTCAAGATTCCTTGCTTCCTTTTATAACTTCCAAATATAAATTCTTCCACATCTTTAAATAACTTCTATTTTATCCATACTACTTCCAAATTTCCAAGTGTGTTATATTTTCACATGCCTCAAAGCCTTTGCACTCGTTATATCTAGGACTGAAATATTTGCCCCTTATCTGCATTACTATTATTGATAAGTTTCAGATTTAGCCCAGAACGGAGCTTTCTTGACCTCTTTTATGTTTAATTAGGATATGCTGTAGTTGTTTTCTTCTTTATGGTGTCTTGTTCACCTATGAACTGATACCACCTAGCCAAGAGACTAGCGTCTACTGGGTGTTCAGTAAATATTTGAATAGATAAATAAATTAGAGTAGTCAGAGATCCAGAATATATTTCAAAAGATACTCTTTCACTTTTTTTTTTATTGATTTTTTTACAGAGAGGAAGGGAGAGAGATAGAGAGTTAGAAACATCGATGAGAGAGAAACATCGACCAGCCGCCTCCTGCACATCTCCTACTGGCGATGTGCCCGCAACCCAGGTACATGCCCTTGACCGGAATCAAACCTGGAACCCTTCAGTCTGCAGGCCGACGCTCTATCCACTGAGCCAAACCGGTTTCAGCCACTCTTTCACTTTTAATATAAAAATTAAATATATAGTATAAATCAGTTATAAATCAAGTACAATTCAATTTTTGTTTGATCACTTCAGAACTTTTAGTATGTACATAGATGTATGTACAAATGTAAATATTTGCAGATATTTATAAAATGAATATTATAATATTCTGTATCCTGCTTTTCTCACTTATAAGATAGCATGGATTTTCCAAGTCAGTACAGAGAACGTAACATTATTTTTAACAGCTGTATAGTATTCCACTAAACAGATGTTCTAAATTTTATTGACAACTTTCTTCTCTTATTGAAACATGCTTGTTTCAAATTTTTCACTATTCTAAATAACTGCATATTTATATTTGCATACTTGTTCACTTATTTCTTAGGATTTATGCATATGTTAATTCCTAAGTGCTTTGGGCTGAATGATTTAATTGTAAGCACATGGGGAAAAGTCTGTACTGTGTACATTTTGTACTCAATTCTTATCTCTGTATATAAAAGCCTAAGCTACCAAACGACCCCACGACGGGTTGACTGGTTGCTATGATGTACACTGACCACCAGGGGGCAAACGCAGGAGCTGCCCCCTGGTGGTCAGTGCGCTCCCACAGTGGGAGCGCCGATCAGCTGACAGACCCGTCCCAGTGGCCCACCAGCCTGGCGGCAGCCACTCACTCCCTCAATAGTCCTGCAGGTCCAATTTCCGGAGAACATCCAGGCACTGAGGGACTGGTGCCACCTGCATGATCCACACAGTGCTGCTGGCCTCCTGGAGGTCAGCCTCAAGCACCATGGCTGCTTCACCTCCCTAGACCAGTGGTCGGCAAATCGCGGCTCGCAAGCCACATGCGGCTCTTTGGCCCCTTGAGTGTGGCTCTTCTACAAAATACCACGTACAGTGCAATCGAAACTTCATGGCCCATGCGCAGAAGTCGGTTTTTGGCCTGGGTGAGTCTATTTTGAAGAAGTGGCGTTAGAAAGAGTGGGGGTAAGTTCACTGAGGTCGACCCCTCAGATTGAGGACGTTTTTAGCAAAGGCCAGTTTAGGAGTACCCTAATTAAGTTAATAACAATGTACCTACCTATATAGTTTAAGTTTAAAAATTTGGCTCTCAAAAGAAATTTCAATCGTTATACTGTTGATATTTGGTTCTGTTGACTGATGAGTTTGCCAACCACTGTTTTAGATAATTGAATATAGTACATTATAATTTTCAAAGGTTATACAAAATTTCATCTGGTTCTTCATTTTGTAAATAAGGAAACAGGCTTGGCACATTTAGCCATTTGTCCAAGTCACAGCATCTAGAAGAGTCTAGAGCCATGGTCGGCAAACTGTGGCTCGCGAGCCACATGCGGATCTTTGGCCCCTTGAGTGTGGCTCTTCATAAGCCTTAGGAGTACTCTAAGTTAATAACAATGTACCTACCTATACAGTTTAAAAAATTTGGCTCTCAAAAGAAATTTCAATCGTTGTACTGTTGATATTTGGCTCTGTTGACTAATGAGTTTGCCGACCACTGCCCTAGACGCTCCGCCAGGAAGAAATGATATAAAAGCGGCTGCCAGTGGCTCCTGACAACCGGCATGGATGTCAGAAGGACAGATACAGATCCCTGGCCAGCAAGGGTGTCCCACCATCTGCTTAGAGGGCCAATCACATCCCAGCCCCGCTCCACACCCCTCACGATGGGCATCAGATGCAGAGCTCATGGTTGGCGAACACCACTGCAACAGCATGAGCCTCTCCCTATCAGGACTGACTGCGTGTGAGCCCGCAGCAGACACAGTGGGGCCGGGATGGGCAGGAGCAGCAGGCAGGAGCGGCAGGTGGTGTTGGACTGCTGGTTTGGGCCCAATCCCCGCAGGCTCCGCCGAGGGACCCCCACTCGTGCATGAGTTCTTGCACCAGGCCTCTAGTTATGGATATAATAGGCTGAGGTTCTCAGCAAGTAACTGAGAGTGATGTTCCTGGTTTTCACAAACAGCTGCTTTCAAAAAGGGAAGGACATTGCACTCCTAAAATAATCCATGTATGAAAATATTTATCTTTATGCTGACAAAAGACATATAAGCCAATTTTACAAGGATGAGCATAGAGCTCACGTGTCACTTTTAGAATCCAATAGAAAAATAAGTTTGGTTGTTACCTAACATGACTTTTTCTTTCTAGGAGACTAAGGAAAGATTCCTTTACCATAAATAAGTGACAACATCCTTAAACCAGGAGCACTGAAAAGAAGAAAAGACATACATGTTTCATAAACCCACCAAACTATATTTGCCCATTTGTAAACACTTTTCTAAGAATTTAAGTCTTGCTTGGAGTTCAGATAGTCCCTTCTATTCAACTTCCGCAGCCTAAACGAAAGTTTCTGGTCTCTGGTATTGTGTTCTTCATGATGCAAAGTCACTGTGTGATTTGCTTCCTTACTTTAAGGATTTCTAGGATCTTTTTAAAAAGAATTCAAAGAGGGTGTGTTTTTTTTTTTAACTCTGGAGTAGCATATATTTAAATGGAAAGGAAAATGGATTATGGAAGCAAAACATCACTGTTTTGACCCTTGTTTTTCTACATAATGAACAATGTTGGGTACGCCATTTAATTTATGTAAGCTTCAGCAATTGTATCTGTAAAATGAAGAAATTGTTAACTATTTCACAAGGTAGCTGGCAAGATTAAATGAGGCAGCATGCCTGGAAATGTACAGCACATTACCAGAGTTAAAAAAGGGTCATCTGCAAGAGTTAGTGGACAAGATTGTCTTCACTTTCACAAAAGCCTTAGTTTCTTTCTCTTTCTTCTGTACATGTCAGAAGTCAGTATTTCCTTTTCCTCTTAGTCCCTGGAATATGTTTTACTTCCTCATGTTCAGTATTTGATTTTTAAGTGTCTTTTTCTTAAATCTTTTAAAAAGGTCTATTCTTTAAAAAAACATAATAAAAATAAAAAGGTGTATTCTTTTTTATTTTGATACCAATTCTCCAGACCTTATGATTTTGCAGGAAGTAAAACGACTTCTGTAATGTTCGCTTTCTCTTCTGGATATCCTACTCTATAACCCACTCACACTGCCGATCTTGCTTTCTTGCTCATGTAGAACGCCAGCATATTTTGATAAACCAAGGGAAGTGCCCTCTCTCCTGCATCCTTGTCTGACCATTACAACTGTGCTCCACCCCCGCCTCACATCCTACGTTTCTGTTTTTAATTCTCAAGGGAACACCTGCTCTGCTCTATGCCCTAAGTGGTCTTTCTTATTTGGTCAGCCTGCTATTTTTCTCCCATTCTAGTCATTCTTATTCCTTCATTATTTACTTACCTAATTTTAAAATGACTTACTTTTGTATTCTTCTTTTTGTTTAATTTTTTAACTTGAAATCATATATGCCTGGATTCAAAGTGGATTGAAAATTGAACTTGTTTGTAACTTGGCCATGAAATAATCCAGCTGCAAAAAACTAAAGCATCCAACTCAAAAGACATTTTGGAACTGCAATGTAACCACAGTTGGGGAGGGTCTCTAGGAGTAACTTATAATAAGATATTCAGCTTAAAATTTTTTTCATTTTATTACTTATTTATTAATGTAACTAGAGGGCCAGTGCACGAAATTTGTGCACAAGGGGGTCCCTCAGCCCAGCCTGCAGCCTCTCCAATCTGGGACCCCTCGGGGGATGTCTGACTGCCGGTTTAGGCCTGATCCCATAGTCAGACATCCCTCTCACAATCCAGGACCGCTGGCACCTAACCGCTTGCCTGCCTGCCTGCCTGCCTGATTGTCCCTAACCACTTCTGCCTGCCAGCTTGATCACCCCCAACTGCCCTCCCCTGCTGGCCTGATCGCCCCCAACTGCCCTCCCCTGCCACAACTCGCTTCCTCTGTGCAAGTTGGCAGAGACACTGGGACTGGCCTCCTTCATGCCGCACAAAGCCACGGGACCCCCAGGCCTCAAGCATGGAGCAGTCACTGGGCCCTGCCTCTGCTGTGCACGAGGCCATCTTGTGGTGGCCATCTTGTGGCGACATTCCTCGAGGGCATCATGCGAGGGCCTGATGCCACCTAGGCTCTTATTATATAGGATTATTGGAAATAAGATTATCTAACATTATTGAACTGGAATTTATTTTGAACCCCCAAGTAGAGTACCAAGACCTACGTTAATAGGTTCTCCTATTTTTAATGCTCTCATCTGACTTTGGATATGAATTTCATGACATTGTTTGTAATTACTTAAGCTCTAAATTAGATAGAAAATTCTTTGAGGACAGGGATTACACTTATTTTCTTCCTTGCACTTATCACGGTTTCTGACATACGCTAAGTTCCATCAACCAAGTTATATAATGAATGAACTAATAATTCATTCAATAAAAATTTTCTCGATGGCTCTCAAATAGTATTTTAGATCAAGATTTAAATAAGAGATTATACTTTAAATTTTTTTAAACAAAATACTTTAAAACTAAAATATCTTATTTTATCCATTTATTTGGGAAACATCGTTTCACTTAGTACTTAAAATTATGTGCCAGGGTCAATAAAATTACTGACGTGTGGACTATTTTTTAGCCTTATTATGTGAATTGTTTTGTAAAACTAAATTTTGTTTTTCATCATTTTATTTTAGGGTTCAAATTCTGCATGCCTACTGTTATTTTCTATTCCTTGCAATTTTCCTTATGGATCTTAATGACACAGTTCTACATTCCTCTTTAGTATGTTATTCCAAAATCTTGAATTATGCTTTTCTTAACCTTCTCTGAGAATTTCATATGCTATTAACAATTTACTTAAGAAAGAAATTCTGTTTGATTATTTACAAGTACTAATGAGCTTATATGTTATTATTTTGTGATATAATATTTGCATTTTAATCTCTAAATTAGCTCCAGTTTTTTTCCTACAATATTTCCTATTTTAGATAAAGTTTTTCCCAAGGTCAAGTTGCTTTCTGCACACATACATATATTGTACTCTTACATTTGAAAAGGTAAAATATGAAACATATTTCAAAAATCATTTAATCCAGATGGTTAAATTTTATAAATATCTTCTTATCACAGGTAAAGTTTTCAATATCTGAAAGTAATTCTAGTAAAAACTGTTGAAATTTGTTTTTACATAAACAACAAAAAAATAAGTTGTAGGAAATGCTTTAGTAAAAAGTGATTAAAGGTGAAAGTCACATTTCATTTGACAACTTTTGAAAGGGGATTACATAAGAGAAAAAACAAATATTTGTGGAATTATTTTTCTATATTAAAAATAAAAGTAGCCCTAACTGGTTTGGCTCAGTGGATAGAATGTCAGCCTGCGGACTCAAGGGTCCCAGGTTCGAGTCCGGTCAAGGGCATGTATCTTGGTTGCGGGCACATCACCAGTAGGGTGTGTGCAGGAGGCAGCTGATCAATGTTTCTCTCTCATCGATGTTTCTAACTCTCTATCCCTCTCCCTTCCTCTCTGTAAAAAAATCAATAAAATATATTTTTAAAAATAGAAATAAATAAAAGTAAACAGGCAAGAGATTCTAAAATATAATGTTCTCACATACTGAGAATTAAGATTTAGAGTGATGTAGAGATGACTATGAATCTCAAATATACATGTAGATTTAGAATGTGTGTGTGTGTGTGTGTGTGTGTGTGTGTAGGATGCAAGTAAATTGATCTTTCAAGTACTAAAGCAGAAAAGGAAGGCTCCTCTTTTTATCGGTTTGGCCTAGCTGGTCCAAAATTCAAACTTATGTTCATGATGACTCCACTTCTCATAAAAATGTATTGGTTAAAGCCATAAATTCTTTATTGTTTCTAGATGGTGCCATTAGAGCTATATACCCATAAGCTATGGTGATATAAAACTGAAATCAACACAACTATGCAGAAGTTTTCCTCTGCTCTGTGTTGCTGTATTTCTCTCTTCACTTGTTTGATGATTAATTAAGTTTAAAATTACCTTCCTCTTTTTTAATTTCTATGGTGTTGCAAGTTGGACTTGTTAATATTCCTTTTTTATTTTATTTTTTATTATTATTTTTTATTGCTTAAAATATTACAAAGGGTATTACATATGTGTCCTTTTTTTTTCCCACCCTTGACAATCCCCTCTGAAACCACTAACTCTTGATTCTCCCTCCTTTCAGCCAGACTTTTACTGTGTCTGTTCCTGGAAATTGCAGTGGCCATTTAAGAGTAAGAGGAGAACTTGCCATCTCTAGCATTTCGTTAGAATGTGTTCACAGGGGCTATAAGTCATTTCCACAGTGGTGTGGTTTAAAAAAAAAGTGGCATAGAAAATACGGGAACTAGTCCTTCCTTGATAGGTTTGCAGTGCAATTGTTTCTGGAATTAGTAAAAATGATGAATTTTTACAATTGATGAGGAAGTTCTGTGCGAGTGACTCAAGGAGATAGTGTGGCTAGATTTTGCTTTGCTCCTATTTCTCATCTCCTATGGCTGGAATCACTGCTGGTGAAAAAGTAACACCGCTGAGTAGTCATGGACCATTTTAAACAATTGTCTCAGTCCTCACCCAGACCCCCTGTTCTGTCATGCAGCTCACTTACCACAATTATTGCTATGTCGCTTATTCATACTTCACAGGGGGGAAAATTCACCTCACTGAAACTCTTTTCACCAAATTCATTATAACAATCCAAAAAATAACTATTTTCAGGCTTCATCTAATTTGATATGTCAACATCTGTGTTGATTTCTATTATTTCCTTTGTGTGGCTCGAAGTCCCCTCTTGGTTTCTTTTGAAAACTTTTTCCCTCTCTCTAACCATTCCATGTTAGAGTTTCTTAGATGTTCGTCATTACCCATGTTCCTGTGGTAAGTGATCTCTGTGTCTCTGTTTTATTTGGGGTAATTTCTATTGCAATGTCTTCAAATTCACTAATCTTTTTTCTGCAATGTTTAAATGGACACTAATCACATTCAGAGTATTTTAAAGATATTACTTCATGTAGTTTTCATCTCTAGAAGTCCAATTTTGATCTTTTATATTTATTTCTACATGATTTTTGAATTTATAGAAAATATTTATCACCACTGTTTTATTGTCCTTGTCTGCAAATTCTAACAGCTTTATTGGTTCTGGTTTGGCTTCAATTTAGTTTATCTCCTCATTATGGTTGTATTTTCCTGCTTTCTTTCCATACTAGGTAATATTTTAATTCCAGACATTCTGAATGAAGCCTTTCTGGGTTTTAATTTTTAAAATTTCCTTCTTAAGCTTTAGACTAGGATACTGTGGTAACAATTTGATACTTTGGGTCTTGCCTTGAAGATTTGCTAAGTGGGATCAAAACAGCATTTAATCTAGGACTAATTATTCTCCACCCCTACGGCAAGACTATTTTGTGTCCTCTACCCAATGCCCCATGAATTGTGAGTTTCCCATGTTGGATGAAGGGAACAGTTGCTTTTCCTGGCCTTGCCAGGGCCAGCCCTGCTTGAGTGCTGGGCATGGTTAACTCTAGTATTTTCATCATATTTTCCCTTACCTTGGTATTCAACTGAATACTCAAAGGGACCATCTTCAGAGTTCCAGTGTGCCCCTTTCCTTCCTCGATCTTCCCTCCACCTTCTTTCCTCTTCCCTCATGAGACTCATTCCTGGGGGCTCTATTGCCATTTTCATCTAAATTCCTAGCTTTTTTTCCCACTCACGGTTTCTTCTGATTACTATCTAGGTTCCCTACTTCATGTCCTCTCAAGGCAGTAAACTAAAGCAGTCATGAGACTCACCTTGTTAGTTTCTCATCTTTCATAGGTCACTATTCTTTGTTGCCCAATATGCAGTGTCTTGAAATCATTATTTCACATATTTTGTCTGTTTTTCAGTTGTTACATGTGGAAGAGTAAATGCACTTCTTTTTTCCTCATCTTTAGTGGAAGCAGAAATTTTTGCTCACCAAAATTTTTATCTTTGCACCCCCTACTATTTTTTATTAGGTTCTTCTTATGCTTTTAATAGGTTTTTGAAACAGTATTCTACTTTCATTTTATTTACTCTTGCTTTTATTTTTATTTCCACCCTTGCCAATAATCATCCTCAATATTGCCACCAAGGTAAGATAGATAAAACACAAAACATCTTGATACTCTTATTTTTAAAACCACTTAATGTGCCCTGACTGGTTTGGCTCAGGGGATAGAGCATCGGCCTGCAGACTGAAAGGTCCCAGGTTCGATTCCAGTTAAGGGCATGTACCTTGGTTGCGGGCACATTCCCAGTAGGAGGGTGTGCAGGAGGCAGCTGATCAATGTTTCTCTCTCATCGATGTTTCTAACTCTCTATTCCTCTCCCTTCCTCTCTGAAAAAAATCAATAAAATATATTTTAAAAAAAAAACACTTAATCTCATTATTTGTCTATGATATAAACTTAAAATTCTTTAGCATGAAGTGTAATGCCCTTCTTCATTTAGCCTTTGTTTACTTCTGAAACAATAACAATATTATCAATGACATTTACTCCAATGATGATAAAATACAACAACAAAAATACCGAGTCTGCCACTTGGCAGGGACTAGAGGTTTCTTGAAAAAGAAGACACAGTTCCTATCCTTGGTGTATTAAGACTAGCAAGTAAGATGAACAATACATAATCATAAGAAGTATGAGTTACCGTCTTCAAAGTACGGGTTGGAATAGTGCGTATTTTCTGAAATAATTAAAGGTTAGAGTTAATTTTTTCTAGTGAAGTGATGTTTAACTGAGACATTGTGTGTGTGTGTGTGTGTGTGTGTGTGTGTGTGTGTGTGTTCGGTCAGTGAAAAATAGTGGTGGGGATTCAGTACATACAGAAGGAAGAATGTGCATACGAGATTTGGCATGCCCAAGAAATGGAAAGAAACCCTTATTGACTGGATTATAATCAATGTCCCCTTGTTAGACTGGAAATGCTTCTTTAATTGTCCAGTGCTGGCCACTACTAACACCTGACATTTATGCCATAATGAGCTAGCAGGTTTCCATGTTTTTATATTTTGTATGTGCTATTTATTTTGTCTTAAATCCCTCTTTTTTCCTTTTGGAGAAGTACCTTTCATATTTTAGAATGCTATTTAAACATCTTGAAAATAATTTTCTAGCTATCCATTCCTGTCTCCTAATTATCGTTTAGAATTGCAATTTCCTTTGTTGATTTGTCTAGAGCTATCCAGTGGTGTCAGTAGGGTGTTAATACAATCACCCTACTGTGATTGTATTGTTGTCAATCTCTCCCTTAAACTCCTCCAGAAGTTTATATATATAAACTCCTATATTGGGTGCATATAAGTTTACCAGGTTATATTCTCTGGTTGTATTTATCCCTTTAGTATTATGTAGTGACCTTCATTGTCTCTTATGATTGCCTTCATTTTGAAGTCTATTTTGTCAGATATGAGTATTGCTACTACAGCTCTTTTTTTTCTTATTCCCATTTGCATGGAAAATATTTTTCCATCCCTTCACTTTCATCCTGTGTGAGTCTTTCATTCTGAGGTGGGTCTCTTGTAGATAGTATCTATATGGGTCGTGTTTTCTTATCCATTCAGCTACCCTATGACTTTTGATTGGAGCATTTAATCCATTTACATTTAAGGTTATTATTGATATCTTCTCTTTCTATTTCTTCTTCTTATACCAATCCCTTTAGCATTTCTTGTAGTGCTGATTTGGTGGTAATAAACTTTAGTTGTGTGTTTTTTTGTCTGTGAAGCTCCTAATTTTACCTTTAATTTTGAATGATAGCCTTGCTGGATAGAGTAGTCTTGGGTTCCATACCTTGCTTTTCATTACTTTGTATACTTCATGCCACTCCCTTTGCACCTCAGCATTTCTATTGAAAAATCAGCTGACAGTTTAATGGGAGCTCCCTATAGATAACTCTCTGTTTCTCTCTTGCTGCCTTTAAAATTCTTTATGTCTTCAATATTTGCCATTTTTATTATAATATGTCTAGGGTCTGAAGCCTTTTGGGGCTCATCTTGATTGGGAGTCTGTGTTTCCGGAACTTGAGTAACTTTTTCCTTTACCAGGTTAGGGAAGTTTTCTGCCATTATTTCTTCAAACAGGTTCTCTGCTCTTTGCTTTGATCCTTCTCCTTATGGTACCCATATGATTTGAATGTTTCATGTTGCCCCAAAGCTCCCTTAAACTATCTTCCTGCTTTTTAATTTATTTTCTAATTGCTGCTCTTATTGGGTGTGTTGGTTTTTTTCTACCTTGTCTTCTAAATTGCTGATTCGGTCCTCCACTTCTTCTATTCTGCTGTTAATTTCTTCCAGGGTATTCTTTATTTCATTGATGTCATTCTTCACTTCTGGTTAATTCTTATTCATGATTTCTTCTTTTTTTCATGCTTATGAAGTTCCCGCTAAGTTCCTTATAGTTATATAAGTTGCTTATAGTTTTCACTAAGCTGTTTGAGCATCCTTATAACCATTATTTTGAACTCTATATCTGAAACATTGCCTCCCTCCATTTCACTTAGTTTCTTTTCTGGCAATTCCTCCTTTTCTTTAATTGGGGAGTTGTTTCTTTGTCACCCCATTTTAGCAGGTCTGGTCTTCCCGAGTGCAGGTTTAGGTGTGCCTGGTCTTGGCAACAGGTCAGTGAGTCCAGAGAGTGTCAGGTCTTGCCAAGGTCTGATCTTCCATGGGCTCCAGGTCAGGTCTGCCTGCTCCCCAGGGCAGGTCCAGATGTGCCAGGTCTCAGTGGTGGTGGTGGCCTGCATGGTCCCAGCAATGGGATCAACTGCCAGGGAGTGCCAGATCAGGCACGCTGGGTGGCAGTGGCAGGTTTGTGCATCCAGGGCATCAGATCACAGCTATGAAGCTGGGCATGCCATGTCAAGGCAGTGGGGCCAGTTGTCTGGAGGAGCCGGATCAAGCTCACTGGGTCTGTGTGGCAGGTCCATGCATTCAGGTGTGCCATGTCCTCATGAGCCCCTCTTAAGTATCCACTTGAGATTGAACTACAATAAGCCCAGGTCACTGGCCCTTGCCTCCAAGCTGGGCTGACCTTGCAAAACCCTTGAGAAATGGGCATGTTCCCTCTTTTCAACCTTTGCCAGGAAAGATGATTTCTCTGACTTCTCCAGGAACCCAGCAATGTCTGATAAGACCAGTGATCAGCACGTTTTCCCCTTAGTAAGCAGGCAGCATTCACCCCAGTTGGGTTCACTTGCAAATTGGAGATGACAGAGGAAATATTCCGTGAACTTCAAGTGTAGTAACAGAAACGATTCAATCTCTGAGGTCTTGGACAGGATACAGTTGATCTTTGAAGAACACAGATTTGAATTGTGCAGATCCTGTTATATGCATATTTTTTTTCAGTCAATACAGTCTGCCCTTTCTACCAGCAGTTTTGTATCTGCAGTTTTCACATCCACCACTATTTTTGTTTCTAATATATAAATCCCAAACAGTGATTTTTAACTGGTGTGCTGCAAGAATTTTTTAAAACATGCCAATAACTGACTATTTAGTCAGGGGCACTGACCTCTTTTTTTTTCTTTTTTCTTTTTTTACTTGCTTTGTATGTTGTCAGCTGTTCCTCCTCTCTGAGACTAAAATGACCCTAGTAAACTTCAAGTTTATGCCTAACACCTCCATACTAGTAGAATTAAAAGTAGTTCACAGCAGCTTTTTATTTTGATGTAGTCCCATTTGTTTATTTTCTCTTTAGTTTCCATTGCCTTGAGAGCTGTATCAGTGAAGATATTGCTTCGGCATATGCCTGAGATTTTGCTGCGTGTGGATTCCTCTAATAGTTTTATGGTTTCCTGTCTTATGTTTAAGTCCTTTATTCATTTTGAGGTTTTTTTAAAATTAAATCTTTATTGTTCAGATTATTACAGTTGTTCCTCTTCTTTCCCCCCAAAGCTCCCCACCACCCAGGTCCAACCCCCCCTCCACCCTCACCCCCCCACCACTGTCCTCATCCATAGGTGCACGATTTTTGTTCAGTCTCTTCCCGCATCCCCCACACCCCTTTCCCCCTCCAAGAATAGTCAGTCCACTCCCTTTCAATGCCCCTGATTCTATTATAATCACCAGTTTATTCTGTTCATCAGATTATTTAGTCACTTGATTTTTAGATTCACTTGTTGATAGATGTGTATTTGTTGTTCATAATTTGTATCTTTACCTTTTTCTTCTTCCTCCTCTTCTTAAAGGATACCTTTCAGCATTTCATATAATACTGGTTTGGTGGTGATGAACTCCTTTAGCTTTTTCTTATCTGTGAAGCTCTTTATCTGACCTTCAATTCTGAATGATAGCTTTGCTGGATAAAGTAATCTTGGTTGTAGGTTCTTGGCATTCATCACTTTGAATATTTCTTGCCACTCCCTTCTGGCCTGCAAAGTTTCTGTTGAGAAATCAGCTGACAGTCGTATGGGTACGCCCTTGTAGGTAACTAACTGTCTTTCTCTTGCTGCTTTTAAGATTCTCTCTTTGTCTTTTGCTCTTGGCATTTTAATTATGATGTGTCTTGGTGTGGTTGTCTTTGGATTCCTTTTATTTGGGGTTCTCTGCGCTTCCTGGACTTGTAGGTCTATTTCTTTCACCAGGTAGGGGAAGTTTTCTGTCATTATTTCTTCAAATAGGTTTTCAATATCTTGCTCTCTCTCTTCTCCTGGCACCCCTATAATTCGGATGTTGGTATGCTTGAAGCTGTCCCAGAGGCTCCTTACACTATCTTCATATTTTTGGATTCTTTTTTCATTTTTCTTTTCCAGTTGGGTGTTTTTTGCTTCTTCGTATTTCAAATCTTTGACTTGATTCTTGCGATCCTCTAGTCTGCTTTTGGAACTCTGCATAATATCCTTTATTTCAGTCAGTGTATGCTTAATTTCTAGTTGGTCCTTTATCATAACCTTGAGGGTCTCACTAGATTTCTTGAGGGTCTCACTACATTTATCGGCAGTTTCTAGAAAGTTCTTGGAAAACCTTAAAAGTGTGGTTTTGAACTCTATATCCAGTCGTTTGCTTTCCTCCATTTCTGTCATTTGTGACCTGTTTCTTTGTCTCCGCATTTTGGCTGTTTCCCTGTGTTGATAGAGTGGCTTTCTGTGCTAGGTGTCCTATAGGGCCCAGTGGCTCAGCCTCCCCAATTACCTGAGGTGGACACTCTTGGTGCACCCCTTTGTGGGCTTTGTGCACAGTCTTGTTGTAGTTAAGCCTTGATTGTTGTAGGTATCACTGGGAGGAATTGACCTCCAGGCTAATTGGCTGTGAGAGTCAGCTGTGTCTACGGTGGGAGAACTTCTGTGCTGAAGACACCCTTATGAGGCAAGACTTGCTTCAGTGGGGCTTTGGTGCTCACTGAGTCTGCCCCTTGAGTGTGTCCCTTATGGATCTGAGGAGTTGTAATTGGATGGTCCCACTCTGACCACTGAGTACACTGGCTCTTGGATCTAAGGAGGTGCTAATTTAGCCTCTGCCTGAGGCTACCCAGCAGGAGCTATGAAGAGATCTGCAGAGTCCCCTTCCTTGTTTGCGGTTTGGAGGTGCCCAAATGAGGCCCAGCTGTGAAGCAATGCAAGCTGTGGTGGGGCCTTGGGCCTTCTCTTGGAAGTTCTGGGTCTGTCTGGCCCAGCTGCAGTTTGTTAGGTAATTTTCAGATTGCAAAGGGCTAAGGCATTCATATGCAAAAGCCTCTGCCACAGCTTGGGTGGGGTGGGGTCTCAGGGAATCAACAGGGCGGAGCAAGTAGCTATGGCTGATCCTCAGCCCTGCCCTAAGGGGCCCCGCGTCACAGTGTCCTGGTAATCACTGCAAGCACCCCCGAGAGAAAGCCGCCGAGTTCTGAGTTCTGCCCACTGCCAGACAGTCCAGTATCTCCCTGTATGAGTCTGGGTCCCCAGAGACTCACCCGGAACTGGAGTTCAGAGCAGTCGGGGGCTTGTGACTCCCTCCCGATTAAAAAGACAGCCACGTCCTCAGTTGCCAGCCCTTGCCTCGCGCGCCTCCGTATCTCTACACTTTACTTCCGCACCTCCTGAGTCTCAGTGTGCTTTTCTCTTTCCTTCTAGTTGTAGAATTTCCACTCAGCCAGCCTTCCTGTGGTTCTGGATGATGTCCATTTTGTCTTTTAGTTGTATTTTTGAATTTGTTGTGGGAGGCAGCAATTTCCGGTGTTTACCTATGCCACCATCTTGGTTTTCTCCCATTTTGAGTTTATTTTTGTGTATGGTGTAAGTTGGTGGTCTAGTTTCATTTTCAATATATCTGTCCAATTTTCCCAACACCATTTCATAGCAGCACAATTTATCATAGCTAAGATTTGGAAACAGCCTAAGTTCCCATCAGCAGATGAGAGGATTAAAAACCGGTGGTACATCTACACAATGGAATACTAGGCTGCAGTAAAAAAGAAGGAATTCTTACCATTTGCAACAGCATGGATGGAACTGGAGAGCATTATGCTAAGCAAAATAAGCCAGTCAAAGAAAGATAAACATCACATGATCTCACTCATTTGTGGAATATAATGAACAACATAAATTGATAAACAAAAACAGATCCAGAGACAGAGAAGCATCAATCAGACTGTCAAACCTCAGAGGGAAGGTAGGGGAGGGTGGGGGTAAGGGAGAAATCAACTAAAAGACTTGTATGCATACAAATAAGCCTAACCAATGGACACAGACACCAGGGGGGTGAGAGCATGAGTGGGGAAGTAAGGGAGCAATGCAGGGATAAGGACACATATGTAATACTTTAATCAATAAAGAAAAAAAAAAGGGTCTACAATGAGACCGGGGACTCATGGGTGTTCACAGCTTTTCTCCCATGTTGCAACACACTTGGAAGAAGGCAGCCTGGTTCTCTTTTTCTCCCTTGAGACTTTGTCTCTCTTCTCCTTTCTGAAGGTGCTATCCCCAAGCCTACAAGGTCAGGGGCACTGATCTCTTTTCCCTTAGATTGTCAAGTAAGAAAATTACAACAGCCAATTCAATAACAGCCATCTGGTGTGAATGAATCAAAATTATACTTTTTTTTATCAAAAGGGAGGAATACAATATTGTTTTTGGTGTGGTGCAGAATTTTAATAATTAGTTTATGTGTGCTATGAGATAAAAAAAAGGTTGAAAATTGCTGGTCTAAAATAAAGTGCAGAAATTTGAAATATTTGATTCAATAACAATATATGAGGTAATATTTTCCTTTCAATTTTTTTAAATGTATAGTGAACATTTCTCAATTTCCTTTGGTTGTTTTATGCCCCGTATTAAAGAAAATATGAGTATAAAAGGACTTTTCTTTTCTTTCCTTTTTTGGGGGGGGGGGGGGGAGGCACGGTATGCCCAATTATTTTATTTTATTTTTTACTTTTTTTTTTTTAATATATATTTTATTGATTTTTTACAGAGAGGAAGGGAGAGGAATAGAAAGTTAGAAACATCGATGAGAGAAAAACATCGATCAGCTGCCCCCTGCACACCCCCCACTGGGGATGTGCCCGCAACCAAGGTACATGCCCTTGACTGGAATCGAACCCGGGACCCTTGAGTCCGCAGGCTGACGCTCTATCCACTGAGCCAAACCGGTGCTGGCGATTTTTCACTTTTTAAAATGTATCTTTATTGCTGAAAGTAATACAGATGTGCCATCCCCACCCCCCTTTGACTTCTTCTTTCCTGCTAACAGCTTTCAGTGGTTAACTCCACCCCTCACCCTTTTAATGATTTCCCTTTGGGGGTTGACTCCACCTCCGTTGTGCAGCCTTCTGTTTTTTTGTGGAGGCGAGATGAATTTTAGAATTCTTAGTGGCCTTCCTCTTTAGGAGAACATTTCTAGGGAATAATACAAGAAGATTTAGAAATCATAAGACTGGAATGGACAAACTCAGAATGGTGCCACACGAAAACTCTGCATCTCCTGGTAAAAGCTTCTTATTTATTCTTTTTTTTTTTTTCTTTAATGGAGTATGACATTATCCTAATATTCAATGGGTCTGATTTAATAGTGATTGGCATAAGGAATGGGAAAAGGGCATTAAGTTCATAAGACACCACTTGTTTGCCATGGATCCTAAATTTAAGACATGCAAAAAGGATTTCGATTTGCCATCAGTTTTGAAAAATTGCTGAGGCGAAATTAAGAATTGAAATTAACTGAACTGCATTAAGTATAAAGACAATAATTGTTAGAGAAGATAGAACATATAGAAATATTAATTGAAAGTTGATTACCTAGAAGAAATTTAGAATAACACCCTTAGGATTGACATCTAGTTTATGATTTAAATGGATGTTAAACACACTTAGAATTTTTACTTTTTAAATTTTTTGTTGAAGCACAACATGTCACATGGAAGCACAAATCATCAGTGCAAAGATCAGTGACTTATCACTAAGTGCTCCTGTATGGTTAGGACAGCATTTTTACCTTTAAATTAGTTTTAGGTTAATGTAGAAAGAAGAAATGAAAAAGTGCTAACAGCTTTAAAGAGCATTTTATGCTACATCTGGAGATAAGACCCAGTATTTTGGTTTTCCCAATATAAACATCGTTACTTTATTCCATCAATGTATTGTTCGGCTACTATTTAGCAGGCACCGTGCCGGGGTACCAGTGAAATTATGGTGAACCTGATAGAAATAATCTATGTCCTCATGGAATTTACCGTCTAACAATGTGGATCAGGTAGGCTTGGAGAGAGAAGCATTAGTTGAATAGTGCTCTGTGCCCTCAGGGAGAATGGCCCACTTCTAAGTTCCATTAATGCTTTTTCAATTTTCCAGGTTTTAAGGCTGCTCTTGCTATTATGTTTCCACCCCAAGTTTTCCCCTAGGTTGCCTATAAACATGAACATTTTCAAAGCAATTTCACTGAGACTATATGATCCTGGGTATTTTTTTTTTTCTGTCTGTCTTGCCATTTAGAATGAATGAAAGGTTATCTGTCTCAGTGTGACCTTCTTTGTTAATCTCAAACCCCTGAAGCCATCTGCCTTCTCCAAAGTCTCTTTGAGGGAAGACTATACTTTTGCCCTCTTTCTTTTTTTTCTCAGACTCTAGAAGATGTTTTGTCCACTTGAGTCCCTTCATTATTGCTGTGGTTTCCGTTCTTAGTGCCTGTTTGATCACTGGTTCTCTTGGTGAGTACTTTGTCAAATCTACTTGCAGCCTTAGCCCACTCTGACAAAAATCATTGAAAAGCAAAAAATTCTCCTGAAGACCAAATAACATCTGAAAACATACTTCATGGTTTCAAAGGCTCAGATATTAAATGCACAAAATAAGAACCTAACAAAAAAAAATCAACAAAATAATAACAGTTTCCCTCCCCCCTCCAAAAAAAATAAACTCTCACAGGAAAAAGAAATACACTTTACTTAAAGATTTGAAATAATGTCTAGCTAAAAAATAGGGAACAATACAGAGGAGACAGCTCAGATTTATTGGAATAAAAATATGTTGGAACACTTTAATCAATTCAAATGCCAAAACTTATTTGAAACTGTGTTGATGGAGGCAAAATGTATGCACCACAGGTTTCTGTGTTCGCTAAAATAATCATGAGGTGGTAGCTGCAACACTTGGAAGGAGTGTAAGGGAGAGGGGATTAATTTTATAATAGAAGATAATAGAAAAGTATCTCCATCCCAACTTCCATTTAAATAAATACAGTTCTGTCAGATTTCATATATGAAATAGGTATAAAATTCCTTGTAACTTGTCTTTTCATCCTTACCATCAGCCTTCCTTCTCTTGATCTTGGGATGTTGGAGAAACTTATGTAGCTCATCCCTTTAAAATTTTGTACTATCTTATTTGAACAGTAAACGCTCCACGAAGATTATATAAATTGACATTATAAAGACTATCACCCATAAAGGAAAGATATTACACAGCTGTGTTGGTTAGCTCTACTGATGTATGCCATTGTTCAATTTGAAGCCTGTGATACCAATATTTGTATTTGAATTCCTATGAAATTGCATTTTCCTATTGTACCATGAGTAGGTCCAGGAATGTTTCTCAAACCTGGATTTGGAAAATAAGTAGGTAATCTGCTGGGGTCCAGCCCCAGCGGTCCAGGGGTTCCCAAAGGTGTGGACGGAGTCGGCGAAGAATGTTTTACACGGAGACAGCGTTCAGAACTCTCTAGCTTTCCTTAGTCTCCGTGGATCTTTCTCTGTGGCCTCAACCAGGCACAGGAAGATCCACAGAGACTAAGGAAAGCTAGAGAGTAATCTAAAGAATAATAATTTTCTACTTGCTCTTTGGATCTTGACCAATTGCTGCCTTTATCTTCTGTTACAGGAGCCGATAAGGAGCTGAGACTAGCGGCTGGTGAAAACAAGTGCTCTGGGAGAGTGGAGGTGAAGGTCCAGGAGGAGTGGGGGACTGTGTGCAATAATGGCTGGGGCATGGACGAGGTCTCTGTGATTTGTAGACAGCTAGGATGTCCAACCTTCATCCAAGCCACTGGATGGACTAATTCCAGTGAGGGCTCTGGACGCATTTGGATGGATCATGTTTCTTGTCGAGGCAACGAATCAGCTATCTGGAACTGCAAACATGATGGGTGGGGAAAACATAGTAACTGCACTCACCAACAGGATGCTGGTGTAACCTGCTCAGGTAAGACCTGCATAAGTCAAACTCTGGACATGAAATGCTTGGTGGGGGGCTGGCGGGGGGGGGGGGGGGGGGGCGGGGAGGGAATAGGTAGATGGTTTAAAAACAAAAAGGAGCTCGTTTTTTGTACATAATCAAGCCCATGCATAAAATTACCAAATCCATTGCTAAAAGACCAGAAAAACACATGGCAATGCCCATATTAAAAAATAAATCAAAAGAGATCTGACTACTTCTATCAATGAGGAAGTGACTGGCTTCAATTTTATATTCATATTCCTACTATAATCTTCTATTTCTACATTTTTTTTATTTCTACATTTTAAAAACATCATATCTAAGGTAATTCCTTGTCCCCTTTCCCAGTGACATGCTGCTTTCACGCATTGACCCAGAAATTTTACCTTTTTTGTCCACTAACTGGTAATCAACTTACTGAGTCAATAAACAAATATTCTTAGTACTAATCCTTCTTTATGGAGGAAGAATTTATCACAAAGTATAACTGTTTTTCCCAGTATACAATGTTATTCATTTTATTTATGTAATTTGTAAAACATTTAATAAGTTTTATCTCAGTTGACTTTACAATAACTCAGAAAATCATGTGTCAGACCTTCCTGCTGACAAGTCCTAAAGTCAAGTTTACGACCCAATTTCAGATTCCTGGGCTTCTCGTTTCTCCTTGCTCACTTACTTCACTGACCCTTATGCAGCCTTCTCAGCACCCAGCCTCTTTCTTAGAGACCATCTTCTCCATAGGACTGATTTTAGAAAGAACTAATTTCCCTTCACCCAGGCAATGTGGGGTAATGGGAGCAACACAGGCTAGTATCTAGAAAAAAGCTGGACTAAATTCCAACTCCGCCCCTCATTAATACTATTATTTTGAGCAAGTTATTAAATCTTTCTAAACTTCAGTTCCTGAAGACTCAATGGTAGAATACATTAAAAAGTTATTGATGCAGTATGTACGTAATAGGTGTTAAAAACTAAAAGTTAGTGCCCGGCCAATGTGGCTCAGTGGTAGAGGGTCAACCCATCAACCAAAAAGTCACTGGTTCAATTCCTAGTCAGGGCACATGCCCGGGTTTGATCCCCCGTAGGGGCCATGTGGGAGGCAGCTCATTGATGTTTCTATCTCTCTATTCCCTCTCCCTTCCTCTCTCTCTAAAATTAATAAAAATATTTTTTAAATTAAAAATAATTAAGTTCGTTTCTTCATGGCTCACTGCTCCTCATTACCTTGATAACTCAGTTCTCTTTTCTTTCTTCCTCCTCCCATTCTCCCCATTCCTCTTCCATCACTTCCTCTTCCCTCCTCTCCTCTTCCTCCTCCTTCTTGTCTTTTTTGTTAAGCATTATTCAGCGAAAAGCAATAGTATCATGTACATCAAACATCTACAGCAAAGTTGAAAGTCATAATAAATCCTGCCAGGCTCTCATCATAATTATTCTGTCTCTAAAGTTGACTTTTTAAGCTAAGAAACAGCAGGTAGTACTTTTAACTCTTGTTTTCTTTTTCTTTCTTTTTTTTTTTATGGAATTATTTAAACTTGCTTTTACAACTTTACACATCTAATGCTCCAATAGGAATGCATAGCCACTCAATTTACTAGTTTCAGAGTCTGCATTTCTGAGATTCTCCACCCTGATTAATGCTCTATCCTCAGAGCCTCTGCCTCTTGGGAGATTTTATTGTCATCACATGCACAGAGTAAATATAGCATAACATAGGGAGAATGGACTCTGGTGCCACACTGCTTTTTCCCTCCCACATCCTAGGTGTTTCACCCTGTGCCAATTATTAAACCTCAGTTTGCTTATCTGTAAAGTAGGGATAGTGGTATTAGCACATGATGATTAAAGTTGTGAAGACTAAAGAAGAGAACATAGCTGATACACTGGAAACCGCATATGCATATTTTGATTGTGAGCTATTATTATTAATTGTTCATAATTTTAAAATCTTGTTAAGTGTAAGTCTTTGCCTGGAGTTTAGAGCTTTTAAAATTGAATTGCTTTTTTCAAAAGTGGTTCCTAAACAATTTGTTCAAAAACAAATAGTTTTTGTCCTTCATGTTTCCCAAAATTTCATCTCAAATTTCCTTTTCTCTGGTATTTTGTCCTCATAGACAATCTAATGGAAAGTAGATTTTTCTTAATAGAGAAAATTTTCTTAATAAAAGAACTTTTTTTTTGGCTAAAAGTGGTATCAGATGCTTTAGGGATGGAAAAAAACCCAACAAACAAAAATACACTTCTGGTTTAAACAGGAAATTGGTAAGAAATGAATTATTTTAATTGATTTTTCCCTCAATCCTATATAATAAAAGTCTAATATGCAAATTGTCTCCTTGACCGGGATTTTGACCAGGGGGCGGGGCTGGCTGGCCAACCTCGGGAAGGGAGGCCCCAGCCAGCAGCTGGCAGCCACTAGGGACCCTACTTGTGCACGAATTTTGTGCACCTCTAGTATTTAATAATTTGGCATACAACAGTGTGTTCTTGAAAACTATTATGCATGCTTATGCATTTTATTTTTTTGTTTTTTCCTGTTTTCTAATTTCAAGTTCAACTAAAGCTCATTATTCATGCTCTGAACTGTTTATGATAAGGAAATATTAAAATAAAGATTTTAAATGTTCAACAAATTACCAGTTAGTCATTTTAACTATTTTGTTGTATGACCAATTCTATTTTTTTCTAGTTTTTTAAAAAATAAATACTTTAAGACTCAATTTTATCTATTTCTACATAAAAGAGTATGTATTCTATTCTCGTAAAAGAAGCAAACAAAGTAAAACAGAAAATAAATGTAATCTGTAAAACATTTTCCTTGGTAAGTAGATACAGATAAAAGTCCTCATTTTTAGTTTGTTTTTCAAAGATTAAATATTCCAAGATGTGAAGATGGGCAGCATTCAAAATGAGGCACTATTTTAAAGAAAGCATGAATTCCTAAGTGTCCTGAGGAATCTTATTTTCTAAAATTACTTCTGAGTGAATATCACTTTGAACTCCGGTCTTTTCTCCATTCTAGATGGGTCCAATTTGGAGATGAGGCTGATGAATGGAGGAAACAGGTGCTCAGGAAGAATAGAGGTCAAATTCCAAGGACAGTGGGGAACAGTGTGTGATGACAACTTCAACATGGATCAGGCGTCTGTGGTTTGTAAACAACTTGAATGTGGAAGTGCTGTCAGTTTCTCTGGTTCAGCTAATTTTGGAGAAGGTTCTGGACCAATCTGGTTTGATGATCTCGTATGCCATGGAAATGAGTCAGCTCTCTGGCACTGCAAGCACCAAGGATGGGGAAAGCATAATTGTGATCATGCTGAGGATGCTGGAGTGATTTGCTTGGGTAAGGACTGATCTGGGTTTGTTCTGTTCTCAAGAGAGGACAAGAAAAGAAAAAAGGGAGGAGGAAAGGAGGGCATGGGTAAGAATCTTAAAAGTCTGAACCCGTACTACATGTCGCTTTATTTTTACCTAATTTCAGATTCCAGTTCTAATACTTGTGGAGTTTTTACGGTAACTGAAATTAAGATAGATTAGGAGGGAGGATAAATAGTGAAATTGAGATTCAAGTAATGAGGATTGAAAGAGTCGTTTAAGCAATAGTTCAATTCAAAAAAAAAGCAAGAAAGGAAAAGAAGAAATGGCTTAACTAGCGAGTTTTGCTTTCTGTATGAGTTTAAAATCAAATCACCACCCCCATCCTTCTTATCATTCTCTAACTACAAACGCCCTCTCTTTAGCCACACTAACCCACCCCTTCCCGAACTATCATTTTAAATTTACATTATCAAGTGATTAAACAAAATTGCTCATTTCCTATTCAAATCTCATTTATGCTACTACTCTGGTATGAATAGGATGAGCAGGTACTGTGTTTGTCTACAGACTTTCATGTTCCATACTTGACCAGGGGAGGGGGCAATGGATTTGGATATGCAGGGATGACATTCTCCCTTTTTCGCTTGAGTTCTTAGTTTGAAGAAGATCTAGTATGTCGTGAACCCTAAGGAACATTTAGGAAAACATAGAGTAAAAATATCTCTGTATTTACCAGCTATTTGGGGGTGGGGTTGGGTAGAGGATGAAGGAAACTCAATTCAAACTCATTTTTATTTTTTATTTTTTTTATTTTTTTATTTTTTTTTTAAAATATATAGTTTATTGATTTTTTACAGAGAGGAAGGGAGAGAGATAGAGAGTTAGAAACATCGATGAGAGAGAAACACCGACCAGCTGCCTCCTGCACATCTCCCACTGGAGATGTGCCCGCAAGCCAGGTACATGCCCTTGACCGGAATCGAACCCGGGACCCCTCAGTCCGCAGGCCGACGCTCTATCCACTGAGCCAAACCGGTTTTGGCACAAACTCATTTTTAAATAAGAAAACACTGACTCTGAAAACTGGAAATTTCAGGAAGTACATGACTGAATTCAAGCACTTAAGCAATGCGATCAGGGTTCTGACTCTTTTTCTTTCTTGAATTGGTTTTTTTTTCTTGTTGAACAACGGACCATCTATAGTCTGAACCACAAAGAATGGGATTCATACATAAAATATGGATTTTGTTAGCTGAAGAAAATGAAAGGGATGGGGGGTAGGAAAAAACACCATCTTTACCTTCCATTTTCTTTTACCTATCAAAATGTCCCCAATCAGCACATTTTTTCTCAATGTTTTATATATGCTGAGGAATCATAATAAACAGTGTTGTGGCAACAAAAACTAAAACTGCCAGAGGAAAACCCCAAATTATTTATTATAGGATATACTCAGAATCCAGTTCTGTTCTTTGAGGAATATTGATTGCGAGAAGGTTAAGTCCCTTTTCTCTTTGCTTTGCTTTACTTTTAAACTAAGGAACTGGTCACAAAAGGGCCAGGCAGATATTAACTAGGTAGTGTCGATAGGTAATGCAACCAGAGGCAAAAGTGAGTGTTGAGTATTGAGGCAAACTCGAGTGTGTGAGTAACATCTAAACCAGTGATTCCCAGCCTTTTTGGGCCATGCCCCACCTAAGCATCTCTAAAATCCTGATGCCTCTTCTCCCCCCTCCCCCCCGCCACCCCATTATATATAATTCTTATTATTCAAAAAGTGAGCTCCTATTCACATGGAGGAAGCCTAAAAAGACATTAACTTGTCTAAACAAGTTCCAAAGAACATGGCATTCATGAAAGAGAAAAGTAAAAGAACGAAAGGACAGTTGAAGTACTGAAAAAGAAATTGTTTAAAAAAAATAACAACATGAAGTGATAAGAAAAAAATAGCAAATAAAGTTTCAAAACATATAAGAGAACTGAAATGCATAAATATGTCACAATATAAACTTATATACTGTATATGAGGCCTCTAGAACCATAAGAAACACAAAAAATTCACTGTTAATAACTCCAATTGCCCCCCTTAAAAATCAAATTGCTCCCCTGTGGGGCGTGTGCCCCACACTGAGAACCATTGATCTAAACACATGCAAATACACATTTAACAATAGCAACAATAACAAAACAACCAAACACTTTCAACAAAAACTTTGGTGATCAAAAAGCACATCGCTAGATAAAATTCAGCTCCTGGAACTCCTGTTATGGAGTTACAGTGCATGCTCTCTATAGTGGAAAGTCCTGTCTCTTACCCAATCCACTCCATCCGTCTTTAATAATTTCTTGTTTTGTTTTTCTTAACACTTATTTTATGTGCATTCATGTGTTATTTTATTTTATTTTTAAAATACAATTTATATTCAATATTATTTTTTATTAGTTTCAGGTCATCTTTAGGAATGTTCAATCAAAGTATACCATTGTTTTCTTTATCTCTATTTATATCTTCCCTTTTCCTGAACTCATTTCAGATACAGCTATTTACAGTCCCCTTATATTTTGTTTCTTTTTTTAACTTATTTTTCAATTACAGACACACAATAATATGTTAGTTTCAGGTGTACATTGCAGAGGTTAGACATTTAAGCAACATATGAAGTAATCATCGTGATCAGGCTGGTACCCATCTGCCACCCTACATAGTTATTGTGCCAAGCCAGCTCAAGCCAAGGGTTCGAAAGCCTGAGTGAGGGCGGTGAAGGATGAAGAAATGACAGACAAAGAATAAGCTGGGATCTTCCTGTGCCTGGCTGAGACCACAGAGAGAGATCCAGAGGCAAGCTGAGCCTTTATTTTATAGCCAGAGGTAAACAAGGTAGTGGTCACCATAGTTACAATGTTCTTGTGAGTTTCACTTGTTTTGGCAGCACTTGCTGCACCTCCCACAGCCCATTAGCTACCAGGATAAGATCTAGGGAGCATAGTAAGGTCAAGCCTAATTATGCTAAGCAGACTGTGCCCTCTAAGCTGGGACTTGTTTGTGGCTGTGCCAACAGTTCAGTCTGAGGCTTAACCCTATAGCCGCACCCTACAGTTATTATAATATTATTGACTGTATTCCTTAGGTTGTATTATACATTCCTGTGACTGTTTTTATAGCTTCCAATGTGTACTTCTTAATCTTTTTTAGCTTCTTCAACTAGCCCCCAAACTCTTCCTAACAATTATCAATTTGTTCTATCTATGAGTTTGTTTCTGTTTTGTTGTTTGTTTTTAGATTCCACATATAAGTGAAATAATATATTTGTCTTTCTGTGTCTGACTTATTTAATTTAAATATACTTCTAAGACCACCCATGTTGTTGCAAATGGTAAGATTTCATTCTTTTTTATTGCTGAGTAATACTCCACTGTACATATGTACAACATCTTCTTTATGTATTCATCTACTCAGTGGATACCAAAGTTTCTTCCACACCTTGGCTACTATAAATAATGTTGCAGTGAACATAGGGGGTGCATATATCTTTTTAAATTAGTGTTTTGGATTTCTTTGGGTAAATAGCCAGAAGTGAAATTGCTGGGTCATATGGTAGTTAATTTTTAGTGGTTGTACAATCCCACCAACAATGCACAGGGGTTCCCTTCTCCCCACATCCTCTCCAACACTGATTTGTGTATTAGTCCCTCTGACAGGTATGAGGTGATATCCATCATGGTTTTGATTTACATTTCCTTAAAGATTAATGATATTGAGCATCTTTTCAATTTGGATGCCTTTTTTTAGCTTCACATGTTTGTATGTGCTTCCAGTTTTCTTCTTGTAATTGATTTCTCGTTTCATACACTTGTGGTTGGAGAAGATGCTTGATATGACTTCAATATTCTTAAATTTATGAGACTTGTTTTGTAACCTAACATGGTCAATTCTGGATAATGTTCTGTGTGCACTTGAAAAGAATGTATATTCTGCTGCTTTGGGAGGAAATGTACTAAAAATGTCAATTAAGTCCATCTGGTCTAATGTGTCTTATAAGGCCTTTGTTTCTTGTTGATTTGCTGTCTGTAAGATCTATCTATTGATGTCAGAGTGGTGTTAAATCCTCTACTAATATTGCATTAGTGTAGATCCCTCCCTTTCTGTCTGTCAATATTTGCTTTGTGCATTTAGGTGCTCCTACATTGGATGCAGAGATATTTACAAGAGATATTATCCTCTTGTTGGATTGATTCCTTTATCATTATGAAATGCCCTTCTTTGTTCTCATAGCCTTTGTTTTAAAGTCTATTTGGTCTGATATATGTATCGCTATCCCAGTGTTTTGTTTTGTTTTTATTCATTTCCATTGCATGAAATATCTTTTTCCATCCCTTTACTTTCAGTCTGTGTGTATGTCTTTCAATCTAAAGTTGGTCTCTTGTAGACAGCATATGTATGGGTCTTGTTTTCTTACTCACTCACCCACCCTATGTCTTTTAGTCCATACACATTTAAAATAGTTATATATAAGTATGTAATTATTGACATTTTATTAATGGTTTTCTGATTTTTTTTATAGTTCTCAGTTTCTTATTCTCTTGTTCACCTCTCTTTTATGTTGATGACTTCCTATAGTGTTATGTTTGGATTCCTTTATCTTTATTTTTTGTACATTTTTCATGGATTTGGGGGTTTTGATTTGTCATTTGCTTCACATATATTAAGCAATGTTTATAGCAGTCTATTTTAAGTTAATGGCTACTTAAGTTCAAACACAGTCTAAAATCACTACCATTTTTATTCACCCCTCCACGTTTTTGTGTTTGTCATTATTTTTTACTCCTTTAATGTGTGTGTGTTTGAGTGTCACCCTCTTTGTTTTTATTATTGTAAAAACAATGGGTGTGTTACTTCTAGAGCCTTTTGGTTGAGACTCCTATGTATGCCAAGGTCATCATCTTCCACCTGTGCCTCTCTTGGACCTCTTGGTGGAACCTACAAAGTGATCTGTTCCTTGGTTACCTGTTGTGCTGGGCTCAGAGGTGCTTAGAAGAATCTATGCGGCAAACTGAAACCATCTGTCACTTGTGCCAAGCGTGTGTCCCCTTAGTTGAGGCTACCTTATAGGCCCAGACTGGTCACCACTTATGCTAGGCTTGGGGCCGCCTGATGGGAGTTGCAATGCAAGTTGAGATCAGTCACCACTTATGCTGGGCTTGGGGCCACTTAGCAAACTGAGGCAGGCTGTTGCTTGTTCGGGGTTTTAGAGATTGGGGGAAAGTCTGCAGTGGGAGCCAAAGCAGGCCACTTGTATGGAGGAGCCACTAAAAGAGGCTCAGGCCGGAGGAGCTAGTTGAGTCGGGCAGGGTCTCAGGGAATCACCAGAATGCAGAATGGTGTTAGCCAGATTAATGAAGAGCACAGATTTGGTGCCCGCCTACATCTGGCTGGCAGGGTGGGAAGAGAGTTCAACAAAGGAATGTCCATTCCCAGACAGAGTTGACCCCAAACCCTGTCACTCCAGCTCTCACCCTAAAGTTAGTCGATTTAGTTTCTCCCCATAGGTCCCTGGAACTTTCCAAGGTGCATCCCATGTCCTGGAGCTTGGAGTGAGTGAGACTGTGAGTGACTGAGATTGTGAACAAGTGAGTCTGTGCACAGGCCCTTTATGACCTGCAGTCCTCTGTCTCTAGCAGCTCATTATCTTTCTTGGACACAATACCCACTTGTTTTCACAGCCAGATGTTAGGGGGACTCCTCCTCCCAGCATTGATGCCCTGGATTGGGGAGCACAGACGGGGTTGGGACCCTTTGTTCCTCAGGGTTCCTCTGCAGCCAAAATATCCCCCTGGATTCTTACTTGCCATATTGTGAATATAGGACCTGCCTATCCCACGTCTCCACTCCTCCTACCAGTCTTCACGTGGCTTCTTCTTTGTATCCTTAGTTATAGGATCTGTTCAGCTAGTCTTCAGGTATTTCTCAATGATGGTTGTTCTCTAATTTAGTTGTAATTGTGATGTGGTCGTGGGAGGAAGTGAGCACAGAGTTTACCTGCTCCACCATGGAGACCGGAAGTCTCTTACTGTTTATCACTGACTTGTTTTGTGTCCTCCTTACAGATGGAACAGATCTGAGCCTGAGAGTGGTTGATGGAGTCACTAAATGTTCAGGAAGATTAGAAGTGAAATTCCAAGGAGAATGGGGGACAGTGTGTGATGATGGCTGGGATAGTAATGATGCCGCTGTGGCATGTAAGCAACTTGAATGCCCAACTGCCATCACTGGCATTGGTCGTGTTAACGCCAGTGAGGGAACTGGACACATTTGGCTTGACAACGTTTCCTGCCAAGGACATGAACCTGCTATTTGGCAGTGCAGACACCATGAATGGGGAAAGCATTATTGCAATCATCATGAAGATGCTGGTGTTGTATGTTCTGGTAAGTTAAAACAAAACAAAAACAGAGAAGGAAAGACCTGTATTCTTTAGGAGTAAGAATATGTCTGAGAGATAGAAATATCTAATAATTTCTTTGTTGGGAATTCTTTTACAGGTGTGATGAATTTTTTAAAAAATATATTTTATTGATTTTTTACAGAGAGGAAGGGAGAGGGATAGAGAGTTAGAAACATCGATGAGAGAGAAACATCGATCAGCTGCCTCCTGCACACCCCCTACTGGGGTTCTGCCCGCAACCAAGGTACATGCCCTTGACCAGAATCGAACCTGGGACCCTTCAGTCCACAGACCGATGCTCTATCCACTGAGCCAAACCAGTCAGGGCGTGATGAATTTTTAACGTTTTCTTTTCTTTTTTTTTTTTTTTACTAGTTTTGAGGGTTGTCTGGTGCAATTTTTTGTAGTAATTATTCGGACTGCTATTGGATTCTAAATCTACCTGGAGTTCTGGGACAGAAAATAATGTAAATTTTAAATATTTTAAAAATAGCTGTCTTGTTCATATTTTTCTGCCATTGACAGTTTTTAATGAACCCTTGAAACTATCATCCTATTTCTAACCAAATGTATGATCTATGCTGGCTGTGATAAAAGCCATAAGATGGGTAAGCCTTCATTTCCAGTGCCTCCGTATCTGGAAAGGAGCAAGATTTTTTTTTTAAATCCTTTAGGAGTTAATCTGCACGTGTACCTATAACCTAAATTTATGTTTCTTTTGCAGATGGATCAGATCTGGAACTGAGACTTATAGGAGGAGGCAGCCGCTGTGCTGGGACAGTGGAGGTGGAAATTCAGAAACTAGTAGGGAAAGTGTGTGACAGAAACTGGGGGATGAAAGAAGCTAATGTGGTTTGCAAACAGCTGGGATGTGGATCTGCACTCCAAATATCCTATCAAAGTTATTCCAAAATTAAGCCAACAAACATGTGGCTGTTTTTAATCAACTGCATAGGAAATGAAACTTCTATTTGGGACTGCAAGAATTGGCAGTGGGGTGGACTTACCTGTGATCACTATGAAGAAGCTAAAGTTACCTGCTCAGGTAAGACTTTTTTTTTTTTTAATCCTCACCCCAAGGATATGTTTCCCATTGAAAGAGAGTGGGAAGGAGGGAGGAGGAGAGAGAAAGAAACATTGATATGAGACACATTGATTGGTTGCCTCCTACAAACATCCTGACTGGGGCCAGGAAATCAAATCCAAGACCCTTTGGTTTATAGGCCGATGTTCTAACCACTGAGAACACTGGCCAGAGATCCTCAGATAAGACTTTCAATCAATTTTTTAAGAAGTTTGATTTGAGGTAGGAAAAATTTAAGTAGAGAGAAAACTTTATGCAGAGGAACAAAAGCATGAAAAACCATGCTATGCCCAAGCATCTTTAGGGTGGGGCATTGGGTATGATTGATAGAGAAATAGATATTAAAGCTTTTAAGGTAACATCATACAGTATTTTAAAGTATGCTAACTTATTAGTGTTTATCATTTCTCCTTAATTTTAATAGATGGGTGATGTTGGGGAGTCTACCAACGCTCCCTGTGCTGCAATTTCCTCAAAAGAAAAAATGGTGGCAACAAAACACCCATTTCGCAGGAATTACACATCAAGTGATGGATAAATGGTTATGATAATTATTCGTAGTGTTAGTATTATCTGTCTTCACTGATAGACTGCACTCTGTGATTTCAAACCCACCCAAATGCCTAAAAACATTGCAGGTGCTTAATAGTATTTACTGAAATGATAAATTATTGTGTAAGTAGTAAAGAAATATTGAATTATCTTAAAGATAAAAAAGTGAAAATATTTGAAATGCAATTAATATATTTGTGATTGTGTCATAGGCTTTTCAGAAAGAGGACTTAGAAAGCTATTTCAAAGAACTATCTGATATAGGTAGACGTGTTAATTAAAGCAATAGCAAAAATTATGCAGAAGAAATATGCTGGAAAACTGACAGAGATTGGTGACTTTCCACACGTGCAGTGTAGTGTGAAGGTCAAGATTCTAGGCTTTGGAATATACTGCGTAACTTCAAATCCCAGTCTTCACTAACTCACTGTATGAACTTAGCAAATTACTACAACTCTCTATGTTTCATTTTTCTTATCTGTAAAATTGGAATGATATTAATGATTTCGCCCTAAGACAGTTATAAGGATGAAACAGTGTTTGTTACATACTTAGTAAAATACCATATATAATAGGCGCTCACTTAGTATTCACTAATATCATTATTGTTGCGCTTATGGTGGATAAAGAAGTGGTTCAATTTCAGGTCATTCTAATTTGGTCTAGATATCATTAATTGGGGAAAGAACACAATGGGCTTGTCTGTAGATAATTCATTCCATTTTGAACACATAAAGTTACAGATGTCCAAGTAGATACATTTATGAATATAAATTCTAAGAGAAAAGTATAAATGAAAACATTTATTGGCAGTTAAGAGAAAATGTCCATTGATAAGATGGGAAAGTTGAGGCTAGAACCTTCAGTCAAGGAATTCATGAAAGATTCTGTCAGGCAGAAAGGAGGAGAAAACAGGAGAAAGAAGTATCTCATGTATCAAGTGCAATATATCAAAGGGAAAAGGGGGGGTCTGATCATTTGAAAACAGGAAGCATATTGAAAAACTTTCCAAAACCATTTGAAAAGTTTGGGGCAGACCCCAGATAGCAGTAGGTGGAGGATTAAGTACAGGGTTAAAAGATAGAGTGACTACACATTATCTGTGGTCTCCATTATTATGAACAATGTAAGGAAAATACAGAAAGGCTGGCTTCAGGAGGCAAAGTTTCAGAATTCTCTCAAATGAATTGGTCTAATGAGGAATGGGGAGTTCTAGAATTTGCTATGCCCAATTCTAGGCAAAGAAGCCAAGAAGAACGAGTATGGAAAATGACTAATCACCCTGGATTCCCTTCCTCACTTTCACTTCCTTCCTTACTTCCATCATAGAAAAAAAAATTCTTGGAATTATGTTCTCTCTCACTGAAATATTATTTTTCAGCCCACAGGGAGCCCAGACTGGTTGGAGGAGACATTCCCTGTTCTGGTCGTGTTGAAGTTAAATATGGCGACACATGGGGCTCTGTTTGTGACTCTGACTTCTCTCTGGAATCTGCCACTGTGCTGTGCAGGGAATTACAGTGTGGCACCGTTATTTCTATCCTGGGGGGAGCTTACTTTGGGGAAGGAAGCGGACGGATTTGGGCTGAAGAATTCCAGTGTGAGGGGCATGAGTCCCATCTTTCACTCTGCCCAGTAGCACCCCGCCCAGATGGGACTTGCAGTCACAGCAGAGACATTGGCGTCGTCTGCTCAAGTAAGACTCGGGGTTCATGTTCAGTCTGTTCCCTTGCTTGGGAGACAGCAGGGCTAGGTCATCACAGACATCTTTTTAAAGCCCTGTTTCCTTCCAGGATACACAGAAATGCGCTTGGTGAATGGCAAGACCTCATGTGAAGGAAGAGTGGAGCTCAAGGTTCTAGGGACCTGGGGATCCCTCTGCAACTCTCACTGGGACATGGAAGATGCCCACGTTTTGTGCCAGCAGCTTAAATGTGGAATTGCCCTTTCTATCCCAGGAAGAGCACATTTTGGGAAAGGAAACGGTCAGATCTGGAGGCACATGTTTTACTGCACTGGAACTGAGCAACACATTGGAGATTGTCCTGTAACTGCTCTGGGTGCATCACTATGTTCTGCAGAGCAAGTGGCCTCTGTAATCTGCTCAGGTAAGAAGACCAAGGGCAGCCAGTGACGAGCTTCTCCCATGGGTGCTGGGCCTTAAGAGCAGGTGCACCTATAGGGGTGAAAAACAAACGTGAAAGGGAAAGATCCATTGTGAGGGGTCATGAGAAACGTACTGGAATATTAACCTCACTTACCTTTTTAGAGAAAGTGTGAACTTGATGTTCATTGGTCTAATAGTTATCTAGTGCTTCTTAAAGCACCTGGTAAATTCCTTGCCTGGTTGACCCGTCCCATTTCTTTCTCTCTAAAGCTATGTTTGTTCCCAGCTCATCTAATACTTCATTTGTCTGGCCTCCCTTCCTCACTCTACCTTTTGAATCTTGTTTGACTGAGCAGTTTGGTATTTGCAGGAAACCAGAGTCAGACACTATCCCCGTGCAATTCAACATCTTTGAACCCAACAAGCTCTACCATTTCGGAAGAAAGAGCTGTTGCTTGCATAGGTGAGAATCAGTGATCAATCTGTAAAAACTATCTCAATCCTTAGGAATGCATTTTTAGTAATATTTTACTTTCTCTTTCCAGAGAGTGGTCAACTTCGCCTGGTAAATGGAGGTGGTCGCTGTGCTGGGAGAGTAGAGGTCTATCATGAGGGCTCCTGGGGCACCATCTGTGATGACAGCTGGGACCTGAACGATGCCCATGTGGTGTGCAGACAGCTGGGCTGTGGGGTCGCCATTAATGCCACTGGTTCTGCTTATTTTGGGGAGGGAACAGGGCCCGTCTTGCTGGATGAGATAAACTGTAATGGAAAAGAAGCTCGTATTTGGCAGTGCCCTTCACATGGCTGGGGGCGGCACAATTGCAGGCATAAGGAGGATGCAGGAGCTATCTGCTCAGGTAAGTTCTGCACATAATCTCTGGTCACAATTACATAGGAAAAGACTGAGGTAGGGCAAAGGATAGTGGGGGGTATTAATCTGAAAGAATTGCCTGAAAAACAAGTAGAGGGGAAACTATTGCGAGAGTCAGGATCCCAGAAGTATAGATTTGATGAATTAGTGCTACCTCCTGTGCAAGGTAGTATAAAATTCGAAGGAGAAAGTTTCAGAAATGAGCTTGCATATCACAAAAATGACAACAAAACTAGTAATGAGAAGTTCTTTTACAAATATACGTAGAGCTGAATATTGAGTAAAGATTCAGTGCACCTCTTGATAATCACTGTATTAATAAAAAAAAAAAGTAGGTTTAAGAGACAAGAAGAAATACATTAGTACTACATTCTACAGAGAAAAAGATAGCTATCATGCCCAAGTGATTTTTCATGACAGACAAATAAGACTTATTTGTCATAGGAGCAAAAATTATCAGAAGAACCCACTGATCTTATTTTGTATACATGGCAAGCTTCAGAAACTATGGTGAGGTAGAAAAATGTACTCAGTTGTAATATGTTGGGGAAAAAAAGTACTATGATCAGTAACTTAGGGAAGTGAAAAATTCTATATGCCAGAAGTGATGTGGACATCAACCACATTTAATGACACACATTTGGTAGAGAACACATGCAACAAAACTGTGATGTGTCAGAAAGGGGGCTATTCCATTTTAAGGTAATGCACACAAAATCTTGGGTTTAGTATCTGAATATCTCAGTAAATTTTAACTGTTAAGGACAGTTGCAAAAAAAATTAATGGAATAAAATTCTTGAGGATAAAATACAGTAACTTAGGTAGAAAGTTCAAACTATGTAATTAATAAAAGATTTGAGCCTTTTATTGAGACCTAGGAGTCAACTTAAAATCATTGGTGGCCTTCTAAAGAGGTCCCTGAGTACAAAACCCAAGACTGTAAAAGCAGAAGATATAGGAAAATACTATATTTTACTAAATCACCCCATAGTTATTAAAAAAAATTACTACTAATTGATATAGTGTACTTATTTTTGTGATTGTTAATCCTCCCCAAGGATATTTTTCCATTGATTTTTTTGGGGAGAGTGGAAGAGAGAGGGAAAGATAGAGAAAAACTCGATGTGAGAGAAACACATCGACTGGTTGCCTCCTGCATGAGCCCCAACCAGGGCCTGGGCCAGAGAGGAGCCTGCAACCAAGGTACGTGCCCTTAATGGTAATTGAACCGGGACCCTTTGGTCGGCAGGCCAATGTTCTACCCACTGAGCCAGACCAGCTAGAGCTAGTGTACTCATTTTTGAAGTCATTCTCACATCAGAATAAAGGGAAGGAGCCTTGTGAATTTTCAGAGAAGATGTGAAACTACTCACTCTGTATTTCACTCCAGAGTTCTTGTCTCTGAAACTGACCAGTGAAACCGGCAGAGAGACCTGTGCAGGACGTCTGGAACTTTTTTATAATGGAACATGGGGCACCATTGGCAAGAGTAACATGTCTCCTTCCACTGTGGAGGTGGTATGCAGGCAGCTGGGCTGTGCAGACAAAGGGAACATCAGCCCTGCATCTGCAGCCACGACAATGTCCAGGTACATGTGGGTGGACAATGTTCAGTGTCCGAAAGGGCCTGACACATTATGGGCGTGTCCATCATCTCCATGGAAGCAGAGACTGGCAAGCCCCTCAGAGGAGACCTGGATCACATGTGCCCGTGAGTATTTGAAAATTCCATTCTGGCCTATATGAAAATTCCATTCTGTGACTCCACTATGATCTTCTGATCTCATTAAGTAGGAATGGGTAAACTCTAGTTAATACCTATTCTACCTGGATCGTAAAATTGGTTTTATTTCATTTGATCTATAGATTTTCAAGACCAGAGATCATTTTTCCATAGAATATTTATACATCCCATGGTCTTCCTGAAAGTCCTATTCAGTTGCTTTCTCTGTGAACAAATGAGGAGCAGAGAATATGTGATTCAGTATTTAACTATTGAATGGTCTACTTTACCTTTCCAATTTTCCTTTCAATATCATTTAGACCAATCCTAAAGTATTTCCCCATTCTCCATCTTATTAAACTGTAAGAAATTTTCTATGTACCCGGCAATCTCTCAAGCTCTTTTATATTTGAGAAAATTTAACATTATGCAATGTTCACATTATTTATTTGACATTTTGTGAGTCACGCTACTGTTCTTATGTCCAATATGAAATATTTTGCTGAAAGGACATGTATTTTCATAAAAGATACATTTTGTTAAAATTTATTTTTTAAATGTGCATTAAATAAGCAACGTTGTAAAATAGTCTTAAAAAGAGTTTCAAATATCTCTTTTCCCCTGCGACCTCTTACGAGTTTTTAATCTTCTCAAAAATGACCTTGGGTCTCTGATTTTTCAGACAAGATAAGACTTCAAGAAGGAAACACTACTTGTTCTGGACGTGTGGAGGTCTGGCACGACGGTTCCTGGGGGACAGTGTGTGACGACTCCTGGAACCTCGACAATGCTCAGGTGGTGTGTCGACAGCTGGGCTGTGGCTCAGCTTTGAAGGCACTCAAAGAGGCGGCATTTGGTCAGGGGACTGGGCCCATATGGCTCAATGAAGTGAAGTGCAAAGGGAATGAGTCTTCCTTGTGGGATTGTCCTGCCAAATCCTGGGGGCACAGTGACTGTGGGCACAAGGAAGATGCTGCTGTGATATGCTCAGGTGAGTGCCAGGATACGGGATTAAGCTTGCAACCTCTGGTAGCTAAGAAGGGGTGAGTCATCGAGTGCATTGTGTAAAGACTGGATATGCCAACATAGGGGTCTAGTGGGGAAAGAATCATAATGTTTCAGTCTGAAGAAATGATGAAAATATTTGTTGTTATACATTGGCCTTCACCAAGGTAAAGCATATTACTTATCTGTGTTCCTGTGCAGAGGGAAGAAAGAGAAGAACAACATCATTTTAGGTCGGAAACAGTAGTTTGCTTGACTGAGGGCAGTCAAGGCTCACACAGAAAATAAAAAATTAATTGTTTTCAATAAAAGTCGATATTCCTTAACCCAGGAAGTGGTACCACCAACCCATCCAAATCTCTCGTTTGAATTTCTTCCTCTCCCTTTGATCTATCACCTCCCCCAGTCAGTCACCAGGTCCTATTTTTTTTTTCTAAGACTAAATTTATTGTGGTAACATTGGTTAATGACATTATATAAGTTTTAAGTATACAGAAATAGAAATAGTTGTTCTATATATTACTCTTAGAATTGAGTCTCCTTCTCTTTTTCTCCTACAGGCAATGCAGTCAAAGAATCATCAAGTGCCAAAGGTATATAATCTTGAGGTTTCTGAGCATAGGACCAACTGTCTGCATTATTTAGAATTCCTTTTGTTAAGAGACTTTAGGTTAGAAGTTCTGAGGATATGACACTTACTTCAAGGATCCTGTATCTGACCTAAGAAAGGGACCCACTTCTTTTAGCTAAGACATTCTCATCTCTTGTGATGTTTACTTGCACTTAGGTAATGCACTCCCGGTTGTATTTGGAGTCCTTGGGGTCATTGTGTTGATTGGTCTCATCGTGTTCTTCTTGCGGTCTCAGAAGGGAAGACAGCTACAACAACTTGCAGGTCTGAGCTAAATTATGGTCTTTCCAATGTTTTATGGGATAAGAACATTCTTGGGATTAAAAAAAAAACACATAAAAATATTAGATCCAAGAATCAAATGGCCAGAAAGATGGAGCCTACAAGAGGCTTAAGCAGTTTCTCAAAAAGAGGGAATAAGATTGTAGAAAAGAAAAGGGGCTTAGGTTGTTTTGGTGAGTCCTATACTTCATCTATATATTTAACTGGGACATGATAGAATTGCTAGTTTAGAATAAATATGCTTATATAGTTAAACATGAATCCTTTTTTTTTTTTTTGCCCGAAGATTCATTTGCTTTTGCTATATACTTATTACTGATTGTGCCATTCTGTCAAGCAATGTGCCTACGATCTTATGATATGGACATAGATAACCAAGTGTTTTCTGTCTTCATGGAATTTCAAATCTAATGGAAGAGATATATATGTAAACAAATAACTTGCAGGGTAGTGTTATATATTCATATGAATAAGGGGACAGTGGCACAGAGGAGAGAATAATTAACTGTAAGGGAAAAGGGAGTATCAGAGGCCCATTCTAGGAGGCATTCAAGATAAATTTTGAAGATAAGAGTTCAAATAACTGAGTAAAGTGCATTTATAGGGGAAGAGAAAAGTATGTACAAGTGTAGAGAAGCTTAAAGGATGCAACATTTGTTGTTTGGGAGGGGGGAATAAAAGTTGAGCTCAAGGAGAGAAGCTACTGATAAGGCTGGAGAAGAGGGGGGAAATCATGAAGTTCTGTATTCCATGGCAAGAAGAAGAATAGTACTAAAGAGTATTATGTAGAAGAGTGAAATAGTGAGGCAGCCTTTTAAGAAAGTTCCAGGCAACAGGATGTATGAAGAATTGAAGGACCACATTCCTGACCAGGATAGCAGTTTTAAATAGTTGAGATGAAAGATGAAAAAGTCTGTATAGTGAGAATGAAGGGAAGATAGATTTTAGCGAGATTTTAGGAAACACTCCAATGGATTCGGAAAAGCTTCTGGCTGCCTTGGGGGGAAGAAACTAGGTGGTTCTACAATGGCAATAGCTTTAGCTTGGTAGTAGAATGGGATGGAAACCAGACAAGGGTATGAATGAAGATTGGGTATGTTGGCACTGCTAGGAAAAAGCACACAGAGGGAGGGAAAGTTTGATTATTTTCTGCTGATTTATAACTTAAGACGTCTGTTGTCAGTTTCTTCGAGAGAGAATTTTGTCCACCAAATTCAATACCGGGAGATGAATTCTTGCCTGAAAGCAGATGATCTGGACATGCTGAACTCCTCAGGTGTGTGGTTCTTTAAGGGTCAATAGCCCGGGGCTTCATTCAGTAGCTGCAATTGAGGCTGAGGCATTCTACTTTGCATAACAGTGGAAAGAAATCACAAACACGTATTAATAGGAAACTTATGATGCATGTAAGGAAGAAGACAGGAATGAACTGAAAATTATTCTTAGAGAACATGAAAATTGCAATCATGGGGACACCTCTGGCTAAGAGGTCTATATTTCTGACAGAGGTACAAAGAACCATGAAGCAGAATATTATGATTTGGACCTCATTTTATTAAAACAGAAATTAATCTTCTAAAAAATAGCTTAACTTTTCATATATCTCTTTTGTAGTTTCTTCCATTAAAACTCCTGCTACTTTCCTTTCTCTAACTTTATATCTATCATATTTTTCCTAAAATCATAAAAGCTTGGACTTTTTATATCTTATCCTATCAGAGGCCACTAGCCTTATTTCCCATCACATGATACTTCTTTCTTTGTCCACTGACTTCTATTTAGCACCACTGCACTAATTCTGCCTCTGGGAAGCATAACTCTGCTGGTTTGGGGAAAAAATATCCCAATTCCTTCTTACTTCATGAAGGTTCAATGCCTTCTCGATAGTTCTTACCTTCTGACAATGGCCTGCCTCACTTCTTCCGTACAAGGGATTTGATGTTTGCTGCAACTATGTCAGGAACATAATGTTTAAGGCATGGAAAGGACTTTCTGTGCCCCCTACATCACACTGGTTTCCTTTCCTAATTACAGATGGTGTTTTTAAATGTTCAAAGAGCTTCTAAGACATCTGAGGGGAGGTCTGATTTATTTCCCAATAATTATTTTCTTCCATTCGGAAAATCTCAATGAGCCAGGCGGTTTTAATGCTGCTCAACTAATTTCCATGTCCAAATCTCTTCCTAGGGGACCATTCTGAAATACACTGAAAAGGAAAATGAGAATTATAACCCAGTGAGGTGAGTGAGGAAAATTTATTCATCATCATTCTAAACAAGTACATTCCTCTGGAAAATTGAGAGCTCCTCTGGTACTAGAAAGAATGTATAGACACATATTTTATATACATGTATATATGTTTATGTATGTATATCCAAATAGAGAATATATAATAGATTTTTATTACTACGACTTCACCTTTCAGTTACAAATAAGGGTTTTCCGAAAAATGTATGCACACTTTGAATAATTATTCATTCCAGTGGGTTAAATCTGAAAAGAAACATCAATTGAACTATCAGCTGTTAAGTGTGTATAGTGTTTTGGGACACCCTATATATTCTAAGCCATAACAATGGTATGTAATGGAGCTAAGGAAAAACTGGGTAAATAAATATGAATAAATCTTTTAAAGATGTATGGGGTAATTTCAGGAAAGAAATAAGACATATTTATGGTTGCATAATGCATGTTACGGTAAGTATTCAATACTATAGGAGTATAGAAAGTTTGGAAAAATTATGAAGAAGATGTATAAATAGTTAAATAGGAGATGACTGAAAGACCATTTTAGGGAAAGGACATAGCAAGTACAAAATATGGAGGCATAAAAGAGAAGCACACCTTTGGGAAACAAGTTTTTCATTCAAAAATATATATTGAACATATTTATGGTGATAAGTGATATCCTGGGTGCTGAAAATACAAAAATTAAAGACACTATTGACAAAGACAAGATTGTTTAATGAAATAGGTAGGGGTATGGAGAGGTTCTGTGAAGAGAAGCAAAGTGATGAACCTAAGATGAAAAGGCTGCATAGAGCCCTATAATGAATGGTCTTATCTGCTACATTTCATATTTATATTTCATTTTAGCAATTCTTGGGGAAGTGGTGGCTATGGAAGATTAAGCTGGCCAAGAAACAGATTTGCATTTTATAATTTGCTTTCTTGAGGAAAGTATAACAAGAAAAAAATGAACAAGGCAAAAAATTTGCTAAGTTATACATCAAAAAGAAAAATGGTGAAATGAATTAGTGGGTATATTTTCTATTCTTTCAAAAGTAAGGGGTTTTTTTTAGAAATATTATGACATATAAGAAATACAGATTGAGTCAAAGGATAAAAGTTGGAACTCTTAAAAGTATATAAATATAAAGTGTTAATATCATATGTAGACACATAGAGCACCTATAACTTGTATATTGCATGAAAAGGGTAAACTCATGTATGTAAACTTTACACACACATATATATCTCATCAATTGTTATGATAGAGACAATATCTAATGGATAATTGGGAAAGCTATGAAAAGATAACTCATAAAAAATGAATTTCAGCCCTAACCGGTTTGGCTCAGTGGATAGAGCGTTGGCCTGCGGACTCAAGGGTCCCAGGTTTGATTCCGGTCAAGGGCATGTCCTTGGTTGCGGGCACATACCCAGTAGGGAGTGTGCAGGAGGCAGCTGATTGATGTTTCTCTCTCATCGATATTTCTAACTCACTATTCATCTCCCTTCCTCTCTGTAAAAAATCAATAAAAAACATATTTTTTAAAAATGAATTTCAAATGATAGACATTTTTAAATGCTTAAATTCACTAGTAATTCAAATTATGACTAATGATGAGATGCCATTTTATGTAAATCAGACCAACAAAAATTTAAAAGCACCAATGTTTATTGCTAGTAGGAATAAAAAGAAAACTGTAATTTTAAACATTGCTTTTGGAAATAAGAAGTGTGATAGTCTTTGGAAATGGAAACTTCTATTTTAAAAAACTTAAAATGCTTCACAGATCCTTTGACCCAACAATTCTACCACTGAGAATTTTTTCCATACAGATAAAGACACTAGTATATAAGAACATATATAAAGGTTTATTTTTTACAGTGTTGTTAGTAGTAGCCAACGTTGGAAACAAAGTAAATGGCAATCAGTCAGGAAGTGGCTGATATGGAAAAACTAAAAAGGAAAACCCATTCATGAGAATGCAATAATATTATTCCATATATGTGCTCACGTTATTGACTATAATTAAATCCACCTATAAAATCATGTGTGTATACGTATAAAGAAACATGTAAACATTCTAACACTATTATAAACTGAGGACTTCGAATGACTTTTGATTTATAATATCAAATGCATGAATATTATAATAAATAATGTTTAAAACTACTTATTCCTTAAAGAGTAATCACTGATGAATAACTGCTTCAGAATCATGTAGGAGTGCTTTTAAAAATAGCATTTCTGGACATCACTGTAGTTCTTTGGAATAGAAATATTTATGCACACTGAAGTTTGAAAATTGTTGCATTTAAGTTTTCTATCCAGGAAAGTATTGTGTTTTGTAATCCAAAGGAGCGAGTGAGAGTGTGTGGTAATGTAATACATTACAGTATATTATAATGTAATTCTTATAAGCATGTGTGTGTAAAGAGGAATATAACAATTTTTCTATGTATGGTTTTAATTCAGACTTTTAAGATATCTGAAGACTTGGACTATTGAATGGAGCAAGAATTCACCTGGTTCACTGAAGATCACAATATAGTCCTTTTTCTCCTACTATTCCAAAGACTGCTGCTGAATTTATAAAAATTAAATTGATGAATGTGACTACTAAAAGTTGTATATAAGACTCTCAGGGGGGGTAAATAAAAAATGAATATTGCTGATTTAAACTTCTCTTAACTTCTTGTTCTTGACTGTATTTCTTAGTGGGCTTTCTGACTTTTTTAGAGTTTCATAAATATAATGTGATGTCTTTTTATTTGATAATGTTTTTATTTTTATATAATACATATTTTTATAGTTTGGGTTAAATAATAACTTTCTTATTATTATTAAATCAAAACAAAAAATTTTTAGAAAGGGAAAGTTAGTGATTATTGAAGGGTTTGTTAATAATATATGGTTACCTCTGCAAGGCATGATTCTCATTGGTTCTTAAATTGCTTTTTGTCACTGTAATTCTGGTCATGGACAAAAAATGCACAGCAACAACTGGTAAGGAAAAAAAAGATTCAATAGCTCACTTACTCAATTCCTTTGGATGGTAAAACAGAAGCTGAAATAAATGCATAAATTATGTCTTTTCTATATAACTACTAGAGGCCCAGTGCACGAATTCGTGCATGGGTGGGGTCCCTCGGGCTGGCCGGGAGGAGGTACCATGAGAGGTTGACCGGCCAGCGGAGGTTGGCTGTGGGAGCGCACTGACCACCAAGGGGCAGCTCTTGCATTGAGCGTCTGCCCCCTGGTGATCAGTGCACATCATAGCAACCAGTCATTCAGTCGTTCAGTCACTTAAGCTTTATATATATAGATTATAATGAAAGTTTATATTTTACTAAAAATCACTTATCCACATTTCATATAAACCTAAGTAAGAGTTATAGTAACTCAAATAAGAGTTATAGTAATAAGACTTATAGTAATTCAACACTAAGCTTAGAGTCTATTAACTTGTTCAATTTGCATCAGTGTTAGATGCAAATTGATTTTTAATTCTTTCTTGGTATTCAGATATTGCATACAGCCTTTCCTGGCATTTTGGGCTTCAAAGCAACTATTTTGTAGAAACATATCTGTCTGACTTTCCATTTCTTTAATACCTCTTGTCAATTCCACAAAATCTATTGAGCACTTACTATTTGTCAAGTATTGTATGTACATTAAATACTCAATTATATGCCAGGTACTATGTGCCCAATGTTGGGAACTATATACATATGTGTGCAAATATATATATGAGCCAGGGTCCCTCATGTCCAAAATGACCAGAGGGACGACCGAATGTGTGGGGGGGGGGGGGGGGGGGGGAGTGGGGGGGGGGGTGACAGGGGCGGTGAGGTCGTTAGCCTCCAGCCCGGGCTGGACAGAGGCTTAACGACCTCGCCGCTGCCTCCATGGATGACTCCCAGCAGGACCTGGGCCCTCCCCTCTGTCGACCAGAGGCCCTTTTCCTGATACCATGTCCCCAGGATCTCTCAGACCCGTTTGTGGAAGTCAGGAAACACTGCATGTGGTCATCCGGCCCTGGGGACTCCTAGGGCTGACAGCAAGGGTGGGCTTCTGTGGGGTCCCCTCTTTTATGTGATCCAGGGTCACTACATCCTAATGTTGACTCCGGCAGGACTTGGGATGGTCCTCTGTGTATCTGAGGTCCTGCTCCCTATACCAAAGCCCCTGAGTCTCTGAGACCGGGATGCAGAAATCGCCTATTGTCTTCATCCTGCCCTGGGTGGGATGATTCTGTTCTAGAGTCCAGGGTCCCTTCCTCCACCCTCATGTTCCTCACCTTGAGCCCTGGCAGGTCCTGGGATGCTCCCTCTGTTTTGTTTTTGTTTTTGTTTTTTTTTTCGCTTAAAGTATTACAAAGGGTATTACATAAGTGTCCTTTTTTCCCCCCCGCCCTTGACAAGCCCCTGCCCTCCCTTACCCCCCAGTGTCTTATGTCCATTAGTTATGGTTATATGAGTGCATACAAGTCCTTCAGTTGATCTCTTACTCCCCTCCCTCCTGTCCCCCAACCCTCCCTGGCTTTCCCACTGATGCTCCCTCTGTTGACCCAAGGCCAGACTCCTCAGATCAAGGCTTAACTGCCCTGAGTCCTCTGCAGGAAGTCAGTGTAGGTCACATCCAGTACCAAACCCAGCAATTCCAAAGCCTGATGGCAGGGGCTGAGATGGATTCATAGGGTCCTTTAGCCCTGCCTCTGATACATACTTTGACAGGGCCTGGGCCTTCTGTCCTCTATGAACCTGAGTCTGCAATCCTCAGACCAAGGGTCTGACTACCCGAGTTCCCTGAGGAAGTGGAGGTTGCGGGGGAGGAGGTGCAGTTTTCAACATACAAACAGGAAGCCCAACTTTGGGAATTTAAATTCCTGCCTCATTCACCTTATACTGTTAAACCCCAAATCTAGATACTATACCTACTATGATCACTCCCAAGATTTTAAACAAAGCTAAGATAACCAGTTGAACAACTCTATTCATTAAAGACAGCCTAAAGGCAATGATTTCGACCTTGAAAACAGAAAGCTGGGGAGAGCCACATGGACAGTGGGAAAAGGGGGGTGAGATGGAAAATTTCTCTGGTAGTAGCCAAGAAGTGAATGGTTTTCAAGGTGCATAAGAGCAACCTGTACTAGGGAAGTAGGGTGATTCACATCTCCACAGAGACAGTCACATCACCTTGAAAAGATTTTAGGTAAATCTTATGAAAACTAGCTAATGGTGAAGGATGAGAAAGAACAATGAACCACTGAAATGGGTGGCCTAGAGAAACGTTTGGAGGAAGCATCATCTCCCTACCATGTGACCCAGCAGAATTGAACATGGGGCCCTAACCAGTTTGGCTCAGTGGATATAGCGTCGGCCTGCGGACTCAAGGGTCCCAGGTTCGATTCCGGTCAAGGGCATGTACCTGGGTTGCGGGCACATACCCAGTAGGGGGTGTGCAGGAGGCAGCTGATCAATGCTTCTCTCTCATCAATGTTTCTAACTCTCTATCCCTCTCCCTTCCTCGCTGTAAAAAAATCAATAAAATATATATATATTTTTTAAAAAGAATTGAACATGGGGTCAATAAGCTTGAGAAGGATTAGGAGTGCTAAAGAAATGCCCCCTTTCTTACCAAAGCATCTCGGCCTCCTCACCCCTCCTCATGGAAGTGTAAGGATGGTGCTTTATGATGTCGAAGTTTCTCTCCTAGAGCTACCATTAGCTGGAGGAGAGGCTTCTTGATTAATTAAAGCCTAAAGGGTGTGGCCCTTCATTTTCTTAGAGAAAAGCATATGTTTAAGAGGCCAGGGGTAGGGCCCTGGGAAATTTTGACATGGTGAAGATGACCAGGAAACCACAAACTCCTAGCACAGTTATGTAACAACCAACGCCATTCACCAAAAGAAGGTAAAAGAGGAAGAGGCCCTGTTAACCCAGGTCCAGTGTCCATGATGAAAGGACCACACCCAAACTTCTCCTCCTCTTCTTTAGCGGCATCTCCCCAAGACTCCCTGGTCTGCCTGGCAGATTCCATCCTCAACCCATACTTTTCCTCATGAAGACTTTGTTCCCTTTCATCCCAGCCATTTCCCACAAACCAATGTCCTTCTGTGCTCACTCTGTTGTCCTTCTAGGTACTAAAGACATCCATGGGGGTGAAAAGATGTCTTTAAGGGAGTTCAAGGAAAGGAGCCTTTCCAAAAATTCCTACCCCTTCAAGAAAACCTATGAAAGTTATAAAGCCAACAATATGTGGCCATGATCACAGGCCAAATGAGAAACTGAATAAAAACGATCCAGAAAAAGACCAAGACAACGTTGAAAAATTCACCACCTAGAGTGATAACTTGGCAGCCAGTAACTTCAGAGCAAGGTCAAAGACCTCAAAAGTATCTATGAAGTCTCTGAAGTCTGGCCCCCAAGAAATGCTGACAGTGTGGAAGCCAAATTTTACACCTATAGGGTACACCAATAGTGATGATTAAAATAAAATGGATAAGTGCTTCACTTTCAGTGTAAGCAAAATTTGCAGACAATTTTTATTAAATTTATTGGGATAACATCTACATTATAAAAGACCAGGAGCCATCACATCCTAAACGACCAGGCAGACAACTAACTGGTCACCAGGTGAGGGTGGGGGGAAGCAGTGGGGAGGGGGGGAAGGGGGGGGAGGGGAGGCAGGGCGAGGTAAGGTGGGCACAGTGAGGTTTTTAGCCTCTGGTCAGGGCGGAGGCCTAACGACCTCGCCGCTGCCTCAGCGGCTGCGGATCAGGCCTGGAGAGAGGCCTAGAGAGAGAGGCAGGGCCTAATCAGCAGCCACCGTGGTTGTGGGCGAAGCCCAGAGAGAGAGAGAGAGAGAGAGGCAAGGGCTGATCAGCAGCTGCCACAGAGGCTCTGGATCAGGCCCAGAGAGAGGCCCGGAGGCAGAGGCAGGCAGAGGCAGTTAGGGGTGATCAGGCAGGCAGGCAGGTGAGCGGTTAGGAGCCAGCAGTTCCAGATTTCGAGAAGGATGCCCCTGATTGGAGAGGGTGCAGGCTGGGCTGAGGGAACCCGCCCTTCCCCTCCCCCGTGCACGAATTTCATGTACCGGGCCTCTATATATAGCCAATTATTGTATACACACCTAGGAACCCCACATATATAATTAATATAAATCTTTATGTACATATTTTAAAGTAATATGTAATGTAGAGTCTTTACCTATATTTAGATTTATTTTACCAAAGTTGTGTATGAGACAGTCAATTGTTAAAATATTTCCTTACTGCCCTAACCAGTTTGGCTCAATGGATAGAGCATCGGCCTGCAGACTCAAGGGTCCCGGGTTCTACTACGGTCAAGGGCATGTACCTTGGTTGCCGGCACATACCCAGTAGGGAGTGTGCAGGAGGCAGCTGATCGATGTTTCTCTCTCATCGATGTTTTTAACTCTCTATCCTTCTCCCTTCCGCTCTGTAAAAAATCAATAAAATATATTTTAAAAAAATATTTCCTTACTAATACTCTAGTAGGACATAAATGAAAATTGATGGTACTTTCAGAATTTCCACCATTGCTTGAAAGGGTGTTAGTAGTAATGCACACCACCTCCCTCCTCTTATTGCTCAATATGTCCCCTAAATATGAAACTCTACTCCATGTTTTAATACTTAAGATGTATGATAGCTTCATTTTTATTAATCAACCTACTCCACATGGAAGTATGTGTGAAAAATCCAGATAAGCAGCCTGATGGCTTTGTTGGCTTTTCCTTAGACCTATTCCTATAATCAGGGAGACAGGTTTGTAAGATATAAGCTCTAATTATTAATATATCAAACATCGAGGAGAAAAATGTTTCCAAATAAGCTGGTAAGACATATAGGACAATTAGAACATAGAACAATCACTGTGAGCTGAGAAGCCACTTCTGGTTTTCTACTAAATGTTTTAAATCAATTAAATCAATGTTTTCCAAACTCATCTGAGAACTAAATATTTTTCTTTCACAGTATTATTAACTGGTGACCCAGTGCACAGATTCATGCACATTGAAAGGAAATTCATTAGAAGGTGGCCAGCGGGGCGGGACTGGGCAAGATGGACCGGACACGCCCTGGAGCCAACCTCCCATGGTCCCTCCCTGGCCAGCCACACCTGGGGTGGCACCATGGCTGGAAAGGCATCTGCAGAGTGAGCGGAGTCCCTCTGGCAGGTGGGGTTCCTTGGCCTGGCCTGTGGGCATCGGGCCAAAACCTGCAGTCCAACATCCCCCAAGGGGTCCCAGAGTGCAAAAGGGCACTCTGCAAAGTTGCTGTCATACAAGGTATGGAACGCAAACACAAGTCTGCAGTAAACCAAATTTGAGGCCAACATAACCCACAGCCGAAGGTGGAATCGCCCAGCCCCATGAGGAATCCGGCTCCCTCCTCTCTGGTTTCACCCGAGAACCGAGAACAGCTGCTGCAAAGTTACTGCAGCTCGGCAGCTCCTGTGTTGAGCATCTGTCCCCCGGTGGTCAGTGCGCATCATAGCCACCAGTTGAATGGAGGGAGGGACTTAGCATATTATTATATACTAGAGGCCCGGTGCACAAAAATTTGTGCACTCGGGGGTAGGGGGTCCCTCAGCCCGGCCTGTGCCCTCTCGCAGTCTGGGCCACCTTGGGGGGTGACCACTTGCTGGCTTAGGCCTGCTTCCTGGGGGATTGGGCCTAAAATGGCAATCAGACATCCCTCTGGCAGCCCAGCAGCCCTCGGGGAATGTCCATTTGCCAGCGGGGAGCAGACCTAAGCTGCAGTCAGACATCCTTAGTGCTGCTGAGGAGGCAGGAGAGGCTCCCACCACCACTGCTGTACTGGCAGCCATCAGCCTGGCTTGTGGCTGAGCAGAGCTCCCCCATGTGGGAGCGACTGACCACCAGAGGGCAGCTCCTGCATTGAGCGTCAGCCCCCTGGTGGTCAGTGTGTGTTCATAGTGACCAGTCATTCCCAGTCTTTCTGCTGTTAGGGTCAGTTTGCATATTACCCTTTTACTATATAGGATAGAGGCATGGTGCATGGGTGGGGGCCAGCTGGTTTGCCCTGAAGGGTGATCCGGATCAGGGTGGGGGTCCCGCTTGAGTGCCTGGCCAGCCTGGGTGAGGGGCTGATGGCTGTTTGCAGCTGGTCACACCCCCTTCAGGGTGGGGGTCCCCACTGGGGTGCCTGGCCAGTCTGGGTGAGGGGCTGAGGGCCGTTTTCAGGCTGGCGGGTGACTGAAGCTCCCAGCCTCTTTTTTTTTTCTTTTTTTTTATTCTGGGATTTATTTACCTTCTATGGCTGTCACTGGAGCTGAGAGCCAGCTCCAGCTCTGAGGCCCCGGCTGGCTAAAAGCAGGTATCTGGGGTTTGTTTAGCTTCTATAATTGAAACATTGTTGCTTCTGGAGCTCAGAGCTGGGCCACGGCAGGCGGGGAACCTTGGCTTCCTCCATCATTGGAGCAAGCAAGCCTCCCGTTCGCTTCAGCTGCGTGGCTGCCGGCCACCATCTTTGTTGGCAGTTAATTTGCATATCCTGCTGATTAGCCAATGGGAAGCGTAGCAGAGGTATGGTCAATTACCATGTTTGTCTATTATTAAGTAGGATATAGATACTAAAAAACTAATTTTCCGGGACTCCATTTATATATATTCATAGATTATAGGATGTAATCCTATAATATGTGTTTAAAACATTTGTTTATTCAGGCTCATGTAGACATCAGCAAAATTTTCATAGAAAATCCAGTTTTGAGCAATGTAATTTCCCTTCGTTCCCTTTAACATAGGTTGTTGTAATATGCATGCTAATGTTAACAAACCTGGTGACATATTTTATCTTTTAAGTAAAATCCATATAAATCTTTTAATGCAAAATATGAATCTCTTTAAAAATATAGCATGGCAGTTTATAGTTCCCCTTATTCTGTGGTAGTGTCCAGGCAGATTCTTGAACTTCCTTTATGGTACCATATCCAAACATGATAAGGAAGTAACAAGGGAAAAACAACCTCAGCTTTTATAACAAACTTCTCCTTTCAAGTACCAGAAACTCAAATTCTTTTTTAAAAGTTTTTATTGAGTTTTATAAAGAGAGGAAGGGAAAGGGAGAGATAGAAATATCCATCAGTTGCCTTCCTCACACCCCTTACAGGGGATCGAGCCCACAACCCGAGCATGTGCTCTGACTAGGAATCAACAGGAACCAGCTATCTCCTGGTACCTGGGTTGATGCTCAACCACTGAGCAACATCAGCCAGGCTAGATTTGTCATTGGCTAGCCACACCAATGACAAATCTGTTTTCACATCATGAGTACACCTATGAGGGCATATATAAGAAGATCCAGAATTATTTTTTAAGACTCAGGAAAAGGTAGTTTCATAATGATACTACCTCAAAATTCTTGGCATATTGGTAAGGTTTGCTTTTATTTTACTCTGTCATTTGGGAGAGGGTAGGCATGATAGAAGTAGATATAAATATCATGCAGTAAGGACAAAAATTGAAAGAAATGAGAAATATAAAAGATATCAGAAGTTTTGTGGTTTGAGTAGCAGCAATTTTGGAGACAAATCCTCACTGTTCTTACCAAATTTTCATGACTAGACAGTTCTCAAATTGGTTTTTGCCTTTGGTTAATTTCCAGAGTTCTGAAATAGTGTTTTTTAACTATTATATTTAGTTTATAGTTTCTTTGGGGGGACAGGATTTGCCAATCTGCTCACTCCATCATGCCTTCCTTACTAGTGTTAGCATCCATTATCTTGCCTAAATCAGTTATTATTAGGATGATTACTGAACAGTGACTTTTAAATCTATAATTTCTATTTTGTTTATATGTTGAAATTCTACAGTAAGGAAATTTTTTCTCCCCCATTTATTTATAAATGCATTTATTCAATATAAATACATGAGTTTTTATTTCATTGAAGAATTATAGTCTATTAGTTACATTATTAACATTGATGCAAAAATTGTCTCATTTTTGACCAGTAGGAGCCCCCCTCATACAAGGGCATAAGTCCATTAGATATATTTCCATTATTCTTAGAGTACTTCTTAAATTTATGTCAGTTAGATACAGACTTCCAGTCTAGGCGGCAGAGTAGATAAATTCTGTGTTCACCTCCTCACACAATCAAATCAAAATTGCAGCTATGTTAGGAAAAAACCATCACTGAGAACCTCCTGAAGACTAGCTGAACAGAACTGCTATAACTAAGGATGTGAAGAAGAAACTATGCTGAGACTAGTAGGAGGGTCAGAGATGAGGAATGAGCAAGTCTCACAATTACAATGAGGTGATTAAGAATCAGAATGGTTACCTAAGTTGCAGAGGTCTCCTCTGAGGAGTCCTAGACCCATACTGGGCTCCTCAACTTGGCTCACTGGTGGCAGGAAGAAGTCCTCATAACAACTGGCTGTGAAATACAGAAGAGATTGCAACTGAGAAAGACAACAGCCTGCGAGAGACCTAGGTGCTCCTCTTAAAGGTCCTGCACACAGATTCATTCTCTCATGAACTCATCGAACTCTAAGCTCTATGCAGCAGAAGCAGTTTGAAAATCAGAATGGATATACAGGAAGGAACTGAATTAACTAACTTCAGGATAAGGGCTGGTGGGGGAGGGGTTAAGACAACTCTCTCCAGGAATGGAAGTACTGGCAATGTTGAACTCTCCTCCCACGCAGCTGGCATGGCACAGGCAGATGCCAAATTGGTGCTCTCTATTAACCGGCTAATAGGTAATTATTGCTCTCTTTTAACCTGGCACAAAATATCAAAGTGGTTAAAGGCAAGGCCTACAATCAAGGTTACTCAAGCCTAGCACAAGCTGACCTTGGTCTGCAACAGAGCTTGTCCCAAGAAGCTCCAGAACCAACATATCCACTGGCCAGCTATAGACCACACCAGAGCACCACCCAAAACACACTTGAAGGACAGATTTGACTGACACCAAAGCCCCACTGACACCGTTCAACCCTCCCTGGTGACTCCCTGAGACCCCGCTTCATCCAACTCACACTCCAGAATGAAGCCTATTCTAGCAACTCCTCCACAAAAGTAGCCTACCTACTTCGTGCTCCAGACTTTTCCAAAAATGTCTCAAAGGTCCACCAACCCCAAACCAGCAGTGGCTGGCCTCTGCATGACTGGTAGCTCTTGCTAAGTGGCCCCAAGCCCAGCTAAAATGGTAGCCAGTCTCAGCTTGCATGTGAGTCCCATCAGGTGGTCCCACGCCTGGCACAAGTGGCAACTGGCCTCAGCTCACACTGTGGTCTCTCCCACGCATCTCCAGGACAGCACACAGCACTTTTCTGAGAGTATCAAAGTATTTGTTATCCATTTTCTTTCAGTAAAAACAGGACTCCCACACATTGTTTTCCTCCAGAAAAGCCCTTTCCTGTTTATGAGGAACTTTGCTCAATATTCTTCTTCTTTTTCATATAAAGTCTGTATCTTTGTATAGATAAATATTGGGGGGGACCCCATTTTAATAAGCATGAGTGAAGTATTTAAAAAAAATATGAAGCCCTGACCAGTTTTGCTCAGTGGATAGAGCGTCGGCCTGCGGATTCAAGGGTCCCGGGTTCGATTCCTGTCAAGGGCATGTACCTTGGTTGCGGGCACATCCCCAGTGGGGAGTGTGCAGGAGGCAGCTGATCAATGTTTCTCTCTCATCGATGTTTCTAACTCTCTATGCCTCTCCCTTCCTCTCTGTAAAAAATCAATAAAATATATTTTTTAAAAACCCAATATGAATATTTTCCTTTCCATTTAAAAACAATGCTTGAAACTTTAAGATTAATTTAATGACCCAAATATTAATATGAAGTTAAAGGAGAAAAATTTGGGGATTTGTTGACATTTAAATGTTAAATAAAAATTATATGGAAAGATAATAATAGTTCAATGGAAGCATTTTTATTTAATGTTTAGCATTATTTTATCAAGAGAGTGGCAGCTAAAGGGTTTCTGGAAGTTTTATTCCATGGCATCATTAGCATAAGAGATAACTCCTTTTAAGTTCAGAAATTAGCAATCATAAACTATTTGCTTATACAAGTATAAGGGAAGTAACCATCTATTGCGCATGAAAAAAAACTATTAAGCTATCTTGAATCTCAATTTGAGTCAGAGAGATTGATTAACAATGTAAATTTTTTAATAAATTCATCAGGCATATCACCAGCCAGGGAGCATCTTTCAAGAGCAATGGTTCCCTGGGAAGGAAATTAAGACTGTTGGTGTCCCACACACAATATATAACATATCTATAATAATAAAAGCATAATATGCTAAGTAGAACGGACAGCCAAACGACCTTCCAGACATCCTTCCAGATGAAGCTGCAGCAGCAGAGGCTGAGGCAGAGGCAGTTAGGGACGATCAGGCAGACAGGTGAGGAGGTAGGGGTGATCAGGCATGCAGGCAGAGTGGTTAGGGATGATCAGACAGCAGGCAAAAGGGTTAGGGGTTATCAGGCAGACAGGCGAGTGGTTAGGGGCGATCAGGCAGGCAGGCAGGTGAGCAGTTAGGAGCCAGCAGTCCTGGATTGCGAGAGGGATGTCCGACTGCCTGTTTAGGCCTGATCCCACAGGGCAGTTGGATATCCCCTGAAGGGTCCCGGATTGTGAGAGGGTGCAGGCCAGGCTGAGGGGACCCCACTCCCCACCCCGTGCACAAATTTTGTGCACCAGGCTTCTAATATCAAATAAGTCAAATAGGATTTGGGGGAAATTGATGGAAAGCTATTGTGATTGGAGTATGCTTTTAGTAAGGTAAGGGAGCAGATGACTTCCATACTTAGAATTAATTTCTAAAAGGATGAGATCCCAGCCCTAGCTGGTTTTGATAGAGTTTTGGCCTGGGGAGTGAAAGGTCCTGGGTTCGATTCTGGTCAAGGGCACATGCCCAGGATATGGGCTCGATCTCCAGTATGGGGCATGAAGGAGGCAGCCGATCAATGATTCTCTCTCATCATTGATGTTTCTATCACTCTTTCCCTCTTCCTTCCTCTCTGAAATCAATAAAAATGTACTTTTTAAAAATAAAATAAATAATAATAAAAGGATGGGATCCAAGCATAGTATGTGGGCAATGTTAAGCCCTTCTAGCCCAGCACCTGAAGAACCCCTGTTAAGAACAGAAACAAAAGTAGCTAGAGGAGGCCTCTGGGGTGATCACTACGTGTTCTGCTGAAACTAAGCAGAAACTAGCTCTGCTTTGCATTGAATAGGCAACCAAGCTGAATCAATTCTTCACAGAACTACACTTCTCACCATCCCTTCAGGAGCAATCTGGGCTAAGCTCCACCAATAACATGTTCTCCTATTCACGGAAGATTTAGTTTTGGAAGGGCTTTTACCCTTGCCCTGAAAATTGCTAGCTTCTGTGTTGCAGCACCGTGACCTTTAGCAGTGGTTTCCTGCGGTTTTTGAAACGTTGTGATGAGGATTTTTGTAAGATAGAATTTCCTGTAGTAAACCACTTTCTGCTTTAAATACCTAGAGGGCTTTTTGATTCATATCTGATTTTGAGCCCTTGGTCTCCTTAAATTCATTTCATCTTTAGCAGAATTACATTTTGGGGAGTGGGAGGACAGGGCCTTAGAGTTGTATTCTTCTTCCAAAGCAGTGAAACATAAAGAATGAAACATTTGCAAGGTAGACAGAAAAGAAAAGAAATAATCAGACTTAGAAAACAAATAGGGAAGACATGCACAAATCTAGAGATGAAAGAAACAAAAATAATCTAAAAGTTTAAAATAATCAGGATATTAAAAAGCATTAATAAAATGTAATAACATATAAAATAAGATAAATGTAAAAGAAAAAGAAATGTGTACCCAGAAATTCAGGAAAAAGATATACAAAGAAAAGAAATTCCCCAAAGAAACAGATGCAAACACAAAAGACCAATATTGCACACCCAATTTGAATATCATTTTTTTCACTCTTTAAAAATACCTTTATTCAAAGAACTGTGTTAGCAAATTAGTTAAAACTTAATAACAGAACTCTTTGAATTTGAAAAGCCTATTGAGTCTGATAGACTTTTTAAATATCATATTAATAGACATCCCTACAGTTTCATAAACATCAAAGTGAATTGGAATTTTAGCAGGTTTTTTTAAGTTGTATTTTTCCATTACAGTTTGCATGCAGTATTATAACTGGACAATCAATGGGTCCATTCTGCCTGTCACTGCTTGAGCCAATTAAGCAGAGACAGGGTTGAATCATATATTATTCCAATACTACCAGCAGCATGGGACAGTGGCAGGTTATCCACAAAAATCTGCTCTGCACCCCAGCTGCTTATGTTGGGTAGAAGGACAAAGATTACATGGGGAAGGGTATTCCAAATGGCAGTTTACAGGTATTTGCAAAGACCTGTGAGTATGCAAAGAGCTGGGGGTCTTCAAAGGGCTAGCGATATGTAAAGGGCTGCAGGTTCTGGTTTCTGCAACAAGGTTTTTAATCTTTCCCTGATAATAGGCAGCTCCCTGATGGGCAGGATGGGCTACATTTCTAGTTGAGTTCCCAGGTCCCCTGTATAACTTCCAGCCAGGATAGAATGTGCCTTCTTTAATCAGAACAAATTATGGTTAATAGAGCATGATTAATATTTCTTACAATTATTGGTCCCCAATATCTATTTCTGCCCCTACAAATATTTTGTATTGGTGTCAGGTGTACAGCATAATGGTTAGATTTTACAAAGTGATTTCCTTGATATTTCCAGTACCCACCTGGCACCATATATCGTTATTATGATAGTACTCGAGGCCCAGTGCACAAAATTTGTGCACAGGAATCAGACCTAAACCGGCAGTCAGACATCCCTCTCACAATCTGGGACTTCTGGCTTCTAACTGCTCAACTGCCTGCTTGCCTGATCGCCCCATAACAGATCCCCTGCTGGCCTGATCGACACCTAACAGCTCCCCTGCCAGCCAGATCGCCCCCAACTGCCTTCCCCTGCAGGCCTGATCTCGCCCCGCAACTGCCCTCCCCTGCAGGCCTGTTCACCCCCAACTGCCCTCCCCTGCCGGCCATCTTATGGTGGCCATCTTGTGGTGGCCATCTTGGGGCAGCCAGCTTGTGGTGGCCATCTTGTGATGATGTTGTGGCAGCCATCTTGTGACTACGTCGCACAACACCACCTAGGCTTTTATTATATAGGATTGACAATATCCCCTATGCTGTACTTTACATCCCTGCAACTATTTTGTAACTACCAATCTGTGCTTCTCAATCCCTTTACCTTTTTCACCCAACCCCCAAACCCCCTCCCCTCTACAACCATCAGTCTGTTCTCTGTGTCTATAAGTCTATTTCTGTTTTGTTTGTTTATTTATCTTGTTCTTTAAATTCCACATATAAGTGAAATCATATATTTGTCTTTTTCTAAAAGACCTATTTCACTTAGCATAATACTCTAGGTCCATCTATGCTATTGCAAATGATAAGAATTCATTCCTTTTTATGACTAATACTAGTGGCCCGGTGCACACATCCATGCACATTGAAAGGAAATTAATTAGAAGAAATATTTTAATATCACTATTCACCCTTTCTCTATAATAGAAATGTCAGAGATGAAAGAAAATTAGTAAAATGTATATGAAAATAATATATAAATTGATTAATAAACAATAACAACATGATATAACAACAAAGACATGATGTAAAAACAACAAAAACATGATATAAAAACATTGATAAAAACAATGACTGATAAATTGATTAAACTTATTCTAATATTTCCCTGCATACCACATGAAGAGTAAAAACACTTTTAGAGTGCTTGACTAATTTCCCTTGTGATGAAGTATTTAAAACTTTAATGTCACACACTCTTCAAACTTGAGAGAAAGCAACATATAACTGACCATGTCTGAAAACTGGTTCAGGTAGGAATATTCCTACTCTGTCTAGATTGGCACCAGCGAGAGCTTTATATGTATCACACATGCACGAGTCAATGTTTATTTTTAAATTGCCAGTGCACATAATATGTACCGGCCGGTTGGTCACTTAGCCATATATATATATTAGAGGCCTGTTGCATGAAGAGATTCGTGCAATAGGCCTTCCTTTCCCCTGGCTGCTGGCACCGGTTTTCCTCCAGCACCCGGGACCCAGGCCTTTGCTCTGGCCGGGCTCCAGCCAGAGCCGACCCCAGGGCCTTGAGGCTTCGCTGCTCCGCCGGCCCTGGGGCCATCAGGCTTCGCTCCACCACTTGGGGCCTATGTATGCAAATTAACCGCCATCTTTGTTAGGTTAATTTGCATATTCTCCTGATTGGCTGGTTAGCGTAGCAAAGGTAAGGTCAATTTACATGTTTGTCTATTATTAGGTAAGATATATATATTCCATTGTATATATGTACCATCTCTCCTTTATCCGCTCATGTATTGATAGGCACTTGGGTTGCTTCCACATGTCTTGTGTTAACATAAAAACATTCAAACCTGTACAGAATTTTCGTGAGTTTATTTGAGTCAAACTGTCGACAATTGCCAGGAAGCAGTATCTCAATGGATTGGGATAGTGCTCCGGAGAATGGCGGGTTTTCATCTATTTTTATACATTGCAATCAAAGGAGGAGACACAGGTGGGTGGGTTATGTGAAATCCATTGGTGATAGAGAGGTGGAAGGAAGCAAAGCAGGGGGGTGGGGAGGGGGGGGCGGGGGGGTGTGGAGGGAGAACTTCTGGGATTGGACAAAAAGTAAAATGATAGACACATACTTAGATGGGTGTAGGTAACCAACAGTCAACAATTAACATGATAACAATGAAGGAATTTGTGGTATTTGTCCTGGCCCCCAGGCACATTAGGTTGTGCCCCAAGGGGTCCAGAAAAAGGGAAGTTACAAGTTATCCAGACATTTCAAGGATATGTTATTATAGATGCAAAAAGACAGATAGGCTCAGTTAAGGTAAAGGTTGACCTTGTCAGTGAAGATACCAACCTAGGATGTAACTACCCACCATAACTGTTTTTAGTTAAAGTTTAATTTCAGACCATCCTTTGTGGTTACTTTAGGTCTCTGAGTTTGCAAGACCGCTATGCAGGCCTTCCCTGAGCTTGTCAGGTTAGCATGTGGCCCCTTTCGTCCACACTTGGCTATTGTAAATAACACTGCAATGAACACAGAGGTGCATTTATTCTTTCACATTAGTGTTTTGGGTTTCTTTGGATAAATTCCCAGAAGTGAAATCATTGGGTCATAAGGCAGTTCTATTGTTAATTTGCTTGAGGTAACTCCAGACTGTTTTCCACAGTGGCTACACCATCTGCATTCATACCAACAGTGCATGAGGGTTCCCTTTTCTCCACATACTCATCGGTACTTGTTTGTGGTTTCATTGAGGCTAGGCATTCTGGAGAGGTTGTATCTCATTGTGGTTTTAATTTGTACTTCCCTGATGATTAGTGATGTTGAGCGCCTTTCAGTTGTCTATTGGCCATCTATATGTCCTCTTTGGAGAAATGTCTATTCAGGTCCTCTGACCATTTTTAAAATTGTCTTTTGTGTGTTAAGTTGTATGAGTTCCCTATATTTTTAGCTATTAACCCCTTGTATCACTGGCCAATAACTTCTTCCATTCAGGAGGTTGTCTTTTTGTTTCTTTAATTTGTATTGAATTTATTAGGGTGACATTGGTTAATAAAATTATATGGGTTTCAGTTGTAGAATTCTATAATACATCATCTGTATTGTGTGTTCACCACACCAAGTTTGTCTTTTCATTTTGCTAATGGTTTCCTTTGCTGTGCAAAAAAAAACTGTGTAGTTTGATGCAGTCCCATTGGTTTAGTTTTTCTTTTGTTTCTCTCGCTGGAAAGATATGTCAGAAAAAAAAACATTGCTAAGAAAAATAAATGTCCAAGGTTTTAATGCCTATGTTTTCTTCTAGGAATTTATTGTTTTGAGTCATACATTTAAGTTTTAAGTCCATTTTGTCAACAGTTCTTTATCACAAATTATATTAGACAATGAAGAAACTTTTCCATACTAGTTCACTTTCCCATTCAACACAGAAGTCCCTCTGATAGGTAGTATCAGAGACTTTTCTTTAACATTTCTACTGACAGGAGTTTCTTTCTTCTCAAAACAACCTATTCTATGTCTCCAATCTAAATATCTCTCCCTTCCTCTTCCCTCCATTCACATCCCCTCCCTTTTCCTTTACCCCTACTCCTTCTCTAGGTCCTCCTCCTCCTTCCTTCTTCCTTCCTCCAACCATCCCTTATATATCTCTCCAACTAGAGGTTTCAACTTGGATGCATTATGACTCAATATGACAAAGATATCCCACTTTGTTGAAAAAGACGAACAGAGAGAAAGAGCAGGTAAATAGTTATATGTGGTAGGTAAAGATGAGAGAGAATTGTATGTACGAACTTACATGAAAAGAAAACTTGATGTGGGAGAGGTGAGATATTTTTTTAAAAAAATAGTTTCACTTGATAGTAAAGAAGAAATATTGAAGAGGGGCCATGAGCTTTGAGTAGAAAATTCACAGTCATTCCTCCACTTTGCATCTATCTTCACAAAACTACATTTCACTCTAAGATGGAAGAGGATCATGATACTTGTATAAGAAAAAAGTGCCACATGGAATCTGGACAGAACCTTTTAGAATATTAGGATGGTTTTGCTGTGTGATCTTCTTGGGTGGAGACAAGAAAGCCTCGGCTGTTATACTGGATTGTTTTTTTAAGACAGATAGGGATCATGAGCTTTTCTTCCCTTGTAAAAGGGACTACACATGTTGCTTTAGGCGAGTGAAATAGCATAAGTCATTCCCCTAGGATTTCACCTATAAGTAACAAATTTGAGATTTGGATTTACTAAAAGCAACTGAGTTTATAATAATATTTTACTAACTATGTATGGTGCCAGGTGGGTGCTAGACTTACCTGGGACATCACTACTTAAATTATATAGATGTCTAGCCACTATACTAGATACCTATAAATAATATGAGATCATATTAATTGTCAATTGTAATTGAAAAATAAGTAAATGCAATTGTGTATAAGAAGCTATAAGTTAAACAAAAAAAATTCTGCTACCATAACTTTTCTGAGAGATTCAAAATATTTATTATTTCTTTTGTTTTTTTCCAGTATAACTATTGATAACAAGGGTCTCAAAAGCCCTCTCCTGTCTGATATATGATGTCACAGGTGATTGTTTACAGCTTCATCCACTCTCAAACTGATGTCCCAGGGGTACAGACCTCAGAATCCCTGGGCTCTCTTGCTACCTTCACAAATAGTAAGGGATCTTTCCCCATCCCATCTTCCTTCCCTCCCAGAACTTCTCTCCTTGGTGACTCCAGGGGACAGCCTGAAACAAGAAAATTGCTTGATTATACCTGTGACTCGGCAGAATAACAACATCCATTTTAGACAGCAGAAATAATGGAAGAGATACAAATATTTAAAATTTTCTGTACATCATTAAACTCTCAGAACAATCCCTTCAGGAAAGGACAGTATGACTCTCAACCTACAGTCTGAGAAATACTCATCACAAAAGATTACTATTTCTTAAGATGAATATGCAAGAAATATTTTAAGCTGCAAAAAATTCTTTGTTAATGACAGACCAATCTTTTCTTTGTAACCATGTCCTAATTCCCAAAATATCTATGCAAATAATCCCAACTTTTATAATAGTTGTATCTAGGAGTTGTTACATGAGTTATAAAAGTCAATCTTCACCAAAGTGCCCACAACTTTCACCTTATACAGCAAAGAGAAAGCAAAAGTCTTCTAATCTGGTAATCAATATATTTAAGCTGACATTTGCTACTTCAGTGCTAATGCTTCTATCTCTAAGCTCCTATGAGTTTATAAGGAAATCTGGAATAATGCTCTCCCCACCTAACCTCAGAAACTATATATATTGGTAAGGAAAGTTAATCTAGTATGTTAGGGACAATGGTCATCATAAGGTAGGAAATGTCACCAAAAATGCTCATATTTTAGCATCTTGCCAGACCCCCTACCCTTTAGTACACATGCAGAATTAGTGCAAAAATCACTTGACTTAATATTCAAATTTGAGAAATATTGTCAGATAGCATATGTGTGCATCAGTGACTGAGAATGGGGGTGGGAGGAACAGGTAATCACAGACCTCAAGATTTACCCAACCTCTGGGAGGATACAGAAAAATGACAGAAATGCCTTGAAAAGGGGGAACAGTGATGTATGAGAGAGATCAGAGCCCCCTTAGATTCTGAACTCTCAAGAAGTCCTAGATGATAAACCCATGTCTCTTTACCTCTCCCTAAGGAAGGTACCCCATCCTTGCTGGAATAGGAAAAGTTCCAAACAAACCACCCATTTGACCCCTTTGAAGTCATCATTTCGGGTATTGTTGTTGTGAATTTGGGCTCTAAGGGCAAAAAATGGTCTTAAAAGCAGTATAGAAGGGGTGAACTGTAACATGAGTTGGGGAAGTGGAGACATTTGTACAAATCACTGAGAGTTACAGTGACTTCACATGGATTTGGAGCAATTCACTTAACTTTTCCAACTACAATAATAAAATATTCTCATTTTAAATTACATATTCCTATTTCTATCATTGTAGTGTTGAGCTAGATATTCTAGTTGTTTACAGTAAAACCGCATATACTTTATTTTATTTACCTCAAAGCAAAACAACAAATTTTAGAGACCAGATATTTCTATTTTGTGTGAAGAAAACCTGGTCAGGCCATCTGTAGCATATATTCACAAAGAGGTGATGATGTCATGGGTACAGAGAACTCAAGAATTCACTGTGTCCCCTCCTCGTGATGTCACAAAGGAACTATAGAATAACTCAAAGGAGGACAGAGCTGACCTTAACTAGAGAGGCCAGTCACCTCACCTACATAGTCTGCAGGAATTATGGTCAACACATGATTAAAATGTTCCCCAGAAAAATGGAGAAG